>NC_054373.1:4761560-6261560 GCF_017654675.1 Xenopus laevis
TATAAACATAATATCAAAACTGTAAAATATATCATACATGTAAATAATGTATCTCTAAAATTCCTAAATTCCAAAACAGTCGCTTGTACTCGATCCCAACTAAGATATAATTAAACCTCATTGGAGGCAAAACCAGCCTATTGGGTTTATTTAATGTTTACATGATTTTCTGGTAGACTTAAGGTATGAAGATCCAAATTATGGAAAGATCCGTTATCCAGAAAACCCCAGGTCCCGAGCATTCTGGATAACAGGTCCCATACCTGTATATGACTATAATAAAAACAGAAAGGAAGTCCTAGTCAATGGCAGGTGTAAAGCAAAGGATTCCCTGCAGCCATAATGTTGCAAACTGCATTTTACGGAAGAAAAATTTGCACCCATTTCAGTGCCTGGCAAAGCACCCAGGTGGAATAAATCAGGCCCAGTGTTATTATTAGAGAAAAGTGTCTCTTTAGCACATTTGCCCTGAGAGGTTTGTGTTTGATCACGTGCAGTTGACACGGGAAGTGAACTCTGGTCTCCTGTGAGACAAATGGGTCACATATTGATCCACTCCCACTCCATAAATACAGGAACTGACAGTTGCTATACCATAGAGCAATGCTCTTCATTTTCAGGTTAAATGGGAGGGAATTTGTTTAAAGGAAGGTTCTATGTACATACTTGTTGGGTGAAATTAGTCAGGCATTCTTCTATAAAAACAGAAAACAATTAAATACAGGTATGGGACCTGTTATCCAGAATGCTCGGGACCTCAGGTTTTCCGGATAACAGATCTTTCCATAATTTGGATTTCCATACCTTGTCTACTTAAAAATAATTCAAATACTAAATAAACCCAATATGTTTTATTATTACACAGAAAAAGGAAATAATATTTTAAAAATTTGAGTTATTCTATTATAATGGAGTCTATGGGAGACGGCCTTCCTGTACTTCGGAGGTTTCTGGATGAATGGATCCCATACCTGTACTAAGGGCGTTATTTACTAAAATCTGTTTTATCGTATTTATAAAAAATTTAACCCTTTTTTGGTTACTATCTCTTTAAATAGCAATTAACCCTTGGCAATCCAGGGGCCCCGAGTCCCTTTTGCATGTGAAACGTACTGGGAACTGGGATTTACAGAACAGTGCCTCCACCCAGGTAATACTGAGGAGCTCAGGGGGGTTCCACTGGGGAAAAAAAACCGTTTGCAAATGAAACAATTATAAACTTTATATAAACATTACTGAAATTTAATGGGCAATCTAATACACAATACACTTCTGCACTGTGGACATGTGGGAAGTACCTAACTCACTACTTGTTACCTGACTGTTTCTCCAAAACAGTTCTTTTTATTATCAAAGTCACAATCCTCTGCAAGGGGTTAATAACCACACAGTTAGCACCCAAAAGTACCTCTCTCTCTTTGGAACTTAGCAGCCACTCCAACATAGCAGGTAAATGCACAAGGCCGGTCCTCAAATTGGGGCCCCACACTTGTATCATTGCCTCCCTTGGGTGGTTCACTCACCGGGGTGTTTTCAGAGGCAGTCACACTGGAGATTACAGGCAGCTCTGCAGCAGGATCAATCTCACCAGTGTCACCTTTCTCCTCCTGAGTCTCTAGCAGTTTGGCAGGGAACAGGATGGGCTTTCTCTGTACTTTCACAGATTCAACAGCTTGGACAGTCTCACAAGAACTCATTGTGGCTGGATGTTGCAGCATACAACCCCAGTTATGCTCTGTTGGAGACCCTGTTCAAATGGCTCCAAAGTCAGGCACTCCCTCTCTCCCAAGGATGCACTGGGGCGCCAAGCCAATCGGAAGGCTGGATGATGTCACAGACAAAAAAACAGGAGAAAGATTTTTCTGATCCCTTACGAAAACATGACGAAACTCCCATGCCTGATTTTAGCTTATATATTGATGAAAAAACTCAATTTAATAGGATTGTGGAAAAACTCCATAAAACTGAGCAAATCGCTCCAATTTTTTGGGCCTTTTTCCCGAATTGCTAGAATTTTTCAAGTTTTTTCCTGAATACTCCGAAAAAGTCAGATTTTCGGGCTAAACCACGAAAACTTCAAATTGAGATAGGTGCCTCTTCCTTTAATAAAGGACCTCAACAGGTCTGAGATGGCGGATTTTCAGATTCAGGCTTTTTGCTGCATCGGGGTATAATAAATCTTGAAAAATTCAAGTTTTTTTCCCCTCAAAAAATTATAGTGATTTTAAGTTTCAGATTTTAATAAATAACCGCCTAAAAGTTTCCAAAGAAATTTTGGGAAAAAATGTGAATTTTTTGCAAGTATTTGCTCATTGCTGGGAATCGTCAGTCAAGAAGGCTCTTTTCATGTCAATAGCAACACTATGACCCCCCAGCTTTGTAACCCAGACACGTCGCTGCGCTACTGCACACAGCAGGATTCACGGCAGCCCCTCTCGGCGATGTCTTACTAATTGTTTAAGCTATTTGCTTCTGTTCTTTGTTGACAGGGGGCCGGGGAATGAAGTTGTGATGTACAAAGGCTGACAGAAAAAGCAATTGAAACTGACATATTTCATAAAAGCAAAAGTAGCATTTGTAATTAAAAGGGCCTGTAATTATTCACCCCAGTTTGTATTTGATTGATGTCATCAAATAAAGATTTTTATTTTTATTTTAATATGAGCGTGTTTTCCCTTTGGGCTTCTAATTGGAGTGTAATTATATGCAACATGCACATTTTTAGATATAAAGAAAAGAATATATTAAGATTTGGGGGGAGGCAGGAGAAAAGTTTTTTTTTTTTTTTTTTTGCTAATATTAACTTTTTCCCCCTTAATTTGTTGTGAACAGCCTTGGGTAACTGAGGGCTCCATGAAGAGATTGGCAAACAAATCTTTACCGATGTAAATATGAATAGTTCCAATCATTTTGGCGTTCCATGACCTGTATAATTCGTCTGTGCCTTTTTATGGTCATGGAACTCCTTTGTGACAATAGCGAGTACAGGTGTGGGATCTCTTATCCGGAAACCAGGGGCATAACTACAGAGTAAGCAGACCCTGCGGCTGCAGGGGGCCTAGGAGGTATAGAGGCTAGTGATGGGCGAATATTTTTTGCCAGTTGCGAATTCGCTGTAAATTTCCACGTTTTGCTGCCGGTGAATACATTCGCAAATCGTAGATTTTGACCCGGGCGACAATTTACATGCACCCATTGACTTAAATGCAATTGAACAATGTAAGCGTGCGTCAAATTCTCGCCAGCGTCAAAATGAATGATTGCTCCAAATTTGACGCCTGTGATTTCACATGAATTTATCGGTGAATTGTAATGGGACAAATTCGCCCATCAATAATAGAGGCCCCATGAGGCCCAAATAAAGAGCAATTTCAACATATATTTGTAAAACAGGACAACTTCTGTATATATTAGGGGCCCTAAATATAGTTAGATTTGGGCCCCAGTAACATCTAGTTACTTTACTGCTTAAAAACCCATTATCCAGAAAAAATCTGAATTACGGAAAGGCCATTTCCCATAGACTTCATTGTAATCTAATAATAATTAACATTTTGAAAGTGATTTCCCTTTTCTCTGTAATAATAAAACAGAACCTTAGATTTGAACCTAACTAAGATATTATAAATCCGTATTGGGGGCAAACGAGCCTATTGGGATTAATTCAAATTAAATGATTTTTTAGTAGACCTACGGTATACAAATCCAAATTATAGAAAGATCCCTTATCCAGAAACCCCATGCCCTAAGCATTCTGGATAGCAGGTCACATACCTGTACATTATTCAGTATATATTTTTACTTATAATAAAGCTGTAGCCCTTAAAATCCCAACCTGGTGGTCCATTAGCTTTTATAGGGTAATGGGAAGCAAATCTATGAGTTTTGTTATGTCTTGAGCTAAACAAGCAAACAGGGAAACTGAAGATACTCCTTGTTTGGTCCTTCTGAGGTAGATATTAGGTTCCCTGTGTACAACCCCATCCCTTCACCCTTTGTTCTGACTGTTTGTGCACTGGGAATCTACTTGTCCACCACACATACCTATGGCCATTCCTCATTACATTTTCACCCAGAGCAGCCGCTGCAATCAGTATTAAAAACCATTAGAACTCATTTTAATCCCTTCCCTTTAGGTTTTTCTGTACCAAACTGCTGATTTTTCTATGGTCCTATTCCAGCACCACGGACAGCAAACTCATTGTTTTGACCCAGATAAAATGATTGAAATGCTCTGAAAACATGAAGTTGCTGGGCTTATAATAGAACTGGTTTTATTCTCAGTGATATTGTTAAGACAATTTATAGGGATAAGGTGAAACAAAAGGACAAAGTAAGAGAAAGGGAGTAAGAAATAGGCAATAAGCAGAAATTGGTGATGCCTTCTCTATCATCTATCTATCTATCTATCTATCTATCTATCTATCTATCTATCTATCTATCTATCTATCTATCTATCTATCTCTATCTATCTATCTATCTCTATCTATCTATCTATGGGAGTTAGGTGGGACTCAGGGGACTACACAGCCTCTTATTTGTCTATGGCAGTCATTAAGTACAGTTCTACACATTACAGTAATTTAGTGCAAAATGCAGAGTAAAGCCATTGCCTGGTCACAAGTGCTCCGTATATGCTCCACTATTGTGTTAATGAAACATTTCAATACAAATACAACCCCAGCTTCTGCCATTTTTAACGCTTTCACGTTTTTGTGCTATATTAGAGTGCACCTAGGGAGGAGTTCATTCTTGGTATCTCTATAACCACTATATTCCTTCCCATTTATCATCTACTCAGCAAAACCACGGCTCCCTTTTATTTCCCTATCTTCATCCCCAGGGTATGTTTTTGGCAAGCTGAAGCGCCATTTATTATATTTTCCCACCAGCAGTCCCCAATGCTTGCTTGACTTACTGCACCAGGGCACTAAATAAAGATACATTGATTTTCTTTCTCTGTCACGCTCCACTCCCTGGCAGTGCTGTTGAGTTATTGTACATAAAACTGCTCTGGTCAAGTCAAGTTTCATTTAAAGTCATAATGCATATCGGCCAGTCAAGCAGATGGGGGTGCAGAGTGATTTCTATCATCTTGTCTCAAAAACAGCAAGCTTCACACATGCATTCATTTTATTGCACTACTGACATTATACAAGTATTTGGGCTGCACATTTACAGTTCTAAAATAGTTAATGGCACATTACACAGATATATTTTAGACTTAGAAAACTCTGCTTTATATGTGTTCTTTAGCTAAGCCAAAGTATCATACTCTGGTGATTTTAGCAGTGCTTCAATCAAAAGTAATTCCTTTTGTTACTTCTTTGTAGCAATTGTGGTTGCTAGACTAAATCAATCTGTAGTCGCAATTGTGGTTGCTAGACTAAATCAATCTGTAGTCACAATTGTGGTTGCTAGACTAAATCAATCTGTAGTCAACCACAGTCTTTGAGAGATGGTGCCTCATTGTACTAATCATGGTTGCTAGACTAGCCCGATCTTTAGTCAACCATAGTCATTGTAACAATCATGGTTGCTAAACTAGACCAATCTGTAGCCAACAACAGTTGCCTCATTTTATCAAGCATGGTTGCTAAACTAGACCAAACTATAGTCAACCACAGTCTTTGGGAGATGTTGACTCGTTGTAGCAATCATGGTTGCTAGGCTAGACCAACCTGTAGTCAACCATAGTCTTTGGGAGATGTTGACTCGTTGTAGCAATCATGGTTGTTAGACTAGACCAACCTATAGTCAACCACAGTCTTTGGGAGATGTTGACCCATTGTAGCAATCATGCTTACTAGACTAGACCGACCTGTAGTCAACCACAGTCTTTAGGAGTTGTTCCCTCATTGTAGCAATCATGGCTATTAGACTAGACTAACCTGTAGTCAACCATAATCTTTGGGAGATGTTCCCTCATTGTAGCAGTCATAGTTGCTAGACTAGACCAACCCGTAGTCAATCACAGTCTTTGGGAGATGATGATTCATTGTAGCAATTATGGTTGCAGGACTAGACCAATCTGTAGCCAAGCACAGTCTTTGGGAGATGGTGCCTCATTGTAGCAATTATGGTTACTAGAGTAGACCAACCTTTAGTCAACCACAGTCTTTAGAATAGGTCAATGCATTTAAACCATTATGGTAGCTAGTCTACACCAACCTGTAGCCAATCACATTCTTTGGAAGTAGTTACCTCTTTGTAATAACCATGGCTATTGGACAAGACCAACCTGTGGTAATCACTGTTTTTGGAAGAAATCACTTTATATGAGCAATAATAGTAGCAGAGCTAGACCAACCTGCAGCCAAAAAGAGCCTTTCGAAAGCATTAACAAAGCATAGGTGGAACTTATTATTGAAATTCTAAATAAAGAAATAAACCAGTCCATTGCCATTCATCACAGTCATGGTTACTTGCACTTATTTACATCACCTGCAATTTTACTTAACATTTGTAGGAAAATAAAGTCAATGTAAAGCCTATTTACAGACAGTCAGTATTTATATTTTGCCTTTAAGGGGCTAACACAGACCAAACTGTATGTAATAGCAACACTGGCCAGAATAAATGTAATGAAGATATTTATCAAAGTAACAGTTCCTTTGGTCTAAAATGAGATGGTGTGTAACCAGGAAAACTGAGAAGCAGAATAGACCTCAATACTATTCATTCTGCTGAAGCCTGGGGACACAGTGTTAAACACCATCAACATCAGAGGCCTGTGATAGAAGCAGAAATTGTATAGTAATTTGCTGCCTGGCATTCTTCCAGCCAGACTCTGCTCTAAAGGGTCTGCATCTCATTTTATCCCGAGCAGAGTGATCACACACCACAGTGGGTATTATTGTGGCCAGTTCTGTTTGTAAGCTTTCATCATGAGCAGCCTAATCACAAGCCTGCCAGTGATAGAGCAAGAAGGAAAGATAGAGGATAAAATGCCACCCTCTTTTCTATAACTGCACAGAAATGCTAGTGCCTTATGTTATTTTTTTTCCCTCTGTAATGAATTTTTTGAGTAGGCGGAACAAGATTCAACCTGTAGATAGAAAAAAGATTCAAGGCTTACACTAAATTGTAGCCAGTAAAACATAAGAACATTCCAGTGCCCTTAAATATTGTTAATGTTCATTGAATGTTACTAGTGATGGGCGAATCTGTGCCGTTTTGCTTCGCCTAAAAATTTGCGAAAAGCTAAAGTCGATGGGCATCAAAATAATTTTGTGGAGCGACAATTTTGAAGTGAGCAACAATTTTTATAGGCGCTTATACTATTTTGTCCAAATGCATAAAGTCGACGACTTGGAACAATTTTATGCGCACGACTATTACGGCGCACAACAATTTCTTTTTTGTTGCTGCAGATTTTTCCCTGGCAAATTTTTGACGCAGTTTCGTGAATTTATCCGCTGGTGGCGAAACACAGTAATTCACCGCAAATTTGTGCCTGATGAATTCATTCGTCCATCACTAAGTGTTGCCAATCATGGCCTGTTGAGTGTTTGATTAGGCAGTTGGGTTAGTTCTGAAAGTTATTATGGCTTTTTGCAGGAAGCCTGTCGGAGGGCTCCATACATGGGGCAATAAAAGTGGCCATACATGCAGAGATCCACTCAATTGGCGAGGTTGCCTAACAATTGGATCTCTCCCTGGTAGGCCCACTTTGAGATGGGTGATATTGGGCTGATGCCATCGGATCGCAACAACCAGAATACAGGTGGTAGGACAAAGGACCACATCAACGAACCGATGCAGTCCTCGACCCGGGGGGATTTTAAACCTGGCCAGTCGACATCTGCCCAGTTTTTGGCTAGATATCAATCTGGGGAAGCCCATCAGAGGGGCCCATACACTGGGCAATACCTAGTTCCTCTAGTGTTAATCTAGTGTTAAATATGTAATTGATTCTTCATGTTATTGCATAGTTACATAGTTGAGTTGGGTTGAGAAAAGTTCATCAAGTTCAACCCCTATTCTGATCATTTTACCATCAAAAGAACCAATGTGATGCTGGGGGCACAATAGAAAATAAACTCTTAACCTAGGTAGGTCTTTGTATGTTGAAAGGAGATTAGACAATCTGGTAGGGCAGGGCATCATACTTAAAACACCTTTCATACCACTATTGTAGAATCACATTGTTGCAGAGACGTCACCCTTAAAGGGGTCGTTCACCTTCCAAACACCTTTTAATTCTGGTTGTTTTGAGATTGTTCACCATAAAGAAAGATTTTTTTCAATCGCTTCCCATTTTCTATTTTCTACCGTTTTTCCAGAAATGAAGTTTAAAGTTTAAGGTTCTTCCCTCTGTTGTTATCGGTCTGGTGGCTCGGTGATCCAGGTGCAGATTCTGAACTACCATTGGTTACATGAGTTTGATCCATTTCTCCAAAGTTAGGAAATGTATCAACTAATGTATAAATTTTGAACACTTTACAGAGTCGGTGAAAGAAAGATATAAAATTAAACTTTAAACTTCAAGAAAGCAGTCACAAATGGAAAATAGAAAATAACTGAAAAGAGTCTTTATTTCTGGTGAATTATGTGAAACCAAGTCAACTAAAAAAAAAGTTGGAAGGTGACCAACCCCTTTAAGAAGCTACAGTAGTTTCTGGGATGTCTTTGACCATGTTCTGGTCCAGCCCAATTATAATGGGATCATTTTCCCTGCATGAAGAGTTGGACATGTTTTCAGAATAACTCAGGACCCAAAGTTCTTTTAATCTCCCGTTTTCTGTTTTGTATTCCATTCGCCTCCATGATTAGAGGCTCTACACTAGAGATTCCAACTGAAGGTTGTAGTACAGTGACCAAACACTGAAGTAGTTAATAAAAAAATACAGTAAATGTTTACCTACCAGGCACTCATTAACTGGACCCTTCCTTTATTCAACAATAAAATGGAAATAAGAAAATAAAATGTTTTCCCTTCAAGCTGCCTTATTTAAATGTTAATGCAATATTTGCAGGTCAGACGTTCTATTTTGCCTTTTATTGGGTTTTTGTGGACGCTCTGGATAACGGCTGCCCCTTCTTTAATAAGAAAGGGAGGGAGAAGGAGCCACAGTTCAAGGGATGAAAGTGTTTGTGTGTCATAGGCTTGTTTTCTAAATTGCTTTTCTTAAAGTAAAGAAATTGTGGCAATTAAACTTCTAATTGAGAACAAGCACCTTGTAGAGTGACAAATCATTTCCTTTGAACTTCTACAAATTAAATCATTTAGAAGCCCCTATATCATATCAGTATTTTTTCATCCTACCTGTATGTTAGTGGTTTTCTGTTTAAACCTACCTTTTGGGTCCATCAATTGGTCAGAGCCTCCTACCTCATAACAAGTAACAACAAGGGGTCACAACTGTAATTGTCTCTCAGGCTGGGCCCCTTAGCTCATAACAAGGTTACAGATATATAGAAACATTGGGGTAACAGTCACCCTGCTATAGTTCCAGGGGTACCCAGGGCACAAATAAGCACTCACCCCAAATCTCCCCCTAACTGGCCTTCAGACTGGACCCCCTTAGCTCATAACAAGGTTACAGATATATAGAAACATTGGGGTGTGACCCTGCTATAGTTCCAGGGGTACCCAGGGCACAAATAAGCACTCACCCCAAATCTCCCCGTAACTGACATTCAGACTGGGCTCCCTTAGCTCATAACAAGGTTACAGATATATAGAAACATTGGGGTAACAGTCACCCTGCTATAGTTCCAGGGGTACCCAGGGCACAAATAAGCACTCATCCCAAATCTCCCCCTAACTGACCTTCAGACTGGGCCCCCTTAGCTCATAACAAGGTTACAGATATATAGAAACATTGGGGTATCACCCTGCTATAGTTCCAGGGGTACCCAGGGTACAAATAATCACTCACCCCAAATCTCCCCCTAACTGGCCTTCAGACTGGGCCCCCTTAGCTCATAACAAGGTTACAGATATATAGAAACATTGGGGTGTCACCCTGCTATAGTTCCAGGGGTACCCAGGGTACAAATAAGCACTCACCCCAAATCTCCTCCTAACTGACCTTCAGACTGGGCCCCCTTAGCTCATAACAAGGAAAAAATATATATAGAAACATTGGGGTGTCACCCTGCTATAGTTCCAGGGGTACCCAGGGTACAAATAAGCACTCACCCCAAATCTCCCCCTAACTGACCTTCAGACTGGGCCCCTTAGCTCATAACAAGGTTACAGATATATAGAAACATTGGGGTGTCACCCTGCTATAGTTCCAGGGGTACCCAGGGTACAAATCAACCAATTTGAACATAGCTGGCCTTAAGGTCCCTCATTGCAGAGATAAACCTCAAAGACCTGTTCACTTCAAATCTTACCCAAACTGGTCTAGAAACCCAGGCTGGGTATATAAACAAATCTATAACAACATATATACATTCTCTGGATATTTTACCATATCTGTCCTTCAGGGCATTGTCCTTACACTGTTCTATGCACATATATTTTTAATAATATAACATTACCCAGCACTGCACAGCAGAACAATGCATTAATAGAATGAGCAGGTGGTCATTACAATAATAAATACAAGTACAAAATAAGAGACAAGAGGAAGGAGGTCTCTGCCCTGAAGAACTTACAATCTAAGTGAGTGAAACACTTTTAAGTGTGTAGGTTACTGTCAGTATAAAGAATGCTTTAATAAAAAATAGAAATTGGATTTAATGAAAGGACTTTTATTATACAGTTTTTTGTGTGTGGGTGACAGGTCCACTTTAAAGGTATCTTAATAAATAGGCAGAGGAAAAGCTGGGTATTGCCACACACAGGTCGGGGGGATCAGGACTGATTCTAATTAGTGATGGGCAAGTTTATTTCATTCTGACATCCATCGACTTAAATGCGTTTCGCACATTTTTCACAGTTTTCGTGAATTTTTCAGCGAACAGAAACGGGACAGATTCACCCATCACTAGTTCTGATTGATCAAACAGCAAACTGATCCCCCCAACTGTTACAGAGGATGAGAACAGAGTGTGTCCCTATGGGAGAAGCCCAGTCTCACAGTTTGGGAACCAAAGCCCTCGGGTCATCACTGATTTATTCACGTTTTTATACCATTCCAAATAAGACATCGTCCGAGTTCCCAAAAATGTCAGCTTTGGTTGTACAAACTCAGTTCCAAGGAGGGTTTGGACTGGGCTGTTGGGACACCGGGAAAAAACCTGGTAGGCCCTGCCAACCCAGACCCGCTGTTGGTGCTGCCCCCTGACCTACCTCCCGGCCCCCTGTTGTGGCCACAAGCAGGAAAAAAGGTTATGTGCAGGGGGTCAAGTAAGGGTGGCAGTTGGGGGTGCCTGAGGTACCTAATGTGCATTCACCTCTGGACTGAGGGGCCAGAGGCCTAGGGGGATGTGTGGGGTCCCCCAGTCTGACCAGTGTCGGACTGGAACTCCAGGGGCCCACCAAAAAACCTTAGTCCAGGGGCCCTCTCTCAGTACTATTATTCTTCCTCTCCTCACTTAACCTCTATTCTCCTAGTGTCTTTTCTTTACATACTATAATTTTCCATCTATTTAGCCTCTTTGTTAGTGATGGGCGAATTTATTCGCGTCAAAAAATTTTTTTTTCGAAAAACGGGCGCCGGCGTCAAAAATGGCCGTCGGCGTAGAAAAACAGGCGCCGGCGTCGAAAAACGGGCGCCGGCGTCAAAAACGAGACGCCGGCGCCGTTTCGCGAATTTTTCGTCGCAAATTCGCCCATCACTACTCTTTGTTCTTATAGAAATGGGGAATGGCCATGAAATAGGCCAAATGTTTAGCAGCATGGGGGCCCCCTGATTCCTGGGCCCACCGGGACTTTTCCTGGTATCCCTGTGGGCCAGTCCGACACTGAGTCTGACCAGCACCGATTCAGGGGAAAACGCCGCCTGAGGCGGCTCCTGCAATGCCGCCCCCTCCCTGGTTTACCAGTCGGGAGGGGAGGCAGGAACTCTAATGCGGAGAGCGCAATTGCGCTCTCTCGCATTAGTAAAGCCAAATTTCCGGTTTAAAAAACGGAAATTCGGCTCTTAAAGGTACCAGGAGCGGCTTTTTGCCACCCCTGGAAACCTCTCCAGCGTGCCGCCTGAGGCGACTTTCTCAACTCGCCTCGTTGGCGGCGCGCCCCTGAGTCTGACCCTGCTTTTAAGTTTGCTGATATAGAAGAACAAAGGGATTTGGCAAACAAGTCTGTACAAATCTGGTAAATGACCCTTGTTCTCAGTAGTACAGGTATGGGATCTGTTATCCGGAAACCCATTATCCAGAAAGCTCCAAATTACAGAAAGGTCATCTCCCATAGACTCCATTTGATCCAAATACTCCAAATTTTAAAAGATAATTTCCTTTTTCTGTGTAATAATAAAACAGTCGCTTGTACTTGATCCCAACTAAGATATAATTAATCCTTATTGGAAGCAAAACCAGCCTATTGGCTTTATTTCATGTTTAAACGATTTCCTAGTAGTCTTAAATTATAAAGATCCAGATTACGGAAAGATCCGTTATCCGGAAAACCTCTGGTCTTGAGCATTCTGGATAACAGGTCCTATGCTTGTACTTTAATTTCCCGCTAGTAATGGGGGCTGGTAGCAGTGAGCAGGTTGCCCCGCAGTAGTCACGTGGTGTGAGGATACATCAGTGCGATGCATTATTGTACCTGCTTAATTTAACACATTTACATAAGATTATTACATTACCCCTTAATGGAAAGATATTTGTTTTTTCTGCTCTCAGATACTTTCCTCCACTTAATGTAACTATCTGCATATTCTCCAGATATATCTAGCAATGTAAATATTATTACCATTATAGGGTTATGTTACGCCAATGATTTATACGAATTCTTTTGACGTCCATTGATTCATATGAATAAAGCACCGTATCTCAGTAATGTTCCAGGGTTCTCTGATAGGTCAGTTTTGAAAAACCCAATTAATAACCATAACCCGTAACAAAAAAAAGTCAATGGGCGTTTTTTTCTTATGGCGACTTTTTAGGTCCAATTGCATTATAGTCAATGGGTGTTTTTTCTTATGGCGACTTATTAGTCCAATTGCATTAAAGTCAATGGCCACACAGTCAATTCGGGGAGATTAGTCGCCAGACAACAAATTTCCTCTTCTTCGCGGCGACTAATCTCCCCGATCTGCCTTCCCCTGCCTTCCGCCAGCTAAAATGAAAATCGCCTGGGGGCAGGCACTCGAGGAGATACGTTTTCTGAAGTCGCCCGAAGTTTCCTCGTGACGCATTTTAGCTGGCGTAAGGCAAGGAAAGGCAGATCGGGGGGAGATTAATCACCACGAAGAAGAGGAGATTTTCGTCTGGCGACTAATCTCCCAGAGTCTGCCTGTGTGGCCAGACCCTTAAAGTCAATGGGAGTTTTTTCTCATGGCGACTTTTTAGTCCAATTGCATTAAAGTCAATGGGCGTTTTTTCTTATGGCGACTTTTTAGACTTTAGACTTTTTTGTCTTTGCAACATTTTTGTCTTGGCAATTTTTTATCACACTGAATTAATAAAGATTAATTATATCTTAGTTGGGATCAAGTACAAGCTACTGTTTTATTATTATAGAGAAAAAGGAAATTATTTTTTAAAATTGAGATTATTTGAATACAATGGAGTCTATGGGAGACGGCCATTCTGTAATTTGGAGCTTTCAGGAAAACGGGTTTCTGGTTATTGGATCCCATACCTGTATAACCATGAGTTTCTTAATAGAGAACATTGAAGAAAACACTATAATATTTACTAGTTTTTCAATAAATAAGTGATTTAAAAATAAAGTCTGAACGAGTGACCCAGAAAACGACTTCCCCGTTGAACAGGAAAGGTAAGAAACATATGGAATAGAAAACATCAGCAGAGCAGCGAGATCCGTTCCCGCAGCTGAGAGCACAGCGAGCTCTGGGAACCACAATTCCGAACCTCATTAAAACGGCAAATGAACCATCATTATGTTTCGTTTAGACCCCGCTGTGTCTGTAGACAAAACCGTTTTAGAAAGCTGAGATTTAAAGAAAAAACAAAAAACTCTAGGAAACAAGGTGCGGAATCCACCAATTAGAGTAAAAGAGCAGAGAAGGGTCTCAGAAGTGTGAAGGCAAGAGAAGAAGAAGGTGGTTTTTACAGAAGTTCTCAGCTAACAAGAGAACACTATCACTCATTCCCTCTTGTGGTCTCGTTCTCTAAGTTCTGATTTAATTGGAAAAGGTTCTCTTATATCAGCAATGTGAGCTTCAAGCCTTTCTTTACTGAGCAACAATTCCCATCATTGACCAACTTTCTCTGAAACGTGATGTCCCACCAGCTCAAGGGCTGCCATGTTGATGCCTCTATACCTGAAATAAACCTTATATAATATCATAAAGTGATGCCGACACAGTCCTAATGATGTTGGCAAACTGAAGGAGTCGCAGTGGGACCTGGATTTTTACTATTAACTATTGTTCTTATATCTACCAGGGAGCTGGTTACCTTCCCATTGTTCTGCTGATGGGCTGCTGGGGGGGATGGGCGGAGGTGATATCACTCAAATTTGCAGTGCAGTAGTAGTAAGGGCAGAGACACACGCTCAGATTCAGGGTTATTTAGTCGACCGGCGAAACAATAGCCTCTTCTTCAGGGCGACTAATATCCCAGAACTGCCTCCCGCCGGCTACAATCTAAATCGCAGACGGGGTGGCACTCGGAGCGCTTCGTTTTCCAAAGTCGCCCAAAGTTTTCTCATAAGGCAACTTCGGGCAACTTCAGAAATTGCCATCCTGCCGGTGATTTACGTTCTAGCCGGTGGGAGGCAGCTCCGGTGATTAGTCGCTCCGAAGAAGAGGAGATTTGTCGTTGGGTGACTAAATCTCCCCGAATCTGAGCATGTGTCTCTTCCCTAAAGAGTGACTGAAGTTTATCAGAGCACAAGTCACACGACTGGGGGCTCCTGGGAAACTGACAATATGTCTAGCTCTTTTGAGAAATGGATTTCAGTGCAGAATTCTGCTGGAGCAGCACTATTAACTGATGTGTTTTGTAAAAAACATGTTTTCCCAATGACAGTATCCCTTTAAGTCAGTACTTTCAGTTGTGGCTTCAGGCCACGGGATACTCTGAGACTGACAAACTATGAGGGTTATTTATTAAACCTCAAATTTTTCTGGTCTGACTTTTTGGGGCAAAACATCTGCCATCTCAGACCTGTCCAGGTCCTGTATAAGTCAATGGGAATGGCACCTATCTGAATTTGAAATGATTGTGGTCTTGGGTGGGTTTAGCCCGAAAATGCGACCTCTTCAGGGTTTTCGGGCAAAAACTCGAAAAAAATCACGTGATTATTAAACCTCAATTTTTTCTGGTTGGGTAAAACGCAAATTTTTCAAGGGAAAAAAAACTTGCATTTTTCAAGATTTATTATACCCTGATGCTGCAAAAAGCCAGAATCTGAAAACCTGCAATATCAGGCCTGTCCAGTATTCGTCAATTGGAGAGGCACCTATCTCAATGTGGACTTATTGTGGTATTTGGTGGGCTTAACCCGAAAAATCTAACCTTTTTGGGGGTTTTGGGTAAAAACTCGAAAAATCAAGGTATGTGGGAAAAAATCCTGAAAGATTCGAGCAATAAGGGTTTTTGCTAGATTTTATCAAGTTTTTTCATGATCCAATTAAAACAAGGTTTTTTTTATTAATAAATAAGATAAAATTAGGCATGGGATTTTTATATTATGTGATAAATTAGAATTTTAGTAAATAAACCCCTTAGTAAAAAGAGACGCTTTTAGTTACATGATTTGTACAAAATATGCGTAAGCTGACGCTCCCAGTCAAGGCAGTATCCATGTAGATGTGTGTAAAATTAGGTTCTAGTTTTCTCTTAAAGGAGAACTAAACCCTAAATTTAATGTGGCTCAAAAATGTCCTATTTTATATAGTGAACTTATTGCACGAGGCTAAAGTTTGAGCTTGTCAATAGCAGCAATGATCCAGGACTTCAAACTTGTCACAGGGGGTCACCATCTTGGAAAGTGTCTGTGACACTCACATGCTCAGTGGGCTCTGATTGGCTGTTGAGAAGCTAAGCTTAGGGCTCGTCACTAATTATCCAGCAGAAAATGAGCTTCCCTGGCTGTAATATAAGCTGATGCTACAGATTTGCTGATTATTCAATTCTGATGCTAATTGCACTGGTTTCTGTGCTGCCATGTAGTAATTATGTGTATTAATTACTAATCAGCCTTATATTGTGACATTTCTATTCTATGTGTACTGTATATTGTGAGTGGCTCCCTAAGCTCAGTAAGTGACAGCAGCACAGAGCATGTGAATCAGTGAATCAGCAGAAAAGAAGATGGGGAGCTACTGGGGCATCTTTGGAGACACAGATCTTTACTGCTAAAGGGCTGTGGTTGCCTTGGGCTGGTACAGAAGCACAAAACATCATGTACAACATTTCTAACTACTTCTTTAGTTAGGCTTTAGTTCTCCTTTAAGGCTATATAATGGAGTGCTGGGGTAATGTGCTTAGTATATACAGTATATATATATATATATATAATATGGATGCATACATATTTTTAAATTCTAATTCTATATATAGATGGATTATGCAGAGATCAAAGGAAAATCATTTCCAGATTAGAGACAGAAATGCTTCGTTAGCCAAAGACAAGTACAAGACACAAGATTTGGTTATCGTATTTATAAAGGTATTAAAAGCAGATTAAAATCAGGGGTGAGAGTAGAGTTCTAGGGAGCGTTTAGAGAATCCAAATACAAATCCCTTCAAACATTGGGAGGAATTTCTTGCAGCAGGTTCAGCGAGTTCCATTTTGGGGAGACTGATCCACCCGCAGTGTCTTGACACAAACGATTAAATATCGGAGGGAACCTGCTGTAGAATCAACTCATTCTGTTGTACAAATCTCAGATCACTTTGTTCGATCAGGGAAATTAATTTGACTTAACGTTATTCCCCTGGCTCAACAAATTGATGCAATCAGTCTGGAAATCACACAATGTGACTTGTTTGTAGCCAAAAAAATAAAAATAAGGTTATGCGGATGAGGTCACTAATAAAACGTCCATCAAAAGATGAGAATAAAACAAGATGTAAAAATTACGGGATATTTGTGAAACTTTGTTTTTCTTAAAGTGACAGTTCCCCTTTATAAACTCCCTGCAGAGCTAAAGTCATGGAAGAGAACGTAGCAGGGAATACTGAATATGTAATAGTTCTCTTTGAATAAAAAACGATAGATACGGATATCTCTGTCAATAGGAGCCTTTGTCAGAAATACCAAACTGTTCTTGGAAACTGTTCTTTATTCAAGTCCAGAAATGCCACTTCCCCTGCTCTGCTGTTCATACTGTATATATATATATACTACACAATGGGCTTGATCATTACATCCACTTTCCAGCACTAGGGATAGGCTCATTTACTTGCTATTTCCTAACATGACCATACAGCCCAGTCAACAGCTTTGTACTATGGAATTCTGTTTGTTGATAAGATATTTGAAAATTTCACGTCACTGCACCATATCACTTAGTGAATCAGCAGATGAGAAATTGCAGATAAGTCACAGCTCCTTTTTGCTCCCTGCTGTTCCAATCATTATTTATAGTCAACCGCTATAGTTCCAGGGGTACCCAGGGCACAAATAAGCACTCACCCCAAATCTCCCCCTAACTGACCTTCAGACTGGGCCCCCTTAGCTCATAACAAGGTTACAGATATATAGAAACATTGGGGTGTCACCCTGCTATAGTTCCAGGGGTACCCAGGGCACAAATAAACACTCACCCCAAATCTCCCCCTAACTGACCTTCAGACTGGGCCCCTTAGCTCATAACAAGGTTACAGATATATAGAAACATTGGGGTGTCACCCTGCTATAGTTCCAGGGGTACCCAGGGTACAAATAAGCACTCACCCCAAATCTCCTCCTAACTGACCTTCAGACTGGGCCCCCTTAGCTCATAACAAGGTTACAGATATATAGAAACATTGGGGTGTCACCCTGCTATAGTTCCAGGGGTACCCAGGGTACAAATAAACACTCACCCCAAATCTCCCCCTAACTGGCCTTCAGTGGATCAACCTCTCTGGTATAATGGGAATGGCGTGTACTATAAATACTAAGTATTAAGTATTTTTCAGTTGAACCCCAACTCTATTTAGTAAGAATTGCCCACAGCCTGGAGCCCTGGAGTGAAGGGCCCTGTTGACTAAGTAGCATTATTCCTCTTTCTGTTCATTGGAAGCCCAGGTTACTGTAACTAACTCAGTTACCCCCTAACAAAGCAAAAGAAAACTATTACAGCATTTATTTCAATTGGCAGATTTTGGAAGGTTATTCCCTCCCACCTGGGTGACTGTTCCTTGTTCTTCTCCTCCTTTAATAAAAGGCCAAGTGAGCAAACGTCTAGTTGAAGTTGTAGAGCAAAGGGAAAGATTTCTATAAAACAATTTCAAGCCGATATCATTAGAGAGTATCGTTCTGTTGCTATGGCAACCTGACAATAAAGTTCCATTGCTATGGAAGTTGAAGAGATGACAACAAAACGATGGCGTGTAATTGTGTTCTTCATGCCGACGACAAAATTGTCTGTTTTTTGCTTAATTTGCTTAAAGGGGATGGTTCACCTTAACGTTAACTTTTAGTATGTTATACATTAGCCAATTCTAAGAAATTTAACAATTGATTATTTATTCGCCAAGCAGAAAATCGCTGCAAATCTTCGTGTTTAGTTGCAGGCTAATAAATTCACGAAATTGCAGCAATAATTTGCTGGAGAATTTTTGGCAGCGTCAACCTTTTTTAATTTTTTTTTTACTTTTTACAATTAAAGGCGCCCACTGACTTAAATGCGCGTCAAATTGTCATCACCATTAAAAAAAATGTTGACACCGCCGTCAGAATTCGCGTGTCGCAAACTTTTTCCTGTTTTGCGAATTTCGCTGGAAATTTGCGAATATTTCAGCGAAGCAAACCGGGAGAAATTCGCCCATTACTGTTGATTATGTACTTTTTAATAGTTTTTAGTAGTTTAATAGTTTTTAATTATTTGATGTTTTCTTCTGATACTTTCCAGCATTCAAATGGGGGTCACTGACCCCATTTAAAAAACAAATGCTCTGTAAGGCTACAAATGTATTGTTATTGCTACTTTTTATTACTCATCTTTCTATTCAAGCCTCTCCTATTCATATTCCAGTCTCTTATTCAATCAGTGCATGGTTGCTAGGGGAATTTGGACCCTAGCAACCAGATTGTTGAAATTGCAAATTGAAGACCTGCTAAATAAAAAGCTAAAAAATTAAAACCAAAAAGAACAAAAAATGGCATATGAATAGGAGAGGCCTGAATAGAAAGATGAGTAATAAAAAGAAGCAATAACAATACAATGGGGTCAGCGACCCCTGTTTGAAAGCTGGAAAGAAACAGAAGAAGACAAATAAATTAAAAACTATAAAAAAATAAATAATGAAGACCAGTTGAAAAGTTGTTTAGAGCTGGCCATTCTATAACATACTAACAGTTAACTTAAAGGTGAACCACCCCTTTAAGTGCGAAGATTATTTTTAATACACAAAAGTCATGAATATTATGTAAATTATATCCTTATAAACGGTGCTTAGTGATGTCATCGGTCATAATCGGTGCTTAGTGATGTCATCGGTCATTATCGGAGCTTTGTGATGTCATTGGTTATAATCGGAGCTTAGTGATGTCATTGGTTATAATCGGAGCTAAGTGATGTCAGCGGTCATAATCAGAGCTTAGTGATGTCATTGGTTATAATAGGAGCTTAGTGATGTCATCTGTCATAATCGGAGCTTAGTGATGTCATTGGTTATAATCGGAGCTAAGTGATGTCATTGCTCATAATCGGAGCTTAGTGATGTCATTGGTTATAATAGGAGCTTAGTGATGTCATCTGTCATAATCGGAGCTTAGTGATGTCATTGGTTATAATCAGAGCTTAGTGATGTCATCGGTCATAATCGGAGCTTAGTGATGTCATTGGTTATAATCGGAGCTTAGTGATGTCATTTCTGTCACATGACTCACTGAAACTTGTGAATTATAATAAATAAAGTACCCCTGTTGCAAAATATGAGGATATTACTAGGGATGCACCGAATACACTATTTTGGCTTTGGCAGAACCCCCGAATACTTCACAAAAATTTGGCTGGATACCGAACTGAATCCTAATTTGCATATGCAAATTAGGGGTTGGAAGGGAAAAACATTTTTTTACTTCCTTGTTTTGTGGCAAAAAGCCACACAATTTTCCTCCCTGCATGCAAATTAGGATTCGGATTTGCTTCAGTCGGGCAGAAGGTTTCGGCCAAATCCAAATCCTGCTGAAAAAGGCAGAATTCTGGCTGAATCCCAAACCGAATCCTGGATTCAGTGCATCCCTAGATGTTAGAAGTCACCTTGGAGGTCATGGAACTCCTATGTAACTTATAATATCCTTATAATTTACAAGAGGGGTAATTTATTCACTATATATTGTATGAATTGGTTATTGGCAGACTGTTTGTGTAGGATGAGCTAAATAAGACATATTTAATGGTTGGGGTAATGTGGCAGGTCCCAAGCCTCACAGGGGACCCTTGTGGGCAAAAAGTACTTATTAAAGTAATTATTAATAATTATTAACTGCCGGCTTCCCCACCTACACAAGAAGGTTGTAGGTCGGATCCTGGGAGTTGCTATTTGGGCCTGATCCCTTTCAGTTGAGACACTTACTCCACATGTTACATTGTAGCTCATCACCAAATACATTTTTATTATTTGTACATACAGTAGAGTGATCAGAGCTCATTTCTGATTGGTTGCTATGTGTCGCTGCGCGGGGTCAAGTTTACACTGGATTAGTAAATGCTCCGAAGACAAATTCTCTGTATCTGAAATGATTCTACACTGTTTGCTTATCACCGCTTTCCCACACTTCCCACAATCTACTCTGTTACAAAATATGTTTGTTTAAAAATTCACCAGATGTTTAATTGCTTTACTGACTTTAGCCCCAGAGCTTGAGATGCAGCGAGTCAACTCATAAATATCATAGAATATACAACACTGACGTCTGCTGTAAGTCACACAGGAATCTATCTGCAAAGCAAGTGCTGAAACTACTGCACAATTATACACAATTCCACAACATCATTAAGCATTGGTGTTGAAATGTGTAACATTTCTTTTAAAGTCTCACTGTACCCCAAAATTGTCCTGCTGAATTGTGCTTAGTACAGGGAATACCTATGCTGCTATAGTTTTATGGGATCTCTCTGTACAGACTATGAGCAAACTTAGGGACTGTTCCTGCTGAATTGTGCTTAGTATAGGGGAATACCTATGCTGCCATAGTTTTATGGGATCTCTCTGTACAGACTATGAGCAAACTTAGGGACTGTTCCTGCTGAATTGTGCTTAGTACAGGGAATACCTATGCTGCCATAGTTTTATGGGATCTCTCTGTACAGACTATGAGCAAACTTAGGGACTGTTCCTTCTGAATTGTGCTTAGTACAGGGAATACCTATGCTGCCATAGTTTTATGGGATCTCTCTGTACAGACTATGAGCAAACTTAGGGACTGTTCCTGCTGAATTGTGCTTAGTACAGGGGATACCTATGCTGCCATAGTTTTATGGGATCTCTCTGTACAGACTATGAGCAAACTTAGGGGACTGTTCCTGCTGAATTGTGCTTAGTACAGGGGATACCTATGCTGCCATAGTTTTATGGGATCTCTCTGTACAGACTATGAGCAAATTTAGGGGACTGTTCCTGCTGAATTGTGCTTAGTACAGGGAATACCTATGCTGCCATAGTTTTATGGGATCTCTCTGTACAGACTATGAGCAAACTTAGGGGCTGTTCCTGCTGAATTGTGCTTAGTACAGGGAATACCTATGCTGCCATAGTTTTATGGGATCTCTCTGTACAGACTATGAGCAAACTTAGGGGACTGTTCCTGCTGAATTGTGCTTAGTACAGGGAATACCTATGCTGCCATAGTTTTATGGGATCTCTCTGTACAGACTATGAGCAAACTTAGGGGACTGTTCCTGCTGAATTGTGCTTAGTACAGGAGTACAGGGATTATATAGTTTACAGGGACGCAAAGAAACGTTTTCAACCAGGTTAGTTGCACTTTAAGGTGTATAACAGAGCTCAGGGAAACACATTCCAATTTGTATCCAAAGCCTCTTAAGTAATATTATAATTTCGTTTTCAAAACAAAAAAACCCCAAAGCCTATAAAGATAATTTTCGTTGCGGCACTTCTGAACTGCTTCGGGACAACAATTAGATTCAAATAAGGCTTTTTGTATGTTGATGAGAATTCTCCTTCAATTCATTAGTCATTATGCTTTTCTTTAAGTCGCTAGTTACTATGCAGTCAGATCAATTAGGTGGAGGGGAGAAGGCGCGGTAAATCCGTCTTTCCTTGGCACTCAGTGGCAGTCACATGGAAAAACTGTCAGAATGAAGCTGCTGCTGTCAGTGCCAATAATCCGTGTTTCACATGCTATAAACTGGCGCTCTGAATATTTTATTTTTTTCATCTGTTTTGCTGCCGGCTTGGGGCCTGTGGGGGAAGAGCACGACTTATTATCTCGAGATGGTTTAGCACAGAGTAGAGTCCTGCAGAGGGTTACCCACAAAAACCTGCGGTACCCTTCGGGTAGAAGTGCCGGTATAGAACTCGGTCAGCGGTTCTGCGGGTTTGCGGGTCGGTTTGCGGGTCGGTCTGCGGGTCTTCTCAATAGCGATTTTTACTCCTTTTTTCTGATCACGTCTACGTCCGATGATGTCACTTCCGCGTTTAAAATGACAACACTTCCTGTTTTTACTCATTTTTTTCTGACCATGTATACTTCCGATGATGTCACTTCCTGTCTACAATGACAGCACTTCCTGATTCTTGATGGTCAGTGGGTCGCGGGTCCAGGTTGCACATAAGGTACTTGCATGTCGGGTTGGGTAGCGGGTCCAAGCGGGTAAGAATGCGGATTGCGGGTCCACGTTGCGGATTGCAGGGTTCGGGCACAGGTCGGGTTCCAAAAAATGGACCATGCAGGACTCTAGCACAGCAATTCCCATAGGGAGGAAGCACACCAAACATATGATTTTGCCTTTTAGGACATTTATTCAGCAGTGTTGGCACAAGCTTTCGGGGTCAACCCCTTCCTCAGGTGGACTCTAGCACAGAGCACTGCAGTTGGGTCAGTTGAATTATTGAACCATCTTTGCAGGCAGAGTTCCTTGAAAAGAAATATCGAGTAAGCTTTGGATCTTATTGGACCACCAATTTGGCTGTAAATAGCTTCAACTGATTCATGTGTAAGCCTCCATCTATCATTTGTTGTTCCTGAGATCCACTCATTGGTCCCATTGGCTGTCTGCTTGCAACAAATCATCCCCCGGCTTTTAAAGGGATCACTAGGGTATCAACTGAAACCAAAGACACAAATCAACCGTTGTGGAACCTCCAGGTTACCATTTCTTTTTGTGAATTGTAGAGAGAGAGAGAGAGAGAGAGAGAGAGAGAGAGAGAGAGAGAGAGAGAGAGAGAGAGAGAAAGAAGGATCTCAGGAAATGCAGAGAAGCCCAGGTCTTAGTTTTTTGGGTAAACAAAACTATAAAAATAAGTCAGTTAGTATTGTGGCTCTCAGGAAGAGCTCATCTGACAGATGACTTGGAATCAATGTCCAAACCTCTTATCAACCCTAAAAATCTTACATGAGGGTCATCTCGTGACTGTAGCAACTCCATCTTCCACGACCCAAGCCATAAAGTGGGGCATCAGCATGTTCTTTAAACTGGACTGAACATGGAAATACTCTAAGGGAGGTATTTACTAAGACTCAAATTTTTCCCAACTTCCATCCACGAATTTACCTAATTTATCAAAAAATCAAAAAGAAATAGTCGAAATACCAAACTTTTTCAATTTGACTCTTGAAAACCTCAACTTTTTTGGATTTTGGAACAAAAACCAGCCTGAAACCCTTGAAGATCATGAAGGCAAGAAACATCTTCAAATTGTAAAAGGGACATCTGCCCTTGACTTTTACATGACTTCAACAGGTTTTAACTGGAGTATTTTTGGATTCGAATTTTAAGAAGCTTCGGAGCACAATACATTCAAGTTTTCCCCTAAAAAACTTGACCAGAAAAAATTGAGGCTTCATAAATAGACCCCGCAGCATAGAGCTGTTGTATGCATGGGTCTGGCCCACTACCTGACCCGAACTGCAAATAGTTACCTTCTGACCCTGGTCCCATGAAATGTGAGTGACGTCATTGTGTACTGGAAGTGACGTCACTCTGGTGCCAGAACAGCAGGTTAAATCACAGGATCACTCCGGTACCTTAGCCAGGTTCTCAGGAGGGTTACCCATGGACTGTCCGCATGGTCATGGAATCAGGAACTTTATTCCCAAAAATCTGAGCACTTTACAGGTATTCCGTGGGTATTATTATTATTATTATTATTAATAAATGATAAGTAAACCTTTAAAATAAGTGAATGTAAATTGATGAGGGGGCTATTCTAAGCACTTTTGTCATTTACATTCATTGTTTATTTTTTTAATTCCAAGATATTAAGAGATACATGTGCTGTTAATATGAATGAATTATGTTACAACAGCGCCACCTGCTGGTCAGTTTCCCACCAGTCTGACCACCAAGTAGTCAAGGAAGTTGTCAGGAGAAAGAAAGAGACTGATGTTCTTCTGCTTAGGAATACAATTAGAAACTTTTCTCAAATATTTCCTAAGCAGAAGAACATCAGTCTCTTTCTTTCTCCTGAAAACTTCCTTGACTACTTGCTGGTCAGACTGGTGGGAAACTGACCAGCAGGTGGCGCTGTTGTAACAAAATTCATTCATATTAACAGTACATGTATCCCTTAAAGGGCACCAATCATGACCAAAATCATTTCCTAAGTAAATACGCTATGTGAAAGTTCAAGAAATCCGATTTTTAAAACAGTTAGAATTGTTTGTATAATGTAAATGATCAGCTCACTATACCTTCTGCAAGATCTCCCCTATCTCCCCTGCAGTTCTAGCTGAGGCAGGCATCTTGGATTTCACTGGCTCCTCCTACCTATATCTTCCCAGCCAACTGTAGCTCTCAAATCTCGCACATGCTCAGTTCAAATTCCTTGCTTGCTGATCAACCCTTCTAAGCTATTTTCAAATCAGCCAACCTGTGTGTTAGCTGCTGTTCAGTAGTGCTGCCACCTGCTGGAAGTTAGCAGGTGGCAGCACTTCTAGTGGATACTTCTAGTGGAGGAGTTTACTAAAACAAGGCATTCTGGGTAGAATACTCAAAGCAGTGTTACAATCTGAGCATGCTCCTGAAATTTGCACATTAGAGTCTCTGTTAGAGTCTCAATATGGCCTCCCTCAGTGAAAGAACCCATTTGACAAAGTAAGGGATTTTTTTAAAACCTGCAGTTTTTTCAAAAAACTATATATGTAGTTTGATTAAACGTGTTTAGCTTGTACTCGTCAGATTGTTAATATGTGTTTGATTTTGGCTGTGACAGGTGCCCTTTAATATCTTGGAATAAAAAGAAAATAAATAATTTTGAATCTAAATTACAAAAGAGCTTAGAATAGCCCCCTCGTCAATTTTACATAACTTATTTTAAAGGTTTACCTATCCTTTAATAACATTTTTAGAGTGCCAACATATTGCGCAGAGCTGACCCAGTGCAGGACTCTAGCTCACGCCTGTATTGGTAACTTGCCTGACACTTGCTCAGAAAAAAAACGAACACACCGACACATTTGTCTGACAGTAGCAGGAGGTTATCACTCCCTCTCAGCTCTCAAACTTGGCTGAACTATATGTTCCTGCCACATTCCAAAAATAGTGACTCACCCTCGGTACTACTTGACTCTGTTTTATCATTGCCATTTACAGTCACAAGAACCACTCAGGGCCAGATTTGTGGCGAGGCCACAAAGGTCAGGGTCTAGGGCGGCAAGATTTTAGGGGCAGCATGTTGACCAATCACAATCAAGAGAGGGCTGGGAATCTGTACTTCTGCATTCCCCAACGTGAAAAGAGAGTGAACGAGAGAGAGAGAGAGAGAGAGAGAGGGGGGGGGGGGGGAGGGAGAGGGGAATGGGAGAGAGAGAGAGAGAGAGAGAGAGAGAGAGAGAGAGAGAGAGAGAGAGAGAGAGAGAGAGAGAGAGAGAGAGAGAGGAAGAGAGGAGAGAGAGAGAGAGAGAGAGAGAGAGAGAGAGAGAGAGAGAGAGAGAGAGAGAGAGAGAGAGAGAGAGAGAGAGAGAGAGAGAGAGAGAGAGAGAGAGAGAGAGAGAGAGAGAGAGAGAGAGAGCTCTATTTGATGTAACATCCCATTAAAGACGTTGGAGACAATATTCAGGGGTAGAGGCGAAACAAGACTGTACCACCGGATAAAAATTGGAGGGGCCTGGTGCACATTAGCTCTCCCGCTCTGCTGGTCGCACCCCCTCCCTTGCCTCATGTTTGTGAATTGGGTGTGAGTGTATCAATTTAAAGGAGAAGAGGTGGAGATTTTAATACTAGACTGACCCCCTGTTCCCTATGCCCCCAGCGACTACAGGGTCCGCTTCCTCTATAGTCACAACACCGTTGAGGGGAAATAACAAGCAAGTAATTAAGTAAATATTTAAATTCTGATTCATTTCAGTGTCTTTCATCTCACATTATAGGAATAAGCCGACAATAAACAAACACAGCCCTGAGATATTTAACAACACGTTCCTTTTCAACTCATCTTCATTATTTGGAGAAAAGGGTTTTATTTTTTTTTTTCACTTAACTCCAGTCTAATAAACTTCCAGCTTCAATGAACCTCAAAAGCCTCATTTCTAGTCCGCAAAGCTCTTTATCTCAGCAGGACGGGAGATCGCTGTGTTACCTGCAGTTAAAGAAACCTCAGCCTCGCTTTTTTACTAAACATTTCTGCTTTTTCTAACCTTTTCCCTCATTCTGCTTCATTTAAACTGAATTTGTTTCAAGAGACGTTGCCGTAAGCAATCGTGCATGGTTTGTATGGCATCTCCTGCTGAGTCAAACAGGTTCACTCCCATGCCTGAGAGGCTTCGCTCAAAGCTTATTAGTGCAGAAAACTACATTGTACATAACTTTATGGCCAGCAGAGGGCTCTGTTTCACACTGTTCTTTGGAGGAGGATCCCTCTGTAGAGCAATCTTGGTTATATATAGTGATGGGTAGTGATGGGCGAATTTATTTGCCAGGTGCGAATTCACGGCGAATTTGCACGATTCACTGCCAGCGCATAAATACGTGAAACGCCCACGAAAATTTTGCCAAAAATTTTCGCCGGCATCGAAAAAAAAAACGCCCGCCAGAGTAAAAAACGGCCACCGGCGTCAAAAAAAAGGGTGCCGGCGTCAAAAACGAGACGCCGCCAAAATTTTTCGCCGTTTCCAGCGAAAAATTCGCCCATCACCAATGATGGCCGAATATATTTGCCTGGCACGAATTTGTGGCAAATTCCTACGTTTCGCCGCCAGCTATTTTTTTGTGAAAACCTTCAAATTTCACGATTTTTGAGTGTAATCCTTCAAATTTCACGATTTTTACTGAAAACCTTCAAATTTCAAATTTTTTGAGTGCAAACGTCTGAATTTCACAATTTTTTCGGGAACTTTCCGATTAAACAATTTTTTCGCGAATTTTTCGCCGTTTCGCGAATTTTGCGGGAAATTAGAGAATTTTGCTAGTTATATATCTAGAAATATGCAGATCAGTTAGGATCCTGTAGTAGGATAGGGTTCTCGCGACAGGCTGCATCAACAGGCTCAGCAGACTTGTGTCTAAAGATTAAAATTTAGAGGTAATTGTGACGTAACTGATATCCTGAATCAAGTGTTTTTGGAAACATTGGGCACAATTGTATCAGACAAAGCCCCCCCCCCCTCTTGGCAGCAATTACGCTGGAATTGGACGGGAAAAACTGCATGAAGGGTAAAAAAATGGTGAATCACTTGCATTTAACAATTACCTCTATGGTCTTATCCTTAAAGGAGACATATATTAAAAATAAAATTATAGGCAATAATGTATACTATATGGTGCTGGCTTTACTTTTGGCCAAAAAATTTTGTCTTCAAAATAAGCCCCTTTACTTGATATCCCCATAGATCTTTTCTGGTCCCTGTTTGAAATAAAGTGTGGGCGTGTCCTAACAGTCCCTGCCTGAAGCACCATAAAAGCAGAACATCCAATCACAGTCCTGCAGTCACCCAAGCAAAGAAAGGCTTCAGTTCCCTATCAGGTCAGCCTAGCTGTTGATTGGTTTCTATCCTATAGTGCAGTATGCTGGGTGCTGCTGGTTCCCCTGCACAGCCTGGGAGAGGAGGCAGCAGGAAGTGGAACAGATGGGTGGGACTACACACAGGAAGTAATGCCACGATCTACACACAGGAAGTAATGCTATGATCTACACACAGGACGTAATGCCACTATCTATTAGGGTTGCCACTTTTCCCTGCTGTGAGCATCGGGTGGGGCAATGATGTCACAGGGGACAGGACAATGGCATTGTGGGTGGAAAAGTGCTGTCACATATGTGGGTCAGTGGGTGGGACTATGGCATTACTGTTGGCAATTGGCCAATCGTCGCATCAATGTTAGGGAATCTTGCCTGGTTTATCAAATTAGGAAACTGGGCAGGCAGTTTTGACCCGGACAGGACAGATGGCAACCCTAATATCTACACACAGGAAGTAATGCTACTTTGTACACACAGGAAGTAATGCCAAGATCTACACACAGGAAGTAATGCCAAGATCTACACACAGGAAGTAATGCCAAGATCTAAACACAGGAAGTGAGGTAAGCACCTGCCTACAGGATGTGGTACCAAGAGGCTTTAACCACTTATAGACTGGCTGTTGTCATAGAATATAACTTTCCAGGTTATTCTTTGACCTATGCTGTGCTATTTCTTGTCTGGCAACATAAGGAGAGACAGCACAAACAAGCTACATGAGGCAAGAAGTAAATAGGAGTCCATTCTTTACCTTCAGTGCAATTACTGTCCCTTTTCTCATCTCTCTCTCCTATATTAATACCACAGTCTTATCACATTTGTTATTTCCCTGCACAGTATTATATGTAAGCATTTACTTGCCCTTTAAGTTTCAGCACCCATATACCAGAAGGCTCCAATGACCAAAGGTGGCGCCATAGTGGAGAGAGGGGTTCCAGGTATAATGCTCAGTAGTAGAGATGAGCAAATGCTTTCGCCATCCATGGATTCACGACAAAATTCCACATTTTGCCATCTGCAATTTTTTTTCATGAAACTGTGGCAAAAATCTACAGTGGAAAAATTTGCAGGGAAAAAAACGCCCATAAGAAGAAACTCCCGTTGACTACCGCATTTGGTCAAAAAAGTCGCCATAAGAAAAAACGGCTGTTGACTTTAATGCATTTAAAGCGAGAAAAAATTTTGCGTGCGTAAAAATTGTTGCGTGTAAAAGAGAAACTCATCTGCAATGTCTGGACCTTGTTCAACTGCTAAGGGATCCTGGATGTTGTAGTTTAACTAGAGATTGATGGACAAATGACTGTTTCCTCGTGAATGCACTGAATATATATATATATTGCTTTCCTCTGTAATAATCTATCTGTTATCATGTTATCACTTATTATTATTGTGTATTTTTAGAGCACCAACATAACTGTAACAAATCATATAGTGGCAGAAAACCAGCTTTGTGTCATTAAACACTGAGGCATCGGCAGGAGAAATCGAAAGCCCTGGGGCTTGACAGCGAATCGTCTCAATGTACAGTATTCCCTAAAATCTTATCTGTCTCCCATCACTTTCTCTCTTCTGGTGCCAATAAGGGAGGGAGAGACAGCGCCCTCTAGTGGCAGATGAGAGACACTGTCAGATCCTTACGTTTCTCAACAGAGTTCACTTTAAGGGCCCGAATTATTATTTATTTAAAGCAGATGGTTCCAGGTAATGTTTTTTGCACCATGTTAGACCGTTGAGAAATTTATAGGGAAGAACTTTTGATATGAAGCCGAACAAACGTGGTGTAAAGGTGAAAGCTTTATTGATAATCACAGCAAGCTTTCAGAACATTGCAGTTCCTTCATCAAAGCTGATTACAATGAAGCTTGGCACTGACATATATACAGCATTGTGTTTATTTTTATTTTTTTGTAAACAAAATTCTGTATATATGTCAGTGCCAAGCTTCATTGTAATCAGCTTTGAAGAAGGAACTGCAATGTTCTGAAAGCTTGCTGTGATTATCAATAAAGCTTTCACCTTTACACCACGTTTGTTCGGCTTCATATCAAAAGTTCTTCCCTATAAATTTAAAGCAGATGTAAAATGTAGAATAAATATTTGGCATGAAACACTGTTATTGTCAGGGAATTTCTATCACCTGGAGTGGCTGGAGTTACAAACTGGAATATATATATAAATATATATATATATATATATATATATATATATATATATATATATATATATATATATATATATATATATATATAGAACAGTTCAGGAATACAGAGAGAAGTAAGAACAAATACAATCTAGCCACACAAGTTACACTTTCAGTTTTATTATAGTGAAATTGTTATTATTTATATAAGTGCTGCACTGCCTCCAAGGAAGCAAATCAAGTGAATTTTGGCCCCAACCATTGCATGCCTTGAAAATACCCTGTTACATCCATGACTTACCTTTATATACTGTGACTGCTAGGAAATCAGCAGGGTTGACAGGTCTGAACCCTATTATCTCTCTGCTCTGATACCAGTGAACTGACAGACATTAACATTGGTGCAATTTTGGTCCATAGAAATGCTAATGTAATAATCTAATATCCTGTGCATTTAAGTACATGTATACTTTACACCTTGGTGAATTATAACATGCCCATACTTTATACCCAATGCTCCTTACCCAGTGATTTCTAATATCCTTATAATTTACAGTAGGGGGTACATTATCCCTTATAATACATGAGTGATATTTAGAGTTCACTGTATAACTCAGCCTGTAGCCTTGTGTCTTTATATGGTCACAGGACAACCCCTCAGTGACTTCTAATATCCTTATCATTTACAGTAGGGGGTACATTATCCCTTATAATACATGAGTGATACTCAGAGTTCCCTGTATAACTCAGCCTGCAGCCTTGTGCCTTTATATGGTCACAGAACAACCCCTCAGTGACTTCTAATATCCTTATCATTTACAGTAGGGGGTACATTATCCCTTATAATACATGAGTGATACTCAGAGTTCCCTGTATAACTCAGCCTGCAGCCTTATGCCTTTATATGGTCACAGAACAACCCCTCAGTGACTTCTAATATCCTTATCATTTACAGTAGGGGGTACATTATCCCTTATAATACATGAGTGATACTCAGAGTTCCCTGTATAACTCAGCCTGCAGCCTTGTGCCTTTATATGGTCACAGAACAACCCCTCAGTGACTTCTAATATCCTTATCATTTACAGTAGGGGGTACATTATCCCTTATAATACATGAGTGATACTCAGAATTTCCTGTATAACTCAGCCTGCAGCCTTGCGCCTTTATATGGTCACAATAGTAAGTACACTAGTACAAATATATCCATTTTATTTAAAATATAGATGAAAATAAGAGAATATTCCTTGGATCCTTGAGTTCTGCTTAGTTGTTCTGAAAATTATATGGAAACCCACAGGGTAGAAAGAAAATTAAAAGTTGAAAGTGAGAATGGAAATTGAGTTAGACTGTTCCTATCGCATTATCTTAACATTCAGCTTTTTCTGTGGTGCCAAAAGTGAAGATTTGAATTTTTCTCCTCTATTTAATGAGCCGTACTTGTTGGACAAACATCCCCCGCTGCTTCTAACTTGAGAAATTCATAGACGTTCACAGTAGTGAGATTTGTGAGTTTTCCATAAGCTTCGCTGCCTCTGACACAGAGCTGCATTCATTAGCATTGATAGAATAAATTAACAAAGGATTAGAAAGTCTTTCAGTTTAAATGCTAATGGGAATTTCACTAAATCCTCCCAGTAGAAAGGTTTCACCCACTAGTCAAAGTGGTTTATAAAGGACACGGCGCTGGGTCGGGCGTCTGGAGAGAGAGAGGAGAGAACTGCATCTGACAAGTGTGGAAGAAAACTGCTGAATTCTATTTAGATTGTTTTGGTTCAAGCGAATATTTGCATTTTTTAACTGATATCCCACAGCTGGCGGCCATCTCTCCCTAATGTCTCTAAGAAGTATTTCAGTAGGGGGTGTCTGAGTTCTTTCAGCCTGATTTGCACCTGGTGCAATTTTTAGAAAACCAGCTGACAGTTTGCTCATCCTTTTCTTTCACTGAAAATTTGAAACTGAAAGTAAATTCACATTCTCCTTCCTGATCCCTACAAGCACAGTCTAAACAAATCAGCAGTTTCCAGGGTGTGTCTAAGCTCTTCTATTCTAATTTGTACCTGGTAGAATTTTTAGAAAAGCAACCGACAGTTTGCACATCTTTTTCTTTCACTGAATAAGGAAAATGTGAAACCTGAACGTAAATTCACATTTTTCTTCCTGATCCCTACGAGCACAGTCAAAACCAGCTGACAGTTTGCATATCATTTTCTTTCACTGAATAAGGCAAAATTTGAAACTGAAAGTAAATTCACATTCTCCTTCCTGATCCCAACAAGCACAGTCTAAACAAATCAACCGTTTTCAGGGTGTGTCTAAGCTCTTCTATTCTAATTTGTACCTGGTAGAATTTTTAGAAAAGCAACCGACAGTTTGCACATCCTTTTCTTTCACTGAATAAGGAAAATGTGAAACCTGAACGTAAATTCACATTTTTCTTCCTGATCCCTACGAGTACAGTCAAAACCAGCTGACAGTTTGCATATCATTTTCTTTCACTGAATAAGGCAAAATTTGAAACTGAAAGTAAATTCACATTCTCCTTCCTGATCCCTACAAGCACAGTCTTAACAAATCAGCAGTTTCCAGGGTGTGTCTAAGCTTTTCTATTCTAATTTGTACCTGGTAGAATTTTTAGAAAAGCAACCGACAGTTTGCACATCCTTTTCTTTCACTGAATAAGGAAAATGTGAAACCTGAACGTAAATTCACATTTTTCTTCTTGATCCCTACGAGTACAGTCAAAACCAGCTGACAGTTTGCACAACATTTTCTTTCACTGAATAAGGCAAAATTTGAAACTGAAAGTAAATTCACATTCTCCTTCCTGATCCCTACAAGCACAGTCTAAACAAATCAACCATTTTCAGGGTGTGTCTAAGCTCTTCCATTCTAATTTGTACCTGGTAGAAATTTTAGAAAACCAGCCGACAGTTTGCTCATCCTTTTCTTTCACTGAAAATTTGAAACTGAAAGTAAATTCACATTCTCCTTCCTGATCCCTACAAGCACAGTCTAAACAAATCAGCAGTTTCAGTAGGGGGTGTCTAAGTTCTTCCATTCTAATTTGTACCTGGTAGAATTTTTAGAAAACCAACCGACAGTTTGCTCATCCTTTTCTTTCACTGAATAAGGCAAAATGTGAAACCTAAACGTAAATTCACATTTTTCTTCCTGACCCCTAAGAGCACAGTCGAAACCAGTTGACAGTTTGACATCCTTTTCTTTCACTGAATAAGGCAAAATCTGAAACTGAAAGTAAATTCACATTCTCCTTCCTGCACAGTCTAAACAAATCAACAGTTTTCAGGGTGTGTCTAAGCTCTTCCATTCTAATTTGTACCTGGTAGAATTTTTAGAAAACCAACCGACAGTTTGCTCATCCTTTTCTTTCACTGAATAAGGCAAAATTTGAAACTGAAAGTAAATTTACATTCTCCTTCTTGATCCCTACAAGCACAGTCTAAACAAATCAGCAGTTTCCAGGGTGTGTCTAAGCTCTTCCATTCTAATTTTTACCTGGTAGAATTTTTAGAAAACCAACTGACAGTTTGCTCATCCCTTTCTTTCTGTCAAGACCGCCGGGAGCGCGAGGAGTCGCGTCCGCTCCCGGCGGCGAAGAATCCAAGATGGCGGCGCCCAGGGAACCCACGTGGGTTCCGACGCCGGCGTTGTGACGCCAGCACGGCATGACGGTCGCAGGCACGCTGACGCTGGCGCAAGGGCGCCAAATTCAAAGATAAAAGGACGCCTGAGACGCCAAGATGGCGCCCGAAAATAGGATCCTGTTCCCTGAGAGATTCCTGGGTTCCCTTGCTGTTTTTCCCTGCTTATATCTGCCTGATTCCTTGTTGTGACCCCTTGCCTGGACTTGGACTTCGCTGTTACTCTGCCTGCCTTTGACCCCGTGCCTTGCCCTGGACTTTGTTGTATTCCGCCTGCCTTCTGACCTGTGCTTGGACTTTGATTATTCTCTTGCCTAACCCCTGGATACCACGACCCTGATCCCTTCTGAGGGGCTTCCTCCTAGATCCGGACTACTCCCCAGAGGGGGCTCCCGGCTCCCTGACATTATTTTCGGGCCATGGATCCTTCTGAGGAAGCCACACCTCATGTCGGACGAGCGCTCCGCGGACTGGCATCCCGCATGGAGGACTACGAAAACCAGCAGGTTCGCATTGGGCAAGCACTCGATGTCCTGCTAGCTCAAGTGCCTTCTGCGCCCTCCGCTGCTCCACCTACTGGAGATCCCCCCATGGCGGCAGCCTCTACGAACGCAAGCTACCCGACAGGTGAGCCTCGCATTCCACCTCCCCCTCGCTTCAGTGGGGACCCACAAGCCTGTAGGGGATTTGCCACACAATGCCAAATTCAATTTGAGTTCCAACCCACACAGTTTCCAAGTGAGCATTCCAAGGTGGGGTATGTGATGTCTCGATTGGAAGGCAAGCCACTGGAGTGGGCAACGTCTCTTTGGGAGAAGAATTCCCCGGTGACTTATGATGTTAAAGAATTTCTCCAAGCTTTTCGCATAGTCTTTGATGCTCCAGGTCGGGTTACGAACGCCCCTGCCCGTCTCTTGCAGCTCCGGCAGGGAAGCCGCAGTGTCAATGAGTATGCTATAGACTTCCGAACTCTGATGGCGGAGACTTCCTGGTGTGATGACGCTTACAAGGCCGTATACTACCAAGGCCTATCCATCCGCATCAAAGATGATCTCGTCTCCAGAGAGACTCCTGACACCCTGGAAGGGCTGATCGCTCTATCCATTAAGGTTGACACCCGTCTCAGAGAACACCAGGTGGAGAGAGAGCGCAGCAGACGATTTTCTCCCATGTTGGCCCCTCGCTTTCAAAGGCCGATTCTGCAAGCATCCGCTGTCCCTGTGACTCATGTGTCCACGTCTCCCCTGGAGGAACCTATGCAAGTAGGAAAGGCTCGCCTCTCCGAGCAGGAAAGACTCCGAAGACGTATGGCAGGTCTCTGTTTGTACTGTGGTGGGCATTCCCATTTTGCCAACGCCTGTCCTGCCAAAGCCAAGAGTTTTGTACCCCCGAGGTATGTCTCAGGTTTCTCATGTAGGGGGCATCACTCGAGGGCCTCAGGAGAAGTATCAAGAAAATTCACGCAGACTTCTCCTTCCTTTGCAGATTCACCTGGCAAGTAAATCTATCTTCGAAAGGGCCTTCCTCGACTCCGGAGCGGATGGCAATTTCATGGACGCCTTCTTTGCCGAACGCATGAAGATTCCCCTGCTTCCATTGTCTTCACCCCTGCGAATTACCGCCATAGATGACAAACCCCTGGAGTTTGAATTCGTCACAATGTTCACAGGCGGAACTATCCGTACAAGTTGGGGCGCTGCATCAAGAAAAACTTTCTTTCTTCATCATTCCCTGCCCTTCTACTCCAGTAATATTGGGTCTTCCGTGGTTACGTCTGCATAACCCCACCATAGACTGGTCCACTGGGCAGATCTCTCGTTGGAGTTTATTTTGCCTGCAACATTGCCTTCCGCCAAAACCCCTCGAGAAGGTGAATGTCTCCACTGCGGAACTAAAGACTTTGCCCTCCACTTACCAGGGGTTTTCTGATGTGTTTTGTAAAAAAGTCTGCAGAGTTCCTTCCCCCACATCGCTCCTACGACTGTCCGGTTGAACTCCTGCCAGGAGCTATGCCCCCCAGAGGGCGCACTACCCTCTCTCTCCTGCAGAGACTACCGCTATGAAGGAGTACATCCAAGAAAATCTCCAGCGGGGGTTTATCCGCCCTTCTACCTCTCCTGCAGGGGCTGGGTTCTTCTTCGTGGAGAAGAAGGACGGAGGCCTTCGGCCTTGTATAGACTATCGGGGTCTGAATAAGATCACCGTGAAAAACAGGTACCCCCTGCCCTTGATTGCCGAGCTCTTTGACCAGCTGAAAGGGGCAAAGATTTTCTCCAAGTTGGATCTCCGGGGAGCCTACAACCTCATTCGCATCCGGGAGGGTGACGAATGGAAGACGGCATTCAACACTCGGGATGGGCACTATGAATATCTTGTTATGCCCTTCGGCCTTTGCAATGCCCCTGCCGTCTTCCAGGAGTTTGTTAATGATGTGTTCCGAGATCTCCTAGGAAGGTTCGTAGTCGTATACTTGGACGACATCCTGATCTTTTCCAAGGACCTTGAAAGTCATCGCTCCCAGGTGAAGGAGGTACTCTCTCGTTTGAGGAAGAACTCTCTCTTCGCCAAGTTGGAGAAGTGTGTCTTCGAGGTATCCAAGATCCCCTTCCTAGGATACATTATCTCTCCAGAGGGATTTGAGATGGACCCCGTGAAAGTGTCGGCCATCCAGGAGTGGCCTCTCCCACTGAGTACCAAGGCAATCCAGAGATTCATCGGATTTGCTAATTATTATCGACAGTTCATCCAGGGGTTCTCTTCCCGCATTGCACCTATCCTGGCCCTCATCCGGAAAGGGGGTAAACCCAGCCTGTGGCCTCCATCTGCCATAGAAGCCTTTCAGTCCTTGAAAGAGGCCTTCACGTCCGCTCCTGTTCTCCGACATCCCAATCCTGCACTACCCTTCTGCATCGAAGTTGATGCTTCTGAAGTCGGAGCCGGAGCTATCCTGTCTCAGAGACACTCCACTGATGGAAAATTGCACCCCTGTGCATTTTTCTCCAAGAAGTTCTCATCCGCAGAGCAGAACTATGATGTCGGAAATCGAGAACTCTTAGCAGTCAAGCTTGCCCTTGAAGAATGGCTACACCTCCTGGAGGGCTCTGAAATTCCTGTCCAGATTTTCACAGATCACAAGAATCTGGAGTTTATACAGTCCCTCAAGAGGCTAAATCCCAGAAAAGCCAGGTGGGCCCTTTTCTTTTCCCGATTTAACTTTGTTTTGACTTATCGCCCAGGTTCCAAGAATCTGAAGGCCGATGCCTTGTCTCGTAGCTTCACTCCGGTGGACCGTGACCCTGAGAGGCAGGAACCAATCATTCCACCAGTCAAGATCATTGCCTCTCTGTATCCCCAATTTGCCGACCAGATTCTGGCTGGGCAGTCTTCGGCTCCTCAAGATACTCCGATTGGCATGGCCTTCGTCCCTCCAGAACTTCGCCTGGCCATCCTGCAACAAACCCACTGCTCCAGGCAAGCTGGACATCCTGGTCCGGCCAAGACCCTTGAACTCTTGAGGCGCCTAGTCTGGTGGCCTGATATCCGCAAGGATGTAAAGGACTTTGTGGCTGCTTGTAATGTCTGTGCCACTTCTAAGCCTAGCCATTCCCGCCCCAGCGGGTTGTTACAGCCTTTGCCGGTTCCCTCTCGTCCGTGGACGCACCTCTCTATGGACTTTATTGTCGAACTTCCTCCCTCCGGTGGGAATACTGTGATCTGGGTTGTCATTGACCGCTTCAGCAAAATGGCCCATTTCATCCCTTTGAAGAAGTTACCCTCTGCGGTGGAATTATCCCAACTCTTTATTAAGTACATCTTCCGCCTGCATGGTTTCCCGGTGGAGATCGTCTCCGACAGAGGCACCCAGTTTACCGCCGTTCTCTATGTAAAGACTTGGGAATAACACTTAAATTTTCGTCTGCCTACCACCCGCAGACGAATGGGGCAGCTGAACGTGTGAACCAAGCCTTAGAACAGTTCCTGAGGAACCACGTGTCTCTTTGCCAGGACGATTGGTCTGACCTCCTCCCGTGGGCGGAGTTTGCTCATAATAATGCATGTCATTCCTCCACAGGAAGGTCCCCATTTATGGTGGTGTATGGACAGCATCCTCAAGCCTTTCCTCAGGACTTCGTGTTGTCGGACGTCCCGGCTGCAGATGATCTGGCAGCCCATATGCTTGCTATTTGGGCTGCAACCAAGTCTAATCTAGAGAAGTGTGCTCTAGTCCACAAGACTTTCGCGGATCACCGTAGAAGGCCCTCTCCTCCCTACAAGGTGGGTGATTGTGTCTGGCTCTCTTCCAGGAATATTCGCTTGAAGGTGCCATTTCCCAAGTTGGGTCCGAAGTTCCTGGGTCCGTTCCCCATCTTGGAGATAATTAACCCTGTAGCCATCAGACTTCAACTCCCACCAGAGATGAGAATCCCCAACGTGTTCCACGTCTCTCTGGTGAAGCCCACCGTCTCCAACCGTTTCTCTGGTGTCCAATCTCCTCCTCCTGCTGTCATCCATTGGAAGGGCTTTGGCCCCGAAGAATGCTCTTGGGAGGGACACCGTGATGTGCATGCTCCTCGTTTGGTAAGAGACTTCCACTCCAAGTTTCCCCAGAAACCAAGTCCCGGTGGTCCTGAGGCCCCCCGTGAGGGGGGGGGGTACTGTCAAGACCGCCGGGAGCGCGAGGAGTCGTGTCCGCTCCCGGCGGCGAAGAATCCAAGATGGCGGCGCCCAGGGAACCCACGTGGGTTCCGACGCCGGTTCCGACGCCAGCACGGCGCGACGGTCGCAGGCGCGCTGACGCTGGCGCAAGGGCGCCAAATTCAAAGATAAAAGGACGCCTGAGACGCCAAGATGGCGCCCGAAAATAGGATCCTGTTCCCTGAGAGATTCCTGGGTTCCCTTGCTGTTTTTCCCTGCTTATATCTGCCTGATTCCTTGTTGTGACCCCTTGCCTGGACTTGGACTTCGCTGTTACTCTGCCTGCCTTTGACCCCGTGCCTTGCCCTGGACTTTGTTGTATTCCGCCTGCCTTCTGACCTGTGCTTGGACTTTGATTATTCTCTTGCCTAACCCCTGGATACCACGACCCTGATCCCTCCTGAGGGGCTTCCTCCTAGATCCGGACTACTCCCCAGAGGGGGCTCCCGGCTCCCTGACACTTTCAATGAATAAGGCAAAATGTGAAACCTGAATGTAATTTCAAATTTTTCTTCCTGATCCCTACAAGCACAGTCAAAACCAGCTGACAGTTTGACATCCTTTTTTTTTTCACTAAATAGGGAAAAATGTAAAACAAAATGGATTCACATTCTCCTTTCTGATCCCTATGAGCACAGTCTAAACAAATCAGCAGTTTTTCAGTGGGGGGTGTCTGAGCTCTTCCATCCTGGTAGAATTTTTAGAAACCAGCTGACAGTTTGCACGTCCTTTTCTTTCACTGAATAAGACAAAATGTGAAACTGAATGTGAATTCAAATTCTCCTCCCTGGTCCCTACGAGCACAGTCAAAATCAGCTGACAGTTTGCACATGCTTTCCTTTCACTATATAGGGCAAAATGTGAAACAAACTAAATTCACATTCTCCGTCCTGATCCCTGCGAGCACTGTCAAAACAAATCAGCAGTTTTTCAGAATCTGTCTGAGCTCTTCCATCCTAATTTGCATCTGGTTGAATTTTAAGAAAACCAGCTGACAGTTTGCACATCCTTTTTTTGTCACTAAATAAGGCAAAATGTGAAACTGAACGTAAATCCACATTCTCCTCCCTGATCTCTACAAGCACAGACAAAACAAAAATCAGCAGAGAATCCTCTGTATAATTGGCTGCTCTTTATCATAAAGCCTAACAGGCTGCAGTTGGGGGTAAGGGAGGAGTTCATTTATACAAATGCTTCCCAGTGGCCTGCTTAGTTGTATAAATTGTGCTTGTAGGCATCAGGAAGTAGAATGTGAATTTACTTTCAGTTGACATTTTTGCTTACAAGTTGCTCTAGTCCCAAGAACATTCTTATGCCCTGAGCCTGAGTACAATTGGTCTAACCTCGTGAATGTTAATTGTCTTTTATTGGCTGCAGGCCAGTTTGCTCCAGTTGGTCATGTGACAGTTCTAATGCTCTACACTACTCTACAACAAGCAGGAAAACATGGGGACATCATAAACTACATTGTATGTAGAACAGAGACTACTGTTCCCTGTACGATTTATATATATTATATATTTGTTTTGCTTGTAAGAATACCCATTTTGGATTTTTTATTCAGCATTAAAATGCATACTTCACTTGTGTTTATTTCCTTGTTGATCAAAGGTTTTAAAGATTGTATACATTGGGGGTTATTTACTAAGACTCGAGTTTATCTCATTTTTTTATTAAAAAAAGGCGACCAAACGCCTATCCACCAATAGTGATGGGCAAATTTATCCCGTTTCCATTCACCGAAAAATTTGCAAATTTCCTACAAATGCGCTAAATGGCGAAAAAATGTTAAGTCAATGGGCGTCCAACATTTTTTTGACACTGGTGAATTTTCGCATATTTATTTGCCAGCGGCGAAACACAGAAATTCCCAGCGAATTCGCACCAGCCAGAATTATCAATGGAATTCATTTATCAATATCAAGTTGGAGCAAAAAAACAAACAAAATCGTGCATCAATTCGAATCTTACAATTGGTGCTCTGAAAACTCGACTTTATTGTATTAGGGTTAGTGTATTAGGGTTAGGGTTAGTTTCTCACAGATCTCTATGTTGAGAAACAATTTCAGGGACATTGACTTATACATGACCATGACAGGTTTGAGATGGAGTATTTCCGGATTTCCGGTTTTCTTTCCTCTAAAAATTTGAGTTTTTAAAAACTCGAACAGATAAAATTGACATTGTGTCTGTCATGTAAACCTTATATCTGATGAGTAGATGTACATATCACCTTGATTTGCAATCACTGTGTGCACTAATAAAATTCACTTGTCTGCAAATTCTACACCTGGAAGTTTTTTTCTTTTACGCTTTCCCACAGAATTCATTCTCAAGGATATGTGAAGATCCTGCACGTGGACTTTTTGGGAGTGAGCTGCAATCTATTGTTTTTTTTTTAATAAAGTGCCAATTGGATTGTATTCTATTAGATATCCGTTGCACTGGCGACTGGATTGTTGTATTTATTGTTCTTCAAGCCTTTCTCTCCTGACAGATATGCCGTGCCTGGCTCCAGATATGTTGGTCAGGACATATTTATCCTGTCAATAGTCTCACGTCTATTGCCAAGTCTTTCTCTGGACTCCGAGGGAGCCGAGCTTTCTGCCATCTGCTGGGACACCTGCGATTGGCTTTGGCAGACAGACCACCTTTCCGTGACTGCCAGAAATCCATTTGTTGGTGTACGGTATATGGTTTTATTGCCGTTCCACTTTTTTTGTCTTTAATCCTCTGCACAATAAATAATGCCACACTGTATTGTGAGCTGGTTATTTTTCCTTAGTTTTTTTTCTTTTACTTTAAAAGTAAAGGGATGGTTCACCTTTAAGTTAACCTTTGGTATGTTATAGAGTGGTTAATTCTAAGCGATTTTGCAATTGGTCTTCATTTTTTCTTTTTATAATGTTTGAATTATTTGTCTTCTTCTTCTGATTCTTTCCAGCTTCCAAATGGGGGTCACTGACCCCATCTCAAAACAAATGCTCTGTAAGGCTACACATTTATTTGCTACTTTTTATCCCTCATCTATGGTGATGGACGAATTTATCCTGCAGGCATGGATTTGTGCCAAATTTTCCACTAATGTTTCCGTAAAACTGCGGCAAAAAAATCACCGGTCAAAAATTTGATTGACGTGCGCATAAAAATCGTCGTGCGTCAAAATTATTCAGAAGCCAATTGACTTTAATGCATTTGGACAAAGTAGTCGCGTGTATAAAAATTGACGCTCGTGTAAAAATTGTTGCTCATCAAAATAATTTTGGCGCCCATTGAATTCAATGTGTTTCACAAATTTTTTGCCATTTCCAGACAGATTCGCCCCTCATTACTCATCTTTCTATTCAGGCCTCTCCTATTCATATTCCAGTCTCTAATTCAAATCAGTGCATTGTTGCTAGGAGAATTTGGATCCTAGCAACCAGATGACTAACATTACAAACTGGAGAGCTGCTGAATAAAAAGCTAAATAACTCAAAAACCACAGATAATAAAAAATGAAAACCAATTGCAAATTGTCTCTACATCATACTAAGGGGGTTATTTATTAAAATCTGAATTTATCTCATTTTTTTTTTTAAAAAAAAAATCCAAGACCAAAATCCCATGCACAATTTTAGCTTATTTATTAATGAAAAGACTCAATTTAATCAATTGCGGAAAAACTCAATAACATTGAGTGAAAACCGATATCGGTCCAATTTTTTGTTGTTTTTTTTTTGATAAATTGCTCAAATTTTTCCGGGCTATTTTCCGAATTGCTCAAATTATTTGAGTTTTTGCCAGAAAAAGTTTTCTTTTTGGACTAAACCCACAGCAGACCAGGAAAACTTCAAATTGAGATAAGTGCCTGTCCATGTGCCATGGACTTATACAGGACCTCAACAGGTTTGAGATGGCGGAGTTTTAGATTTGCAATTTTTGCAGCATCGGTATAATAAATGTCAAAAATGTTAAAGTCTCGAGTTTTTTCACTAGAAAACTCAAATTCTTAGAAGAAAAAAAAAACATTGAATATTCAGATTTTAATCAATAACCACCTTAAAGTTAAATTTAAGGTGAGCAACCCCATTAAAGCACCAAGACTCGCTATCAGAAGTGAGTACATGTAGGGGTCTTTAGGGTTTTAGTTCTAGAATTAGAATTGTGAGATTTTTCCTTCACTATGTTACTCTTATATGACACATCAAATTCAATGTCAATTTTAGTGCTGATGGCATATGGCGTATATTAAGTCAGTGAATAAACACCCAACAAGACATGATGTAAAGGAGAAGTGCAACACTGGAGGGATCTGAACAGTAAGTAGGAGCTTCTACAGTGGGTCTCATACAGCTTGAGTTTCTACAGTTATTTTCAGATTGAACAATTCATATTGACCCATCTTGAATCATTTTTAAATTTGATTCCATTTCTAAGGCTACAATCACAAACGAGAATTTTGTATGCTCAAGTGCTCAGCTAATATTTCATACAATTAAAAAACCCTTCAAGCTTAAATATAACAATAACAGGTGCCACTAAAGACAGCGTTCCCTAAATTTTGCTGTAGGTCCTGATGCCCATGTCCCAAAGCTCTCGGTTGGGTTAATTAGTCAATTTTCATCAAACCTGCCCAATCTCTGGTCTGGGTGCAGCGCCCCGTACCTGCGGCAATGGGAGAGGTCTATCAGTCAATGTCGCACAGACGCGCACTCAAGGACTTATTCCGTTGAAAGCAAAAAGTGTGAAAAATGTGTTCACCATAAAAGCTGTCAAAAACATTTTCTAAAGAAACTATTTTGGGAAGCCTTAGTTTTAAAAAAAAACATCATTAAGATTTAAGAAAAAAGAAAAAATGTAATGAGATTTCACTATACTTAAATATTATAATATTTTTAAGATGTATTTAATTGATATATCAATGGCTTCTTGAGTTCTCAACCATATCAGTAGATGTTAATGTTTTTTTTAAGAAAGGCAGTTGGATTTCCTCATATATTGTTGTGCTATGGAAACATATTGAGTGTTATTTTGATGGGAATTTGAGTGCAAATTTATAAAAGAGGTGGCTCACCTTTAAAGGGATTCTGTCATGATTTTCATGGTGTGGTTTTTATTTTCCTAATGACACTGTTTACACTGCAGATAATTCACTCTACAATATAAAATTTCATTCCTGAACCAGCAAGTGTATTTAGTTGTAATATTGGTGTGTAGGTGCATCTCAGGTCACTTTGCCTGGTCATGTGATTTCAGAAAGAGCCAGCACTTTAGGATGGAACTGCTTTCTGGCAGGCTGTTGTTTCTCCTACTCAATGTAACTGAATGTGTCTCAATGGGACCTGGATTTTATTATTGAGTGTTGTTCTTAGATCTACCAGGCAGCTGTTATCTGTTTACCTTCCCATTGTTCTGCTGATGGGCTTCTGGGGGGGGTGAGAGAAGGGAGGAGGTGACATCACTCCAACTTGCAGTACAGCAGAAAAGAGTGACTGAAGTTTAGCAGAGCACAAGTTACATGACTGGGGGCAGCTGGGAAATTGACAATATGTCTAGCCCCATGTCAGATTTCAAAATTAAATATAAAAAAATCTGTTTGCTCTTTTGAGAAATGGATTTCAGTGCAGAATTTGAGTCCAAAAATATTCTCTTTTATACTTTAGGGGGCAGATTTATTAAGGTTCGAATGGTTAAGTTGAATTCAAATTTTCATATTTTTTTTGGTCAAAACTCACCTTTTCAGGTCAAAAATGAATATTTGTGATAATTATACCCCGACCTGGAAATAGCTTGCATCAGAACTTGCCACCTCAAACCTGTCGGGTCATTTAGGAGTCAATGGCAGAGGTCCCCTGAGCCATTTGAAGATGTTAATAGCTTTCATGATGTTCGAGTTTTTTTCAGAGGGTTTTGACAGAAAACTCAAATTATTTGAGTATTTTGAGGTTTTTTTCTTCTATTCGAGTTTTGCAACTCGAATTCGGTCATTGGATTTTTTACATTTGAGGTTTTTCTTAAATCGGATAATATTCGAGTTTTTTCGAGATTTTAAGTAGTTCACATAACTCAATCTTTAATAAATATTCCCCTAGAAGTAGAACGATTCTCTAGTTACTTTTTCTCCTACGAGATAAAAATAGGTCCATAAACATTATGGACAGTAAGGGGCAGATTTATTAAGGGTTGAATTAAAAATTAGAATTTTCGAATTTTTTTATGGTTGAAACTGTCCAATTCAACTAGTCAATTATCCAAACTCCAGCCTGTTGAATTTTTAAATTTCAATTTAATAGAAATTCAATTTAATTCAATTCAATCAAACTATGGCCCTTTAAGAATTTGAATTAGACTATTTGCCACTAGTGATGGGCGAATTTATTCGCCAGGCGCGAATTCGCGGCAAATTTGCGCGATTCGCCACCAGCGAATAAATTCGCGAAACGCCCGCGAAAATTCGCGGCAAAAATTTGCCGGCGTCAAAAAAAAAAATTTCTGAAAAAACGGGCGCCTGCGTCAAAAACGAGAATTTTTCGGCGAAGCGAAACGGCGCAAATTCGCCCATCACTATTTGCCACCTAAAACCTGCCGAATTGATGTATAAGTCAATGGAAGAGGTCCAATGACCAGTTTGACGATGTTAGTAACCTTTCTGGCATTTTTGGAGAAAAAAACTCGAATCTAGTTTGATCGAATTCAATTCGAGTTTTCTGGTCGGTAAAATTTGTCCGTGTTTTAAATATTCTATATTTTATTAACAAATAACCCCCAAATTGAACTTCAAATAAAATCAAATTTATTAGAGTTTAAAAAAAACTCACATAAATTCGACCCGTGATAAATCTGCCTCCCCGTATTGTGTTTGCGAAGATCAAGATCAGAACCAGAAGAAAAAAGCTATCACAGGCTTGAGGAATCCCGCAGATCATTAATGTGCATGATTAAAAACCCTGAATAAAGTAACTATTTAGCATGGCCGTAGCGATACATGTGAACCTCAGCAGGGTGACAATTCAAGTAATTTCCACATCCTGATAAGCAGATGTCTCAGCCCTTATCTCAGTTATGGAAGCTTGGGCTTCCCGTACTGCTGGCCAATGTCCAGACTCTTGGCCCAGCTAGAGTAATGGTTCTGTGGACTGACATAAGTTCCCCCTAGTTAATTCCTTAGTCTTACTTGCTTCCAACAGTCAGTAATCGAGACGTGCCAAGACACCTGTGGATATTTTTTTTTTTTCTAGTTTCTTTCTCATTTTGGGCAGCTGTTTGAGGACAATGAAGAGAGTTTTGGCCTCACACCAAGGAACTTGGAAAGGAGATTAGCTAGACAGATTTCAGGTGACTGGGCAGAGAGCAGGACACAAGGCTTGAGTTAAATAATATGAGAACACTGGAACAAATGAGGACATGGATTAATCGAAAGGTCACAGACATAGAAATTCCAACACAGCTGAATTGCAAGCTCATGGAACAAGGGTTCGCTTTACTGTACATTCTGCCCTTTACAACAAAGGGCAAGCAGACCTATATTAAATGAATCAACAGACGTATACAATTTACAGAGTTTACAAATAATATAGACAACCTAAAGGTATAAGTAACTGTACAATTTGCTGCTGTTGCACACAGGATCTATTTTCACTGTCTCAGCCGCCATAAAGCAGGACAGGACTGCTGCTTACAATGGGGATCAGATAGGATCTGTGCAGCCACTGGGACAGAATGTTCTGTTATACAGATAGCTAGAATCTCAGCTGCCATAAAGCAGGACAGGACTGTTGCAAGTACTGACTGGTGTAGGAAATCCTCGGCATATAAACTCTTCATTTAATCTAATCACAATGGCACATTGTAACTCTTCACTAGTGATGGGCGAATTTATTCTCACAAACTCACAAAGGTGTGATTCTGTGGGGTTACTGTGATAGGATTATCCCACAGAATCACACCTCTGTGAATTTCAGATGTCACCTCTCTGAAGAGTTACAATGTGCCATTGTGATTAGATTAAATGAAGAGTTTATATGCCGAGGATTTCCCGTACCGGTCATTTGTACTGAAGAAGCTGCTCCGATGAGTAGTGAAACGTCTTCCATGATTACTCAGCAAGTCCAGTTGCTCTAGATTTACTTATACTAGATATACCATGACCCGGATGAATGAAGATCTTCCCAGTCATATGCAAAATGTAAGTGTATCAAACTATTTAACTATTCTATGCAGTTTTACGTACAAATACAGATTCACATTTTTATATATATTTATATTATTTATATTTATTTATATTGAGATTTATTTAGTAGTCATGGTGTAATACAGATAAGTGGCATCCCACTCTAGCTGCAGTTCAGTAGTCAGAACAAGCCTGTGACTAATGTGTCCCTGGTCCTGCTCTGCCGCACAACAGACGAGAAAAACACCCAAACTACCGCCACGTGACCAATGCCTTTCAATGACCTCCGAACGCTTTAACATATAAAAAGCTGAAAGTTAAATAATGATACATATTTATAAAGCTGTAGCTCCCCCTGAGATCTTCCTCAGGCTTGGAAAACAGAAGACGGGACTCGCCTTAAGGACTAATCAATGCGCGCTCAAGAACAACTGCTTTTCTGCATATAACGGTTATTGGGTGAAAAAAAAAAATCCATATCATTTCTGACAAATCATCTCATTTCAGTCTTTACAGCCCTCGTAGCTCGGAACGGTGTAAATTCCTCCAGGACTCTTGCCTTGAAAAATGATGTAGTAAAATAATATTTACAGAGCCAATTACTAACCTCATAGTGTTCTGAGCCGCACAATTATTCTTTACACCAATATCTGGAGGACAGGAAAATCAAACGTTCGGGTATCCGGGCAGACCCTCTAAATGATTAACAAATTGGATCCAAAGTATTTGTTTCTGAATAGTGATGGGCGAATTTGTTGCGTTTAGCTTCACCGTCAAAATGAGTGAATTTTCTGCGAAATTCGCAAAACGGCGAAGAATTAGTGAAACGTGTATATTGATGCCCGCGTCAATTTTGACACTGGCGTTAAAGTCAATGGCCGTCCATTAAGGGGTAAATTTACTTATGGTCGAATATCGAGGGTTAATTAACCCTCGATATTCGACTGACGAATTGAAATCCTTCGACTTCGAATATCGAAGGGATTTAGCGCTATTCCTACGATCAAAAGATCAAAGGAATAATCATTCAATCGAACGATTAAATCCTTCAAATTGAACGTTTCGAAGGATTTTAATCCATCGATCGAAGGATATTCCTTCGATCAGAAAATTGTTAGGAAGCCTATGGGGACCTTCCCCATAGGCTAACATTGACCTCTGTAGGTTTTAGGTGGCGAACTAGGGGGTCGAAGAATTTTTTAAAGAGACAGTACTTTGATTATCAAATGGTTGAACATTGGCCTCTGTAGGTTTTAGGTGGCGAACTAGGGGGTCGAAGAATTTTTTTAAGAGACAGTACTTCGATTATCGAATGGTCTAACAATTTTTAGTTAGAATCGTTCAAATCGAAGTCGAAGGTCGAAGGTCGAAGTAGCCCATTCGATGGTCGAAGCAGCCAAAAAAACCATTCGAAATTCGAAGTTTTTTTCCTCTATTCCTTCACTCGAGCTAAGTAAATGAGCCCCATAATGTTGACACACAACGGTTTTGACGCAAGCGACTTTTCTGATGCGTTTTCAAAATTTTTAGACTCCGCAAATTTTCCTAAGTGACTTTTCGCAGCAGTTTTGGAAATTTATTCGCCCATGGCGAAGCGCAAAACTTCGCCGGGAACTTGCGCCTGCCGAATTTATTCACCCATCATTGTTTGTGAATATTATATGAATTATTTGCTATATTGTCGCAAAGCAGTTGTTCCAGTTTAAAAGCACATTATTTTTTGTGAAGTGGTTTTGTTTTCTCTTGCTCAGTCCGTCTTTCTTATCTCTCCCGACCGGAAACTGGTTAAGTCAAAAAAAAGAGTTTTGAGCTTAATAAATAAAAACTCATTCGTGTTTTATTCATTCCTATAGGATTTTTAGAAATGCATTTATCAATGGGTGAAAGTTAAAACTCACGATGTGATAAATATGGTTATAAAAAAATCCTATAGGAATGCAAAGAACGTGGATGAGTTTTTATTTATTAAGCTCTAAACTCACATTTTTCAGGGGATGATTTTTTGGGTCAGACTTTTTGATGCCAAAATCAGAAAAAGTTGAAGGATAGAAAAGAATGATTTTTTCCAGGATTTATCATGCAACAAAACTCTGACAAATCCGAATAAGAAAATACTCCGGTTAAAACCTATAATATATAGAACTTTTTTTCCTCAAAAAATTTTGGTTTACCCCTTTAAAATCTCGACCACAAAAAAATTGAGGTTTAATAAATGGGCCCTATATGCCAGAGTTACAACATTCTGTTATTGTAGTGCATCTAGTGCATCTAGTGTGTTTATCTGCTTCAGTTTCGTGAATTTATTCGCCGGCGTCGTATCGCGGGAATTCGCCGCAAATTCGCACCTGGTGAATACACTCGCCCATCACTAGTCAAAATCAGGACTGTCCCATGAAAACCGGGATAGTTGGCAGGTATGGATCTGACATTGTCCATGCAGAATGTGCTTTCTGTTCTGCATTGTGCCAGAGGGGGACGCATACCTCCCAACATTTTGGAAGTAAAAAGAGGGACAAAATGTTTTTTTCATACGCATCACAACAAAATGTTGTGACCACGCCCCTTTCTGTGACCACACCCCCTAATTACCATGTTCATTTTACAAAATTTGGCAGGTTATGGAAGTTTGAAAATATTTCTCCTTATCTAAACTGTGTTTTTGTGTCTCAAAATTGTTACAAAGTATCTTATTTGCACTTGTTAGCTGTTCTGGGCTCTCTGCCAAAAGCCAATTAAGTTAGAAACTTTGTTTCTTTTTCTGGCTGTTCAGTGCAGAGAAAATAGGGACATTTCAGTACAAATGAGGGACTGCGGGTTGAGCTGTCAAAAGAGGGACTGTCCCTCCAAAAAAGGGACAGTTGGGAGGTATGGGGACGGACTTCCTGTTTTAAAAAAAAGTTCATTTGTACATAAAGAAAAAAAACCACAAAGACATATTTAACTTTAAATTCGCAAAGTCCTTATTAAGAAATAACTTACAGATACTCCGCTTGCGCTTCTCTTTAGAAAAGGCAACAGGGCGACGATCCATTATGCAGCGCTCTATTTCTTATCCCTGCCTTGTATAGGAGATAGCCAGGGAGGAGAAATCAAGCGCTGCACGATAGATAGTCATCCTGTTGCCTTTTCTGAAGAGAAGAGCTAGCGGAGTATCGATAAGTTATTTCTTAATAAAGACTTAGCGAATTTAAAGTTACAGGGCACATTTACTTAGCTCGAGTGAAGGAATAGAATAAAAAATACTTTGAATTTCGAAGTATTTTTTTGGCTATTCGACCATCGAATTGGCTACTTCGACCTTCGACTACGACTTCGAATCGAAGGATTCGAACTAAAAATCGTTCGACTATTCTACCATTCGATAGTCGAAGTACTTTCTCTTTAAAAAAAACTTCAACCCCCCTACTTCGCCACCTAAAACCCACCGAGCATCAATGTTAGCCTATGGGGAAGGTCCTCATAGGCTTTCCTAGGTTTTTTTGATCGAAGGAAAATGGTTCGATCGATCGATTAAAATCCTTCGAATCGAACGATTTTTCCTTCGATCGTACGAACGTGCCCCTACACATGTCTTGGTGGGTTTTTTTTTTGTTATGTACAAACAAATTTTTTTTAAAAAATTTTAACATTTTAATTTTTTTTATGTTACTGGTCCTTTAATATTCCCACTCGAAATTCTGCTACAACTTTATGTGCAATACTACAATGCAGCACCTCAGAATATCAAAGATGAAAAGGATGAAGCAGACCTGAAAATGCATTAGTATCTGGAATAATGGATGTAATGGAAATGTATCTTTCATAAATAGAAAATTACACATGCGACGGAGGAGAAGAAGAAGCAGCTTGGGGGAAAATGTAAAGTAATGAGAGATTTCCAGATTGAGAGGTCACGGAATGATCCCAAGGCAGAAGAAGTAGTGCAAGAAACAAGGATATAAACACAATATTGTTCTCTGGACACATCACAGCAGGACTTGTGTTGCATTAAACAGGATCTTAACCTAAAAGAAAGTCTTGGAATGTTTATCCAGTGTACAATTCCGGTTTCCTGACATGGAGATCAAAAGCCCAGGTCTACATTTAGCTACAAGAATCCCAATTGATGACTACCTTATCTCTGAGGGCCAGATTTATCAAAGGTCGAAGTTAAAAAAAGAAAAATTTAAAAATTCAATAAAAAATTCAAATTTCGAGCTAATTTTTGTCTACTTCGACCAGGCGAATAGTCCAAATCTGATTCGAATTTGAAGAAGATTCAAATTTGAAATTTATCATGTACTGTCTCTTTAAAAAAAACAAATTGCTGTTTTAGCCCATGGGTGACCTCCTAGAACCCATTTGGAGTCAATTGTGGACTTTGAAAAATCAAAGTTTTTTTTGGAAAAAACTTTGAATCGAATTCGATCGAATGCGCTATTATTTCGATTAAATTCGATCGAAAACTGACTTATTTGGCCAAAAAAAACCCTTTAATTTAATTTTGAATTTGAATTTCGACCCTTGATAAATCTGCCCCTTAGTCTTTCCATAGGCTGCATGTGCTGGAACTGAAAAGATGGTGTTCCCGGTCTATTAATGGAACAACGGGCACCACCAGATCTGACACAGCTTCAATAATAACCTCACTGACTGTATCGGTGCACCCAAGCCACTGTTTTGGGGATTGTCCAAATCCCGAACTAATCAGAACATCAATGTGAATATGGATATGCAAATTAGGGTAAGAGCTAAAAAGAACTCAAGCCTTCGCATGGAATTGCAATTTCCTTGTTCATGTGATAAAGAGTTATGTGATTTTAAAGGGGTTACTCACCTTCCAACACTTTTATCAATTCATTTGGTTTCAGAAAGATCAACAGAAATAAAGCCTTTTCCCAATTACTTTCTATTTTCTATTTGTGACCGTTTTTCTAATATTGAAGTGTAAAGTTTTATTTTCCACTTTCTAAAGCAGCTCTGTTGGCGAGGGGGTCGACGACCCTTTAAACTGTTCTAAATTGATACATTAAGTTGATACATTGGTTTTAATTTGCAAAATTAAAACCAATTGCAAATTGTCTCAGAATATTCCTCTCTACATCCTACTAAAAGTTAATTTAAAGGAGAACAGCCCCTTTAATGAACTGGATATTTTGATTGATAACACAGACCATACATGCAATTGCATTGTGTGTGACCAGCTCTCATCAGATGAGATGAGTTCAGACTGGAATCCTCTCCGCTCTAATTTCAACGTAATGTGAAAGCAACACTCTATCTCTGGAACACGTTTCACAGTTACTGATATTTATAATGATATTTCTGCCTGGTGTGTATCATGTTCTCCATCTGGTGTTTTCTGTTTTCCTTTATCTCAAGGCCTCCGCATTAAATCTGTATGAGGAGACTCCAGACTGCGCTGCCGTTAAACAATGTATATTGCAATATGCGCAAGATCCCTGTGATATAGGTGAGCTGGGGCTCCCTGTGAGCTTGAGGCTGTTCCGTTGCTAGGAGAGGTATTGCTTAGTAACAATGGCTCAACCATAGAATGGATATTCCTGATTTATAGAATGATAGAAGGGGCACCATACTCATTGGATTGCCAGGGGGCGCCCTCTCTTGTACAGAGGATAAAATGAGAAATAATTACTTGTGATACATTGGTGAGACCTGAACAAGACTGCGAAATGCGTGGGGTCTGGTTTGTTGCTGCCTGTTAGTGCTGGGATAGAAATGAATGTGAGTTTCTCTACAGACAAACTGTAATCCAGCTAAACTCCTTCTGCTCAGTACAGATGTTAGGGGAATAAACGAGGCCAGAACGTCAGAAGCTTCTTTGCACATTGTAATGATGGGGCTCAGTTAGAAACTGATGCTTTGGATTTAGCTTAGATGAGTAGTGATGGCGAATAAATTTAGCAGGCGCAAATAAGCGGCAGATTTTCACTGCGAAAACGACCACGAAAATTAGCTGGCGTCAAAAAAATTCGCTCGCGTCAAAACCGTTGCTCATTAACATTATTCGGACACCCAGTGACTGTAATTCTGGAGTCAAAATTGACTCAAGCGTCAGAATTTGTGGATGACGAGTCCATATTCTTTTGAATTCAAAGTTATCGCGCATTTGATCAAATTAGAATCAAAGGGGTTTTTTTTTGGAAAAAAAAAGGCCACCAATTGACTCCAAATATGTTCTAGGAGGTCCCCCTTTTGCTAAAACAACGATTCGAACTAAAAATCGTTCGACTATTCGATCGTTCGATAATCGAAGTACTGTCTCTTTAAGAAAAACTTCGACCCCCTAGTTCGGCAGCTAAAAGCTACCGAACTCAATGTTAGCCTATGGGGAAGGTCCCCATAGGCTTGCCTATGTTTTTTTGATCGAAGGATATTCGTTCGATCGTTGTATTAAAATCCTTCGAATCGTTCGATCGAAGTATAAGTGCTAAATCGTTCGACTTCGATATTCGAAGTCGAACGATTTTAGTTCCTGGTCGAATATCGAGGGTTAATTAACCCTCGATATTCGACCCTTAGTAAATGTGCCCCTTAGTGTAGAAACCACAGAAAACTCTTATACAAAGGTGCGAGGTCAAGTAGAAGTCAATGGGAGCTGTCCTTTGAGAATTATAAAATCTTTCTTGGCTTTTGAGTTTTTTAGAGGGTTCTTTTTTGTTTCGAAAATTAGTATTTTAAGGATAAGGTTTTCCCATGTGTTCCGCAGTTTTAATCTTTGATGCTTTTTTGTTTGGATCTTTGAATAAAGAAGTAGACATCTGTGCTTTTTCTAATATTTGAGTTTAAAAAAAAAACCCTCTAAAATTACAAAAATTTAAATTTTGGTCAGTCTGAACATTCAACCAACTACTTATCAACTACTAATTACCCTAGAGAGAAGACCTGCTCAAGAGTTTGTAAAGCTATCAATTAACCCTTTGATCACTCACACACAGACACTTCTTCCCATTGGGCAGAATAATAACATACAGGCTGTGTGCTCCTGACTTTATATTGTTTTACTGAAGCCGTACAACAGGAGATCAGGAGCAGTGTTATGTTTTGGGTAGCCGAGGATGAGTAGAGTATAACATTGCTTTATTAGCAGGTTCATGCAGCCATTACACAATAGTAAGCAACTCTAACACCACAAGCTGTATAGAAAGTATGCACATTATAAGTCTTGAGCACAGTGACATCTACAGGCCATTGGTATAAACAGCACATATTCCCCAATAATAGGAACTCTTGTAAATACTTTCCAAGATTTCGCTGTAAGATTTGCTGTCTGTAGTGCTTCTTTCAGACTTCTGTTGAATCGCTCGATGTCTCCATTTGCTTGTGGTAATACACTGCAACAAGCGGATCTTTTGCAAAGTATTTCAAGAAAATCTCCTTTGGTAGTATAGAAAGAGCTGAACTTGTATCAAGCATCAGGTTAATGGAGTGTCCCTTGTCAGCAGAAGCAGTACTGACACTGACAGTGCATATAAACTTGTCTGGAATAAATCTACCAGCTTTATCCACACTTAATACTGTGACATTTGTAGTAGTAACTTCATGAACATCTTTAGCAGAACTACGGCAGATCTTAGCAAAATGTCCTACTTTTGTGCATTTGCGGCACTGTTTAGCTTTTGCAGGACATGTAACATGATTTGCAGTGTGTTGTGTTGAACCACAGCGAATTTTCTATTTGTATTTGCTGCACGGTTTTGCAGTGAATCCCTTTCCTTAGCACTGTATTTTGCCTGTGACTGTGCATTATTAGGCCACAGTGCTGAATTCACAGTCTGTACATTCCCAGCAGTTCCCTGACTGAGAGTTTTAGCCTCTGCCACTGCTGTTTCAATTTGGCTAGCAACTGTAATGGCCTTTGCAAGGGTTAAATCCTGCTCTAGAAGCAGTCTCTCTCTAATGTGAGGTGAGTTTGTTTTTTCCACTATTTGGTCTCTTAGCATTTCATCTGTTAGATTCCCAAACACACAGGTAACAACCTGTTCTGTGGATTCGCCATTACGTTGTCCACGTTTGCGGAATTTATATCTTCTTATTCAGCAACCACATTTACTCTTGTTACGAAAAAGTTCGTTATAGCAGTAAGAGCAGTTTCATAAGTCTCATCAGGTAATAGTAATGTATAGAATATACACGGTCCCTCTGCTCCCAGGCAGTGAATAAGTAAATCTTTCTATCAGCAGAATCTCCCCTTGGTCAGCAGCAATAATGTAATTTTCAAACATACGGATCCAAGCAGTAAAAGGTATGGAAGGCTCACCAGGGTTTGGGAGAAAGGGTGCAGGCTGCTGCAAAGGTAGAAGAGACATCTCGTCGCCAATGTTATGTTTTGGTAGCCGAAGATGAGTAGAGAGTATAACAGTGCTTTATTAGAGTCATGCAGGCATTACACAACATTAACTTCCAACTCTATCACTCTTAAGCAGTCTAGAAAGTACTACATATACACAGTATAACTCATGTGCATAGTGACACCTACAGGCCCCTTTGTATAAACACCACAATCAGCTTCCTTTTCAATAAGTCATTTCCCAACAAACCGGCAAAAGCAAGAAGATCGTTTCCTTCTACCAGTTATATACTCTTTTATGAGCAGCTATTTTCTTTCTACATCTTCCAGCGGATGTAAAAAGAGCACATTCGGCTACAAAATCCATATGATGTTGCAGAGATCCTCCCCAGTCGGTAACAAATGGCTGATGATAGCAGGAGATTTATTTTCACAGCCTCACATTGAGTTTTTTTTTTTTTAAAAATATGCAAATAAAATTTTCAGCTGTGCCCGACAAACAGATTCTTGGCAGGAATTTCTAATATCTAATTCAAGTCACAGAAACTGAAATATAAATCTGTGAGTGCGGCACAAAGTTTCTACCACTTAAATAGAAATCGGGAGGAAATTCCCAGCCAATAGACCGTTTGGAGTTTCACAAGGATTGATTGAAGATCACACAGTGACAGGGTTTTGGGTGGAGTCTGTAGGAGAATTCTGTCGGAGTTGAGAAGTCAGATTGGATCCGAGTCGTGGATTGTCTCTGGGAAGAGGAGACTGAGCCCAGTTGGCCACATACAACATCAAAGTGATGAATGGACTGGATGTTCCTCAACAGCTGAAACTTTTTCATTTCTCTAAAACAAGGGCAGATGGAGCACAGACAAACAGCCACTGGCCTGGATCACTATCTGTTTATCTATCTATCCATCTGTCTATCTATCATCTATCTATTTATTTATCTATTATCTATCTATCATCTATCTATCTATCTATCTATCTATCTATCATCTATCTATCATCTATCTATCTATCTATCTATCTATCTATCTATCTATCTATTATCTATCTATCTATCTATCTATCTATCTATCTATCTATCTATCTATCTATCTATCTATTGTCTATCTATCTATTTATCTACTATCTATCTATCTGTCTGTCTGTCTATCTATCTATCTATCTATCTATCTATCATCTAAGTATCTATAATCTATATATCATCTATATATAATCTATCTATATCCATATTATCTGTCTGTCTAACCGTCCATCTCCCTCTCACCTCTAGCTCTATATCTAACTATTTATTTATATGTCTTTCTGTCTCTCCATCCTATCTATCTATCTCTCTCTATCTATCTATCTATCTATCTATCTATCTATCTATCTATCTATCTATCTATCTATCTATTATCTATCTGTCTATCTATCATCTGTCTGTTTCTCCGTCTGTTTGTATTTCTGTCATCTATCTAGATCCATATTATCTGTCCGCCTGTCTGTCTATCTGTACATCCAACTACCTCTATATCTAAGTATCTATCTATCTGTCTGTCTGTCTGTCTGTCTGTCTGTCTGTCTGTCTATCTATCATCAGTCTGTATATATATCATCTATGTATCTATAATCTATATGTAATATATCTATATCCATATCATCTGTCTGTCTGTCTAACCGTCCATATATATATATATCTGTCTGTCTATTATCTATCTATCTATCTATCTATCTATCTATCTATCTGTCTCTCCGTCTGTTTGTATATCTATCATCTATCTAGATCCATATTATCTGTCTGCCTGTATGTCTATGTATCCGCACTATCTGTCTCTTACTCTAGCTCTATATCTATCCATATATTTATATAACTGTCTGACTATCTATTTATTGATATCTTTTTTCCCATCTATCTATAATCTGTCGATCCTAGATCTTCATACCAAATAACAAAGGATCCCTCCCTTTCCCCCACATTCACAGTGAATGAGACTGTTACAGACAAGGCAGGTATATTGTTATTTTCATATTACAGGATACGCTGCTCTTGCAACAGAGATTTTACATGACGTGCTATTACAATAACTGATTGCTTTTCATGGTCATCAACAGGAATTTACTATTGTTTGTATGTTTTTATTTTACTTTTATCTAGCCAATAATACCTGTACCGAATGCAATTCTCTGTCAGGCAAATATTTTTAACATTATATTTGAGTGTCTTTTTGCCTGGTTCTCCATGAAGCTCTAAAACAGGGATCTAATTCTGTCAGTTTTTATAATGAATGGATAAATTGTCTCTGGCTGAAGTGCCACAGCAGCAGTGTTCTGTAATACATGTTACTGACTACGATTAACCCAGTGTTTGCTGCTGGGGCACTCAAATAACTGGTCTTCAGACTGGGCCCCCTTAGCTCATAACAAGGTTACAGATATATAGAAACATTGGGGTAACAGTCACCCTGCTATAGTTCCAGGGGTACCCAGGGCACAAATAAGCACTCACCCCAAAACTCCCCCTAACTGACCTTCAGACTGGGCCCCCTTAGCTCATAACAAGGTTACAGATATATAGAAACATTGGGGTGTCACCCTGCTATAGTTCCAGGGGTACCCAGGGTACAAATAAGCACTCACCCCAAATCTCCCCCTAACTGACCTTCAGACTGTTCCCCCTTAGCTCATAACAAGGTTACAGATATATAGAAACATTGGGGTAACAGTCACCCTGCTATAGTTCCAGGGGTACCCAGGGCACAAATAAGCACTCACCCCAAATCTCCCCCTAACTGGCCATCAGACTGGGCCCCCTTAGCTCATAACAAGGTTACAGATATATAGAAACATTGGGGTGACAGTCACCCTGATATAGTTCCAGGGGTACCCAGGGTACAAATAAGCACTCACCCCAAATCTCCCCCTAACTGGCCTTCAGACTGGGCCCCTTAGCTCATAACAAGGTTACAGATATATATAAACATTGGGGTGTCACCCTGCTATAGTTCCAGGGGTACCCAGGGTACAAATAAGCACTCACCCCAAATCTCACCCTAACTGACCTTCAGACTGGGCCCCTTAGCTCATAACAAGGTTACAGATATATAGAAACATTGGGGTGTCACCCTGCTATAGTTCCAGGGGTACCCAGGGCACAAATAAACACTCACCCAAATCTCCCCCTAACTGACCTTCAGACTGTTCCCCCTTAGCTCATAACAAGGTTACAGATATATAGAAACATTGGGGTAACAGTCACCCTGCTATAGTTCCAGGGGTACCCAGGGCACAAATAAGCACTCACCCCAAATCTCCCCCTAACTGGCCATCAGACTGGGCCCCCTTAGCTCATAACAAGGTTACAGATATATAGAAACATTGGGGTGACAGTCACCCTGATATAGTTCCAGGGGTACCCAGGGTACAAATAAGCACTCACCCCAAATCTCCCCCTAACTGGCCTTCAGACTGGGTCCCCTTAGCTCATAACAAGGTTACAGATATATAGAAACATTGGGGTGACAGTCACCCTGATATAGTTCATTACCACACCCTTTTTTTGTTAGAATTATATCCTGCAACAACTGTATCTATCAGGTCTGTGCCTTTTGTAGATACTGAAACAATATTTACAGCTCAAACAACTAGGGATGCACTGAATCCACTATTTTGGATTTGGCCGAACCTCAGAATCCTTGGCAAGGATTCGGCTGAATACCGAACCAAATCTGAACCCTAATTTGCATATGCAAATTAGGGGTGGGAAGGTGAAAACATTTTCTACTTCCTTGTTTTGTGACAAAAAGTCACGCAATTTCCCTCCCCACCCCTAATTTGCATATGCAAATTAGGATTTGGATTCAGTTCGGCCGGGCAGAAGGATTCGGCCAAATCCGAATCCTGCTGGAAAAAGGCTGAATCCTGGCCGAATCCCGAACAGAATCCTGGATTCGTTGCATCCCTACAAACAACGAATAAACATTTCCATGTGCCATGTGGGGTCAGCGACACTGATAAGTGTTTGAGAAAGTCACTGCCATTTGCCAGGGAATTATGTGTAATTTATATCAGTGTTTGGGCTGTTCCTGCTGTTCGCTCTGTAGAACATTAGAGAAGTTATAATTACCCGGCTGTTACTTGTTACGACTCCCATTGTACAGGTATTTCTCTAGGTGATTTTATTCATGTTTTTCCCGTATAGAAACAAACTGAAAGAAGATTGTTTTTCAGCTGTAACTTTGCTGTATGACAAGGAATTGCAAGCGGCACCCCCTTTGCTTTCACCAGATCAAATGTAACTGTTACACCAACTGAAAATATATGTTCCAATCATGCACAGATGGATGTAAACATAACAGAGAATTTAAATGCAACAGCTATAGCGCCATATTTATTTATGTACCGAAAAAGGTTTAGAGATTCACAAGATATTGACAAAGATACGACGGTTGTCAATATTTTAATTGCAATGCACAATAGAGGAATGTGCTAACCATTAATATTTGTAATAAATGGCTATGTATTTAAAAAAAAAAATGGGATCTCTCTGTACAGACTATGTGCAAACTTAGGGACTGTTCCTGCTGAATTGTGCTTAGTACAGGGAATACCTATGCTGCCATAGTTTTATGGGATCTCTCTGTACAGACTATGAGCAAATTTAGGGGACTGTTCCTGCTGAATTGTGCTTAGTACAGGGAATACCTATGCTGCTATAGTTTTATGGGATCTCTATGTACAGACTATGAACAAACTTAGGGACTGTTCCTGCTGAATTGTGCTTAGTACAGGGAATACCTATGCTGTCATAGTTTTATGGGATCTCTCTGTACAGACTATGAGCAAACTTAGGGGACTGTTCCTGCTGAATTGTGCTTAGTACAGGGAATACCTATGCTGCCATAGTTTTATGGGATCTCTCTGTACAGACTATGAGCAAACTTAGGGACTGTTCCTGCTGAATTGTGCTTAGTACAGGGAATACCTATGCTGCCATAGTTTTATGGGATCTCTCTGTACAGACTATGAGCAAACTTAGGGACTGTTCCTGCTGAATTGTGCTTAGTACAGGGAATATCTATGCTGCCATAGTTTTATGGGATCTCTCTGTACAGACTGTGAGCAAACTTAGGGACTGTTCCTGCTGAATTGTGCTTAGTACAGAGGAATACTTTTGCTGGCATAGTTTTATGGGATCTCTCTGTACAGACTATGAGCAAACTTAGGGGCTGTTCCTGCTGAATTGTGCTTAGTACAGGGAATACCTATGCTGCCATAGTTTTATGGGATCTCTCTGTACAGACTATGAGCAAACTTAGGGGACTGTTCCTGCTGAATTGTGCTTAGTACAGGGAATACCTATACTGCCATAGTTTTATGGGATCTCTCTGTACAGACTATGAGCAAACTTAGGGGACTGTTCCTGTTTTATGGGATGTCTGGAAGCCATAAACAAATAACCTTTCCAACTCCACAGATGAAAAACACCCTCGGTTTTGCTCTTTTAGTTCAGATTGTGAGACAAAACCTGCCGGAGAGGAACACTGAGCCTTGTGATCACTTGTCAGTGGAGCTTCAGTCGTACATTTCAGTTTATATAAAGCTGCAGAGGGACAAGTATAAAAGGCGACAGATTCGGTGTTCGTGTGCAAATTCTATTTCTTGTTTTCCTTTTTACAAACAGAGACTCGAGTAGCACCCGCTCCCCACCCACGGGCACATTGTTTGTCTTACACGGAGCTGTGTGTCTGAGAGTGCGAGACTGAGTGTGAGTGTAAGTGTGAGTGTAAGTGTAAGTGTGCGCTTGATTACTGAATAATTCATAGTTTTTTCAGTCTGTAGATAATATGGTTTTAATATGAATAGCCTTTGATGTTGGGGGGTTGTTTTCTATTAACTGTTAGTATGATGTAGAGAGATATAATCTGAGACAATTCGTATTTGTTTTTAATTTTTTATGATTTGTGGTTTTTGACTTATTTAGCTTTTTATTTAGCAGCTCTCCAGTTTGCAATTTCAGCCATCTGGTTGCTAGGGCCCAAATTCCTGGACTGGAATATGTAAAGGAGAGGACTGAATATAAAGATGAGGAATAAAAACTAACAATAACAATTACAAACCTTACAGAGCATTTGTTTTTTAGATGGAGTCACTGACCCCCATTCAAAATCTGGAAAGAGTCAGAAGAAGAAGGCAAATAATTGAAAAACAATGAAGACCAAGTGAAAAGTTGCTAGAATTTTCTATTCTACGCCAAACTAAAAGTTAACTTAAAGGTGACTTAAGTTTTATTTGCTTTAGTAGCCACATAATGACACTGCCCAGAATTAGACAACGTGTTATCTACAAAGACCCCAAGATCCTTCTCATTTAAGGAAACTCCCAACACACTGCCATTTAGTGTATAACTTGCATTTATATTATTTTTGCCAAAGTGCATAACCTGCATTTATCAACATTGAACCTCATTTCCCAGTTTGCTGCCCAGTTTTCCAGTTTAGACAAATCACTGTGCAAAGTGGCAGCATCCTGCATGGAACCTATAGTTCTGCACAATTTAGTATCATCTGCACAAATAGAAACAGTACTTTCAATGGCCACCTCCAGGTCATTAATAAACAAGTTGAAAAGCAAGGGACCTAGTACAGAGCCCTGCGGTACTCCACTAACAACACTGGTCCAATTAGAAAATGTTCCATTTACCACCACTCTTTGTAGTCTATCTTTTAGCCAGTTCTCTATCCAGGTACAAATACTATGTTCCAGGCCAACATTCCTTCATTTAACCAGTAACCTTTTGTGTGGCACTGTATCAAATGCTTTAGCAAAGTCTAAGTAAATCACATCCACTGCCATCCCAGAATCGAGGTCCCTGCTCACCTTCTCATAAAAAGAAATTAAGTTAGTCTGGCAAGATCTATTACACATAAAACCATGCACTCATAGTATTATGATTTGCTATAAAGTCCAGTATCTTGTCCTTTATTAACCCTTCAAAAAGTTTTCCTACCACTGACGTCAGACTACGGGGCCGATTCACTAAGGGTCGAATATCGAGGGTTAATTAACCCTCGATATTCGACTAGGAATTGAAATCCTTCGACTTCGAATATCGAAGTCGAAGAATTTAGTGCAGATAGTTCGTTCGAACGATCGAAGGATAATTCCTTCGATCGAACGATTAAATCCTTCAAATCGAACGATTCGAAGGATTTAAATCCAACGATCGAAGGAATATCCTTCGATCAAAAAAAGTTAGCCAAGCCTATGGGGACCTTCCCCATAGGCTAACATTGACTTCGGTAGCTTTTAGATGCCGAACTAGGGGGTCAAAGTTTTTTTTAAAGAGACAGTAATTCGACTATCGAATGGTCGAATAGTCGAATGATTTTTACTTCGAATCCTTCGATTCGAAGTCGTAGTCGTAGTCGAAGGTTGAAGTAGCCCATTCGATGGTCGAAGTAGCCCAAAAGAAACTTCGAAATTCGAAGTTTTTTTACTTCGAATCCTTCACTCGAAGTTAGTGAATTGGCCCCTACCTGTCCTATAGTTTTGAGGCTGAAAACGGGATCCTTTTTTTGAATAGAGGCACCACATTAGCAATTCGCCAGTCTCTCGGCACTATGCCAGACCTCAATGAATCCTGAAAAATTAAGTAAAGAGGTTTGGCAATCACAGAGCTAAGCTCGCTAATTACCCTGGGATGAATACCATCTGGCCACAGACCTTTGTTTATCTTAACATTTTCTAGTCTCTTTTGAATTTCCTCATGTGTGAACCATGCATCATTAGTTATATTACTAGAATTGGGACTATTAAGAAGGAAACCTTCAATAACTGGTTCCAGATTTGTGTAGACAGACGAAAAAAATGAGTTCAGAATCTGCGCTTTTATTTTGTTTTCATCAACCAGCTGACCCCCCTCTGATACTAAAGGTCCCACCCCTTCCTGCTTCATTTTTTTTACTATTACCATATTTAAAAAATCATTTTGGACTATTTTTACTGCTTGTTGCAATATCCTTTTCTATATGAATTTTAGCTTGCCTTATAGCTTCTTTGCAAGATTTATTGGCCTCCTTGTACCTTATAAATAATTCTGCTGTCCCAGCTAACTTGAAAGCCTTAAAAGCACGTCTTTTCTTACCCACCTCAACACCAACACTTCTATTGAACCAAAATGCAATGTAATAACAGGTCCCTGCCAAAAGTGTCTACTTTATGTGGATTTATCCTTGAGTCTTACTTTGCCTTTCTTTTAAATAACTTGATAAATGAGAAGTGAGAGGAAAAAGAGGAGCAATAAGGCAGAGTCGGGCTCAGGCCGGGGAGTAGAGGCCGAGACTCAGGTGCTGAATGACATTTCTATTTGTCAATTGATCTCTCCCTTTCAGATCTGACTGTGACGGGGAATTAATTGGAAAGTTAATTACACAGAGTTGCCAGAGGGTATTTCCGCAGTTGAACACCAGTGCATTCCCACAGGTCTCTAGTGATGGGAAAATATGTCCTGTTTTGCTTCGCAGAAAAATTAGTGAATTTCCCGCGAAATTTCCAATTTTTTTTTTTGCGACGGCGAATATTTGCGGCAGTTTTGCGAATTTATTTGCCGGTGGTGAAACTCAGAAATTTGCGCCTGCCGAATTTATTCTCCCATTACTACTCCAGTGTAGAAAACTTCAGCTAAAATGATAAATAAATGGCTCATTAGGGCTGCGCCTCAGCTGTACAGGAAGGTTGCGGACAGACAGAAACAGACCAATGGAGGTTACTTTACGCAAAGCAAAGCTTAGGGGAGAATTAATACCATTAATAATAATAAAGCAAGATCTGGGGGCCTCTCATTTTGAAGATGTTATACAGGAGAGCACAGCTTTGGCCAGGCAGATACTCTACACACTCACAGGGTTTTTCTGTAGAATAAAAAGAATTTCCAAGATAAATAGTGTTTTTGCCGTCTCTGCTGGATACAGAAAGCAGCCGTGTATTTAATGCGGGACATAAAGATACAGAGGAACGTGTTGCCATTAGCCGTGCGCTTTGGGCTCGCAGACCCAGCTGTGATGGAAAAGCAACGGAGACGCTGGTTGCCCCAAGAAATGAGTGACATTTAGATCAATTATAGTCATTGAAAGGCAGCGGATGACTCCGACTATCATGTCCCTGCTGCTACTGCCCCAACTGCTCACTATATTTCTGATTTTCTCTTTATTTGCCCATTTTCAGCCAGGCTCAAACGGTGCCACAAACACACACAATACCAAACATTAACACAGACACACAGACACACACATATACACATATAAGCACATATACAGCAGTCCTGTCCTGCTTTATGGCAGCTGAGATTCTAGCTATCTGTATAACAGAACATTCTGTCCCAGTGGCTGCACAGACCCTATCTGATCCCCATTGTAAGAAACAGTCCTGTCCTGCTTTATGGCAGCTGAGATTCTAGCTATCTGTATAACAGAACATTCTGTCCCAGTGGCTGCACAGATCCTATCTGATCCCCATTGTAAGCAGCAGTCCTGTCCTGCTTTATGGCAGCTGAGATTCTAGCTATCTGTATAACAGAACATTCTGTCCCAGTGGCTGCACAGATCCTATCTGATCCCCAATGTAAGCAGCAGTCCTGTCCTGCTTTATGGCAGCTGAGATTCTAGCTATCTGTATAACAGAACATTCTGTCCCAGTGGCTGCACAGATCCTATCTGATCCCCATTGTAAGCAGCAGTCCTGTCCTGCTTTATGGCAGCTGAGATTCTAGCTATCTGTATAACAGAACATTCTGTCCCAGTGGCTGCACAGATCCTATCTGATCCCCAATGTAAGCAGCAGTCCTGTCCTGCTTTATGGCAGCTGAGATTCTAGCTATCTGTATAACAGAACATTCTGTCCCAGTGGCTGCACAGATCCTATCTGATCCCCATTGTAAGCAGCAGTCCTGTCCTGCTTTATGGCAGCTGAGATTCTAGCTATCTGTATAACAGAACATTCTGTCCCAGTGGCTGCACCGATCATATCTGATCCCCATTGTAAGCAGCAGTCCTGTCCTGCTTTATGGCAGCTGAGATTCTAGCTATCTGTATAACAGAGCATTCTGTCCTATGGAACAAAGTAAAAAAAAAAGCCAAAAAAAAGCCACTGTGTGTATGCACCTTTATTTGTCCTTTAATAGAGAAATTGTGATGCTGGGCAAGGCAAAGATCAAAAAATAACTTAAATCATAAAATCTATGGAGTGGGCAGGTTAATAGTTTTATAGTGAAATTTAAAGAGTTAATGTAAAAAAAAAACCTTAAGAGAAATGAGGTCTATTGTTCAATTAGAAGCCATGGGTTTTTACAGATTCAGATGGCAGACAAATTATTTCAGATTTTCATGCTTTTGTGGTTGATGAAAGTTAAAACAAATGCAATTACCTGATGGTTTCTCCTGTTCTGTAAAACACTGGGGATGAAGGCGTCGTTGCGAGACGGTGATTAATGCAGAAATGTGTTTATTTTATGGACATAATTCATGCGTGTCCGACATTTGTGTATGATACAGCGGCAAATGAAAGGTTACGCTTGGCGAGCCTGAAAGTCGTATTTCTCACAAGTTCATTTGTTTATGACAATATCTGTATAAGGAACGGGACAATCAATAAATAACATTCCCTATTCTTACTCTGCCTTTGGATAACTCAGGATAATGAGAATTGTAATTCGGCAAAAACTGGAAGGACAGGGCTGTGATGTATTTATTCTAAATTATATTTCTTAAAAAATAAATCCCAGTGATCCCTTTAAGAATGAAAGGGATACTGTCATCATCCCAAATAATGGGTTGGTTTTGTCTGAAAGCAATGTGTAATTGTTGTGTAGCGTTGGGAAACACACGTTCACAACTGAAAAGGGTTTATACTCACTTTTTTTTACTTACATAGCAATGTACTTCCTGGTAATCATGTGACTGTCTCTACTTCCTTCCTGCCAATAACACAGCTCACCTTCTCTGCTGTATTGTCTGCTCTGCTTAAGATTATACTGGGCCATCTCCTTTACTGTATGATTATGGGGGCAGATTCACTTTCAGTCAACATTTTTTAATTTTATTTTTTGTATTTGAACAAAAAAAAAGTGAGAATTTCTTTAGAATTTAAGAGTTTTTTTAAACCAAAAACTCTTAGCCAACTTACAGTTCACAAATGTCTATACAACCTATGGCCAATAGTTTGCCAGAAATTATTTTGAAAATTGCATGAAATTTCTTTTTCAGGACAGGTGAGAATTTCATTTTAAAGAAAAACATTTTTACTCTGGACAACAATTTTAATAAATAATGGCAAATTGCAGGGAATTTTTTTCAGTATACCATAAACACATTGCAACCCACAGGTAGCAAATATACTTGCCTACGGGCAAAATCTTTGCAGGTTTGAAAGGATTCTTCCATTTTTATCAGTTTGAAAAATCCATGATTTTTTTTTACTTGGGTGAAAAACATTGTTATTCTTCTCATTGTTATTCTTTTTTTCTTTTAGGAAAAAGGTTTTTATGATACTTTTGTGATGCTGTTGTGTCTAAAACCACTGGGCCAATTTATTATATTAAAGGTTAGAAGAGGGAAATCAGGTTTTGGTCAATCCTTTCCAGTTTACCTGTAGGGATTTAATGGAATCCCCATGTATCTTGTGCCCCCATGTCTGTTCCCTAAAGAAAGAATGGGAAAATTACCTTTATTGAGTATTTTCCTAGGGTAGATAAGTAGAAGGCTCCATGTGGGGTAATGTTGTATTTTAGATGTTTCAATAAATATATTTTTAATACAGCATGACTACAGAGAAAAGTTTTTGGACTTAATAGATAAATAGATAAGTTAGAGGCCTACTGTAGGATGACCCCATTATAGGATACAGATCTAGAACCTGAACATAAGGCCTTAGGGGGTTTGGGGGGCATATTAACAAAATCAAGAGTCTTATTTAGTCAGGAGCTTTAAACTCCACAAAGTACAGGTATGGGATTGATTATCCAGAAACCCATTATCCAGAAAGCTCTGAATTAAGGGAGAATCATCTCCCATTGACTCAATTTTAACCAAATGATCCACATTTTTGAAAGCTATTTTCTTTTTCTGTGTAATAATAAAACCGTAGCTTGTACTTGATCCCAACTAAGATATAATTATGCCTTAATAGAAACGAAACAAACAAAACTGTGTTTATTTAATGTTTAAATCATTTTCTAGTAGCTATGAAGATCCAAATTACAGAAAGATTTGTTATCTGAAAAGCTCCAGGTCCCATACCTGTAGTATGAGTAGGGTTAATACCCCATTATTGCCCACCAGCCTAGGGACCCAGTGACTCTGTATTTTTAACTGAATGTCACCACACATAGGACCCAACTTAATAAAATAACAGCGAAGGCTCAAGTATCTGAGGTCTTGAATCTGCAGTGAATGTTCTGTACAATGTACAAGGTGGTTTCTCAACTCTCTTTCAAACTAAAGCAGAGCCAGAAATCAGCATGGGTCTGTAGTTGCCTCCTGGTTGGGTGCTGTGCTCAGCCTCTAATGAGGCCATGGAATGTCAAGCTTGTTGTCAAGTTCCTTGACCTTCTCCTTAATGCTTAATAGCATGGTCTCCATTATCCCCTTCACAGAATGAGAGTCTTTGATGCTTAGTCTGTGAATAGAGAAGGAAGGACTCTGGGTCAAATCTGACCCCAAGCACAACCGTGCTGAAGAATTCAGGAGGAACATCTATAACATGAAATCATCTTTTTCACTTTTCCGTTCTCTAGATAGATAAATAATAAGAGAACAAATGGAACAAACCCTATTAACTCTGAATATTAAAGATGACTCTCATGTGCTTCAACAATTTGTCACTGTGTGAAGTCATCTACTTGGCTTCCCAAGAAACAGCAGTTTCAGTATCAACAGAGACAATGCAAAGGTTTGCAGTCAGAATGTGAACATATAGAAACTTGTCAAGGAAAACCTGAGGTAGGACGCATTGGGATAACTCTAGCTACATGTGCAACCAGAAATTGGCATGTTCTTTGCAGTGATTACATGATACAAAAAATGCACCCGTCTGACCCTAGAGTAGACTATCAACTATAGACTGACACTTCTTGCTGTAAATGGTTTGCATCAAAGCTAAAAATAAAATACTGTGTCAGCTGAAAAAAATGTAATCCAGAGAATGGTTTAAGAGTAGCTATTAGAGACGAGTTGAATACACACGCATGTACATACACCCACTCAGACTCGCTGATATTTTGTTATTCATATTGCTTCTGCCACTGACAAAGCTGTGTTGGTATTTTCTGCTCGAGCAGAGTTAGAGGTGTGATTACCTTATTAAAGATCATAGGGAAAGAAGAAGGAAAATTAAATTGGATCAGTGTCAAACTATCAAATCTGTCAGGCAAAGCCGAGGATAGCCGATCCTGCTCGGGGAATAGGTTTGAAGGGAAAATCTTATTTTTAGATGATGGAATTGGTTTTTAACAGAAAACAACTGCAGCTAAGCAGCTTTTATATTTAATATAATTTCTGTGGCAAATACCCCTGTCAGCAAGAGTTTGAGGACAAAGGTTTTGGGGGCATTGCAGCATCAAAACTGAGCAGGCATGGAAATGTTTCATGGTCATGCCATTAAATCAAGTTGGACATCTAACTGAGCATGTCTTGGAAAATTGTTGGCATGGGAAGGTCTCATGGTTGTACCATTAAATCAAGTAGGACATCTAACTGAGCATGTCTTGGAAAATTGTTTGGCATGGGAAGGTCTTGTGGTTGTACCATAAAATCAAGTAGGACATCTAACTGAGCATGTCTTGGAAAATTGTTTGGCTTGTGGAGGTCTTGTTGTTGTGCCATTAAATCAAGTAGGAGATCTATGGTTCTATCATAAAATCAAGTAGTACATCTAACTACGCATGTCTGAGCATGTCTTGGAAATTGTTTGGCATGGGACGGTCTTGTAGTTGTGCGATTAAATCAAGTAGGACATCTAACTGAGCACGTCTTGGAAAATTGTTGGCTTGGGAAGGTCTCATGGTTATACCATTAAATCAAGTAGGAGATCTAACTGAGCATGTCTTAGAAAATTGTTGGCAGAGGAAGGTCTTGTCGTTGTGCCATTAAATCAAGTAGGAGATCTATGGTTTTATCATTAAATCAAGTAGGACATCTAACTGAGCATGTCTTGAAAAATTGTTGGCATTTGAATGTCTCATGGTTGTACAATTAAATCAAGTAGGAGATCAAACTGAGCATGTCTTGGATATTTTTTGGCATGGAAGGTCTCATGGTTGTTCCATTAAATTAAGTAGGAATGATGGGTGAAGAAGCAAATGATATGTGGAGTGGGTGTTTATTCCAGGATCAAAAAAGCAGGAGAGTTTCTTATAGCTTCACTATGATATAATTCTTAATGGGCATGCTTGGGGTTGTCCCATGTAATGGACAGGGTTAAGGGTTTCCCAGTAATATTAAAGGAAATGGTAGGGCTGAAGTCTTTTGGGGCCCCCTCAAATTGTAGAGAGTTTTATGTCCAGGTGCTTGGTTATGAGATCTCATTGAAGAGTAATGTTGGGTTATGGAACCCATTGAATGAGTCATGGGCAGTATTAGGATTTATAGTTGGGAGACAGGTGCTTTATAAAAATATGATAAAGAGTGTTGATAAGTTGAAGCATCTAAGGTTCCACCAAGACAGTTAGGAATGGGAATTACTTATATAGTGCTTTTCTACCATAGTTCTTTACAGAGATCAGGGCAGTCATGAAGGGCACACTAGTATACCAGGAGATTAAGGGACCTGTAAAAGGTTTTAAGGAGTCTGGGGTCTTCAGCGTGAGATCCTGCACCAGAGACTTGTTCACTTAAACTCTTGGCCATAGTCTCCTCCAGTTGGAAGAGTATTTACGCTTTATATTTGCACTATCTTTGCATATGAATGAAAGTATGGGTGTACATAACAGTCTGAGGGTATCTCTGAAATTGCTAGAAGGTTTCACAGAAAGAGGGACATTTTAGACAAAATGGCATGAATAGAGGAGAAAGCTAGAAATTTTTCAATTGAATTTCAACTAACAAAGCAAAGCTGAGGAGAAAGTCAACAGGGCAGTGGAGCACCCAATCAGTCTATAGTAGATCTTTCCCTGATGCAAATTTGCTTCTAATAAATCCATGTCTGTAACTTACTCTAGAACCTTTTCCCCCCTCCCTTAGAAACTTTTTGTCATTTTCTAATATGTTTCACTTTTACACCTTCTGACTTGTTTGTAGGATTTTCTCATCCCTTTGTCAGAATGACAGTCGAGGATCTTTACAAAACGTGAAGTAGAAGTAATTGGTGTGAAGATCCTTGCGCGGCGGCATTTGGACATCAGAACACGCTCGGCAGAGGATGGGTTTCCCGGAATTTGTCTTATTGTTTGGCACAGAAAAGAGCCTGGTGTTTCTTAATCCGAATTCATCTCCAAACAATTAAACAATGTTTCCCTGTCCCTCTGTTAGTTTTTAAAGGAGTTGTTCCATTATAAATTAACTGTTATGATGTAGAGAGGGATATTCTGAGACAATTTGCATTTGGTTTTAATTTTTTATTATTTGTGGTTATTGAGTTATTTAGCTTCTTATTCACTAATTCTCCAGTTTACAGTTTCAGCAATATCAGTCTCTGTCTCTTTATATTAGGCACCTATCCAGTGTTACCAACCCCTATTTCTGTAGGGAAATGAGAGAGAGCAGGCAGTAACCCTTCCAACACTTTCCTCTTGTCTCTATATATTAGGTACCTATCTAGTGTTACCAATCCCTATTTCTGTAGGGAAATGAGAGAGAGCAGACAGTAACCCTTCCAACACTTTCCTCTTGTCTCTATATATTAGGTACCTATCTAGTGTTACCAATCCCTATTTTTGTAGGGAAATGAGAGAGAGCAGACAGTAACCCTTCCAACACTTTCCTCTTGTCTCTATATATTAGGTACCTATCTAGTGTTACCAATCCCTATTTCTGTAGGGAAATGAGAGAGAGCAGACAGTAACCCTTCCAACACTTTCCTCTTGTCTCTATATATTAGGTACCTATCTAGTGTTACCAATCCCTATTTCTGTAGGGAAATGAGAGAGAGCAGACAGTAACCCTTCCAACACTTTCCTCTTGTCTCTATATATTAGGTACCTATCTAGTGTTACCAATCCCTATTTCTGTAGGGAAATGAGAGAGAGCAGACAGTAACCCTTCCAACACTTTCCTCTTGTCTCTATATATTAGGTACCTATCTAGTGTTACCAATCCCTATTTCTGTAGGGAAATGAGAGAGAGCAGGCAGTAACCCTTCCAACACTTTCCTCTTGTCTCTCTATATATTAGGTACCTATCTAGTGTTACCAATCCCTATTTCTGTAGGGAAATGAGAGAGAGCAGACAGTAACCCTTCCAACACGTTCCTCTTGTCTCTCTATATATTAGGTACCTATCTAGTGTTACCAATCCCTATTTCTGTAGGGAAATGAGAGAGAGCAGACAGTAACCCTTCCAACACTACTGGTTGCTATGCCATTTGTTTAGAGCTACTCTTAATCCCCAAAACCAAGTTCCTGGCTGTTGGTTGTTCCATACAAATGAAACAAGTGGTTAGTAAAGCATCTGCACATTTCTGCTTCTGTGACTGTTTCGTGTCATTATCCCGACACTATTGAGCAGACAACACATATGCTGAATGTCTCACATAATGGGGACACGCGTGTAATGTACATGTTTGAGGCAGGAAAACATGGATCTGCCTGTCAGCCAAACAAGCCAGAAACATGTTTTATTCTGCAAACATTGTGGCCTTAGCAATACTGTCCCACGCAGCATTAAAAAGCTGTGTAAATCCCCCAGGATCTAGTTAAAACTGTCATGAAATACGGGAGAGAGTTTTCTGATACCGGGAACAAACGTGCAGGTTTCATGTAAAGCCGTCGTGTGCCCCTCGGCAATGTCAATCTCACATCAGCCACAATGTAATTGGCACAATTAAATATATATATATATGTGTGTGTGTGTTTTTAGCTGGGATTTGTTTTTCCACTGCAAAGGAATCTGTTTCTCTTCTGCCTAAGACCTCAGAAGCCGTGAGAGAAGATTCCTACTAATGATGTTTCCCAGCCTGACCCAAACCACACGGGTTCAGATGTTGCATCGAGTAGAGTTTTCAGCTCCAAACCCAAAGCACAAGAATGAAGAAATGTTTGTGTTACCATTTATATTGACTGTATTGCTTCTATTAATAGGCGGGACATCGTCTTTGTTTCCTTCCTTTGTTTTGTTTTAAAAGGGGAACCGCACCCAAAAACTATCTTGTTGGAAATGAAAGAAAATATATTTCTTAACAGCTTCCCAATAAACCTTCATGGCACATTTTAAAAGTTTTTTTAAGGGTAATTTGGACCCTAGCAATTAAATTGGTGAAATTACAAACTGGAGAACTGCTGAATAAAAAATGAAATAACTGGAAATTGCTATTGAAAGTAGTATGTCTTTGGGGATAACTATATCTTCATATCTATTCATCTACAGTAACCAATCCATATGTTGCATTCACTGCCCTGAGGTTCAATTTGTTGGTATAGGTTATAAAACCTGGGGCGACTTTGTACCCCACATTACATGACCCCCCAAAATCTCAATACTTTATAGCACATAATCTTTCTACCTAAGTGATATAGATTTGCTTAAATCCACCCCAAGGTTCTAATTAGTATAAAAAAATGAAGGCGTCAAAATATTTTGCTTGTTAATTGTTGCCCAGAATCTGTAATTTTGATGGATCTAAATAAGTTTGTGCCTCTCATTAATGTGCTCTGGGCACTCATTTAAATAAATGACTTTCTTGGATCGGCACAGAACTGTCTGCAGTGTTCCAGCACCTCCGCTGCCTAGAAACTCACGCTGGCAACAAGAAATATTTGAAAGCTGTTCCCTGATGTGGGAGTAAAGTAGATTTCCCATAAGTCCCTATACAAAGGGGAATGTTGGGGGGGATACACATAATGTGGGGGTACAGAGATCTCAGTACATTTCCCATAAGTCCCTATATAAAGGGGAATGTTGGGGGGATACACATAATGTGGGGGTACAGAGATCTCAGTACATTTCCCATAAGTCCCTATACAAAGGGGAATGTTGGGGGGGGTACACATAATGTGGGGGTACAGAGATCTCAGTACATTTCCCATAAGTCCCTATATAAAGAGGAATGTTTGGGGGATACACATAATGTGGGGGTACAGAGATCTCAGTACATTTCCCATAAGTCCCTATATAAAGGGGAATGTTGGGGGGATACACATAATGTGGGGGTACAGAGATCTCAGTACATTTCCCATAAGTCCCTATACAAAGGGGAATGTTGGGGGGGGGTACACATAATGTGGGGGTACAGAGATCTCAGTACATTTCCCATAAGTCCCTATATAAAGGGGAATGTTGGGGGGGATACACATAATGTGGGGGGTACAGAGATCTCAGTACATTTCCCATAAGTCCCTATACAAAGGGGAATGTTGGGGGGATACACATAATGTGGGGGTACAGAGATCTCAGTACATTTCCCATAAGTCCCTATATAAAGAGGAATGTTGGGGGATACACATAATGTGGGGGTGCAGAGATCTCAGTACATTTCCCATAAGTCCCTATACAAAGGGGAATGTTGGGGGGGGTACACATAATGTGGGGGTACAGAGATCTCAGTACATTTCCCATAAGTCCCTATATAAAGGGGAATGTTGGGGGCGATACACATAATGTGGGGGGTACAGAGATCTCAGTACATTTCCCATAAGTCCCTATATAAAGAGGAATGTTGGGGGGATACACATAATGTGGGGGTACAGAGATCTCAGTACATTTCCCATAAGTCCTTATATAAAGGGGAATGTTGGGGGGGGGATACACATAATGTGGGGGGTACAGAGATCTCAGTAGATTTCCCATAAGTCCCTATACAAAGGGGAATGTTGGGGGGATACACATAATGGGGGGGTACAGAGATCTCAGTACATTTCCCATAAGTCCCTATACAGTGCCGTAACTAGAGGGGGGCGGGCCCTGGTGCGTGATGCGCAGCCGGGACCCCGCCCCCCTCCATACACGGTGGATTCCAGTGGTGATCGGGCTGCCGGGGGTCCCTGAGGGGGTGCGGGCCCTGGTCCGCTCACACCCCTTGCTCCCACGGTAGTTCTGCCACTGTCCCTATATAAAGAGGAATGTTGGGGGGATAAACACATGGGGTTATTAACTACACTCTGGCTTTTTTGGGGAAAATATGTTTTTTTTTTTTTTAAAAACTCAAATTTTTGGAGATTTGTTAAAGTCTGATGCTGCAAAAGGCCCGAATCCGAAATCTGTGTCTCCAACCTGCCGAGGTTGTGTATAAGTTAATGGCAGAGGTCCCTATCCTATGTTGAAGTTTCTGTGGTCTGCGGTGGAATCTGACCATTTTGGGTTTTTCAGACGAAAATCTGAAAAATTCAGTCTTTTCTGCAAAAATCCTGAAAAGATTGAGCGATTCAGGAAAAAAAAACAAAAAAACTGTGCGATTTTGGGTTTTGCATGATTTTGTCGAGTTTTTACCTGATCCAATTAAATCAAGTTTTTTAATAACAGATAAGGTAAACTCGGGTATGGGAGTGTGGTTGTGGGTTTTTCATTTTAAAAGTTAGATAAATTTGGATTTTAGCAAATAACCCTCCCCATGTGTGTGTGTGTGGGGGGGGGGCAGAGATCTCAGCCAACAGTAAAGTCTCCTGGAGGAGGAACTAGGGGCTGTTTCCATGGTTTGGACATGGTTCCACTGAAACCTTAAAGCTACAGGGTACAATGAGCTTCCTATTTTGTGAAACAGTTTGGGGGTGGGCACAGCACAATAATGCCCCCAGGCACAGAGCCAGGTCCATAAGGAATGGGTTTGCTGAGATGGGAAGAACCTGACTACACTGAGCCCTGACCTCAACCCAACTGAAGCCCTGAGGGATGAAGCTCCATTGTGGGCTCAAGTATGGACCTTATGTTTAATGTTCAATTGCACCACACTACAGCTCATGTTGGTGCTTTGTAATAATAATAGTAATAGCAATAGATCTCTGAACTCATCTCTATATACTTGCCCAACCACTTACATCGCTCCTCTACTGACCTGCTACTCAACTCTTCTCTCATTACCTCCTCACATGCTCCCATTCAAGACTTTGCAAGGGCTGCACCCCTCCTCTGGAACGCTCTCCCACGATCTGTCCCACTTTCTCCCAACCTTTCTGCTTTCAAGAAATCTCTAAAAATGCACTTCTTTCGAGAAGCCTCCCCTCACTCTGCTTAACTACCAAACGCAACACCACATACAGTACCACATTTCTCACCCACTTAATTCGATCTTGCCCACTCTCACACCTTGTGTATTACTCCCTTCCCTTTAGAGTGTAAGCTCTTCCTTCCCTTTAGAGTGTAAGCTCTTTTGCATAGGGCCTTCCTCACCTTTTTGTACCTGTATTGATTGTGATGTATATAACTCCATATGTTCTATGTATTTAATTTATGTGATTTAGTTGTATAATCACATTTACTTTACAGTGCTACGCAATATGTGGGCGCTATATAAATACATGCTAATAATAATAATAATAATAATACCATCATTGCACCCTGGGAACCAATTTTACCCTCAAACCCCCAAACCCGCCCTGCCCCCTCCCCACTGGAGCAAAGCAACACACAATGTAAGAAGCCATTAAAAACACAGACACTTTCTTAAATGACAACAAATCGCTTCCTCCATTAATTTTCTGGCAGCGCCCGCGCCGCGTCCAGATAGGCTTTTCTAATTACGTGCGGGGAAATAAATGGGTCCACGTTCCATTATGATCCAGGGCCAAGCAAAGTCGAGCAACACCAGCCAATAACATGATTGATAGCGAGATGCCGTTTCCAGCGTTCCGGCGGCAGATGGTGGGTTTAGGTAATTAGACACGAGGGGGTGGAAATGGTTATGACATTAAACACAGTCACGGAAATCTCCGAGAGTAAAGCCCAACTCATTCCACTGCACTATTTGCTCTTTTCGTCTTCTTTTTTACTGCCATTGCAGTCACTTTGTGCAACCAATCAGAGCAAGGCAAACTTTGGGTCATAAACGTGAGCAGAACCAACTTACGACTCAGCCTGGGCCTTATAAGCAACTGGTCCTTTAAGAAGTTCTTTGATGCAACCAACTCATAAATTGAGCATATTTTCCCTTTAATCCTTTTCTGTTTATTGCATGTTTACGGCTTTATTCATTAGATGCCCCATGGTAAAACATTAATATACTTTCAATAGCAACAAAGCCACGTAATGCCAGATAAGCACCAGGCTAGGTATCTCTTCTGGAGCCAACTGCTCTCCCTTTATGGCGCTATTAATGAGTAAAGAGTGATTATTTATTTACAGACCAGAACTGCAGAGGTTTCACAGGAGCAATAAGGCCTCATGTCATTATATAGTTCACTTTTTAATGGCACCCGGGCTTAAAGCATTTCTTGAGCCTGATAATTACATGCGGGGCCCAAAGTTTGGACTCTGGCTTTTCTCATTGTTTAACTTTAGCTACTCACTGTGTATGTGAGGTTCTCCAATTCTATAGATAGAGACAAGAGGAAAGTGTTGGAAGGGTTACTGTCTGCTCTCTCTCATTTCCCTACAGAAATAGGGATTGGTAACACTAGATAGGTACCTAATATACAGAGACAAGAGGAAAGTGTTGGAAGGGTTACTGTCTGCTCTCTCTCATTTCCCTACAGAAATAGGGATTGGTAGCACTAGATAGGTACCTAATATATAGAGACAAGAGGAAAGTGTTGGAAGGGTTACTGTCTGCTCTCTCTCATTTCCCTACAGAAATAGGGATTGGTAACACTAGATAGGTACCTAATATATAGAGACAAGAGGAAAGTGTTGGAAGGGTTACTGTCTGCTCTCTCTCATTTCCCTACAGAAATAGGGATTGGTAACACTAGATAGGGACCTAATATATAGAGACAAGAGGAAAGTGTTGGAAGGGTTACTGTCTGCTCTCTCTCATTTCCCTACAGAAATAGGGATTGGTAGCACTAGATAGGTACCTAATATATAGAGACAAGAGGAAAGTGTTGGAAGGGTTACTGCCTGCTCTCTCTCATTTCCCTACAGAAATAGGGATTGGTAACACTAGATAGGTGCCTAATATATAGAGACAAGAGGAAAGTGTTGGAAGGGTTACTGTCTGCTCTCTCTCATTTCCCTACAGAAATAGGGATTGGTAGCACTAGATAGGGACCTAATATATAGAGACAAGAGGAAAGTGTTGGAAGGGTTACTGTCTGCTCTGGTAGACCAGGATTGTTTTCCATTAACCATACACTGCACAGGACCTTTCTATTAAAACAGATGGGTTTTTATTTCCCCTCACCAGTAAGTGCCACTATTCAGTTCTCCTTGTGAGCCAACCCATCATCTCACAGCCAATGAGTGGGAGGTAAGTATTACCGGAACCGTGTTGCTAATTATACAGAGATGGAAACCACTGCTTATTTCTATGAAGGTAAAAGAAAAGGAAGTCACTTTTGGAGGACGGAAACATTTTATCCTACTGGAGAGACCAGCAACAGAGAAATTGATTCAACATCCCCCTCAATTCATTTGGTTGCCTGCCCTCTAACCTTTTTGAACTTCTCTCAGAGCAAAGAAGCCCCATCCTATGCTGATTGTAAATCCTCGTTTCCTCTACAAGCAAATAGCTGATTATTGTCACTTGAACAAATCCAATTTGTCAAGTCTTTCATTTCCTTCTTCATTAATTTGGACGCCCGTCTCCGACACTGTGAAGTTTCTGTACATAAACAGGTACCACAAAACGGTGCAGCGAATTCAGATCAGGTTAATGGGTTACGTGTTGTTACTGGGAGAAATATCTCAGAACAAAGCCCAGAGATGTTGAAAGAAACTCGTTTGATGGCGGCTGCTTGAAACGTGCCTGACTGAAAGAAGAAAAAGCTGCATTTGTGTAATAGTTGCTGTTTCAGGGCCTTGTTGTTTCTAAATGAAAAGCCGTATTTACACTGTGTAAGGAAGAGGCAAAACGTTCAGCAAAGTGTAGCAGATGCCATTCCTGCTGCTAATCGGGTAATAGTTTAAATTCTATAATTTGATAGGATTAAGCATATTCCAGACTTCCTCAGTACAAGCCCCACTTTGAGGACCAAAATCTCATGTGGGCCCTAAATTTAAACTTATATGTCTCTTAAGATGAGCCATAATTGGTATTCTCTCGAATTCCTGTAGCCCCCCACCCACCTAATGTCATCGACAGGGTGGCACGGGTCTATAAAAGGAACCTGGAAGTTGGCTCGGGCGGGCGCAGGTGGTGGGTGGTCAGGTGGTGCATGGGTGCGAGTCAGGGAAATCCCAACCCCCACATCACTACCCTAAACCCATAACTCTGAACCTTCCACTCATAGCTCTTGCTCTTGTCCACCCCACTCATAGCTGTGGCCTTAGCATATGAAGACCCATAGCTCTGGATCCTTCCACCCATAGATCTGGACCCTTCTACCCATAGCTTTGTACTCCACACCCATTGCTATGGATTTTGCACCCATAGAGCTGGACTAGGACAAAAAAAATGCCCCTAGACTCTAAAGTATAGTAAAAAAAAATGTTGCGCAGTTGGCCATTGACTTCAATGTCATGGCAAATATTTTGCTGTTTCGTGAAATTTCAGTGAAGGTATTCACCCGTCACTTCTCTGGACCCCTGCACCCATGGCTCTGGACCCTTCCACCCATAGCTGTGGAGCATTGCATTCATAGCTCTGGACACTACCACCCATAAATCTGGACTCCTCTAGCCATAGCTCTGTACTTCACACCCATTGCTCTTGTTTTCTGCACCCATCGCTTTGAGTTCTGCACCCATAGCTTTCAACTCCTGTATCTATACCTCTGGACATCCCATGGAAGGGGTCACCCAACATTTTGGGAACCGCTGGTCTACTATCTAACCTGAGAAATCATTGCTGATGCTACAGTAGATCAGGAGGATGTTGTTAATGCACATAATTTGCCATCCGAGTGAATATTGATGCAACTCACTGTCTCAGGGAACCCTGGACCTACCACCCTTGGTAGTGGTGCCAATTCCAGGGTTCCTCATCACCAATCAGTGCACTTGTACCCAATCCATAAGAGCAGACTGGGCAAACACATTGGCAAGAGTAATGCTTGGGTGCAAGTGCTTTTATTATATGGCTTTGACAAGCAGCTTTTTATCCTGGACTTACACTGGTCATAAATGCACAAGACTTAGATTTACATTTACATTTAGGCATATTTTTATGCTTTGGTTACTTCCCCTTGAAATATAGCATTGCATAAAGATTTCCTTTCTCGTTTATTTGCGTTTTTAAGAGTTTTACACACTGGAAATTCCCAACTGTTGGTTGTGGCCCCTTGTGCCCCCAGGGTGGACGATGTTTAATTACAAACTGAAGAGCCTGCACCAAATTGAAGTTGTATTTGTTATTCTGTAAAGCAACGATCGTTAAGGGAAAAATAGAAAAACAGGGAGCGACCGATGGGACCAATCAATGAAACTGTACTGGATTTGCACTGGCAGATGGGAAGAAAATGGAACCATACGGCTGCCCAGGGACAAAACCCCTGCTGTGCTCAGCTCCACCAAATGGAGTTATTGTTTCCATTGCAGCATACGGGCCTCTCAGATCCTTTGCGAAAGATTAGGCCGAATACCGAATCCGGTGGGAAGGGGAAAACATTTTTTACTTCTTTGTTTTATGACAAAAAGTCACGTGATTTCCCTCCTCACCCTTAATTTGCATATGTAAATTAGGACTCGGATTCGGTTCGGCCGGGCAGAAGGATTTGGCCAAATCCTGCTGAAAAAGGCCGAATCCCGAACCGAATCCTGGATTCGATGCATCCCTATTATCTGCCCAGAATGGAGGCAACATATAATTGCAGTAATTGGTGTTTTCCATACACTAAGGGTGATACAAAGCATAATAATAATCAAAATCACATTGCCGATTTATTCAAATTTAACCTGAGGATTGCTAAGGCCTTAGGAACATGAGGAGTTTTTAATAGCATAGTTTTTCTTCTTGAAAAACTCTCACTTGAGTAGAGGTCCAACTGTTTCCTGACACTTATTTCCTGACCCATACTCCTATCTGAACCTACCTCTTCTTGACCCATGCCCAGTCCAGTCCAAGGGTTTGCCTGCCTTTTTAGTCCTACACCTGACCAGACCTCTATGGTGATGTCACAGATAGACATCACATAGTTGAAGATGTCATTGTGGGGCAGTGGTCCCTAACCAGAAGCTCACAAGCAACATGTTGAACATCAGCCACTTGAATGTTGCTCTCAGTGGCCTCAAAGCAGGTGCTTATTTTTGAATTCCTGGCATGGAGGCAAGTTATAATTGCATAAAACCAGGTGTACTGCCCAGTAGAGCCTTCTGTAGGCTGCCAGTCCACATAGGGGCTACCAAATAGTCAATCACAGCCCTCATTTGGCACCCCAGGAAATTTTTCATGCTTGTGTTGCTCCCCAACTTTTTTTACATTTGAATATGGCTCATGGGTAAAAGTTGGGTAAGAAAAGTTGGGGACCCCTGTTGTAGAAGGTGGAATATGCCTGGTGATATCATTAAAGGGGCAGCAATGTGCAGTGAAATCATAATAGACATCATTGTAGATTCAATCAAGTTCAAGTTTTGGTGTAAAAAAACAACCTGAGGCGCCTCCAATTTTCCTTCCTGACTCCAAGATTTTGATCAGATTTTCTCACTTATTAAAATGATCACACCAGGAGGGCAAAACACTTTTTAAAAATCACATCAGGTACAGCAGATACTTTGGTTATGTAATTATACCAAACCCTGACAAAAACATCGCAGAATGGGACAGATATGCCTTGTAATATCATTGTGGCGTCACCAGATGGGCTGGGGTATGTGCTGTGATGTCACCGGAGAGGCAAAGAACCAGGGTCACACTGGGCCTCTGTCTTCTGTTGTGACTGAGGAGAGGGGCCTGTAGGGGGGTTGCAGCACAGGCAGGGGGGGGCCTGTGGTGGAAGTCCTGGTGGGCCTCTGACCCTCCAGTCCAACCCTGCAAAGAACTTTAAAAAAACCCAGCCCACACCTGTGCAAATTAGTTAAACTACAAGGTGCCATTTCCCCGGCATCTTTACATGTATAATTTATTTTCCTGTGCCAATGGGAATTGACCATCCCGCCCCAGAGGAGCACAGAGAAATTCAACTCTTTGTTTATGACTTGAGCAAAGATTATTCTTCCAGTGAAAGAAGTGCCAATCATCACTCCAGGATCTACCGCTCTTTGCTCAACCCCGGTACCAAGCCGGCATGTCTTGCAATTAATTCATCAAGCTTCCTGCAGGTCCAACTGAGATCACAAACGACACCGATAAATGCAAAACAAACATCTCCCGCGCCCAACGTCTTTCATTCTAACAAAGCTGTGAATAATTATGGAATTTGCCGCATCACTCTGACTGATTGCTCCACCGGTGTAATAATATTGCCTTTTTTTTTTTTGTTTCTTCTTCTCCTCAATGTTCGTGATGGATCCTCTTCTCAGTTTGCCTTGATAGAAGTCTTTTTTGTTACTGACTGAAATTACAATTTACATGTGGAAAAGGAGTTTGATGAATGCTTAAATCTGCCAGCGGTAAAAGGAAGAATTATTCCAGACGTGAGCCGTGAAGGCGCAACTTAGAACTTTGATGCATTTCACCCCCTGAGTTGCTGATGAAGGTAGATTTCCAATTGTACAGGCTCTTGATTTATGATGGCGAGACAACATTAAAAGCTGTAAATTATGACAGAAAACAACAGCCTCCTATTCTTGTGCCTTTGTTTCATCCCTTGAAGCTGCCCTGCATGCATTCGCCAGCATTATAATGAACCGCTCCTTGGTTCCTCTGAACAACAGGATCCATTAATGTCTCTCAAACACCAGCAGTCATGAATATGAATAAAATGTACTTAGGAGGTCGGCTTCATGACTCAGCATTTTGGATGGAGGTAATTAAGGGATAGCCTGGGGGTGATTGTGGTTTATGAGGTAATAACCATTTGCTGTAAAATCTACACCATGGGCGAAGGCTAAGAATAAAAAGGGAAAAAAAAATCATCTGCCGTTTTAATAGACAGGATTCATCATGCAGACTGCAAATTCCAGAGATGCCAGAATTGGGGTCTTTTAACCACTGGCATTTGAAACTCCCAGCTTCCTCAACAGAGCTAAGGGTATTGGTCCTTTTGGCCGAGAGCTATAGGTCTAGACTGACATGAAGTTAAGATGAAGTTCCTAAGCTGTTGTTGGTCTTTAGTTCTCTTCACTTGCATGAGAACTCTTAGGCTGAGCTTACTACCTTTTTCCATCTGGCTGGGTTCTTCTAATCATGCATGGTACTCTTCTGTGAAATGTGTCTATCTACAGATTTCCATGGAACACTACTTTGAGATGTGGTTTCCTCAATACATGCATGACCACATACCTTGAGATGTATCTAATATACATGCACTGGTGTGGCTTCCTGAGTACATGCAAGTCATGCTATTGCTATATAGTGATGTGGAGGAGTAATGATGGGTCTCCTATACATGCACTGCCTACGACCAAGAGATTGGAGATACTTGGAGATCTGTGTACATGTATGACTTTGGCTTACTAGGTTTAAAAGGGTTTAAATTGATAGTTTTTTACTCAGTCAAGAGAAAAGTGGTGGAAGGGGCAATGCCTCATTACCTTAGGTTGCTCCAGCCACCAAGTGATGTCAAGGTTACTGCCTTACCTTCTTTCATTTCCCATGTAGAAAAAGGTAACATAGGTGAGTGATAGGTGCTTGTAAATCACCAGCGTAAAATGGAGACAGTATTAGAAAATTCCTTTCCACTTGAACTGCTTCACTGCCTGACCCTGTCTTTGAAGTTCTACATTCCTGCTCTCACCACTAACATCAGTGGTCTCCTTCCAGTGGCTCTGGAGCTACATGTTCCTCACCAGCCCCTTGGATGTTGCTCCTATTGGCCTCAGAGCAGGTGATTATTTTGAATTCCTGGCTTGGAGGAAAGTTTTAGTTGCCTAAAAACCAGATGTACTGCCAAAAAGAGCCTCATGTAGGCTGCGAATCCACATAAGGGCTAACAAATAACCATGACTTTTTTTGCACCAACCAGTGATATTTTTCATGCTCCCAAGCTTTTTTTTACATCTTAATGTTGCTCACAGGTGAAAAGGGTTGGGGACCACTGACTTACATTCTAAAATCCTCCCAATTCCATGGACTTCACACCTCAGAGATGTCACTGCCTGGATAGTTTAGGTGGTGACCCTATAGGTGCCTAATATAGTGTTGGAAGGGGTAATGCTTGTTTTGATTTCCTCTATATAATAGTGATAGTTAGTCATGTGCCAATTATATACTTCATTTTCCACTAAAGCATGGGGCCTTAATGTATGTGTTCTCATTAAACTAAATTCCTATTTTCAAGTCAATCAAATTGAGACTGAAATCTTCATAAGCCCATTAGTGAAATACTATTTCTGTGGAGTCTTTCAAGAACTGATCATTTTGGGTAAACAATGTCAATCAATTCACTTGCCTCTACTGACTATACCCCCCGTCTCCCTGTCCAGATCTCTAACCTGCGGTGCAGAAATAAGAGGAATATCACTCCAGGTCCCTGGCTTTTTCATTATACTCCATGTACAAATGGAGTCCTCTGCTGCTGAGCAGCTATTGTGTGCGCCAGTAATTCTATAGCGGCCCATTCAGTCGCAGCGGAATCTCTTACAAAGGAGAGCGCAGACATCTCAATGCAACTTTATCCCGCTCCCTGATGATCATTGCCATTGATTCGTGTGATGCCGCAGAGCTCTTGTTAACCTCATATTGAATTTTTTCCCTTCCCTTGACATCACAAAAATATGCAAAAAAAAAAAGCTGGAAATCAGTAATTGAGTTCCTTTCCGGGCGCTTAAACAGTTTTGATATCTAGTCGAGGTGAAAGTGCTGTGTTTTGACTTGTAAAAATGGATGTTAGGGATTGAATGGGAGGTCCCAGGATAAAAGCCTTCTCCACCGGATGGTTTAGGATCTCACACTGAGAGACGTTGTTCTGAACCATTCAACTCTGAATTAATTAATCATTAGATCTTTGCATTGCTGTCTTATTATAAGTACAGTAAGCAAAATATTAGGGGCTGATCATGTGCAATAAATTATGTTAATTCTTTGTACAGAGATATTGCACATGGGAAGGGGTCCCAAGGAATAGAAGGTCCTGATAAAAGACCCTAGTGAGGGTGAATATGATAGGGACTTTAGATTATAAACCCCACTGGGGCAGGGACTGATGGGAATGTGATAGGGAGGGACCTTAGATTGTAAACTCAATGGGGCATAGACTTATGGGAATGTGATGGGGACCTTAGATTGTAAGCTTACTGGGACAGGGACTTATATGAATGTGATAGCGATCTTAAATTGTAAGCTCACTGAGGCAGGGACTGATGAAGATGTGATAGGGACCTTAGATTGTAAACTCGGTGGGGCAGGGACTGATATGAATATGATGGGGATCTTAGATTATAAACTCACTGGGGCAGGGACTGATGGGATTGTGATAGGGACAATAGATTGTAAATCCGCTGCAGCAGAGATTAATGAGAATGTGATAGGGACCTTAGATTGTAAACTCACTGGGGCAGGGACTGATGGGAATGTGATAGGGACCTTAGATTGTAAACTCACTGGGGCAGGGACTGATGGGAATGTGATAGCGACCTTAGATTGTAAACTCACTGGGGCAGGGACTGATGGGAATGTGATAGCGACCTTAGATTGTAAACTCACTGGGGCAAGGACTCATGTGATTTTGACCTTAGATTGTGAGCTCCACTGGGCCGGGACTGATGGGAATATGATAATGACCTTAGATTGTAAACTCCACTGGGGCAGGGACTTATTGGAAGGTGATAGATATGATGGGCGAATTTGCGCCGTTTTGCTTCGCCGAAAAATTTGCGAAATTTGCGAAACGGTGAAAAATTTGCGAAACGGCGCCGGGGTCCGTTTTTTGAAAAAAAACCATTTTGACGAACCGAATTTTATCCGCGAATTTTCGCGGGCGTTTCAGGGAATTTATTTGCTGGCGGCGAATCCCGCAAATTTGCCACGAATTCGCGCCTGGCAAATAAATTCGCCCATCACTAGTGATAGAACCATAAATTATAAACTCCAATGGGGCAGGGATTTATGAGAATAATGTATTAGAATAGGTTCTAAATAAAGGAGAGCAATAACAAAACAGAGGAAATGTTAATTATGATCAGTGGTCCCTATGAAATTGGAGGCTCAAGATCAATGCACTTTTAAACTTATTTTCACAGCCATCATTGGATTATGTTGTCAACCATAGACTGCATGTAGGCACCTGTATGTGCCAATACAATGCTCTAGGAGCACTGGTGTGGATAAGGTGGGTAGCAATGTGGATAAGGTGGGTAGCAATGTGGATAAGGAGGGTAGCAATGTGGATAAGGTGGGTAGCAATGTGGATAAGGTGGGTAGCAATGTGGATAAGGAGGGTAGCAATGTGGATAAGGAGGGTAGCAATGTAGATAAGGAGGGTAGCAATGTAGATAGGGGGGTAGCAATGTAGGTAGGGGGGTAGCAATGTAGATAGGGGGTAGCAATGTAGATAGGGGGGTAGCAATGTAGATAAGGAGAGTAGCAATGTAGATAGGGGTGTAGCAATGTAGATAGGGGGTAGCAATGTAGATAAGGAGGGTAACAATGTGGATAAGGAGGGTAGCAATGTGGATAGGGGGGGTAGCAATGTAGATAGGGGGGAGCAATGTAGATAAGGAGGGTAACAATGTAGATAAGGTGGGCAGCAATGTGGATAAGGAGGGTAGCAATGTAGATAGGGGGGGTAGCAATGTAGATAGGGGGGTAGCAATGTAGATAAGGAGGGTAACAATGTGGATAAGGAGAGTAGCAAGAACACAAAATAAATGAGCAATACGCATCTGATAATTTGCTCTTTATCGTTAAGGCAGATCTGTTATCACACATACTTTTCATGCAACCAGCCGAGTCCTAACAACCGAAAAAGTTTTTGAGCCAAGTTCAAAGTTCCATGAATTGTAATATCTCTCTATTAACACCTGCTGAAAAGGTAACCCGCCTGCAACCACATCCCGGCAGCTCCTAGAAATGATTCATTCATTAGCATTCGGTTTCCTGGGACTCGGCATGCAATGTTACTTACTCTTTTATCACATTACATTGTGCCGCTGCATTTATTATGCAAAAATGATTTCGGTTATTCACAGGCGGCGCGGCAATACGATCACACAAAGGCCATAGAACATATTGTACTGTAATTCTGGCCTGGTGTTGCATATGACAAGGGCACGTGGGAAAGGGCACAGCAATACGGTGTTTTGATTGGGGTCTTACCATTTCTAAAGAATTCACCAATCATAAGGCAGTAGATGTGGTGTTTATACAAATGGCCTGCAGGTGTCCCTGTGCACATGAGTTATACTTTGTATACATAGTACTATCAATACTGCTTAAGAGTGATAGAGTTGGGATTTGGAAGTTGTTGTGTAATGGCTGCATGAGTCTGCTAATAAAGCACTGTTATACTCTACTAATCCTCAGCTACCAAAACATAACAGTAGAAGTCTTGTTTTTCCAGAATCTCTGGCATATTCACTAAGTTACCCCCCATAGGCAGGACATACCCATTCTTCTCTGCCAGGCCGAACACATCTTTGCCAATAATGCCAGCTCTTTGTGCCTGTTGCTCTTGTGCCAGATTGGAATTGCTCCAGTTAAAATAACTGACTATTTAAAGAAACTCTTTGGCATGGATCCGGCCAGATTTCAACCGAAAATTCCCCTAAGCATAGCTCAGCCCCGCACTCCATCCCCAGCTTGCGCAACCTCACCCCCACTCGCAACCCTACTTTCTTACCTACTGCGTAAAGCTGCTGGTGCCATTCCACTGTTACTGGCACTGGGGACTGGGTGGGTGGCTTATTAATACAACTGCCAAATTCTCCCGCTTAGTTCAGATGTGGCCAGCAAGCAGCATGCCACCCCTAGTTCTTTGCCTCCACAGGCCAGGATCTTTGTGGCCTGGTCAAAAATCTAGACCTGGCATGGACAATGCTGGCGGAGGAATTATTGGTGATTACAAAAACATAGTAAAGTGGGTGGTTCCACTATGAGACGTTGGGAAGAGAAGGAGAAAGAGAGAAAAAATAAATTTGAGTATGAAGCAGTCCATGATATTTTGATACAGATCTTTGTGGTTTTTAGACTAATTCACTCTTTTTAGCATTCAGAAAAGTCCTGTCTGGTTAATAGGGGATCACTAACCCTGACAACCAAAAAAAAAAGCAGTTTAAATTTTTATTTTTATGAAAAATCGTATCACTTTCAGGTCCTATCGATTTTCCAATCGACCATTCCCACCTTCAATCAAGCTTATCTGGCACGGGAAGGGAAAACCATTGCTCCATGTGAATCCATGGGAAAAAAGATTTTCTACCAAGTTAGAGGGGGTTGTGTACCTTTAGATTACCTGTTAGTATGATATAGAGAGAGATATTCTGAGACAATTTGCAATTGGTTTTTATTTTTTATTATTTGTGGTTTTTGACGTATTTAGCTTTTTATTCAGCAGCTCTCCAGTTTGCAAATTCCCCTAGCAACCATGCATTGATTTGAATAAGAGACCGGAATATGAATAGGATTATTTGTTTTTTAGATGGGGTCATTTGAAAGCTGGAAAGAGTCAGAAAAAGAAGGAAAATAATCAGGGGAATAACTATAGAGGAAGCAGTTTCCTCTATTGCATTTAAATTCCACTTCCCTTCAAATTCCGCTTCCCCTTTCTGTTTCTTTTAATTGATGCGCTCACATCTGAGTGACCACATGGTGGGGGTTGCAGAGAGGAACAAGCAGGAGCATCTATGCGTGCCAAAAAAACATTTCTGGTGGTTGAGCCCGATGTGCTCTTGTTACACCCCTGCAAATTATTAAAATACTATAAAAAAAAATAATGAAGACTAATTAGTAGCCATTTTATAGCATACTAAAAGTTAACTTAAAGGTGAACCATCCCTTTCCCATAGATCCAGTTATTAATGATGGACGACAGATCTGAAGTGACCCTCGGTGTTGCCGCCCCCTGTATCCTTACAGTGCCTTTATTTTCTCTATTCTCTGTATACTCTCCAGCTCCCGACTCTTTCAGGGGTCCATCCATCTTTGCCAGAGTCTAATCCCTTTGGAAACCAGTCTCGTTCCCACTGTAATAGCCCATAAATAAGCCATAGCGCATTGTTTTACTGTACCGGTCCGGCACATCTTTTACCAATGCCTTTAAAATGTTTTCCCATAGTTCAAGAAACGGTATGGAACACGGATTCCCCAAAGTGCACTATTCCGTGATGTATGGTTTGTAATTAAGTACTTGGGAGAGACAAAATATAATAATAATACAGCCATTTCTTTGTCCTGCCGCAAGCGCTGACAGCTGAAGAAACTGGCAGCTCTCATAACAAATAGGCTTTGGAGTCTGGCTCAGCCCTGTGGCTTTTCTGACGCGGCTCGTACGGAACCGCCAGCAAAATAAAACCAACGCTGAGCAGCAACAGAGAGTGAGAAATCCTTATTTTCCCTTGTCAGTGAGAAGAGCATCAGTAGCACCTGAGCTTTTGCACATCATCCCCCCGAGGCAAAGTCTACTCTATTATTTCCCTCTCAGCTGACAAATCTGAAAACATCTGCAAAAAGGGAATTTCACCAATAGAAATTGGAATCTGAGCTCTTCCGTTGGAGAATGTTATAAATAAAAACAGTCAGGCAAGGCAGGGTCAGAGTCTGAGCACAGAGGGGTCAGGGCAATAATGTTGAAAAGTAGTCGGTCTGACCCCAAAGTGATCTCTCATGCTGCTCATTTACTAATGCAAATCCAATGGAAATTACCATAACCTGGTGGCTTAATTGGTAGAACTTCCACTTTGCAGGCCCTGATTTGGATTATGTCTTGGGCAGTATCTGCAAGGAGTTTCTATGATCTCCCCATATCTGCATGGATTTCCTCCTGATAAAATTGGACTTAGTCAGTGAGATAGGGACCTTAGATTGTAAGCTCTGATGGAGCAGAGAATACATTTAATGAATGGCATCAATGTGCACAACAACTATGTCCGCTTTTGCCCAGTTGCAGGTAGCACTAGTAAAGTAGTCCTTGTATGGCTGTAAACCATCTAAAAACTATGTCGGCACACATACAAAGAACTGATAATGCGGCATCTTTCCCATAATTCCAGTGTAATCGCCACTGTGTTGCTGCCATTGCTCCCTATATGTCAAAACAGACACATTTGGGTGTGTGGTTTTGTGCAAACTGGGTGTAAATTGCATCTATTATTAGAGCTGGATGACTTCTGGAGAATGTGTTAAATACAGCAATTACATTGGAACAATTGGGTACCAGTCTGTCTATCGACTCAACTGACGGAATGGGACCATGGGGCTACCACCAGGTCTTGGGTGATGGTTGCTCTATAGTTCCCTGCCATTAATAGACGCAGTTGTGCACCCTTCATCAAGACCAGCAGGATTAGCAACCATTTGGAAGTTTATGGTTGTGTTTGTTCTATTGTATCCATCTAAGAACACCCACCGTGCATATGTAAATGGCCTTGTAATCTCGGTGGCTATTTTCCTAAACACTAGTAGCTGAATGAGGTTCAATCTTTAATCTCAAATGGAACTGGTCATTATTCCTCTGTAAATCCCAAGCTCCTTTGTTGCTGAACTTCAAGTCTTGGTTGTAGTTGAATGAAACAGGGATCTATGACTTCCCTATGGAGATACAGTATCAGTATTCCTCACATTCTGCTTTCCCTTTATTGCATCTGTCAGATGGGGAAATAAACATTGGGCTCATTATAAGCACCTGCAAATAGACCCAGGCTCATGACTAGATATTTGATTGTTTCGGAATTAGGAATGAACAGGTGGCAAAATATCTGGATTGTACCAAGACCAAGTGTCATCATCAATGGTGGTCCGACATTATCCCTCATTATTGGCCCTGTGGGTTCAGTGATCATTTAATATTCTGCTTCAAGGAGTCAATTCATTGATCAGCACAGGAGACCAGATTATTATTTCCTACCTATTTCATACCTATCATTTTTGTTTTGCTTTCATTAGCTCGTTGTGCCGCCTCGGTCTTCCAAGTAGGCTTTGCTGCGCAGCTGCTGGAGAATTCTTAGCTGCCTTTGGAGCGGATGAGTCTGTAATATATCCTTGTACAGCCCCTGAGGCAGAGAACAATATACACAATTATGTGTGAGAGCCTCATTGCAAAACTCTTCCATCTCTAATTGCATTTGCACAAAATCAAGCTTGAAGGACCACGACACTCTTGGGTCTCCAGCCACAAAAGTACGAGCAGATCTCTCAACATCCTCCTCGTCTTGGCCTAATTCTGTGTTTTTATATCCAACGCCAGATCTTACGGCTCTGCTACTCCTTATCCTCTATACATCAATAGAAGTGGCACTTTCAAAGTGTTCCTGGAAATGGCTGTAAAAAATAGCCCCCGGGGAAGCCCGGTTTCCATGATTATACACTTGTAATGACAAACCCGGCTCATATATACATCACTGTCAGGAACAAAGTCAATGTGTAAATAACACCGCAAATCCCCTCGCCTGCACTCACCTTCAGCAGTCTCAGCAGCAAAGTTTAACTGAACCAGTAGGGTCTTGATTGGATCAGTACAGACATAAATTGGACCTTGAACTGTGAGTATCACTCATGTATTATAAGGGATAATGTACCCCCTACTGTAAATGATAAGGATATTAGAAGTCACTGAGGGGTTGTTCTGTGACCATATAAAGGCACAAGGCTGCAGGCTGAGTTATACAGGGAACTCTGAGTATCACTCATGTATTATAAGGGATAATGTACCCCCTACTGTAAATGATAAGGATATTAGAAGTCACTGAAGGGTTGTTCTGTGACCATATAAAGGCACAAGGCTGCAGGCTGAGTTATACAGGGAACTCTGAGTATCACTCATGTATTATAAGAGATAATATACCCCCTACTGTAAATGATAAGGATATTAGAAGTCACTGAGGGGTTGTTCTGTGACCATATAAAGGCACAAGGCTGCAGGCTGAGTTATACAGGGAACTCTGAGTATCACTTATGTATTATAAAGGATAATGTACCCCCTACTGTAAATGATAAGGATATTGGAAATCCCTGAGGGGTTGTTCTGTGACCATATAAAGACACAAGCTGCAGGCTACTATAATAAGGATAGGAAGAAGTATCACTCATGTATTATATTGTTTATTGTTGCTGGTTTTATAGAGCTATTTAATATAATGTATGCTATGTAAGCTAATATTACACACATTGAGAGGACAGGCAGAATGGGGGATATGGGAGTAGGTCATATGTAGACGTTCAAGTCAAACACAACCAAAACCTCTGCCATCTTTCTTATGCTAGACATTTATGTTCAACCTCTGAAGCAAATGAGCTGCAGGTACGTCTGGTCGCTGAGTTGTGACTATTGCGGGGGGAACCTCTCAAGATCAGATATTAGGATGCGTGCACTCAAGTCTTCTATAGATCTGTACAAAGAATGCAAACTCTGCTTCCAGTCCCATTACTAATGATTCATTAACCCTCATTTCCCGGAGCCACGTTCATGGATGACAGATATCATACACAGACATGTTTTAATCCAGGTGGTCATGGAAACAGTAATGACAGTTAGTGGGAATCGTGTCTAATGCATTTATTCTCTCCATCATTATTCATCAGCAAGGGCAGTGTGGCCCCATGTCAAGGGACAGCGAGCCTTAGAATTTATTTTTCAACTGAAACCCTAATTGTCTTGTTAGATAAATCTTTCCATCCCACTTTTATTTATTGCTGCATTCTCCATTATTTTTTACCTTTAACTTTGTACTCCTATAGACAGTAAGGGCAAACAGTAATATCCATAGGACATAGACACAAGAAGACATTGGTCCATCAAGTTCAACCGTTTATGTCTATATATAACCTGTCTAACTGCCAGTTGATCCAGAGGAAGGCAAAAAACCCTCCTGAACCCTCTCCAATTTGCCTCAGAGGGGAAAAATTCCTTCCTGACTCTAAAATCGGACTAGTCCCTGGATCAACTTGTACTATGAGCTATCTCCCATACCCCTGTATTCCCATCCAACCCCTTTTTAAAGTTATCTAATGTATCAGCCAGTACGACTCAGTGAGAGAATTCCATATCTTTGCCTCTTCTCCATCATGAACAACCCTGAGTTGGCCAGTCTTTCCTTAAAGCTCAGATTTTCCATACCTTTTTCCAATGCCTTTATACAGTTCAAGACCTTATTTGCTCTTCAAGCTGGTGACTGGCATTGCTTGCTACAGCCAAGTTTATTATATACAAGAACGCTGTGGGTGATTTATAAACACTGGGCAAATTTGCACCGGGGCAATAATCCATGGCAACCAATCAGATGATTGCTTTCAGTGTTCAATTTACAGCTGGCTGAAAAAAACATATTAACTACTGTTATGGGTTACTGCCCAGGTGAAATTCAGCCCAGTGTTTATGAATGATCCCTTTTAACTTCCACCCATTGATATGATTGAATATTATTCTAAAAATTCCATAGGAATGAACAGAAAGTGAGTGAATTATTTAATGGTGAGTTCTAATCTAATATTTTGACAAATCTACCCCTATAATCTTCTCCCATAGCCCTCCATTTGTTTTATAATAGTATATCCCCTTCTGGTAGACTGAAAAATGGAAGTTCATTTAAAATTGTATTCCTATCAATGTTTCAATTTTCTGTTGACTTGAGCAAGAATGAGAAGACTCTATAAATGGTAATTTCTCAGCAACTTTACAGACGAGAAAGGTCTTCATCTTGGCTGAAGAATAACTGGGCTTCACCGTTTCAAGAGTGGAGAACCAAGGAAGGTGGAACAGACGGACACAACTTTCATATGTGTATTTACAAATTTAAAACTCTTTTATTGTACTGTAATGAATATATTTGATATATATTTGCTTAAAATTATATTTTCTTTCATTATCATCCCCTTTAATAAACGACAAGACCTTAAACCTCCCATTATGCACTTGTAGATCAGACACCTTTATGCCAACAATAAGCAATTGTTGATATCCCCAAAATAACGGTTACCCAGGCAGACATATATAATAGGCCTGGATGTTTACCGAATCAATTTTTTATCAACAAAAGAGTTCAAAACCATAAGCCGATTGGCATTCCGCCCCCGCAGGATTTCTGGCTTCAACATCAAGTGACTCAGAGACTAACAGGCAAACACAACAGAGCCATGCTGAAATTAAACACATCTCAAAGAAATCACAATGAATGGAGCAGCATAACAAACAGGAATTCTAGACCAATTTGTCAAAAACATTGGGGGAAAATGCATTCTTAAATATCAGGGAATTTTTTACTTATCAGTCTAGATAATGTTTGATTGATGAGTTTGACTATGATTAGAGACGAGGTTGATTTAATACAAATTGCGGAATCAGAATTTGGAGGGATCTACAAGTTTGACTGCAAAAATAAGCAAAAACTATGGAAAATTTGAGGACCCAGAATTAACTTGTTTGCACAATTTTTCTTCTTTCTGGACAAACATTAGAAATACAAGCCGAGCAAGAAAATTCCCAATTCATGAAATGATGAAAAGAAACACAGAAAAAGGGAAGGAATGTATTAATGGAGCCAAGGTAGGGCCTCAAATTGCAATTGGTGTTTGTATTTTTAAAGAAAACTTGTATGTCTTTTTAAGAACGAGGGTTTTTTATACGTATTCCACAAATCAATAATTCATTCAAACACAGAATCTTTGGCAAAAGATTTGGCAGAATGCTGACTTGAATTCGAACCCTAGTTTGAATATTTATGAAAAAATTGTATCATCTGTGAACAAAAATAGTTTAATCTAGTGTGAATTTAAGGGTTCCACTGAAGTGACTAAAAACCCTAAGGATTTGGCAAAATCTGGCAAAAGTGCCACAAATCATAAATCAGTTGATGGATTTGGGGCATCTGTAGGCAGAATTTTGTGTAGGCTAAACACATAGAATCCTTTTTAGTTTACCTGAGCAAATATCATTTTTAATTTCCCACAACACACAGCAGAATAAATACAGTTCAATTCCATGTATAATACCCCAAAACACACAGCAGGATAAATACAGAGCCAATTCCATGTATAATACCCCAAAACACACAGCAGGATAAATACAGGGCCAATTCCATGTATAATACCCCAAAACACACAGCAGGATAAATACAGGGCCAATTCCATGTATAATACCCCAAAACACACAGCAGGATAAATACAGGGCCAGTTCCATGTATAATACCCCAGAACATACGGCAGATAAATACAGGGCCAATTCCATGTATAATACCCCAAAAACACACAACAGGATAAATACAGAGCCAATTCCATGTATAATTACCCAAAAACACACAGCAGGATAAATACAGAGCCAATTCCATGTATAATACCCCAGAACACACAGCAGGATAAATACAGAGCCAATTCCATGTATAATACCCCAGAACACACAGCAGATAAATACAGGGCCAATTCCATGTATAATACCCCAGAACACACAGCAGATAAATACAGGGCAATTCCATATATAATACCCCAGAACACACAGCAGGATAAATACAGTGCCAATTCCATGTATAATACCCCAGAACACACAGCAGATAAATACAGTGCCAATTCCATGTATAATACCCCAGAACACACGGCAGGATAAATACAGTTCCAATTCCAGGTATAATACCCCAGAACACAAGACAGAAGAAAAACAATGGTAATTTTAGCTACAGTATATTACCTCCAGAACACATTAAAATCATCCTGAAAAAATTCTTGCATTTTTCTAAAGAATCTGGCATATATCTTCCAGATCGATCAGTAGTGTTAGATAACTGTAATTCAAGCCATGCCACATATCTCCAGATTGTTTTCCATATCTCACCAGTCGTCACTCGTCCAACATGCCGTCCTATGGGCATATCATGCGCATTTGCATTCAGTTTACAAATACAGTAAATTGGCGTATAATAAAATTCCATCGGAAGTGTTGCCTTTTGTAATGTGGCCTAGTCAACTCTTTTAACCAAATGGCTTTGTTGGAGTAAAGCCCCAACACGAAGAATGAATACGCTTCCATTTATACTTTCCATAATCTTTGCATGTTGACATCAAGGCATATAAATAACCTCTCCACATCTCTATGAGTCCGGGAATAAAAATAAATAACAACATTGAGCAACGTATAAAACAAATCACTGCTGCTCAGGAATTGTTCTCAATTGTGAAATGCCATATTTACATGTCTTGCCTTGCGTCTAATAGCACATAATTCTATTGTTTAGTTGACCTTAATGTTGATGAATGCATATTCTGAAAATTGTACCCGGCGAGGAATTTCTTGTTATACATAAGGTTGTATCTAAGTAAATAGCTGAGGTCTGTCTCACTTATTTAATGCTGTCTAATCATCACAGCGCATTCACTGTCACAGCGGGAATAGGAGCCGAGTAAAACCATCCCACCTCTGATTATCTCCAAGGGAAATCGGCACAACCATTGATTTAGTTATCCTTAGACTTGTCACCACCAGTTAATAACATGTAGTGTAATAGTGTGGAACACAGAACAGCTGTTACGAAAACCTGTTGAATAATAAAACTAAAAAGAAATTGGCTTCTCTGGAATTTCCAAAAATTGATTTCCAGGGCCTGTTTTTTGGTCTTTGGGACTTGCATAAATTATATTCAATGGTTACTTAAGGGCTGATATTTTTAGCCCAATTAACAACCCCAATGAAAGTCAAGAAAAAATACAATTATCTACAGATTTCTGCAGTGTCTCCATCTCGCTGCAAACCGTTTAACCTGGATAATTAATGGGTTGATGAGGTTCTATCGGTGTTAAAAAATATGGAAGCTGACAATTCTTATGTGGATTTTCAGACTATAAACAAAGAAAATGGAATTTATTCTTAACATAGTTCTTAATATAGTAAATTCACCTCTTGGCTGCCTATTGATGAACCTTTAAACATTTCTGGGGATGACAAGTCAATGTCAAAGAAACAAGTGAAAAAAGTATATTAAAATACCATTCTAGTGAAGATAACCGGACATTCTGAGTTTTCTTGAAAACTTTTCTCCACTCACCTGAGTGGCTTCTTCAGTTCCACTGGTGAGTGGTGAATGCTTTAAAGAATAATCAGTAAGTCCATTTGGTTTAGACTTATCTCCACTAGATAGTTATCAAAAGTCAGCACAATAACAACATTTTTATCCCTTGCTTTGGGAAATCTTTGTCCGAGATTTTGGTGGAAGATAATACAGTAGTGTTTTGGGTTTCTAGCTCTAATGCTTGAGAACTGGGGTCCCCAACCTTTTCTACCTATGAGAAACAGTTTCTAAGATTGCTTAGACTGCTGCCTACTGCGATGACTGAACACTAGTGATGGACGAATTTATTCGCCAGGCGCGAATTCGCGGCGAATTTGCGCGATTCGCGCCCAGCGAATAAATTCGCGAAACGCCCGCGAAAATTCGCGGTAAAAATTCGCCGGCGTCAAAAAATGTTTTTTTTTTCGAAAAACGGACGCCAGCATCAAAAACGGGCGCCGGCGCAAAAAACGGGCGCCGGCGTCGGAAAAACGGGCGCCGGCGTCAAAAACGGGCGCCGGCGTCAAAAACGGGCGCCGGCGTCAAAAACGAGACGCCGGCTCCGTTTCGCGAATTTTTCGCCGTTTCGCGAATTTCGCGTGAAATTCGCGAATTTTTCGGCGAAGCGAAACGGCGCAAATTCGCCCATCACTACTGAACACCCACACATGCACGCACACTCACTCCTTATTGTAGTCCTCTCTCTCCAAATTCAGCCCCAATCAGTGTTCTGCAATGTGTTCTGCACCCACCCATGTCTGACATCACCAGGGGGAGGACAGACATGAGTATATAAGAAATTGCAGCTGTTGGGTTGAGTTGGGGGAGTTTGGGCTGGAGGCAGTGTCATACTGGGATTTCTGAGGCCCACAGACACTGCCATCTCATAGGCCCCCAACCCGGTCATGGCCCTCTCTGTTCCAGTTGCACCCTTCACCCCAGGCCCAAGCTCTTCCTCCTGCCCCCTGTGTGGCCCATGAGGACTGGGGCCCACAGAGTTTTTTTAGGTGCCCCTCCCAGTCCAGTCTGGCTGGAGAGCTAAGGGTTGTTTAATAACCTGTAGAGATACAAAATATCATCACAAATATGAGCATAGTTCAGCAGGAACAACCCCCTACATTTTTTCACAGCCTATGTAAAGAGACATCAGCTAAGGCATATCTATGGGAAAAATAAGCCTCTCCAGAAAATCTTTGAATTTATATGTCCCACCCTTCTACTGTTTTGCCAAGGTGCTCACAGAAATGCATGATAAGCGGAAGAGTAGAGTTCTTGCCGCCTCCAAATTGCAGGCTCCCAAAATTGCTACAAATCAGTTGTATAAACTGCTGTGAACCAATCCAAAAAATCATCCCACTAATGTGCCTGTGTTTCCCGTGAGATAAAGAGAAGTTCATCATTGCCCCGGGCTCTAAACGATAACATCTTCTCACTGGTCTTGTAATAATCACAATTCAAATGAGGTCACCCCCTCTCCCCACAGAACATTAGAGGCTGAATCCTCAAGACAAAACAAGGCATAGTCTATCTCTATCTTTCTCTCTTATTCTTCTTCACTAGGAAGAGAAAAATATTAATGTGACAAACTGAGAGAGCATTGCAGCGGTGCATATTAATCTGCCATCACAGAGTCGAGCTCTATGGCACTGACAGCCCCAGGCAAATGCCTTCCTCTAGAAAATGACATTAACACTAATGATTATGATGCCGGGGAGCTGGCGCACTAATTCTGGTGATTTGGTTCCAGATTCTGATTCTGGTGCCATCAAATGCCCCCCCCCCCTCCCGTTCATGTTGAGTGATTTCCATGTGACAAGAAGTACAGTATGTAGCAAGATTTACAATATGCAATGGGATTAAGTCCTTATCGAAGTACAAAAGCCCAATTGCTTATGAGTGTGCACAATTGCACCCATGGCACAGAGCAAGAGTTGTACTTAACACCTGCCTTGTGTAGGCTCCAATTACAGGGCTCAAAATGCACCTTGTGTAGAGTGTTTCAATGTGAATGTGACACCTGCCAGACTGGAAAAGAGGTACAAAGAGTCACAGTATTTATATAACACCACCATACATGTGGTAGCACCAGGAGGATGAAGTGCCTTATTGGAAAAAAGATGGTGCATTGAACCATTGCTGCCCAAATTAAAGAGGAGCAAAACCCTACCTACAACCCCAGGCTCCTTCCAAAGGCTTCCCTCTCTGCTCCTGAACTGAACCACCTGTTAGTCTTACAACCAGTTCAATCCATGTACCTGGTAAGAACTGCAGATCAGGTTTGTCTTGCATTTCTTTTTGTTTCCTCTTCTTTTTAATGGTCTACATGGAGCATATGGAGTTGAAGCCATGTCCAGATTGGATTCAACTCCTTATGCTCTTGTGACACAGAAAATGACCCCAAAATAACACAAGATGGCACCTGCCAAACCTGCATTTTTGGCCGGGTAAATAGTTCAGACCAGTTGTAAGAAACGTGCTGTGATTTTGGGGCATTGGGTTGTAAGGGGGCAGTATCTTCTCCTTTAAGATATAACAGTTGGAGAGGTTAAGAGGTAGTACACATGAAGTAAGAAGAACAATATGTGAAGGAGGTAGGTAGGTGGGTAGGTTTTATTGCACTTCTTTACTATCCAGATAAATAAATGATAAGTGGGATAAAAGGCAAAAGGAAGCGTGAGCTCCCAGGATCATGGATGAGTTGAAGAAGTGCATCTTTATTCAACACGTTTTGCAGTTTCTTTTTTTTTTTCTAACCTAAGGCAGGAGCCCAAGGCAGTGACTTGTACTGGCAGTGAATAAAGCATTGCCTGAAGAGCTGCTCATCTACATGTCTCTGTCTGGAATACTAAAAATCCCAGGTGTTTCTCCATCAGTTTCTATATTTAAGGGGAATGTTTTTTTTTTTTTTTTCAAAATTTTGCCTTGTCTTTTTTGTTCACTTTTATATCTTTAATTCATGGAATTAATCCGACTTCTTGTATAAATTATAATAATCCTCAGATGCTGGAAACCAGTTGGGCACTGAGATGCAGCAACAACAGATGTTTCCAAATACATCGATGGAGCCGGTTATTTTATAGAGAAGCCTCAAGCTATCCCTCAGCTCTACGGGTGTATATAAAGTTTTACTCCTGTCTATAATAAGAGTAAGATCATTCAAGCCTGTAGGCTTATGCCTAAATGTCCATGTAGTGACTACTAGGTGGGGTGGTGACATTTTGGTTTGGGGGAGGCTACTTATACATGCTGGTAGGTCCATTTTTTGGGGAGCCATAAGTCTTCATTATTCTTCATTTAATGGCGGTGGTCATTTCTTAGTATAAGCTATTCAAGTCTATTATACCAAGAGGCACCATCAAATAGAAGACATGGTGGGTAGAAGAGCCCTGTAACAAGGGTCTTCTGAGGTGCTCCTCTTACCTGGGTGTACAGGTAGGGGATTTTTTTTAGCGTCAGACTTCGGCACTAGTTCAAGGGCCTGCCTAGCAACCTCTGGGGGCCTCCACTTGATGCTTGGGTATCCCACCCACCCCTGGTGCACACCCACATGCCTCCTTCTTTAATTTAATGGTGCAACTCGGGCAGGGGAGTAGGTCTGGATCAGCAGGGCCCACTGGGTTTTTTGCCAGTGTCCTCCAGTCTCAGTCCCAGTTATACAGAATTCTTGAGATCTGGAGTCTATTGATAAAGGAGTCTTTCCAAAATGTGAAGAACCTTAGAAGTATAATAAAAACATAAATAACCCAATAAGATATTTTTAGAGTGATGGGTGAATCTGTCCAGTTTTACTTCATTGATATATTAGCAAAATGAGAAAAATTTGCGAAATGCATTGAAATCAATTGCGACAAAGTTTTTCAAGCCGCACAACATTTTTTATGATACATTCTGGCTCATGGGAAGTTTTTTTAGTGGCAAAACCAGGTGAAAAATTTCACCCATCACTAGTAATGATGGGTGAATAAATCCGCAAGGCTCAAATTCGCCGGCAAAGGGCATGCGTCGGAAAAGACACTTGCGTCAAAACCGTCGCATGTCAACATGCCCAATTGACGTGAATTGACGAGGACGTCAAAATTGGCGCAGGCCTCAAATTCCGAGTTTTGCTAATTTGTCGGGAGAAATTCGTCCATTACTAATCGCACGCCCTCAACCATCCGGAGATGGAGCCAGCAGGTTGCACTGTTTTTATTTACTGTATATACATGTACCCAACCTGCTCCCCTCTGACATCATTGTAGGTGGTGGAGCCCTTTATAAATGGCAGCATCATATAGTTTAGTCATTAGAAAAAGGGGTTTTAATTGGGCAGGGAAGGATGAAGGGCATTGGCATAACTAGATGTTACTTGGCCCCACAGCAAATTAATTTTAGGGCCCCCAACGTATTTGCAGGTTGTCCTGTTTTACTGATATATGTTAAAATTGCTCATTAATTAGGGCCTCATGGAGCCCTTATACCTCCTGGACCCACCTGCAGCCGCAGGGTCTGCTTCCTCTGTAGTTACACCCCTGATGAAGGAGCTGGTCTAGCAAAGAGTCAAACCCGCTACTCACTGGAGGGACACTTGGTCAGCCTGAATCCATTGGACTCAAATTTCTGGCCAACCAGCACATAACTACTTACCATCAAGTACAAGGAACCTTCTTATAATGTATTTTCAGATTCTTACCTGTATATTACCTTCGCCGTTTCCGTTGGAACATGTAACGCAGAACAGAACAATAACTGGTGGAGATATTAAGAAAAGCAAAACACAATCCTTTGGGAAGATTACTTTTATTTCTTAAAATAATCTCCCCTTTCTCCCTTTACTAAATGTAAGATCTTAATTAACTCCCTTTAGCGACACGGTGAATGCGAACAGCAACGCTACGCAGATTATTCGGGTTAAAGGTTAATGCAGTTTAAATAATGGAAATGTTACTTTATGTTATTAGAAAAAAAAAAAGCAAAATGTGAATTGCGCTGTTCTAATGCGACTGAAATGGCCCCTCCAGTAACCACATGAGTGTTCCCTTTAATTGCTGGAGAGACGGTGCGACAATGTGGCGGGTCACGCGGAGCCACAGGCAAAATTGCTTTTTGTTAGATGACATCATTGGCTCGGAGCTGGAGATTTCACCTAAAAACAATCGATTTTGCCTGCAGTTGTTTGTTCTATCCCAGGCTTTACTTAGACATGAATTTACTCAAAGGCCAACATTGCCTTAACATTAACCATTTGTAGGAAGTGGAAACTGGTAATAACATCAAACAGAAGGACTTTCAGGGAAAGTTTCTGTAATAGAATAATATGAAGCTCAGATAATCCCTGTACATATCCCAAGTCAAGTATTAGTCAGTCTCATCTCTGCACAATCCCAACACTTCTCATAGTAATAAGAGCCAGAGCACAACTACCAGATAATGGATTTGTCTGATGAACATGAACAGAATACTGGCACCTGAATTTAACATCATAGGGACTTCCACTTACTGACTGTACATAGTGAATCAAGCAGCAAATAGGCTGGATAATCAGAGGCAAGCTTTGGGGAAGAAAGTGTGACTGTGGGATAGCAGGTATAGTAGGGAGAGATGGTGCCTATAGTAACAGTGGATAATAGTCTCTGGGAAGGGAGTGTGACTGTGGGATAGCAGGTATAGTAGGGAGAGATGGTGCCTATAGTAACAGTGGATAATAGTCTCTGGGAAGGGAGTGTGACTGTGGGATAGCAGGTATAGTAGGGAGAGATGGTGTCTATAGTAACAATGGGATAATAGTCTCTGGGAAGGGAGTGTGACTGTGGGAAAGCAGGTATAGTAGGGAGAGATGGTGCCTATAGTAACAGTGGATAATAGTCTCTGGGAAGGGAGTGTGACTGTGGGATAGCAGGTATAGTAGGGAGAGATGGTGCCTATAGTAACAGTGGATAATAGTCTCTGGGAAGGGAGTGTGACTGTGGGATAGCAGGTATAGTAGGGAGAGATGGTGTCTATAGTAACAGTGGGATAATAGTCTCTGGGAAGAGAGTGTGACTGTGGGATAGCAGGTATAGTAGGGAGAGATGGTGCCTATAGTAACAGTGGATAATAGTCTCTGGGAAGGGAGTGTGACTGTGGGATAGCAGGTATAGTAGGGAGAGATGGTGCCTATAGTAACAGTGGATAATAGTCTCTGGGAAGGGAGTGTGACTGTGGGATAGCAGGGTATAGTAGGGAGATTGATGGTGTCCTATAGTAACAGTGGATTAATTAGTCTCTGGGAAGGGAGTGTGATTGTGGGATAGCAGGTATAGTAGGGAGAGATGGGGTGCTATAGTAACAGTGGGATAATAGTCCTCTGGAAGGGAGTGTGAACATGTGGGCATAGCAGGTTATAAGTAGGGGAGAGATGGTGTTCTAAGTGAACAAGTGGATAATAGTCTCTGGGAATGGAGTGGTGACTGTGGGATAGCAGGTATAGTAGGGGAGAGATGGTGTCTATTAGTAACATGGATAATAGTCTCTGGGAAGGGAGTGTGACTGTGGATAGCAGGTATAGTAGGGAGAGATGGTGCCTATAGTAACAGTGGATAATAGTCTCTGGGAAGGGAGTGTGACTGTGGGTAGCAGGTATAGTAGGGAGAGATGGTGGCCTATAGTAACAGTGGATTAATAGTCTCTGGGAAGGGAGTGTGACTGTGGGATAGCAGGTATAGTAGGGAGAGATGGTGCCTATAGTAACAGTGGGATAATAGTCTCTGGGAAGGGAGTGGTGACTGTGGGGTAGCAGGTATAGTAGGGAGAGATGGTGCCTATAGTACAGTGGATAATAGTCTCTGGGAAGGAGAGTGTGACTGTGGGATAGCAGGTATAGTAGGGAGAGATGGGTGCCTATAGTAACAGTGGATAATAGTCTCTGGGAAGGGAGTGTGACTGTGGGATAGCAGGTATAGTAGGGAGAGATGGTGCCTATAGTAACAGTGGATAATAGTCTCTGGGAAGGGAGTGTGACTGTGGGATAGCAGGTATAGTAGGGAGAGATGGTGTCTATAGTAACAGTGGATAATAGTCTCTGGGAAGGGAGTGTGACTGTGGGATAGCAGGTATAGTAGGGAGAGATGGTGCCTATAGTAACAGTGGATAATAGTCTCTGGGAAGGGAGTGTGACTGTGGGATAGCAGGTATAGTAGGGAGAGATGGGTGTCTATAGTAACAGTGGGATAATAGTCTCTGGGAAGGGAGTGTGACTGTGGGATAGCAGGTATAGTAGGGAGAGATGGTGCCTATAGTAACAGTGGGATAATAGTCTCTGGGAAGGGAGTGGTGACTGTGGGATAGCAGGTATAGTAGGGAGAGATGGTGCCTATAGTACAGTGGATAATAGTCTCTGGGAAGGGAGTGTGACTGTGGATAGCAGGTATAGTAGGGAGAGATGGTGCCTATAGTAACAGTGGATAATAGTCTCTGGGAAGGGAGTGTGACTGTGGGATAGCAGGTATAGTAGGGAGAGATGGTGCTATAGTAAACAGTGGGATAATAGTCTCTGGAAGGGAGTGTGACTGTGGGATAGCAGGTATAGTAGGGAGAGATGGTGCCTATAGTAACAGTGGATAATAGTCTCTGGGAAGGGAGTGTGACTGTGGGATAGCAGGTATAGTAGGGAGAGATGGTGCCTATAGTAACAGTGGATAATAGTCTCTGGGAAGGGAGTGTGATTGTGGGATAGCAGGTATAGTAGGGAGAGATGGTGCTATAGTAACAGTGGATAATAGTCTCTGGGAAGGGAGTGTGATTGTGGGGATAGCAGGTATAGTAAGGGAGAGATGGTGCCTATAGTAACAGTGGATAATAGTCTCTGGGAAGGGAGTGTGACTGTGGGATAGCAGGTATAGTAGGGAGAGATGGTGTCTATAGTAACAGTGGATAATAGTCTCTGGGAAGGGAGTGTGACTGTGGGATAGCAGGTATAGTAGGGGAGAGATGGTGCCTATAGTAACAGTGGGATAATAGTCTCTGGGAAGGGAGTGTGACTGTGGGATAGCAGGTATATAGTAGGGAGAGATGGTGCCTATAGTAACAGTGGGATAATAGTCTCTGGGAAGGGAGTGTGACTGTGGGATAGCAGGTATAGTAGGGAGAGATGGTGCTATAGTAACAGTGGATAATAGTCTCTGGGAAGGGAGTGTGACTGTGGGATAGCAGGTATAGTAGGGAGAGATGGTGTCTATAGTAACAGTGGATAATAGTCTCTTGGGAAAGAGTGTGACTGTGGCGATAGCAGGTATAGTAGGGAGAGATGGTGCCTATAGTAACAGTGGATAATAGTCTCTGGGAAGGGAGTGTGACTGTGGGATAGCAGGTATAGTAGGGAGAGATTGGTGCTATAGTAACAGTGGATAATAGTCTCTGGGAAGGGAGTGTGACTGTGGGATAGCAGGTATAGTAGGGAGAGATGGTGTCTATAGTAACAGTGGGATAATAGTCTCTGGGAAGGGAGTGGTGACTGTGGGATAGCAGGTATAGTAGGGAGAGATGGTGCGTATAGTAACAGTGGATAATAGTCTCTGGGAAGGGAGTGTGACTGTGGGATAGCAGGTATAGTAGGGAGAGATTGGTGTCTATAGTAACAGTGGATAATAGTCTCTGGGAAGGGAGTGTGACTGTGGGATAGCAGGTATAGTAGGGGAGATGGTGTCTATAGTAACAGTGGATAATAGTCTCTGGGGAAGGGAGTGTGACTGTGGGATAGCAGGTATAGTAGGGAGAGATGGTGCCTATAGTAACAGTGGATAATAGTCTCTGGGAAGGGAGTGTGACTGTGGGATAGCAGGTATAGTAGGGAGAGATGGTGCCTATAGTAACAGTGGATAATAGTCTCTGGGAAGGGAGTGTGACTGTGGGATAGCAGGTATAGTAGGGAGAGATGGTGCCTATAGTAACAGTGGATAATAGTCTCTGGGAAGGGAGTGTGACTGTGGGATAACAGGTATAGTAGGGAGAGATGGTGCCTATAGTAACAGTGGATAATAGTCTCTGGGAAGGGAGTGTGACTGTGGGATAACAGGTATAGTAGGGAGAGATGGTGCCTAGTGTGACTGTGGGATACAGGTATAGTAGGGAGAGATGGTGCCTATAGTAACAGTGGATACTAGTCTCTGGGAAGGGAGTGTGACTGTGGGATAGCAGGTATAGTAGGGAGAGATGGTGTCTATAGTAACAGTGGGATAATAGTCTCTGGGAAGGGAGTGTGACTGTGGGATAGCAGGTATAGTAGGGAGAGATGGTGCGTATAGTAACAGTGGATAATAGTCTCTGGGAAGGGGAGTGTGACTGTGGGATAGCAGGTATAGTAGGGAGAGATGGGTGCCTATAGTAACAGTGGATAATAGTCTCTGGGAAGGGAGTGTGACTGTGGGATAGGCAGGTATAGTAGGGAGAGATGGTGTCTATAGTAACAGTGGATAATAATCTCTGGGAAGGGAGTGTGACTGTGGGATAGCAGGTATAGTAGGGAGAGATGGTGTCTATAGTAACAGTGGATAATAGTCTCTGGGAAGGGAGTGTGACTGTGGGATAGGCAGGTATAGTAGGGAGAGATGGTGCCTATAGTAACAGTGGATAATAGTCTCTGGGAAGGGAGTGTGACTGTGGGATAGCAGGTATAGTAGGGAGAGATGGTGCCTATAGTAACAGTGGATAATAGTCTCTGGGAAGGGAGTGTGACTGTGGGATAGCAGGTATAGTAGGGAGAGATGGTGCCTAAAGTAACAGTGGATAATAGTCTCTGGGAAGGGAGTGTGACTGTGGGATAACAGGTATAGTAGGGAGAGATGGTGCCTATAGTAACAGTGGATAATAGTCTCTGGGAAGGGAGTGTGACTGTGGGATAGCAGGTATAGTAGGGAGAGATGGTGCATATAGTAACAGTGGATAATAGTCTCTGGGAAGGGAGTGTGACTGTGGGATAGCAGGTATAGTAGGGAGAGATGGTGCCTATAGTAAATAAGAGATAATATTAATTTGTTGTTGAGATGTAGTACAATAACACCTACATAACTACAGGTTGCTTAAACATAGAAACACACAACTAGACACAGTTATGGATGAATTCTCTTTATAATCCAATAAGAAGTGCATTTCAACCAAGCAAACATTTTTAATGACACTCTAAATCACCAAAGGATAAAGCCTCATTTACCGTCATGGACTTGTATCTTCGCTAATGAAAACGCAGTGCATGATGGGATCTCGCTGGAAGCCGGCGCCTTACAATTCGATTAGGGCATTTCAGCGCCCAATTAGACACAGGAGCCTTAACTTCCATTAAAGGAAAGGTCTTACTTGGATGAATCCTTCCCAGTGTTTAGGAACCGAGTGCTTAAACGGTGGGAAGTGATGAGGAGTGAGGCACAGACTATTTTAAGCCCAAAAAGTTTTTAAAAATTAACTACTAGGGATGTAGCGAACTGCCGATTTGGTGTTCGCGAACGCCGTTCGCGAACACCGGCAAAAAATGCGAACGTTCGCGAACAGTTCGCGAACTTCGAACACCCGCTAAAATCGTTCGATTCGAACGATCGAAGGATTTTAATCGTTCGATCGAACGATTTTCATTCGAATCGAACGATCGAAGCATTCGATCGAATGCTTTTCATTCGATCGAATGCTTACAATCGTTCGAACGAATGGAAATCGTTCGATTTTTAGCGGTCGAAGGAATTCGAATGGTCGAATGGTCGAACGATTTGTATTCGAATCGAACGCGAACTCAAAATGCGAACGTCGCGCGACGTTCGCGAACATTCGGCGGACGCGAACGGTCGAAGTTCGCGCGAACAAGTTTAGCGGTCGAAGGAATTCGAATGGTCGAATGGTCGAACGATTTGTATTCGAATCGAACGCGAACTCAAAATGCGAACGTCGCGCGACGTTCGCGAACATTCGGCGGACGCGAACGGTCGAAGTTCGCGCGAACAAGTTTAGCGGTCGAAGGAATTCGAATGGTCGAATGGTCGAACGATTTGTATTCGAATCGAACGCGAACTCAAAATGCGAACGTCGCGCGACGTTCGCGAACATTCGGCGGACGCGAACGGTCGAAGTTCGCGCGAACAAGTTCGCCGGCGAACAGTTCGCTACATCCCTATTAACTACTAACTGTCGTACCCCTCTAATAAGTTTTATTTTATTATACCTCCCTACATTTGAATTTTTAATAGGACCATTCCCTTGAGTGATATAAGCCACACCCAGATCATCCACAAACCCCTCCCACTTTCCAGTAAGCTCCACCCTTTGAAAAGCCTTAGGTTTAGGCCTGGAGCAGCATGTTATATTATGTTCTATCACAGTCGCTTTAAGCCAAGACACATTCATCACAACAGCCTATCAAAGTGCACCTGAAAAAATTACTTCTCCAAAAATCCTTTTTAGACTCTTCTTATTTCCCTAATGAGAGTGCGGCTTTTTGTCGCCTTTACAGAAAATACGTCTTTGCAATAAAGAAACGTTTATTTGACTTGTGTCACACAGGCAGAGCATTCACAGAAATCAAGGGACGGGCGCAGATCATTAATCGCAGGTATTTCTGTCGGGTTTAGTGCGAAACTGAACACAATCAAAAGAGAGTGCGTGGGGGGAGCACGGAATCTCACTATGGAATATATTCATGGATCGTCTCTGCTACGATTGTCGCACACCTGAATGTCTCAAACGTTAAAAAGAAGGATTTACCCTTTAAACACGATATGGGCTCTTTTATTTTGCAACCCCCCCCCACCCCCGCCTTACCCCAAACCTTGGGGATAATGATCTGTATCTCACACATAGGGGCAGATTTATCAAAGGTCGAGGTGAAGTTTCGAAGTGAAAAACGTTGAATTTCGAGCTATTTTTTGTGTACTTCGACTAGGTAATAGTCGATTCGAATTTGAAAAAACAATGAAATTCGAAGGTCAAATTTTTTTGAAGTACTGTCTCTTTAAAACTTCGACTTCGACCTTTCGCCACCTAAAAGCTGCCGAAGTGCTATTTTAGCCTAAGGGGGACCTCCTAGAACCTGTATGGAGGCAATTGGGGGAGTTTGGGAGATCGAAGGTCGAAGTTAAAAAAATCGAACTTTGAATCGAAGTACGTTTGCAGCACGATCGTACAATTCGAAGTAGGCCGAATTCGGCCCACTTCGACCCCTAAAAAACTTCGACCTCCATTCGATTCGGTCGAATCCCGAACCGAATCCCGAACCGAATCCTGGATTCGGTGCATCCCTAATATATATGCCCCATATATTGATATTGTACATCAGTCAGGGACCCCAGTGTCCCTCTATACTCCTGCACCCCCAAACCTTGGGATAATGATCTGTATCTCACACATACATTGATATTGTACATCAGTCAGGAACCCCACTGTCCCTCTATACTCCTGCACCCCCAAACCTTGTGATAATGTTCTGTATCTCACACATATATTGATATTGTTCATCAGTGAGGAACCCCACTGTCCCTCTATACTCCTGCACCCCCAAACCTTGGGATAATGATCTGTATCTCACACATATATTGATATTGTACATCAGTCAGGAACCCCACTGGCCCCTCTATACTCCTGCACCCCCAAACCTTAGGATAATGATCTGTATCTCACACATATATTGATATTGTACATCAGTCAGGAACCCCACTGTCCCCCGTATACTCCTGCACCCCCAAACCTTAGGATAATGATCTGTATCTCACACATATATTGATATTGTTCATCAGTCAGGAACCCCACTGTCCCTCTATACTCCTGCACCCCCAAACCTTGGGATAATGATCTGTATCTCACACATATATTGATATTGTACATCAGTCAGGAACCCCACTGAGCTCTCTTTTTTCCTGGGACCCCTCTAGGTTGTTCACCATAGAGCACCGATCAATATGAGATTTTTCATCACTTGCTCGTTTTAAACATTCCTGGCCGCACAGCAGTTATTTCTGGGCTGTCAGATCCAATATGTAAATCAATGTCCCCTTTAAAGGCTCAGTAAGTGTTCTGCTACAGCATGTGCTCGCACTTTTCCTTTCCCGATCACCTAATTGGGATAAATATGTAGCAGCTCATGCCTTCCCTGTAAATTAACTTCAAAATGCAAATCAATAAGCCGATAGGAGACATTCTCTGGACCGAGGCAACATAACATGTTATTGACTGCACTGCTGCTTCTAACTCTGGACTTTCCCTTGCGCCAAAGAGGAAACATTTAAAGTGGAAGTTGATAACAAGGGGGGGGGGGTGCTCAGTTCAGCTATAACTCATCTGGTGACTTTAAGATACAGACTGACAACCACTGAAGGCTACAGGTTGATTGTCCATGAGATAAAACAAACATTGTATATTGTTACATAGCAGTTGAAATTGAAATGGGCACATGTCCATCAACTTTACTTCATTCATTCAGTGGGAATAGCACTTGCCTGTAGGTGACCCAGTTGTTTGCAGCTTTGCAATTGGTCTGAGAAAGGTGCCGGTTGGGTGGGGAGCAGGTAAACAGGAGGTGTCTGGCATAGAATTCTACACCAACTCCCTGATCTTCTCCCTGCCCAATATTATCAAAGGAATGAGGTTGGCAGGAAGATCTTGAGAAAGGGTACTCTGTATTCCTGCACCCCCAAACCTTGGGGATAATGATCTGTATCTCACACATATATTGATATTGTATATCAGTCAGGAACCCCACTGGCCCCTCTATACTCCTGCACCCCCAAACCTTGGGGATAATGATCTGTATCTCACACATATCTTGATATTGTACATCAGTCAGGAACCCCACTGGCCCCTCTATACTCCTGCACCCCCAAACCTTGGGGATAATGATCTGTATCTCACACATATATTGATATTGTACATCAGTCAGGAACCCCACTGTCCCTCTATACTCCTGCACCCCCAAACCTTGGGATAATGATCTGTATCTCACACATATATTGATATTGTACATCAGTCAAGAACCCCACGGTCCCTCTATACTCCTGCACCCCCAAACCTTGGGATAATGATCTGTATCTCACACATATATTGATATTGTACATCAGTCAAGAACCCCACAGTCCCTCTATACTCCTGCACCCCCAAACCTTGGGATAATGATCTGTATCTCACACATATATTGATATTGTACATCAGTAAGGAACCCCACTGTCCCTCTATACTCCTGCACCCCAAACCTTGAGGATAATGATCTGTATCTCACACATATATTGATATTGAACATCAGGGATGTTGGGAGGAAGATCTTGAAAAGATCTGGGTACCTTCCCAAAAATCACTTATAATTGTGTTGGTAGCATATCAACCTTCAAAAACCATAGAGTAGAGGGCCACAGGTGGTACAGGTGCCAGTTGGGCAACCAGCTGGACCAGAAAACAACCAATTGAACCTTTCCATGGAAAGAAGATTTTTGAGATTGTTTTTGGAGTACTTTCCCCTAACAGACTGTTAGAAAGGGAGTTTGCTTAGCTTGTTAGATAGACTTTATAGCTTTGATATTACATGGGTACATTACTACTGATTGATATTTATTTACCCTATGCATGGGAGTTGCCATATTACTTCCCTATAGACTGCCATGACTACAGTACAATAAATGAATAATGAACTTGTATTGTATTTTTATTGATGTAAAAGGACACAGTCAAGCCACGCAATAAGCTAGGGGAAAAGGAATGTTCTGAGCACATTATAAGCCTTGAACTTTTACACTACTTCATTGAACGCTCAAGAGTCAATAAATGGAACAAACACTTCTTACAACAGGAACTATTTGTCCTCTATAAAGATGTAATTCTCGAGTATTTAAACTATATCTGTGAACAATATGGTCATTAACACACAGTGACAAGCTCTGAAAAGCACCGCTAGGAGATTTCATGGCTTTAACTGTTCAACAAATTTAATCAAAATGGCAAGAAAAAGTTAACACCTACTATGTGCTGGTGCTTGCCTCATATCATGCACATGGTTAAGGATCAGTCATGTAGTGTCATTAAAAATCACTTACCTAGAAAGAAAGAAAAAGAGAAGATATATTAGCAATATTTAAAAGACAAGAGAAACCAAGAATGCTGGGACAATTCTGACTTGACTAATAACACCCCAAGTCCTGTAGTTCTTCCTGTACATTTGATCAAAGGTTCCCAAAACATGAAACTGACCTCCGGGGTTCAACCTTAATACTCAGTCTGAAGTCCAGTCAGAGAAGTTACAGAGAATGTATATTTGTATTTGCTCCTCTAGATTCAACTGAAAGCCCAGCTTTAAGTTGAGTTCGGGTGAAAATGTATTTGATGCACTAGATTTTCTTGGAACTGTGAATGAATGAGTGTTAACTTGGTACTTTTTTATATAACCTTTACCTTATTATGAGATAGGTGGGTCTGACCAAAGGTTGAACCTCCAAAAGGGGCCTGGAATTAGAAAGTCCTACAACCTCTGCATTAGACTATTCCACTTTTCCATAGTAGTTGGCCAACTAGCTGACATGCTAAATGTCTATGAGCCAGAATATATCAAATATATCAGACTGTGCTTGAACAAGACTTACTGAGAAAGTTCAACGTGAGTGAATTCTGAAAGCCACAGAACTTGCCTGTGTTATAAATAAAATACCCAGTGTACCATCATTACGTGCCCCTATAAAGCCAGATGAGAGACTTATGATTTATACAATTCCACTGCATAAAAGGTCTAAAGAATGGCATAGAGCAGGAATAGTGCATTCATACAAACCCAGACAATTGGAAAAATGGGATCTTAGTCAGCACTCAAGCCACTGTCAACTATTAAAAATGGCTACAATTATATTATTTTGAGGTCTATAGTGTTGAGAAGCATATTCATTGCATTATGAGTCTCATACAAAGGGAACTAAACATTTTCTGTGTATTTATATATCAAGGTGACTTTACACTTCTGTTTAAATCCTACCCCAAATACTTCTCCCAAAGACCTTCATTGGAACACATACTGAACATTAACTCATGGGGCTTCATTAAATGGTTATCTGTGCATTATATACACACAGGTCACTCTTCCTCACCTTCTCCATACACCTTTTGAAGACCCTTGAAAGAGCTTCACAGAAGGCCCTAAATCTTGACCTATTTCAGTTTGCACTGAAGACTCGTGAGTGTGCTCTAGATTTATGATAGGAAACATGTTTGAAAGTTTTGACTTTTTCAAGAGAGAGAGAGAGAGAGAGAGAGAGAGAGAGAGAGAGAGAGAGAGAGAGAGAGAGAGAGAGAGAGAGAGAGATTATAGATAGATAGATAGATGATAGATAGATAGATGATAGATATAGAGAGATTGAGTTCTTTACATTGAAACATTGTTTGCATTTACAGTATATTCTGCAAACTCATTAAACATTATAATAGATACATGTTTGCTTGCCCTTTACCAATCCCTGCCTGAGGTTCACATCTAACTAGATGAAAATCTATTTACAGTAGATAAGTCAAGTGAAATGTAATGCAGAGCTTTGATCTCAAATGAAAAACAGATAAAATGAGTAATGAATGGGGGTGTATGGACTGGGGAATTTGAGGTTACATGGAAAAAGAAAGAGAGAGAGAGAGGGAGGGAAAGAACGAAGTTAGATAAATAAAAAAAAAGAAACAAGAAAGAATACGAATAGAAGAAAGATGGGAGGAGGAAGGAAGGATCTATGCAGTGATGGAAAGGAAGGAAGGCTTTATGCAGCAATGCAAGCAAAGGAAGGAAGGCAGGAAGGAAGGAAGGAAGGAAGGAAGGAAGGAAGGAAGGACCTATGGAGCAATGCAAACAAAGGAAAGGAAGGAATTATGGATCTATGCAGCGATGGGAAGGATCTATGCAGTGATGGAATGGAAGGAAGAAAGGAAATATCTATGCAGTGATCCAAAAGAAAGGAAGGAATGAACAAAACCAATTATAATTAAAAATGGATTTTTTTTAACTTAGTTCCCCTTCACGCTAAATGGGACATAAAACAAGACCTGGAGTGGATCATTGTTGCCATCAGGACATAGATTTAATTGACAGACTATGTGTGGGCTTTTTTTTATACAAGAGGATTCTACATTGGCACTTTGTTATTTGTTAATGGTGAAAGCTGTGTCTATCCATATTTCCTGCACTGCTTTCCCTGACTGTTGAGGATGCTGCCGGAGTTACCCCTCATCCAGTCACCTACCAACAATGCCTGCAGGAGTCTGCAGGAGGGCTCGCTATTATTATATTGTTGCAATGGCGCATTTAGTCAGGACCAGAAAAGCAGAGAATAGGAATGGACAGACAGATACTGCTTTGAATAACAATTACATGTACCTTTCATGTGGCTCCTATATGGTATAAGAAAACCTGCTAAGTTTGTGATTCCCCAGGATCGACACTTGTAAAATGAAAGCTAGTTGCCCTTTAAGTGCTATTTGGATTTGTTCTCTGTGTTTTCTTCCCTAAACACCTGCATTATTTACACTCCTTCCCTGTTCCACTGGCCTAAACCAACAGACGCTCGCAGAGTCTTTAAATCTCTCTCAGAGACATTAGGCTTAGCTGGACGCCGGCCTATTTGTTCTCCAGCAGACACTTATACACACACACGATCCATCTCCTCCCCCCTCGGCTGCTCCGAAATGGCTCCCAGCAAGCGGCAAATTTCTTAATTGTGTTATTAGCTGAATTATTAATTGATGTAGAACACCATTTTACTGGGCATAAAAAGTCATTTGTAAATTAGATGAACCCTTCTCCACACTTCTGCCTGTGCCGGAACACTCCATTGGCTTTGCTGCGTGATAAAGAAGTCTGGGAAATTGATGCTCCTGAAAAAATATTTTTTGCTAAAGTCGCTGTGTATTTTGAAGGGCTGTTGCACCTTCTTCTTGCATTCTTGCATTGTTTACCATAACTTTTATCAGCGTTGTACTGGCCTGCCTGGATACTGGGGAAAATCATGGTGGGCCATGGGTTGGTTGAACCCTCCCTACAACTCTAGGTCCCATTGTTTGTATTAGCTCTGTGGCTCCTTGCAACCCAACAAATCAAATTTTATGTGCCACTCTCATCTAAGCTCTTCATGCATTTTACTGTGGGGGAAGTAGGTGTTCACCGAGGAGTCAATGGATTAAGGTTTTCTGGTGGGTCCATGGTGCCTTATTGCAACACTGGCTTCTTTGAAGGGTTTCTGCTTCTAGTTTTGTCTATTATTAAGACTACACTCTGTCACCCTTTCTTACAATCTACCCCAGTCTTCCTACTGTGCCGTATACCCTTACAAGAAGGCAGTAGGCTGTGGCTTAAAGCAAGGCTGTCATGATAGACTTCTTAGTATGGACAAAGTCATGTTTGCATGGAACACACTTGGTTTGCTTCAGTCAAGCATCTCTCCTGATGTGTGTGTAGCAGCTCCAATTGATTTTTCTCTTATCCAATCAATTTAGGAATATTTACAGGGAGAAATATGCACCAACCGATACATAGAACGGGCCCACCTTGCAATTGAAACCCAATTGATTAGATGGAACAGAGAAGCACAACTAATTGTACAAGTCGAAGATTGGATGTAGGACGGCATCTTCTGGCACTGCTTATTTTACAAGTCAATGAGGAGTTTTCTTTTTAAACTGACCCGGCATGCAAAGCCGCCTGCAACTTGTCAACAAATCGCCATCAATCTGTCACATTCTGGCAAACCTACTAATTTAGTAATAACTGCTTGACAGTCATTGAATTGCTAACTGGATGCACTGACGGCACAAATTCTAATCTTCTGGGAAGACGAACACTGCACCGCCGAGCAGGAATAAGTGTTTCTCCAGCCTTTCAACATCAGGGTTCTTTATTTATACTCCCGAGCAAGTCTATCAGAAGGATACTAGGACATGGGGAAGCCACAGAGCCTCTATAGTTACACCATTACCCTTTTGTGTGCATTATGGTTCAGGTATGGGGTAACTAAGGGTAAATAGATGGGTGGCAGACAGAACTCTCCTCTACAGAGATAATGATTGGATGTGGAGCCTAAATTAAATGTTTTGACAAATGAAAGCACCGAGCTTGACTGATCTTTAAATATTACATTATGGTACATGTTGCTGTTATTCACTTAAAACAGTACGGGGAGTCTATTGACAGAAAGGCTGAGGTTTGGGTATAAGGCAATGTTTTCTGTGTTATCCTTGAGCGATTGCCAAGGTGAGAAATCTGTTTATCTCCTGTATCTCTCGCCGTTCATCTTGTTTTATCTTTTTTCCCCTTTTCTTGGCTGAAGCTATTGTTCCTATAGGTGTTTTTCTCTAAGCACTGTCATATATGCCAGGCATAAAATATTAATGCCTCCATCTCTTCATCTTCTATGAAAACATTCTAGACCTGATCCTATTGATCTAAAGAGACACTTAAACTAAAACCCATTCCAATATCGAAAATATTCAGTAGCTCAAACAGCAGATTGCAGCTCTTGACTTGTCAAGCGATACCTAAAGCACAACATGCCCAAATATTGCTCCTCTGAGGAGAAGACTCTTCCTTGTCTGCTCTTTGTCCCGCAGTGCCATCACAAATTATTAATGTTGTCTTATTGTTCCTTTGTGTGCAACAGTTTCTTTTTATCTCGAATGCCAACCTCCCATCCAACAATTTCTGGTGCTTATCTCGCTCTTTGTTATCCAACTCTCCGCTTGCAAATGACATGAGAGACTAATGTACCTGCTTGATGTTTTATTAGTTTGTTGACTAACATTGCCTTCTGCTTGTTGTTGCTGTAGGCGCAGCATCAAATTTATTCTTAAGGTGATGGCTTTCCATTTTGTCTATTGCATATTAGCAAACATTCTGTTGTCCTTTTGCCATAGATAATGTGATCTATCATCTATCTTTCTATCTATATACTGTATCTATTTAAGGTCAGACTTGGCTGATGGGACATCGGGAAAAAAAACCTGGTGGGCCTCCATCTATCTATCAATTATCTATCATCTATCTATCTATCTATCTATCTATCTATCTATCTATCTATCTATCTATCTATCTATCTATCTATCATCTATCATCTATCTATCTATCTATCTATCTATCTATCATCTATCTATCTATCTAGCTATTATCTATCTATCCATCTATCCATTATCTATCTATCCATTGTCTATCTATCTATCTATCTATCTATCTATCATCCATCCATCTATCATCTATCTATCTATCTATCTATCAATCAATCATCTAATCTATCTATCTATCTATCTATCTATCTATCTATCATCTATCTATCTATCCATCCATCCATCCATCCATCCACCCATCCATCTATCTATCTATCTATCTATCTATCTATCTATCTATCTATCTATCTATCTATCTATCATCTATCTATCTATCTTCTATCATCTATCTATCCCGTTTCAAAATCTAGTGAAGACCTTCAAAGAGTAGGCTTGAAAAGGAAAGGGAGGACCAACTACCTACATCTATAAAATAGACAAAATAGATGCATCTATCATATTTCTATTTATCCTGTCTATTCCAGGGATTCTTAACCAGTGGATCCCTTGATATTGAGGGTGGGCCTTCAATTTGCCCTTTCTCCTACAATCTAACCATAATTAAAATAAGGTGCCAAATTCTGAACCAGTTTAAGGCAAAAACCTGAATCACCAATTTAATTTAGGTCCATTGAGAAGAATGAGCATAGAAAACAACCAGCCAGGTGTAGAACAAGGATTTTCTGCATATTTTTTTTAATAGGAAGCTCAGTGACATCATTTTACACCACTTTATGAGAGTAATCATGAACTAGTGTCTCAGCAATCTCTACAGAACACACCATACATGCATACCTAAAATTTGAGTAATAAAAAGCAACTCATGCCACATCAAAGTTCCCCTTGAAGTCAAGTGAAGTCCAAACATACCCTTGCCTCTTGATATCCTGGTCTAGAGGATCCTGTCTATTTCATGTCCATGATTGAGCTCACACATACACTGTAAACTGGGACAACTTCAAGGCATAAAAACATTGCTGTACATCATTTTGCAATAAAACGACTTTATACATTGCCCAAGTGCCTTTTATTCCAGGCAGAACTCACTAGGCTGCAATTTAAAAGGTTAATCCAAGAATATATAAAACCTCACTGATAGTTCCCTTTTAATCTCCAGTTCCAGGGACGGCTGTACTATGACATTTTTCCAAAGCTGCCGATATATTTCCTTGTAATGATATTTCTTTTCTAACTCAGAAAGTAGAGGATCAGTGCGACGTGGCCCTTGTTCTATTCAGTTGGGTCTCACACTGCGTGGATTCTCCAGTTCCCCCTTTTCCGTTTAGTAAAATTCCTTTCTGCTGCTAAATTCCTTTTTGATATCCTTAATGAACGAATTCATCACCTCATGGTTTCTTTTGTCTGCACCAGATGAATAAATATTTTGTAGGTGACAGATTGATGAAAAGGCTGGAGATTGGGCTCTTGCTCGTACCTGCCGTGTTCTCAATAGAGAAACTATTTATATGTCGAGGAATCGAGATCTAAAGTACAGCGGGGTGAGCCGAAGTCTGAATGCTTAAACGGAGGGAACCAGGGGCTGCTGGCTTGGGCAAAATACTTTCCTTTAAATGAAGTAGTGCCTTTCAGAGAGCACATGCTATGCAATTAGGCATTAGGCTTACACAGTGATTGTTCTGCTGCAGAGCTGGCCCAATTCTTTCTTTTTAATGGGCTGATTATTTGTTACAGCCACAATGGGCTTCCACTTTCATTGATTTCTTACCAATTGTTCTACGTGTCACTAATGCCATTTTTTTTAACTCAGCCTTGTAATTACTGACATATAACAAAAGTGCAGTGTAAAGTGCAAAAATGGATGAAAAATTTCATCCATCCAAATGCTATTGTGATAATTATGCGCCAAAATGGAACTTTGCTGGATGCAAGGAACGAAATATAAGCAGCTTCACTGGAGTTGTTGTACACTCTGCTATGTGGACATGGGAGCAAAACCAGGCTTTTTTGTACACATTGCATATGTCACTGTCTGGGTTTGTGGGTTGGGCATTGGTAAACACAGATGAATCCAAGAAAATCACTGCATTCAAGGCTGATTCAAGCAGGGAAAACCCCTTTATTTGCAGTTTTGGGTTACCGTATATACTCGAGTATAAGCCGAGTTTTTCAGCCCCCAAAAATGCTGAAAAACTCTACCTCGGCTTATACTCGTGTCAAGCGCAAAAACGCCGCGTCTAAGAATAGTCGCCGGCGCCTAAGAATAGTCACCGGCGTCCAAGAATAGTCGCCGGCGTCCAAGAATAGTCTCCAAGAATATTTGCCGGCATCCAAGAATGGTCACCGGCATCCAAAAACGAGACGCCGACACCTCCAATGGGAGCAGAAACCCTCAATTTTTTGATTGAAACTTACCAGAAGCTGCTGCATTTCTCACCCTATACTCGAGTCAATAAGCTTTCCCAGTTTTTGGAGGTAAAATTAGGTACCTCGGCTTATACTCAGGATGGCTTATACTCGAGTACATACAGTAGTACTCCTTTGTCAAGATGCAGCCGTGAGTGCCAGTGAATTTCTTGGAACTTTCTGTGTGGGAAGGTGTCAATCCCTCCATCACCCTGTGCCAGGTGATATCTACAGAAGGCCAGAGTGTGCGAGCGGGCCATACATTCCAGTAAATACAGAATACCTCTAGGTGGTGTTAGAGTGCAATTTTTTTCACTACATTGTTTCTGATGGACTACGGTCATTGCACTCTAGCACCATCTAGAGGCAGTATTTAGCATAAAAATGGTGTCTGGACATGGCACAACAAAATGTGAACTCCCAATGGCTTCATCTGTACATTGTACTAACGTTATACTGACATATGCCTCAACTCTCAAATAAGGGTGTTGCATGGCAATGCCACAGGGAACCCTATACCGAATGCCTACTAAATGGCAGGTATCAAGTACAGGGCTCTCTATTGGACTTAATTTATGTAATGGGCATATTGCTTTTGGGTGCAAGAGCACCTTAGTGCTTCATAACTGTATGCCTGTATTTTCCTTCAAATTGGCTCTTCTATTAAAACATACCTCCACTAGGGCAGAAAACTATATGAATAATGAAACATTAGGCCAGTTGAACCTGCCAGCCATGCATACTCTTTGTGCAGTATGGTATAAACTGAAGACATTCTGTACATATAAGCAATTGAAGAAGGCTCTATACAACATCAAAAAAATCTAGACTGTCCATTTGGAGATATGCCAATGGGGTGACAATGTTGAATCATCTAGCACATTATTGCTTTCAGTAGATAAAGGATGTGCTTACAAATGAGGAAAGTCTTCTGCAGAGAAACCCTTTTGTGCACCAAGAAGACTCTCTTGGCTAGACTCGCCAAAAATTCACCAGCTTTTTAAAGTGATACAAAAGGGGGAAGACAAACAGTGAGATCTTACTGAAGCAGATACACAAAAAGGGTTGAGGGCTCTGCACAAAAGTCAGGATATAAGGAGTCAGAAATAAGGTAGGGAAAATCAAGTCCTCAGCAAATAACCCTGTTGGAGTCCTGTAGACTCTCTTGGCTAGAAGAACATGTATAATTCATGTGGGGTGCCAAGTTTACATTTTGTTGTGCTGCCAATGTTAAGATTGTGATCAAAGTGGGGAACTAAGCATTGCTTGGCAGGACATGGAACGTCTATGGCGTCCTTCCAATTGAGATTCCCAATGACAGATGCTGAACTGTCCCATTGGCAAAGCAAATACAACGTGGCATATGGAGACAGCAGGAAGTAGCATTTCAACTCGAACAATAGATACTGGAATGTGGGGGTTAAACTATGATTGGACAGAACTGTAGTAATAGGTAGAAACGAGGAGGCTAAGGTCAAGATGCTCATTAAATGATATTCAACTGTTGCCCAAGAGTAAGGTAAGACTTTCTTGATCCCAAATTCATTTCAGTACACATTGCTAGGACTAGCAGACAAAGCCTTGGAGGAAACAGCTACAGAATTGAATTCATTTTGCCGTGGCATAATTTACATCATGGATGTCAACCCAGCTTCATCCCTATAGGGCTGCTCCCAAGTCCGGCTCTGAAAATAGACATGTGTTGTCATCTATTAACCTTCATACACTCAGACTCGCAGACAAGCGGTAACACCTCCAACTACCAGATGAAAGGTTGGGATTGAAAAGCAGCTGGAGGACATATGGTGGGACAGGATGGGAAAAATGCACAAGAAGAAGAGCCCGAAGCCAGCAAGGTGCGAGGATCTCACTTTGTTCTGTGATTGAGATAATTAAAAGGCCATGAACCTGAAGGATAGAAAGATCCCCCCGGCAGTGTTCTCATTGAATTCATGTCTGTTCCTCAGATAGACATGTTGTCGGCCACATCACACAAGCAAAGACAAGGCCCGATATTCACTTATGGGCATATTTATAAAGGTGTGACATTAGATGATATTTTTCTGTGTTTTGGGGCAATAACTATTTATAAAGCATAAACAAGTGATCCAATGAAAAGAAAGTTGGATATTGAAATTTAATCAACATATAAATAGCCTCATGGTATGTTGATCCCATTATACACATGCATTTTCATCGTTTAGCCCATTTGGGAAATATCTATGAAATTTGCAGGGAAAAGTCCAACTTGATATTTTCAATAGACAAGAACCATGCATGTCACTTGTGCAGAATTCTACAAACACTTTATCTACAGGAACCCACAGTAAAAGGGTTTACAGGAATGAAGCAGGACCAAATTAATGACGGATGATTGAGCCATGTCTATGCCGGAGTTAGCAATATTGCACTTGGATGCCGAAAGCTATTTGTATTGGTCAAAGACCCGTAAATATCAATCAGGAAAGTACAAGCCACCCAGTGTAGTTACACAGCTACGCATGTGTTGTCAGATTCATTCAGATCAGAGTGGTTGGTTAAGCACTTGGGAATCTAGAAGAAATAATGTGAGGGTATTGAAACAAGATATGACAGAAGTTGTCAGGAGCCAAGACAGGCTGGCTGGAGCTGCAGTTGGCATTTAGTATCTGAGGCAGTGAACAGCGTTTGTCAAACAGACAATATTATACCCAAGTGCAATGGTTTTATCTTGATCTGAATCCTGATCTGCTTCTGTTTCACTTGTATCATCCCACACACTCCGACTCCATCGGGTGACCCACTACAATCCCCCAAGACACAAGCACTTCCTAATCCTTCACTTCCCAACATTCTCTGGCTCCCTGAAAATATTCCTCATTTCTAATAAGTTTAGAGAAAGAATGGAGACGGCCATCTTGACAGTGGGTTTTTATGTTTTACTTATGAACCATGGAAGCCTTCTTTTACATGGCGGAATTTGGAATTTGGTGAAACTTTTTAAAGCCACAAACAAAATTCTTCTGTGAAATTTCTTTCTGAAAGTAGTGGCTCTAGATTGTTTTGTTTTTTATAAGGTTTATCCAGGATTCTGGGTGATTTTATATTTTATAAATCTAGGACTCAGGGTTTGGACATGGAAATCTACCTGCCATATTTATTACCCGTCAATCTTTAGGTCTGGTAGAATCAAAGCCTGAAAATAGCTCCTTAAGTCGCTCAAAGTTTTGCTGACATTGCTTTTATTTCTTTTTTCTTCATGCTGGATTTCATTTTGCAAGATGTGTGATTTTTTTTTTTAATCATAATATTTTGTTGTTCAGTTTTTTTAAAAATTTTGAACATACATTTAAAAAATGGCATTAAAATTTTTATATTTATTATAGTTTCATTGTCCAGTTCAGAATACAGTTATTTTAATCAAGATTTTTTGGCAACTTTCTACCTTTTAAATTCAAGTCAAGTGACTTTAAGGAGGCTATTTACTTAACCTCCATTTTTTCTGGTCACGGTTTTTTTTGGGCAAAAACTCAAATGTTTCATTTAAAACAAGAACTCACATTTTTAGAGATTTATTATACCCCAAAGCTGAATTCAAAACTCCGCCATCTCAAACCTGCCGAAGTCAAGGAAGATGTCCCTTTTACAATTAGAAGATATCGTGTCTGTGCTGGGTTTTATCCGATAATCAAAAAAATTCAGGGCTTTCGGCTGATAACCCAAAAAAATTGAGCGATTCGGCATCAAATACAAAATAATTGTGCAATTTGATTTTTAGCTTGATTTTATCAAGTCTTCCGGATCCAACTTTTTCGAGTTATTTTATTGATAAATAAGATAAAATCGTGGATATCAGTTTGGTCGAGCTTCATAAAAATATGAGATAAATTTGAGTTTTTTGTTTACAATTTTGACATTTTTCCTTGATTTGAATATGCAAATCAGGGTTTGGATTGCTTTCAGGGTTCAGCCAAAGGATTAGATATTTGCCCAAATTCAGAAATTATGGATTTTGTCATCCCTATTTTTATCTCCAGAAAACTGCAATGTTGTTGCACAGGACTTGTCTACAACAAATTTTCAATGTTATATGACAATTGCAGGGAAAATGTTATAAATATTACAAAGTGGAATACATGGTAATGCCATGAAAAATAGAGCAAAATGTGAGATTTTTTTAAAATCTTAATTTGCAGCTATTTTTTATTACAACTTTTTTGCTATGGTTTATTGCCTTATACAATATTTGTTCTTTTTGATTTGAGGGGATGTTAAATATAGAATTTTTTATAAAGAAAGAAATGATTGTTTTCGTTAAGCATAATTTATTTTTGGATTTACATTCTCTTGTATTTGCCCTCATCCCTATTGTATTGTGCAAGGGGATCTTTAGTATATGACAACTTTATTGTCAGAGGTACAGAGCTGTCTCTGGCCGGGGTTAATGCCCAGCAGAGATGTCAGATGCCTTCCTTCTAAGGGAAATGTTAATATTTACTGCTCAGTTGTATAAGATCCAGTGGCCTCATTCCCTCACTTCTCTATTACTCTACCCTGACCAGAAAGCTGCCAGTTTATGCAATGACCTTCCCATGTGCTACTGACTCACGGCATCTATTTATGGCTCTAAGAAATGCAAAAAGGCTCCGTGTCCTTGGGTAGTGTTAATGCTCCACTGGACTCTTATGCCCCACGCATCACTTTGTAAATAAAGATGCAAACCCAGCAGAGAAGCAGGATAACCTTACTTAGCCTTCTAACTGCTGAATATGATGTTGGCCTTAGACTGCAAAGTCAAGTGGCTCTTATGTAATTAAATGTAGGTGCATCTACTACTGCAGCAAATTGACTTTCTATCCATCAATCATCTATATATCTACAATATCATTATCTATCTATTCATCCATCCATCTATCATCTATCTATCTATCAATCATTTAATCTATCCATCCATCCAACCATCTATCTATATATCATCTATCTATCATCTATCTACAGTATCTATCTATCTATCTATCTATCCATCCATCCATCCATCCATCCATCTATCTATCTATCTATCTATCTATCTATCTATCTATCTATCTATCTATCTATCTATCTATCTATCTATCATCTATTTATCTATCTATCTATCTATCTATTATCTATCTATCTATCTATCTATCTATCTATCTATCTATCTATCTATCGATCTATCTATCATCTATCTATCTATCTATCTATCTATCTATCTATCTATCTATCTATCTATCATTATCTATCTATCTATCTATCTATCTATCTATCTATCTATCTATCTATCTATCTATCTATCTATCATCTATCATCTATCATCTATCTATCTATCAATCTATCATCTATCTGTCTGTCTGTCTGTCTGTCTCCTATCTTTCTGAAAGTATGAGGAGATTCTTTTTAATAAGTGAATTTGTCGATGATAGCTGAACACATTTCTGAATAACAAGTACACAACCATGTAGTAGGTGACAACCCCAGTTCTCATGAGAGGCATTTCATCTCTTTGCCACTCCTAGTAAGGTGGCACTTGAGGTTCTCATCTAGCCTCATAACATAATTACTCCTGATTCTCCTGCATAGGAATACATCTTTTACCAGAAGAAGGTTGAAATATTTTAACTTTGTATCATGTTGTTTCTAGGGTCTACCTTGACCACCCCAGCTAAGAACTCTTGGATGACATAAACAACTCCAGACACATTGCATATTTGTGGGCAGATATTGTTTAATATAACATCTATATCAAAAATCTCTCCAGGTGGATAGCCATGTATATAAAAAGATTGAAAGTTAACCTTGTGTGGACAGAAAGACCAAGCTTTAGAAAATGCAAAGAAAGCAAAAGCAGTGGCTCCTAAGTCCCCAGGCGCATACACTGACATGATATAAAAAGTTGATTGTGTCTGCTTGTCTATCAAAATAATAGCACTTAGGAACATTTTGTCCCTTTTCTTGTTTATGCGCATCTCCCTGTCTCATTACCTTGTAAAGGCGTGAGAACTTTCTCTGGAAGAAATTGCAAAAAAATTGGCCTTCATCTGTCTGGACTGTGAGAGAGGAACAGCCTTCAGCACTGAGATTGCATGCCTCTAACTGTTTAACAAAAAAGGAGGTAGACAGTTCAATAAATACATAGACTGAAAGATAAAGCATGACAATTATAGGGTCAGCCATACTGGGGTTTTTTTTTTACATAGTAGAAATAAATTGTATAGTATAGTATAGTATAGCATAAATAGTAAATCTCATATTAATACATTTGCTCCCTTCTAGCCTTAAGGTGGATATACATATCAACCCTTCCATGTTCCTTGGGAATATATAATTGGTAGAGCAAGTTTCTTGGTTGTGGCATAATGGCACATGACATACTGTAGGTGTGACCTAAAAAATTGCCTAGATTTGGAATTTTTTTCCGATTCAGTTCCTGGGGAGTTTTCTTTACATGCCCATATTTAGTCAAAACATTTGCCTGATTTTTACCATACTGCCCGTATGCCTCATCGGCTAGATGGTGCTTCGGTATATAAATAAGTTGGAGGAGCTGGAAACATAAATATTCAGACTCAAATAATGACATTTGGGCAAGGCCTACACAGTTCATTTGTCCCATTGGCGAGATGCCCAGTAGGTGGGCTGGACCAGTTTATGGAGACTTTTGTTGCTGTTATTATGTGATGTTCTCCTGGAACTCCTGGTTACTAGCCGTCCTCTTTAACCACTGGGCCAGGAGAGCAGCCAGCTTGTGCTTATTTCCCTTCCATCTGCTGTTTCCCTGACAGTGTTGGATCACTCCAGCAGCCTTAATGGTTGGGTGGGGTCAGCCGATCAGGGCTGACTTTGCCCTATATAAACCCATTCCTTTTCATGGCCGTTGCCTGAATGTTTCGGAATGTTTCAAAGCCCCACAACACGCGTACGCTGGAAATAAACATTCCGTGTAATGCCAGACCATCCGGAATATATCAGCCTATTGTAGACAGAGCAGGAGATGATGCTCATAACTTTTTAATGAATGCATGATGAATATTGTGCTATTTAGCTATAGAATGTGCATAAGCCGAGCATCAGCCAATGAAAGGTATCCTCTGGGGAGGGACTAGATTTATGTGATGACACATTACTGGCTGCGCTTGCGAAGATGTGACCTTTTTTTCCGAAGCTCTAGAAATCCATAAGTCATGTGGAGGCAATTATTTGTCCAAGCTAATTAACCATATTTTGAACTGATTACTTTGCTCGCACGTCAACAGAAGACTTGTGTTCGTTGTTTATCCGTTCGGAAATGGTATGTGGGAACGGTTATAGGATAAGAGGAAAGTTTGCAAGTGGAGGAACATTTTATAACATCGACGTATAAATAATGCATGGATAAACATGAATATAAGTTAATAGAGGAAGACACACAACTTCTTTTGAGATAATGGTTCAGGATTGGAGTGACATACGTATTGATATCCATTCAATTTGGGAACTAGGAAGTCATAATTACTAAAATGTAATAATCAAGTCCCAAGGGGCAAATAACTGCCCCAGTGAAACTCGTCATTAACTATATAGGCTATAGAAAAGAACAGATATAAGATCACTATATAAATTCACGACTGATCAGCCACCAGTTGCCAACATTATGGAGCTAATGAACGGTTCAGACTTTGCTTGACTTGCCTGTAAATGGACACAGAGCTTCTGCTCATCTCAAGTAAGGGGAATCCACCAATGGGCCAGATTCAATTCAGTGAGAAAAAAGTTTATCACTTGAAGTCATGGACAAGATTCAATTTGAGATGCAATTCAATTCAGAAAAATTTATTTCACCGTTTATCAAGTGAAAATGCTATTAAAGTCTATGGAAAAAATCTGGAACTGAATTTGGAGAAAAGTTTTTTTTTCTTGCCCATGATTTTCACATGATAAACTATGAGATAACTTTTTTCACTGAACTGAACCTGACCCATTATTGGGCCAAATTCAGTTCTGAGAAAAAGTTATAATATGTGAAAACTCATGGACGAGATTCAATTCAGAAAAACGTATCTCACTGTTTATCACGTGAAAACTTTATTGAAGTCTATGGGGAAAAAACTGGAACTGAATATGGAGAAAAGGTTTTTCTCCTCGAATTGAATCTCTTCCATCAGTTTTCATGTGATAAACTGTGAGACTTTTTCTCACTGAATTGAATCTGGCCCAAAACAGGATCTGAATTAGGAGAAAACTTTCCCCCCTTGAATTGAATCTCGTCCATGAATATTCACATGATAAACCATAAGATAACTTTTTTTTCACTGAATTGAATCTGGCCCTTTATTTGAAAGGTTTTGTAGGCTTCTTTTTGGACACCAGGGGGAGTAATAAAGAGGCCACTCATTCAATGGATCACATGGCTGGAAGAAAGTTGATTGATGTATGTACTAGGAAATATGCAACAAGAAATAAAAAGGCTATAACAAATTAAATTAAATACTTAAAATTTTCCTCCACTTTAAGCTGACCATACGCAATCCAATATTTCCTTTTGGCCAAGTCAGTAGTGATGAGCAAATTTGCCCTGTTTTGCTTCCCCAAAAAGTTTGCGAAACTGCTGGAAAATCCACAAAATGGTGAAAAATTTGTGAAACACATTAAAGTCTATGAGCAACTTTTTTTTTTTAGCAAATTATAGTCTATAGTCTATGGGTGACTTTTTGTCTCACTCCAATTGCAATAAAGTCAATGAGTGTTTTTTCTCAAGGTTTTTTCACACTCCAAATGCATTGAAGTGAATGGGAGTTTGTTTGTTTTTTGTTTTTCTCTGCAGATTTTTTCCCCTGCAAATTTTTTTTGCAGTTTTATGAAAAAATACAGCAATGGGGAAATATGGAATTTCGCTGAGAATCCATGCATCATGAAAAAATTTGATAACCCCAGTAGTCAGTAGTTTATTGGTAGGTGTAAAGAACCAAAACAACCCTCATCTAAGCTTATGTCTAGCCCGGGCTCAGCTGGATATTGACCCAGAAAATTAGGGAATAACTGCATTGGATCCCTGGATGTAGTTCCTTTTAGTGGGTTTGAATACGTTTCCCCATGTGATCAGATTGTTTGCCTAACAGCAAACCATTAGGGCAGTTGTGGCCCACCGACACCATGGCCAAAAAAAGCAAACAACCATTTTTATGGAAAGTTCACCAAGCACAGTATAAAGCCTGCAGTCTAAAATATAAGACTATAGCTAGAACACACATTTTACTTGCAATTAGTTGACAGAAATATATAATATTCCAAGTATTTTTACATTTTGGTGTCACTGTAGACCATTTTCTCATGCATTTGCCATAATGAAGAATTTAAAGCAACATCTAAAAAATGCAACTGATTTGCACATTTGCATCTGTAAATGAGGCTTCCTGAGCATTATCATTTCTTGAGCATCTACACCACCATGATTTAGAAATAAAATATAGTACATTGCATTCCCTGCATCAGAAAGCTCAGTTATAATCACACATTAATTTCCATTCCAATTCATCTCTCTAAAAGTCGGTTGAGAGAAACCCTCACAATATCTATCATTATGTTGATTAATCTCTAGTATTTTTACATCAAGCAATTCACTGCGTTCCCCTCTCATAAACAACACTTGTCTATCCTGTTCCACACATGCATACAGATTCAGAGACAAACTAAAGAGCAGAGTGTTCATCCCCTGCTAACAGGTTGAGCATAGTGATGGGCGAATTTACGGCGTAAATTCATGCCGCCTTTAGCTGTCTGCGAATAAATTCGCAAGACTGCGGCAAAAATCCGCCGGTGAAAATTTTACTGCAACAAAAAAAAAAAAAAAACTGCCACACATCAAATTTGTTGCACTCATAAATAGTGTCACACGTCAAAATTATTCAGACACCCATTGCCTTTAATGCATTTGGAAAAAATAGTCGAGAGTATAAAAATTGTCGTGCGTCAAAATTATTTTGACGCCCATTGACTTCAATGCAATTGTCTGCGTTTCGCAAATTTTCCACTGTTTTCCAATTTTCTTGCCGATGCAAAACAGGATAGATTCACCCATCACTGCTTGAGCATTAAGAAGAAGGCTTTGCAAATCAAGTATCAACATTGTGGCAAAGATTTCTGTTGCATGGACCAGATAGTGTGATCAAATAACTAACTGCCTTCACATTAATGCATCTACCATAGAATGCCATGGAGGAACATTATAGATGATGGAGTATTTGGCACATGAAGAAGACACTAATGGCGAGAAGATAGGTGGGCCTGACACAACAGCGTCTAAGGATGAGACAGAGTTGCATGCAGTGGGGGAGAAGCAGGAGGATAAATAATCCAATATCAAGCCAAGGTCAGGGCAGGCAGAGTTCAAGCAGAGTCAAATTCAGGCAGAAGGTCAAGGCTGACAGAGTCCAAGTAGAATCTGGGAAACAGGCAACATTATTAACAGAAATTCAGTCTAAAGGCTTCAGAAAACCCAAGAGACGGCAACAGAAGCTACATTTATGAGGGCGGGAATTGCAGGCCCCCAAGGCGAAAGCGGGGACATACCTTACAAAAGTGGGCAGCTTCTTGGTATGGAAATGAAGCCTGCCTCATGGCCTGTCTGACATCAAGATGAAAATTGCCCAAAAATCTGTGTTGCAGGTAAGGAAATACCATAAGATTAGAACTGCATTGACCTGTTGATGTAGATCTGTTTTGCAGATGACCTGCAAACATTTGTTTTATGATCCAGTTGAGGGGTGACCCGATTTGGGAAGATCTTTTTGTTTTTGACGAGCTCTTTGAGCATTTTGGCATTGCAAACCACATTACGGCACAACTTGTCAAAGCTTTTGACTGAATGGTAAAAAAGGTAAGAAGTAACATAAAGGGACACAGATATCTGGCTAAAATGTCTGGATATAATTTGCTCCACCCGTCATTGAATCATGGGGATATTTGTTCTGTTAAAGCACAAATACAAAGGTCGTTTCTAGCTCCCTTTCTTATGAGCGCTCATCATCCTGGAAACATGAAGTGGTACTTTTCGTATATTACAGCTGCATTTGGGCTCATCATCTTATAAGAAGAACATCTTACCAAAGTGCCTATTGCGATGTATCATTCATACCCTTGAAGTGTCAAAGGAAAGCAGTGATACCACCACGTCAACCACCTCACTAGCACACTAAAGCTGATCTCCATCCTAGAGAGAGTTTTACTAAATCAAACAAATTCACCTTAATTCTGAGCCAGGTCAAAGCTAGTTCCTTAATGAAGCATCTATAGAAAGTGGCTATAATTATCCATGCCACTTATGCCCATTATGCACACCATATTTTGAAGAAATGACAGTGATGAAACTGAGGGAGCTGATTAGATGATGTGCTAAGGCCCTTTCTAATGATATTAGTCTTGGATTAAGATTCAGGTCCTTTCAAGGGTACGATATGTTATATACTTGAGGCCTTTAATGTTTCCTTGATACAGAGTTACACACAAGACAGAAAACACGTGCAATTCCCAGTTTATAATCTGAGATGTCCTCTTATTTTTAAATCAGTGGAACTCAACATGAAGCCTTCAAGAGACCATTGAGCTGCAACCTGCAACTTCTATAGTAGCTTAGATTCTTATTGAAGCAGATACTTACATACATAGACTGATACCAAGGCTCTCTGGACAGTCAGTTTTGAATTATTATTAACACAAATTTATAAAGTGACAACATGTTCCTCAGCTCTGTACACCAGAATGATGTCTACAACAAGCAAATGATAGATACAGGAGGGTGTCCAAGATTGTACAGTCTTAAATGTTACATACAGCAGTTGCATATTATTTGAGGTTAAACAAACAAACAACCTTTCCCAAAAACAATCATCTAGCTGACCTCACAGAAGTATTAAAAACCTAATCAGATGTTCTCTAGTTTTGCTCAGAAAGAGAACACATTAGTACCTGACGTGGCAGTCCATAAATTAACATGAACCCAGACATATTGATGCCAATGGATTAGTGTTTTGTCATTTGCTGACAGAAGACACCTGACCTGTTCTTGAAGGTATCTGCTGGCACCATCACCATTTTCCTTACTTAAGATGGAACCCACTTTCTTTTAAACTCAGTGAGTGTTTTTGAATCCTTTAGGACAGGGATCCACAACATTTTTTTTAACCTTGAGCCACATTCAAATGTTAACTTGAGGAGCAACACAAGAATAAGAAAATCCCCAGGAGGTCTAAATAAGGGCTATGAGTGGCCATATGGTAGCGCTTATGTTAACTGTCCGCCAACAGGAGGCTCTGTTTGGCCGTAAATCTGGTTTTTATGCGACCAAAACTTGTCTCCAAGCCTGGAATTCAAAAATAAGCACCTGCTTGGAGGCCACTTGGAGCAACATCAAAGGGGTTGGTGAGCAACATATTTCTCGTGAGCCACTGGTTGGGGATCACTTCTCTAACAGATGTTATTGTTTAGTCTCCAGTTGTCCTATGGAATATTAAGCTACAGTAGGTGGTAACCACAGCCCAGAGGAAACAGGGGTACATACCAATATGCCAACCTCTCTAGTGATCCTTATCATGTGATATCAGCTATTGATAGACTACAAGGTTCAGTTCCCCTTTGGTCATCTTGTTGGCTTTTCTCCTTTCTTCCCAGTTTAGCTACCTTCTGCCTAATACATCCAAATATTTAAAATATAGATACAATATTTGGATCTTTTCAATAAAGTCATACCCATGGTGCATAAACAGAAGCTTCTCACCTTCATTGTAACAACAGAAAGGACACTATGTACACAGACTTGTTACTCGATTACAAAGTCACGATGACCTTCACAATACATGTACCAAAATATGATGTATGTTGGCCCTTGAATTTCCAAAGGGTATGCAACAAATATTAATATCTTCAGCATAACACCAAGGGAGACAACTATACGCCAGTGTCAAGAGAAAGGTGTCCTGGAACGGGAAATAAATAAATAAATACATAAACAGAAAATTCCAGGGATGACTTTCTGGGTTCAGGCACTTTATGAAATGAGATGTAATGATGTGATGTATTGTTAAGCTCTAGGGATCCCTCTCAGGAGAGTGGGGGGGGGCAGTATTGATGGGGTTAAAGAGACAATAGCTGAAGAGTAATAGGCTTGCTAAACGGGAGAGCTGAGTGTTTATCAGAAATTACCTGGTGTAGTAGAAAGTAATTTAGTGATAAATGGGTGTTCATTCTGAGGCAACACTGTCAGCAGAAGCTGCTTCAAATTAATCTCTTTGCCAATCCTTTCTGATCTCACAAACACCAACTGGGAGAATGAGCTCAGAGCAGTGGGAATGTCACCGGCTTTATAAACAGCACCAGAACCTCCATGTTCTCTCCCCCGATGAGTTCAGGTTGCTGGGGGCTTTATACCTGGCCAGAAGCCTGGGGTTATACAACAAGGGCTACATTCTGCCAAGTTCTACAGAAAAACCCCAAGCGCAGACAACTTTCCTAAAAAAAAATAAATCTTTTTTTGTTTCTACATGAAAAGGATATTTTTTTTAATCGGCACAGAGAATTGGTTCATTCTTTATTCATGGCATGGGTGGGAGAACTCAGCCTGAAGGTCAGTTGCGATGAAATGCCCTGGGTACCCCTGGAACTATAGCAGAATGACTGTTACCCCAATGTTTCTATATATCTGTAACCTTGTTATGAGCTAAGGGGGCCCAGTCTGAAGGTCAGTTAGGGGGAGATTTGGGGTGAGTGTTTATTTGTACCCTGGGTACCCCTGGAACTATAGCAGGGTGACACCCCAATGTTTCTATATATCTGTAACCTTGTTATGAGCTAAGGGGGCCCAGCCTGAAGGTCAAGTTAGGGGGAGATTTGGGGTGAGTGCTTATTTGTACCCTGGGTACCCCTGGAACTATAGCAGAATGACTGTTACCCCAATGTTTCTATATATCTGTAACCTTGTTATGAGCTAAGGGGGCCCAGTCTGAAGGTCAGTTAGGGGGAGATTTGGGGTGAGTGCTTATTTGTACCCTGGGTACCCCTGGAACTATAGCAGGGTGACTGGTACCCCAATGTTTCTATATATCTGTAACCTTGTTATGAGCTAAGGGGGCCCAGTCTGAAGGCCAGTTAGGGGGAGATTTGGGGTGAGTGTTTATTTGTACCCTGGGTACCCCTGGAACTATAGCAGGGTGACTGTTACCCCAATGTTTCTATATATCTGTAACCTTGTTATGAGCTAAGGGGGCCCAGTCTGAAGGTCAGTTAGGGGGAGATTTGGGGTGAGTGTTTATTTGTACCCTGGGTACCCCTGGAACTATAGCAGGGTGACTGTTACCCCAATCTTTCTATATATCTGTAACCTTGTTATTAGCTAAGATATTCATGGCTTTTGTGTATTATATATTTACAATACAAAAGAGCCATGAATATCCTGTAAATGATATCCTTATAATTGGAGCTTAATGATGTCATTTCTGTGACAAGACTCACGGAAACTTGTGTATTACAATAAATAAAGTTCCCTTGTTGGAAAATATGAGGATATTAAAAGTGAACTCTGAATTCCATAACCTGTATAAAAACACTCAGGCTTTTGCCTCTGACTTTTATATGGAACTCCTTGGCAACTTATAATATCCTTATATTTTACAAGAAGGAGTACGTTACTCACTATAAATACATATACAGTAAGCAAATCTCAGGTGCTACACTGGATTTACTTGTTCAGCTTGAATAAATATTTGGAGATTGGCATAAATTATTCTAGAGGTTAAAGAGATTGTTCACCTTTAAATTAACTGTTAGTATGATGTAGAGAGGGATATTCTGAGACAATTTGCAATTGTTTTTCATTTTTTATTATTTGAGGTTTTAGGTTCTTATTTAGCTTTTTATTCAGCAGCTCTCCACTTGGTATTTCAGCCATTTTGTTGCTGGGGTCCAAATTACCTTGGGTTGATTTGATTAAGAGACTGGAATATGAATAGGAAAGGCCTGAATAGAAAGATGAGCAATAATAACAATAAATGTGTAACTTTACAGAGCATTTGTTTTGTAGATGGGGTCAGTGACCCCCATTTGAAAGCTGGAAAGAGTCAGAATAAAAAGACAAATAATTAAAAAGACTATAAAAAATAAACAATGAAAGCCAATTCAAAAGTTGCTTAGAATTAGCCATTTTATATCATAAAAGGGGGCAAACCACCCCTTTAATATCTTACTGTTTTAGACTACTATTATGCCATTATGCTATCAATGGAAAATAGAGACAATTTTTTTATACAATGAATAAATATGAAACAAGAATAGACACTAAGATTTACTAAAAAGTTAAAAAAACTTCGAAATTCGACCCTCGAATTGAAATCCTTCGACTTCGAATATTGATGTCGAAGGATTTTTAGCGTATTCGAATGATCGAACGGTCGAATCGAACAATTAAATCGTTCAAATTGAACGATTCAAACGTTTTTTTAGCGACCGATTGAAGGATTTCTGTTCGACCAAAAAAACGTAGAAAAGTGCTGTGGAAGGTCCCCATAGGCTAACATTGCACTTCGGTAGCTTTAATTTGGCGAAGTATGAAGTCGAAGTTTTTTTTAAAGAGACAGTACTTCGATTATCGAATGGTCGAATAGTCGAACGATTTTTAGTTCGAATCGAAGTCGAAGGTCGTAGTAGCCTATTCGATGGTCGAAGTACCCAAAAAATTATTATTCGAACTTTTTTAACTTCGAAAATTCATTCGAGCTTAGTAAATCTGCCCCTAGGCATCATGGCAGAGATATCTTGTTGTAAAAGGGAAAATTTTTTTTTGCAGTAGGTGCAACTCCCTCCCGCACTAGTGTCTAATGGCTTTGTGGAGAGTTCAGACAAGTTTATCCTGGATCTTGGAAACAAAAGTGGTTTGATTTAAAGCAGATGACTGAGGGAATGATCAGGATATTACACAGGTATGTGCTCTATATACTGAGAGCAATATAAAGTTCAAGCCCATATTTTATTTTCCTTCGCCGGCTCCGAATGTTGAACTAGGACAAAGCCTGTCTCGTGTGATGAGTGATCTGGAAATGGCTTGGTCAAAAGATCTTTAATTATCTCTAAAAAGGTGAAATCACTGTTTTCAGATGGATGGCTAAAATGCCTTGACATTTAAGACCCTACTCAATATGCTAGAAAGTTATTTATTTAGGTAGTGGATAAGATGTCTCGGTAAAAGTCAGCGCCTGGATACCATGTTATCAAACGCCCCCGGTAAGAGCTGCGATGCAAAGTGTTTCATGCGCCCAATTATGAAAATGAAATGATTCAGTCACCGTATAATCGAGGAAAATCTTCAACGTATCAGTTTTAGGATTCTAAACACGGAAGATGATTATATAGTAACAACGCTGTCTCAATACAATTAACTACTGCATCCAATCAAGCATTATTATTATTATTATTATTATTATTATTATCTAACTGCACTAGAACAGTAAAAAGTAACTGCAGGTGGGTTGATATGAGTTACTCTATCGAAAGGTGTCATGTTATGTCATTATCTGCTGAGGGGTCAGTCATTGCCATTAGTGTTCTCCTTGTGCAGTAAGGACCCTGATTATTAAACAACACATGGGCAAATAAGGCAGTTACTTGGGGACTTTACTATGAGAGAAGCACCTTGGAGCCTTGGGAGGAGGGTGGGTAACATTGATAAAATGACAGTAGGTGCATTGAGTATAGTGAGTGTGTTGGGTTGTCTCCGAGGGTGTATGGCACCACATCTTGGCATGAACTTGGAGTAACCTTTCCTATAGTCTCTATATAGAGGTATGTTTCCTATAATTATTATATAGACGTATGTTTCCTATAATTATTATATAGAGGTATGTTTCCTATAGTTATTATATCAAGGTATGTTTATGTCATTATATAGAGGTGCCTTTGCTATAGTCACTATATAGAGGTATATTTTCTATAGTCATTATATAGAGGTGCCTTTCCTATAGTCATTATATAGAGGTGCCTTTCCTATAGTCACTATATAGAGGTATATTTTCTATAGTCATTATATAGAGGTGCCTTTCCTATAGTCATTATATAGAGGTGCCTTTCCTATAGTCACTATATAGAGGTATATTTTCTATAGTCATTATATAGAGGTGCCTTTCCTATAGTCATTATATAGAGGTGCCTTTCCTATAGTCATTATATAAAGGTGCCTTTCCTATGGTCATTATATAGAGGTATGTTTCCTATAGTGATTATGTAGAGTTGCCTTTACTATAGTCATTAGATAGAGATGTGTTTCCTATAGTCATTATATAGAGATATGTTTTCTAAATTCATTATATAGAGGTGTCTTTGCTATAGTCATAATATGGAGGTGCCTTTCCTATAGTTATTATATAGAGATGCCTTTGCTATAGTCATTATATAGAGGTGTGTTTCCTATAGTCAATATATAGAGGTATGTTTCCTATAGTCATTATATAGAGGTGTGTTTCCTACAGTCATTATATAGAGGTGACTTTGCTATAGTCATTATATGGAGGTGTCTTTACTATAGTCACTATATAGAGGTGTGTTTCCTATAGTCATTATGTAGAGGTTCCTATAGCCATTCAATAGCAGTGCCTTTCTTATAGTTAATATATAACACAGCTTTTCTTTTGTCATTTTATAAAGGGGCCTTTTTCATGGCCACTGTAAGTGCAATTAGGAAAAAAAATGTAAAAAGAAGTTACATGTATTGCCAAATGTTGGGGCAGATTCCCATGGGGGTGGCTTGGAGTAGTATAAGGAGGCTCATTTCAAAGGTTGGTTAGTGTGATATTTGGGAAGAATATGATTTTGTTCTCCTAGATACATCTGAAAATGCATGTACTGTATGGTGCAATTTAGAGGTAAAACATATTTGCTGTCCTAAATATGCTTCACTTTATGTTAGAATGGCCAACAGACCAATTTGTCCCATATCTGTAAACTAGTTATTAACTGAGGTGGAGCCTTGACCAGAGGTTGGGCTTTTTCTCTATGTCTGTAGTTAATTTGGCCACATCAATAGCACTTTCATTGTATTTTAGTGGGACATTCACTAAGAATCGTAGTTTCGTTCAGGGGAAGCGTAAGGTTGCAAAGTTGCGCTAGCGTTGATTCGCCAAGCAAAGCGAGATTACGCTAGTGATGGTTAATTTGCATACGGCGCCAAATTCAAATTTCAATGGAAGTATTCGTAGCAGCACTACACAAGCCTGGGAAACCTTCAAAACATCAAATAAAATGTTTATTTTGCCCTACACATGTGCCCACTGTATAGTTAAGTTGCCATGAGTAAGGAAATGTAGGGGGGAAGGAGGGGAGCCCCAAAAAAAATTTCGATCTTTTTCAGCCTATCACCCATAATAAAGAAAAAACTCCAGCGTTTTTTGGGACTTAGAAAAATTGTTAACTTTTTTAAAGCAATCCCTATCTACTCTATTGCGCTTCGCCTGGTCTGAGGTGGCGAAGGAAGTCTAGCGTAAAAGGTAGCGTTCAGTACACTGCGCGCGTTAGTGAATTTGCGTAGTTACGTCCGTTGCACAAATTCGCCAGGCGTAAGGGTGCGAAGTAACACTAGCGAAGTTATGCCAGCGTCCATTAGTGAATTTGCGAAGTAACGAAAATGCCCAACGCTAGCGTTAGGCGCTTCGGCGCTTAGTGAATTTGTCCCATTTGTCTCTTGTGTAGGGATAAACAAATGTATACAGTTACCCTATTCTTAGCAGTGAGTCGTATATGCCCCATACCAAATAAAAAAATTAGGTTTACCAGAAAGTGGGCAAGGTTTTGGGGAAAATATGACTGGCCACTGACCGGGTCAACTGCAGTTCTAACTGAACCTTATCTGGAATGTAATTAGAAATTATAGATAATATCTTATTATTATAGAAGTTATTTGGTTATTTGGACAAATCAGTGGTCTGATTGGCCTCAACTGAACTCATGAACTCAAGCACCTACTACTTATATTTACTACAAAGTATAAATTCCTTGGAAACTCCTGGACTTCTCTCTCAAGTGGTACCAGTACCCTACAGGGCCAATGCATCTGGCTAATTTGCCAACTCCAGAACCAGCTCAGCCTTTATCATGAAGCAGAGGGTTCAACAGGCCATGGTTTGAAGGATCTAATGAGCGTCCCCTTGGTCTAGACCTGAAGTTCCCTGATTGACTAGAGCAGGGATCCCCAACCAGTAGCTCATGAGTAACATGTTGCTCTCCAACCCCTTGGATGTTGCTCCCAGTGGCCTCAAAGCAGGTTCTTATATTAGAATTTCCGGCCTTGGAGGCAAGTTTTGGTTGTATAAAAACCAGATGTACTGCCAAACAGAGTCTCCTGTAGGCTGCCAGTCCACATAGGAGCTACCAATAGCCAATCACAACCCTTATTGGCACCCCCAGGAACATTTTTCTTGCTTGTGTTGCTCCCCAACTCTTTTTTACATCTGAATGTTGCTCACAGATGAAAAAGGTTGGGGACCACTGGACTGGAGGTTTGTGTAATCTTGTAAATTATTGTTCCATTCGGTTTTCTGATTAATAAAACTGTTTAATTTCTCAGTGAGCCCAGGACACCTCATCTGAACACAGAGGAGAAACATACAGAAAGAAGAAATGTTATGGCATGGCCAAAGAACGGTTGAAATCTCACAGGAATGGAAAATATTTCTATTCTGCTTTATCATGACGGCGTTCAGATGTCAACTTGATAGAAATCATTCGTCATCGGAACATTTCTTGGCATGTGCTAAGAGCAGAGAGTGGGGCTGTAGATTACAGAATTAAATGTAGAGTTTGTGCAGTAGGAACTCAACCTGTCACTGAGAAGAGAACTTCATTTCGGAGCCTGATTAAGAAGGAGTCAGAGTCGAAGTGACGGGGGACTGGCCTTTAGTTACAACAGTGAGGAATTGTCAGGTGGTGATTGGCATTGAAAGCCAAGGAGCATTCAGAATGGTCTTCGATCCCGAGAGCTTCGGGACATTTCATTAAAGCTGTTAAGCCAATTATGTTACAAAACAAAAGCAATCAGACTTTTATTAACTAAATCCAGGGCACTGTTTAATAATTGGATTTGCATTGAATGTATTCTTCTTTATTCTGTGATGTATTTGTGTCTATGGTGCCCCAACCGAGGTGCAGAAACAGCTCTGCTTATCCCAAATGATTTCTCAAAATAGCCCAGATAGATTTTATGAGCTGCATTCCTAAGGTGACTGTGATAAAGATAGATGAGAATAATATGAACTCTTTTGGGATACTTAACCCAAAACACTTAAACATATGTTGAGTCATAATAAATCCTTTATCTCAATAACCCTCATAGAAACCCCCAGTGACTTCTAATATCCTTATCATTTACAGTAGGGGGTACATTATCCCTTATAATCCATGAGTGATACTCAGAGTTCCCTGTATAACTCAGCCTGCAGCCTTGTGTCTTTATATGGTCACAGAACAACCCCTCAGTGACTTCTAATATCCTTATCATTTACAGTAGGGGGTACATTATCCCTTATAATACATGAGTGATACTCAGAGTTCCCTGTATAACTCAGCCTGCAGCCTTGTGCCTTTATATGGTCACAGAACAAAACCTCAGTGACTTCTAATATCCTTATCATTTACAGTAGGGGGTACATTATCCCTTATAATTAGTGATGGGCGAATTTATTCGGCAGGCGCAAATTCGTGGCGAATTTGCATGATTCGCCACCAGCGAATAAATTCGCAAAACGCCCGCAAAAATTTGCGGCAAAAACGAGACGCCGGCGCCGGTTCACGAATTTTTCGCCGTTACGCGAATTTCGTGCGAAATTCGCAAATTCTCCGGCGAAGCGAAATGGCGCAAATTCGCCCATCCCTACTTATAATACATGAGTGATACTTGGAGTTCCCTGTATAACTCAGCCTGCAGCCTTGTGCCTTTATATGGTCACAGAACAACCCCTCAGTGACTTCTAATATCCTTATCATTTACAGTAGGGGGTACATTATCCCTTATAATTCATGAGTGATACTCAGAGTTCCCTTTATAACTCAGCCTGCAGCCTTGTGCCTTTATATGGTCACAGAACAACCCCTCAGTGACTTCTAATATCCTTATAATTTACAGTAGGGGGTACATTATCCCTTATAATACATGAGTGATACTCAGAGTTCCCTGTATAACTCAGCCTGCAGCCTTGTGCCTTTATATGGTCACAGAACAACCCCTCAGTGACTTCTAATATCCTTATCATTTACAGTAGGGGGTACATTATCCCTTATAATACATGAGTGATACTCAGAGTTCCCTGTATAACTCAGCCTGCAGCCTTGTGTCTTTATATGGTCACAGAACAACCCCTCAGTGACTTCTAATATCCTTATCATTTACAGTAGGGGGTACATTATCCCTTATAATACATGAGTGATACTCAGAGTTCCCTGTATAACTCAGCCTGCAGCCTTGTGCCTTTATATGGTCACAGAACAACCCCTCAGTGACTTCTAATATCCTTATCATTTACAGTAGGGGGTACATTATCCCTTATAATACATGAGTGATACTCAGAGTTCCCTGTATAACTCAGCCTGCAGCCTTGTGTCTTTATATGGTCACAGAACAACCCCTCAGTGACTTCTAATATCCTTATCATTTACAGTAGGGGGTACATTATCCCTTATAATACATGAGTGATACTCAGAGTTCCCTGTATAACTCAGCCTGCAGCCTTGTGCCTTTATATGGTCACAGAACAACCCCTCAGTGACTTCTAATATCCTTATCATTTACAGTAGGGGGTACATTATCCCTTATAATACATGAGTGATACTCAGAGTTCCCTTTATAACTCATCATTCTTGTACAACTGAATGGAATCTGAATATAAAAATATGTCTGCAATGTAAAATATTAAAAATAAGTCACTGATTGAACTTTTCGGCATGTCTCATTCTGTACAATGGCAGATTGAGGAGTCGGCAGCCATTCACTGATATATTCTTAGGACTCATCAAGTACTGGAAATAAACAAGAGACAATGCCTATTTGCTTAGATATAATCAGACATTATTCCAGAGCTGATGTTTGGTGCATTCGGGAATTCGAGTCACATAATGATCAGAGTTACTGGGGGTCGCCTGCTTAACAATGAGAGCATTTTCCTCCTCTGTCATTATATGAATGGGAATCAAGTGGGAGATGCATTTTTATAAGACCGAGACCTTCTGATGGTTAAATAGAAGCAGATGAAAGCGTTACAGCTGTATAGACATTGGATAAAACAATGTAACAAACATAAATGCCAGAGATGGTTCAGCTTTCCTCTATCATACTGGGTCTCAGAATCAGGCACATCATTTCCAAACAACGCATAATAGTGGTGCAACTAGATGTTACTGGTCCCCACAGCAAATCCAGTTTAGGGTCCTAATGGATTCGCTGGCTTATTCTGCCAAGATATACTGAAACTGCTCATTAATTAGGGCCTCATAGGGCTCTTATCACTTGTTGACTCCCTCTCTGCTTCTTCTTTCGTTAAGCCCCTGGGTATGTCAACTTTGTTCATATTTAAAGTGTCTGCACCCCAATGTCCCAAGAGCCAGCATTTTATAACGAACAGCTTTTACTTGGGTGTTTTACTATTGAGTGCTATTCTCATATCTACTATTAAGTGGGGCATGGGAGCATTTTTATCAATGCAGGTGAGGAGAAGCTGTTATCTGGTTACCTTCTCATTGTTTTGCTGATTGGCTGCTGGGGGGGAGGGAGGGGGTGACATCACTCCAACTTGCAACACTGGAGTAAAGAGAGACTGAAGTTTATGAAAGCCACATGGTTGAGAGCACTTTTGAAACTAATAACATGTCATATTTCAAACTGAAATATAATGAAATTGCTCTTTTGAAAAACGGATTTCAATGCAGGATTCTGCTGGAGGGGTGCTATTAACGTATCAAAACATGTTTTCCAATCACAGAAACCCTTTAAGTTAATTGCAACCAGGGAATTATTATAGAGTAAAAATAATGTTCACCAGAAGGTTTCTCCATAGCTCTCACTTGTATATACTTTTTAAGGGCACCTTTATGAAAGGGAGACGTTTATTTTTAGTTTTTTGATACATGCACCCCTAAAACTCAAGTACAAGTGAATGGAAAGCAATAAAGTTCACCTTTGGCGAACTCATTTAGGCCAACCTGCCCCCCTTTATTTCAGGCATCTGATACAGGTGGGATTCCTGATTATGACTCAGTATTATGTATATTATCCGTATTACTGTTCTTCTACATTTCTACAAGCAGCTTCCCCGTCGCCCTGGATTATTATAGAGCAATAACGGATTTCACTGTAAGAGATTTGAGCTGTCAAGTGCATGAAATGCTTTGTATGAGCAGAGAGTAGATTTAGCCGTGTTCCCAGCCAGAGCAAGTCATTCAGTAATTATACTCTCCATACCTCCCCGGGCACAGAATCCACAGCTCAGGTAAGAGAGAACCTCTCAGCTTTAGCACCGAATTTAGCTCAAAGACTCTGGTTTTCTCTCTTCCTGTTATATCCAGAAAGAAATGAGGTTCCCTCTGTCAATATAATAAGCTGAATACAGTGAAAGGAATTGGTAGAATCACAGAGAGGGTAAAGTAACAAGTCTTCCACCAATGGTCTGGTTAAATTAGGTGGGGATTAGTGATGGGCGAATTTCTGCCGAAAAATTTATGAATTTTCCGTAAAATTCACGAAACGGTAAAAAATTCATGAAAAATCTTGAAATTGGAAAGTTCATGAAAAAATTTCATCGTTTTCACAAAAAAGTCGAGCAATTCAAATGTTTTCATAAAAAAATCGAGCAATTCGAACATTTTCACCAAAAAATTATGCAATTCGAACGTTTTCACAAAAAAATCGAGTAATTTGAAAATTTTCATGTGAAAAATGAGAATTTTCACCTCCGAATTTTCGCGGGAGATATTTGCCAGCGACGAAATGAGGCTTTGGGGCCCATTCACTAAGCTCGAGTGAAGGATTCGAATGAAAAATACTTCGAATTTCGAAGTATTTTTTGGGTACTTCGACCATCGAATGGGCTACTTCAACCTTCGACTACGACCTTCGACTTCGATTCGAACGTTTCGAACGAAAAATCGTTCGACTATTCGACCATTCGATAGTCGAAGTACTTTCCCTTTAAAAAAAACTTCGACCCCCTACTTCGGCAGATAAAACCTACCGAAGTCAATGTTAGACTATGGGGAAGGTCCCCATAGGCTTGCTAAACTTTTTTTGATCGAAGGATTTTCCTTCGATCGTTGGATTAAAATCCTTCGAATCGTTCGATTCGAAGGATTTAATCGTTCGATCGAACGAAAAATCCTTCGATCGATCGAACGAACGTTTAGCGCTAAATCCTTCGACTTCGATATTCGAAGTCGAAGGATTTCAAATTTTTTACTTCGAAATTCGACCCTTAGTGAATCTGCCCCTTTGTGTCAGGCGAGTTTATTCGCCCATCACTAGTGCCGATTCCTCATTTACTAATTAAAGGGGGGAGTTTAGTATTTATTCAGAGTATTTTATAGTTAATTATATGATGTATAACTGCTCCCATTCTTCATTAAATTTAGAACAATTTGTATTAAAAAATATTGAGGTTTTTGTTGTGACTTTGCAGCCCCTCTTTTTGAACTTCACGTCCCAGCATCCCCAATGAGCGGCTATTGAAGCATTCCAGAGCTACAGTGTATAACCGCTCGGCCTATCCCTGTTTATCGTTATTTAGTTGGATATATTTGACAATGTGGGAAAAAAATATTTCACAGTTTGGTGTTTGGAAAGAGGGGAGAAATAACAAATGCTGCAAAATGTGTGAAACAGAGAGAAGGAATATGAATACAATCTGAAAAATAATTTTTCATAGAATTAATTTCAGAAGGTGTAAAATAACAGCATCGGGTATTCTGATTTGCTTACAGCTGGAGATATTTATTGCTGTTATATTGCCTGCTTCCCGGAAGGTTCACAATCATGGCAGCCCTTGCGTGGAAACAATGGGTGGAGCTCTATCATTAAGATTTCAAGGGGAACTAAACCCTAAACAAGAATATGGCTATCAATGCTGTATTATATACTCTACCAACCTAGACATGAATGATCGTACAGCCCCCCATCTTGGGTTGAGGCTTAGTTCTCCTTTAATAGAGTTAAGTAGAGTTTAGTTTTCAGCTTCCTTCTTGTCATTCACCCTCAAGAATGGGTTCAAAAACAAACTGCTTGCACTCAGTGTCAGACTGGGGCCCACTAGGGCTGGGACCCACCAGGTTTTTTCCCGGTGTCCCACTGGTCCAGTCCGACGCTGCTTGTGCTCCATTCTAAGAACACAAGGGACAAGATCCTGGGGGCGAATTGTGTCCCTGTCTTCAGCACTTTGAAATTTTAACGCCTCCCCTTTCCCCATTACAAATAAACCACTCAGAGCCAAACAAATAAATTATAAAACAATAATAAATGCTCTCATGACCCATCATGCAACGACTCGTTTTCATTCCATTTCAATGCATTAAGCCATCCGTCTGCCAATTTTAAACCGTTTGGCAATTGATTCCACAAAACAGTAAATACACAAAAGAACGCTATCCATTAGCCCAACCTCAGATCGATCACATAAACATAAAATAAATCAGAAATATTAGTTCTCCGAGCGTGCTTTCAGATGCGGGGGCGATTTATTATCTGCTGGTTTATAAAAGTCAAAAGGAGCAGTAGATAAAGGGATGAGTGTGAAGCACTGGCATAACGTCACCTAGTGGCACGAACATTAGCACCAAATTTATCACATGGCAAAACTCATGATATGCCGCACTCTATAAATTATATTTAATTTTTGTTTTCTATTTTTCCTGAGTACAACGACTAATCCAATGACTGGGAGGTTCTGCTTTTCAAACAAAGCAAGTGTTTTCCTTCAGAACAATGTGACTAGAGAACCGCGAGCTACGCTAGCCATTTTTCGTCGGCAAAGGCCCATTTGTCTTCTCTCAGAGATTTCAGCTAATGAATTTAAATATAAAAGCAGCGGACTGCTCGTCCTAGTGGGACTCTTCGCATCTAATCTGCGCCCTGGCAACTCGATTGGCTTTGTCCATTCGTGTAATTCTGTTAGCCAGGCATGTCTGTGTAATCGGCTGAGATGGATTTTTGAATAAGTTCCCCGCTGTGTATCTGGAGGAAGGAGAGGATCAGAGAGGGGTGCTTGGGTTTAGCTTTCTCTTCAATCATACAGAATAACTGGGCAGGGGTGTAACTACAGAGGAAGCAGACACTGTGGCTGCAGGAGGGCCAGGAGGTAAAGGGGCCCCATGAAGCCCTAAATAATTAGCAATTTCAACATATAGTGGTAAGAAAAGGACAACCTCTAGTTATGTTGGGGGCCCTAAAATGAATTTGCTGTTGGGCCCAGTAACATCTAGTTACACCATTGGTAGTGAGGAAGGGTTTTAAGGCTGTTTCAGTTACACTATTGCTCAAGTGAGGACACCACACTGTCCAGATTGGGTTTGGGTGGGGAGAGGGTTTGAGTTCTTCGTTATGGATCAGTTTGTAGCATTTGGGAAATGTTAAAGATTGTGTCTGTGTTAACATGATATTGAACTTTTTAGTGATCATTTACAAAGACCCTAGAAGTAAACTCACCCCCATAGTGCTCATTCAATCATTCATATCCAGGGTCTACTAGGGTTCTGCACTTGTGCCGGCTAAAAAAAATCTGGTGCAGTTTGCAGCTCTGCTGTGGGTATGGCAGTCTTGTCCATTACAACTGCCACAGGGAACATCTAAAGGAATTAAAAGTTATGATAAAAAGAAGGGGCTATAAAGAGGGGGCTCCTTCATGACTCCCCCTGTTGGCCCTCTATGAATACAGACAGCTATATTTATAAAGGGAACACAGGGTAGGGAGCAAAGAATGCAGAAAACATGACAGATTGTGGCCATATTTTGCACTTGATTAATGACCCCTAATGATACATTTTGAAGGATCATTTTTGAAGGGTCTTCAGTTCTGTAACTGTTGACGTGGCATCTCCAGACTTTCTTGAACACATTATGACCATTTCACAAGAGTTTAATAAAATCTGAGACAGCATTTTTGATCTTGAACTTTTTCATTTTGAGTTTTACAAACTCTCAAAATTTATCAATCGAAAAAAAAAAAAAACTAGAAAATTTGAATGAAATTATCTGGCCGTATTATCAACGTTCAAGCTGTTTTGTTTTCCCCATTTTTATTTTAATAAACAGACTAATTTTTCATTGCAATCAAGTTGTTGGATTGATGTGACAGAATTGTTCTGATTCAAGTTTTTCATAAATATGCTAGCAAAAGAAGATCAAGAAAAAAAAATCTAGGGGGCACATTTACTTAGCTCGAGTGAAGGATTAGAATAAAAAATACTTAGAATTTAGAAGTATTTTTTTGGCTCCTTCGACCATTGAATTGGCTACTTCAACCTTCGACTATGACTTTGAATCGAACGATTCACACTAAAAATCGCTCGACTATTCGACCATTCGATAGTCGAAGTACTGTCTCTTTAAAAAAAACTTCGACCACCTACTTCGCCACCTAAAACCTACCGAGCACCAATGTTAGCCTATGGGGAAGGTCACCATAGGCTTTCTAAGTAATTTGGGATCGAAGGAAAATCGTTCGATCGATGAATTAAAATCCTTCGAATCGTTCGATTCAAACAATTTTTTTTCGATCGTTCGATCAAACGAATTGCGCTAAATCCTTCGACTTCGATATTCGAAGTCAAAGGATTTAACTTCGAGGGTCGAATATCGAGGGTTAATTAACCCTCGATATTCGACCAATAGTAAATGTGCCCCTAAATGAATAAAGTTTAATGTGGATAGGTTTTTTTGTGGTTTGGGTTAAATAAGGTTAGGGTTAAATAAATCTGCCTCCCCACTTCTAATCAATACAAATTAAAATAGAAAAAGCTGCTCTAAGGTGATCACTATGCACAAGTGGGGTTTCACATATAATACAGGTACAGGATCTAGGAAACCCATTATCCAGAAAGCTTGGAATAACAGCAAGGCCATCTCATATAGGCTCCATTATAATCAAATAATTAGAGTTTTAAAAAATGATTTCTTTTTTCTGTGTAATAATAAAACAGTCGCTTGTACTTGATCCCAACTAAGATATAATTAATCCTTATCGGAGGCAAAACCAGCGTATTGGGTTTAATAATATTTAAATTATTTTTTAGTAGACGTAAGGTATGGAGATCCAAAATACCGAAAAAGAGCTCTTATCCAGAAAACCCCAGGTCCAGAGAATTCTGAAATAAGTCAATAAGTCACCAGTCATCCAACTGGCTTTCTCAATTCAGAAACCTGAAATCTGAATTGAGAAAGCCAGTCAGATAACTGGTGAATAGGGATGTCGCGGACTGTTCGGCGGCGAACTTGTTCGCGCGAACATCGGCTGTTCGCGTCCGCCGCAAGTTCGCGAACGTCGCACGACGTTCGCCAATAGGCGTTTGCGTCAAAATCGTTCGACCATTCGACCATTCGATCACTAAAATCGAACGATTTTCGTTCGATTCGAACGAAAATCGTTCAATCGAACGATTAAAATCCTCCGATCGTTCGAATCGAACGATTTTCGGATGTTCGAAGTTCGCGAACTGTTCGCGAACTGTTCGCATTTTTTGCCGGTGTTCGCGAACGGCATTCGCGAACACATTATCGGCGGTTCGCTACATCCCTACTGGTGAAATGTCTTCAAGAAAAACACAGCAAGTCCAGTTGATTTGACTTATTTTATATATCTATCTATCTACCATGACCTGGTACCTCTATCGAAATTCTTTGTGAAAAGATATAACTGGAAAAATAAATGAAACTGAAAATTTAAAAAATGTATTAAACCTCAAATGGTTCTGGTCAAGATTTTAAAGGGGAAAAAAAATATTTTGAGGAAAAAAACCTAAATTTTTAAGAGATTTACCAAAATTCTGAATAGGAAAATACTCCATCAAAAACCTGTCGAAGTCACGTAGAAGTCAATGGCAGATGTCCCTGAAGTTGTTACTTGACATTGTGATCCACACTTGTTTTTGTCGAATAATCTGATAAAATTGAGTTGTCTCTGAAACTATTTGATATTAATTCAAAAAAGTTGTGTGATTCAAACTGACACTTGATTTTGTGGCAACATTTTTTTACTTTTTTGAAAATAATTATTGATAAATGATTTAAATTCTAGGATGGGGGATAGGCCCGACTTGGTTTTAATAAAAAAAAAAATAATTCTAGTTTTAGTACACAACCCCCTTCAAATGAAGGCTTTATAATTTTAGCTTCAAGTTGTGCTTCAAACCAATGATCTCTTAAGGACCAAAGGACTTCATGAACTGTGTAAAGACAATATTGTTTCATTGTTTGGTCATCATTTCCTTTGGGTTTGTCTTCAATGTTGACGTTACGAGAATGATGAGTTACGAAGAGAAAGAGTAAGCAATGTCATTTATAATCTCATTTACAATATTTACCACCGTTTCTCTGTTTCCACTTGTCAAGTCAAACTGCGGAAATCAGAAGGACATAAGAAGAGATCCTATTGTTCTCCTAAGCAAATATATAAATGTCCCAGTCCCAAACACAGGTGATAAACATTTCACAACAGCTCCCTATGAAATCCCAAGACCTGGAATAACAGGCACAGTAAGAACAACGCCTCGAGCCTGTGTTTGTCTCTGACACCATTTTATTGCTGTGAGATGTTCAGCACTACAGAATAAACTCTTGTAAATGACAGTTTTAAGCATTTCTCAATTTACGTCAGTCATACGTTCACCTTAATTGAATTTGCTTTTATTGCTTTTCTTATAATGTCAGCTGCCTATGTCTCTGCTTTAGACATCAATAAAAGAGTCTCATTAAATAAAATTTAGCTGTATATGTCAGTTTCTCATTCTGTTCCTTAAATCAATAAACTGTAGTGTTTCCATCCACCAGGAATTGGAAGCTAAGAAAAAAACTCAACATACTGTTTCCAGGGCCCACAATGTGGGTCATGGTTGGTTGAGTGAACATAAAAGAATTTTGACTTGTTTCATTGGTGGAATCATATGATAAAAATAATGGCATTTGTTTGTTTTGGTGGTTGCAGTGTATTGGTCTAGGGTTAAATTAATGGAACAAATCGATTTCTAAGGCTTCTTTTCAACACTACCGGGTGATTTATCAACGTTGGAATTCAACTTTTTGCAACCATTTCGATTTTATTTTGCACCAAACCTCACAAGTTCGAGTTATATTTTCAAAAACTCTAATGTTTGGTGTTTATTAAACACAAAAAACTTCGGCATTTAAACTCTTACAAGTTCATGTAGAAGTAAATGGAAGTTGTCTTAGGCAAATTTCATTTTTTTTTTAATCTGCAAGTTTTTCGAGTTTTTATGAGCTTGTAAACGTACACGTTTTTGGAGCTTATAAACTTAAAAATTCTAGGAACAGGTATGCGATGGTTTAACGCAGAAACCCGTTATCCAGAAAGCTCTGAAATACAGAAAGGCAGTCTTATCCGAATAATCCGAATGATTTATAAAAATTTAATAATAATATAATAATAAAACAGTAGCTGGTACTTGATCCCAACTAAGATATAATTAATGCTTATTGGAAGCAAAACCAGCCTATTGGGTTAATTTCATGTTTACATGATTTTCTAGTAGACTTAAGGAATGAAGAAACCCCAGGTCTCAAGCAATCGGGATAACAGTTCCAAAAACTGTATTCTAGGTTTTTTTCCATGATTATATTCAATCAGTTTTTTTCTATTCTGATTTTTATATAAATAAGCAAACATTCGGGTTTTTATAAAATTGTGAATTTATTCGAAGTAGAAAAAAACTCTGAAACCGCACAAGCTAGGTGTTTGATAAATAATCCCATAATACTTTAAGGGGCTGATTCACTAACTTCAAGTGAAGGATTCGAAGTATAAAAACTTTGAATTTTTGTGCTCCTCAACTATCGAATTGGCGTAAATTCGCCTGAGTAGAATGATTCGAATAGATCGAGCGCAAAAACGCTGCGACTATTCGCCATTCGATAGTCGAAGTACTGGATCGAGCGCAAAAACACTGCGACTATTCGCTCATTCTATAGTCGAAGTACTGTCTCTTTTAAAAATACTTCGACTGCCTACTTCGCCACCTAAAACCTACCGAATTGCTTTAAAAGCCTATGGGAAAGTCCCATAGGCTTGTTTTCCAAGTTTTTGATTGAATAAAAAGTCATTCGATCGAATGAAAATCGTTCGAGCGAATTTTTGATCGAGCGCCTATTCGCCTGGCGAATATTCGTCAATTCGACTATTCGCCAGCGCGTAAATTCACCCGAATTGCCTATTCGATTCTATTCCCCAGTCGAATTTCGAGGGATTTAACCCCTCAAAATTCGACCCTTGATGAATTTGCCCCTAAATGATACAGCAATAGTATCAGTGTTTCAAAACCCCCATCTGTTGGCGAACTTATGTCAAAATAATGGAAACACTCTCGGATGTACAGTAAGTCACCATCTACATTAAAACAGGTATCAATATGTTGGTGTGGGAGTTTTTAATGTATCTAGTACTCATTGTACAATCTCAGTGGAAAAAGAGAATGTATCAATCTAACAGGTGCATCCTAAAATGCATCTCAAACTGGGGAAACTCTGGGCAAAAAGATTTGTTCCATCAAACAAGAATTCAAACAGGAATCCTTGAAAAACCTCCATTAGTAATTCTTGGCGTTATGCATTGCCTATTTATAAAGAACCAAAAAGTACTCTAGAATGTTAATATAAAGTAGAACTTTTCCATATATAGAAATTCCACTTTTACAAAGTAAAATGTTGCAGAAATCCCATTTTCATATAATTTCAATGATTTTGAGACAATTTTCAATGAGTAGAAAAATGTTTGACTAAAAAAACGCTTTATAGCCGTATGCAGTAGGTTTTCAAGAGAAACTTTTGCAAACACGGCTGCAGTAGTTCCTTACATATAGGATAAAATCTGGAAAAAAAAAAAGGAAATTAGTTAAAATCTGTTGAAAATAAATGTTTTCAGCAAATGTGGCTTTATGGAGGGTTGAAAAAGCAAAAGGAAAATAATTTGACCAAAGACAATTTCCCATTTAATTTTCCAAATCCAAAAAAATGGATTTTCTTGTCAACAGGAAGTCAGGATTACATTTTCTTTTTCCTGTAAGGTGATACAGGTATGGGATCCATTATACAGAAAGCTCAGAATTATGGTTAGGCATCTCACATCTTAAATAATTCACACTTTTTTTTTAAATGACGTCCTTGCACTTGATGGTAACTAAGCTGGATGAATCCATCTTGGTGTGTTGAGTTTTGCAAAAATGTATTTTGAAAACCTACCCTTTATCTGGAAAACCCAACATCCCTAGCATTCTGGATAACAGGTTCCATAGCTATGCTGTAAAGTTAGAAATTTGATGGAAACATTTTTTTCCAACCCAACTCAACTATGTACAAATTACAGCACTTGATTTAATGCATACAGACTGGGCACCCGTAGTTTAACTTATTCGAAGCCATTCTATAGTTGGAGATGTTTTCATTTGCTTTTTATTTCTTCTGTTCACTTATTGCCAATTGTCTTTGTTTTATGTAGAGTCTTATCACTGTTACTGGGGAGGAATTAAAGAGAAGCTATTTATGATTAATCTGCTGTTCGTTGTTGAACATCTGCTGCTGTTAATGTAATCCACAAAATGAGAGCCAAAGGGAACATTTACCCCTGAGACTTACAGAACATCTAGACACAAATAAGAGAATTTTGCTGGATAATAGTGCAGATGAATGATGTATCACAGTAACGTTTTAACATCTAGAAAATAAAAATCATTTAAAATATTCACTGATTTCAAAGGCAATTCTAAATGTAAGACACAATGGAGTCTTTAGGGGATTAAGTTGCATATCCAAAGGTCAGACAATAACCACACAAACAAAATGAAACATTTAGGACTGCTCACAATTTCTAGTCTTGGACTATAATAAATAAGGAAAAACAAGTATGTTTTTAGGTGTATTTTTTAATGAACTAACTCGTATTTGTATAGAAAATCTCTCTGCATCAAATCACTCAACATTCAACCATTAAAGTACAATCATTCCCAGAGTTGGTGGAAACCAAAGAGATGCATTTTTTAGCCTTAACATTTTTTGTAACAAACTTTTATTAAAGATTTAGTAAAGAAGCAAATAAAGATTTGGGCCTATCCCTGAACATCTTATGACTTCTAGAATAATTTATGAAATGTCTTTTTGTAAATACAGGTATAGGATCCCTTATCTGGAAACCCGATATCCAGAAAGCTCTGAATTACGGAATGGCTGTCTCCCATAGACTCCATTTTATCCAAATAGTCCAAATTTTTAAAATTTCCTTTTTCTCTATAATAATAAAACAGTACCTTGTACTTGATCCCAACTAATTAATCCTTATTGGAAACAAAACCAGCCTATTTTGGGTTTATTTATTGTTTAAATGAATTTCTAGTATACTTAAGGCATGAAGACCAAAATTATGGAAAGATCTGTTATCCAGAAAACCCCAGGTCCCGAGCATTCTGAATAACAGGTCCCATACTGTACTATAATACATCAAGATCAGGCCGGCCGAGGCAGCCGGACACCCTAGGCACCCCCATGTCATGGGCATGCATGCCAACAAACGAGCACAAGGTCAAGGGCTCGGACATAGGGTAGGCAACAGAAAAGGTACGAGGGCTTTTGCGCCCTATGTACGTGCCTCTCCCACTTAACCTTAGTTTCAGCCCTGATTAATTTTAATTCAAGGCAGGTAAAAAAAGAGAAAGAAGACACGCTTCACCGTCAAAATTATGTGGTTGTACTGGAGGATACATTAGATAGATTCAAGGAAGGGTTGGATGTATATTCAGGCTACTGAAACGAATTCTTATATGAGCAAAAACTTCATGTTTCACTTGTCATGTTTCACTTATCAAAAACAAAAAGCACTGTGTTGTTTTTTCCTGCCGAAATTCTAATACTTACATTGGCACTTTTTTCTGTATTTTCCTCTGCACAAAAAACATAATTTTTTTTCTGGAAAAACAAAATGCGTGACAAAATTCTAATAATGATGTTTCTATTTTGTTAGATTTTTTTTTTGGAATTTTTTTTTTATCATTTTTGGCAAAACAAAAATGTTTGCACAAATTCATGAAACTTTTTGCCACTGCCAAAAACATGAAATTCCACCATGAAAATTTTCCACGCTGGTTTTATTTAGACTAAAAGGTTGAACTTGAGGGGTTTTTTTTCAATCTAAATTATAGTCATACTAGTTTCTTGACTAGTTAAACATTAAGCACAAGCTAATATTAATTTCACTGCATATTTCCTAAAATATTGGGGGTTATTTATTAAAACCTGAAATTTATCTCTTGTATTTATCAAAACAAAGTCAACCAAACTCCCTTCCACAAATTGAACTAATTTATCAATATTTATGTTCTCAAAAAAGTCGAAGCCAAAATACATTGTGACAAAATGCAAACTTTATCAAATTGTTGCTACGAAAATGCAACTTTTTCAGATTATTGGATGAAAACTCTGACTTTATCAGATTATCCAGCGCAGATCACGATGTCTAGAAATACTGTAACCTCAGGGACATCTGCCATTGACTTCTACATGACCTTAAAAGGTTTGAGATGAAGTATTTTCGGGTTCGGATTTTTAGCAGCTTTCGGGTATGATAAATCTCTAACAATTCAAGTTTTTTTCCTCAAAAATCTAGAGTTTTTCCCTTTAAAGCCTCGACCAGATAAATTCAAAATTTAATCAATGGGCCCCTAACATTATAAATTGTAAGTTCACTTTGAAATGTATTTACTGTTTATAATTTTCTACAGAGAAATAATACACACTATGGTCTTTGATTAAATAGTTAATTAATAATTATTTTAATAAAAAATAAAATATTTAAGACCAATTTCATGTCTTAAAATCCCATTAAATGTATAGATAACAAACTGTTTTTCTCTAATGGAAGTGGAGCATTAAAACAACCTAAAGATTCTTTCTCTTTTAAAGTTTTAATCAAAAGTGTGGGCATTTAGAAGTGCGTCTTACTGGAATGAGACCCAAGTGAACAATCTCCATCCATTGCAACAAAACCCATATTCTTTTCTTAGTCTCAAAACAGAGCATTTAAGGAACGTAATTTAGAACACTCTTCCCCTGGGGAAAACAAATTAGAAACACAAATCAAACAGAATTTGTATCAAATACATTGAATATCTGGAGGGAGAAATCAAGTTTGCTGCCAGAAGCAAAACTGTTGAAAATGTGCAATGCATAGATAGAAAATGTATGCCCTAATCTGATTTTAAAGATGTCACTGGGGGGTTCCGACACCACATAAAAGATAAATGAGTTTCATAATGATCAAATGAGTGCAAGGGGACTTCTGCTATCTCTATAAATTACAATAGGCAGAATAGCCTTTCTTTTAATTCTTAATTTACAGTTCTGAGTGAAATAATTAGAATTCATAGTCAAACCCATCTTTGAAACATCTACCACCTAAAATGACCCTCCTCCTCTATCGAAGCTTTTGCTGCCACCTTTCTGTCAATTCCATGTTGTACTCCATGATTTTAGAATATTTTGGGTTTTCTTGGAATTTAGTTTTTTCGGTTCACTTTGGAGTGACGCCTACACTTCAAAACGGTCAACAGCATTGACATTGGTGTTATTAGTGATCATACATCATGCTTCCAACTTACAGTATAGGCACTCATATATAAAGAAAGACTACAAATCACTAGTGATGAACAAAAACGTTTGCCATGGTCAAAAATCAACCATGTGTTTAGTTTCGGACATAAAAAAAAAGACACCCGTCAGAAAAGTTGCACATCATAAAAACCACCCATAGACTCCAATGGATTTGGCCACAAAAAGTTGTCACATCAATATAGTTACTTGGCAAAAAAACGTTTCTTGAAATTTTCGCCATTTTGCTCATTTTCGCATGGGTTTTTTACCAAAGCATAACACAACACATTTGCTCGTTAGTTTTCTTCATATTTCTTATTCACATAATAACAAATGTAGATGAAAGAAGAAAAGCAGCATTGATGGAGGATACATACTTATGAGGTTTTGAAGGGGGTGGGGGAAATAACCAGTGTTTCTTATTTTATATCACAACTAAATACAAAAGAAACTGATTTCTGATGATCTTTTCCAACTGCTTCCTTTGTGAGATTTCTAATGACAACATTTTTATTTGGGAAAGTAATGTATTTCTAAGAGTGATCATTATATTTTCCATCAAAGACAGCATCATGTAAACCATTGGATAGAAAACCCTTTTTAAAATGTCTTCTTCCTGTCCTCCAAGCTTTGTTCTACCTTTTGTCTGCAGACCCCTCCTTTATAGCTGGGGGTCCTAGGCTGGGAAACTGCTCTGAAAACAGTTATACTGCAGGTCCATGTTGTTCTCACCCAACATGAAGGACACATACAGTACCGAGACCAGGATGCTGAAAATGGGTTGAAGGCACTCAAAACAATTGTCCTCAGTGACACTAGACAGGAAGGTAGATGTCAGGGTCTTTGACAACTAATATATGTTAGTAGGGTCTTAGAGGGTTTGAAACACTGTGATTTAAATAATGCATAAAAATGAAAGTGTGCATTTCTTGGGTTAGGGTGGGTGAGATAGGACAGGAAGGGTTCTTATTAAGTAAGAGATTCCTCCTTTTGATAAAGAAAATGTGTAAGGAAGTGTTAGGGGCCCATTTACTTAGCTCGAGTGAAGGAATAGAGGAAAAAAACTTCGAATTTCGAATGTTTTTTGGCTACCAATGGCTACCATTGAATGGGCTACTTCGACCTTCGACTACGACTTCGAATCGTACGATTTGAACTAAAAATCGTTTGACTATTCGACGATTTGATAGTCGAAGTACTATCTCTTTAAAAAAAAACTTCGACCACCTAGTTCGCCACCTAAAAGCTACCAAAGTCAATGTTAACCTATGTGGAAGGTCCCCATAGGCTTGGCTATCCTTTTTTGGTCCAACACAAATCGTTCCATCGATGGATTAAAATCCTTCGAATCGAACGATTTAATTTTTTGAGGATTTAATTTTTCGTTCAATCGTTCGAACGAACGAATAGCGCTAAATCCTTCGACCTCGATATTCGAAGTCAAAGGATTTAACTTCGACAGTCGAATATCGAGGGTTAATTAACCCTCGATATTCGACCTTAAGTAAATTTGCCCCCTGGTGTCACTTTAATGTTGTTACATTTCCTCTCCTACCACATTCCCTTTGTCACATACGATATACAGTTTTTCATTGATTAGTGAATTTCCATCAGTTTTCATAAGTCAAGCTGCCATGCTCCTACACAGAAAAACATACGTATTGGCGAATCGCCATTTAATTTACTATTAGTTCTGTTGAGGCATCAGATCACGTATTTACGTGTACGTAAGCTCAGATCCGTTTTGACACTCATGGCTGCTAAGAGATATCCACTGTATGTTTCAACTTGCTTTCAACAGCTGTATTTTAATTGTTATATAGAAAGTAGGAGAGGGGATAATCCATGGTCAATAAACCACTTAACATGTTAGCACTTTGCAGTTACGCTTTGCAGTTACTAATAAAATAATGGACCATGAATCATGTTCAGAGGAATTGATAACAAGCAGAATTCAGATGGCACATCAAAGATGACTTCAAAGATCAAGAGAATTCATTTGTGCTTGATTTGTACATTGATTAGTACAAAGGGATGTGAATGTAATAGAAAACATAAACAAAACGATATAGCGGAGTAACGAATAAACACCATGTCTTGACAATACCATTGATAGGCTGATGTGTCAGAGCATCATTGGTAGTGATGGGCAAATTTGTCCCATTTCGATTTGCCACGAAATTCCTGCGAAATTAGCAAAACGGCGAAAATTATGTTCCGCCGATGTCAATAAAAAAAAATCACAAATTTATTTGCCTGCGGCGAAACGTGGAAATTTGCCATGAATTCGCCCATTATTAGTCATTGGTGGATGCTAGTGAAGAATATAATATATTATATAGTACAACCCATCTTCAGGTTCATCTCTCTAAAGAACTAGTTAAACCAGTTCTACTACAGTATATCCATTTTACATATATTTTTTCTGTCCAATTAAAGACATTTGGTCAGTCTTTTTTCACCAATTTTAGACAGTGGCCAATGAAAGTGCTCACTAGACATCAGGAGGATGTTGCTTTTCCATTTTATGTGTTCATAAGAAATACAGTATTTATTTTGTCTATGGCGACTGTTTAGGTTCACCTAAAGAATAAACCCTACTTATGCATAATATATACTCTATCTAAGGCTATTCTTTCAGCCCACCTTGCAACTTACTTATGACTGACATTACAGAAAACTCACTAACGTTTCAGCTTTACAGTAATTCAAATGAAACCAAAAACCAAAGTCATGAAATCGCCGGAGGGCAAGAAGTTAGGAGGAGTGAAGCCTCCTCAATGAGAAAACTAAAGACAGTTAACTACATTATAAAAGTAGATGTGATTAGAAGCGGCTGTCTCTGGCTTCCTGAATAACCATTTCCTTAATATATATTGCTTTTGGACTGCGGGATGATAAAATCTCATCCAATGAAACGGCAGAGAGGAAACTACTGATGGACGAGATGAAAAAAGTTTGGATAAAGCAATGCAAGACCTGTTACAAGAGGGAAAAAAGTAGACTTTGAGGTCTCTGTTCTATTACATGTTGAGAATGAAGGACGTGCGTGAGCGAAGGGTCATGATTTAATCTGCAACAACCCCTCATACAAGTACAAACGATCTCCTAACATCCTTATCATGACAGTGATGAGCCAAAGAGTGTTGGAGAGATAGCGCCATGGGTAACTCCACATATTGCTCTTCTCTAACAAGTCATCTATCACCTTGGAAGACAAGGTAAAAGCTACAACTTTTTTATACCTATGCTGGATATAGGCAGACCAAGGAATAGAACCCTAACAATATATTTGTATAAACCTACTATGTATGATGTGGCAATGTTTAATTGGTTTTAATAATATAAGGGTGGGTCCATGTTGGGTATAAATCTCTATGATCTGGTGTGTATCATTAATGCCTATGATTAAGTACCAAAGGGTATGAAACGCGTAAGGCAGAATACCATGGGATTTGATTCCCAGGGCTCACGTAATATGCTGGCTCAATATCACAGGCATATAGAAACACACACATCAAGGCCTTTATGTTCTTTATTTATTATTTCATGAGGCATTGTAGGAATGCCCAAAATCCTAGCCATGTCCAACTGTTCCACCCTGAGAAGGTGAATCACAATTGGTAATATTGACACCGACTATTTGTTGTTTCATTTTCATGTACTGTAAATCTTCAGCATAATTCCTAAAAATATATTACCATTTCCTATGTTAGAATTGGCAGAAAATAATATTTATTAGTGAAAAGAAATAAGCTCTTGAAACTCTTCCACTGGCAACACCTCTCTCGGAGACAAGATGTTCTTGCTGTTGGCATCCCTAAATCCTCTGCTGATTTATAATGGATGTTCTGGCTCTATCTGATGGAAAAGCGTCCTGCTTCTCCCTGGGATCCATTTGTTACTTTGGATCTCTTAATCTTCGCCTCAGTCTCCAGAGCTAATCAGCTTTGATAGATGGACCCTTATGTTTGCACCTTCCCGCGAGCCTCCAATTGCATTGTCCATCATTAGTCATCGGATCTGTTTCTGTTACTTACTTAATCCGTTGTACGGATCTAAATGGGATGCTGGGGGCAGAGGATATAAGAGCAGACTTGGAGGGAAAGGCGTTAAGAAAAAATGGATCTTTCAGTGCTGTTATCACATCCATTTGTCTGTGATCAAATACTGGGCCTGCCATTAACAATCCTAGTGTTCTTTCCCTTTACTTTTTTATAGTGCATCCCTAAAGCATAGATGCTACAACTGCCAACTAAAGGTCAAAGCAGGGAATTTATCTACCCCAAAACTATATATATCTTGAAAATATGTCTCTAATAATTGCCACTTCAATGGCTTGAAACTGAATATAGCAATCAGTATTTCATTATATTGTTCTTATATAGTAAAATGCAAATGTTGATTGTGTTGGGGTCCATGTAGTTATCAAAAATATCCTAGTGGTCCCTAAATAAGGGCTGTTATTGGCTATTTTTTAGCCCGGGACTTCCAGCCCATAACAGTCCAAGTTTGGGCCAGTCTCCAGACCAGTAATTATATCAGAAATACCTACTTTGAAGCCATTGAGAGCAACATCAAAGAAGGTGGTGAGCAGCATTAGGGTACTGGTTGGGGATCATTGATCAATGTGTAAACATGGTGGAGTCATCAAAAAATCATCAAGGAAATTGAGGTTTGCTTGACATACAAGACCAGAGCATAAGCTGTGAATCAGTAATAGGATGGGGAGCTATCTGAAGACGGGGAGCTATTTGAAGCTTCTCTGGACCCTCAGATCAATGAAGCTTGTTGATGTCTTTGTCCAGACAAGTGTAGCATTTTTAGCTTATTGTATTGTTAAACTTTAGCCTTTAGCCAAATTCAGCCCATGTTAATCCCTTTAAATACATCAACAAAAACTAAGGCATTAGGAGCACATTTTGGCCAAACTTTGTAAGCTTAGGTGCATTCAAGTAAATGTCTACAGATGTTTCTGGTGTAGCTTAGGCTACATGTGTAAATGACTGCAGAAATAATTGTTCAGGGTAGTCTGTGATATTGCTTAGGGATAACTCTCTCAATCTATCCCATAAATCTCTCAATTTTATCCCATAAAAGACATATCCATGTGGGTCAAATCAATGTGTGCCAAAATGGGAATCCGCTGATTTATAGAAGTTTTCACTTAATATGCCTGCTGTGAATCAACGTCCTACAGATAAAGTCAATGTTTAGGTTGGAGGAAATGTGGTCAATGATTGCTGGGGGGATTCTGGGAATTGTCAAAGTCAATACACAATATCTGTGGATCCACAGGATGAAGCATCTTATAATAAGTGAGTTTGTGAATGCCTTGCTGAATGGAAGATATGTTGGATAGCTTTAAGAAGGGGTTATTTGGCTCATAGTACAAGTTGATCTAGGGACTGCTCTGATTCCATCTTTTTCCCCCTCTGAGGCAAATTGGATAGGCATCCACTGTTTTTTTTTTTTTGCCTTCCTCTGGATCTACTGGCAGAGTTAAAAGTTTGAACTTGATGGATGTCTTTTTCCACCTAATTTTGTTACTATGTTACTATGAATGACTATGGTATTTGTTTTTTTCTTATCCCCTCTACTTATTCTACTCCCTTATCCAACATTGGACATCACAGCTTGTGGTCAATACTGAGTTCCTTGATCCTTGCTTATAACAGGATGCATTTGATATATACTATAAGGAAGCAGAAGATACTACATGGAGTAAAATAATAAATGGGGACTTAAATCTACTATGTAGATATGTTATAGTCAAAGAAATTCTTTTCACACATGCATTAGTCCTTCTGTCCTTGTATTTCTAAACCACTGCTTTATGCTATTGACTATATACAGAATATAACCAAAAGAGAAGTCAAAAGATCCCACTAAGGAATATGTCTGTTGACATTAATGCCCGGGGGACTTTGGGAGCTGTTGTTTAGTAACACTTTGAAGGCCACTTGTCTACAGTAGGTTTTCCATCCCTGTCCCACGCTATTTACAGTATGTGAGAGGGTTTATAGAAAGTGAAACATTTCTAGATACAGGGTGATTTCCTCTTTATCTTCATTTAAGTGGGGCAGATATCCTAATGAATATTGCTCTTTTTCCCTCAGTGCAGCAATGTGTTTGACTACAGCCCACAGAAGAATCATCAAGGCAATGAATCCATAATACACCATCAGATAAAAATGGGCTTGCCACATAACCGGACCTCAGTCAAAGGGTTACTGCTTAAAAAGTTATCATGACCTGAATAAATGAGAATCTTCATAGACATGTTGTTTATTGTACAAATAGTCAGGGCCGCCATCAGAAATCGCAGGGCCCCCTGGGCTGCTCCCACCACAAACCCCACCTACATGTCCACCCTCCACACCCCACAGGTCCACCCCCCACCACACACTTAAAAAAAAATACATTGGTGGCTATGGTTCCCACATGTTAATAAAAAAATAAAAAAATATTGGTGGTCAGGGCCCCCCCATTGAAAAAATCATTTGTGGTCAGGGGCCCCCCATTAAAAAAACTTCTGTGGTCAGGGCCCCTCATTAAAAAATATTGGTGGCTAGGACCCCACATGGGGAAAAAAATTGGTGGCCAGCCCCCCCCCCACGTTATAAGAAAATTGGTGTCCAGGGCCCCCCTTAAACGTCCATGTAAAAAAACTTGCCCCACCCCCAGAAGTTTAAAAAAAATTTGGTGCCCAGGGCCCCATCACACAACAGGGACCACAAAGGGTTACCTTACTGCTGTACTTACTTCATTAGTGTGACCCACCTGCTGTCAGTGAGCTGCCAACTACAGAAGGGAGGAGGGGAGGACATGTGGCTGCATCTTCTTCCCTTATTGGTTACAGAATTTCAAGTCCTGGTACCGCTGCATGGTGATTGAATGAGCTGGAGGGGAAGTTCAAACCTCAGATATCCAATCCCTGAGCAGCTCAACCGGGACTTAAACTCAGTGACCAATAAGGGGAAGTCATGGACAGAAGAAACCTCCCCTTGTGTTCCCGCCCTGCCTTCCCGAAGTCAGCAGCTCTCAGAAAGCAGGGGGGCCCGGATAATCAAGAAAGTGTGGCGTGGCTGTGCCCCCTTACCCTTAGGGTCCCCTACAACTCTCCCCCCTGCCCCCCCCAATGGCTGCTCTGCAAATAGTACATCTGTAAAAAAAGCCTCACACGTTTCATGCCACTTCAGGGCACTTAATCATAAGTAGAAGGGGAAACCCCAGAAGGGCACAAATGCCCCTGTAATCTGTTTGGTTATTAATCATAAGTAATGCCAAAATCCTTTCTCAGGGTTTCAAAGCTATTATCATTGCACAAAGCATCTCTGGCATACTTATACCTTTGTTTTACAGATCTACCATTTGAAATAGGGGAAAGCCCCTCCTTCCAGACCTGGGGGTAAGATTCATTAGAAGAATATTATTATAAGAAATGAATTATGAAGAGGAGCAAATGCCTCTGTTCCCCAGGGGAAGATTTCGAGCTGCAGGTAAGATTTCAGGCTTTGCACAATCTCATTATCATTGGCAAATGCATCTCTTGCTCGCACGGATATGATAGCCCCAGAGCATGTAATATTTGGATAATCATCTGCGTTGCAGGCTTCATCAATGCTCCTGTTTAGTTCCACATCTGTAGGAAAAAATAAGATGTATGTTTTGCTCCCCTATTCCGTGTTAATCCCATTTTGTGTGTATTTATGATCTTCCGGCGCTTTGCTATCTCAATGCAATTTTATATAAGAGAATGGAAACATTTTTCTTGCAAATTAACTTAAAGAGGCACTAAAGGCAAAAGTATTGTTTTCTTATTTGAAATTTGAGGCAAAATGGAATATTTCTCTAATGCATTATCATTGTTTATTGGTTTAAGTTTCTGTGTTACAGTGATTTTAAATTCTGTATACGTATTCATTCACTCTAGTCACTGTCTACTCATTATTAGAGTAACATTAGAGTAACAGGGTCGGACTGGGGGGATTGGGGCCCACCAGGGCTACTGCCCGAGGGCCCCCCTCCAGGCCCCCATACCGCTCTGGAGCGATACGTTTGCCCATACGTGCACTGTGCCGGGTTTGCGTATGCGCACAAAATTTTTATTTCACTGTGACCCCCAACAAAGAGGGGTCGCGCCACTAAGAAGTGAGTAGGGGGTCGGCGGGGCCCACAAGAGCTCAGGTCCACCCCGTTTTTTCCTGACACTGCAAGCCAACCAATCATAATCCTCTCTGTCTACTTCCTATGAAACAGCCCTGTTGTGCCTCTTTAGTCCTCAATCAAGTCTCACTGCTGAAATCCCTAGTGTAGAACTACAAACAAACTGCACAACTTTCCTCTCCACCCTTTAAAGAACACAACTGCTAAATTTTGCATTTTTTCTGTCCTGTGTTATGCTGAATTCAGTTGCAAAGTAGTCATGGGCAAATTTGCGCCGTTTCGCTTCACCGAAAAATGTGCGAAATTCGCCAAACGGCACCGGCGTCTCGTTTTTGACGCCGGCGCCCGTTTTTTTTAATTTTCGCCAGCGAATTTTTGCAGGCGTTTCGCAAATTTTTCCGGCGGCGAATAAATTCGCCCATCACTATTGCAGAGTAGTGATGGGCGAATTTGCACAAAAATGGCGCGATTGTGCAATTACTAGGGGGTGTGTACTTTTTCTTCCACCAGAGGGTTTAGTTCCTATAAAAAGTTTCTAAAACTACACAAATAGTTAAAGGACAACTAAACCCTCCTAAAAGAACACACCCCCTAGTAATTGCACAAAGAGGTGTAACTCTATCAAAAAATTACTACACTATATATTACTATTTTTTTGTTGTCTATCCCTGAACTTATAGCGCTGGTTTTCTTCCTACAAACGAAAGACTTTATTAAAATTATTTTGATGCCCATTGACTTAAATGTGTTTCGCCACTTTTTCAATGTTTCTAAAATTTGGTGAATTTTTCAGCGAAACGAAATGCCACAGATTGCCCATCACTTACGGGTGAAACGTCTTCAAGAAAAACACAGCAAGTCCAGTTGATTTAACTTATTTCTACAGTTATACCACGACCTGGATGAATGAGAATCTTCACAAATATACACCATCTAAAAGCTGTTGAGGTCATGGAGAAGTCAATATGAGCTGTCCTTAGCCAACTGTAAAATATTTAGTAATTGGAGGTTTTAGAGTTTTTTTTTTAAGATTTGTTTTTAAGCTGGTAAACGAACAAAAATTTGGAGTGGAACCTTTCGTATTCTTAGTCCATGTTTTTATTCGTTTGTGCTTTTTATATTTGGATTATATTTTGATATTTGTGGTTTTTTGTGTGTAGTTGTGGTTAAAAGAAACTCTTAGGGGCAGATGTATCAAGGGTCGAATATCGAGGGTTGATTAACCCTCGATATTCGACTGCCGAATTAAAATCCTTCGACTTCGAATATATTTTGCGCAATTCCTTAGATCGAATGATCAAAGGAATAATCGAACGATTAAATCCTTCAAATCGAACGATTCGAAGGATTTTAATCCATCGATCGAAGGATTATCCTTCAATCAGAAAAACCTTGGAAAGCCTATGGGGACCTTCCCCATAGGCTAACATTGGCCTCATTAGGTTTTAGGTGGCGAACTAGGGGGTCGAAGAAATTTTTAAAGAGACAGTACTTTGATTATCGAATGGTCGAATAGTCGAACGATTTTTAGTTTGAATCGTTCGATTCGAAGTCGAAGGTCGTAGTCGAAGGTCGAAGTAGCCAATTCGATGGTCGAAGTAGCCAAAAAAAAACATTCGAAAATCAAATTTTTTTTCCTCTATTTTCCTCTATTCCTTCACTCGAGCTTAGTGAATGGGCCCCTTAGGGTGTTATTTACTACAGGGCAACCCTTTTGAGCAGGTGTTATTTACTAAAATTAAATGAATCAAAGCAAAGTCGACCAAACTCCCTTCCATGAATTTAACTCATTTATCAATAATTTTTCTCAGAAAAGTCAGAGCAAAAAAAAAAAAAATTGTGACAAAATCAAGCGTCAATTCGTATAGTACGATTGATGTTCGGAAAACTCAACTTTATCGAATCTCCACTGCTAAAAAGATACTGTTTTGGATTATCGGACGAAAACCCTGACTTTATCAGGTTATCCAGCACAGATCATGATGTCAAGAAACATCTTCAGGGACATCTGCCATTGACTTCTACATAACCTAGACAGGTTTGAGATGAAGCATTTTCAGATTTGGATTTAGCAGCTTTGGGGTATGATACATTTCTAAAAAAATGTAGGCTTTTTTCCCCACGAAAAATGGACCCATAAAACTACATGAATTTGAATTTTGATAAATAAGGCTCAAGGAGTACTTCATGTGTAGCATCTATAAAATATAATATCCCATCAAGCAATGGTTTTGTGTTAGGTTCATGTCAGGTCACACTTTGTTATGTTCTTTCCCAAGGTAGAGGAAACACAAGAAAATGCAACAGTTGCACATGTAAGAGCAATGAGACATCCACCAGGAAGGCCATTTTCTATCAAGAACTGTCATTGTTTCACGGTGTCAAGGTTCATTTACAAAAGTGATTGTGAGAGCTCAAAGATGGACTCAATGTAGAGTTCAAATGAATGCAGTTCAAACACACCTTTGTTGTCCTCTCCCCAGGTCTAAAGGGCTGTGCTTCATACAAGTATTACACAAAAGAACTATGCTGATAATTTACCATTTCAATGTTTATCTGTGTTTGTTTCAGTGGAAAAAAAAAGCTTTTTATGATTTCAGAAGAATCCAACTTGCAGTTCAAATGAGGGAAGAAAGCAATGTGGCCCAGGCTGATCTCTGTTGTCTTTTCTTTCTATTACTAATCTGGGACTGAGTTTATTGTCTCTGTGACATGTTCTATTTTTCTTAAGCTGAAGAGCCAACTGAATAAGATACAAATCCGGCTCATTCCAGCCAGTAATCTAATAATTGACCAATGTGTTCCTTTTCATGCCAATAAACTAGACGTCATTCCCTTATTTGGTGGGAATCACGAGGAACAATACATTTCTGTTTAATTTATATTACAGTGAATAGTAATGGGCGAATTTGTCCCGTTTCGCTTCGCCAAAAAATTCACTAAATGCATTGAAGTCAATGGGCGTCACAATCATTTTGACATGCTTTGATTTTGACGCCAGCAAGAATTTTTATAAGCACGCCTGTTTTGTCCAGATGCATTAAAGTCAATGGGCGTCTGATAATTTTTTCATCTGCTAATTTATTCGCTGGTGGCGAAACACAGAAATTCATCGCAAGTTCGCACCTGGCGAATTTATTCGCCCATCACTAACAGTGAACTTTGGATTGGACAAAAATGCAAATCTCAAGTCAAGTTTGTCTAATGCATATTGTTTTACTTATTGGCCAACTGTTAATGTCTGAGAGAATGTTCTTCTGTAATAGTCCGACACAGAATTATATGCTAAAGGTATTTAATAAGTCACTTTATGAACTCATTATACCAGTTTAAAGGTAAACAGTATCTATTTTGTTTAGTCAGTCACTAATATTCATAGTTAAATACTACTACAAAAGGCTTTCCGTTGTCATTTCAGTGTTCTTTAGACAACTAAACTAAACTAAACAATATCTCCAAAAGTATGTGGACACCCTTTATAATTATTGTATTGAGACTGGGCTCTTGTTCAGTCTGTAGAGTGATTCAACTGACACACACAAGTAAAACAAACATAAGAGATTTATTGATACTTAGCTGAGGGACCCCTCCATAAAATGGCTCAACAGCAATTCCAACATAACCAGGCACTCTGAAGTCCAGGCAGAAGTCAAAGAGCCTCCCCCAAAATGAAGCTTTATATATGTTTCCCCCACACAGGATATAAGACGATTTATACATTTTAGCAGCTAACATACTATATATGGTAAAAACTACACTTAGCATACTATATATGGTGAAAATCAAGCATTAACCAGTGTCACATTCCTTGAATTGCCAAAAGCTCTAGATGCCATCTTTAAAGGGGACCCGTCACCCCAAAAAAATATTCATAATCCTATTTTATCACATCAATCACATCAGTCAAGCAAAATGAACTTTAATTACATTATGTAAATTATTTGAATTATTCAATTATTTGAATTTTGTTTCCTCCAGTCTGGGAATTCATAATTATAACAAGCAGGCAGGAGCCATTTTGTGGACACTGTTATTAAGACAAGCCTTGTATCATCTCAGAATCTTGTTTGTGCACAAGAATGGGGGACCTGATGCCCATCCCCATGTCCTGGTTACACAATTAAATGGTGAAGAGAATGGGGGAATGTGGGGAGAGCAGTGACATGTAGGAAGTGCTGAATGGAAAGTGAAAGTAATTGTCTGCCCCACCTCTATGCCCAGGGCATAGAGGCGGGGCAGACAATATTTGATTGACAGCTGAGATGTTTAAATGAGCTTACAACAGCTTTGAATGCTTTAATAAAAAAAAGAAATTGGATTTCATGTTTAATTTGAAAAATACTTTTATTATACAGATTTTTGTGTCTGGGTGACAGGTCCACTTTAAGGTGTTGTTCTATTCTCTCTATCTTCTGCTCTGTGAATCACTCATTTTCCTTACATTCCACCCCTTGATTCACAGAGAAGTATGATAGGAAAATAATTCAAAAGCATTGAAACGTATGGGCAATAGCTGACGCTTGTCAGATACTGTATGGTACTAGCCTTGATACATTAAATCAGTTTCAGAATAATAGAAAAAGCTAAACATAAGCATAAAATAAATAATTGACCATCCTTAGCAATAGCTCTAGCTTTTTTCTACAACAGTTTAACCTACTCAATGTGGCTTAGAATGACATCCGCATTATTAGGGATGAAGGTACATGCACCCACTTGTTCAGAATTTCATGCCCCACCCTATCCAAGATGCAAACCAAGTCCATATCATATCATCAGTAGTAAATAATTTGTGTCTTATTCTATGGAAAACTTTGTTTATCCACCAAATCTGTATCTTTTATAGTTTGTAGTGCAATACACTCATTTTCCTTACAATTATAAAGCAAATTAAGCAGATTACTAGAATTCTCTGCTTTTTGGAACAGTTTAGAGAAGACTGTGTCCTGTTCCAGCACAATAATGTCCCCATTCACTGTCTGTATAGAATTGGTTTGCTGAGATGGGAAGAACTTGACTGCACAGAGCTCTGACCTTAACACAACTGAACACCTGTGGGATGAATTGGGAACCAAATTGTGAGCCAGGCCCAATACCCAACATTGTGGCCAATTTCTTATGTAGGAATGGAAGCAAATCCCATCATCTATTGAAAAGCCTTTCCAGAAGAATAGGGGAGAGCAGAAGTACTAGGAACAACTATATATTAATTGGTTTAGGAATGAGATGTTAGTAGGCAGGTGCCCCCACATGTTGGCCTGTATTTTATGAAGGCTCAATTTGAAAATCCAAAACTGTTGAAACCCTGTATTTTATGAAGGCTCAATTTGAAAATCCAAAACTGTTGAAACCCTGAGCCTGCCACTTTAGTTTAAGTCACTGATATTGATACAGTAAGCCATTTACGTTGTATTCAAAAACAAAATGTATTGTTGTTTATATGAAGAAATAGAGGGTGAATTAAAAATAAAGATAATATATTTGGAAACTATAGCAGAGCTCAACTTGACTTATGGCAATCTTTGCTTTTACCCTAAGAGAAGAGAAGATAATCCTTCAAAAATCTATAGAAGGAATTTAATGCAACTAAATGAGATCACTGCCTATCATTACTTGCCCCATGCAGAGTCTCCCTAATGCTCGCCATGGTCCCCGAAGATAAACTGGTTTGTGGGCACTTAAGAACACATTTCCTAAGGGTTTCAAATGTGTTTTTTGTCTGCTTTTACAAATTGTACCACAAAAATTGCCTGAAGATCCTAAAAAAAAATCTATAGGTTATGTTAGATCATATATTTATTTCCTCTTTTCCTTGTTCACTTCATCAATTTGTTCATAATGCAAAAAGGAAATAAATAATGCATGCAAGCTGGGAAACATGACACTTTAAGGTACAATATTAGTAGCAAAACAGCCCTTTGATACTTTGATACAAGAAATGGGTAGAAAATCTCTTTCCCTGTGTTTCTTGTGGAAAATTAGACTTTAGGGACTGGAAAACCATCAGCCAATTGAAATTCAGACCCTCTGCTGGAGATGGCTCATCCATCGTATTGGCATCTATTGAGTGAGCATCTCTTTAATGTGTAATGTTAGTTATGTACCACTTAAGCTATGCCATATACACAGGATTAGGAGCTGAGAGTCTGTTTTCCCACTAAATCCTTGTTCAATGTCATGGACTTATCTGCCAACAGGCCCAAGCTGAGTCACTGCTAGTGTGCTGCTAAATGGATTGTAATATTGTACGTCTCTGCAAAGTGAAGGAATTTATCAGCAAGCTGAATGTGCTTCCATCAACAATGCTTTAGTCCTATGTACAGGAATGGAGTATAAATAGGTCCAACCATAAAATGTATAGCCATGTTATAAAGGATAGGATTTCTAGGTAATTAGTTAGAAAGCCTAAAATGGTATTGCCTGATTTCACTGGACCTATTACACTAGAGGAGTGGAGGGCCACAAGGACACCAGGTCATACTGTATGTACGAGATATATATATATATATAAAGCAATAACCAATACCCAATCCCAGAAAATATGGCAAGGAAGCCAAAATGACCCTCAAATCCAAGCAAGTTATATTGTGATGTCCTCATGGATTCTGTGGTTGGACATTGATGTGATCAATAGACACCTTAAAATGATACACTGCTACAGATAATCCTTAGTTTCTCATCAATACCTGATTTTTTTTTTACTTTGTAGACTTTTGTAAGTTAGGGCTAAGCCAACTGGATAGGGAAATGCTAGTTCTAATGGTAACTTGCTTTGGAGATCAGGGATTTATACAACTGTTCATTGCGGATGGTTCCCTGTAACAATCTCATAATCAGCACTGACTTATAATGTATAAGTGAGGGCCTGTGTCCATCCAGATCTACTGGTTCATCATGGTCCTCTTACTATGGGTCTACCATTGAAAATATTGAGACCAGCATGCTTTTTGCACTCTATTTAATTTAGTGATTAAGTGATTTCAAAATGTATGTATCAGCTTACTGTTCCTTTAATGTAATGACATGTGACTTGGACTATGGTACATTTGTTTGCCTTGGGTACGAAGTCCTATGAAAGCCATGCCACCTTGACTTTGGGCAATAAGTACCACATTTAAGCAAATGTATGATGATGTAAATGTTTTTCTCCTTCTCTTGGCAGAAAATACCAAATCAGTTGTCCAAGGCAGGAGCCTTTTGACTCCAAATGAATCATGTATGGAGGGGACCTAGATTTAACCAGTTGGCTTGCTTTATTTGTCCGTGTGGAAGAGTGGAGTACAATTTTTTCTACATAGATAAATACTGTAGATAAATAGAACAGAGACATTAAAAAGCTATGCTGGATGGATAATGCAAATTTGTTTAGGTGCAACATTTCTGGAATACCATTCCCTCTACTGTTCAAGCAATGGGGCAAAACCACCAATTACAAATGGAGCACTGACTATCCCAAGTGATATTTGGAAACGTGCCTGATGAATTGTAAAGTATGGTTGATTTGATCAAATGACTCAAAATACTCTTTTTTATAAGCTCATTCATTTGATCAAATTTCTCAAAAAATAAAGATGCACTGAACCCTTTGATCTTGGATTCAGCTGAATCTCAAATCAAATCCGAACCCTCACTATGGGCAGAAATAGTTGATGTACAGGCAGAACTCAGCAATGTGCACGCAAACTGATGAGCGGTATACGCAACATTTTCACATTTTGTAGGTTTTGGATTCAGTTTACCCAGGTTCTTGGAATCACCCGAATCTGAATCTTTCTTAAAGAGGCTAAAAGAGGCTTTTGGCTGATTCCTCAACCTAATCTTGGAATCAGTGCATCCCCATCAAAATACCCTGAACTCTTATAGGATGCATATCTCTAGTGATGGGCGAATTTATTCGCCAGGTGCGAATTCGCTGCGAATTGGCGCGCTTCGCCGCTAGCGAATACATTCGTGAAACGCCCGCGAAAATTCGCGGCAAAAATTCGACGGCGTCAAAATTTTTTTTTAAAAAAAAACGGACGCTGGCGCCAAAAACGGGCGCTGGCGTCAAAAACGGGCACTGGCGTCGAAAAAACAGGTGCCGGCATCAAAAACGGGTGCCGGCGTCAAAAACGAGACGCCGGTGCAGTTTCGCAAATTTTTCGCCGTTTCGAAACGGCGCAAATTCACCCATCACTACATATCTCAAAAGAGTTCAACAGATGTACTTGAGAAATGTGATCAAATCAACCACCTTATAAAACAGTTCATTTCATCTTGAACAATTGAAATAAAATGAACCGTAGCAATCAAGTTAAAAAAACTGGGGTATCCCAAGAAGTCATTTGGAAATGCCAATGAACTATTTTATAACTGGTTGATTTGATCAAATGACTTGAAATACCTTGAACCCTTTTGAGACATTTAATCAGATCATCCATCCTTATTAATCATTTCATTGTATTTTGAACAATTTGACTAAAATTTAATTGGAGAATCAATTTAAAAAAAAAAAATCTGGGATATCCCAAGAAATCATTTGGAAATGCCAATGAACCAATTTATAAATTGGTTAATTTGATCAAAATACTCTTTTGGGATTCATATCTCAAAATGTGTTCAAGTCATTTTATCAAATCAACCATTCTATAAAATAACAGAAATATCAGCTTTTTGAGATATTTGATTACATCAACCAGTTACTAAAGCAGTTCATTTTATCTTGAACAATTTGAATAAAATGAATCCAAGGGATCTAGCTTATAAAATTGAACTGTATGGGATATCACAAGTCATCATTTGGAATAGCCAATTAACTATTTTATAGGATGGTTGATTTGATCAAATGCCTTAAAATACCTTGAACTCTTTTGGCATACATACAGTAACTCAAAAGGTGTTCAAGGCATTTGATCAAATCAACCATCCTTTAAATTATCAGAATATCCCAAGTAGGGATGCACCGAATCCACTATTTTGGATTGGCCGAACCTTCGAATCCTTTGTGAAAGATTCGGCCGAATACCGAACCGAATCCGAACCCTAATTTGCATATGCAAATTAGAGGTGGGAACATTTTTTATTTCCTCGTTTTCTGACAAAAAGTCACGTGATTTCCCTCCCGCCCCTAATTTGCATATGCAGATTAGGGTTCGGATTCGGTTTGGCCAGGCAGAAGGATTCGGCCGAATCCGAATCCTGCTGAAAAAGGCCGAATCCTGGCCGAATCGAATCCTGGATTCGGTGCATCCCTAATCCCAAGAAATAATTTGGATTCGTCAATGTTCCATTTGTATCTATTTGCATCAACATGGTCTCTGTTGTCCAGGCTCATTATTAATTGGATGATTTTGCCTCCATGACAATGACTCATTTAGAATAAAAATGTCAGACTGAATAAATTTGTTTTGGGTGCAGCAATTTTATGAGAACAGAAAGTTCAGAAACAGGCAGAAACCGAACATTTTGCTACAACCAGCAGCTTTAATATGTAATTATTTTTTACAGAAAAATCAAGTTGTCTCCTCATAATCCTCCGCATTTTGGGCTTCAAAGAGTTCAGCTGGTGTGTTGCTTTTTAATATGCACGGTTAGCGTTGTTTTTATTTAGCAAGTTCTGCACCAGGGGTGCCCTCGATCATTTACATAGGCAGCAGACAGACATTAGAATACAGGGCATGATAATAAAACAAGGGAATGAGTGTCAGTGTGGAGCGAAGAAAGAGGGCACATAACCAAGTCTCCCTTGGGACGCCAGCAGGTTTATTTCATTCCAATAATGAATTATCTGAGCCTGAAGTGAATGATCATGAGAATAAGTCAGGAATGTGTTGTTGTGTTAAAATCAGACCACCAACGCATGTACCTTGCGGTTTGCTACAAGAAGTGGAAAAAAGATAATGTCATGAATTTTGTAAAACATTTTGTGTCTTTTTATAAAGCTAGAAAGGGAATTCTTGGCGTGTTTATAGTTAGCCCAGCAATACTGGCAGATAATTAACACTGGGCATTTCAATGGCTTTACACTGGCATTTGCATTCATAAATAGGGCACGAGTTACAGTATACACTTTTGAGCAAGAATTCTGGGAAGATACTGTATTCTTACATAATTCACAGTAGGGGGTACATTGTCCATTATGATACATGAACGATACTCAGAGTTCCCTGTATAACTCAGCCTGCAGCCTTGTGCCTTTATATGGTCACAGAACAACCCCTCAGTGACTTCTAATATCCTTATCATTTACAGTAGGGGGGTACATTATCCCTTATAATACATGAGTGATACTCAGAGTTCCCTGTATAACTCAGCCTGCAGCCTTGTGTCTTTATATGGTCACAGAACAACCCCTCAGTGACTTCTAATATCCTTATCATTTACAGTAGGGGGTACATTATCCCTTATAATACATGAGTGATACTCAGAGTTCCCTGTATAACTCAGCCTGCAGCCTTGTGCCTTTATATGGTCACAGAACAACCACTCAGTGACTTCTAATATCCTTATCATTTACAGTAGGGGGTACATTATATCTTATAATACATGAGTGATACTCAGAGTTCCCTGTATAACTCAGCCTGCAGCCTTGTGCCTTTATATGGTCACAGAACAACCCCTCAGTGACTTCTAATATCCTTATCATTTACAGTAGGGGGTACATTATCCCTTATAATACATGAGTGATACTCAGAGTTCCCTGTATAACTCAGCCTGCAGCCTTGTGCCTTTATATGGTCACAGAACAACCCCTCAGTGACTTCTAATATCCTTATCATTTACAGTAGGGGGTACATTATCCCTTATAATACATGAGTGATACTCAGAGTTCCCTGTATAACTCAGCCTGCAGCCTTGTGCCTTTATATGGTCACAGAACAACCCCTCAGTGACTTCTAATATCCTTATCATTTACAGTAGGGGGTACATTATCCCTTATAATACATGAGTGATACTCAGAGTTCCCTGTATAACTCAGCCTGCAGCCTTGTGCCTTTATATGGTCACAGAACAACCCCTCAGTGGCTTCTAATATCCTTATCATTTACAGTAGGGGGTAGAGTACCTGTTACAGCAGAAGGAAGCACTACATGCAGCTCTATAGCAGAACAGAGACCAGATGTAAACTGTATTTGCATTTATGTATATTGCATTAAGCCTTTATGATGATATATAAAATAGTCATTCTTTTTATGTCACCATGCTGCTATTCATCTGTAAGGTATGTAAATAATGTACTTATTTCTTTCTGTACGCTTCATAAAAAATGTATGATACTCGTCTAAAGTCTTTAAAATGATATTCATCTTCCTGACGTGGTAACTTTGTTATAAGAGACCTCAAGGAAATCATAAGATTTACTGTGCTCTGTCGAGAATCGATGAAAGTGGCCAAAAGATTAACTATACTTATTTTATGGCAATAAATGCAATTAAAACGTATGTAACTCAATGTAAACCTGAAACAACTCTTATACACAGATCAATATAAACCGCTGATTCATCCCCTTCAGATCATGCAGCTTATTGGTCCATATATGGGGCTCAACTGATACCCTGCCTGACTGATATCTGGTCTGCCGGCGTCTGTTTTCTGGCGCCGGCGACCGTTTTTCCGTAATTTTTTTGACACCAGCAAATATTTTGTGGGCGTTTCACGAATTTTTTCAGCGGCGCCCAGTCACGCAAATTTGACGCGAATTTGCGCCTGGCGAATAAATTCGCCCCATCACTATTCATCATTTGTAAGGTGGCCAGGATGGGTCGTAATGTTGGGAAACAAGTTAAATTTGTTCAAAAATATGGGAAAAGGTGGATTCATAGTAGGATTCATTGTGCTCCAATGTCTTGCGCAGTAACATGATGCCGCTATCTTGATGCTATATTCTGTCCCATGGGGTTAAAAATTGCTTTGTATATTCCTTGAGATGCTTTCTCCTGTTTTCAGACATAGGTGCATATGACAGTTTGTGTTTTATAATATAGCTACAGATATTCAGCTGAGCATAACTAATTTGGAAGCCCTTTATCAACCAATAAAATCAATTGTCCCCTCTATCTCAGATGAGAACCATGTTCTTTAGACTTCCCTGCTTTTGTCAGTGCTAAACTGTTTTACCTAAACCCCCTAGACCTGTGTTAATTCACGTCTATCAATGAATTCCTGCGGCATCCAAGTGCACATGGATAAGTCAAGGGCAGGCACAAAGCAGATGGCTTGGCAAAAAGTACAAGTCAGATACAGAAGCCTAGAGAATTCACTGTGAAATAAAAAGAATTATATAAGTAGGGCAGTGTTATTCACAGTCCATAGCCATAAAGTATACATTTAGAGAAAGTGATTTGTATTTTTCTACAAACAAAAGGTTTACAAATGTTATGTAGCTTTAAGTGTCCCCAATTTCCCACCCTGTTCAGAAAAAATGTTTTGTGAATCCTCAAGGTTGCTTTAGGTTTATGGATCACACAATATTTTGATTGCTACTAGTTGTGGTGACCATCAGAATGACACTGTAGGCTGCTATTGAGTTCCCATTGACAGTCACATGACTCACATGGACCATTCTGAATGGGCCATTACTTCCTCAGAACATGGCAGTGCCCATTTTTAGGCAATATTTGTTCATGTTTGCCGACAGAAGTCATTCATATCAATGGAAACTAATTCATGGTTAGTAGGGATGCCCCGAATTCACTATTTTAGGATTCGGACGAAACCCGAATACTTTTTGAAATATATGACCGAATACTGAACCGAATCCGATGCCTAATTTGCATATGTAAATTAGGGAAACTAGGGGGAAAGAGAGTAAAAAAAAGAGCAATTTTTTTTTAATTAATTGTTTATGTGGTGAAAAGTCACATGATTTTTTAAATTTGGATTCGGTTCGGCCAGGCACTTGGATTCTGCCGAATCCAAATCCTGCTGAAAAAGGCTGAATCTTAGCTGAATCCCAAACTGAATGCTGGATTTGGTTCATCCCTAATGGTTAGTAAGGGCAGTTTAGCTGCATCCACAGAAAAAAGAAATGGGCAGATGTGTGAAAAAAATAAAATTTTTAGCAGATTTTGCAACATATGCTTGCTTGGCTAGTTGAGCCATGTATGAATTTTCTTCATGGTCAACTGTTATTATTCATAACTAGTGATGGGCAAATTTATTCACCAGGCATGGAAATGTTTTTGCAAAACTGCAGAGAAAATTTGCGGTGGGAACATTCGCTCCAACAAAAAAATTGTTGCTCGTCAAAATTGTTGCACATCAAAATTATTCAGACGCCCATTGACTTTAATGCAATTGGACAAAAGAGCTGCGAGAAAATAAATGGACGCTTGTGTCAATATTATTGAGTGCCAAAATAATTTTGACGCCCATTGACTTTGATGTCCCCAATTGCCCTTCACTATTTATAACTCCTCCCACAGTTCTTCAGTTCAGTTTGAAATATCATCTCATTCTGATAATTTGGTAAATGGTTGGCTTATTTCTGCCCATTTGTAAGCAAATAACAAATATTTTGATAAAATGTTTCCCGTTATTTAGAAAAAAAATTGCAAATTTCACTTATTTTCACCATTATTTTGCATTCACCTAACTCATTTATTCATGCTTTAGCATTCGTGCAAGGTATTGTGAGTACTTGTATAGCTTACTGTTGCTACTTGAGTTCAATAGTACATGTAGTCTGGTCCAGCAGTAAAGAGAATAAAAAGAGAAAGACTAATGCTACTTTAAGGGGCAGATTTATTAAGGTTCGATGGTAAATTCAAATTTGAATTTTCAATTTTTTTTTGGTCAAAACTCACAAATTCAAATTTTAAATCAGAAACACGAATTTGAATGTGAGATTTATCACACCTTGACCCTGAAAAAAGTTCTAATTTAAATATTTGCCACCTAAAACCTGCAAAGTTTATCTACAAGGCAGAGGTCCATTGAACTATTTGAAGATGTTAATTGTCTTCCTGACATTTAGGTGGGTTTTTTTTTTTGGAGGAAAACTTGATTCAAAATCAATTAAAATTTGATTAGAATTTTCAAGTTGTTCATATTCGGTCGAATATTAGAAGTTTGAGTTTTTTCATAAATAACCTCCCATTCCAGTTGTGAGTATATTCAAATTTATTAGAGTTAAAAAAAAAAATCACATAATTTGAAATTTGACCTTTGATCAATTTGACCAAAAATGCCAATAACATATAGAAACACCTATAAAAATAAAACATTTTAATAATGCACGCCAGGTCTGGAAGGTTGCTGAAAATTATATTTTCTTTCATTAAGAAATTGCATTTTTGTACCTAATTTATTTTAGGTTAGGGTTAGTATTAGGGTTAGGGTTGTAGAAAGTTCAGTCTGTAGTTCTGTATTTGTGTCTGGAAATACATTTAAGTAGATTCTAAAGCTGCGGGGTGAGCGAAATAGGGGGTCACCGGAGAAAATTAAACTCATACTTAAAATGTAATAAAAGTTTAGCTTTGGTCCCTTTGAAAGAGGCAAAGTCTTCATTAGCCTAAGCTGACAATTTCTAGGTTGCCACTTTCTTTAAAACGGTATTACATGAATATGCCCAAAAATAGATTTCTACTGAGTAAGAATTCACAGTATTAACTTGGAAGCAGCTTCATTCTGTTCCACGTACTGTAGATAGAAAAGGGAATGTCACCTACTTATGGTCACATGAGATTCCACATCAGAACAGCAAGTTAACTGACCCAATTGTAATTCAAAGTGGACAAAGGAACCAACAATTTATTTGTAAATAGGAACAAAACTCATTTTAGTTTTTGAGTAAAAAAAATACATCAAATAAAAAATTGGTTTAAAAAAAAGTTACAATAAGACTTGTTGCTAGAATAGGCAGATTTTGGAACATAACCTTCTATTAAAAATTACATTATATATATATATTGTAATATTATTGCTCTTCTTTATAGCCTAATGTAGAGTGATGGTGGCCACCATTAGCGACAATTCATTCAGGAATTCATTCAGAAATGAAGGATCTATTTTCTTCTACGATTCTCTCCAGGTAGACACAGGTTTACAGGCAGATTTATCAAAATTCAGATTTTCAGATTTTTGAGTTTTTTTTCTAATTCTCCTGCTTACAGCAAAAAATTTGAATTCCACTAAAAAGTCAAATTTACATGCCGATAAATCATAGGGCATCATTTTTTTTTTGTAACTTATATTTTATTGACAGTTTTAAAAAGTTTTACAAAGCTCAAAACATCACAATAGATATTGATTGCAGATTAATACAGCGAATCGAAAAGGGAATAACCTTGAGCTAGGGCCGTTATGGCCAGCTACCAAAGCTATGTCAATAAGCAAAAAGCGCTCGCATGTCCCGAAGGGCAGGCGAGATAGGAATTATACAAACAAGAAGAACAGCAATAAGAAAATATACATCTAAAAGAAAGTACAACAGTGATGAGTCAAATGGTAGCACTGTGGGTTCAGGTTCGAGCTATAGTAGCGGAGAGGGTGTAGGGAGAAGCTGAGGGAAAATGTAAGGAAGGTCAGAAATGGTCTCAGAAAAACTTAGTGGGGCAGGGCGGGCACCATCCCCCGAAGGTCCCAAACGGACCAAATTTTGAGAAATTGTTCCATCTTATGCTGGAGATGGGCTATGTTAGCCTCGAAAGACCGGTTGCAGTTCACCCTGTTGATAATCTCAGTCAGTGTGGGAATCGTCTGGCTTTTCCATTTAGCCGCAATGGCTAACCGAGTGGCAGTCAATATCTGGTTTACAAGGGCCTGCCCACTTCTCTGAATCCCTGGCAAGGGTTTGCCCAGCAAAAACGTTGTCGGGTCTAACGGCACTGGTCGGGAGAGCAACGAGCAGAGAAGGTCTTGGACTGCTTTCCAGAGGGGCAGTATAAATGGACAATCCCAAAAAATATGTAACTGGGAACCTTGGACACCACAATTTCTCCAGCAGAGAGGAGAGTGATCAGGGAAAAGCTTGTGAAGTCTTTCTGGGGTATAGTACCAGAACGTTAAGATCTTGTAAATATGCTCCTTCTGCCGTATACATGACACCATATGTGCCGCATTGTCCCAGATTCTGGACCAGTCGGAATCAGTGAGCGGTCGTGGAAGAACTAGGTCCCATCTATCCATATATTTATGACGATGCTGCGATGGAGTTTGGGGGGCAGTGAGCAGCAAGTAGATTCTAGAGATAAGACCTCTTTGTGGTAGACCAGTGGCTGCCAGGACCTCAAAAGCTGTGGGCCGAGTCCCAACCGTCGACTGTGCAAGGGAATCCACAAAGTGACGGAGTTGAAAGTATTCAAAGAATCTGATTCTCACAGACGAATCTTTGTCTTGAATAGTTTGTAAAGGAAGCATCTTGTGAGTAAGTGGGTGGAGAATGTCCCGCACAGTGAAACAGGAAAATTTCGACCACCGTAAATAGAACGCTGGGTCCATGCCTGGCTGGAAAACAGGGTTCCTCAGGAACGTGGTCAGTAATGGCTTGGGTGAAATCAGATTATGTTTATGCCTGGTGGCGAGCCAGATCGAATGTAGGTGCCTAGTCGCCGAAAGCACTGTGGGAGGGCATCTGAGAACGGTAGTGGGGCACCAAAAAAGTGCATTTAAATGAAAGTCTCGTGCCATCACATTCTCAATGTGGCCCCATGTCGTAGGAGAATCCCAAAGCGACCAGGCCAAAAGTTGCCTAAGGTGGGCGGCCTCGTAATATTTCCGTATGTTAGGGGCCCCCAAACCCCCTCGACAACGCGTCGACATCAGGACCGATGAGGCCACTCTATGGCTCCGATTCGCCCAGACAAAATCATGAAACAGGGACTGTATTTCCTTAAGTGTTGAGGGTGGAACAGCAACCGGGAGAGTCTCAAACAGATAAAGGTATTTGGGTAGCACACTCATTTTGATAGCGGCCACCCTGCCCAACCAAGATATAGAGTAGTGAGACCATTTCAACAACTGAGTTTTAGTCTGCTGTATAAGAGGCTTAAAATTAAGGTCATACAAGTGAGAATAAGCCGCAGATAAATGGGTACCAAGGTATAATAAGGAATCCCTCTTCCATCTATAATTAAAAGCAGTCTGCAATGACTCCAGTTCACCCGATGCAAGGTGTAAGGGTAAAGCTTCAGTTTTGTCCAAATTGAGTTTGTAGCCAGATATTGCACTATACCTCGTTAATAAGTTGTGAAGGTTAGGGAGTGAAACAAATGGATTTGACAACGTGAGTAGGACATCGTCCGCGAATAGAGCTATTTTATACTGCGAGGAGCCAACCGTAACCCCCGAAACGTCCGGGTGGTTCCGTATGGCTGCCGCCAGAGGCTCAATACTTAGGGCATACAAAAGGGGGGAAAGGGGGCAACCCTGTCGCGTTCCATTAAAAATGGGTATTGGCTTTCGCGACTGGCCAGGAAGTTTGAGGAAAGTGAGAGGGGTGCTATACAAATTATTAAGAGCACTGAGATAAGGGCCAGAGAGGTTAAGGTGTCCTAGTAAAGAGAACAAGTATGTCCAATTAAGCCTATCGAATGCCTTCTCGGCATCCAAGCTTAAAATTACTGATTTGACCTGAGTCCTCTGGAGGATCTCAATCAAATCTATGGTGCGTCTGGTATTGTCACCAGCCTGCCTACCCAGTATAAAGCCTACTTGGTCTCTATTAATAAGTCGCGGTAAGATGGGTGCAAGACGGTTAGCCAATATTTTAGAAAATAGCTTCAGGTCAGAATTTAACAAAGCAATGGGCCTATAATTCGAGCATTGTGCGGGATCCTTTCCCTCCTTAGGTATGAGGGAGAGGTGGGATGTCAAGGTGGTGTTGGGGATGGCAGTCCCTTGTAAGTACAAGTTGAAAAGTTTCAGCAAATAGGGATTCAATATATGCTGAAACAGTTTGTAGTATTTATAAGGGAGGCCGTCGGGGCCAGGAGTTTTCCCAGTGGGCATTTGTTTGAGAGTATAGGATAATTCTTCCGCAGTAATAGCGGCATTGAGCACGGCCAGGTCGTCAACCGAAAACTTAGGAAGATCAAGGGAAGCCAGAAAGTCAGTTATTAATGCCCTATGGTGGCCTACTTGTGGAAACGGTGGAGGTAGATTATAAAGCTTGCAGTAAAAATCATGGAATGCGGAGCCAATTTGTTCGGGGTCGTAAGTCAAACATCCTGAAGAGAGCCTAACAGAAGTTATTCTAGTTTTGGCTTGTTGGTCCCTCAATTTCCTAGCCAGCAGAGTATGCTGTTTGTCAGCTTTGTCATAAAACATTTGTCTAGTCCATATAATGGCCTTTTCCGCCTGTCTATGTTTCAAGGTGGCTAGTTCTTTTCGCAATAAACTAAGTTGATGTAATAAGGAGTCAGTACCCAGTATATTATATTGAGTCTCTGTATCTCTGAGTTTCCTATGGAGGGCGAAGTAAGTTTTAGCCATAGATTTCTTTTTGTGGGCAGTTAACGCAATGAGGTGGCCTCTTATTGTAGCCTTGTGGGCCTCCCAAAGAGTAGCGATGGATTCAACAGAGCCCTCATTAATCTCAAAATATTCCTTCAGTCGTCCCTCAATTTGTGTAAAGGCCGTGGAGTCATGTAACAGCGTCTCATTCAGTCGCCAATGGGACTCACGGAGGGGGGGTTTAGAAAGATCTAAGGTCAAAAGTATGGGCGCATGATCGGACCAGGAGATAGGCAATATCTCCGCTGTGAATCGCAAATTAAGAGAAAAATGCGAAACAAAGAAATAATCAATGCGTGTGTGAATCTTGTGTACTGGGGAGTAGAAGGTAAATTGCCTATCTCTAGGATGTTTAATGCGCCAGGTGTCATACAAATGGGCTTGTCTCATGGTTTGACGGAACAACTTGGACAAATTGTGTGTTGCCTGAAGTGTGGCTGGTTGGGATCTATCCAGCACCTGAGAGAACGCTAGGTTGAAGTCCCCCCCCACTATAACATATTGGGGAGTATGTTGTTGTGCTTTAGCAATGACCCGTTTAAGAAAGTGAATTTGGCGCTTGTTAGGAGCATAGACATTAAGAAGGAGGACCTGAGTACCAGCATATGTTCCTGTTAGCAACAAATAATGACCTTTCGGATCAGGAAGGACCTGGTCGACCGAGAAGGGACAGTCCTTGTGAATAAGGATGGCTACACCGGCCTTTTTGAAAGGGCCTGAGGAATAGTAGGCCGTAGGGTAATATTTAGAGCGAAGGCCAAAGGGACTGTCCTTAGGGAAGTGTGTTTCCTGGATAAACGCTATATCGGCCCGAGAATCTCTAAGTTCCTTTAGAGTCAAATATCTCTTTTGTATGCTATTAAGGCCTTTAACGTTAATAGAAATGAACTTAGCCATGGGAGAACAATTTGAGGAATATTAAGATAAAGTGTGGCTTAGTTGTCAAGGCCATCGACAGGTGCGGTCGACCAGAGTCCCCAACCGATCCATACAACAACATATAAGGCACAAGATACTTAGGTAAACTGAGCTCCCTACATGTCAATTCAAAATAGACCCAAAGAGAACATATGAGGTGAACCTGGAAAGGGGAAATGAACCCAAAACAGTAAAATAGCAGCAATAAACATAAAATAGATAATAGATAAAAGAACAGCATGTAATAAAAGAACAAAAAGCAAAAGGAAAAAAAATAGTTATTCCAAACTCTCCTGAGCTCTATCAGGTATAACGATAACAGTGGTGAAAAAAGGTCAGATGTAACAATGGCAGTGACGAAAAGTCTACGGCCAAGGAGGAACAATCAGGTACCTCCGGTGAGGGTGGGTAAACAACTGTGATGCCAAGGATCGCCGCACTCGATGGAACACAAGAGAGTAGTCGACAAACCCTGGTGTTCACGGAAACCTCGTGGGTTGGATCGAGCCAGTCATGGGTCAAGATGGCCACGTAACACAAAATAAACCCAGCAAAAAATCCTCAAGGAATCTGCGGAGGCGATGGGCTCAAGGCCAGTGGTGGCAAAACATTTTGACGCTGAATCGTAAGCCATTGGGGTTCAAAAGTAACCACCGGCTTCTCCCTTGGGCTGGGATGAGCTGGCGAGGGCATATCCTTAGGTGGCAGACCAAGTGCCTTTAAGAACCTAGCACCATTTTGAGGATTCTGCAAAGTGTAGGTGTGACCCGCCCGATTAACCACCAGCTTAAATGGGAAGCCCCATCTGTAGGGTATGCCAAGATCTCGGAGCTTTTGCGTAACAGGCCTCATTTCTCTTCGTTTAGTTAAAGTGATGGGAGAGAGGTCCGTAAAAATCTGTACTTTATGATTGCGAAATTCCACTGTATTGGCCGCTCTCGTTTTCGTTAGAATAAGCTCCTTAGCTTGATAGTAGTGGAAGCATGTGACTATGTCACGCGGAGGTTTAGGTGGAAGTGGTTTCGGGCCTAGGGAGCGGTGAGCCCTGTCAAATCTCCACATATCGGTTGGAGTGTCTGGGCAGATGTGGGTACATAGGTCGGTGAGGTAGCCCGGTATATCAGTCGGTGGTACATCTTCCGGGATGCCCCTGAACCTCAGGTTTTGTCTGCGGGATCTATTTTCTAGATCCTCGCACATGTCCCGCAATAGGTACACTTCCCCTTTAAGGGCGGCATTTTCCTCCTCCGTATTTATTAAACGCTGTGCAATATCATCGGTAAACGTCTCCAATTTATCAGTCCGATCGCCCAAGTCGGTCACATCTCTCCTGATTTCTTTCAAAGCCACATTTACTGCCGCCGCAACAGTCTGGGTAATGGTGGCCGTCAGGGCAGATTGCAGATGCGCCAGTTGGTCCGCCAATATTTGGGCAGTAACGGGCAGTTCAGCTTGTTGTTGGGCTGGGAGACTATCAGAGGGGGAATGCTGTGGCGACTGAGAGGCCAGTGAAGGAGAAGTACTCACGGAGTGGCTGGGAGAAGCAGCTGCATGCGGTGAGCTTGGAGGCGCGCTATCAGAGTTGGCGCCATCTTGGGGAGTATGCCTCAGGCTGCGACTTGGTGTCTTTTGCAGGTAAGGCGACATCGTAGTACGCTGTTTTTGTCGGTTTTGCCGTTTCCCCATGATCCGGCTCAGTATGCGTGCATCCCGTGCTGTATATATTTGCTTGCGAATGCTGATATGCGGGAGTTCAGAGGTTCCGAGTCACGGAGCTCTTACTCTGTGCGACTGCTCAGCATCACGGCCAAGGACCGCCCCCCAGGGCATCATTTATTATCAGTCAACTGTGGGTATTGGATAATTTGTTTTCAAATAACATGAGCTCGTTCTTCATCAAGCTTGTGTTTTTCTTTTAATCGTGCATTTTTTCCCGCACATTATTCTTTGAAAGATAAATGTATATTTTTTTGAGAAAAGCATCTTTTTAGAAAAAAAAATATTTTTTGGAAAAAATTAATGCAATTTAAAAACAAAACACCAATGAAATTAAAAATGCGCTCATTTTATTTCAAACCAACTAACCTGTTCCCAATAGTTGATTGATAATATAGCAGCTCTTAAGCTTCAATCATAGAAGAAAATAGATCTTTGTTTTTTGTTTCCTGAATTTGGAAATTATATGATTGAACCAGGGGTGTGCAGGTCTGTAGTAGGGCAGGGTTCACAAGGATTGGGGTGTGCCTTAATTGTTTAGCCTCAGAAAATACACCCAACAATCATTTGCTTGTACAGGTATGGAACCTGTTATTCTGAATGCTTGGGAAATGGGGTTTTCTGGATAAGGGGTCCTTCCATTTTTAGTCTACTAAAAAATTATTTTAATATATTAAATAAAACTATCCAGATTGTGTTTACTCCAATAAGGATTAATTATATCTTAGTTGGGAACAAGTATAAGCGACTGTTTTATTATTACAGAGAAAAATTTGAATTATTTCATTAAAACAGAGGCCATGTCATAATTTGGTATTTCTGGATAATGGATCCCATACCTGTAGTCTTCTAAAAAAATGAATTGGAATAAGCAGTAAAAAGAGCAATTGCTATTTACAAAAAAAGATGGTATTATTCAGTTTTATTATTCTCTTAGGGGGAGCATACTTAAAATTCTAAATTTCCTTCAGATAATTCAGAGTATTTCCTAATTTTTTGTGACTCAAATTGATATAAAAATTTTCCAACATGAAAAAAACTCTTGAGAATTCTCGAGCAAGTGAATTGAAAGAAAGATTTCCATATTCACAAACAATGACCTGCCCATTCGTTTTGGATGTATCATTGAGCTCCTAAGTTTTTTCTTTGAAATAATGCAGAAACAAGGGGAAATTTGATAAATAGAAAAAAACTTTGATCCATAGGATAAAAGCTTTTTTTTATATATATGAAGAATGAAAGAAATTGTTGACCTCAAGTTTTGATAAATGGTCTAGAAAGAATGATAAAGGCCTATTTCTTCAAAAACTGTTCATTTTAGAGAATTTTAATCAAAATAAAATACATATTTTTATAACAAATCTGCCGGCAAATGAGAATAGAAGGAAACGGGTAAGGGAAAATCTCATCAGCAGTCTTCTGAATGAATAAAGCCAGGCCTGTTCTTTCCCATTGTATTTCTCAATTTAAATTCGAAAAAAAGTTTGAGTTTTTCCATTTATCGTTATTTTAAATCTGGGTCAATATCAGTAATTTCCTGAGTTTACCCTCCAGATCACTGATATGTTTTGTTAATAACAAACAGAGTGGTAAGAGGCGTCTATCGCACGACCCAAGTCAAGCTAAATGACCAAGGTCTCTGATCCCTGATTTATTAAGCTGTGAACGTTATCACTTATCCTTGACCCGGGGCCGCAACTCGCAAAGTAATCAATTTGTCATTGGAACATTACATTGTGAAACAGAAGAAGGGAGTCTGGCTAACTCTCATTTAAAACTCATTTCTTAACCTTTATTGGAATCAATGTCCAGAAGATATTTTAATTTCATAAGGCGGTATCATTTCCAGTTATCTCTTCCCAGCACTGGTAATTACTTCCAACTCCAGTAAGACAGCCATAAGTGATTTGTTATGAAAAAGGTCCAGTATCCTCTTTCTAAACCCCCCCATAGGCTTTTATAGCATGAGAAAATGAGTGAATACAGGGAAAGAGGAGCTTGTTTGCATTGTTTGTATTAATATATATTGTATATGTGTGTATAACTCTAATCCTAATTAATATATATATATATATATATATTTATATATAAAGTATTATAAAAATACTATACATAAAATAAAGGATATGGTAAAATGTACTTTACATTGTTGTTTCTGCTCTAATATATGGAAAATTAAAATAGGAAGAGACCCACTACTAAAGAAGCAGTAGCCCAAGTATTTATAAAGATAAAAACACTTTATTAGGAAATACATACATACAGTGGGTTTCTTCCTATTTCAATTTTCCGTATATTCCAAAAAACGATTGGTAGCCCTTGGACTGGCGTTTTCCCGGAAAGAGACCGCTTTATACCATGCACCATGCACCATTGTTTATTTGTTTATTCTCTGCTTTAATATAAAATCTATTTTTCTGTGCTACTATCCTCACCCAACTGCACCTGTCATTTCACAGTCCCTTCCTATTGCTACTATAGGCGCCATCTCTCCCTACTATACCTGCTATCCCACAGTCACACTCCCTTCCCAGAGACTATTATCCCACTGTTACTATAGGCACCATCTCTCCCTACTATACCTGCTATCCCACAGTCACACTCCCTTCCCAGATACAATTATCCACTGTTACTATAGACACCATCTCTCCCTACTATACCTGCTATCCCACAGTCACACTCCCTTCCCAGAGACTATTATCCACTGTTACTATAGGCACCATCTCTCCCTACTATACCTGCTATCCCACAGTCACACTCCCTTCCCAGAGACTATTATCCACTGTTACTATAGACACCATCTCTCCCTACTATACCTGCTATCCCACAGTCATACTCCCTTCCCAGAGACTATTATCCCTCTGTTACTATAGACACCATCTCTCTCTACTATACCTGCTATCCCACAGTCACACTCCCTTCCCAGAGACTATTATCCACTGTTACTATAGGCACCATCTCTCCCTACTATACCTGCTATCCCACAGTCACACTCCCTTCCCAGAGACTATTATCCACTGTTACTATAGACACCATCTCTCCCTACTATACCTGCTATCCCACAGTCACACTCCCTTCCCAGAGACTATTATCCACTGTTACTATAGGCACCATCTCTCCCTACTATACCTGCTATCCCACAGTCACACTCCCTTCCCAGAGACTATTATCCACTGTTACTATAGACACCATCTCTCCCTACTATACCTGCTATCCCACAGTCACACTCCCTTCCCAGAGACTATTATCCACTGTTACTATAGTCACCATCTCTCCCTACTATACCTGCTATCCCACAGTCACACTCCCTTCCCAGAGACTATTATCCACTGTTACTATAGGCACCATCTCTCCCTACTATACCTGCTATCCCACAGTCACACTCCCTTCCCAGAGACTATTATCCACTGTTACTATAGGCACCATCTCTCCCTACTATACCTGCTATCCCACAGTCACACTCCCTTCCCAGAGACTATTATCCCACTGTTACTATAGACACCATCTCTCCCTACTATACCTGCTATAACCTTTTCTAAGTCAGGGCTACTTCACTGCTTGAAGGTAAATCTGCAAAAATGGATGCTTGCTAAACTCTACTTATTTACTGCATTTGCCCTAAAGGTCTCATTGGTAAGATTTAGGACAGTCATGCCAGTTAGACCCACCTAACAACTAAATTACTACATCTTTAAGTTCTTAGTATTGAGCAGATATTAACCAAAAAAGGGGTGCAGTATTATTATTATTTCTGCCTGGCCCTTAGAAAGGGATGATGTTTTTCTTTGGTATCGCAATGAATGTGTCAAATACCTTCTCCTGCTGCAGATGAATATGCCATGGGAGTGAAATCTATCTAAACTGTCATTTGAAAGCACATTTAGTGCCGACTATTCCCTGTCACTGCAGAATGAACTATAGACATGTGACTAATGCAGTAGAGTAACCCAGCCTGTAATATGGACTGGAGGGATGGCACACTCTCATCTCATGATGCTTCAGTGACTATTAGACACCAGCTGAATCTCCCAGAATTATTATTTGGGGAAAGTGGGAACTTTGTCAAATCAGATTCCATCAGCTTCTTTCTGCTTTGTGTGTAGGTTAGAAGACTAAAAATATAAATTGTGAGCAGTATCTGCTTTGGTAATTTGGATCGTCATACCTTAAGTCTGCTAGAAAATCCTGTAAACATTTAGGGGCTCATTTATCAAACTCTACATTTTTCTGGCCAAGTTTTTAAAGTTGAAAACTGGAATTTTTAGAGGAAAAAAAAAACTTGACTTTTTAGACATTTATTATACCCCAAAGCTGCTAAAAAGCCAAATCCGAAAATACTCCATCTCAAACCTGTCAAGCTCATGTAGAAGTCAATGGTAAATGTCCCTGAAGTTGTTTCTTGACAACATGATCTAAGCTTGAAAATCTGATAAAGTCGGGGTTTTCTTCGACAATAATAATAAATAAAGTTGAGTTTTCGCATTGACGATTCAATAAAGTCAAGTTTGTGGAGCGTCAATTGTATGATTCAAATTGTGGCACAAATTTGTTTGTTATGATGTTTTTTTGCTCTGACTTTTTCGAGAAGAATTAATGTTAAATGAGATTCGTGGATGAAAACTTTGTTTTATTTTTAGTAAATAACCCCCTATACATACCCAATAGGCCAGTGTTGCTTCCAATAAGGATTAATATATTTTAATTTAGATCAAATTAAAAGTACTGTTTTATTATTACAGAGAAAAAGGAAATCGTTTTTAAAAATTTGGATTATTTAGATAATATTGAGTCTATGGGATATGACCTTTCCATAATTTGGAGTTTTCTGGACAGCAGATAAATGATCACAAACCTGTACTTATATTTGTACTCAATGCTGGATTAAAATACATCATTTATAACATACAGTAATAAAGGAAAAAATGTTTACATCTCAGGATACCGTAGGGGGGAGATTTTTTTCTCATGATTTCATTTTTCAATTCAAATTATTCTGTAAATTAGCTGGAGTTTGAGTTCATTGAGCTTGAGTTCATTTGTGTTTTTTTTGTTTTGAATTTGGAAAAACCTGAAAATTAGAATTTTAATAAATCTGCCTCCCAGACCTAATGGTTCCACCAGTAGACATCAATGAGCAATCTACTCGTATATCTATGCAGATACGGTACGTTTTAATTTTTTTAGGCTTGATATATACAACCAGCCTGTAGAACTGCTACATTTCTTTCCAAGGATTATGAAACTATATCTGATGTTTGCATCAGTCACTGTTACAAATATTTTTTTTTAACATTCAAAAGAAGGGATTAAGTGCCACTAAAAATCATTCAATCTATAATAGTTGTTCTATGAACCTTCCATATTGACACCTCTAGTCTGAATCAGTTTACTAGAGCAGGTTAATCTCGGGGGGAGCAATTTATTAAAGGTCAAATTTTAGTGGCATTGGGCTCTTGGAAATCACAATTATGCACAATAGGGGAAATTTTTTTAAAGTGCGAAGAGAAAATTCCCCAGAAATACCATCCACAGACACATCTCCAATTTACTAACAGGCGTTGAGGACAATTCACTAGCGAAAGAGATCTTTGCTAGCATAGCTTCACGCCCTATCGCCAGGTAAATCGTTACTCTGCAAATTCACTAAAGTGCAAATTTTTTCTTCTTTTACCAGAGTTTCCTTTGCCAGGTGAACTGATAAAATGAAGCCACATCCTCCTCAATCTTATGTCAGTGACATCATATCCTGTATGCCGGAAAGTCATAAAAGTTCTAAAAAACACTGTTGTTTTTTCAAATATTAAGGCAGGATTGTCTTCGAAAGTTCTAACTATTAAAGATTTTTCTGTTAATTTTTTAACCAATTTGAGGGTCATGCCACATTTGTTTTAGGATGGGCTCATGTCCAGGGCATTGGAGGATCTCTTTTGTCTTTATTTTGCTTCCTTGGACATGTGTAAGAATAAGTGGCCACTTCAAACATTTGCAATAATCTAATAAAGTCATATATATGACCTATATGTATCCATCCTATTCAAATTGACCTAAGCGTAAGAGTACTAATGAAGTTTCGCTAGGCAGAATTAAACACTAGCAAAAGATCGCTACGAAATTCTCGCCTGACGAAATTAATGCTAGTGAAACTTCAACAGCGTTCGGTTGCTGAGACGCTGCTTCACATTTTAGTAAATTAGCATAGTGGTAACAAATTAGTACATGACAAAGTGGTGCAAAGTGTGGTCACTGGTGAAAATTCTCCCTTTTGTGAATTTGCCCCATTATCTCTAAAACCACGAATGCCATGAAAGTTATTAAAAAGATTCAAATATAAAAACTGTAAATGGAAAAAAAAAACTAAATGGTGCTCTCAAAAATACGACTACCTCTAAAATCTCTAAGAAATTGTGTTTTTTGAACAATTACAAGAGTTGCAACAAATCCAGGATTTGGTTTGGGATTCGCCCAGAGTCAGCCTTTTTCTGCAGGATTCGGATTCAGCCGAATCCAAGTGCCTGTCCAAACCAAATTATAATTGAAAAAATCTTGACTTTTCTTTACACAAAAGGAAGTCAAAAATGTTTTACTGTTTTTTTACTCTCTTCCCCCCTCGTTTTCCTATTTTATCCTATGCAAATTAGGGTTCAGATTTGGCTCGGTATTCAATTTAAAATTTTTGAGTTAGAAATTTTAGAATTTTGTTGTGTCCAAAACTGTGAAATTCGACTACAGAACAGTTAAAATTAGATTTGAGTTTTTTTAAAAATTCAAATTCGATTTTCGATTTATCATACACTGGAATTGGACTATTTGACCCCCTTAAACCTGCCAAATTGCTGTTTTAGCCTATGGGAGATGTGCCTGGTATTGATGGCAGGCACGAATTTGCGGCGAATTTGCCTGTGTCGCCGCCAGCGAATAAATTCACGAATTCGCTGCACAAATTTGCCGGCGTCACGATTTCAACGCCAGCATCAAAGTTTTTTCAACGCCAGCATCGATAAACGGACTCCCATTGACTTTAATGGGCACCAGCATCAACTTTAATTGATTGCCGTTTTGCGAATTTTTCACCAGTTTCGCAAATTTCGCTGGAAATTCACAAAATTCATGGCGAATCAAAACGGGACAAATCCACCCATCACTAGTGCCTGGATGGTTTTTTGGAGAAAAATCTCGAATCAAATTTATTCGAATTTGATTCAAATTTCACCCGAGTTTGCCAAATTAGATTTTTTTAATAAATTGCAATTGGTCGAAATTCGAGTTGTGAGTTTATGGGAGTTTTAAATAACTCCCATGAACTCGAAATTCGACACTTGATAAATCTGCCCCTAAATAAATCTCAAATTTTTAACATTTTTAGAGAAATAAAAAAACATGAATGTTTGGAGAAAAAATAAGATTTGTGAAAAAATAGAAATGCCAATGTTAGTAAATCGGCTCCTAAATGAAGATAAAATGATTGACTGATGAAGCTTGTCAATAAAATAAAACAATTTCATATTTCAAACCACAGAAAAAGAATTACTTACAATTATATTAAATGCCAAAAAATGACTTCCCTTATCAGGTTGACAGTTTTACACACAACAGTTTTTTTTTTTTTGTATTTTTGTAAATAGACCATTTCCTAAAGAAATGACTTTACAGGTTGACAGGGAACATCTATACATGTGTTTCTTTATTGAGGGAAAGGAAATATATTCTTCTCTTTTAAATGGAGAAGTCAGGAGCACATCCCTAGTTAGAGGGATGAAAACGGAAGTGTAGGCAATTAAACTGAGCAAATTGGGTCTTTAATCACCCTGACCGCATTTTATTGAGTTAGACAGAAGTCTGTTCAGGTTGACGGTAGAAATTGCATCAGTGTATTTCCTAGCTCCCATCATTTTCCCATTAGTTTGGTCTTTCCTCCAAGGCCTCTACTTTATAGTGAGTCAAATCCCAGTATTATTCATTTACTCTGTGAAAAGATGAAACTCAGCAGGTGTAATACTGAGAAATGTGTGACATTTAGAGACACATAGCCATTCAGTTAAATCGCTGCACTTCCTTTTATTGTCTGACTACATGACTTCTATCCACTTACTGGCTATGAAAAAGCCATATCAACATCATAATGGCTGATTTCTTCAAATACTAATTATTTTATTTATCAACTACCAACAGTTGAGTAAGAATTGGCAGAAATGTACATCCTAATGATAAATTTGTCTTGTGTTCAAACACAAAGGCTCTATTCTTGAGCGTTGTCTCATTACCAGAAATCTGCATCTACAAGGGGTAGTTAGTAGTACATCATATAGTAAAAATTAAATGAATACAGAAAACAAAGGTACTTGCCTACAAGAAGCATTACCACTAAATTAAGCTAAATACCTTTGAGGCATGCCAGCCTATTGAATAGATCATCAATTATCACAGTCCCTCCCTTGAAATAGGAGGAGCTTAACGGAAGAATCTGGCACAGTTACCAGCGAGTGTCTACCCTATGCTTTTTTGAACAGATTCAGAAGCCTGACCCTTCTATTCTAGTTCTGTGTTGAGTAGGATCTGGGAGCAGAAGTTTAGCAAAATCTATGGGCTTTGGTTGACCATAGATGATTCAAAACGTTCAACCATTTTAGAAGTTGTCCAGATTTTAATGGATTTTACAAATATGAAGTTTTTATAGTATAGTATCATGGAATCAGATCATTTTCTCATACTGGGTTGCCTTGCCCTTAAATTAATGCATCTACTTAGTATTTAATATTGACTCATTAGCATATTTTTGAGATATAGCATATGCTTGCTGGCCTATCAAGAAATAAAAGTCTATCTGGGAGATAAAAGTCTGACACCAGGGGGCAGATTTACTAAAGCGCGAAGTGGCTTATGCTAGCAACAATTGGCTAGCATTGCCATCCGCAGGGACATCGCCAATTCACTAACAGGCGCAAGAGCCAATCACTAGCAAACCAGACCGTCACCAGCGCATTTTCGGACACCCAGGTATATTTTAGCTCTGGTGAACGGGCTCTACTCCGCAAATTCACTAAAGTGCGGATTTTACTGAACATTAACTCTTTCGCCAGAGTTGACTTCGCCACCTCAGACCAAGCGAAGTGCTAAAAAGAAGCGAGATCTTCCTCAATTTTCTGTCACTTACATCATATCCTGTGTGCCAAAAATGAATTAAAGTTCCAAAAACGCTGGCGACTTTTCCTTTTCTGAAGCAGAATTGCCTGCAAAAGTCCTGAAAAACTTTTTTTCGGGTAACCGGTTTTCTCCAGACATATAACATATGGAACATTCATTTTATCGTGGGCTCATGTGTAGGGCATTATATTATTTTAAATTAAGGTTCCCTGGACATGTATAAGAAAAAGTGGTAACTTCAAACATTTGCGCCAACATTTATAATAAAGACGTCCATACAACTTTAAATTAGCTGCCGTATGCAAATTGACCTAAGTGCAAGATCACTAGCGAATTTTCGCTAAGCACAAACGAACGCTAGCGCATCTTCACTATGAAATGCTTGCACTGCCGAAGTAATGCTAGCGAAAAGTCGCCAGCATTTGGTGCACAGGGCGCAACTTTGCATATTAGTGAAGTAGTGTAGTGGTAGCGAATTTGCGCCTGGCGAAGTGGTGCGATGTGTGCGAAGCGATAGCTGGTGACAATTCGCCCTTTAGTAAAGCTACCTCCAGGTCTATTAACTTATAGCAACCAATCAAGTATTAGTTATTAATTATTTGTTGTTTTTTTTTGTAACTTAAATTTTTTATTAAGAAATAAGAAGACATACACAATCATAAGCCTTACAAAATAGTACAGCACATCGCAAGCAATGTTAAACAGTTGCTAGTTCCATAAGGCCTCTTCGATAAAGAAGGTTGATTAAAGGAAAGAAGTAAAGAAAAGAGGGGAGGGTAGACAGACGGAAGGGAATGGGGGGGAGTGAGAAAAGAATAAAGATTAAAGATTAAAGAATAAAGATTAAAGAAAGAGGGAGGGAGGGAGGGAGGGGATGGAGGTACAAAAATAAACAGCCGAGGACAGTCAACTCCAGCAAGGCTAATAACAGCAGCATATGAAAAAGTCTTCTGCAAAAAGAGGCGAAATAAGCAAAGACATTCTTGGGTAGACTACAAGTGGAAAAGTCTCATTCTGCTAGACCCTCGAGTACCCAAACAGACCAGACCTTTAAATATTTCTGGGTTTTGTTCTGGAGGAAGGCCATCCTCTCTTCGAAGAATCAATTATTATTTACCCGGGTTATTACGTCAGACAAAGTTGGAGGATCTAAGGCTTTCCATTTGGCTGCTATGGCTAATCTAGTCGCCGTTAGAATCTGATTGACTAAGGTCTGGGACTGTCTGGACAGCCGAGGGAATGGTTTCCCCAAAAGATACGGCAAAATATCTTTGGGTAAGGAAAGGTTAGTGATTCTGGTAATTTCTCAATATCATCCCATAGGTTCTGTAATTTAGTACAAGACCAAAAAGTATGAACCAAATTCACCAAATTGCGGACCAGTCCTCCGCGTTCAGTTGTTGTTGCAAGCTCCCTTCCCATTTGAGCATATATGGGTGCTTTGAGTGATCGTCCGGTGGTGCGTCCATCAGCAGTTTGTAGATTCTGGAAATTAAACCTATTTGTGGTAAGCCTGATCTAGCCAGGAGCTCGAAAGGTAGAGGAGCTGTGGATTCGGCCTGCCGTATATAAGGGTGCAGAGAGTGTCTCAATTGGAAATATTCGAATAATCGAAGCTGAACCAATGGGGCTTTCTGGGAAATTTCTCTGAAGATGAGGATCGAGTTAATGGGAGACAAAAGGTCCTTGATCGTATGTAAGGCAGTTTTCTGCCATCGAGAGTAAAACTCCCGCAGTGTGCCCGGATAAAAGTCCGCATTGTTCAGGTAAATAGTATTCAAAGAGTAAGCAGAGGTCAAGCGAAATCTATGTTTTAGAGTGTTCCCTACTCCCAGGGTGTGTTGAGTAGAGCGTAGAAAATTTGATACAGAGATTGGTGGCCTGTTGGAGGACCAAATATAAGAATTAAGATGAGTCCCTGAGATCTGTTCGTTCTCAATTTGTCCCCACACAGTGTGTGAGTCCCAGCGAGACCAGGCCAATAGTTGTCTGAGGTGGGATGCTTCATAGTTAATTATTTGTTTTATATAGATTACTAGACCTGCTTCAAATTATGCAATTTATTGAATACTCGTACTTCTATTTGAAAAAAAAAAAAAAGTGGTAAAATTTACACTGTTGGTGCTTTATAGAACATTCATTTCCAAGGCCCATCCGTTAAATTAATATGACTTAAAAATAGCTCGTAGAATTACTGTAGAGTTAATAGATCATTAAATATCTCCAGGAAGTCAGATCAATTGGAACCATTATGTTCTTTGCAGATCTTGATGTATTGCCTTCTCTACTGATGATGCATATTATTATTCAAGGAGAAGGTGTATTCAGTTGCAGGAACTTGGACATGGGACAAAATGAGAAGCTGGTTTTTAACATTCTAGGTTTTTTTTTTCCAGGATTCAATATCTCAGTAAAACAAAAACAAATATAGGGACTGCACACTCAGAATTTAAAATGGCAAAAATGTATTACATTTACAAAAAATTACACTCACATGTTCAGATATGGCCCAGTATTGGCCCTACGCGTTTCGACCACAAAAGTGGTCTTCATCAGGGGCAAAATCCATAAGAAATTACAAAAAGGATAAAAAGGCCTTTTTATCCTTTTTGTAATTTCTTATGGATTTTATGGCCATATCTGAACATGTGAGTGTAATTTTTTGTAAATGTCATACATTTTTGCCATTTTAAATTCTGAGTGTGCAGTCCCTATATTTGTTTTTGTTTGATGTTTTGGAGACTCTATATGGGCGGTCTTCATGGGACAAGCACCCCACTATGAAATTTAAATTGGGTGTGCGCCTTTCAAAAATCTAATTTCAATATCTCAGTAATCATTAATATGGTACCCAAAGCAGTTTTTTAATCTGAACCCACAAAACCTCACTTTTCGGCAGATGTAAAATAAAGTGCATTATTTATACTGACTTATTTGAAACCTCCACATGACCATGGAAGCCAAAATGAGTTTAGATGAGTAGTAGATGTTTCAGGAATATTTGCGTTATCATTATACACCTTACATTAAATATTTTAAAAAAACCCACAGGAGAACATTTACAAATCAGATGTTGGGGACAAATTGTAACTCCAAAGTATCTTTTCTTTGTCAACGTTTATTAGTGATGTTTCTCCAGATAAGTAGCAGCAGCAAAACACATGGAGCTTCTCATGATGGACAGATGCACTAACATGGCAGTTACTTATAGATGACACCTATACATTTGTAACCCGTAATCAGAGGGCTTCCTCTGGTGGTGGCTAATAATTAGGTATTTATAATTTTATTCATCAGTTTATTTTCCCCATTGCCTTTTTTTTTGGTGTTTTATAAGACAGACAGGGCATGGCTCAGTGTTGGTTAATAAATACATTTTTCTATCACGGCTTTCTTGTTTTTTTCACCTTTTCCGGTGTGTGTTGTTCTAGAAAAAAAGAGTTAAGCTTGTTGCCCTCTCCTAAACTGATTCATACCAAGGACAATAGAATAATGCAATATGGCTATGGAGAACAATCAATTTCTTCTCATTCTGCATTTCCATCTTTCATTCTTTCCACCTTCCATTGTCTGCCACACAAGGTTTCAATGTTATCGATTGGATCGGAGCGGTTTCTCCGAAGTTCCCTCTTGTTTATTAACTGGTTTTATTCCAACGTTAAGGCATAAAAAGCAAAGCCGGCAGATCCATCCTGACAAGCCTTCTCAAAGCTGACCTTGTACATGGCTCAAACCCCTCTGATAAAAGTCTCCAATCATTCTGCTTATTAGGTCTGAAACAGACTCTTATAGGGTGACAGGTACTAAAATGGCCCTATGGTGTGTTTTGATGAGCCGTATCCTCTTGTTAAAGATCAGGTGAAGAAGAGAAAGGTGAGGATAAGTTAAATGCAAACGTTGTATTAAAATCGTAAAAACAGTATAGAGAACATAGGGGCAAATTCACTAAGATTCGTAGTTGCGGCAGGCGTAACTTCGCCGCACTTCGCTGCACTTCGCCAGGCGTAGTTTCGCCAGCGCTTCGCAAATTCACTAAAATCCAAAGTTGCGCTCAGGGGTAGCATCAGGTTGCGAAGTTGCGCCAGCGTTGATTCGCTAAGCGAAGCGAAGTTATGCTAGCGATGGTTAATTTGCATACAGGCGCCAAATTCAAATTTCAATGGAGGAATACGTATCAGCACTACAAATGCCTAGAAAACCTTCAAAACATCAAATAAAATTTTTATTTTGCCCTACACATGTGCCCACTGTCTAGGTAAGTTGCCATGAGTTAGGAAATGTGGGGGGGGAAGGAGGGGAGCCCCAAAAAAATTTGCGATCTTTTTCAACCTATCACCCATAATGTAGAAAACACGCCAGCGTTTTTTGGGACTTTTTTTGAAGCAATCCCTATCTACTCTATTGCGCTTCGCCTGGTCTGAGGTGGCGAAGGAAGTCTAGCATAAAAGGTAGCGTTCAGTACACTGCGCGCGTTAGTGAATTTGTGTAGTTACGTCTGTAGCGAAAATTCGCCAGGCGTAAGGGTGCGAAGTAACACTAGCGAATCTACGCCAGCGTTCGTTAGTGAATTCGCGCAGTAACGAAAATGCCAAACGCTAGCGAAGTAACGCTAGCGTTCGGTGCTTCGGCGCTTAGTGAATTTGCCCCATAGACTCTCCCTCTTGCGTGCTCTGTGTTTGCCATAAAATACTTATTGCAATAATATTACAACAGGGGAGTAGCAATAAATAAACAGAAAGGCTTGGCAGCCAACACATCTGTAAATATGGAGAGATGGAAAAAATGTAAGGTCTATATAGGGAGAAATCATAGTGGGTGGTGTGAAGAAGAATAAATATAGACAGAGTTTGATGTTGAGCAATATCTGAAGGTTTGAAAATGTCATCTTTTAATGCACCATATTGGCCAGCTCATGGCAAACTGATGAAAATGTGAAGAGAAGCTGTGGCTCAATCTCACGTTTTGCTGTTCTGATTAATTGCAATCTTTGCACAAATGATCATAACAAAAGGATGGTGGCCCATGAACATCCTATGGATCTGGAGGAGCGTGGACTTGCTTTGCCCCTGCTCATCTTTAGGTCTGAGAATGAAAAGCAATGAGCCAAGTAGGGTTTATCAGATATCTCTGTGGGCATAGATATGGGTTTCGGATCCCTGCCCTACATGTGGCCCATTAGAGCAGTGATCCCCAACCAGTAGCTCGTGAGCAACATGTTGCTCTCCAACCCCTTAGATGTTGCCCCCAGTGGCCTCAAAGCAGGTACTTATTTTTGAAAAAGTTTTGGTTTACAAGTTTTGGTTGCATAAAAACCAGGCGCACTGCCATAAAGAGACTCAATGAAGGTTGAAAATCCACATAGGGGCTACCAAATGGCCAATCACAGCACTTATTTTGGCACCCCAAAGAACATTTTTCATGCTAGTGCTGCTCCTCAACTCCTTTTACTTCTAAATGTTGCTCACGGGTTCAAAAGGTTGGAGATCCCTGTATTAGAGTGTATTTAAATCTGGCACAAAAGGCTGTATCATGTTATTGTGAGATGAGTTTTTGGTTATTAAAATAATTCTAATGTTTATGTGAGTCATTTTCTAATTGTAGCGAAGATCACAGTTCTGTTCATTGTGGCAGCAAGAAGAAGTGGTGTTCAAGGAATTTTTGGGTATTGATGAAGGAGCAGTTATTTCTAGAATTTGCACCACGCAATGGGCCAGATTCAGTTGAATGAAAAAAAATGATCTCATTGTTCATCATGTGAAAATCCATGGACGATATTTAATTCAAAAAGAAAAAAACTTTTCTCCAAATTCAGTTCCAGTTTTTTTCCTCATAGACTGCGAGACATTTTCTGAACTGAATTTTTTCTGAACTGAATTGCAGCTCAAATTTAATCGTGTCCATGACTTTTCCCGTGATGAACCTATTTTATCACTGAATTGAATCTGACCTAATGTGTTATAATTCCTGATTGGCGATTTCCCATAAATGATAAGAATTATGTTTCATCTGCTCATATCTTCTGATGAATTTATGTGATTGCAATTAGCAGCTGTATTTTGTCTTAAATATCAACATTCCAGGACCACAGATGACTCAACTATCTTTCTTTTATATCAAGCAATACTTTTATTGATACCCTATCGGCAAGTTTTTGGTGATGTTCTGTAACAAAAGTTTAATAAAATTACCTGGTGGTCTAGTGGTGCGGCGGTGTGGACGGCCGCTACGCCGCCACGCTCCTGTTCCGGCCTCCAGCGCCAGCGCCATCTTGGTTCTCTAGGGCGTGCGCGCCTCTTAAAGGTACAGGCGCGCTGGCGCGATTACGCCAGCGTGCATTGGGCACGTTTTGGCGCGAAATTTGGAGGTATTTAAGGCCCATTCTTACTCCCAGCCAGTGCCCGTGATAGAATCTTGATTCTGGTGGTTCCTGAAGCCTTGTGCTGTCTGTTCCTGTGAAACTTGTATCTGTTATTCCGGTTTTGATCCCTGCCTGTTCCTGACTATTCTGATATCCGAATCCTGACCTTTGCCTGCATCTCGACTACTCTTCTGCCTGACCCCATCTGTTTGATTACCCGGTTTGACCCTTGCCTGCCTGACGATTCTTGTTATCTGCCTGCCTCGACCCTGCCTGTCTGATGATTCTCTTGCCTGCTCCATTTGTACCGTTACCTTCGGCCCAAAAGACTATCTACCTGCCGTGCCCCTCTGCTAGCCAGAACATCTCGCCTTGTACCCCTCATTAAGTCCAGGTGGCACCCAAGTATTATTATTATTATTATTAACATGTATTTATATAGCGCCAACATATTGCATAGCACTGTAAAGTAAATGTGATTATACAACTACATCACATGAATTACATATATAGAATATATGGAGTAACAAACATCACAATCAATACAGGTACAAAAAGGTGAGGAAGGCCCTATGCAAAAGAGCTTACATTCTAAAGGGAAGGGAGTAGTACACAAGGTGTGGGAGTGTGCAAGATTGAATTGAGTGGGTGAGAAATGTGGTACTGTATGTGGTGTTGCGTTTGGTAGTTAAGCAGAGTGAGGGGAGGCTTCTCAAAAGAAGTGCGTTTTCAGAGATTTTTTGAAAGCAGAAAGGTTGGGAGAAAGTCGGACAGATCGTGGGAGAGCGTTCCAGAGGAGGGGTGCAGCCCTTCCAAAGTCTTGAATGCGAGCATGTGAGGGGGTAATGAGAGAAGAGTTGAGTAGCAGGTCAGTAGAGGAGCGTAGTAAGCGAGTGGGTGAGTATATAGAGATGAGTTCAGAGATGTAGGGTGGAGCAGAGTTGTGAAGTGCTTTGAAAGTCAGTGTCATTAATTTGAATTTGATTCTGAAAGGTAATGGAAGCCAGTGCAGGGATTGACAGAATGGCGAGGCAGAGGAGGAGCGGTTGCTGAGGTGTATGAGCCTCGCAGCAGTGTTCATTATGGACTGGAGAGTAAGCTGAGGGCTCCTCCCGAAGCCCAATGGTGGTCACACTACTGGTGAAGCCGAGCCAAGACCAGGGTACTTGGCACCTGTTCTGGTATTGGTGCCGGCCATGACAAAAAGTCTTGCGTATAAAGTACAATAAAACTGCTTCAAGTTCCCTGTCTACAGATAAATTGCTGGTAAACTCGGCAAACAAGAGACCCTCATCAATGAGTAAGAAACGATCCTTTTCATCTTTACGGGAAGTGGTTCCAACAATTTGCACAAATTGTCTCAATTGATTATTTGTCAAAGGCAGAACAATAATGTATTTTGACCTACTCTCTGCTCTGTAACAAATGATTTCCTGAAAGTTGCCTAAATAAATTCATTAATCCAAATAAAATGACAATAAGAAAACAATAAAAAAAACACCATAAAATGCTTAAAACAGGGATTTAATCATATTCATTCTTCAAAAGTGATAAATATTGGTTTAATGTCAAATAGCCTAGACTCTTGTCTAATTAAAATCTTGGTGTTGTTTTTGTTTTTGGGTCTGTGCAGATTTGTCCTGTTGTCATGTTTCTTGATGCATTTATTGCTTTATCGGCTTGTTGTTCCATTAGTAGTTAATGTATTTATTGTGTATTCCCAGGTCACAGACTTGGAAGTCTGACAGATTAGAGGTAAGTTACTATGTTCCCTGAAATGTTCCCGTCTTCATGGTTCTATTTTTGATGAAACCTCATTACAGTTTCATTGTGTAATAACTTTTAATAACTCACCCATCACTACTTCATTTACTCTTGGTTGCTATCAAGAATGTTTTTACTACCTACTAAACGTATTATATCTTAGGAGAACTTTCCCTTTTAAGAATTTCTTAACAAGATACTTAAGAAACTGCAAGGGGTTTTCCAGTACCTGAAAAGGAAAAATAAGTAACTTAGAATAAATAAACATTATCTGTATATGTCTATGGATCAGGGAGGTGTAAGTGTTCCTAACATGACTGACTATATGAAAGCTACTATGATAGATAACATTAAGGCTTGCTGGGAAACAATGTTCAAAAATTATGGATAGAGATTAAAATAAGTGTGTTACAAATTAAAGGACACTTTGTGGGCAATACCTATCCAGCCAGAACTTAAAGGGCACCTGTTGGGCACATTATCCCAACATATTATCCCCAATCAAAGGTGACTGTTACCCCCAATGTTTCTATATATCTGTAACCTTGTTATGAGCTAAGGGGGCCCAGTCTGAAGGTCAGTTAGGGGGAGATTTGGGGTGAGTGCTTATTTGTACCCTGGGTACCCCTGGAACTATAGCAGGGTGACACCCCAATGTTTCTATATATCTGTAACCTTGTTATGAGCTAAGGGGGCCCAGTCTGAAGGTCAGTTAGGGGGAGATTTGGGGTGAGTGCTTATTTGTACCCTGGGTACCCCTGGAACTATAGCAGGGTGACACCCCAATGTTTCTATATATCTGTAACCTTGTTATGAGCTAAGGGGCCCAGTCTGAAGGTCAGTTAGGGGGAGATTTGGGGTGAGTGCTTATTTGTACCCTGGGTACCCCTGGAACTATAGCAGGGTGACACCCCAATGTTTCTATATATCTGTAACCTTGTTATGAGCTAAGGGGCCCAGTCTGAAGGTCAGTTATGAGCTAAGGGGGCCCAGTCTGAAGGTCAGTTAGGGGGAGATTTGGGGTGAGTGCTTATTTGTACCCTGGGTACCCCTGGAACTATAGCAGGGTGACACCCCAATGTTTCTATATATCTGTAACCTTGTTATGAGCTAAGGGGCCCAGTCTGAAGGTCAGTTAGGGGGAGATTTGGGGTGAGTGCTTATTTGTACCCTGGGTACCCCTGGAACTATAGCAGGGTGACACCCCAATGTTTCTATATATCTGTAACCTTGTTATGAGCTAAGGGGCCCAGTCTGAAGGTCAGTTAGGAGGAGATTTGGGGTGAGTATTTATTTGTACCCTGGGTACCCCTGGAACTATAGCAGGGTGACACCCCAATGTTTCTATATATCTGTAACCTTGTTATGAGCTAAGCCCAGTTTGAAGGTCAGTTACAGGGAGATTTGGGGTTAGTGCTTATTTGTACCCTGGGTACCCCTGGAACTATAGCAGGGTGACACCCCAATGTTTCTCTATATCTGTAACCTTGTTATGAGCTAAGGGGGCCCAGTCTGAAGGTCAGTTAGGGGGAGATTTGGGGTGAGTGCTTATTTGTACCCTGGGTACCCCTGGAACTATAGCAGGGTGACACCCCAATGTTTCTATATATCTGTAACCTTGTTATGAGCTAAGCCCAGTCTGAAGGCCAGTTAGAGGGAGATTTGGGGTGAGTGTTTATTTGTACCCTGGGAACCCCTGGAACTATAGCAGGGTGACTGTTACCCCCAATGTTTCAATGATTTTGCAGTGAGTCCAGTTGCTCTAGATTTATTTCTATTAGATGTGCTTTCTAGTGGTGACATTGGTTTAATAATCATCTCCTACCTTCCCCACACCTTTGGAGTCATAGCATCTATAGCTGAAATGTCCGAGAGAGCCAAGAACTCAATTTATTTAAATATTACAAATATAGCCAAAGTTACCCCTAACCTGACTGACCCACACCCAACCAACCCTTATATACCCCGTACCCCGAGCACTGTAAGGTCACAGGCAGGTAGGGCAGCAGTCCGAGTGGTTAAACCCACTACCCCAAAGTGATGCCTTAATTTAACCCAGACAATTATGCAATGAAATGACCACTATAGTATGTGAAACCAATGTAAACTTATACAAGAATAAAAGTAGACTGCGAAAATAAACAACAATAATATTAATAATAAATATATGTTGTTTCAGCCATTTCTCTATCCTATCAGGATCATCATAATTCTTCCTTTATTTTTCCCTCAGCAGCAGAAAAAGAATAATATGGCAGGAATTGTTGTGTGTGTGGGACGAGGACAGGGAAGCGTATTTATTCTGCAAGCTTTGTATTATCCAGAGGCGCAATTAAGGTTCCAGGATAATCTGATCAGGTTTAATGGAAATCACATTCAGAAGCACAAAACACCCTGCGTTGCCAGGTACAGGCGACAGCGAGCGCCTGCGGTTCTTTACCTGCTCTTAGATGTTGCTAATCAGCCTCCTTCTTTGTGCATCAGTAAAATGGATCAAGGCTCAGTCCCAAATGCACAGCAAAAAGCAGAATGCTGAGAGTTTCTCCGCTGTGTCCCCCAGGCTCTTTCCCTGTACTGGAAGTACCAAGCGACACAAGCTGATTAATACAGCTCCATCCTCGAGAGTGGACTGCGGTGCTGCCTTTCAATGGGCCGAAGAAAACATCTTAATTAACAGCAGAATTGAGAGATCAATGGAAGTCACTGCCGATACAGGACTTTGGGGAACTCTGGGCCAAAGAGCTCAGTGCTGTATAGAGACTGACAGCAAATAACCAATAAGGAGCAAAAGAAAAGAACACGGGGGAGAAAATGACTGATTTAATTATAAAACATCATGAAGAAACAATCAAACTGTTTAGAAGAGCCTTGCAATTATATGTTCTACGGTAAAGTGAAAGTTTTAGGTCAATCACTTAATTTTTGGGCAAGTATTAAACCACCATTTCCCTGTTGACTGTAAAAGCATATCAACTTATATAAGGGTTAATAACATGGGGAAAAGAAAGAGAAAAAAGCTGCGGCCTTATATAGTTATACAGGGAACTCTGAGCATCACTCATGTATTATAAGGGATAATGTACCCCCTACTGTAAATGATAAGGATATTAGAAGTCACTGAGGGGTTGTTCTGTGACCATATAAAGACACAAGGCTGCAGGCTGAGTTATACAGGGAACTCTGAGTATCACTCATGTATTATAAGGGATAATGTACCCCCTACTGTAAATGATAAGGAGATTAGAAGTCACTGAGGGGTTGTTCTGTGACCATATAAAGACACAAGGCTGCAGGCTGAGTTATACAGGGAACTCTGAGTATCACTCATGTATTATAAGGGATAATGTACCCCCTACTGTAAATGATAAGGATATTAGAAGTCACTGAGGGGTTGTTCTGTGACCATATAAAGGCACAAGGCTGCAGGCTGAGTTATACAGGGAACTCTGAGTATCACTCATGTATTATATGGGATAATGTACCCCCTACTGTAAATGATAAGGATATTAGAAGTCACTGAGGGGTTGTTCTGTGACCATATAAAGGCACAAGGCTGCAGGCTGAGTTATACAGGGAACTCTGAGTATCACTCATGTATTATAAGGGATAATGTACCCCCTACTGTAAATGATAAGGATATTAGAAGTCACTGAGGGGTTGTTCTGTGACCATATAAAGGCACAAGGCTGCAGGCTGAGTTATACAGGGAACTCTGAGTATCACTCATGTATTATAAGGGATAATGTACCCCCTACTGTATATAGCTTATAGATAAAGCCTTGTCTTGTGGGAAGGTGTCTCTGACCCTGAGAGAGTATTTAGCATCACTGACATAAAGCAAGACAGTCTGTGAGCAATTAGGTGTGTCATGTATTAATTAGAAACAAAACAGATAAACTAAGTCCGCATTTTATTTTTGTACTAACTATTGCTTAGGCGTATTACATCCAAGCACAAAGTGACAAATTCATTAGCAAGGAATAATATCTGGTAACAAACGGCTCGTTAAATAACTTCTGACTAATGCAGAGCCCACGTTATAATTAGATGATATAATTGAAGTAAAGTGAATAATACAGGGGTAGGTCACCTTTATGTCAACTTTTGTATATTATAGAATGGCTAATTCTAAGCAACTTTTCAATTGGTCTTTTTTCTCTTTTATCGTTTTTGAATTATTTGCCTTATTCCTTTGACTCTTTCCAGCTTTCAAATGGGGGGTCACTGACCCTGTCTAAAAAAAACAAATGCTCTGTAAGGCCAGATGGCTGAAACTGCAAACTGGAGAGCTGCTGAATAAAAAGCTAAATAACTCAAAAACCCCAAATAATAAAAAATGACCAACCAATTGCAAATTGTCTCAGAATATCCCTCTTTACATCATACTAAGGGCAAATGTATTAAGGGTCGAATTTCAAGTATATGGCAGTTATTTAAAACTCCCATAAACTCCCCTGAACTCGATATTCGACCAATTGCAATTTATTGAAAAAAATGAAATTTTACAAACATTGGTGAATAGGATCGACTCACAAATTAGATCGGTGATCGGTTGCCTACAACAACTTGAAAAGGAGAAAGCCATTGATCGAATTTTATACCACCGTCTGTATCCCAGGGAAGCCACACCATGCTTATACGGACTCCCCAAGATACACAAAGAATGCGCCCCACTAAGACCCATTGTCAGCAGCATAAATTCTGTGACATACAACAATGCAAAATTCTTGGCTAACATCTTAGCCCCGTTGGTAGACAATACAGTGCATCATATCCAGAATGCCAAAGAGTTTGTAACCAAGATTCACGGTGTTACACTAGAGGCAGAAGAAACAATGGTGTCATATGATGTCACTTCATTGTTCACATGTATACCTACTACAGAGGCGATTGAGACTGTAAGAAATCAACTGCAACATGATAACACCCTCAGCAGCAGAACAAAGCTCAGTCCCAACCAAGTATGTTTGTTGCTCAATTTGTGCCTTAACACCACATACTTCAAGTACAAGAACCTTTTTTTATAGACAGAAACATGGCTGTGCAATGGGTTCTCCAGTCTCTCCCATTGTAGCAAACTTGTACATGGAGGAAGTGGAAAGTAGGGCCTTACTTACTTTCCAGGGAACTACACCGACTCACTGGTTCAGGTATGTGGATGATACAGTACTTGGGTTAAAATCAGATCCAATGAAGTGGCGGCCTTTACAGCACACATTAACTCAGTGGACAATAACATCAAGTTCACAAGGGAAGATGTCCACGAGAACAAAGTTGCTTTTTTAGACTGTTTGATATGTATCCAAGAGGGGGGGTAACTTGAAGACGGAAGTATAAAGGAAACCCACTCATACGGATCAATATCTGTTGTTTGATTCCCACCATCCACTGGAACACAAACTGGGTGTCATTCGAACTCTACACCACCGAGCGGAATGTGTGGCAACTGATACAGAATCCAAAGACAAAGAGCAAAAACATCTCAGAGGAACTTTGAAAGTGTGTGGCTCCCCAGACTGGGCCTTTGTCAAAACAGCAGCAACCAAGCCCAACAGGAACACCAATAGAAATAACCGCCCGGAGACACATAGCAGGCGAAACATAGTCATCTCATATGTAGCTGGAGTGTCAGAGAAACTCAGGAGGATTTTCAACAAACACCACATCTCCGTGTCTTTCAAACCTAGTAACACACTGAGACAAAAACTGGTACACCCAAAGGATCCAACACCAAAAGAAAAACAAAGCAATGTGGTATACGGAGTCCAGTGTTGCGAGGAGAGCACAGATCTATACATTGGGGAGACAAAACAACTGCTCTCCAAGCGAATGGCTCAGCATAGGAGGGAGAACTCTACAGGGCAAAACTCAGCTGTCTTTCTATACTTAAAGGACAAGGGACACTCCTTTGAAGATAGCAAGGTCCAAATCTTGGATAAAGAAGACCTCTGGTTTGAACGAGGCGTGAAAGAGGCGATTCATGTCAAGGTGGAGAAACCATCTCTGAACAGAGGCGGAGGCCTTCGACACCACCTGTCTGCTACATACAATGCTGTTCTAACATCTGTACCCCGGCGGATTCAGAACACTTCATACATCCATTCATGCAACTCTCACAAGTAACACCTGTATCTAGGAGTTGCATGACACATTGGATAATCCCATCACAACTACACAGAATCAACACCTCTGTGAATTTCTTCAGATGTCACCTCTTTGATGAGTTACAATGTGCCATTGTGATTGGATTAGTGGAAGAGTTTATATGTCGAGAACTTCCCACACCATTCAGTTGTACTGAAGAAGGTGCTCGGATGAGTAGTGAAACGTCTTCATTGATTACTCAGCAAGTCCAGTTGTTTTTAGATTTACCTATACTAGATATACCATGACCTGGATCAATGAAAATCTTCAAAGTCATACTCACAAATTAGAATCAAATTTGAATTCAATTCAATTCGAATTTTTAAAACTCAATTCAATTCAAAGCAAACAGCTTTGATCCCAGGACATCTTCCATTGGCTAAAGCAGCAATTCGGCAGGTTTAAGGTTGCGAATAGTCAATTCGAATTCTTAAAGCACCATTGTATGATGCATTTCGAAAATCGAATTCAAATTTAAAAAAACCTCGAATCTAATTTTAACAATTAACTACTTGAATTTGACAGTTTTGGCCATAAAAAATTTCAAAAAGTAGAATTTTCACTTCGACCCTTGATAAATCTGCCCATAAAAGTTAACTCAAAAGTGAACAACTCCTTTAATCAGGGCACTCTAGGTTCTCTCAAGTAGCTTCTTTCATTTTTCATTTTCATTTTTTTTTTCATTTTTAAAAATGTAACAATACATATAATTTGAATGTTGAAAAGCAACCTCCCTTATGCCTATGAATAAGTGCCTGTGGGTGTGAAACGCGTAAGGCGGAGCATCAATTGGTCTGTATGCCTACTTTTTAATATTTATGATGAATAAAAAGTGTTTTTTTAACTTTGAGAATTGACTGGGAATATATTTCTGAATTTTTGAAGAAACCTCCCTTGACTCATAAGGTGTTAGCCCTCAAATATCTAAATTTTTAAGTTGGAAAGTTAAAAAATAGAAATTGAGATTTTTTGCAGTGACATTTTCAGATCACACCGGGAAGCCCATTGATTAAAGTTCGAATTTTAGGAGCATTAGAGCTTTCTGAAAACACAATGAAATATTCTCTAAATGAATGCCATGAAAGATGTATGAAGATCAGAATGGAAAAAAACACTGAGCTGTGTTCTAAAAAATACAAAAACCTTTTAAAAATTTAGATTACTAATAAAAAAAATCTAAAAATTAGTGATGTGTGAATACATTAGCCAGACACTAATTATCTGCGAAATTCTGCGTTTTGCTGCAAGCGAATTAATTAGCAAAGCTGTAACGACAATTCGCAGATGAAAAAATTGTTGCGTGTAAATAATATTTGGATGCCCATTGACTTTACTGCATTTGGACCAAATTGTCGCTCGCGTTAAAATTATTTTGACACCCATTGACTTCAATTCACTAATTTCAACACAGATTCACCCATTAATACTAAAAACCTCTAAATGTCGGAATGGCTAAAAAACAATGTCCAATAAGATCAGTGCAGCTCCTATTGGCTTATACAGGACCTCAACTGCTTTTACTTGGCAAAGTTTTGTATTCGAGTTTTTTACAATTAAATAAATCAAAAATTTCTAATTCTAGTTTCGAATTTTAGAGAAATAAATAAATACCACAAATTTTGAGAAAAAATCTGATTCTTGAAAAAATAGAAAAAATAGAAATCTAAATAACTGGTCCCTTTGATATAACTATATCAAATTTCTAAATAGTTTTTTACTACTGTAATATTTGTGTCGATTGGAAGCAGATTTTAAAAGAATTGGAAAAACTTGATTGCATTATGTCACAGAAGAAAAACCTGATCCCATTGAAAATCCCAATGTTCCATTCATTTTTAAAAATTCAACTGTTGAAAAAAATACCTTGGATGGTTCTTTTTCCATTGATAAATCATGAATTTTAAGTCGAAAACAATTTTGGTGGTTTCATCACCACCATTTTCTCGGATTGCAGGAAAAAAGACAGTCTTGAATTGAATTAAATTCGCCCCTTTGTGTATTTTTGTTAAATAATTAAGGCCCAACGATTAAAGGCAATGGAATGGCCTACAAATATAACATCTAAAATGATCATAATCCTAGAGTTTTCTTGCTCTATAAATAGAGACGGGAGTCCATGAAAGAAGTGAAAAGTGTATTGCAGAATTTTGTTTTTAGTAAATATCCTACACATGGTTATTATTCTAGTAACCCAAGGTGGAACTGTCACTCTCAATAATCTCACTGGTATTGCTTATTGTTTCCTTTACAGAACCTGACACGGCATCTTTTTTATTGCACTTGTCAGAACTGGGTCATCTAAAATCCTAATATCCTAATTGGTAGCAGAAAATCCCCAAAGCTTGTGTAAACAAGATGTTCCTTCCATGTTTCAACCTCAAGGACTACCAGTCAGGAAAGTGCCGGTGATTTGTATCGAGGGAGTGCTGGTAAAGATAGAATTAAACAGCCGCTAAGTATCAGGGCAATAAATCATCCCACACATCTTGATGGAGAAAAAACTCCTCAAACCCTGTATGAGCCAAGGATATGAGTAGAAGAAGGACATGATCGACTCCTGACAGAGGTGGTTTCACTTCCCCTTGGTTGTCTTTTGGTTACCCAGCAATGTAAATATAACCAAGAATATTAGACAGGAAATCTATGATAAAAAGAACTCTGAATTCAATGACCTCAAAACTGTAGGACTGTAGGACACCAACACAGTTAATAGGGTCATTGGTCATGGTCCTCATGGTTATTGGTGGCTTTTGTGTAAGTTCTTCTATGTTTCCTGTATACACCCATTTATTGTGCAGGTATGGGACCTGTTATCCAGAATGCTCAGGACTTGGGGTTTACCAGATAACTTAATAAATTTGTAATTTGAATCTTCATACCTTAAGGGGCAGATTTACTAAGGGTCGAATTTCAAAGTTAAAAAAACTTCGAAATTCGACCCTCGAATTGAAATCCTTCGACTTTGAATATGGTATCGATCGTATTCGATCGATCGAACAGAATAGAAATCGAACAATTCAAACAAATTTTAGCCATCGATCGAAGGATTTCTATTCGACCAAAAAAAACATAGAAAAGTGCTGTGGAAGGTCCCCATAGGCTAACATTGCACTTCGGTAGCTTTAATTTGGCGAAGTATGAAGTCTAAGTTTTTTTTAAAGAGACATTACTTCGATTATCGAATGGTTGAATAGTCGAACGATTTATACTTCGAATATAGCCTATTCAATTGTCGAAGTACCCAAAAATTTACTTCGAAATTCGAACTTTTTAAAATTCGAACCATCACTCGAGCTTAGTAAATCTAAAAGTGTAGTAGAAAATAATTTAAACATTAAATAAACCTGGTTTATTTCCCATAAGGATTAATTATATCTTAGTTGGGCTCAAGTACAAGCTACTGTTTTATTATTACAGAGAAAAAGGAAAACATTTTTAAAAATTTGTATTATATGGATAAAATGGAGTCTATGGGAGACAGCCTATCTGTAATTTGGAGCTTTCTGGATAACGGGATTTCAGATAACGGACCCCATACCTGTATAATGCCACTGGATATGTTGGCATTTAATAAATACTTGCTAATTATTAGGTTACACTTGAAAGTTAAAGGCAATATCCTGGAACAATAAATAGGTTTTCACCTATTAAAGTCAGTTGTCAGCAATTCTATTACCAATAGGCATATTTAAGCTAAACTCTTCCTCCTCCCCATTGCTGAATCATTGGACCATTTGTAAGTGGCCTAGCTCCCAATACACCTAGTGAATTCCTGTCCCAGCTTTTTGTGATCTCCTGGACTGGTTGTAATTGCCTACCACATTCCCAGACCCCTTGACTGTTTCATGGACTTAATATTGCATTCCTCCTGCCTGATCCCTTGGCTGTCTCACGGACTTGTGTTTACCTGCCTCCTGCCCTGACCCCTTGGTTGTCTCACGGACTTATTACCTGCCTCCTGACCTGACTCCTTGGCTGTTTCAGAACTTATTACCTGCCACCTGCCCTGACCCCTTGGTTGTCTCACAGACTTGTTACTATCTGCCCTGACCCCTTGGCTGTCTCACAGACTTGTTACTATCTGCCCTGACCCCTTGGCTGTCTCACAGACTTGTTACTATCTGCCCTGATCCCTTGGCTGTCTCACGGACTTGTGTTTACCTGCCTCCTGCCCTGACCCCTTGGTTGTCTCACGGACTTATTACCTGCCCCCTGACCTGACTCTTTGGCTGTTTCAGAACTTATTACCTGCCACCTGCCTTGACCCCTTGGCTGTCTCACAGACTTGTTACTATCTGCCCTGACCCCTTGGCTGTTTCATGGACTAATTATTTCATGACGCCTGCCTTGACCCCATGGGTGTGTCACAGACTTGTAATTGCTTTCCTCCTGCCCTGATCTCTTGGCTGTTTCATGGACTTATTATTTTATGATGCCTGCCTTGACCCCTTGACTGTCTCGCAGACTTGTTATTGCTTTCCACCTGTCCTGACCCCTTGGCTGTTTCATAGACTTGTTATTTCCTGAAGCTTGCCCTTACCCCTTGGCTGTCTCACGGACTTGTTATTGCCTTCCTCCTGACCTGACCCCTTGGCTGTCTCACGGACTTGTGGTTGCCTGTTGTCTGCCCTATAGCCTGACTAAGGACCTGCTTCTCAGCCTGCCACCTGCCTTGATCACAGCCTGGTATGCGACTTAATATTTTAGCCTACCAGCGATTCCATTGTTTACTGAGTACCATTGTTTGCTTGCTACAATAATTAAAGGATAAGTAAACCTTTAAAATAAGTGAATGCAAAATTGATGAGGGGGCTATTCTAAGAAATTTTGCAATGTAGATTAATTATTTATTTTGTTTTAATTCCAAGATATTAAGGGATACATGTACTGTTAATATGAATGAATTGTGTTACAACAGCGCCACCTGCTGGTCATTTTCCCACCAGTCTGACCAGCAAGTAGTCAAGGAAATTGTCAGGAGAAATAAAGAGGCTGATGTTCTTCTGCTTAGGAAAGATGTGAGAAAGGTTTCTGATTTTATTCCTAAGCAGAAGAACATCAGAGCAGCCTCTTTCTTTCTCCTGACAACTTCCTTGACTACTTGCTGTTCAGACTGGTGGGAAACTGACCAGCAGGTGGCGCTGTTGTAACAAAATTCATTCATATTAACAGTACATGTAACCCCTAATATCTTGGAATTAAAATAAAATAAATAATGAATCTACATTGCAAAATTTCTTAGAATAGCCCCCTCATCAATTTTGCATTCACTTATTTTAAAGGTTTACTTATCCTTTAATGGCCAGGGAGATGCTTAAGAGCTAAAGGACACCTAAATGTAAAAGAAGTCTATACTTTGACACGTTAAAGAGAAGAAATAGCCAATGTCTAGAGGCCAATGTAACAGATCTGCAATGAGACTAACATGGAGGCTTATCTGGGATCCAATCAATTGATGTTAAAGCTTGACAATATATTCTTTCATGAAAGACAACTCTATGGGCCCAACATACGCCTCATTTACCATTACATGTGCCTCCTTTACTATTAGCCCTTTAATTAACACATGCTAAATAAGTCAGAATCCGTTTATCAGAATGACTCATTTATCCCTTTAAATTTTACGCACCAGTAGGAGGTTTATTATAAGGCAGTTGTTGTGCTGGAGGCAGACTCCAATATGTCAGAGCTCATACACCCAGTCTGGCTTGAGTATAAACAACCTCCAGACATGTAAGTAATAGCCGTACATGCCTGTGCATTGGTTATAAACGACCAGTCATTGAGGCACGCGTATGTAATAAACATTCATAAATTAAACACCCAGAAATGAGAATTTATTATTAAAACATATTTAATATTAAACACTCTCTTTACGCGATCGATCGTCCCCTCCAAAGCAAATACATCACAATAACAGTCCCCAGTCATTATCCCAAGACAATGTGGGTGTGTGGGGTTTGTACCTTCACTGGTTTTTTGTAATAAAAATATTGAGCCGCTCGTCTCCCGCAAATGAAAACGATTTATGTTTCTTTTTTTAATAACCGCCAACGTAATGTTCTTCATCATTACATTTTAGGGCACGTCAAAGTAATGTGATGAAGGAAACATAAATCGCGTGAAAATGCTTTTCAATATTTATGTCGGAAATGCACTAAATATACAGAAATGTGTAGCATTTACTTTAAAAACAAATATTTACCTTGATATTATTTGCATGGTGTTTTTCTCTGTAATCCATAACCTTTAAGTGCAGCTGCTGTGCCAAAAGACTAACATAATATATAAATGCAATTGTGACTGATGGATAGTGCAGTGTTATTTAGTCCCACTCTCACTCCCAGAGTGTTCACTCAATAAGGAATTTATTATTATGCTGGAGAGATGAAGGCAGTAATAAAGAAGGGAAGTGGGTCTAGATCTAGATCTAGTTCCTAGATGTCAATATCCCAAACTGTTCATATTTAGGTTATGTCCTTCCCATGCCCCCCCCCCCATTGCACCCCTGTTGGGGGTATATATATATATATATATATATATATATATATATATATATATATATATATATATATATATATATATATATACAAAAGTAGAAAGTAGCAACACTCACAGGTTTTTTAAAGTTGCAAAAACAAAAAAAGATGTTTATTGTGGCTCAACGTTTCGATCCCCCACAGGGATCTTCGTCAGGAGTGTACAAACAAACATTCAGACAACCCATAATTCCCCTGAATTTAAACCCACGTCCCAGGAAATGGCGCCAAGAGCTGTTGCTAGGCAACCGTGGTAGCTGTCAGTCAGCTATTGTGTGTAATGTACAAGCACTCGTGAGGTTCAGAGAAAGGAGAGGGAGAGAGGACAACCAGTGAGCAAAGGTGCATAAGAAGAATAAAATGCATAATAGCAGGTAAGTATTGGGTCAGAGCAAGCTACCGCTGTGCCAGAAAAAAACACACTCCTGTGCCTACACGCCCTTAGCCAATCAGAGGCATTGTCAGGCCCTTCTGGGCCAATCGGAGCTGGTCCAATCCAAGCCATTGTCTGGCCTCCTATCGCATCGTCTAGTGGAGGTGGGTGTGCGCGCTAGCGCAGTGAACCTCGGTATAGCCGCCCGTTGCCTAGGACCCATCATCTGGCAACCCGAGTTAAAGTATTATCAGCGGCCCTAGGCGACACAGCTCCCTGTGTCTCCAGTACCGCCGTTGCAGGTTGGTAGCGACAACAGCGCACAGTGGGAATTAACCACCTGCAGCTGGTAGCGACCAATCCAGGGCACAAAAGGCATCATTAAAGACTGGGTTACAACTGGGGGAATGCGGGAGCGCCCAACTCATGGGATTAGCTCCTGGCAGGCGGGTATACTTCGGTCCGTGCCCACATACTAGACATTCATATTAAAGACATCCATGTCAGGGCTAACACAGGGTATCGAATTGAGCGGGCACGGTGGTAAGTGGCATGTTCAGCAGATAGTGCAAAAGATGGATAAAAACAACGAAGGAAGAGCAGAGGGGAGTAGTAGGAGGCATACAGGAAAACACATTAGTCAGAGAATCTCAGTGTAGCAACTACAAAGGCTAATTCCTTTGGGATAAACAGTATTGAAGCAGTATAGTCCCGAAACACAATATACAAAAATAAGGCAATTATGTAATAAATATTCACTTAAAACATCCGAGTGGAAGTGTCTCATTAAGCCCTCGTGGGGTAACAGTATCCAAGCGGTATATCCATTTAGATTCCTTCCTGAGGAGGGCCAGGTCACGATCTCCCCCTCTCGAGAGAGGGGGTTGATGGTCAATAGCCATACAGCGGAATGTGGGCAGTCCGTGGCCCATTTGTAGAAAGTGTCTGGCTACTGGCTGTTTGGCTGTTTTTTCTTTTAGCGCTTTGCTAATTGCAGATCTGTGGTTGGCAATCCTTTCTTTTAATTGGGTTGTCGTTTTTCCCACATAATATAGACCACATGGGCATGTGACAATATAAACAATAAAGGATGAAGTGCAGGTAAGTCTGTGTTGGATCTTAAATCGTTTACCCGTATGTGGGTGGGGAAAGTCCTTACCAGTCAACATGGAACGACATGTGGTACAGTTCGGACAGCAGTACCTGCTATTATGCATTTTATTCTTCTTATGCACCTTTGCTCACTGGTTGTCCTCTCTCCCTCTCCTTTCTCTGAACCTCACGAGTGCTTGTACATTACACACAATAGCTGACTGACAGCTACCACGGTTGCCTAGCAACAGCTCTTGGCGCCATTTCCTGGGACGTGGGTTTAAATTCAGGGGAATTATGGGTTGTCTGAATGTTTGTTTGTACACTCCTGACGAAGATCCCTGTGGGGGATCGAAACGTTGAGCCACAATAAACATCTTTTTTTGTTTTTGCAACTTTAAAAAACCTGTGAGTGTCGCTACTTTCTACTTTTGCATCTATTTTCAAACTGGCAGGCACCCAGGTATTTTCATTTGTAAACGGTGTGCACCTTCAGACTACATATATATATAAATGACTCCCCAAAATATACATATTTGTTCTTATTTTCTATTGTTATGACATTGGATCAAAAATGAAGGAATTCACATTAAAATAAATGGCAAATAAAACCACCCATAAAGCTTCTTTAAAAGCCCCACCAAAGAGACCCCCATTTCTGATACCTAACTGCATCAATTGCTCCCTCCCATTGGATTCAACCATGTCCTGTACCTGACAGAGCAGAGTTTTCCAGCAGGGTTTTTGGCCTCCACATCTGGTGTCCAGGCTCCCTAACATCAATCAAGGAGGAGCATATGAACTGGAAACTGTTCTGGTCGTGGTCTCCATTGTTCATGCTCCTGGTTGGTGGTCAATGCTGGGGAACCTTGATACCAGATGCAATGTGGTCAGATATGATGGTCAACAACCCTACTGTGCTAATCTGCCTTCTCAGGTCCGGTAAAGGGCAAGGGACAACCAATGGCAGAGCACCTGGCGTAGATTCAATAACGAGCGAATTTAAGCCAGCGTCAGCTTTGCACAGCTCGCCCCAGTTAGTTCGCCAGGCGTAAATCTACTATGACTACGTCAAATCACTAATATGCGGAGTTTCATCCTGTGTGCCAAACTCTGGTGACTTTTCGCTAGCTTTACTTCGGCAGTGCGAGCATTTCTTAGAAAAGATACACTAGAATTCATTTGTGCCTAGTGAAAATTCGCTAGTGATCTTGTGCTCAGGTCAATTTGCATACGGCGGGTAATTTAAAGTTGTATGGAGTAGTGATGGGCAAATTTGGGGCGAAATGGTGAAAAATTTGTGAAACAGCCATTTTTTGACACCGGCGCAAATTCACCAGCGTCCAAAAAAACATTTTTTTTGACGCCAGGGAATTTTCGCAGAGGTTTCACAAATTTATTTGCAGGCAGCGAATAACGGGAATTTGCTGCGAATTCGTGCCTGGTGAATAAATTTGCCCATCACTAGTATGGAGGTCTTTATTATAATTTTTGGTGCAAATGCTTGAAGTTACCATATTTCTTACAAATGTCCAGAGAACCTTAATAAAGACAAGTTAATATAATGCCCAACACATGAGCCCACTGTAAAATGAATGTTCCATATGTTAGGAAATGTCTGGAGAAAACCTGTTACCCAAAAAAAAGTTTGTTAGGACTTTCACAGGCAATCCCGCTTCAAAAAATAAAAATTCACCAGCGTTTTTTGGAACTTTAATGCATTTTCGGCACACAGATTATGATGTGACAGAAGATTGAGGAAGATCTAGCTTCTTTTTAGGACTTCGCCTGGTCTGAGGTGGTGAAGTCAACTCTGGCGAAAGAGGTAACGTTCAGTAAAATCCGCACTTTACTGAATTTGCGGAGTAACAACCATTTGCCAGAGCGAAAAGTCACCTGACAATAGAGTGCGAACGAACACTTGCGACGGTCTCTTTCGCGAATGAGTTGGCTCCTGCGCTGTTAGTGAATTGGTGAAGTCCCTGCAGGTGGCAACACTGGCGAATTGTCACTACCGTTAGCCACCACTTTGTCCTTTAGTGAATCTACCCCATTATGTTTTGGGGGGGAGAAAAAACAAAGAAAAAAGATAAAAAAAAAAAAACAACTTTCTACAGGCTTGGGTGTATTCTGTTCCTTTAAACCAACTCAAAACTTCTTCTCTTCGGTCAAACAAGTGAACCATGGCCAATCCACAAGACAATGTCCCCCCATTACCAACACTCCCTACTTCTTCACTTTGGTTCACTTGTTACAGTCCCCTCTTATCCATCATTCTGTCACATGGATAAAGTGAATGGGAGAAGACACAAAAAGGCCCATGTCAGACGAAGAGCTTATTTGTCAGGAGAAGTGATTTGCTCCAATGTACATTTATAAGATCACAAATTAAAATAACAAGTCAAACAGATGTGTGCCTTTCCCAGCAAGCAATCTTTCAAGAGCCACAGCAATTAGATGGCCCCCTAAGCACTTAGCGTTGGACAGATTGCATTTCAAAAGGAAAAATAAATAATTCTTTGGTTCGGGAACAAGCGTGGCGCGTCTCCCCTTCCCCTCCAGCGCCGGAATAAGTGACAGAGACAATTATACAAATTCTCTTAATTCTCCTTCCCTTCAATTTATGTTATTAACATTTCACACCTTTATTCTTGCAGTTTTTTTTTTAAAATGAGACATTTGCATGACTTTACACAGAATAACGCTACCTTGGGGCTTTAAGGATCTCGTTTTGAAATAAACCATTATAAATGGGTTCTTCCGCTAACGCACCTCTGGGCCTCCGAATGAAATGATAAAGAATGTCACCTCTTTTTCTGCCCTTGGAAATGGTGAACAAATGTTCAGAACAACATGACAGATTAAAGGGAAACTGGCGTCACTTATTCTTCCTCTATTTAATCAAGTCTCACAGATGCTGCCAATAGAAGTGTTCTCATTTATTTATTTGTTTCCACTTAAAAATCTTTTGCATTACATCACAAGCTCTGTATATATAGTCTCAACCAGTCTCTCAACCAACCTCACTTAGATATGAGTCTAAATGATCCCCTGGCATCAGACTATGCTTATTGGTCACATTCCTTACTAGAGTCTTGGTGGTAATTAATACTCTTGTTTATTGTATGTCTGAAACAGGATTGGTTCAAGGGGACTTCTGCTTAACTGCCCATCCCCAGTGATGTCATAGACCAGGGGTCCCCAACCTTTTTTACCTGTGAGGAACAATGAATTGTAAAAAGAGTTGGGGAGAAAAATAAGCATGAAAAGAGTTCCTGGGGTTTCCAAATGAGTCCTGTGATTGGCTATTTGGTGGCAGCATTTTGGACTAACAGCCTACGGAGAGACTGTGTTTTTATTCAACCAAGCCTGGATTCCAAAAATAAGCACCTGCTTTGAGGCCACTGGAAGCAACATCCAAGGGGTCGGCGAGCAATATGTTACTCGCGAGCCACTGGTTGGGAATCACTGTGATAGATGAACAAAAAGGGAGCCTTAATAGACTGGTAGGTAGACTGTAGAGCCCCTGACATGGCCAACATTTTAAGTCTACATTATTGAAAATGCATTTTTGTAATTAGACCTGGAGTGCTCCAGCTAACTCTTGTGTGTAATAATAAACTAATCTTGTGCCATGTCTGAGGTCAGCAACATGGCAACTCCCATTATAATTATATACCCACAGCCAACCATCTTTATTTTGGAGACCATTGGGGAAAGGATAATAATGACATGAATGAGAAGGGACTACCACATGCCCTCAACCTTCAAAGAAAGTAATGTCCAACCAAACATGACCAACCTGAGGGTACATCCATGAGGGATTTATAGGGGTTTGGGTCAGTTTGTGTACAAGTATGGAACCTTTTATTCAGAATGATCAGGACCTGAGGATAAGAGATCGTTCTGTAATTTGGATCTTCATACCTTAAGTCTGATGCCAGCGACTTAAGTCTGATGCCAGCGACAATTCCATGTAGGGGGTTTGGTAGGTGAGAAAACCATTCTACACAGGTGGGATAAAATTCACTGTCCAGCTTTATTCGGATAATCCGAATAAAGCTGGACAGTGAATTTTATCCCACCTGTGTAGAATGGTTTTCTCACCTACCAAACCCCCTACATGGAATTGTCGCTGGCATCAGAATTGACACCAGCGTCAAAATTCGTGCTTTGCAAAGTGAAAAAGGAAAAATTCGCCCATCACTACTTTGGGATAATCAGAGATTTTTTTTTTAGAGAGACTTTTGGATAGCCTGAGATATAACTTTGAGGTAGTCAGAGATAGGACTTTGGAATAGCCTGAGATATTGTGATAGTGTGAAATAAAATGTAAGAATAATCAGAGATGTGACGTTGTGATAGCTTGGGATATGACTTTGGAATAGCCAGAGATGATACTGGGAGAGCCTGACATAGTGTGACATATGATTTTGGGAGAGCCTGAGATGTGACTCTGATATAAAACGAAATCTGTGCCTTCTTTCCATTTTCCTTCTACAGCTTCCTGAGTTGCACTTTCTTAGCTCCATCTAATCTTCACTATATCCCCTACCTCATTTCTTTCTTTCATTTGTTTGCAGTTGGATATGATTTGAATCGTGCCCTTCATCTGTAGCTCCGTTCCTGACAGAACAGCATGAATTAACAGCTAGGAGACCTCTATTAAAAATTCATAGTAATACTATTCTTTATTACTAATGATTTTTCCTTTCCTGTGGATTCAGAGATGTAAGTTCAAATATTAAACTGAAAAAAAGCTTAATTTTGCTTCAGTTACTGCGGCCACATCAATTAACAACAGAGTTTGCACTCGAGGATTTTAAAGGTTATTTGTTCTTCGCAATTTTGCTTCACTCACACTTCCAACTTAATTGCATGTTCTTCTTTCTTCTGAAAAATAAAGATCAACGGGGGGGCTGAAAAAAATATACTGAATTCACAAAAAAAGAAAAAATAATAATAATTTAGTTCGTTCCTTGCATCCTCAGCTATGAAAGTATGACCGATGCCCCTTCCATTCCACATGAAAGATCATTATCTTTCATGTGGAATGGAAGGGGCATCGGTCATACTTTCGGAATGAAGAAAACCTTGGGCAAGATGGATTTGTCCAGCACATTTTAGGGAATGTCTTGCAATTGGAAGGGTAATGCGGAGAGCAAATTTAAAATCAGGAAGGAAATTACATTTATAAATTCAGAAATTATTTCTTTTTAGGAAAGGATGTGTGCTAGTTCTCTTTTTATTTGGGGATGCATATCTTTTTGTTTTAACCATAACTTTTTTTAAAAATTACAAATAAACCTGATCAAATTATAAATACATTTGCAAGAGTTGACTTTCCTCACTATTTTCTGTTTATTTTTATTTATTTTCTACTTTTAATTTCTTTTTACTTTTCCTCCATAAAACATTGTAACCTTATGGAATTTCATGCAATTTCTTTTTGAACTCCAGCACTACTATATGCCAGCTTGAGTAGTGATGGGTGAATTTGGGGCGTTTCGCTTTGGAGAAAATTTGCAAAACAGCGCCGGCGTCCATTTTTTTTTTAAGCCGGCAAATTTTTGCGGCAAATAAATTCGCCCTTCACTAGTTATAAGCCATTTGAGTTCATTACAAAGGAAAAGTGTAGTCATAGAAGCCAATGGGAGCTGCACTAATACTATGGGACTTTTTTTTGGCCATTTAGACTATTAGAGGTTTTCTAATTTTTTTTGCTAGTAATTGTCCAAAAAAATCTGTATTTTTTTAGCGCATTGTTCAGCTTTTTTCGTTCATACTTTTCATATTCAATTCTGTAAGAAATGACATGGCTTTTATGGTTTTAGAGAAAATCAGTTAATTTTTGGTTTCAAAAACCTTTTAAAACCACTAAAATGAATGTTGATAAATGGGCCTCTATATGTCTCGTTTAGAAAGAGTAGGGCAAAGTGCAAACTAAAAGTGCAAATGGCCATATTTTTTCATGTAAATGTGATTTATGCTGCAGCCTCACAAAAGCATTTATTTTCAGTAAAACTTTCAGAAGAATGTGTATCTATGTAATATTTCTCAATATTTTTGATTGGCATTTCCCTGTAAAATTGCACTTTAAAAAGTCTTCATTCATTTACTAGTGCACTAAACAGGATTATCAGACCCAAATAAAACCTTGTCAGTTTAAATATTCCCCTAGTTTCTTGTAAAGCACCGGATAGAATCCTAGAGGAATCACTGAAGACAAATTTCCTCCATCATTTTGTGTGTTTTGGGCTGTTTTGATGAATGTATGTGCCCGATGAGCATAACCAACACAGAGGCAAGTTATTAAAGCTTAATGTGGTCTTGCGGTGAATTAGATGGAAATTGATGACAATGAAGTTGACTTCTTCACTTGCTGAAATGTTCCAAGTCTTGGGAGTAGGTTTTTATCATAAGTGAAACTGCAACATCTCATCTCTTTTCCTCTCTCTCTCTCTCTCTCTCTCTCTCTCGCTCTCTCTCTCTCTCTCGCTCTCTCTCGCTCTCTCTCTCTTGTTGCCCCCCCCACCAGACTATATTTCCGTACTGTTGTACCTGTATTTTGTAGGTCCATGCCCTTGCATACAAATGGCGCTCCCACCACGTCCACATTAATCAATTCCATTTAATTATCTTTACCTCTCCTCTTGATTTACAGAACTCTGAGACAGTATTTATCAAGTATTTCTTAATTAATCACACGCAGAGCCCGAATTCACTAATGAGACTCCTATGGTATCTTCCTCATCAAATGTTCTTCCTGCTGAAGATCTGCAGCTTTTCAACCCAACCCGCAATATACAATCCTTATTATTTGTTTAACCCTCTACGTTACTTGATCTATATCTCTACTGTCATTTCTATTCAAATTCACGGCCTACTGCATTAAACAAAATACATTGCACTTGATAATCAGGTTTCATTGGAATACAGGGCTGTTCTCTCTCTCCTCTATGCACTATCCAGCTTACCGGTTATGAAAAACACTTATTTTGCTTGTCAGTTCTTATTTCTTAGAGTTTTGTATACACCTGGGCTTTTTGTTGTCCAACATCTCTGCTGTCTATAGTAATATTTCCAGGGAATGGCAAAGACTAAGACGGGTCAGTGCCGGGCTTGTCCCTCGAGAGGTCAGTTCTAATATTCCAGCCAACCCTCTGGTGACTTTTCTCTAGAAGTAGACACGTCCTGTTCCAAGGTCAATGGTAGGACGCATAGATCTTTCCGGCATCTGACAGTTGCTGTGTAGACTCCCGCAGAGGGCTGAATATTTTAACATTGTAGTCATGTTCTTTGCTTATGTTTATGACCTCGGACGATGGTGGTGTAATCAGTTTGTTCAATGTCAATTTAGTCTGATTCGTGGGGCGAACACCTTTGTTTTTAACTGACTGACAAGAATATTGATCCGTATAATAGATGATATAAATCTCCCAAAACTTGTATTTAGTTCTATGACATTCTCACCAGGCTTCCTTTTCATAATGAAACAACTTTGCATTTGTGAACAAATCCTCACCACTCCAGAGGTAGCGGAGATTGTTTACAGATGTTCAGCAGAGCTCATAGGCAGTGTTGGACTGGGGTGTCTGGGGCCCACCAGGGCTGCCAATTTAGGGGCTCCCCTGCCACAGTCATGGGCCCCCACTCCAGTCACGGCCCTCCTCATCCCAGTGGCAGGTGCCCTGCCCCAGTTGTGAGCTCCTCCATCCCCCACATACCCTTTTTTATAGGAACGTCAGGAGCACCCACAGTTCCTAGCGGAATCAGGCATGGGGCAGCAGAGGAGCCCACCAGGCTTTTTCCCAGTTTGCCGCTGGCCCAATAGTTCTCTTGACTATGTATCCTAAGATTACCTTTCCAGGGCACAGATGGCACAGAAAGTGCAGAGAGGAAAACAATATAACATATGCTCCAATGCCAAATCAATCAAAGATTGCTTTATAAATGTACACTTAGGGGGTTATTTATTAAAGTCCATATGCCAAAAACTCAAAAAAATTATTTACTATGAAATCTGAATTTTTAGTGGGGAAAAAAATAGAATTTCTCGGAATTTATTAAACCCTGAGCGTGTTAAGAGTCCTGCTGAGTTCATGTAGAAGTCAATGGGAGAAGTCACGAAGATCCTGTATCCTGATCTGCACTAGGTTTCATGCAATAATCCGAAAATTTCGTGGTTTCATGGTGATTTGATGGTTTTCGGGCGGAAAATCCGAAAAATTCATGTTTTTTCCCTTATGGGAATTTTTCGGGAAGACTGTATTGATAAATAGGAGGAAAAAACCTGTGCGGATTCGGTTGGAGTGGTTTAAGAAAGATATACTCAGATATTTTTTTTTTGACTATTCTGTGATTGTTTGTTTAAAAAGTCTGCAAAAATTACAGCAACTGCTGATTAGACTGTCAAGCAAATGAACCCATTGATGGCTGCCTCCATGACTGCCATACAGTCTAATAATGACAGACCTATATATTATTAATGATCGGTCAGGCTGATATATACTATTGTTCAATATAAACTCTCATGTCATCATATTGATCTGCTTGTTTAACACATCCAATGACTTTTAAATGACGCTTTATTGAAAATTCACCTACATTTGAGAAACTGTTATTGACAAGTGGTTTAATGCAAGAGTACAGCTAGATAAATTGTTCTACTGGGTTAGAAAGACCTTGCTCCTTTATCCCAGACATGCTTGCTTATCTGAATCCCATCAGGTCAGTCCTTATATTGGAAGAAAATGTATTTTCAACTGAAAAATACATAAATCGAATATATCAATTGATATTGCAATGATAAAGATGGGTAGGGACTGCTATATTGTTTCTCTTCTACATTACATAAGAGAATGACTTACTACAGTGGTTGCATTATCACTATTCCGTAGTTGTTGATGGACAATAACTCAGCACATGGCATTCTCCACTCCTAAGTATTTATGTAACATTTATGTAACGTTAAAAAAAAACTATATTAGCTCAATTTGTCAGTACAGGTATGAGATCCGTTATCCAGAACCCCCTTATCCAGAAAGCTCCAAATTACATTTTACAATAATTACATTTTTATTAAATTATTCAGATTTTTAAAAATGATTTCCTTTTTCTCCATAATAATAAATCAGAATCTTTTAATTGATCCCAACTCAGATCCCAAAGCGTTTGATACTGTGCCCCACAAACGACTGATTTCTAAACTAAGGTCTGTTGGGCTTAATGAAGTCGTTTGCACGTGGATAGGAAACTGGCTACAGGATCGGGTACAGAGGGTGGTTGTTAATGGGACATTCTCTACTTGGAGTAAGGTTCTTAGTGGGGTCCCTCAGGGCTCAGTATTGGGTCCACTTTTATTTAACTTGTTCATTAATGACTTAGGGGAGGGTATTGTAAGTAATGTATCAGTGTTTGCAGATGACACAAAACTATCAGCCCAATTAATTCCATCCAGGATGTGGCACTTGCAACAGGATCTTGACTAACTGGCAATCTGGGCAGATAAGAGGCGCTTAAGGGGAGATATGAGAACTATGTATAAATATATAAGGGGATCATATAATAATCTCTCTAATGATTTATTTACCAGTAGGTCTTTCCAGCTGACACAAGGTCACCCATTCCGATTAGAAGAAAAGAGGTTCCAGCTAAATATTGGGAAGGGGTTTGTTACAGTGAGAGCTGTGAAGATGTGGAATTGTCTCCCTGAATCAGTGGTACAGGCTGATACATTAGATAGGTACAAGGAAGGGTCGGATGCTTTATTCACCAGTAGCTCCTCCCAGCAGGAGGGAGCCAATGAGATTAGAGGAGGGAAAGGGGTGTTACAGGGAGAGCTGGGAAGTGAATCAGGGGTACAGGCTGATACATTAGATAGGTATAAGGAAGGGTCGGATGCTTTATTCAACAGTAGCTCCTCCCAGCAGACAGGAGGGAGCCAATGAGATTAGAGGAGGGAAAGGGGTGTTACAGGGAGAGCTGGGAAGTGAATCAGTGGTACAGGCTGATACATTAGATAGGTATAAGAAGGGGTTGGATGGTGTTTAGCAAGTGAGGGAATACAGGGATATGGGAGATAGCTCATAGTACAAGTTGATCCAGGGGCTACTCCCATTGTCATTTTGGAGTCAGAAAGGATTTTTCCCCCTCTGAGGCAAATTGGTGAGGCTACTGGATCAACTGGTAGTTAGGCAGGTTAAAATAGAGTTCATCGGTTGAACTTGATGGACGTGTGTCTTTTTTCAACCTAACTTACTATGTTACTATGTTACTATATAATTAATCCTGATTGGAGGCAAAAACAAATCTACTGGGTTTATTTAATGTTTAAATGATTTTTTAGTAGACTTGGAGATCCAAATTACAGAAAGATCCCTTATACGGAAAACTACAGGTCCCAAAAATTCTGGATAATAGCTTCCATACCTGCATTTATATTTTTGAAATGTATTTTCTCCTTTACTCTAGGGCTGTCTATTTCTTAAAAATGCTGAGCATACTCTGAACCTTCTCTCCTCCAGTGGAATTGCCTTCTATATAGGAAGCTGAAGGTCCAGAAAAAAGAGGCAATAGGCATAGTCCAAGAGCATTACCTCTTTTTTATGAAATGGTTATGGTCCTCCAAAATTGCATGGGGGTCATTTACTGAGACCCCTGACACTAAGGGGAGCAAAAGTGTTTCTCCTAGTGCTCATTTAAAAAAAACACTTGCATTTGGGGATTGGTTTCACTCTACACTTTACTCCAGATAAAAACTCTGGACCAAGCACCAGCCCTAAAGGAAGGGGACAAAGGAGGTACCAATGTGCATCAAAGAGCCCAGTTCTTGCAAACATCGTTCTGCTGAATGCAGGCAAGACTGTATTGTAGCAATTCTCCTCTGTGCACCCAAAGTGGAAAAAACACCTTCTAGGGCTATTAATTCATGTAATTGTTGGCCATGCCACTGTCATGCCCACTAACACATTTACATCCCCTCTACACACCTTGTTATGCCCTTTCCCCGCATTTAGCCCTAGCTCTACCCTACCACTCCAACCATGTCCAGGGTATAAATCCAGAGAAATTCTTTCATCCATGATTCTCGTCACCAGTTAGGAACCTGGGAACATGTAGCTCAGGTGTTGAACACAATCTGTGGGTGGATAATGTATCAACCTACACTTTCATATGTGCTTTATCTTTATAATAAGCCGAAAACTGTTTTGCAAGTCACTTTACATATTTATGGGAGGAGGGTGTATTTTATTTATATTTCATGAAAGATGTACAAAAGCAACAAATTGCCAGTGTTTATAAGCCGACCTGAGCCAGATTTCTTTCCCTTTGAAGCGCCGACCCTTTTTAGCATGAAACAAACCAACATTCTCTTTCATGTCTTGTCGTTCACCCACATTACACCCTACTTTGATAAATGCGCAGAACAACTCTTGATAGCTACACTTTTCCCGAAAAAAGTCTACCAAGTTCAAAGGCTTTGTGGTAGTTGAAAAGACTATTTTGAAAATAGCCAGACAGTTGTCTAATGCCGAGGCTTTCTTCTATGTCCCTGTGATTCTCCTCTCGGCTGAAGTATCTGCTTTGGCTTTTATGTGAAGCCCTTCACTTGCCGCTTGGCATCTTTTTAGCGAGAGAGATGCTGAAGTTGACCCGCTAAATGTTCATTTTATTGTTAGATTTACTGCAACATCTGATGGCTGGAAATTACAGTATGATTACCAATAAGAGCCAATAAATTGTTTAAACATTATTTTCTATCATTGCTGCAAATGTTACAGGAGGATGAGGTGTTAAATATGAAGACATTCTAATTTCTTGAGTAAGGCTTAGATAGTCCAGTTTCTTATCTTCTGGCCCCTGAATGTTGTGCCTCTTCCATAATAATCTTATCTGAATTTTCTACTTTAATCTAGAGCACCATGCCACTTTCCCTAAGAATACTTTACACCTATTAAAGTTGGATGTATGGGCAGTTTCAATAAACTCGTATTCTGCATATGTACCCCACCCAAGACAGAACAGGGACCACTTGCAAGAATAAAATGGCATATGCAACCCATGTGCCCATTAAACACCATTCAAGGACCACTATACCCATCAAAATATTAATAGACATCTTAGCAATGAGGATGGAAGATAATGAACACAATGTGCACAGTCTTATTTGGTTGCTCATTGAATGCACAGAAGACCTGCCCCAAACATGTACTGCCTGTTTTTAGTAGTGATGTATTTTTTTAAGGGATGGGTAGGGTAGTCAGGTAGATGTTCCCCTTCCACATTATACCTATCTCCTAACAGTCAGACACCCACCCAGTGGGCATAGGTTGCAATGGAGCCCTATGGAAGGCTGCATTCTGCACCTGGTGGAGGATTGGAACTCACATTTGACCCTGCAGGGTTCATTTGAACCTCACTGGGTCAGAACTAGGGGTAGAAGAAGAAGCGCATGCCTAGGGTGCAACAGTGGTGTGTGTGTGTGTAGGCGCCGAATGCTGGCGACATTTTGCTAGCGTTACTTTGGCAGTGAGAGTATTTCTTAGTGAAGATGCGCTAGCATTTGTTTGTGCCTTTAGAAAATTCGCTAGTGATCTTGCGCTTAGGTCAATTTGTATACGACGGGTAATTTATAGTTGTATGGATGCCCTTTATCATAAATGGTGCAAATGCTTGACGTTACCAATTTCTTATACATGTCCAGGGAACCTTAATAAAGACAAGAGAGTTAATAAAATGCCCTACACATGAGCCCACTGTAAAATGAATGTTCCATATGTTAGGAAATGTCTGGAGAAAACTGGTTACCCCAAAAAAGTTTGTCAGCCAAAAAAAGTTTGTCAGGACTTTTGCAGGCAATTCCATATCAAAAAAGGAAAGGTTGCCAGTGTTTTTTGAACTTTGATGCATTTAGCATTAGCCACTTCTCTCTTTAGTAAATATGCCCCATAGTGTTCTGTGGTGAGACAACCTGTTTTTCTGTCTGGAGGGGACAAATCACCCCATGTGCCATTTGCCTCAAACATTATTTTGGGATGTGTTTGGGTCTAAAGATCAGTAGACGGGTAATGGTGATCCAGAAACGAATCCTTCTCCCCAAATATACAGAAGATAACGCAGAGTTGATTGATTTCGAATTTGCAGAAAGCAATGAACATAGTTCAGTTCTTTGTATTACAAATCTCTCTACTCCAAGCACAACCTGCTCGCACTTTCATTATACTCTATGCAAATACTGCCTTTGGTAAGTCTGAGCTTCGTTCCAGTTCACTGAGGTCTTTACATTTCCTAATGTTTTGTGTACATTAAACCTTCTCCATTACATTCTGCAAAGAAGTTCTCTGCCCCTCGGGGTCTCTCTCTTGTGGTAATGCCAAGGAAATTCTACTTTGTATCAGTTGGATATTTTAAATGCCATGCTCTCTAACTCTAATATAAAGGGAAAGTTCATCTTCACCATTTTTTTTTCATAAAGTAGACCAAAAATAATGATTTTATCTTTTTGTTTTTAACATTTTATCTAAAATGTAAGTTTTTAAAATGGATTTCCCCATCTCATATTTCCCTGTAGCTGTTCAGTAAGCCAGCTTGTAGACCCGGTTTGATATCTTAGTTGACATGTTTCATATCAGCTCCTATTAGGGTTACTACCTGTCCAGTATTTCACTGGCCAAGCTAATAAAAGACAAGTACAGGTATGGGACCTGTTATCCAGAATGCTCGGGACCTGGGGTTTTCCGGATAACGGATCTTTCCGTAATTTGGATCTTCATGCCTTAAGTCAACTAGAAATTAATTTAAACATTAAATAAACCCAATAGGCTGGTTTTGATTCCAATAAGGATTAATTATATCTTAGTTGGGATCAAGTACAAGCTACTGTTTTATTATTACACAGAAAAAGGAAATCATTTTTAAAAATGTGGATTATTTGGATAAAATGGAGTCTATGGGAGACAGCCATTCCGTAATTCGGAGCTTTCCGGATATCGGGTTTCCGGATAAGGGATCCTATACCTGTATTACAAACTTACCAACCCCTGGCCACCCATTAAATCCCCAGGTCCACCAGAAAAGTACCTTTTCTCTTTTCTGTGCAGAAGCCGTCTGTAACATCATAGCTCCACTAGTTAAGGGGCAAATTTGTCCTGTTTTGCCAAAAAATTTGCAAATTTCCTGTAAAATTCACGAAACTGAGAAAAATTTGGGAACCACCGCCGGCGTCTCATTTTGCTGCCGAAAATGCTACAGCATCCAAAAAAACGGGCACCGGTGTCAATCTTTTTTGGACAGTTTTCTCGTGGCAGTTTTGTGAATTTATTCGCCGGCGGCAAAACGGGGGAATTCCCCGCAAATTCACGCCTGGCGAATACATTTGCCCATCACTAAACTCTACCCATTTAGATAATCTCCCCACCTCCCTGCATCTTTGTCCCACCATTTCCTCATCACAGACAACCCATTTTTGAATACAAGCTCAGAAGGTTACCCATAGTAACATAGTAACATAGTAACATAGTAACATAGCAGTGGGTTCTCAAAAATAAGTTGTACGAAGACAAACTTCCCCTGTCAAGAAATGTAATAATTAAGGCATATTTATTATACTATGTAACCCATATCTGTATATCAGTGTTAAAGGATGATGTCTCTCGGGCACTTTCATTCTCTAGGAATCCATAGTCAGCCGGACAAATATACCCATGGATTTTAAGTGAAATGTTGAACAAACCTAGTAGATAACATCCCCTAATCCCCTCTCAATATCCATCAAGTGCTCAACCTTCCTGCAAGCTAATATGTCAAACCAACTTTGCTTCATTCTTTTCTGTCTTTAAATTGGTGACCTTCAGCATGTTTATCTCAATGCCAATGGCCACAACCTCACTGGTGGCTCTTTCAGTAAGAATACAAAATGGATTTAACTGTGTGACAGCGAATCACTCCCTCCCCCCCAGGTTTGTAAATATCACTCCCCCCCCCACACAAAATTACATTTAGATCAGGGTCCTGAATAAAAGTTAATAGTGCCTAGTTCTACTCTGGGTATAAAGTGCAGACCACATGTAGTTCTAGCAGTCAAGAGTTATGAGTATTCTCTCGCCAGCAAATAGATACATTAAATCCAAGTTCCGGTTGGGACGCATTTCAGCCAATCGCTAACCATTAATGTCTTCATACTTTAATGTTCTGGACATCTGGGGACAACATATCTTTTAGGGTTTGGATTAATAATTGGCCAAATGTTTTGTGAAGGATCTAGTATTGGACAGAATGATTATTCATTATAGATGTGGTCAAAGGGAAAACACTGCACTAAACAGAAGCTTAACAAGGAAGTAGGACAAAAACGATGCACAATATGCCTTGGGGTTGTGTACCAGCCCATGTCCACCATAGCTCTTTAGCTGGGAAGATCCTTTAGCTCCCCATCTTATTTATTACTGATTCTCAGCACAAGCTCTGGGCTGTTCTCACTAACCTGAGCTTAAGGGTCCACTCACAATATACAACAAGGTTCCCCAACTTTTATACCCGTGAGCCACATTCATGTAAACAGTTGGGGAGCAACACAAGCATGAAAATGATCAGGGGGTGCCAAATAAGGACTATGATTGGCTATTTGGAAGCCCCTATGTGGACTTAAAGCCTATAGGAGACTCGGTTTGGCAATGCACCTGGTTTTTATGCAACAAAAACTTGCCTCCAAGCCCAGAATTCCAAAATAAGCTCCTGATTTAAGGTCACTGGGAGCAACATGTGTTGTATCTATTGATACTTCTAAACAAAGCACTTGTCCCTTGCCCGGAAACATCGTTTCAAACACGATAACCACTTCAGTCGAAGGCTGCCCTCAAACCCTCTTCCTTTAATCTCGAGGGGTGCCCTTGCTTCCTAAGATTTCCGCAGCCAAAGTCTGTCGCTTCTCTCCTGACATCTGAGCCACTTAAGATTTTGTTTTCTATTTTATGAATGAAGGACATTTAAGCTGAATTGCTATGATCAGTGTCTATTTTGATCCTTGTTTAATTGCTTCGAATGAATGATCTAATCGTCCCTTCTTTCTTTCCTAAAGGGATGACTAATTGATGTTGATTGGCTGTCTGACTTTCTTCCCCATGGAACCAAAGTAAAAACATTTTTTTGCAAAACGCCATATCGGAAAGTACAAAGACAAAATGATTCAGTGGATTCACCACATCCCATAATTGATAGACAATAACATCTCCCCAACTACGGCAGGAGATAGTGAAGGCTTCACACTGTTTTCCTTTTATGCACTTCATTATTTCTTAACAGGTCTCTGAAATTCCAATAGCTTCTTTTTTTATTTTTTCCATCTGCCGATATTCCTCCCTCCCACCACCCTGGGCACTCCTGCTATGTTTTCTTGGCTGCTTCTGCCTCACAGCAGTGCGTCAACACAGCATCTTCCATCTCCCATATGGAAGTAGTTCTTGCTGATTAAACTCCCTTCTAAATAATACAATAAAAAAGGGAGAGCAAGCAAACTAGGAGAGGACAGCAAGTCGGTAAATTTAGTTAAGTATTGGAGATCACTATGTGGATGAAAAAATGTATCTCTATATCACCAATGGAATTGGTAGCAGGTGCCTGCCAGCCATGCACACAGTTCCGTCTCTGTTTATTCGTTGGCTCCGATCTATTACTACCGAGAGCTGCAGATGTGATATTCATTATCGGTCTCACTAGAGCATCATAAATTTCCTTAAAACTCAAGATAATGAGAGAAAAGGATAACGGCTTCTACCTTCTCGGGCACCAAGGACAACTCAACTGCCTCTGTGGTCAAGGACTGTGATACAATTAATGAAAGGGACAATGATACAATAAAAAGGGAAACCAATTCCCAGTTTTCCTAAACAGACTCCCAAATGTCCAACCTGCAACTAAATACTGGATAAGCTTTTGTTGGATGTCCTTGCATCACTGTTTTTGAAAATAAGACATTTCATGAAGATGAACCACCAATGAGTCCCTGCAAATGGGTTCCAACTGTTTTAATTACATTTATTATTTCTGTCTATACAGAATCTGACCTGACCACCTGGTGGATCAACGGGGCAAATTCACTAAGATTCGTAGTTGCGCCAGGCATAACTTCGCCGCACTTCGCCGCACTTCGCCGCACTTCGCCAGGCGTAGTTTCGCCAGCGCTCCGCAAATTCACTAAAATACGAAGTTGCACACAGGGGTAGCGTAAGGTTGCGAAGTTGCGCTAGTGTTGATTCGCTAAGCGAAGCGAAGTTACGCTAGCGATGGTTAATTTGCATACGGCACCAAATTTCAATGGAGGAATACGTAGAATCACTACAAATGCCTGGGAAACCTTCAAAACATCAAATATTTTTTTTTTTTGCCCTACACATGTGCCCCCTGTATAGTTAAGTTGCCATGAGTCAGGAAATGTAGGGGGGAAGGAGGGGAGCCCCAAAAATTTTTCGATCTTTTTCAGCCTATCACCCATAATATAGAAAAAACGCCAGCGTTTTTTGGGACTTAGAAAAAATGTGAAAATTTTTTGAAGAAATCTACTCTATTGCGCTTCGCCTGGTCTGAGGTGGCGAAGGAAGACTAGCGTAAAAGGTAGCGTTCAGTACACTGCGCGTTAGTGAATTTGTGTAGTTACGTCCGTAGCGAAAATTCGCCAGGCGTAAGGGTACGAAGTAACACTAGCGAATTTATGCCAGCGTTCGTTAGTGAATTTGCGAAGTAACGAAAATGCCCAACGTTAGCAAATTGACGCTAGTGTTAGGCGCTTCGGCGCTTAGTGAATTTGCCCCAATGAGTACATCACCCAGTTTTAAAGTGGTCAGGTGCTGAACCAACCTGTAGCCAAAGTGTTGCTGTAATAAGGTTCCATTTTTATTATAGCCTACTGCAAATTTTAGGGAATGTTCTAGAAAGATGATATCAAGACGTCACCGTCTACAATGTATATTTAACCTTAACAACCAACATAGGGAGGTCCATTTATCAACATTCTCATTTTAGTGGTTTTAGAGGTTTTCGAAACCACGAATAAACTAATTTTCTCGCAAATTTAAAATTTTAAAGGATCCAAATATAAAAAACACAAAGAAAAAAATGCTGAGTTGTTCATCTATAAGTTAACTTTTAGTATGATGTAGAGAGTCATATTCTGAGACAATTTGCAATTGGTTTTCATTGTTTATTACTTGCGGTCTTTAGCTTTTTATTCAGCAGTTGGCAATTTCAGCAATCTGGTCACTAGGGTCCAAATTCCCCTAGCAACCATGCACTGATTTGAATAAGACACTGGAATATGAATAGGAGAGGCCTGAGTAATAAAAAGTAGCAATAACAATACATTTGTAGCTTTACAGAGCTATTGTTTTTAGATGGGGTCAGTGACCCCCTTTAAATGCTGGAAAGAGTCTGAAAAGGCAAGAAATTAAAAAAAAATAATGAAAAGTTGCGTGGCCATTCTATAACATACAAAGGGGCACATTTACTAATGGTCGAATATCGAGGGTTAATTAACTCTCGATATTCGACCCTCAAAGTTAAATCCTTCGACTTCGAATATCGAAGTCGAAGGATTAAGCGCTATTCGTTCGATCGAATGATTTGAAGGATTTTAATCCATCGATCGAACTATTTTCCTTCAATCCCAAATTGGCTAGAAAGCCTATGGGGACCTTCCCCATAGGCTAACATTGGTGCTCAGTAGCTTTTAGGTGGCAAAGTAGGTGGTCGAAGTTTTTTTTAAAGAGACAGTACTTCGACTACTGAATGGTTGAATAGTCAAACGATTTTTAGTTCGAATCGTTCGATTCGAAGTTGAAGTCGTAGTCGAAGATCGAAGTAGCCAATTCGATGGTCGAAGTAGCCAAAAAAATACTTCGAAATTCAAAGTATTTTTTATTCTATTCCTTCACTCAAGCTAAGTAAATGTGCCCCTAAAAGTTAACTCAAAGATGAACAACATCTGAATAAAAATCTAAAAACCTCTAACTGGGCAATTAAACGCAAAAAAAAACCTCCAAAAAAACCTCTAAATGTCAGAATTGATTAAAAATGGACAGATAAGGTCAGTGCAGCTCCCACTGACTTGTATAGGACCTTGACAGCTTTTATACAGCAACGTTTTGTATTCGAGATCTTGTGTTTGTACAGTTTTTCAATTTTAGAGTTTTAGAGAAATTTTTAAAAAGCACACAGTTTTATAGAAAATAGAAATACGTATGTTAGTAAATAGACCCCTTAGTAGAGCAACAAAGAGACCAGTAAGAACTACAGATATTGTGTTAATTCAGATTAAATTATTGTTTGTTATAAGGATTCTCCACTCTCCCCCATTCTATTGTCCGTGTCATTCTTTCTTCCCCATTAAACTGATGAGATTGACAGAGGTTTCAGCAGAAAAAAAGTGGAAATATTATTGCGATTTGTGTGTCGATTTTGTAAAAAAAAAAAATGACAAATTCTGTAAAATCATTTACTCGTTGGAGGGAAAATGTCTGCGTTCCTCTTTGTTCAATCTCTTCGCTGTTTGCAAGATAAACAAAAAGAGAAAGATGGCCAGAATTGACTTTAGAAGAAGATTAATTAAGGACTGGCAGATGAGATGCTTCTCCTGACATTCCAGCACTATAATAAGCAGAGTGGGGTGAGGTAATGCTTTTCTGCACTCGCTTGGACTCTGCTGGCATATTTACTACTCAATCCAATACTGAAGAGTAATGAGGTGCTGCAAATAAGAAGGACACAGTAACCCATAGAATGCCTAATGCACCACTTGCTTCATTCTAGCCCCGCAGTCCTGACTATATAATACACAGCAGTTAGTATTAGTACATACTAGCCAATAGCAATAGAAGTCTTATCAAGAATGTCAATGGGTTAATGCAGTTTTTATAACCTATAGGACTAAAGGGATATCGTCATGGGAAAACATGTTTTTTTCAAAACACATCAGTTAATAGTGCTGCTCCAGCAGAATTCTGCACTGAAATCCATTTCTCAAAAGAGCAAACAGATTTTTTTTATTCAATTATGAAATCTGACATGGGGCTAGACATTTTGTCAATTTCCCAGCTGCCCCAAGTCATGTGACTTGTGCTCTGATAAACTTCAGTCACTCTTTACTGCTTTACTGCAAGTTGGAGTGATATCACCCCCTCCCTTTCCCCCCCAGCAGCCCAACAACAGAACAATGGGAAGGTAACCAGATAACAGCTCCCTAACACAAGATAACAGCTGCCTGGTAGATCTAAGAACAACACTCAATAGTAAAATCCAGGTCCCACTGAGACACATTCAGTTACATTGAGTAGGAGAAACAACAGCCTGCCAGAAAGCAGTTCCATCCTAAAGTTCTGTCTCTTTCTGAAATCACATGACCAGGCAAAATGACCTGAGATGCACCTACACACCAATATTACAACTAAATACACTTGCTGGTTCAGGAATGACATTTTATATTGTAGAGTGAATTATTTGCAGTGTCATTTAGAAATAAAAATGACACCATAAAAATAATGACAGAATCCCTTTAAGTACTTTGCGCGTAAGGCTTTTATGGACATTTAAACCTCAATAAAGAAAAACTTTTTATTTCACTTCAGTCCATCAACGTTGGATAAAATTGACACTATCTGTAGATATATCAATCGATAAATATCCAGTGGTGTAAGGAGATATAGAATATAGAGTGTATAGAATAAAGCAGAGGCTGGATTTCCAAGTACAGGTTTTCAGCAGCCGCAGAACGCGGGGAGCGCTAGTCAATTAAATCTCCCAGCGTGCGGATTCCAGGTAAAACGGGGCACTGCTGCTTTTTATTTACAATTCAAGAGCTTAAGGAGGAACGGAAGGTGCGCCGGTGACCCATTTGCTTGTTTATATTACTCCAGTTGTTTGAATCAGGATTTAATTGGAAGGCTCACAAAGATCTTTCTATTACAAGGGATGTCAGCCCAGTCAGTAGAATGCCAATTATTTTATATTCCAGTTAATTACCTGCGGGATAATAGGGAACGTAATTTCCGAAATGTAGAGTATGTTTTCTGGCTGATGGGATGGCTTCTTGGCCGTGGGATGTTGTACCTGTAAAATCATCAAAGCATGGAAGCCCTTATGGATGAATATTTGGCCTTCAAGGGCAACAGCGCACAGTGTGATTCTGGGCGTTTTGCCCGATGTGTTTTGTTGCCTCACTAAACCTGTGGCATCAAATTGTTCAAAAAATGCCTCTAAGAAATCATGTTAAAAAGTACTGTCAAATAAAAAAAAAAAACTTGATCAAATAACACCATAAAAAAACACGACTACCTTGAATTTATATTATACTCACCATGTTGAATGGGCCTATAAGCTCAAAAAAAAATCAAAAAACTGGAAAAAGAATAAATACAGGTGTTGTGGATCACCGGAGACCACTTAAGGTGAAAAGTGAGGGCTTATTCGACACGAGCTTCGTTGATTCTGAACGAATAAAGAGTCAGAACCCTGAACAAAGAAATCACAGAGTTTCTATGAACTTGGGAACCTGTGACAGAAGAGCTTACGGCATTAAAGGCTGCTACCATTGCTAGAGCATAGAGATATCTCTTCTCAGCACAGAAAAACAAAGAACTGCTCAAATAATAACAATAATAATAATAATAATAACCAATGAGATGGTTCTTCCTCAAGGTCAAGGTGATATGACCACGCCAGGTTGAGAACAGAATCCATCCAAGTCAGTGGGGCTCCCAGGGAATCTCCATACTCAGAGTAAACCCGAATTATGGGAAGACAGTCTCCCATAGCCTCCATTTTATCCAGATAATCCAAAATGTTATAAATAAATTCTACATGACCCTGCAAGCTTTCAGAAGCTTTATATTCAAGTTGTTTTGCTAAATAAATATAAAAATATGCAATTCTTTAAAATATTATCCAGAATCATGATTTGTAGTAGAACAAATTCGAATTGCAGAAAAAGAATAAAATATGAACACTGGTAAATAACGCCTGACATTTTTTGCATGATTGACACTGGTAACAACAGGAGGCAATTTTTGCTAATGGAGTTAAAATGCCCCTAAAGGGAAAATAAAGCCCCTTAATTATTTGACTTAATAACTCTAATGGCACAGGGCTGCTTTGACTCGCCATCCTCGGAGTAGCCATTGCTATTAGGTTCACTTGATCTCATGTCTAATTTTTATTTCTTTTCAAGTCTCAAGCTTAAGACTAAAAGCTTATGTAGTATCCCTGAGAAAAATATAGGAAAGCTGCACCCCCCTAATGCAGATGTAGAAATAATAGCTGCTGGAACCCCATATGTTGTTGGTGATGATGGGTGCTGTAGCCCCCATTATTTTTAACTCCTTCTTCTGAAGGAGCCCTTCTGATTCTTGGGGTCCCTGTCCTTAAATGTGCCACACCCATAAGGCCTGTATTGTATAACATACCTACAGAAAAATAATTGTCCTCATTCGTTTTGTCCGAAACATCTTCCAGTTCCCCACACACTAAGGCTGGTTTCTCCATGATCCTGTAACCTGTTCTTGGCCTGGGGGAGAACACTAAGAAGAACTTACAAGCCACATGTGGACAACGTCCCTGGTTTAAACTGAACCAAAGATCCTAATGCCATGAAGCAAAAATTAATTTTATTAAGTTACACCACTAGTAATGGGTGAATTTATTCGCCAGGCGCAAATTCGCGGCGAATTTGCGCGATTCCCCACCAGCAAATAAATTTGCCGTTTTGCGAAATTCGAAAATTCGCCCATCACTATACACCACTGCTTCCTTCACTTTTATTCTATTTTTCCTACATGCCACCAATTAAAGTGTCATTTATAAGACCAGAACTATGAAACTGAGGACTGAAGAACCAGCAGATACACTGGATAGTTTCAGGATCACACTTTATAATTAAACAAAGAGGATTGAAAGACCTTTTTCACAAAGCACAAGGGCAACTCTTAAAGGGGATTTAATCCCTAAACTAAAATGTAACACATGAAAGTAAATATAATTCTAAGCAACTTCCCAATAAACACCCCTTACGTATTTTCAGTTGCTTTAACGTTATGTGCAAATGTAATTGCTATTGAATGCAATATCCGTTCGTCCATTTCTGTTCTCCGCCCTGGTTGCCCTGACCTTTGAAACAATGTATCAGAAGCCGGCCTTTCAGCAAACCTGTGAAGAAGCAGGCAAAGCTGACTTTTGTTACATTGTTTCATGGTTAGGCGATTGGGGAATCAATAGGGCTGACAGACGTTGCCTTCAATAGCAACTGTATTTACGAATACGTTTAAAACTATTTCGAATTTTTAGTGAATGTATGTAGAAAAGCCTCTTAGAATTTCATTTTCTTTCATAAGGTACCATTTTATTTTGGGGTTATCATCACCCTTTAATATTAGAAGTGGGGAATTATTTTTTTCACAGATTTCAGAGATATCTCACTGAAGCAGTAGCAATGGCAGATATATTAAAAAGTTCCAAGGAAGGGTTCAGCAAGTGGGGAAATACATGGCTAGTAATAATTATGGCAAATGCTCATGCTCTTAGTACAATGTTGATTGAGGGACAGGTCCAGTTGTGAGTTTGGAGTAAGGAACAAAATTGGTTTTCTCTTCTTGTGTAAGTTGGAAACAATGCATTTATATGTAACCATTAAAAGTAATATCCCCCCCGTTAATTGAATTATTATCAGCTCTGTATAGGAAGGGTGAAGGTCCCTTCTCAGCTTCAGATAAGCATCCTTTTACATTCCCTCACTATAAATAGCCAGAGAATCAGGATTGCTTTTAATCTTCTGCCATCCTCTGTCTTTTTTTTTTTAATTGACTTTCTCTCTGTTACAGACATGGATCGCTCCCTCAAGGCATAAAATCATCAACATTGTGTATTGTGGGCAGCAAGACATTTAAAAAACAAATGGCAGTTGGAAATGGTACCCTATAGCAGGAAACCTTGTACACCGAAAAGAAGAAGAAGAGTCATTTATTATAGGTCTGTTCCACCAAACATCAGAAATTCTATATGTACTTTCATTCCCACTGTGTTCTCTGGCAGCATATAATGAGCCGTGTATCAAACCCACTGAAATGCGAAGTCTGCGTGCTTCTAGAATCCGAATATTTTATACATGGGGATTCATTCGTTTTCTATTAGGCAGGGCAGCCGCTTGACAGGAGTGACATTAAGATCGCTAAACAAATATCTCAAACAGAAGCAAGGATCTAAAATGAGATCTTGCTTCAATTCCCGCACCATGCAGCTATCATCTGTTCTATTGTGGGTGAAGGAAAACGGCAAAAACAAAAAAAAAAAAAAAAAAACTCTCAAGGACAATTTGGCCAAATGCCACATGAGATAATGTTGAAGGGTGCTACCGGCAGCAAAACACACTTACCGAATTCAAGGTTCATATCAGGAAGTGCACTTAGAAATGATGCCATTATAAAACATCACAAAAACAATTGAATAAGTATAGCTGGATGCAATGAAGAGAGAGTGAACCATAGACATTAGAACATACAATGAATTAGCTGAGCATGTGACCTCTTACTCTGAGAACCACCAGATATTGAATTCTCTGTTCCAGTCCCAATTCTTGCATCATTCTCAAAGTAGCCATACATGAGCTTAACCTGTACAGTCTTCAACCAATTAGCCCATGGGACAAACTGATGGATACCCAATGGGTATTCATTCTGGCCTCCTATCTATTGTTCTGCTTCTTTATCTGACACTGCAAAATACATTGGCTGACTTAGTGCATCAACCGACCAATAATTTTATCAGCATATATATGCAAAGTATATTTACTTTGAAAGCAGCTAGTAAGTTGCAGGTAAAACCTAGTCCCTTTGTAAAATGTATAATGAAGCAATAGAATTCTTAATGAATCAGATGAAAATTGAGCGTAGGACTGGCCAGATATGGGATGACTTTGACGTAGTTGGCCAGCTTAAATATATTGCAATATATGGACAAACAATCCCTGTTTTGTTTAAAGGGTAAGGCATTTTTTAGTAGCAGTATGCACAAAATGTCTCTGTCTTAAATATATTGATAATGGGTTGAGTGCAGAGGACTCTTGTAGTTGACTATATGTATTTTGTGGTCACACCCTCATTGCACCCCCGCCTAATGGTTTTAAAAAATAGTGGTGAGCACAACTTTCCCTTGTTTGTTATAGTTATACAGGAGCAGTGACCAGCTCCATGTTGTAGCTCCCACCCTTCCCAGCTATAGTCAGGTGATCCCACTGGTGTCTAATAAAAGGGCAGCCAAGTTTGGGAGTTTTACTTTGAAAGCAGCAAGTAAGTTGCAGGTAAAACGTAGTCCCTTTGTAAAATGTATAATGATAATGGATTGAGTGCAGAGGACCTCTTGTAGTTGACTATATATATATATATCCCAACTTCATTTGCTGGTGCCCTGGCCTAGATACGCAGGCACAATTCATGGTGCTTTCTAACTGGTGTCATATGGAAACATCATTTAAGTTCCAAGCTGTTGGACATTGATGCATGCACTCTCATGATGACGCAAGTGTCCCAAACAACTTTCAGCAGACACAAGGTTATCAACTTTAATTCTGTCCTGTTTCCTGATGTGAGCTCTGCCTGACTATTGTTTATGAACCTCTGCTGCTCTCATGACATAGATCTGTTGACCAATCCCCTGCCTCACCTTTGGTCCTTGAACCTCCTCCTCTCTTCACTGCTGTGTTTCCTGTTCCAAGCCTCCTGTTTGCAGTTGCCCATCTTGACAGGGATCCATAGATAGTGATGGGCGAATTTATTCGCCAGGCGCGAATTCGCGGTGAATTTGCGCAATTCGCCGCCAGCGAATAAATTCGCGAAACGCCAGCGAAAATTCGCGTCAAAAACGTGCGCCGGCGTCAAAAACGGGCGCCGGCGTCAAAAAAGAGACGCCGGCGCCATTTTGCGAATTTTACGCCATTTCACGAATTTCGCGCAAAATTCGCGAATTTTTCAGCGAAGCGAAACGACGCAAATTCGCCCATCACTATCCATAGAGACATATTTTTAATAAATATCAAATTTTGTGTACTCCACAGAACATTCAGAATAACCAACATGCACTTTACATGATAAAAATAGACTCAATGACCGATAATGTCAACCAGTAACCTTTCCCCCAATGTATCAAACTGAAATGAATTCTTAGATATTTAGTTAAATATGACACAATGCCTTTCTTGAATGAAGGTCTAATCATGGAAGACATTAAGTGCCTATTAGAACCAATGCCATATGGAGAGCAGAAGACTCTAAGATCAGAAATGGAGGCATTACAGATTTGTGTGTCTGCTTTGTAACCAATTGTCTCCATATAACGACAGTTTGTCTCCTTTGCCTCCTCGTCACTTTTCCCCCGTGTTCGTCGGCAAATCATCTGACAATCTGGAATGCTGACATGAGCCCGTGACATTTGCATTGTGCAAGACATTTGATTGCCTGAAGACAATTTAAACACAAAGCTACTCTGGCTCAGGAACCTGGTGTTGGCTTTCTTAATTGTATTTATTCTGCCCTTTCAGAGATTTAGTGGTGTAAAAAAAATGTTCTATATTTTTCAAATCCTAATTCTATTGTTCAACCACATGTTGCTCTATTGTTGCTAGACTACCAAGGCCGGCATCCTTTAAATTCTACTCCAGCCACATTGTATAGGCAATATTGATTGATTATTTATAAATTGTTTCCAACTCACTCTAGAGCCAGTGGACACATTCAAATTTAATAAAATTTCCACCTGCACTGTTTAAAGGAGGCCATATACATGGGCCGATATCTCTGCTTTCTAGATGGAGAGCAAAGAAGGGTCACAAACAGTATGGCTGCCTTCATATTGTTTCTACCATTCATGCAGAGCCCATGAATGATTGGTAAAACAGGAAGTTCAGAGGTGTTGCGGGTTTTGTTCACTTCCTCATCTAGCAGATGTGGTGCATCAGCAGATGAAATTTAAAAATTTGAAATTTTGAAATGTAACCATAGTATCAGTCACATCAGTGGGGGAAACAAGGAGATCATACACATACTGATAATTGTTTCATACAACATTATTGGCACTTGTATGGCCAGCTTAATTCTGGCTTCATGTTCTTCGTGTTCTTTGTTTCTGAAATTGGAGCCAATTCACTAAACTATACCATTTTAGATAAACTGAGTTTGAAAATTTTCTTTTCTCCTTCTGTTAAAAGTTAAGTGGAATGTTCCAAGCAAACTTCAAAAAAAAAAAAAAAAGTTGTAATTGAATGGAAAAGCAGAGACCGCTACAAGGTAATTTAATTCACTCCAATCTGGACTGACTGCCAACTTGCAGAGCCAAGGACTTTGGGTGCCCTCGGAGAATGTCTGCAAAATAAAGGGAAATAAAAGTAATGACAATTGCGCTGCTGGGGGGAGAGTGACCAGACTAAGAAAGGCAAGTTCCCTCAATGGCTGATTGATATAACATTTAGGAACAGTGGTTATGATGATCCATTATTAGCATTTATTTAATTTTTTAGTGAACTTGGATTGGAACTTTTAGTCAGAAGACGGTGCAAAAAAATCTTTGAAACACAGGATTGTCTAGTATTCAAAATTTGTTTAGGAGTCTATGGACTTGCTTTTCTGTATCAAATTCAAAGTTTTTTGGAAAATGTTTTTCCTACATTTTCTACAGTCTAAGGACCATCCTCTCTAAGCTGTTGCCCTTTGGTGCCTAATATATGGCCCTGTTCATGCCTGAGAAGATTTGGTAAATTTGCAGTAAATCTGGCCATGTACTAATACAACACCGTTTTGTACAATCTTTGGGATATGTGGGCTGTCTGGATGATTGGGGCAATATCTTGGATATCTGTCAGTTCAGTGATCAGGCAGGTTTGACAATGGCACCATGCTATGGACCATATTGCCTTTGTATCTGCAGATGAGGAAGGGAAGAGGAGCAACATCTCTTTTTCACTTCTTGTTGTTCCAGAACAATGGAAAGGTAACATACGATGCATAGCCCCTAGTACGATATCTCTTTACATGGCCCACTGGGCTGATTGATACCATACAGGATTGGCTCATGTAAGGCTGTCTTTACAATGATGAATTTAGCTTGTTTATTGAGACTTCCTGTATTTCACAGTCGCTAGCGTTTGTACACTGGTTCTTAGCCATGCGGAATTATCAGACATTTCATTAGGTGCTTCACATCTGTAAGCTAAAAAGCTATCGTGATTTGTTGCTGACACTCCACACTTGTATATGGCACTCTAATAAATGAGGAGAAGGCTGCACTAAGAGCTGATAAGGCATTTTCTCTCATTTAAATCAGTGGCATATTATCATGCCTGTAACACTCAATCCTGACCCTCAGAAATAGCACAAACCATTGACTGTCCAGATATTCTACACGTGAGCCCATATCAAGGTCAATTGGTGAAACAATTATTATGTTACTCTTATGTTAAATGCTGTAGGAGCCACAAAATAAACAAACACCTTAAAGTGTTCTCTAAGACCATCATTTTGTTTTTGACTTTGCGATAAAGATGAAGGAAAGTCTATCACTGTGCCAGTGAGTGGAGCTCACAGAACTTTGGTGGGCAGTATACTGATGGGTTTGGGGACAACTGGAGTAGAAGCGAGGAGGGGTAATTTTCCTACCATTTTCCTATCATTCATAGAAGATACTTAATTAAATATAACCTTATATCTATCCATTTCTACCATTTTGGATTTTCCATCTTCAGCTTTGTCCTGGTGTTCTGTGTAATGTTGGCAGTGAGAGGGAAGAACAAATTGCTTTTCTGGTATTATTGATGTTATCAACAAGTCTGCTAGAACCATGCATGATAAATGATGGTAATGACATGGAAGGCAAGTTTATCATATTAATATCTTCAAATATCTGCCCCACAGAAAAAATCAAATTGTACAAAAAAAAAATTGTCAGGCAAAAACAAAAAAATTATGTTTGATGGAACATGCCCATGAATACTCCTACAACCTCACACCATCATTCACATCATTCCCTGACCTAGTGAATATTACACTCAGTAGCCAACTTATACGTTTTGGTGGAGACTGGAGTTGGGGAAATTCACACAAACATGGGAAGATCGACTAACAGCCTAGTAGCAAATGCCCTACCTGTAACTGAACTCAGGATCCTCCACTCCCATGCCTACTTGCCTCAAGGAGATGAGGTAAGAAGAACTTGTTTACAAATGTAGCCACTAAAAAAGTAGTAATTTTCAACTTAAATATACCAACTTATTGAACTTTCGTCTAAACACGTTCCTTTCACTTTTATTGTGAATTGCATGTTGGTGCAGCAATCAAGACATGTGCCTCAGGACAGTGGTACTGGGTGCACAGTTTATGGGGAGTGATATTAGGGGCCATGCAGACCAGAAGAAACTAGAACCAGGGGGACATGTGGAGCAGAAGAGCAAAAGCTGAGATGGGACTATGAGGACCAAGATGTGGGGAGGAGGACCAAGTGATGGTGGAGGGTGGAGTGAATGGAGAGCTACAATTATGTAACATATACCATTGTATTCATATGATCTCTGCTCTTCTGGGATATATAGGCACAATCTGTAACTAACCAATAAGAAATGAGCCAAATTGCCTAAATGAGCATTTACAGGATTAAGTACAAAATGTATAATTTTATCTTTATTGAGCAATATGCAATTGCCACAGCTTTATCCTACAACCAATAAGCCCTAAACCAAATGCTGTAACCTGGGCATATTTGTAGCAAGGAAGCAGTTAAATGCTGGTTGGCACAGACGGGGGCTTGGTATGAGCACAGTGGCCTTTAAAAATAATCTGCTCCACTGAAGCCTTCACCTGTGCACGTGATTTGCATCCGAATTTGGCATTGCGAGCCCCGGCCTTTGTGGAGAGTGGCTCTTCAAATGTCAAAGGTCAAGTGTCAGAGACCCATATAAATGCCCTAATGAGACTCCATCAGATAATGCGCTAGAACTGAACGGCATATTAACAAAAAGCCAAGGGTCAGGAATCTAATGATGTTAATGTTCAATCTGTAGAAAGACCAAAGGCAGACTTTTAATCTCTACTATTGCTGTGGCTTCAAATATAAAACAGAGATATGAGGGAAGTTCAGCTCGGATAAGTAAGTACTAGTATCAGTTCTGCATTCAGACCCATAAGAAAATCTATCAGCGGCAATAGCAGGTGCAATATTTACACAATATCTTATTAATAAACAGGGTAAATAGAGCACTGACATTGGACATAGGTTATCGGTAAATCAAGAGTTGGCCATGCTTTACTCAAGAAAGCCTCAGATAACATGATTCATTTTTGGGCAAAATAGACATAATCCATAAATAAACCAACATACTGCGAAGCTGCCTCCAATAGATTCCATTGACTCCAGTTTCACCATTTAGCAATTTTTTTCACAACATTTTTGGGTAAAATGGACCAAATTTCATCAGTATTTAAAGACATGACTCCCATAAAGGAGCCTGAATTAATAGATGGGGTCCAACTGGAAGGCTATTCAAGGTAAAAGTTTGGGGGTAATGTAGAATGTTTTCCTAGAAAATCAAAGAAGAATATTCTAAAGTCCAATAAATATAAGATTTGAAGTATTTGTCTATTGCCCTCAATATTCTTGCATCCACTATAGGGATACTAGTACGAGTACAGGATAACAGGTGCCCTGAATAAATTCTGAACCAATTGGGACTTGTTTTATAAAAAGAAAAAAACCCACATTTTTTACCTATTTTTTGTAAATAATTTATATAAATAATTATTTAATTAAAAAAAATGTAATACAAGAATTTTGCAGAAGCAACACTTGTACATGATTAGGTACCTATATTATATTTTACTTATATTATAGATAGGAGAGGCCTCGTTTTGAGCTTTTGCCTAAAATACTATTCCTGTTTTTAGTGGAATCTACCAAGTCACATTATACATGTGAAACCATTATTTGAAGAGTTCTTCTTCTAAAAAAAAAACATTTGAGAATATACAATTGCAACATACATTTTTGAAAATAAAAATGAGGTTTCTAAATCTTTTGACCAGTAAGTCTGTTTCTAGGTCTCCTCATAAAAATTCACATTTTAAATATTTTAGAAAAGGCATGTTTTGCTGATTTCTGATACACGGCGAAAATAATTGATGAATAATTAATATCTAAGTGTCAGCATATATATAATTAGAATATATTATTCATTTTACTTGGTAAGACTCTGCAATGAATATTTAAAGAATTGGATATTGGTAAAAAAAAATGTAGCGGCAAAAAAAGTTTGCCCGTGAGTATGACAGATTTAAACTGAAATTAAGTCTAATTATAATTATTACTTAAACTTGTAATTGTGTATAGCACTTAGCTTTTTTTTTTCCTGCGGTGAAGATATGTCATAAAAAAATAGTGATTAAAATTAAAGCAATTAGAATTAGTTAAGTTCAATGAGAAATATTCATACGGCAGGAAATAGCTGGGCTAATTTAAATATCTCAGTAGAATTGGGATAATAGCACCACATCCTCCGCGGTTTAATTTACAGGGAAATGCTGATAATTTGGGAACTATGGACTTGTTGCCCATTGTTGATAGGGTCAACCTGCAGAGCTTAAAAACATCAGAAATTTCACAGGGTTGGACCAACTTTTAACACATCATGTTGGAATCATCACAAAGGCTTCACTAGATTAGAACATGCACAAGTCTAGACCAATTTGTAGCTGAATTAGAACTGGCACTAGGCTTGATGAATATATAGACAATTAGAACCACAGAGCCTACATAGAACTAGATGGTCCTATACCTGAGTTACCTGACATTGTAGTTTTGTAGACTAGCCCTAACTTTAAGCTTCCAACAAAATGCATGAAGAACAAGTATAAGGACTCTGAGTGACCAGATGTCTTGGTTACATGGCTTTCAGAGCTAAATTAGGATCTAGGAGGAGACTTAACTCAGTAGAAATGACAAAAGTCCAATAGCTTTGCATCTGTAGGGGACAATAAAGTAGGCTATCCCCTAAAGTTTGGCCATTGAAGGGTTCCATGGTTTATGGAAGGAATAAAACTCCTCTTCCTGGGTCAAAACATGATATATGCTTAAAGGAGAAGGAAAGGTTAAACTAAGTAAGCCTTATCAGAAAGGTCCATCTAAATATATCAGTAAACCCCCAAAGTAGTGTGTCCCCTGTCAAAAGAAACACTGCATTTCTTTCCTTCTATTGTATACACATGGGCTTCTGTATCCGACTTCCTGCCTTCAGCTTAAACCTCATTGTCCTGGGCAAGAGCATGCTCAGTTTGCTCCTCTTCCCCCCCCCCCTCCCTTCTCTACTGTAATCTGAGCCCAGAGCAGGGAGAGACTCCTAAACAAACAAAGTTTCTATTGCTTTTTACTCAGGTATGGTAAAACATTCTACAGAATAAATATAGCATTCTAGCTTGCACTATTGCAGCTAATCTATTGGCAATAAAATGCCTCTGTAGCTTTCCTTCTCCTTTAATATATATATATTAATACGCCACATTATTCTTGCAGCTTTTTGCCAAAGTCTCCCCTAGGTGGAAGGGAGTCAAGAGTGGAAACCCATTTTAGTGCAGGAATTAGTGAGCGGACAGCTATCTCCTGTCATAGGTCTCTCTAGGATAGACAGTTAGGCTCAGGGATATTTAGATGAGAACTTTTGGGCTCCACTAAGGAGTGTTGGAGGGGCTAAGTCTCCAGTGCCACCAGTGTGCAGAGTCTAGGGGCTAGATAAGTCCACACCTGGGTTTCAATCAAAGAGGAATCTCCAGAGGAAGCGAGACTTGAAAGCTCTGCTCTCAGTGTACTGACTACTCAATGATTGTGCTCTGTATTATCGCATTGATCTTCTTCGTGAATTGTTCTTAATAAATAAGTTCTGGTTAAGTTATAAGAAACACTGGCACTCATTCTTGTGAAATAATAAAGATTAATAAAGATTACAACTTAAACTAAACCCTGCCTCCCCACCATTGTAAGGGCCCACACTGGAACATATTGAGTCTCATCTGGAGCAAATAGAAGGTAACACTGATAGCTTTGCATAATGGTGCCATTCCATTTATTTCAGCCTTACACATCCAAAAAGTAAATCAGAAGCAAAGCTGTTATTAAGGCAATGGTAGGGACTGGCAGGGGACATTGGGTCAAAAACACACAAAAGGGTCAGGGACCAGTCAGACAGAAAAATTGATATGAATCAATCACGTGAACTTAGCAAATGCACCCATAATGCGACATTAAGACATCCATTTTGTCACCATGGTAACATGGGTAGGTCCAGTTTGAAGACCAGACCCCACAAAGTCATCATTGTCGATATTATTTGCAAATGTTGATCATAATTGTATCTTTCGCCTTACAGAAAATGGTGGTACCACATAGATTGGGGGAAGTAAATTCACTCCATCTCTAGAGTGTACTAAAGGATGGTTTCACTTTATTTTTTTGCCCTAACCTTAAAGGATAAGTAAACCTTTAAAATAAGTGAATGTAAAATTGACGAGGAGGCTATTCTAAGCACTTTTGTCATTAACATTCATTATTCATTTTCTTTTAATTCCAAGATATTAAGGGATACATGTACTGTTAATATGAATGAATTTTGTTACAACAGCGCCACCTGCTGGTCATTTTCCCACCAGTCTGACCAGCAAGTAGTCAAGGAAATTGTCAGGAGAAAGAAAGAGGCTGATGTTCTTCTGCTTAGGAAAAAAAATAGAAACCTTTCTCACATCTTTCCTAAGCAGAAGAACATCAGAGCAGCCTCTTTCTTTCTCCTGACAACTTCCTTGACTACTTGCTGGTCAGACTGGTGGGAAACTGACCAGCAGGTGGAGCTGTTGTAACACAATTCATTCATATTAACAGTACATGTATCCCTTAATATCTTGGAATAAAAGCAGAATAAATAATGAATGTACATTCAAAATTTGTTAGAATAGCCCCCTCATCAATGTTACATTCATTTAATGTTGCATACAGTAAAGGTTTACTTCTCCTTTAAGGTTCCATCCATGGTGCTGTTATATTTTGTAGAAATATTAGGGTGCCAAGCATTAGATATTTTACTATTCTTATGATATTTCTTGTTTTGTTGTTAAACACCTACGGTTTTGTGACCTAGATTAAGCCTGAAAAATTGAATACAAATAAGGTTCTTCTTCTTAGAACAACTCCAGAAAAAGCCATAATAGGCCTGAATTTGCAAGACACCAGCCACTGGGTCAATTTAGAAGATAAAATGACTTTTTGATTTCCTGGTCCGTGCTTCAGGTATTTGCTCAGCCTTCGTGATTCTGAAACTTTTTCATCTCAGCGGGGATCTAATAAACCTCTGATCCCAAAACATAAACAGCAGAAATCAAAATTAATGAAAAAGGATAAAAACATTACCAAATCAAAGCTAAAAATGCTGCCTCTTCCTCTGAGATCTTGTTTAAGTCTCAGACTTTATCACAAAGCTTATCCAACAATTTACTTATTTTTGTCTTGGGAAGAAAAGGACATATGAGGACTTAGAGACTGGACATTCAGAAACTATTCAGTGTTTTCCATAGACCCAGATTTACAATCTAGTGTAAGGACAAATGGAGGTTGAGGGAAAAAAGGAAATGTAAATGTATAAAATAAAAGTAAGAATTTAGACCTAACGAGATACATGTTGTGGGCAGACTAAGCACATTGGAGTGGACTTTTGTCACCACTTAGAGTGGGTACTCCTGTATCAGAATTATTTTATTGAAAATATGATCAGTAAAATCAAGAAGTAGGGAAAATCAAGCAAACAATTCTACTTATTTTCTGATTCATTTTGTACCTGGGGTTACTGTTCTAACCTCAGAAGAATATTCAGTATGGTTTGGCTCAAATTACAAAATTGTGTTAGAGCCGATTAAAGGGATTTTTTTTGCATGTTTTAAAATGTAACACAAATATTTTAATACAATTTACAGCATAGACAGTTGTTTCCATTTTTTTAACAAATATTTCTAAAAATGGCCATTGGACCAACATATCACCACATGCATGAACTTTATCAGTCTGGTGTTTTATGATTTTATAAAAATAGAGTATCCAACCCTTTCTTGAAACTATTGATTGTATCCACCTTTATAAAGAGCAAATTTCCCTAAGCAGAAAATTGAACATTCCTTTCCTACAATCGCAAAGGAGACCCTTGTGTATCTAGAGGTATTAAACAAATACACTGGACTTGCTGTGTTTTTTTCTGAGATGTTTTTCTAACTGGCTTTGAAAAACCATCTTCAAAAGGAAAAAAATACATCAAGTCCAGATAATTGACTTACTATAGATATACCATGACCTGGATGCGTGAGAACCTTCACAATGACTCTTGTGTAATTTTTTTTTTTAATTGATTAAGTCCCCAAATTAGGTCATTCATCCCTTTTTAAAATGATCTACGATATCTGTTCTTATATAGGAGTGTTGTGAAAGTTCACATACCCAAGACCACTTGAAGTAAACAAAAAAGATAACGTTTATTTGAGACAAGTTCTGTGGATTCTGAACTCATGAACAAAGAAATCACAGAGTTTTTATAAACTTGGGGATCTATAACATAAGAATATATGGTGTAACCATTGCGAGAGCATAGATATATCTTCTCGCAGCACAGAAAAACAAAGAACTGCTCAAATAACCAATGAGATGGTTCTTCCACAAGGTTAAGGTAATATGACCAAGCTAGATTGAGAACAGAACCTATCCATGTCAGGGGGCTCCCAGGGGAATCTGCATGGACAAAATTTTATTATTTCGCAGGAGGGTGAAAAAAGAAGGTCGTTGTTGAGCCAAACATAGAGGAAGGATATTGTGCCAGTACACTGCACCATGCTTACTGGAGGCTGTATGAATTTTCCCACATGAACAGCTTTTTGGAGCAGATCCCGAGGCTGCAAATTCGGATTCATGGGAATTCCTGTCTCTGATGTACTTGGAAGCAGCCATTTTTTATTTGAGCGTGACATTATCTGTATCCATTGACCACAGGAACAAATAAGCTCCGAAGAGACCAGGTATAAATGTACGGTATTGTGAGTTGCAATAAATCAAGGTTAGTAACTGATCAACTCAACCACTAATTTGCACTAGTTCTGCCACACAAATAAATGTCTAAACAAGTGAATGAAATCTAGAGAAGGTTTGTACCACCTTGTTGGTCCCAATCTATTGCTTTATTGTTGCCTAGTTCAACATTGTACTCATGCGCTAATGGGCTGCTCAGATTAATGATACATTTCCAGAGAATCGATTCCATAAATAAAAAGGTGCGGGCAGGCAAGGCGCTGATTCTCCTACATGTGTGACCTGCATGGAAACAACATTAAAATGAACCATATTATTACTGGGCCTGACAGACATCACTGGGCTGAGAGAATTCTCTGCATGGCTGCCAATTTAATCTTCTTAAATGCCACATACAAAGGGTGGAGTGGTTATTTTCAGCTTCATTTGATAATTTAATAAGAGTCCGAGTAAGATGAAGATGAAGATGTGGAAAGCTGCAAAGTCTTATCTCCCCAAAGTTTGTTATGGTGGAATCCTGAATTGTAAAATAGACTAGTTGGGATATGTGTTCCTGACACTTTATGCGATGCAGAGAGATTTGTCAAATTCAACCATTTAGCTCAACAAAAACATTTGAAAATGTGAACATTCAATTCAAATTAAATTCAAATTAAAAAATTTGAAAATGAATCATTTCAATCTATAAAAACTACAATTAAATCAAAATAAATTAAAATGAAATGTAAATGGTTTTTTTTTTCGTTCCAGAATTAAAACAAAGGGTGATGTAATCGGTGGTGAGGTCATACTGCGTGGCTATGACATCAAATTTCTAGCCATTGTGTCTTTTTTAGTGAAATAAAGTAGCATTCTCCCCGGTGGGAACATTTCTGCCGATGAGAGAAATTTTTTTTTTAGACAAAACTGAATTTTGACATGTTTTCTCATCTTTGTTTATAGGCACATTACAATTTCTGTTATTTAGGCTGGTGATCATATGGAATTAACATACTGTTTAAATCCAAGTTTAATTGAGGCATCTGGCACGCCGAATAACGTCCCCACAGAAATAAATGTGATAAACATTCTTTTTGTTAAATGAAATATCTGTTTAATCTCATCAGTAGCTTAAAAATAAATGTAGAATATTATTTTTTTGTTTTACTAAATAATGGATGTCATGCCTCTTTAAATGGAAAAAGAAATGGAAAGCATGCGGTGTAGGTCATGCCTCGAGAATCTAGGGCTTAGTCAAGAAGGTCCTTGTACCAAATGGATACAAGAAGCCCATCAATAAACAGAGATGTGGTTCTAAGGACCCAATGCAGGGGTTGCTTTACCTTTAGTATTATTTCCCTCTTTAAAGGGATCCTGTAATCGGAAAACATGTTTTTTTCAAAACACATCAGTTAATAGTGCTACTCCAACAGAATTCTGCACTGAAATCCATTTCTCAAAAGACCAAACAGATTTTTTTATATTCAATTTTGAAATCTGACATGGGCCTAGACATTTTGTCAATTTCCCAGCTGCCCCTGGTCATGTGACTTGTGCCTGCACTTTAGGAGAGAAATGCTTTCTGGCAGGCTGCTGTCTTTCCTTCTCAATGTAACTGAATGTGTCTCAGTGGGACATGGGTTTTTACTATTGAGTGTTGTTCTTAGATCTACCAGGCAGCTGTTATCTTGTGTTAGGGAGCTGCTATCTGGTTACCCTCCCATTGTTCTTTTGTTTGGCTGCTGGGGGGGAGGGAGGGGGGTGATATCACTCCAACTTGCAGTACAGCAGTAAAGAGTGATTGAAGTTTATCAGAGCACAAGTCACATGACTTGGGGCAGCTGGGAAATTGACAATATGTCTAGCCCCATGTCAGATTTCAAAATTGAATATAAAAAAATCTGTTTGCTCTTTTGAGAAATGGATTCCAGTGCAGAATTCTGCTGGAGCAGCACTATTAACTGATTCATTTTGAAAAAAAATTTTTCCCATGACAGTATCCCTTTAAGATCTTATAAGGTCAAAGACTCCTTCAAGCAAAAATCAAGTATTCCTAGGAATACATATGTTGGGTAACGAAGGACTGAACTCAAGCCTCAAGCCTGTGAGTCTATGTACAGTATATAGATTGAAGGGACCCTAGAAACAAAGTGCTCATTGCAAAAGTGGTTTTCAATGTTGTGTGGGAACAAACAGGAATAGAATTAAATTGTTAGGGACTCTGAGAAACAGTACAAGGTACTGTACATGTCCTATAAGACCTTCAGCTCAAAGGTGGAATTTTATATCTCAAAAAAAACTACACACTTGATTTTTTGAAATGTAAGAAAAAGTTGAATCAGTGACTTCAGATTAAACAACCTTTGCCATTGACTTGAAGTTGAAGGTTTTAGCTGGAGTATTTTTGGATTCGAGATATTTCCAATTTCCAGTTATAATAAATCAAGTTTTTTTAATAAAAATCCCCAAAAAAGTTTTTTTAAAAGACCCTGAAAATTTTTTTTTAACCCACAAAAGTTTTTTCAGGAAAACACAACTCGACCTTTAATAAATAAACCCCTCGACACTCCTCGGTGGAGCCTGTGCTGCTTGGCTAAATAGCCTTAACTATCACTCCCTAGAGCAGTGATCCCCAACCAGTAGCTCGTGAGCAACATGTTGCAATCCAACCCCTTGGATGTTGCTCACAGTGTCCTCAAAGTAGGTGATTATTTTTGAATTCCGGGCTTGGAAGTAAGTTTTAATTGCATAAAAACTAAGTATAGTGCTAAGTAGAGCCTCCTGTAGGCTGCCAGTCCATATAGGAGCTCCCAAGTAGCCAATCTCAGCCCTTATTTGGCACCCCAAGGGACTTTTTTATGCTTGTGTTGCTCCCCAACTCTTTTTACATTTGAATGTGGCTCGTGGGTAAAAAAGGTTGGGGATCCATGCCCTAGAGTGACCTATCAAAATAAGTAGCCGGTCGCTTTCTAGACCTGACCTTGTCTAGGTTCCACTTCACCCTTCCTGCATGCTCAGGTAAGGATTCTAACAAAATGGACCCTGAGCATGTGTGTTTGGCATATATATTATTGCACACTGTCATCTAATAACTAACCTGGAGAAAAGTAGCTCCTGTATAACTATGGGGCACTTCCATGGCCAATATAAATGTGGAATACATGTATCGCTTACAAATTCAGTGGACTGGATTCTGCCTTTATGTGACCTTGCTAAAATTGACTCACTTTTTACTAATAGGTGGGGATATCTTCAGGATCGGAATTATGTCCTTTCAACAATAGGCATCTACAGGGACAGCCAAAAGGGGTGATGCCAATCTATTAAACATAGGTTTGGCATTCAATGCCATTTGTTTATTCTAATCCCAGCACTGGAGACCAAATCAGTGGCATTTTCCTCAACTAAACAAGGATTTAGATGTTGGATTAAAAAAGTGCCCATATTGCATAACCCAAAAGTTGCAGCTCTTTATACCTACAGACCTTAGTTTGTTTTTATCTCACCTCCTTCTTTACATACAAAATGCTCCTAATAACTTCCCTGTAATAAATCTCCATCATCACCACCACATATATCTGTAAAACCCCAGATCACTGCATTTAAAACTGAATAATTTTAATGCAAGGGAAGATATATGGCTGCACTGGGGAGTTATATGAACTATCACTACCTGCTGTGGGTACGTTATTCTCTTACATGAACAGCAAATCCCATATTCCTTCCGGTAACATTTTCCTTTAATAGAGCTATGAAAATAAATTGCTTCTGTGCCACCAAAGAGATTCTGCAATGGACACATTTGTGGTCACTCACAGCAGAGATTTATCAGCGGGAGCTCTTGTCAGCATTGTAATTTATTCCAGCAATGGCACGTCCCATAATTCAGTGCTGAATGACACCATAAGTTAAGTAGCACCGTGTCTCTGGGTACTGATAAGGATAAAGGGCAATAACATATTAATTTGGACTTTCTCTTCCCCTGATATTCTATAGAGCATACATAGAAAGAGCACTTTAGACACTTCATAAATCAGACTGATATGATAACATATGATCTTGAGAGTTTCGTTTCCGCAAATGTAATTTAATAAAATCTGGAAGCTCAGCCGCATTTTCCTTTGGAATGAAGTTTAACGTTTTTTTGGTCATCCAGCAAATAAGATTTCTTTAACACAACAGTATCGGAATATAACAGCCCTATGAGTGGGATTTAAAAGGGTGTTTTCATTAAAATCTGTCTTTTTGCCAGTTATGTGATTCTAGCACAGACCAACCTGAAGGAATTGCAGCACCCTAAATATTTGTCTACATAGAGAAAGTGGGGGAGATATTGAAACAGAAGGGGTCATTTCTGGATGCAGTTGTCGCGCAAATTGACCTCATTCATTGAAGGCTCTCACATCTAAATCCACTTATATCACTTGCATGTTTTTGCCACTGCCTGGAGATACTACTACCGAGATGGATAAAGCATCAAAACGAGCAGTAAAATTGCATCTTAAGATAGAGTCAGGTCCAGTTGGACAGACTTGTACCCAACCCAGACCCACTAACTCACAACACAACCCCTACCCGCTAACCAGCTATCAAGTGCCCCATCCATGATATGCTACATGACGGTGGAGTGCTCTACCTGAGTAATAATCACTAATCTACCAGAAGATCCCTTCCTTGCATGGGGTCATGGATCAATGCAGAAAGAAAATCCAGGAGTACACCATTGAATTGCTCAGGGAAATCAGTGATTTATTAATGTTGTCAGCAAAAGTCAGACCTAAAGTCAGGCCTAAACATCCAAAAGTCCATGATACCCAACCCTACCTGCACTACCTTCAACCCAACCCAGGAAACCATGGAACAGGAAGAGGCATCATGGTTGGGCAGAAGTTACATCTCTTTCATCCAGAGGCAGCAGGAGGGAGATCTACCAGATCCATGGAAAAATTACATTTAACTCCTAGAGGTGGGGGGAATGCAAGCCTGCAATTGGCCCAGACATGGTAATCATGGACTGCCCGCATGTTTAGGAAATCAGGGTCTTTCTGCCAAAAACCAGACCACTTTATGGGTATTCTGCATCAAGATGTAGGACTCTACCTTAAGAATCAGTGCAACTGCTCCTCAAAACCCCAATCTCACTGGAATTAGGAGAAAGTAGTGATAGGTGAATCTGACCCATTTTGGTGAAAACTTGGCAACATACATTGAAGTCTATGGGCATAATGTTAGAGTCTATGGGCATCATTTTTGCTGTGAAACTTGGCAAAAAATTTCACTCATCACTAGGGAAAAAAATTCTGTATTGTAGGTATAAAACATAAATTTCCTCTAAAATTGCACTTGGTGTGCCGCATTTGCGCTCCTAGATGACTCTTAAAATAGTTGTTTACCTGTAAATGAATTGTAGTTTGATATAAAGAGGGATATTCTGAGACAATTTGCAATTGGTTTTCATTTTTTATTATTTGTGGTTTTGAGTTATTTAGCTTTTTATTCAGCAGCTCTCCAGTTTGCAATTTCAGTAGTTCTTCATGTCCTAATAAATTCTCTACTTTTTACATTTGTTTCTTTATTTTTGGAGACCCTCACATCTTTTGGATACTATGTTTTTGGTCTTTGCACCTTGGGACTGAGGTGAACTGTGAGTGTTTTCCTTCTTATCATTTTTCTATTATATTTTCTTGTATCCTCATTTATTTAATATTTATGTTGAGTGGTACCATAGATAACTTCTTTGTGGCAGTAGCACAAACCAAAGTATTTTCTGCAATTTCAGTAGTCCAAATTCCCCTAGCAACCATGCATTGATTTGAATAAGAGACTGGAATATAAATAGGAGAGGCCTGAATAGAAAGATGAGGAATAAAAAGTAACAATAACAATAAATGTGTAGCCTTACAGAGCTTTTGTTTTTAAGATGGGGTCAGTGACCCTCATTTGAAAGCTGGAAAGAGTCAGAGGAATTAAATAATTTAAAAAAACTATAAATAATGAAGACCAATTGAAAAGTTGCTTAGAATTATCTATTGTATAACATAGTAAATGTGAATTTAACGGTGGCTGCAAAGCAATAATAATTAATGAAAATAAAAACCATTGGTCACGACTAGTTCCAGTTACCCACTACTCTTACAGTAAATGAGTACTGGGCTGATGATACTACTCTTTAAGTAAAGTTTCACTTCCCGGCATCTGTACCGTCTCAGCACAGCACTAATCCATGGCGTTCCTCCGAGTTCAGTGAAGTAACATTTTACCGGCATTACTCCTGTACCCACTCAGCTCACTATTCCCACCGGAAATTAATTCTCTTCCAGCAAATCATTGTTTCCTGTTACTGTTGATGAAAGCAAATGTAAATCTAAGCAGCTTTCCAATATACATTAATTACACATTTTCAGTGATGTCCGAGTTACTTGTAAAGGTCGCAGCATCTGTCTCTGATTTGCTATTCCTTCCACTGTTGGTTCCGACTACATGTACCAGTGAAACGGGGTACCAGTTATTGGCTAAGAACCCCATTTCCCACAATGCAAGACATCCCAAGGACAGACAGCTATTTATTAAGGACTTGTCTGATTTTTGACGTTTGTTTTATATATATATATCTCTTAGTAACTGCATCTTAACAGAGTGTTTGTTTTATGGTAAAACTTCAATAAAATATTTAAAACACCATGGACAGACAGATATATAGTGAATAAAGTACCCCCTCTTGTAAAATATAAGGATATTATAAGTTACCGAGGAGTTTCATGACCATATAAAAGTACGAGGCCGAAGGCCGAGTGTTTTTATACAGGTCATGGAACTCCGAGGTAACTTATAATATCCTCATATTTTACAATTGGGGGTACTTTATTTATTATAATACACAAATTTTAGTGAGTCATGTGACAGAAATGACATCACTACTCACCGTTTATAACTGATGACATCACTACTCACCGTTTATAAGGATATAATTTACAAGATATTCATGGCTTTTGTGTATTATAATGTTATAATCTACAGTCTGGTCATTTCCCAATGGGACCAGACTGTAAATTATATCCTTATAAACGGCGCGTTCTGACGCCAGAACGCGCCGTTTATAAACTTAAAGGGACAGCACTCGCAGCTGCTGCCATCGCCTCTACCCGACCTTCCCACCACTATAGCTTTCGGCTCTGCATTTGCTTACCTCCCACAACGCGCTCCACCCCCTCCCTTCGGCTTCTCTTTCCTTCATAGCAGATCTCACTCCAGTAAAAAATCTGCAGCTGCCTCACTAGCGTTCTCTTCTCCATTTTCACTCCCCCTCGCATCAACTATCTGAAGTCTCGCTCCCCCTCCCTCACCCTTCCAAAGTCTCGCTCCACCTCCCGTCCACTCTCTGAAGACTCGCTCCGCCTCCTTCCCTTGCCTTCACCCGTCTGTGATGTAGTGAAAGAAAATGTCACACAGTGCGGGAGCTAGCCTTCAGAGTGGATGGGAGGCGGAGCGAGACTTAGATAATGTAAGGGAGGGTGAGAGAGACTCCAGGTAGTGTATACGAAGGGGAGGAGACTTTGGTAATGCAGAGGGGGGGTGCAAAAATGGAGAGGAGTCCTGTGAAGAAAAAAAGGAAAGAACTACATCCCAGCTGTGACATGACCATAGCAAGAAGAAATAAAGGTACCCAGCTAAATATACTAAAGTATGGCATAATTTAAAAAGCAAAGAACTCGTCAGAAAGTACAAACTGAACCCAGAAATTGTAGATTATAATGAATAATGTACCCCCCACTGAAAATTTATAAAGATATTAATAGTCACCTCGGAGTTATGTGACCTGTATAAAAGCACTCGGCCTGCGGCCTCGTGCTTTTATATGGTCACATAACTCCTCGGTAACATAATATCTTTATAAATTACAGTAGGGGGTACATTATCCACTATATAATGCAGCTGAGTAAATGACCAGTGGAAGTCCTTTAACTTCATCAAAGTTTCATCTTAATTCGTCAGGTGTAGTTTCACAACACTTCTCACATTTAATAGAAAACGTAAATTCGCTTTTTCAAGAGAAAGAATTTTCTCCTGGCATGAATTCTCTGGGAAAATTTGCCAAGTTTATTTTCCGTATACAATTGTAGTGGGGGCATTCCCACTGCAAAGTAGCGATGGGCGATTAAATTCGGCAGGCTCAAAACTGCAGCAAAAATTTTCCGACGAAAAATCTGCCGTGTCAAAAAAAAAAAAATGGGCATGTGTCAGAATAGCCACAAGCATAAACATTGTCAAGCGTCAAAATTATTCTGACGCCCATTGCCTTCAATGCATTTGGCCAAAATAGGCATCAAAATCATCTTGACGCCCATTGACTTCAATGAATTTCATGAATTTTTCACCGTTTCGTGGGAAATTTGCAAACTTTTTGGCGAAGCAGAAAGGGTCTAATTCGTCCATCGCTACTGCAAAGTTTATTCTCCAAAATGTTTTGTATTTTCTTACATTGGCGATGTTTAAGGGTAATCTTAATTTTTGTTAAAATTACTCCAGGTTTTCACTTTCACCCTTTAGTAACTATGCCCCCATGTGTAAGAGGTTGTCCACTAGGGTAAAATTCTACCACTCTCCATTTATTTCTATGGGATTTTTAAAATAGTACTTATCAATGGGTGAAAGTGAAAGTTCACCCTTTGATGCCTTTAAAAAAGCTATATAAATTAATGGAGAGTGGCACTCTGTGGTGAATATCTAAACTTCAACCTTTGATAATTATACCCTTGTATTGGAAATCCAACACTAAGGGGCATATTTACTAAAGGGTGAATGTGAAAACATGGGGGCAAATTCACTAAAGGGTGAATTGTTACCAGAAAACTTTTTGCCACACTTTGAGCCACTTAGCCAGGAAAAAATTAGTTACCACTACACTAATTCACTAAAATACGAATATGCGTCCTGGGTGCCGAAGGAGGATGTAGCTTCATTTTAGCAGTTTGTCTGGTCTGAGGTGGTGAAGGAAACTCTTGTGAAGAGGCAATATTCTTTAAAGTTCGCACTTTACTGAATTTGGAGAGTAACTACCGTTCATCCGGTCAAAAAGTCGTCTCCTGCTTTTGTGTCTTGTCTTGCTGACACTAGCAAAGGTCTCGTTCGCTAGCGAATTGTCCTTATGCCTGTTAGTGAATAAGCGATTTCTTCATGAATGGGATTTCTGGCGAGTTGACGCTAGCGTTGGCCACTTCGCCCTTTAGTGAATCTGCCCCATGGAGTAGTTTCAACAAAAATTAGGATTGGCGTGAATTCACCTCTCTTCTTCAAGTGAGATTTATCCAGTGAATGTTCTCCAATTTACTAAGATCACAAGAGCAACATTTTCACCAAGAGAAATTTCTCCAGGTTCAGGCAGGTGAACTACAATTATATAGATAGAGCAGCCACTTTTAAATCTCATGATCAACATCATCGCCTCCATGCTAATTTTCCACATACGTCATTTTTTCATGGCAAAAAATTCTCAAGAGAAGTGAATTTTTCACCGAGATTATACTCCAGGAGAAAATTCACCCCATTTAGTAAATATGAGCTGTGTTGTGAAAATACACCTGAGAAATTGAGGTGAACTTTGTTGAAGTTAAATCAAGAGAAAAATTCTCACTTTAGTAAATGTGCGCCCAGTTCTGATGGGAGCAAGGGAATCTTTTCATAAGAACAAGTGGAAGGGGGTATTCCTTTGCCTCTCCTCATGAATACAGAGCTGCTGAGACGGGCAACACAGTATTCATGGGTTAAACACAGGTCTCTACTCCCTGTTTTGGAATGCAAATTCAAGTGCAGGTCAAACACTCAAAGTGAATAGTAAATTGCTTCTCTTTTTGCACTTTTTTTGCACAGGCAGGTCAATTGGCTCCTGATAAAACTGCCCCCAGCATGTGTAAATGATATAGCGACCTTAGACTGTAAGCTCTGGGGCAGATGTATAATGATTGTAATGTAGAAGGCATAAAGTATGAAGGCTAATAATAGTAACAACAATGCTACAAACACACCAGGGTCGGTTTCATCTGATGTAAAATATTAAACATAAGAAGGAGAAACTGGTCCAGTTATCATCGGTATTTTTAGCTTCTACACAATCGAACAAAGCTAGACCCCCGTTCGTGGCAAACTGCATTGATGGATGACAGTTTTTCCCCTATTTTGACGTCTTCCATCTCAAAAGACAAATTGTCCAAGCACTCCATTGAGTCCGAGGCACGCTCTGGGCCATGTGATTTATAGGCCTTTGAAATAGTATAAATGACTAATTATACACTTTGGGCTTCAGGTCACCCTAACATAATTACACATAGAAGCTACAGGATATTTTTATTTGAGGCCTGGGCTGCCACCGAAGCACAGAAATGCTCTAAAACAATGGATAACATATCTAGATCACAAGGTAGGAGACGCGATGGCACAAAAGCTGGTGTATAAATAAAGAACGGGTTGTAGGGATCCTGGGCGGCTGAGAGAATGGATGTGGCTGAATCATTGTGTTCCCAGATTCCATTTGTCTTCTTAGAAAATAACTTTTGAGGGCTCTCTAAAGAACCAGAATTTTCTATAGATACACAATCACACAAAGGCTATTTTGGTCAGTTCTTTCATTCTAAATGTAATGTGGGTTTTACTTTATAGGGCTCTTGGTGCAAGCCTTGAACAGATACCAACCCAACAGATACCAAAGCCCAATTGGAAACCATGGGATTAAGACTTAATGGATAGAACTGAAAGAGATGAGAGTAGATAAGAATGTAGGTAATTGACCTCTTGTCTGGCACAATGCTGGGGTGGGGCAGAGTGTTATCTATCCCAAAGTTCTGCCTTCCTACTAGAGCCGGGCCAAAACTTTGTGATACCCAAGGCAAGTAGTGATGGGAGAATAAATTCACCAGACACAAATTTGTGGTGAATTTCAGTGTTTCTCTGAAAGCGAATTGATTTTAAAAATTCAGCGCGTCCAAAAAAATTAGGGATGCACCGAAAACAGGACTCGCCTTTTTCAGCATGATTCGGATTCGTCCGAATCCTTCTGCCTGGCCGAACCAGATCAAAATCCTAATTTGCATATGTAAATTAGGGGCGGGTAGGGAAATCACGTGACTTTTCGCCACAAAAGAAGAAGATTTTTTTCCACTTTTTCCTTTCCTGACCCTAATTTGCATATGCAAATTAGGATTAGGATTTGGTTCGGTATTCGGCCAAATCTTTCACCAAGGATTCGGGGATTCTTCGAATCCCAAATAGTGGATTCGGTGCATCCCTAAAAAAAATTGTGGCATGTCAAAATTATTCGGACACCCATTGACTTTGACACATTTGGAACAAATAGTCGTGCATATAAAAATTGTCGCTCAACTCAAAATTGATGTTAAGCTAATTTTTCGCCCAGATTCAATCAACACTAAAGGCAAGTCACTGCCCATCACCCCCGCCCCCACTCGCAATCTTCCTACTGCTCACTGGCGCAGTGCTGGTGTAAGGGATAATAAAGGATGCCATAGAGGATGAGACCTTTAGGCAAGGACAAGACACCAGTTGTGGAAAGGAGATGAGCCCACATTGGCTGTTCTCCAGGCCGATTGGTTAAGGAGAGCAGCCAACAACCAGGAGGTCCTGGTTTCAAGTCCCAGCAGAACCTTACAGTTGGTTGTGCATAGCTGGAATGCAGGAAGGCAGCAGAGGTATGTGTCCAGGGCCGCCATCAGGGGGGGACAGAGGGGACAAGCGTACCGGGCCCGGGCATGAAGGGGGGCCCGGCAGCGCTGCATTTTTTGAAGATCCGGGCCCCCCTTACGAGCGCCCGAGCCGTACGTCTTGCCTCTTGCGTGCCGAATGCGGAAGTGCCGAAAAGCCGAAGCCGATGCGCCGAAAAGACCCGAAGTCACGGAAAAAGCCGAAGTCCCGAAGTCACGAAGCGCCGAAAAGACCCGAAGTCACGAAAACAGCCGAAGCCGAAGTCCTGAAGCAGCGCAAAGACCCGAAGTCACGAAAACAGCCGAAATTGAAGTCCTGAAGTGGTGAAAAGACCCGAAGTCACGAAAGGAGGCGAAGTTGAAGTACTGAAGCCATGAGTTCAATCCTACTGAACACCAGTTTGTGTTTTTTTTTTTTTTTAATCCCCTGGCCACCAATGTATTATTTTAATATTCTATAGGCCCCTGCCACCAATCTTTTTTTTAAAACTTTTTTTTTGGGGCCCCAATTTTTTTTTTAACTCGTAAGGGACCCCTTGCCACCATTGTATTTTTTTGTTTGTTTTTTTTTAAAAAAAAATTAATTTTCCTTTTGGTGGCCCCAAATTTTTTTAACTTGTAAGGGGGCCCCTGCCACCAGTTTTTTTTTTTTTTTTTTTAAATTATTTTTTTTTCAAATTTTTTTTTGGGGCCCCAATTTGTTTTTAACTTATAAGGGGGCCCCTGCCACCAATGTTTTTTTTTTTTTTTCAAAAAAAAATTTATTTTTTTTCAAACTTTTTTTTGGGGCCCCAATTTGTTGTAACTTATAAGGGGGCCCCTGCCACCAATGTTTGTTTATTTTTTAGTTTTTTTAAATTTTTTTTTGTTGGGGCCCCAAGTTTTTTTTAACTTATAAGGGGGCCCCTGCCACCAATGTTTTTAAAAAAAAAAAATTAATTTTTTTTTTTGGGGCCCCAATTTTTTATAAGGGGGCCCTGACCATCAATAGCTTTTTACAACTTGTGTGGGGGGGTTACTTTTTTAGCGCTGATGTCTTTTAAATGCGATGTGGAGTATGCGGGATATGGGGTGGAGATTGGTCGTCAGTGTGGGCGGGGCCCAGGGGGGCCCCAAAAATTTTGTTGTACGGGGCCCCGTGATTTCTAATGGCGGCCCTGTATGTGTCTATGGTCCAAGTGGTCCCACCACTGTCGCATGCCTGGCATATAGGAGACCAAACAATTGAACTTTCCTCTACTTTTTTTTAAAATCCCCAGTCAGTAACCTGCATCATGTGGGGCGGAGGTATTCTCATTGGCCCAAGGGTTGTTTAGCAGTTCCTGGTTCCATAGAGGGAAAGGGAATATCTACTCAATCTCTTTCTAAATGCCACCAGAACTGGAGGTGGATCTGACAGAGCGTCTGAGGTGGGACTGAATGAAACAGTAAGGTAACCAACCTTTAGTTGTGAGTTCTCTCAGGTTAAAAGAAAACTTTACCCCCAAAATGAATATTTAAGAATAAGCAATAGATAGTTTATAGCATATTAAGTGCCATATTAAAGAATCTTATCAAACTGGTATATATATTTAAGTAAATATTGCCTGACCAGAAATTAGGGATGAAGCAAATCCAGGATTTGGTTTGGGATTCAGCCAGGATTCTACCTTTTTCAGCAGGATTTGGCCGAATCCTTCTGCCCGGCTGAACCAAATCCAAATTTGCATATGCAAAGTAGGGGCGGTGAGGGAAATTTCGTGAATTTTTGTCACAAAACCAGAAAGTAAAAAACGTTTCCCTTTCCCACCCCTAATTTGCATATGCAAATTAGGATTTAGTTTGGTACTTGGCCAAATCTTTCATGAAGGATTTGGGGATTTGGCAGAATCCAAAATAGTGGAGTCGGTGCATCCCTACCAGAAATACTGCAGCTCTAACTGTAACAGGAAGAGATCACATGACCAGAAATACTGCAGCTCTAACTGTAACAGGAAGAGATCAAGTGACCAGAAATACTGCAGCTCTAACTGTAACAGGAAGAGATCACCTGACCAGAAATACTGCAGCTCTAACTGTAACAGGAAGAGATCACCTGACCAGAAATACTGCAGCTCTAACTGTAACAGGAAGAGATCACCTGGCCAGAAATACTGCAGCTCTAACTGTAACAGGAAGAGATCACCTGACCAGAAATACTGCAGCTCTAACTGTAACAGGAAGAGATCACCTGACCAGAAATACTGCAGCTCTGACTGTAACAGGAAGAGATCACCTGACCAGAAATACTGCAGCTCTAACTGTAACAGGAAGAGATCACCTGACCAGAAATACTGCAGCTCTAACTGTAACAGGAAGAGATCACCTGACCAGAAATACTGCAGCTCTAACTGTAACAGGAAGAGATCACCTGACCAGAAATACTGCAGCTCTAACTGTAACAGGAAGAAACGTAGAAGCAAAAGACACAACTCTGTCTGTTAATTGGCTCATGTGACCTAACATGTATGGTTTGTTTAGTTTGTTTGTGTGCACCGTGAATCCTACGATCCCAGGGGACGGCCCTTGTTTTTTAAAATGACGATTTTCTATTTAGGACTACCCATTGGCACATACTAATAAAAAAGTATATTATGAAAATGGTTTATTTACATGAAGCAGAGTTTTATACATGAGCTGTTTTATGCAATATCTTTTTATAGAGACCTACATTGTTTGGGGGGTATAGTTTTTTTTTTTAAAATACATATGGTAGATTTAGGGGCAGATGCATCAAGGGTCGAATAATTAAATTAACCCTCGATATTCGACTGGGAATGAAAATCCTTTGACTTCGAATATCGAAGTCGAAGGATTTTGCGCAAAAACTGCGATCGAACGATCGAAGGAATAATCCTTCGATCGAACTATTAAATCCTTCGAATCGAACGATTCAAAGGGTTTTAATCCAATGATCGAAGGATTATCCTTCGACCAAAAAAATTTAGCCAAGCCTATGGGGACCTTCCCCATAGGCTAACATTGGGTTCGGTAGCTTTTAGGTGGCGAACTAGGGGGTCGAAGTTTTTTCTAAAAGAGACAGTACTTCGACTATCGAATGGTCGAATAGTCGAATGATTTTTAGTTCGAATCCTTCGATTCGAAGTCGTAGTCGAAGGTCGAAGTGGCCCATTTGATGGTTTTTTTACTTCAAACCCTTCACTCGCAGTTAATGAATTGGCCCCTTAATGTACAAGGGTTGGTGGGTTGTGCCTATACACCTGAAAAGCCTTCTTCATAACTAAAGATACTACATTTCCAGAGTCAGAGTATGCCAATGCTACAATATAGATCATGGGGCTGATTTGTGAACGCAGGTACTTAAAGGATTTGTTCACCTGTAAAATAACTGTTAGTATAATGTAGAGAGGGATATTCTGAGACAATTTGCATTTGGTTTACATTTTTTATTATTTGTGGTTTTTGACTTATTCAGCTTTTTATTCAGCAGCTCTCCAGTTTGCAATTTCAGCCATCTGGTTGCTAGGGTCCAAATTCCCCTAGCAACCATGCACTGATTTGAATAAGATACTGGAATATGAATAGGAGAGGCCTGAATAGAAAGACGAGTAATAAAAAGTAGTAATAACAATACATTTGTTGCCTTACAGACCATTTGTTTTTTAGATGGGGTCAGTGACCCCCATTGGAAAGCTGAAAAGAGTCAGAAGACGGCAAATAATTAAAAAACTATAAAAAATAAATAATGAAGACCAACTGGAAAGTTGCTTAGAATTCTAAGCCATTCTATAACATACTAAAAGTTAATTTAAAGGTGAACCAATCAGATATCTACGCCTTACTACATGTTAAAAAATGAAAGCAAAGACCTGATAGGTCGCATGCCAGCAATTGCCCACGGGCAAATATCAGTCTGGACAAGAGCAATTTAACCCTCTCACTGCTGCATGCTGCCTAACAATACATAATCATAGAATCTGAAGACAGAATTGCGTTGTTTGCTTATTTTCTATTGTCTGAGTTATTCTTGCAGATCACTGCTGTTTTCCTCTCTAGTGATAAAGCTGCGCCATTATGTACAGAGGGATCATATTTACCACTGACACCCCCAGTGCCATTTCCTTCTTCTCTTTCATGTGATTAAACTTTCCCACTGAACTGATATCTTCTCATATAAAATATTTAAGATATTCAGTGACCTCTATCCGTTGCCGCATTCATATTTCCTTATAAACACCTCTGATGACCTTAGCAGAGTAATCAAGTGTTATTTATTCTGAAAAATAATTCAATAAAACTGAAAGTATTCCAAGAAGCATTAATTGCCCCATTTCCATTATTGTGGATTCTCTCTGTACAGACTATGAGCAAATTTAGTGGCTGTTCCTGCTGAATTGTGCTTAGTACAGGGAATACCTATGCTGCCATAGTTTTATGGGATCTCTCTGTACAGACTATGAGCAAACTTAGGGGACTGTTCCTGCTGAATTGTGCTTAGAACAGGGAATACCTATGCTGCTATAGTTTTAAGGGATCTCTCTGTACAGACTATGAGCAAACTTAGGGGCTGTTCCTGCTGAATTGTGCTTAGTACAGGGGATACCTATGCTGCCATAGTTTTATGGGATCTCTCTGTACAGACTATGAGCAAACTTAGGGACTGTTCCTGCTGAATTGTGCTTAGTACAGAGGAATACCTATGCTGCCATGGTTTAATGGGATCTCTCTGTACAGACTATGAGCAAACTTAGGGGACTGTTCCTGCTGAATTGTGCTTAGTACAGGGAATACCTATACTGCCATAGTTTATGGGATCTCTCTGTACAGACTATGAGCAAACTTAGGGGACTGTTCCCGCTGAATTGTGCTTAGTACAGGGAATACCTATGCTGCCATAGTTTTATGGGATCTCTCTGTACAGACTATGAACAAACTTAGGGACTGTTCCTGCTGAATTGTACTTAGTACAGAGGAATACCTATGCTGCCATAGTTTTATGGGATCTCTCTGTACAGACTATGAGCAAACTTACAAACTGTTCCTGCTGAATTGTGCTTAGTACAGGGGATACCTATGCTGCCATAGTTTTATGGGATCTCTCTGTACAGACTATAAGCAAACTTACAAACTGTTCCTGCTGAATTGTGCTTAGTACAGAGGAATACCTACGCTGCTATAGTTTTATGAGCAAACTTAGGGACTGTTCCTGCTGAATTGTGCTTAGTACAGGGAATACCTATGCTGCCATAGTTTTATGGAATCTCTCTGTACAGACTATGAGCAAACTTAGGGACTGTTCCTGCTGAATTGTGCTTAGTACAGGGAATACCTATGCTGCTATAGTTTTATGGGATCTCTCTGTACAGACTATGAGCAAACTTAGGGACTGTTCCTGCTGAATTGTGCTTAGTACAGGGGAATACCTATGCTGCCATAGTTTTATGGGATCTCTCTGTACAGACTATGAGCAAACTTAGGGGACTGTTCCTGCTGAATTGTGCTTAGTACAGAGGAATACCTATGCTGCTATAGTTTTATGGGATCTCTCTGTACAGACTATGAGCAAACTTAGGGACTGTTCCTGCTGAATTGTGCTTAGTACAGGGAATACCTATGCTGCCATAGTTTTATGGAATCTCTCTGTACAGACTATGAGCAAACTTAGGGACTGTTCCTGCTGAATTGTGCTTAGTACAGACGAATACCTATGCTGCCATAGTTTTATGAGATCTCTCTGTACAGACTATGAGCAAACTTAGGGACTGTTCCTGCTGAATTGTGCTTAGTACAGGGAATACCTATGCTGCCATAGTTTTATGGGATCTCTCTGTACAGACTATGAGCAAACTTAGGGGACTGTTCCTGCTGAATTGTGCTTAGTACAGGGGAATACCTATGCTGCCATAGTTTTATGGAATCTCTCTGTATAGACTATGAGCAAACTTAGGGGACTGTTCCTGCTGAATTGTGCTTAGTACAGGGAATACCTATGCTGCCATAGTTTTATGGGATCTCTCTGTACAGACTATGAGCAAACTTACAAACTGTTCCTGCTGAATTGTGCTTAGTACAGAGGAATACCTATGCTGCCATAGTTTTATGGGATCTCTCTGTATAGACTATGAGCAAACTTTTGTTTCCGTGTGCATCAAATACCTAGCGCTGCATTCAGCCAAGCATGACACCTTATCATCAGCAATGGGTGTTATAAGGAGCTCACACTTATTTCCTAGAGGGAGAAAAAGAGAAACAAATAAAGTAAATATAATCTTTATTGAAAGGGAGACCAACTGCAAACTATTTTCAGAGCGTCATGGTGTACATGGTAGTAAAAGTGAATAGCAGGGTGAACTTTCCCTTTATGTGCTTGCACTGTGGCTGTGATTAGCAGTGAATTAGGTGGGAGCCCTACTCAGCCATATCATTGCACTGCAGTTACCGACTCTCAAACACTTGCACGCTGCTTGGATACTCAAGCATAAAACCCACTAAATTCTGCGGCTCTTAGTATTCCGTCTGGCACCGGGTTAGAATATTGTAGGAATATAGACTTCATCTGCCCAGCCGAGGGGAAAATGTGGTTATGGGAGGATTTAATTTAAACACTGCGCATAAAATCTTTAGTGGAGAGGATCATATTGAGTGGAATTATTATTTTAACCCTCACACTGATAACAGGCTGGAAGGGGAGACATATGGGAATGAGAGCAGAAATACTTGCAGAACAGATGCCACAAAGAGGCTTTTTTTTCATGGTGAGCGTTCCTGCTCGACTGCATTCAGACCCCCCGGTGAGAGAGACTGTGACTTTCTATGAGCGAGCAGACGGCACACCAAGCCTTTAGTAAGCAGGCAACCAATCCAAGAAATCTGAAGATTAAAATGTCACTTTTCTAATAAATATAAATGGACCTCAATGTGCAGAAACAAGTGCCATATGAGAGAATCCAACCTTCTGGCACATCGGCACAGCCCTGGTAAAGGATGGAACAAACATTGTCATTTTATTGCCCTGAAATGGTAAATAATTATGGATCCCATCCAGGCCTGGACTGGGAGTCAAAATAAGCCCTGCCATTCCAAGTACACAGAGGCCCAAACAGCCCCCTACTAGCCCAAAACAGCCCCCTACCAGCCCACTATATGGTAACTTTCTATGGAACCATACGGCAGCCCCTCTGGCATTTGCCAGAACCCACAGATTGCCAGTACGGGCCTGATTCCGTCGCATGTCAGTTATTGGATGTCATTTACTATGTGCAAGGTAGGGTGCAAAGTGCAATAAACGGGAGAAATTCTGCTCTGCACCAAACGGCTTTTACCTGATGAATACAGTGCTGCCTGCATCAGGGAGAGCTGTATTCATGAGGATCAGGTAGGGCCCTTATATCCTGTCCCCTACACATTCCCTAAATAGTGTGTCATTCAGACGTCAGCCAAAAGCAAAAAAAGAAAATTAAGATGCCAATTCAATAAAAATAATAAAGACACCACACCAATTATACTGAAGTGCAACTAAAGAAAATAGAAAAAACAGTGTCGGACTGAGGGGGGTCTGGATCCACCGGGGCTGCCATATCAGGTGCCCGGGGCCCACAAGGGTTGGAGGCCCACCAGGTTTTCTCAGTGTCCCGCTGGCCCAGTCCAACCCTGGAAACATAGAAGTGGGGCGTGAAGTACCCAAAAATCCAATCAATTATAATTAAAAATGTAATTTATTAGGACATAAAGGAAAAGGGCCTAACACATTTCATGCCTAAAGGGGCACGTATTCATAGGCGTAGGCATATTCAGAAGTGCTAGTTAGGGAGTGCCTGGGCAAAGTGCCCAATGACATAAAGGGGTGGGGGCAGAGGAGATAAGGGGCGGAGTTGTGATATTGCAGATATATGACATTTTGGGGCAGAATCATGGACGAAACGCATCAGATTTGGCAGGGTTTGGGTATGGAAGAATTATGGAAGGAGACATGCAAATACCTCCTTAGTAGGGATGTAGCGAACTGCCGTTTATGTGTTCGCGAACACCGTTCGCGAACACCGGCAAAAAATGCGAACAGTTCGCGAACTGTTCGCGAACTTCGAACATCCGAAAATCGTTCGATTCGAACGATCGAAGGATTTTAATCGTTCGATCGAACGATTTTCGTTCGAATGGAACGATTGAAGCCATTCGATCGAATGATTTCATTCAATCCAATGGCTTCGATCGTTCGATTCGAACGAAAATCCTTCGATTTTAGCGATCGAAGGAATCGAATGGTTGAATGGTCGAACGATTTTGACGCGAACGCCTATTGGCGAACGTCGCGCGACGTTCGCGAACTTGCGGCGGACGCGAACAGCAGATGTTCGCGTGAACAAGTTCGCCGCAGAACAGTTCGCTACATCCCTACTCCTTAGTATCGATGTGGCCAACTATAAGTTAGAACCGCTGGTTTATTAGTGTAAATATAGACAAGTAATTCAGAACCATAAATGCCAGTGCCTGTACTGGAAACATCAGTGCTACAAAGTGTTTTTTGCTCAATAAATTAGTACGCCTGATTTCTATAGAATATATTCATGGTCATCCAAAGGCTGAACTTTGAGCACATGGTTTCCCTCATGTCCTGTATTCTTTCATGACTCCTTGTTTCCATGAATAACACGAAACTGAAAGTTAAACGATCTTCTCTAATTCATCACATCTGCAATGAAGTGGGCAATTACCTCCAGAGAAAGAGACATGAGATGAGGTGGATTCAACTGGAGTGGAAACATGTGCCACAAGCTATTGAGTTCCCCAGTTATTCCTCTAGAAATGGAAAGATCTGTAATAGTCATGATTTCCATCTTCACTGCCCTTAACAGCCTTATCTCCTCATGTCAAATGAAGCTTCAGTGAAAAGGATTACCAAGCACTAAAATGGTCTTCTGGAGCCAGTCAACCAAGGCTGAAAGCCCATTTGTCCATTTACATAATATCTTTTGCTATGCTTCAGTTTGGATGTTGTTATGGAAACTGGGTATGTTTGCCATTCTTCTAGTGAAGTAAAAATTAAACTGTAAACTCTAAACACAGGAGTATTCTGAGGCCCAAGAAAGACGAGTCTGCCAAAGCCTACAATGGATGCCAAGATGGGACGCAAAGGTGCAGAATCCTTTAATGACTTCTTCTCAGAATGTTGCTTTGGACCAACAACCACAAATGGTTGTGGTTATTTATTTTAATGCAAAAGCAGTGGAATCTGAATGTTTATTATTGCTTTTGTTATTTAGAATAAGACACAATTATGTGTACTTATGGTACTGTTGATCATTTTTGAGAAAAAAAATGCCTCTTGACTTCCATGCATTTGGCAAATTTTGGGTGAAATTTCTTAATTTTGCTAATTTCTTCTGCAGTATTCACAAGTATAAACTGGAAAAAAAACTCTGAATGAAGCACTGAAAATAAAAATGCCTCTAAAACCTCTAAAAAGTTATTTGGATAATTACTAGTGAAAAAAACACTGAAATCTAAAAACCTGAAAGGATAAAAAAAAGGTCCAATGGGATCAGAGTCAGAGTCAGACTTGGCCAACGGGACACTGGCTAAAAGCTTCAGCCTGACCCAGGTCTGCTTCTTCTCCTGGCTGGGAACTGCAGGCAGGTGGTGGGGGTTGTGTATTCATGTTTTTCATGGTTTTTACATGATAAATCTCAAATTTTTAGAGTTTTAGAAAAATTTAAAAGAAATATGAAAGATTTTTGAATTTTTTTCAATTTTATTACTTACTTTTTGGCTACTATTTTATTATTGGATGATCTCTTCCTAATATTTAAAATGCTGTAAACGATATATTCCAAAAAGTCTGGCAAGCCCTTGGACTGGGGTTTCAAGAAATGGAGACACAAACCATTATCTATGTGATGAAATTTAAAAGAAACACAATTTTTTCGAGAAAAGTATGATTCTTGAAAAAAATAGAAATCCAGATGGTAATAAATAGGCCCCTAGTCATCATGTCATTGTTTCTTTATCACTGTATTTTAGGGTACAAAGGATGTTCTAGGCAATCTCCTCCATTTTCATTGGATATTAGCAAGGACTCCTTACATTAAACATTGGCATAAAGAAATGGACCACTGTCCGTGATTCCCAAGGAACCTTTCCAAGCAAAATAAAGCTCTTGAAAATATAAATACATTAATAATATAAATAGAATAGAAAATATGTAATTGAACAAGTTCCCTCTGTATTCATTTTTTCCCCCCAAAATTATTATAAACATAATGAGACACTATGGGGCAGATTTATCAAGGGTCGAAGTGAATTAGAGGGAATTTTCGAAAGTAAAAAAATTCAAAATTCAAAGTAATTTTTTGGATACTTCGACCATCGAATAGGATACTACGACTTTGACTTCGAATATTCCACCATTCGATAATCGAAGTACTGTCTCTTTAAAAAAATTTCAACTTCAATACTTCGCCAAATTAAACCTGCCGAAGTGCTATGTTAGCCTATGGGGACCTTCTAGGGCAGTTTTCTGAAGTCAAAGAAAAATCGTTCGATGTATCGATAAAAATGTTTAGAATCGTTCGATCGGTCGATTTTACTTAGACCTCAGAATAGCCAAATTATATGAAAAAAAGTTCAAAAAAAAAAAAGCTTTTTCTACTTCGAAATTCGACCCTTGATAAATCTGCCCCTATTTCAAAGATTTCAATAACATTTTCTACAAATTCAATAGTGTTTTTTTTTTTTTTTTACAAATTTAACCAGAAGCAAACAGGGAAAAACAGAAACGAAACTATGTCGGCAAAATAAATGTGTGGTTCCACTTGTATTGTAAAAAAAGCTAAAATTTATTTAAAAAAAAAGCTTAAAATGACACCTTATCCACACCACACCTCACCTTGGATCACACAATCCCTTCCTCAGGTGTCAAAACTCTTCAGCCTCTTCTAGGAAATTGGATTTTTTCGCAAGATCCAAAGAAAATTTTAGATAAAAACAATTTATTGATTTTTTTTTGGCTGAGCCAAACTATGAAAAACAAAAATAACCATAACAATTTGAATGCTTAGAAATAAAAACAAATTATTGAGTTTTTTTCACCAGATCTGAACAATAAGCTTTGATCGAAAACTTTTTTTTTAAGCTCAACCCGAACCATGAAAAACAAAAAGAACATCAATTTGCATGTTTTAAAATATAAGCAATTTAGATGAATTTAGTTCAAGGAATTTAGATGAATTATTCATAGCGATAATTATTTTGTCAAGATGTATCATGGTGTGACAATTTTCCTAACCAGCCCTACAGAATACGCTGATAATAAAGGCTGTTTCTAAGCATTTTTTGGAATTGTTAAAAGTATCTATAAAATCAAGGTAATATTTTGCATGATTTCCTACAATTCCAGCGGTGTAATTACCATAATGGGTCAAGGAAATACGTTTCCTGAGATAAACAAATATGAAATTGGTTTTCTGAAAGAGGTTAAAACAAAATAAGGCCCTTCACTAAGCGCTCGGCAAAGGTGACTTCATTCTGCAGGGGAACTAAATGTAATTGAAGTGGTGTATTTTGAAGCTGTTGACCTAAACTTGTCCCCAATGAGGACTTTCACTGCAAACACATTTTATATGCAGAGGAGCATATTGACAGGTCTCTATTAATTAACTTTCTGCCGATACAAATTGTATTCTAAGCAGCAAAATCCAATTAGTATTGATCTGCCCTTTATTGCTATGACTAACTTGAGGCACGTAATCTCTATTGATTTGACTTCTACGTAAGCAGCCTGTGCCACTAGGTTTCTTTGAAAACCCAACTGCATCAATTTTGTCATATGAAAAGTGGAAAGTCTTACACTATGAGACTTAAGAGATAACAAGGGATCTGATATTTAAAGCTACTCAGATGGGAGAGTGTGGGTAGAATTGAGCCTCATGGGGATGACATAGTTAAAAATTGCTTCTGGTTTAATATGTGTAATAAGCAGGTGACCTTGTTCAACACGAGTGCTTTTTAATTTCTCACATTGTTACTAATCAAAATCCTATTTCACTCAATCAATAGCCCCTGCTGAAATCTATAGCCCTTTAACTTGTGGGGTAAACTTACTTTCACCCAGTTGCGTATCTTTTTTATTAGATCTATTTATTGTAACCAAACACAAATTTATATGACGCAAATGTATTTAGCAGCTCAGAAATTGATTTCTGACAGATATTGTGTGATTGTAGATGACATTAAAATAATAACACAAATACAAGACAATCTCTGAATAGCAATAACAGTTTAGGAATAAAAGTGGCCAAAAAACACCAATGATATTATGATAATTTTTCAATACACTTTTTACACTGGGAAAAAAAAGTCAGGTTTTAGCACTGATTAAAGAAAAGAAACTGAAGAAATGTCAATGGCATTATTAGCATTTCTGATAATGCGAAAATTCAGCCATTTTGGAAAAAAAATTGGCAACATTTGGCAAAGCGAAACAGACAAAGTTTCTTCTATAGCTAATTATAAGCAACACTCAGGGGCACATTTACTAAGGGTTGAATTTCGAAGTGCTAAAACGTCTAAATTCGACCATTGAATTGAAAAATTCGAATTTAGCTGTTTTCGATCGAATTAAAATCGTTCAATCGACTGTAGAAATCGTTCGAACCGAACGATTTGAACGATTTAATCGATCGAACAATTTTCAAAAAAAAACTTTGATTTAGCCAAATATTGGCTTTAGGTTCTAAGAGGTCCCCATAGACTAACATAGCAATTCGGCAGGTTTAAGGTGGCGAAGTGTCGAATTTGAAGTTTTTTAAAGAGACAGTACTTCGATTTTCGAATGGTCAAAGTTTTTTCAATTCGAATAGAATTTCGGCCTATTCGATGGTCGAAGTACCCAAAAATTACTTTGAAATTCGAATTTTTTAAATTCGAAAATTCACTTCGTATTCACTTCGACCTTTAGTAAATGTGCCCAGGTATGGGATCCAGTATTCAAAAGCCAAAGTCCTGAATTATGGGATGGCCATCTCCCTTGACTCCATTTTAACGAAAATATTAAAATTAAAAAAAAATATTCCTTTTTAATCTGTAATAATATAACTATATCTTCTACTTCATCCCAAACCCAATATATATATATATATATATATATATATAAATAGCAATGGATGCTGGCTCTACTCATATAGTAGGTATATCGTGCCTGGGTGCAATAGCCAGAAAATATGGTACAATGTAGACAGATTGGTTTGTTTGTATCAAGCACTTTGATAAAGGCTAAGAGTGCTAGCCAAATCGTTAGCTTTTTGCTCCAATAAACATCAGAATTTTTGCATTAAGTCCTGTCAGTGCGATCCTCTGTCTACATTATATATATATATTTATTGACGGATGAATTTGCGCCGTTTCGCTTTGCTGAAAAATTTGCGAATTTCCAGCAAAATTCGCAAAACGGCGCCAGCGTCTCGTTTTTTTATGCCGGCGTCCGTTTTTTTTACTCCGGCGTTAATTTTTTGGCGAAAATGCGCCAGCATTCATTTTTTTTTCATGCAGGTGAATTTTCGTGCCCGTCTCGCTAATTCGCCCATCACTATATATATGTGTGTGTGTATTAAGGGCAGATTCACTAACTTCGAGTGAAGGATTTGAAGTAAAAAAACTTCGAATTTCGAAGTTTTTTTTGGGCTACTTCGACCTTCGACTACGACTTCGAATCGAAGGATTCAAAGTAAAAATCGTTCGACTATTCGACCATTCGATAGTCGAAGTACTGTCTGTTTAAAAAAAATTTTGACGCCCTAGTTCGCCATGTAGGTCCCCATAGGCTTGCCTAACTTTTTTTGATCGAAGAATATTCCTTCGATCGTTGGATTTAAATCCTTCGAATCGTTCGATCGAAGGAATAATCCTTCGATCGTTTCATCGTACTATCTGCGCTAAATCCTTTGACTTCGATATTCGAAGTCGAAGGATTTCAATTCCCAGTCGAATATCGAGGGTTAATTAACCCTCGATATTCGACCCTTAGTGAATCAGCCCCTAAATGTTTCATTTGTAGTCAGGGAAAAAAATTCAATAACCTTTTCACCATTTTGTGACATTTTTACATTTTGAGAGTATTTACTAAAATTATAAGCAGTTTATTCTCACTGAAAAAATTCAAAAAATATTCTTATGTTGTTTTTGGCAGAAAATATCGGTTGCAACAATTTTGCCCATAGGTTCCAATCATTTTCTCATCTCCGAAGAAAGAATAATCTCAAAAACTTGAGATCGATATGAAAAAACATTGACACTAAAAACATGACGGATCATAAATCTGTCTGTGAGCACTGACCATTGGAGTCACAACCACATAAATCCACCTAAACTCAACCTAACTGTCAGTATAATATAGAAATGGATTCTGGAATGCATATTTGACCAGCTATGAGTCCCGATTTCCACAAGAAACATCTATTATAAATCCAGTATAAAATGAAGGCTGTGTGTCACCGTGTTAAATCAATTCCTGGGTCAACGTTATTCAAAGGCACAGCAGGCTAAATGTAAATCAATTGAGAGGTCACAGTTATTCACACACCTCGCAGCCTCAATGTATCAGTTAAGAATATATCCTCACTGTCTGGAGTCTCTGCCCCAGGCTCTCCCACCATTGGAAGTCAACAGGTCCTTCCCAGTGAACATAAAAGCCAACAAGTAGGTTTGTCATTATTGTCCTGTACCTGTAGAATGAGGAGACAAACCAACACAAATTTGTAGAATGACAAAAAGTGCTTAATTTCTAATTGTTCAGACGTGATGCATTGCTCTGTTCACTGATCTTAAGTACCAGAATAGAGAGTGTAAATAAAAGACCTATTAACAGTTATAATTTTTTTGCTTGCTAGGGTCTCATACCCTAAATAGTCATCCCAAATAGTGCTGTCTTTAGGAATGTTCTGAAGTTCACCTGCAGATATAATGAAAAACGAGGGGCTGAAGATAATCTGAATTCATTTTTTGAGCAAACAATAAACCTTGGCTTCATATTCAGTGGCAATGACTCCCAAACTCTGGCATCTGTAACCTTGTTATGAGCTAAGGGGGCCCAGTCTGAAGGTCAGTTAGTGGGAGATTTGAGGTGAGTGCTTATTTGTACCCTGGGTACCCCTGGAACTATAGCAGGGTGACACCCCAATGTTTCTATATATCTGTAACCTTGTTATGAGCTAAGGGGGCCAGTCTGAAGGTCAGTTAGTGGGAGATTTGAGGTGAGTGCTTATTTGTGCCCTGGGTACCCCTGGAACTATAGCAGGGTGACACCCCAATGTTTCTATATATCTGTAACCTTGTTATGAGCTAAGGGGACCCAGTCTGAAGGTCAGTTACGGGGAGATTTGGGGTGAGTGTTTATTTATGCCCTGGGTACCCCTGGAACTATAGCAGGGTGACACCCCAATGTTTCTATATATCTGTAACCTTGTTATGAGCTAAGGGGGCCCAGTCTGAAGGTCAGTTAGGGGGAGATTTGGGGTGAGTGATTATTTGTACCCTGGGTACCCCTGTAACTATAGCAGGGTGACACCCCAATGTTTCTATATATCTGTAACCTTGTTATGAGCTAAGGGGGCCCAGTCTGAAGGTCAGTTACGGGGAGATTTGGGGTGAGTGTTTATTTGTGCCCTGGGTACCCCTGGAACTATAGCAGGGTGACACCCCAATGTTTCTATATATCTGTAACCTTGTTATGAGCTAAGGGGGCCCAGTCTGAAGGTCAGTTAGGGGGAGATTTGGGGTGAGTGCTTATTTGTGCCCTGGGTACCCCTGGAACTATAGCAGGGTGATTGTTACCCCAATGTTTCTATATATCTGTAACCTTGTTATGAGCTAAGGGGGCCCAGTCTGAAGGTCAGTTAGGGGGAGATTTGGGGTGAGTGCTTATTTGTACCCTGGGTACCCCTGGAACTATAGCAGGGTGACTGTTACCCCAATGTTTCTATATATCTGTAACCTTGTTATGAGCTAAGGGGGCCCAGCCTGAAGGTCAGTTAGGGGGAGATTTGGGGTGAGTGCTTATTTGTGTCCTGGGTACCCCTGGAACTATAGCAGGGTGATTGTTACCCCAATATTTCTATATATCTGTAACCTTGTTATGAGCTGAGGGGGGTAGTGTGACCTCAAAATCTTTGGGAATGAGTGAAAGTTTAATCAATACAGTATGGACAAACCACAGCTTGAAAGTGCATCGTTATTTCTTTCAGAATTGCCCCCTTGATTGTCACATGAATACAAACAAAAGAACTATGGGAAAATAGCTAATAGTGTTGACATTTTCTTTGATTTATTATTAGGAGTGTATGTCAGTTAGTGAAAATGTCAGGCATGCTCATGATGTTTTCTAGGAGTAAAAACATATAAATTACTGTGTGCCATAGACATCACATTTTACACATTTAGAGGTGGGAATTGTTCCAACTGTTACTCTAAACTCTCCCAATAGATTCCAATAACAATCAGTTGCTCACTTTCCCCCCGATGATAACGTCTCAGTGTAAGACAACTGGAAACGCAATGGAGCCATTCTCCGCAACATAAATTACTACATTTAGATTAACTGAAGAGCAGTTTTATTACCACAATAAAATCATTAAAAATGAAGAAAAACAATGCGTGATTAATATTGGAACAATGATCGCTGTTTCTTGTATTTGCCGGAGAAATGCAAATTTACTTCAGAACAATCTCTCTCTAATTTTCCCATAATCAAGGGCAATTCATTGCGTTCTCTTACTGTCGTGTTCAAAGTAGTGATATAAATTGTAGCGCTGCAACTTTCAGCACAAAGATAATTGTTATTACACAAGTCTCCCATTTGTTTTAGTGATGCAAAGTTGCTTTCGAACAACAAGAACAGAAAGTCTACACCTGGTTTATGTCAAATGGATGTAGGACCTTTAGTATTTGAAGATGCCAGTTATTCTCTTGTATTTTTAATTTACAAGTAGAACATTCAGGGAGTTATTTACTAAAACTTGAATTAACCTCAGTTTTTTTATTAAAGGGATACTTTCATCAGTAAAAAAAAAATTCAAAATGAATCAGTTAATAGTGCTACTCCAGCAGAATTCTGCACTGAAATCCATTTCTCAAAAGAGCAAACAGATTTTTTTATATTCAATTTTGACATGGGGCTAGACATATTGTCAATTTCCCAGCTGCCCCAAGTCATGTGACTTGTGCTCTGATAAACTTCAATCACTCTTTACTGCTGTACTGCAACTGGTTTTCATTTGATATTCATTTGATATTATTTGTGTTTTTTGAGTTATTTAGCTTTATTTTCAGCAGCTCTCCAGTTTGCAATGTCAGCAATCTGGTTACCAGGGTATAAATTACCCTAGCAACCATGCACTGATTTGAATAAGAGACTAGAATATGAATAGGGGAGGTCTGAATAGAAAAACAAGTAATAAAAAGTAGCAATAACGATAACTTTGTAGTCTTTCAGAGCATTTGTTTTTAATATGGGGTTGGTGACCCGCATTTGAAAGCTGGAAAGAGTCATAACAAAAAGGCAAATAATTAGTGATGGGCAAATTTTTCCCGTTTCTCTACATCGAAAAATTTACGAAATTACCGCAAAATTTGCGAAACACATTGAAGTCAATGGGCGTCAAAATAATTTTGATGCGCGTCAATTTCGACGCCCCCGACAATTTTTATTCGTGAGCCTATTTTGTCCAAATGCATTAAAACCAATGGGCATCCAAATACTACGCACAAAAATTTTTATGTGCGCGACTATTCTGACACACGCCCACATTTTATTGACGCGGTGGAATTTTCGCTGCAGGTTCACAAATTCATTTGCCGACGGTGAAACGCGGAAATTCGCCATGAATTTGCACTTGGCAAATTTATTCGCCCATCACTACAAATAATTCAAAATCTATAAAAAAAGAAAAAAATGTAGACCAATTGAAAAGTTGCGTAGAATCGATTCTAGAACATAGAACATCTCACTTTCCATTTGGAGGATAAACCTTGATATGAGCAGAGCACTCTTGACTCGCTTTCTACCATAGAGATGTCTCATAGAGGACTTTAGATCACAGAGTATTGTGCTACTAACATCATTCCATTAGGGCACAATGGCTCCCCTATGTTCTGTAAGAATAACGGCACCATTAAAAAATTCTCTATTTTTTAGTTGCAGAAATAAAACTTTCTATATGTTGCCCCTCGAGTATCTGCTGTGAGTGAGTTTTTTTTTGTATGGAATTTTTGGTGCCATGGAGAGAGTTGAGTCTGATATTTTATGTTGCTGTCAGATTTTATTACAAGCCAAACCTTAGTATTTTCTCTGCTGGAGAATTTTTCATCCAACAAAGACATTAAAATATTTTTCCCCCACTCCAAGCCGGGCTTAATGTTATTCTTAAAGTATGTTGCGGTACTGGAGAATAGGAAAGTATCAGACATAGGGAAGAATGATCAGGTCAGATCAGTTCATTTGGAATGAGGAGGAAATTTCCACAAGGCAATGAACCACAGTGAACAAGAAAACAGTTCTGGCAAAATGATAGCATTGCCTCTGGGTCTCCGACGCAGTCCGCTGAAGACAATAAATCAAAAGTATTTAAGCAGGCATCAAAACACCTTGGGCTCTAAAGAAAGCATTCGGAAAATGAAATAAAGGTAGATGTAATATATATGTATTTTCCAGACTGGTATTGAAGCAAATAAGGAATATTTATCATTCAAAAACGAGCACCTGCCTCATCATTTTATAAAGAACAAAGGAGGAAAGCAACTGCCGCAATATGGGAACGTTTGCAAATGCGCATTTGTGTGTTTCAGTGCACGTATGTTAGTACTTTGCAAGTGAATAAATATAGTACCTGTACCATCCATGTATGCAAACTTGTGCATGGTGGTTGCTAACTTGCTGGAAGTAGCTATACAATTCACAAAAAAATGCAATGTGAGCCCAATACAGTGATATTGATTGAGTGAAGTGTGTGTTATCACCTTGATACAGTATTTAACTGAAACATTGATGACATATTACAGTCTAAAACTTATGGTGATCCTATTTCCCATGCCTCCTCTTCCACCATCCTCCTCTACGCCTCCTCTCCCACCATCCTTCTCTATGCCTCTTCGTTCACCAACCTCCTCTATACCAACTCTCCCACCATCCTTCTCTTTGCTTACTTTTCCACCATCCTCTTCTATGCCTCCTCTCCCACCATCCTCCTCTATGCCTCTTCTTTCACCAACCTTCTCTATACCTCCTCTCCCCATCCTCCTCTATGCTTACCTTTCCACCATCCTCTTCTATGCCTCCTCTCCCACCGTCCTCCTCGATGTCTCCTCTCCCACCATCCTCCTCTATGCCTCTTTTTTCACCAATCTCACCAACCTCTATATCTCCTCTCCCACCATCATCCTCTACGGCTCCTCTTCCACCGTCTACCAGGTATGCTGTCATTTCTAAAAAAAATTGGACTTTGATGTTGAAGAATTTTCATTTCCGGTGGTTGCACTTTGACACAAATTTTCACCTGGCAATCGTAATGATGGCACCGTTATCTCTGAACCCCATGGGTGCAGAGGAGCTGAAGTCATTGCACCTATGCCATGAGGCCAGCAGCAGTGAAGGCATATAGGAAAGTCATAAGTGGTAATTTTAGGCACTTCCTATTCATTGGGCAACACACCTCTTGCCTCTATTACTGTCTGTTGTATTCCAATTCACTAACTTCATTGTGTCAATTTCCTCTCATTCATTCATAATGGAAATGTTATTTAATCTTTAATCTTAACTTTATCCCATCAGGACCGAACTGTCAATGAAGACGAGCTAAGACTGTATCTTCCCAAAAAACTGAGTTTTCATGAACCAAAGTTCTTTATAATGTGGCTCCAAACAATATTTAATTAATTTAGACAATGCCCCATCAAGCTTGGCTCTTCATCGCCCATCTATTTCTACTCCGAAGCAAAAACATTGTATGCAAAAAGCATTTGTAGACTTGCTTTATTCAGAAAAAAAGATGGTAGATCGGGAATAATAAAGGCATTTCATCCAGGGAAAGCAGAATTGTTTAGTATAGAAATTTGATTTTCTGCTTATGTGATTGAAATGTATCATAGGCTATACAATCTGTATATAGATAATTAGGATACACATAGAGCCAGACATTCATACAGAATCAATGCATTTTAATTACTTATTTTGTATTAAATTTTGCATCTCTGGTTATAGTCACTGAGAATATTCTCTGAATTATATCACAAGCCAAATTCAAGTCTTCCCAGTCTGAGGCTTGTGTAATATCTTGTCTGACAGTGATAAAATTCTTGGTTGTCATTGACCAATGTAATGTTTCAGTGTCTCTCTAGGAAGCCTGACTCATGAAACCCTCAGAGCTCTGGGTATTTGGGGATAAAGTGATACTGTTAGTGTCTAACACCGACTTCCAAGGAAACGATCTCATTTCTGCAATGGAAAAGGAACAAAGGGGACAGAATAATGTAATTAGGTGGATTCTATGGGCAAGAGTTTTATGTGGGGCCACACCAGGGAAAATAAAGTTATGGTAGGTTACAACAGGCTGAGAGACAGAGACAATGGAATTAATGTATTTTCTGTATATTCGCTCATTTTAGAGATGGGAAGAACTACATCACTTTATCAAGTGGCCACTGGGCAGCTGACATATTGTTGACAGTTCTAATTCTAATCAGTTTCATAAGAAGGACAGTATGTTTGAAGAAAAGCATTTTTTTGTACAGATATGAGATTAATTATCCGTAAACCCGCTATCCAGAAAGCTCCGAATTACGGAAAGGTCATCTGGACCTGGGGCTTTTCAGTTAACAGATCTTTCCCTAATTTGCAACGCCATACCTTAAAGGGGTGGTTCACCTTTAAGTTAACTTTTAGTATGTTATAGAATGGCTAATTCTAAGTAACTTTTCAATTGGTCTCCATTATTATTTTTTTTTACTCTTTCTGGCTTTCAAATGGGGGTCACTGACCCCATCTAAAAAAACAAATGCTCTGTAAGGCTACAAATGTATTGTTATTGCTCATTAGTGATGGGCAAATTTGTAGAAAAATTTGCGAATTTCGTCAATTTTGGCGCCCCCTGCCAATTTTGACACCCGCATCAAAGTAAATTTTGACGCCGGCGTTAAAGTCAGTGGGCGTACTAATGATGTTTTTGATGCAAGTGATTTTTCCGGTGTGTGTCCATAATTATTTGCAGCCGGCGAATTTTCCCGGCAGTTTCATGAATTTATTCGCCGACGGTGAAACTCGAATTTATTCGCCCATCACTATTTCTCATCTTTCTATTCAGGCCTCTCCTATTCATATTCCAGTCTCTTATTCAAATCAATGCATGGTTGCTAGGGGAATTTGGACAAGATGGCTGACACTGCAAACTGGAGAGCTGCTGAATAAAAAGCTAAATAACTAAAAAAACACCAATAATAAAAAATGAAAACCAATTGCAAATTCTCAGAATATCCCTCTCTACATCATACTAATAGTTTATTTAAAGGTGAACAACCCCTTTAAGTCTACTAAAAAAAAACAATGTAAACAATAAATAAAGCCAATAGGCTGGTTTTGCTTCCAATAAGGATTAATTATTTCTTATTTGGGATCAAGTACAAGCTACTGTTTTATTATTACACAGTAAAAGGAAATCATTTTTAAATATTAGGATTATTTGGATAAAATGGATTCTATGGGAGACGGCCTTTCCGTAACTCTGAGCTTTCTGGATAATGGGTTTCCAGATAATGAATCTCATACCTGTGTTATTATTTCCATCTTAATACACAAAAAGGAAAGGAAGACATGGTGGCCCTTTAAAAATGAAACAAAAACAAAATATTTCCAACAACCGCATTCCATTTACTTGGTACACTGACAAAATCCCAAACTTTAACACAACGGGCCGTTTCGTTCCAGCCGATTCCCGGCACAGAGGCAGCAGATCAAAACAACATGTATTGGGAAAGATTTCAAAAGCCCGTCCGTTGGATCTTCTCGTTGCCTACAGCTCTGAGCAACATCAGTTATTGTGCGTTGAATCTTGGACAGAGACACCATACAAGGCCTGACTGCGGCTTTAGAAAATGCCCTTCAGAAAACTGTTTGTGCATAAATAAATATTGGATAGAGTCTGACACGTCCAAGTCTTTGTTAAGGAATATCCAGATGGGAGCTTGTGTCATCACATAATAATGTACAGACGAGCTGGACACTGGGCGTTCACGCTCATTAAGCTGGAAAGAGTCTTTTTTAACTCATAATTTGTCATGTTTTCTGCAATGTAACATTGTTTGTCTAAGCAGAGACAAGATTTAAGAAATTGTGTCACAAATGGGTATTCTGTTATAAAGAACAGAAACCAAACAAGAATTGTTTGTATTTGTATTAGGAGACATCATCTTCTCCATAACAAAATGCAGTGTTTGTAATTTATTGACTTGTAATATACAAGATGACCCATAATCCTTATAAACAACGCTGAGTTATGATGTCACAACTTTGAATCAAAGCTGAGTGAGGTCACAGGTGTCCCATGACAAAGCGCAAGTTCAATGTCATGAAAAATACCGTGTGCAAAATAAGAGGTCATTAGAGATCAGAGTTGCATGACTTTCTATGGCCATGCTCTTGTTTGGTGACTTTTAGGGGGTTATTTATCAAAAGTCAAATTTAAGAGTTTTATAAACCTCAAGTGAACTCTCAACAATCGAAAGGTTTCTAATTAAAAAAAAAACTAGAATTGAAAAACTCCAATCAGCAAGTTCAGGGTTAACAACCCGAAAACTGTAATTAATCCAGTTTTCAGCAGGAAAAACTTTAAATTGGTCAAATCTATTGAGGTTTTGGGCAAAACCCTCTGAAAAAAACCTTGAACATCATGAAGGCGATTAAAATCTTAAAATGGTTCAAGGGACCTCTGCCATTGACTCCTACATGACCTTGACAGGTTTTAGCTGGTTAATTTTCAGATAGGAGCTATTTCCAGAGTCAGGGTATAATAAATTTAAAAATAAAAAAAATAGTTTTTTTTAAAAAAAAATAGAATTTTGGTCAATAAACCAAATAACATTTTTGTGGAGAACACTACTTGAACCTTAATTAATCTGCACCTATATATCATTATATTTTACAATAGGTACTACACCAGCCACTGTCACTGTAAGCCAGCATCAAAGTGACATAGTCCAGTTCACTGTTTGAAACCTAGTACAAGTTACTAGTCACTATGTTCTAGACCAACCCACAATTTGAGTTCCGAACTACTTGCTTCTCTTGTTGTAAGTTACCCTCATGGTGTTTGGGTCTTGCCCACTACTTGATTTCCAGACTCTTTGTCCCTCCTCTTCTACCTGTAAACTCCCATTGGGTGTTCTAGTCCCACCCATTGCTTGAGTTACAGGCTCTCTCCTCCTTTCCCTGTAAGCTCCCATCATAGTGTTCTAGTCATACCCACTGCTTGAGTTACAGTTTCTCTGCCCATCCCTTTGTAAGCTACCATTGAATTATTCTACTCTCACCCACTGATAGTAGCTTTAGCTGGAGTTACAGTCTTGTGTTAGCTGCCATCAGAGTGTTCTAGTCCCACCCACTGCTTGGGCAACAGACTCCCTGCTCCTCCCCTGAAAGCTTCCATCAGAGTATTATAGTCCCACCCACTGCTTAAGTCACAGACTCCCTGATCCACTCTCTGTTGGCTGACTTCAGAAAATGTTGCTCCCACCCACTGCTCCAGTCACAGACTCTCTGATACTTCCCATGTAAACTTCCATCAGAGAATTCCAGCCCCATCCACTGCTTGAGTCACAGATTCCATGATCCTCCCCCTGTAAGATTCCATGAGAGTATTCAAGTCCCACCCCTGATCCTCCCCTGTAAGATTCCATCAGGATATTCTAGTCCCGCCGACCGCTTGAGTCACAGACTGTTACATTTAGTTCTAAGCAAAACTCTATTATCAGTTTCTTTCCTGTGTATTTTCACCATGCTTGACCCATTTCTGCCAGATGGACATATCGTATATAATGAATTATAATCACCGGACAGGACTCTGTTCACAAATGTATCTGCAGAAATCCACCGCGGCTCCCTGTTAATTGCACCAGTGACTGTCATCTCAGCCGCCTGGAGCTGATCGATATGACAGCCAGTTTCACACTTACTTCATAAACGCCTGTATCTAGCGCTGATTAACAGAAGCCCTGATAGATGATTAGAAAAGTGAGAAGATATAGAGGATTTATGGCAAAATTGAACATTTTATTGAAAATGGATTATTAACTTTTGTGTCAAAATAGCACAATCAGCATTACTGAGAATCGGAGATAGAATATTCGGTTTAAAGGCAAATAGTAGATAAAGTACCAACTGTTCTGTATTTTTGTACAAGACTTAGTACAGGGGAATACCTATGCTGCCATAGTTTTATGGTATCTCTTTGTACAGACTATGAGCAAACGTAGGGACTGTTCCTGCTGAATTGTGCATAGTACAGGGAATACCTATGCTGCCATAGTTTTATTGGATCTCTCTGTACAGACTATGAGCAAACTTAGGGGCTGTTCCTGCTGAATTGTGCTTAGTACAGGGAATACCTATGCTGCCATAGTTTTATGTGATCTCTCTGTACAGACTATGAGCAAACTTAGGGACTGTTCCTGCTGAATTGTGCTTAGTACAGGGAAATACCTATGCTGCCATAGTTTTATGGTATCTCTTTGTACAGACTATGAGCAAACTTAGGGGACTGTTCCTGCTGAATTGTGCTTAGTACAGGGAATACCTATGCTGCCATAGTTTTATGGGGATCTCTCTGTACAGACTATGAGCAAACTTAGGGGACTGTTCCTGCTGAATTGTGCTTAGTACACGGAATACTTATGCTGCCATAGTTTTATGGGATCTCTCTGTACAGACTATAAACAAACTTAGGGGACTGTTCCTGCTGAATTGTGCTTAGTACACGGAATACCTATGCTGTGATAGTTTTATGGGATCTCTCTGTACAGACTATGAGCAAACTTAGGGACTGTTCCTGCTGAATTGTGCTTAGTACAGGGAATACCTATACTGCCATAGTTTTATGGGATCTCTCTGTACAGACTATGAGCAAACTTAAGGACTGTTCCTGCTGAATTGTGCTTAGTACAGGGAATATCTATACTGCCATAGTTTTATGGGATCTCTCTGTACAGACTATGAGCAAACTTAGGGACTGTTCCTGCTGAATTGTGCTTAGTACAGGGAATACCTATGCTGCCATAGTTTTATGGGATCTCTCTGTACAGACTATGAGCAAACTTAGGGACTGTTCCTGCTGAATTGTGCTTAGTACAGGGAATACCTATACTGCCATAGTTTTATGGGATCTCTCTGTACAGACTATGAGCAAACTTAGGGACTGTTCCTGCTGAATTGTGCTCAGTACAGGGAATACCTATGCTGCCATAGTTTTATGGGATCTCTCTGTACAGACTATGAGCAAACTTAGGGTGCTGTTCCTGCTGAATTGTGCTCAGTACAGGGAATACCTATGCTGCCATAGTTTTATGGGATCTCTCTGTACAGACTATGAGCAAACTTAGGGACTGTTCCTGCTGAATTGTGCTTAGTACAGGGGAATACCTTTGCTGCTATAGGATTTTAACATAGAGGGAAGGTTGTAGCTATAAATCTTCTGATAACAACAACATAGGGATCCACACGGCTGCGGTAATACACTCAGTCATTTTATCATTTTCATCGACTAAAATATTCTTTAAAACAACTCTTCAATCAAGTATTTTTTTCCATCTGCCCTTTGAATCCTGCCATGTAAAGTCCAAGCATGTGATATCATTTTAAGACAGCGGGCCCTGGGGGTATCTCGGTGATATACAAAGTGTCAGTAAGATGAGACCACAGAGAAAACAATAGTTACGACTCTAGTATTCCTCACAGTGACGCTGAGTATGAATTCATTTTCCTATTGTTGTAAATTAAGAGTTGTATATTCTTGTAATTACATATTGTAAATAACCTATTGACTAGCTCACCCTAGTCAGAAAAAAAAAATCATACAAATTTATACAACCGAGAAAACTGGGGAAAATTTGGGCAAAAAATGAAAACATTTCTGGCTGGCATGTTGCATACAGTATAGTCAAGTATAGAGCTGACATTAGCTTAGAGTTAACACATTTCCTTTACTCAACCTTTGGTAATTTCTTGCCAAGTAGATCTTTATTCCCTCACCTGGTACAATGTACAATCTTGTTTCTTAAGGTGGTCATTTATGGGCAAATATTAGCTGCCATCTCAGCCACTCCACAACGATGTGGCAGATTATTGGTGAGTGTATTTTGGATGGGTTCTGTTCTCAAGCTAGCCTTGGCCTCTAGTACCTTGGCCTTGAGGCAGAGCCACCAGCTTGGCTATAAGAGCAGTTCTTTGTTTTTCTGTGCTATGGCAGTAGCCCAGATGCCACCCCCCCTTTCCCGATCTGCGCTTAAAGATTAGCGTCGGAGCGGGTCTAAGGGGGCAGTATTGCTAGTGCATTAAGCGCAATGACGCTCTCTGCACTACCGGAGCCGGATTTCCGGGTTAAAAGCTCTTAAAGTTACAAGAGGCGGCTTTTTGCCACACCTTGTAATTGGCCACTCGCTGCCGCCTGAGCCAAAGGTCTCACCTTGCCTCATGGCAGAAGTGGCCCTGGTGGAGTGATATCTCTGTGCTCTTCCACAGTAACTCCCTTTTAAGTCTATATAAACTCTGTGATGCCTTTGTTCGGGTTCGGACCCATTGTCACTTCAGAATCCATGAAGCATGTGCCAACTAAGCTCTGTCTTTTACCTCAAGTGATCTTCAGTTCCTACATTTCCACAACAGTGGAATGGTTCCAGTCTTCGAAAACCTACATAAGCGGAAGAGAAACTTTCTCTTTGACTTAGTAACATCTTGAAGACAGGACAGACCCCTTGAGGAGGTCCAATTGGGAGCCAAGCTATTCTTTGCAGGTCTAACTCAACGTGGTAAAGAGTCTCAGAGGTGAGAGATGGTGAGGTGAGACATCAAGGCCAACTTTGTTCCTAGCGAGAATATTAGTATGTGCGGGTATGACTAGGGATGGGCGAATTTGACCCGTTTCGCCAAAAATTTGCCGCCGGCGAAATAATGCCGACTCCCATTAAAGTCTAATGGGCGTCCAAAAAATTTTGTCGTGCGGCGAATTTTTTTTGATGCGTGTTATTTTGACCCACAACGCCATACAAGTCTATTGGCGTCGTTTTTTCGGCGAAACAAGCCGAAAAATTCAGCCCATCCCTAGGTATGACCTCCAGGGCGATATTGCTCCAGTTAGGGACAATAAGGGGCCGATTCACCAAGGGTCGAATATCGAGGTTTAATTAACCCTCGATATTCGACTGGGAATTAAAATCCTTCGACTTCGAATATCGAAGTCGAAGGATTTAGCGCAGATAGTACGATCGAACGATCTAAGGATTATTCCTTCGATCGAACGATTAAATCCTTCGAATCGTTCGATTCGAAGGATTTTAATCCAACGATCGAAGGAATATCCTTCGATCAAAAAAACTTAGGAAAGCCTATGGGGACCTTCCCCATAGGCTAACATTGAGTTTGGTAGGTTTTAGATGGCAAAGTTTTTTTTTAAAGAGACAGTACTTCGATTATCGAATGGTCGAATAGTCGAACGATTTTTAGTTTGAATCCCTCTATTCGAAGTCGAAGTCGTAGTGGAAGGTCGAAGTAGCCCATTCGATGGTCGAAGTAGCCCAAAAAACACTTCGAAATTTGAAGTTTTTTTACTTCGAATCCTTCAATCGAAGTTAGTGAATCGGCCCCTAAGTGTAGGCTAGAGGGAAGTGCCAGTTAGTGCAGTTGGCTGGAGTTGTATAGGGTACTGCTGGACATTCCAGAGAGAGGGGGGTTGGGCATTCATTTATTAAGGCCATACATTATCCAACCAGGTTTGACTTACCTCACCAAATGAGCTAAACTTTAGAATGCATGCATTGTATTTATATATGAATAAGGGGGCTCTTCGATAAAGGCAACCAAGCTCTGTTCAGGGACATAAAAACACAAAACTGAACCTTTTGTGATATATGCCTCAGTTCCACCTAAATCTAAAGACTTCACTCCAGTGCCAGCAATGACAGGGTCCTTTAATCACGGCAGGTTAGTAATCCCCTCGCCCCCTCTACGCATTATTGATGGATGACTGTGGCAGTTATGATGAATGCATTTCTAAATATTGCTGTAGAATAATTTCCTTGCATTGCCAAGGCTCTCCAAACAAATTAGATTCACTCTAATCACATCTTCTGTCTGTGTACAAGGAAAGATGAGCTTTCAGCACTAATGCACCGGGGTGAAAGCTGAAGTGCACCTAAGCAAGTTGAAATATTACCTTTCAAGCCTCGTCCATCAAAATGACCAGTCTCGAAGTTGCCTTTCCCAAAGAACTGCATTAAGCAGCTGTCTGTCTGTCATGTAAGTCATGTCTCTTTCTCTATCTCCACTTGGCACGGCTACAGGCCCAATATTTCAACAGAGTTGTTGCTGGGCACATTCTAGTAACCAATATATTTCCAGATCCACATAATTTAGTGCTAAATTATCAAACATAAAAGGATCTGCTTTAACCTTAAACAAGAAGACCAACATTAAAAAATGATGTGGATATTTCAGAACTAGAGAGTCTTCATACAATTTCCAGATGTCTATGGCAATATATTTTGGTGCTAAAAAAATCTGGACTAGATATTCTGTCTTGACCAAGACTTTTCCTCCACAAGACTTTATAAGAATTATGCAGAGTCATACTTAGATGTCAGGGGCCCCATCTGAAAGCACTTGCTTCAGGTCCCCCTTAGCTCACAACAAGGTTACAGATATATAGAAACATCGGGGTAACAGTCACCCTGCTATAGTTCCAGGGGTACCCAGGGTACAAATAAGCACTCACCCCAAATCTCCCCCTAACTGGCCTTCAGACTGGGCCCCTTAGCTCATAACAAGGTTACAGATATATAGAAACATTGGGGTAACAGTCACCCTGCTATAGTTCCAGGGGTACCCAGGGTACAAATAAACACTCACCCCAAATCTCCCCCTAACTGACCTTCAGACTGGGCCCCCTTAGCTCATAACAAGGTTACAGATATATAGAAACATTGGGGTGTCACCCTGCTATAGTTCCAGGGGTACCCAGGGTACAAATAAGCACTTACCCCAAATCTCCCCCTAACTGGCCTTCAGACTGGGCCCCCTTAGTTCATAACAAGGTTACAGATATATAGAAATATTGGGGTAACAGTCACCCTGCTATAGTTCCAGGGGTACCCAGGGTACAGATAAACACTCACCCCAAATCTCCACCTAACTGACCTTCAGACTGGGCCCCCTTAGCTCATAACAAGGTTACAGATATATAGAAACATTGGGGTGTCCCCCTGCTATAGTTCCAGGGGTACCCAGGGTACAAATAATCACTCACCCCAAATCTCCCCCTAACTGGCCTTCAGACTGGGCCCCCTTAGTTCATAACAAGGTTACAGATATATAGAAACATTGGGGTAAGAGTCACCCTGCTATAGTTCCAGGGGTACCCAGGGTACAAATAAACACTCACCCCAAATCTCCCCCTAATTGACCTTCAGATTGGGTCCCCTTAGCTCATAACAAGGTTACAGATATATAGAAACATTGGGGTGTCACCCTGCTATAGTTCCAGGGGTACCCAGGGCACAAATAAACACTCACCCCAAATCTCCCCCTAACTGACCTTCAGACTGGGCCCCCTTAGTTCATAACAAGGTTACAGATATATAGAAATATTGGGGTAACAGTCACCCTGCTATAGTTCCAGGGGTACCCAGGGTACAAATAAGCACTCACCCCAAATCTCACCCTAATTGGCCAGATTAATGCCATAACATAGAGCAATGCCAAATTCATTGTGTCGGGTTTGAGTTGTAAATTTGATGTTCATTTCACAACATTTGTTACGTTACCCCAGATTTTATTTTTTTTTCCCCTAAAGGGAAATTAACCAAAATGGAGCAAAGTAAAACTGGTTCAAGAGCATTCATTAAAGTTAAATTCACAAAGTCGTTACTCCATTAGTGAATATGGTGGTGTTAAATTGTCGTTTCTCTTATGAATTTAGAGTACCAAATTAAACAAATCGAATCTTTCTTTAATTTGGATCTTCATACAGTACTTTATATCTACTAGAAATCATATAAACATTAAATAAACTCAATGGGCAGGTTTAATTTCCAATAAGGATTAATTATATCTTAGTTGGGATCAAGTACAAGCTTCTGTTTTATTATTACACAGAAAAAGGAAATAATTTTATAAAATTTGGATTATTTGGATAAAATGGAGTCTGTGGGAGACGGCCTTTCTGTAATTAAGAGCTTTCTGGATAACGGGTTTGCAAATAATCGTTCCCAAACACTGAAAATATTACTGGTTCTTCTGAATCATTTAGCAAAACCATGCAATGAAATTGTGCATGCAAAGTTTACTTATCCTTTAAAAACTCCAAGTTCATTGCCCACAGCACTGCCATTCCCCTACTCCGTCTCCCTCCCCATCAAACCTAATCCATCTGACAAGTTATCTCCAAGCAAATGTGACAGAATTTCAGATGCAGCAAAATGGAGAAATAATGGCACGGAGCTTTCCTACGTATTAGTGTCAAGCAGCTATTGCTTCTCATTTAACTGCACTCCCTGGATCCCCTGCTTTGCCCATTTACCACTGTGGGTGGTGAGAATATGGATTTCATGTGAATGCATTTTATTTATATAAATATACATTGGAGCAGGTGTAATGAATGTAGTTGGCACGCAGGAGCACACATATTTTCCTATTGAGATGGATGGTGTGTTGGGTGTAATGTGTGTGCTAGAGACACAAGTAAAGCTTGCTCTGTACATATGGTCAGTATATATATATATATATATATATATATATATATATATATATATATATATCAGTTGAGAATTCTATTATTACATTATGGGATATAATACTATAGAGTTACTGTTTAAAAAAAACACGCTGTAGCATGTCGTGTGCCATTATGTGTTCCAGGAGACCGATTTCAATCAAAGTTTTCTCCATCTGAAGATGAGTACGAGTAAAAAATTCTATTTTCTATTATGGAAAAACAATAGCAAATAGTAGTTATACTGTAAATACTGTTGAAATATAAAGGACAGAATTATACCATATATTATACTAGATATATAATGGGCGAAATGCGTCATCCATGATATCAGCACACAGACACCTCTACATGTCTGGCCAAAACATTGCCTACATATGGAGCAATTAAATGCTAAAGGGATACTGTCATGGGAAAAAAAAAATTTAAGAATTAATCAGTTTATAGTGCTGCTCCAGTAGAATTCTGCACTGAAATCCATTTCCCAAAAGAGCAAACAGATTTTTTTATATTCAATTTTGAAATCTGACATGGGGCTAGACATATTGTCAATTTCCCAGCTGCCCCAAGTCATGTGACTTGTGCTCTGATAAACTTCAATCACTCTTTACTGCTGTACTGCAAGTTGGAGTGATATCACCCCCTCCCTTTTCCCCCCCAGCAGCCAAACAAAAGAACAATGGGAAGGTAACCAGATAGCAGCTCCCTAACACAAGATAACAGCTGCCTGGTAGATTTAAGAAGAACACTCAATAGTAAAAACCCATGTCCCACTGAGACACTTTCAGTTACATTGAGAATGAAAAACAGCAGCCTGCCAGAAAGCATTTCTCTCCTAAAGTGCAGGCACAAGTCACATGACCAGGGCAGCTGGGAAACTGACAATATGTCTAGCCCCATGTCAGATTTCAAAATTGAATATAAAAAAATCAGTTTGCTTTTTTGAGAAATGGATTTCAGTGCAGAATTCTGCTGGAGTAGCACTATTAACTGATGCATTTTGAAAAAAACATCTTTTCCGATCACAGGATCCCCTTAATATCACTAATGTTGTGGTGTGCTGCTGTGTAACTAGATCTTCTGATATTATATGACCTGTGGCAGGTGGTCGCTTCACTGTTTAGCACCGGAATAGAAATATCAACAAAGCAGTTTATATGGTGCCTCCTGGTCAGGGACATACAGTATAGCATTATGCGTAGGTGTAACACTGGACTTTCTGTTCTGGTGGATCACCCACTAGTAACCTCTCCATTGCTTTCATGTTGGAGCTTTGGGCTGCTTTTGACTACCTAAACCTCTCTATATAGTGCTGCGTCTGTGCCCAACATTTTTTACCCCAGAGCCACCCTGAAATGTAAAAAACTGTTGGAGAGCCACACAAACATGAAAATTCCTTGGGGATTCCTTGGGGAGGCCAAATAAGGGCTAGGCAGTGCTAACTGATAGCTCCATGCGGACAGTTAGTCTGAAGGACGATCTGTTGGAGTAAACACTTGCCTTTATGCCTCCAAAACTTGGATTTAAGCCTTGTATTTCAAAGTGGGCACTTACTGCTAGCAGAGGGAGTGGAGAGCAATATGTTGCTCACGAGCAACTGGTTGGGGATCACTGCTCTAGCCATAGTATTTGACTAATACCCTCCACACATTCCACCCACAATGAAGAGGCATGATAGAGACATGTATGGTTTAACAGTGGTTTTCAACACCAGTTTGTCACAAAGTATGTAACATTAGCCCAGGGCAATGTAATCCCCACCTCATTTACTTCGCAAGGTACAAATACTAAACCAGTACTACAAGGGGAAACTGGACTATCAGCTATACATAGAACCCTTCATTTACTGGGGCTACATAATTAAGTGTGGCTGCACACAAAACGCGTCAGGCATGATGATTTTAATGGACAAATAAAGCTGGGTATTTAACAGACATCCTTCTGGTCTTCTGGTGCATGAAACCTTCTTGTGACTGATACGCGTGTATATTAGTCGCAGGAGGGCACTCTAATGTACCAATAGTATTAAATGGTTTAACGTGATTTAATTGATTACAGGTCAGTGAGCCCAACATATGCCTCCTTGAGAAAGGCTAACAGCTGAAACGTTGGGGTAATTCTCATTCTATGGCAAGAGTATTTGCTTCTTCATCTGCTGAGTATCTGTATTTGATTTATTTTGAGTGGTATGAATATAGATATTGTATACTTTGTGGACAGTTTTGTCTTATCATATATATATAACTAAATTGATTATTTTCTGTGATTGCTCATGATCATGTAAATAAATTTTTTTGCAATACCACCTTGTTTGTATATTCCATGTGCAAGCTCTTTCTATTTAGTACTGATACGCATGTATAATAGGTCAAATACGATCAATACAATTCTCACCCGTCAGAGGAAAGTTTCCTGATAAACTACAAAGACAACCATACACTATACAATGACCATGGAATAACCTAGGACCTGTATAGTATTATGAGGTTAACCAATGAGCTTGTTATCAAAACCATTTCAACCTCCAATGACAACTTTGATAGGGACATTACTGCTTATTTCTGCTTATATCTGCCTTTGGCTTTGTTGATGGTCCGGATTTTGTGTTCAGCAGTCACTTTGAATCATACTTTGTTTTCATGGATGTATCGTCATTATGTTCAGTGGTCGCCTTTCTTTCCAGGTACCTTCAGATTAATAGACTAACGAGCTACTGACAGTTAGTTGTTATAACTACAGATATCTTTGAACCTACGGCAATGGCTTGATTAGCCTATTAAATGCATGCGGGTCATAGGTTAGCCCTTCAGTAATTATACATGAGTGTCTTTAATCCTGCTACAAGGCTTGTGTTCTACATGGGCTACACCAACATAGCTGTATGTATCGTTGTAGTTAGAAATTCCAAATAGTTGCACTTACACAGACTTTATTGATGCATCTGGTGCATACAACCTACAAGGTGAGTCATTATTTTTCCATTTCAGTGGACACGTGCTTGGATTAAGCCTGATTTATGTGTATTGTTCCTTAGTGCCACTTGAGATATAACTGGGTGATGTCCTTGAAGAACAAAACAAGACTTTGCTCATTGGTTAGGTCAATAATAATGGGGCAAGTCTACAGGCATTCAGTGTTTGATGAGATAACAAGTGTGAGTTGATTATTTTATTAAGGGTTATCAGAGAAGACAATCAGTCTTACTGGCTGCTAGAATGTGACATCTGACCTCCTAAACTGACAGAAAAGAGCTGTACTATGCAGCCCCTGGATAATTGCTAGGGCTACTGAGGGAACAGTATTCTCTATAATGAAGTCAAGGTTATAACCAGACCATCCACTCATGTAGATGCACAAATAGTTCCTACACAGCAAAAATATTCCTCAATATGTATAACCAGCCAGAGTCTCACCTCCCAATTGCAAATACTTCCATAATTCTCTTACTATAGATCTACACCTGCCCAGATAGAACCCTTTCCCCCAGATTAAAACACAGAACAGTTGACCATTTCTTTAATGGACGCGGGAATGTTATTATCTAATGTACTTTGCAAAATTATTTCTCAACACTGAAGGTGGATCGGCTAATGAATAATGGCAGCTTCCTGGAAGTTTGAAAGATGTTTCGCATCTCCTAAAGAAATGGAAACTCTCCATCTTGTCAGGCGAGCATAAATGAACAATGTACTTTGCATTGACACTGCCAAAGACGAAGCTATAGAAGTCTGACATCAGGAGGAGGATAATTTAATTAGCCGACAATGCTACGAGTATTAAAGTCTTTTGTTAGGATGATCTGTAAAGTTCTGCTTGATTTAACAGCGAACCAAATACAAAGGCACAAGGCCATGTATCATTTTAATGGAACTCTTAACAAACAAATTGCCAGCTCTCCTCCTTCATGTGGCAGTCAAGGAAAGAAGAATATCATTTCTCAAATTCTATTAAAATAAAATGGAATTGAATTAATTGAATACAAATCTATTTAATTCAAAAATAAAAGTATAACCATCGGATTGATTTTTACTAATGTGGATATGAGGCAATTGTTATGGCAGATACACAACCATCAGGTTCAGACCCTCCTCTTTGCTGAAATATTGCCTTTTTATCCACCATCTGATCCAAAGTATATTGACGGAAATGGAAGCCTTCTCCAGTCTATTCCAGAATGATGAACACTTGCTTCATACTAATCTGGCATCCAACTCTTTTTAGGAGCTATTCTATCTGGCTTTAGAGAGATCATCCTACAACATCCATGGAATAACAACAAAAGTCTCAGAAGATCTGATCCCCAAATCTTGGAATTTTTGTGTATTAAAGAGCAACACATTGCATCCCCCAGGGGGCTTGGGGTCTTTTTTCAAAATAGTAAGAATAATATAACATCTCCTACAAGACAACATGTTGGTGGCCTCTACTGCTTCAGACTTGCATTTATTCCTATATAATTCTCTTTCAAGGACTCACCTGCTCTTCTCTGTTTTTCAAGGCTGCATTTTTTCATAACCCCCAAGTGGTCTTTTTACTAACATTAGAATTTCTAATTTTTTCCCACAAATCATTTTTTTTTCTCATTTGTGTGTTTTAAAAATTTCTCCAAAACTCTAACAGTTTGAGATTTATAAAGTGCTAAAACTATGAAAAAAACTCCAATACAAAACTTCTCCAAGTAAAAGTAGTCAAGGTCCCACAGAAGTCAATTGGAGTGATGCACTGGTCCTATTGTACATTTCTTTAGCCATTCAGTTTGACTTGTGTTTTCTCTAAAAATGTGAGTTTTTCAAGGTTAGTTTCACTAAAAAAACTTACATTTTTCTAGATTTATTATGCCCAGTAGATGTTAAAAGTCTGAATCCAAAAATTCTCCAGCGAAAACCTGTCAAATTCATGCAAATGTCAATGGACATTTGAAGATGTTTTTTGCTTCATGATTTTTGGGTGATTTTCTGGTTTGTGCTTGAAAACTCAATAAATTATAGGTATTCAAGGTTTTTTAGCCTGTAAACTCGAAACATTTGATCATTTTTTTTTATGTTTGGATTTTTTTAAAAAAATAAGCAAACATTTGACTTTGTTTAAATTGTGAGTTTATTCGAGGTAGAAAAATCAAACAAAGGCGACCTTTAATAAATAACGCCCTAAATGTGTGGAAAACTCAAATTTTTGGAGGTTTTAGAGGTTTTCAAATTGTTATTTGAATTGTTCAGCATTTTTTTTTTTGTTTATACTTTTTATATTCTCATAATTTAATAAATTACATGGCAATTGTGATTTTAGAGAAAATTAGTTTGAAAAACTTCAAAACTAATGATGGGCGAATAAATTCTCCTGGCACAAATTCACAGCGAACTTATTGGCGCAGGTGAATAAATGTGCTAAACTCCCATGATTTGGATGCACGTCCACAAAGTTGCTTGCATCAAAGTCGCAGCACGTCAACAATATATGGACGTCCATTGACTTTAACGCCGGCATCAAAATTGATGCGAGCAACCTTTCGGACGCGCATCCAAAATTGACGCTGGAGTAAATTTTTAATTTCGTCAAGAGGGAGAAATTTGGCCATCACTACTCAAAACCCAATAAAAAGAAAGTTGATTAATAGGACTCTGAATGTATTATCTTGCATTAATCCTTAATATGGGTTTTTCTTAATAAATACCCCAAAAGTTTGTTCCTCACAGGATTCCTGAAATGATCCCTTAACGGAGAAACAAACCCCTTATAAAAAAATCCCTACCCCCTACCCCACATAGACCCCACGTCCCTCCTCCCTCCCCCCCAGCCTAGCTGCTACTAAAGGCAAATGCCCCTAACTTTTTACTTACCCCTCAGTGCAGATTCAGGGATCGGAGTTCACGGCAGCCATCTTCCAGGTCTTTGTGTCTCCTTCTGGCGATTCGGCAATTTAACTCAATTTCCCTAGACGTACTCCATGTCAGTACGTTACGGGATAGCCCCTCCTCCCTGCTCCAATTAGAAGGAACCTCCCCAAGCCTTTAAAAGGCCAACCACACCCACCTACCGGCGTCTTTTTTTTCCTTCTCTTATGCTCTTGGCTTTGTTCTCTGAACAAATGCCTCAATCATTAGAAGCAAATTTTTGTTTTTCTCTTTTTATGCCTAGGAAAGCATTAGGCCTGCCTGGAAGGCGTCCTAGGGACAGGGGTTTTGGTCCATGGGACCTTTTTTCCCCCCAGCACACTACCTCAGACCTGGAGTCTTCTGAACTTCAGCTTTTGAATCAGGTAAGGCACTGAGGTGCAATGTTTGCTACTCCTTGTCTGCCTGTATTTCAGTTGCCTTCCTGTATTGCTATCAAGAGCATTGGGTGGCAGGTGCTTGTCCCCCCATTCGTGTGCCCTCCCGACCTGCCCAGAGGGCGTCCGGCGGCAGTGGTGTATGTGGCCCCTACACCCTATTTTTACGAATGGGCGAGGGAGGTGGCAGTTAGTTTAGGCTAATTAGTTAGGGGCCTGAACTTTACTGCCCCCTGTTACCTTTGTTTTATTTTTGTTTTAATGGGGGCAGGTCATGGCCAACTGCCTCCCTCAACAGACTTTCCTAAGGTGGAGGTAGTTAAAATAATAATAATAAAAAATAAAAAATATAAAAAAGTTTCGCTATAGGCTTCATATTATAGCAAACTTGGGCCTGTGCAGGAAGCACCAACACTAATTATCCAATTCGCCTCAGTATAACCTACGCAGTTGCTTTGGGTTCCCTGCCTATGCAGACACCAGCTGAGTATAATCAACCCCCCACTGAGTGCAGACACCAGCTGAGTATAATCAGGTCCAGCTAAAGCAAGTGGAGATGGCCCCGCCCACTCTCTAACTCAGCAAGCGAGGAAGCTGCAGCCTCAGGTAAGTCCTGCTGTTGTCAGTAAACTTGTGAGGTCTGTTTTCCTGTTAACAATAGAGTGTCCTGGAATTTGTGACATTAAAGGGTCTGCTTCCAGCCTTGCATAATGAGCAGCAGGTAAGGAGTGTGTCCATATGCTGTTCTGCAGTGTACTAAAGTCTAACTAACTGCTTGCATGCTATATATTCATATGCTTATCTGCACTGTGCCTGGTTATGATTGTTTCCTGCCTGAAACCAGTAGCCCTTATACAAATAGATAATTGGGCTAACATTCTCTTATGCTGACAAGTATTGTATACTGTCAGGCTGGGTGCTGAATTCAGGCCATTTACAAATAGGACACCAGTAGCCCTATTGAATATGGATCCCTGGGCTGGGGGGGCTGCTAGGCTCTGATATATACTTGCTATAAACATCAGATAATCCATAATATGTATTGCGCTATTTTTGTTCGGCATTCTATGTTTTGGCTATTACTCACATAGAACAGGTAGCCATAATAGAGGTCGAGCAAAGGTCTGGCTGAATGCTAGGGCCCGATATAAGCTTGCTCTATGCAGCAGCTAATCTAAACTATGGACCTCATGTTTCAGTAATTGTACCTGTGCTCCTATTTTGTTCTACAGCTTAAGCTCTGGCTATTGCTCACAAAGAACACGTAGCCCTGTGAGATGTAGAGCACAGATCTGTCTTGCTGCTAGGTCCTGATACATGCTTGCTATAAGCAGCAGCTAACCTAACTATGTATAACCTGTTTTCTGCAGTTTACGATTTGGCTATTTCTCTCATGGAACAAGTAGCCCTAATGGATGTAGAGCACAGGCCTTTTAAGTTGCTAGGCCCTGAGATATGCTTGCCCTAAGCAGCAGCTAATATAAACTATGTATTTCATGTTACTGTGATTGAATCTGTGCTTATATTTTCTTCTGCAGTATATACCCTGGCTATGGCTCACCTGGAATAGGTAGCGCTAAGGTATGTAAAGCACAGGCCTGGGAACGGCTAGGACCAGATTTACGCTTGCCCTAAGCAGTAGCTAATATTTTATGTATTACATGTTGCTGTGATCATATCGGTATGCTCCTATTCTCTGCAGTATGATATGCTCTAATTATTGCTCACCTTGAACCAGTAGCTCTAATAGATGTAGATCACTGGACTGGGTGGCTATGAAGGTCGGATATAGGTTTGCTCTGACTGCAGCTAACCTAAACTATGCATTACATGGGGTTGTAATTGTTTCTGGGGTACATTCAGGTTTAATCCAGATGAGTACTGATAGGAATACCTACATATGAATGTCTTTTCATTCTATGGCATTGCTCCTGGGATAAGATATGGCTTAATAAATTAAGCACTAGGCAATATTTTTTCCCGATGGCAGGTAAGCTTAACTTTGTCTTGATAAACACTACAGGAGTTCTGAAGCCTGTCTGTCATAAGGATTGCTGGGTTAACAATAACCACAGGTATGTACTACTTTTGGGACCATTTAATGTAAATTTTTCCAGATTCAGCAGCCTTGTATCACCGATCACTGCCTGAACGAATGGAGGACCAGATAATTTCTTTGCCCAGTCAATTGTGCAGTTTATTACTACCCACGCAGCTCGAGCTCTGGGGTCGGGTACTGTGCTCTACCAGGAGCTTAGGACTCTGACCGAGGTACATATTATTATCACATATTTTAATATATGCTTGCACCATGGCCCACATCCTGCAGGGGGATTCTACTGCCTTCAGAACAAATGCTCAATTAATGGATAAACTCCATAATACAACTGGTCTACCAAGCAACATATATGTTTGCATCCATAAGAGGGCCATAGGCAGGTGCATATATTTTAATACTAAGGCATGTATATGAGTGTGTATATATGTTTGCACAGATATCTATATATGATTTGTGTCCTTGGGATGGGTTCTTTTTTGGAACCAGAAACGTTGGCTCAATAAACCTATATTTTTATGCAACATATAGTATTTATGAAGATTCCTGGAACAATCAGTACTTGAACTCTTCATCCATAAGTTTCACTATAGCAGCCAGGACATCTGGCTAGTTTCTAGGGGTGCAACCTGTGGAAATTCCATATTCATAGGTTTAAGGAAGAACAAGGTATACAGTTCTCTATGCTTGGCTGAAGGATCCCCAGATGTATTTCTACCGTTTTCTAGGGTGACTCCTTAGTGCCTCCTACAAATTAGAGAGGGGAGCCACTACCCAGTGTTATTCCTATACTATTTCTACTGATATTCTTAATGTCAGGATAGATGGGACATTTTATCTGCCAATACAGGGTGTCTATAGAGACAGGGTACACATACATATCAGGCCACTGGGAATTTGCATAAGGTATATATTTCAAACCAAGGGTTTTCAGGCTATAGGAGTCCTCAAAGTGTCTTGTTAGTCCATAGAGATGACCTCTGTTCAAGTCTGGCCCAGGATAGGGATATTCTGCTTATACTACCTTATACTATCAACAAAACGGCTTTGTGACTTAAGGCTCTGTGTCCAGAAGGCACTTATTTTGGGCCCATTTATTTTATTTTATTTTTTTTTTTTTTTTCTTCAATTTCTCAATCCCCTAGTTAGTGGTTTTTTAGAATACAGGGCTGGCTGTTCTTCCACACCAGATAGGTAACTGATTGGACAGCAGATGGAGGCGTCCTAGGAGCGTTAATTATTTTCCCTCTCTAGGTCTGTGCCCTCTTGGAACACCAGCAGTTTTGGATCTTTCCTCCTCACAGTTACATACTGCAGTTGCTACTTGTCCTATTGCTTCGGCCGAAAATGTACTTGGCTCTTCTGAGCAGGATCATAGTCTTCCCTTAAGTGGGACGGTTGCAGTCATTACAGTAGAGTGTAATCTCTTACCTCTTCCAGTCATTAATTTCATTGAGAATGAATTAATGATATTTTATGTATCTGTCCTACAGGTTTGTCTAGCTTCAAAGGGGAGGTTTGGAAGTATTTTTTTGTCTGTTTTGACCATGTCTGTCGCATTGTTCCCTATTCTAGGGGGATTACATTTACACCTGCTGAAAATTGTGTCTGAAACATTCGCACAGAGCTCAATGTCCAGGTAACTTCCAGATACAACACTCCTATTATCCTGGTTTGTTCTCGGATTCACATTCCTGTGCCACTCCTGATACATATGACCCAGCATGACTCTAGTAGATCAGAGGCCCTTCTGACACTTACTGGAACATCCATAGGGTCCCTCCAGTTCCAAGGTCAGCCTCAACGATTAAATATGTAGTATAGTTGATTCCACATATAAATGGGTCCCTTATGGGTAGAGAACACAGGTTTGTGGGTGACTAGAAACATTTATCCAGGGCATATAATCTGCCTCCATAAATATTGGAATTAGTCCTTTAGTTGCACGGTGGTTATTGGGATCTGTAACCTTAGGGGTATTCAGTTATACCTCTCAGAGTACTAGGTTGGGTCAACCAACAGGGGCTCTTTCTTAGGTACTGTAGTTGCTCAACTCTTTACAGTTAATTGAGTCTGCCTCATCACAGGACCTTACACAGGGTAAGGAATTCTAATCCCAATTATTTTCTCAGGTGCCCTTGTCTCCGATCTTTAGGATCTGCTTTCTGTTAGAACAGTCCTGACTAACATGCATTCTGATATGAAGATATTTATGGTACTGGCCTTGGGTACCTCAGGGTACATTGGATATCATACATTTATGGATATATCCTAAGTAGATCATTCCTATATTGTGTCTGTTTTGGGTTCTTACTCCTACCAAGTGTTTATTACAGGTACCTTGCAATTTGCACTGAATTTAGGCATACATGTGATGAATGCTATTTGGTGAGTAGGAGAGTAAGTATTTCAGCTTGCTGAATTCGCCTTTTACATGACTGTCTTCCTCTCTCTCTCTCTCTTCTGGAGGGTGAAGTGGTGGTTAGTGAGCTAACTTGTTCCTCACTCTCAGTGGGCTAACATCTCTCTCTCGCGCTCTCTCTCTTTCTCTATAGTTTAGGCTATATTATAGCTCTATTCTTAGCCTGGTGAACTTATTCTGGGGTTTTCACCTGGACTCTCTATATTAAAGTATGGAGTTTGCATGATGGTGGACTATCTAGTCAGAGATACTCCTTTCCTTATTACAGTTTCTTCTTAAAGCATATTCCCTCCCATGGGATAACGTTAACTTGCTATGTCCCATAACGTACTGACATGGAGTACGTCTAGGGAAAAAGGAAGATTATTTCATACTTACCGAGATCTTCCTTTCCTAGACGTACTCCATGTCAGTACACCCGCCCTTTCTTTTCCGGTAATTTAAGAGCTTGTTACAAAGACGCCGGTAGGTGGGTGTGGTTGGCCTTTTAAAGGCTTGGGGAGGTTCCTTCTAATTGGAGCAGGGAGGAGGGGCTATCCCGTAACGTACTGACATGGAGTACGTCTAGGAAAGGAAGATCTCGGTAAGTATGAAATAATCTTCCTTTTTCAGCGCATGCGCAGTTGTCGCAAACCGGGAAATTGTTCCAACTGCGCATGCGCCGCCGGTCTCATTCTCAGATTGCCACGGACCCGCAAGATGGCTGCCGTGAACTCCGATCCCTGAATCTGCACTGAGGGGTAAGTAAAATGTTAGGGCCATTAGCCCAGGGGAGCAGCTAGGCTGGGGGTGGAGGGAGGGGGTCTATGTGGGGTGGGGGTGGGTTTTTTTTAATAAGAGGTTTATTTCTCCTTTAAGGGATAATTTCAGGAATCCTGCACAAATTGTTCTACACAGTAATGACTAGACATGACATTGCTTCCATTCAAGCTTTCAGATTATTAATTAGAAGATGCTACACGGTTCAAACCCATCACTTATTTAGAATACAATTTGTTCTGATAAAGAGAAATATTAAGGAGAAACAAGACAGATGATCATTTTTAATGTCTCATTTCCATTTTTAATGTCTCATTTCCACTTCTGCTTAACAGAATCCACTGGATTGTGTTTGTCTGTTTGTGGTTCTGGGCAAAGATTCTAGAGACCAGCAAATGTGTAAATGTTGTACATAGAATCATTATCTCCTTCCGAAACAGCACTTCAATATGAATTATGTACAGCTGCTTCAGTCGGAAAAGCTAATGATGTAGAACTGTGCAGGGGTTTATATGAGTCAGACATTGACTGTTTATTAGCTTGCATTTAAACTCATCTATACTGGATAATGAAAGGCTTCAGAGTAGATATGGTGCATCAGCAGTGAGCCTGGAGTCCTTCTGAACCAGAACTAGAAGCAACTAGAAGCACTTCATCAGGCACTGCCTGGGTAAATGAAATTGCAAGTGTGTGAAATATACGTTTGTTTTGGATTAAAAGACATTAGGAACAGAACAAATCCTGTTTATGTGGGATTGCTATGGAGATACCGTACAGCCTTTCATAAAAAGATCGTTTTATGGCAGATACATTAGATAGCTTCAAGAAGGGATTCAACGGCTTTTAAGCAAGTGAGGGAATACAGGTTAATGGAAGTTGGTTCATAGGGACTGGTCTGATTGCATCTTGGCACCAGGAGGCTGAGGCTTTAGAGGAAGCGATGGGCGAATTTGGGGCGTTTCGCTTCACCAAAAAAATCCCAAATTTACTGAGAAATTCGCGAAACGGTGAAAAATGTTCGAAGCGGTGCCGGGCGTCTAATTTTTGACGCCGACGTCCATTTTTGACGTCGGTGTCCATTTTTGACGCTGTCGAAAATGCGTCCAGCGTTAATTTTTTTGAACGCTGTTTTTGATTGATAAATAGTGATGGGCAAATTTATTTGCCCAGTAAAAATTCGCTGGCGTCAAAAAAATGGACACCGCGCCGAATTTGCGCCGGGGTCCAAAAAAACAGACGCTGGCATCCAAAACGAGATGCCGACGCCGTTTCATGAATTTTCCGCCATTTCTCGAATTTTGCAGAAAATTCGTGAATTTTCCGTCAAGACGCCCCAAATTCGCCCATCACTATTGATAAACCCTGAAGATCTAAGTTTCAGGGATGCACCGAATCCAGGATTCAGTTCGGGATTCGGCCAGGATTCGGCCTTCTTCAGCAGGATTCGGTCGAATCCTTCTGTAGACTGAACCGAATCCTAATTTGCATATGCAAATTAGGGGCAGGGAGGGAAATCGCGTGACTTTTTGTCACAAAAGAAGGAAGTAAAAAAAGATTTGCCTTCCCACCCCTAATGTGCATATGCAAATTAGAATTAGGTTCGGTATTCGGCCGAATCTTTCACAAAGGATTCAGGGGTTCGGCCGAATTCAAAATAGTGGATTCGGTGCATCCCTACTAAGTTTGGAAAACTCAAATTTAAACAAATTCACATATGCGTTTTGTTTTTTTTTAAAAAAAAAAAACACTTTTCTCAAATGAGAAAAAAAAAAAACCATTGTGTTTTTGCAAATGAGCTGATTCCTTAAACCAGGGGTGTCCAAAAGGAAGATCAGGATCTACCAGTAGACCTTTAGTTAGTGATCAGTAGATCTCAAGACACTGTAAACAAACAGCTTGTCTTTTATTCTTTTTTTAAATATAGTAATATAAATTCTCTTATAGATCTATATAATATTACAGTAATATTTTCCATGGAACTGAATGCTAACAGGGATGTCATGGATGTAAATCATAATGGGACAACATCACAAAAAGTAGACCTCACATTACTAAATGATGAGCACTCCTGTCTTAAACAAAAACCTGGTCAGCTGATGCATTTATCTGCCCATCTATAATGATCATGTATTTAAGTGGCACTCTACAATAAAAGGGTGAATACAACAAACAGGGCCATTGAATGGCTTAAAAAGGTCCAATAGGATCAGAGCAGCTCCCATTGACTTTTATTGGACCTTGACTGCTTTTACTTGGCAATGTTTTTCGTGGTTTTTACATTTTATAAATCTTGAATTTTTCGAGATTTAGCGAGATTTAAAAAACACATTTTCAGAGGGAAAAAAAAATGATTTGTGAAAAAAATTTAAATTCCAATGTCAATAAATACGCCCTTAAAGGGATACTGTCATGGGAATTTTTTTTTTTTTTAAAATGAATCAGTTAATAGTGCTGCTCCAGTGAATTCTGCAATGAAATCCATTTCTCAAAAGAACAGATTTTTTTATATTCAATTTAGAAATCTGACATGGGGCTAGACATATTGTCAATTTCCCAGCTGCCCCTGGTCATGTGACTTGTGCTCTGAAAAACTTCAATCACTCTTTACTGCTGTACTGCAAATTGGAGTGATATCACCCCCTCCCTTTCCCCCCCCCCCCAGCAGCCAAACAAAAGCAAAAACAATGGGAAGGTAACCAGATAACAGCTCCCTAACACAAGATAACAGCTGCCTGGTAGATCTAAGAACAACACTCAATAGTAAAAACCCATGTCCCACTGAGACACATTCAGTTACATTGAGAAGGAAAAACAGCAGCCTGCCAGAAAGCATTTCTCTCCTGAAGTGCAGGCACAAGTCACATGACAAGGGCAGCTGGGAAATTGACAAAATGTCTAGCCCCATGTCAGATTTCAAAATTGAATATAAAAAAATCTGTTTGCTCTTTTGAGAAATGGATTACAGTTCAGAAATCTGCTGGAGTAGCTCTATTAACTGATTCATTTTAAAAAAAAAAAATTTCCCATGACAGTATCCCTTTAAGGGCGTATTTATTAACATTCGAATTCAAAACATTTTTCACAAATCATTTTTTTTTTTCCTCTGAAAATGTGTTTTTTAAATCTCCCTAATCGCTGATTCATTTTGAAAATTTTTTTTTCCCATGACAGTATCCCTTTAAGGTCTGGTTTTGCAGACTCTAGATTATTTTTTGTATATAAATCTGATCATTTTTCTGCTTCTAAAACTTTCTTTCATTATATATTTGTATTTCTACATATGGGTGCTGACGTTTTGTTTCCTTACATCTTTCAGTGCACTCCGTATTTGTATAAATTGATAGATAAATTGAAACTATACAATATGATCACATGCTTATTCTTTACGTAGAAAATTCCTTCTGGGAGTCTTATGGTTTGGCTTTCACTATGTTTAGAAGCCCGGATAGTACAAGATATATTAACAAGGTGCAACTGATGTGTCATTAATTCCTCACGGGCAGCTACATCACACCGATATTTACTAAACAGCTTAAGTCATGTTACTAAATACTGTCTGGATTTTGAAGCCCTCTTGCCTCCCAAGACAGGAATATACACTTATGTGGCAGCCCCAGCACATCAATAAAGGGAACTGTAAATGAATTATGTAGCAGAAGGCAACACTGTATAGATTTCAATTGTTGACAAAACCATTTTAGAAAATGTTTCCAGCCATATGTTATACTGTAGAGCCGGTTATTAATCAGAATTCAGACACTTCAGAGATATTTCTGTTGCATGGAGTGGGTTTCCGCTGGTGTTTATTAAATACGTGACTCATCGTTGTTTTGTAACGGTTGAACAAAGCTCGGCTACTTACAAGATGACGGGGAAGATGTATTCTAAAAGGCACAGCACCTTTATATCTGCATAAAGAGCTCCAGCTTATGAAAAGGCAATGGTGGGGGAGATGGCACCAATTTTCCTTGTTTAAGGGCAGGGGGTCTCCAACCTTTTTTACCTGTGAGCAACATATGTAAAAAGAGTTGGGGAGCAACGCAAACATGAAAAATGTTCCTGGGTAGTGAAAAATAAGGGCTGTGATTGGCTATTTGGTAGACCCTATGTGGACTGGCAGACTACAAGAAGCTGTGTTTGGCAGTACACCTGGTTTTTATCCAAAACTTGCCTCCAAGCCAGAAATTCAAAAATTCTAAATTTTTTTTAAAAAAAAAGCACCAGCTTTGAGGCCACTAGGAGAAACATCCAAGGGGTTGATGAGTAACATGTTTCTCATTAGCAACTGATTGGGGTTCACTGTTTAAGGGCCACTCTAGCGTTATACATTTAGGTGCAGATTTATCAAAGGTCGAGGTGAATTGTTGAAAGAAAGAGATTTGAATTTCGAGCTATTTTTTTGTGTACTTCGACTAGGGAATAGTCCAAATTTGATTTGAATTTGAAAAAAAATGTAAAAACTTGAATATCGTAATTTATCATGTACTGTCTCTTTAAAAATTCAATTTCAAGCATTCGCCATCTAAAACCTGCCGAATTGCTGTTTTAGTCTATGGGGGACCTCCTAAAACCCATTTGGAGTCAATTGGTAGACTTTGAAAAATCGAAGGGGCCGATTCACTAAGGGTCGAATATCGAGGGTTAATTACCCCTCAATATTCGACTAGGAATTAAAATCCTTCGACTTCGAATATCGAAGTCGAAGGATTTAGCGCAGATAGTTCGATCGAAGGATAATTCCTTCGATCGAACGATAAAATCCTTCGAATCGAACGATTCGAAGGATTTTAATCCAACGATCGAAGGAATATCCTTGATCAAAAAAAGTTAGCCAAGCCTATGGGGACCTTCCCCATAGACTAACATTGACTTCTGTAGCTTTTAGATGGCGAACTAGGGGGTCAAAGTTTTTTTTAAAGAGACAGTACTTCGACTATCGAATGGTCGAATAGTCGAACGATTTTTAGTTCGAATCCTTCGATTCGAAGTGGAAGTCGTAGGTCGAAGTAGCCCAAAAAAGAAGTCTTTTACCTACGAATCCTTCACTCGAAGTTAGTGAATCGGCCCCTAAGTTTTTTTTGGGAAAAGCTTTGAATTGAATTCGATCAAATGCGCTATTCCTTCGAATTCAGCTGAATATGGACCTATTCGATCGAAAACTGACCTATTCGACCAAAAAAAATCTTCGACTTAATTACGGTTGGTATTTTTGAATTCGAATTTCGAAGTTTTTTTTAATTTGAAATTTGACCCTTGATAAATATGCCCCCTTACTGTGAATACTCATGTTGGCACATTTTTTTGGTATCACTCCTTGAAGGTCATAAGCAAACATACCTTGCCAGTTTGGGTACTGTTCTTTAGAGGGGCAGTGTGCCAATTGTACCAGTGTTCATTTGGGTTTGCTCAGTAATGCTACAACTAGATTAAACCCCATGTATTACAAAAAGAGCTAAAAGCAGCATGTAATGAGCATTCAACAAGCAAAGGTTAAAGCTTCTGGCTTAACAACTGTGGTCAATAGAGATGTCTCACATATTAGCATTAAGGGGCCTATTTACTAACATTCAGATTTCCTTTTTTCCACGAACCAGGTTTTTTTCTCTTAAAATCCATGATTTTTAAAAATTTCTCTAGAATGCTAAAAACTCAAGACTTATTAAGTATTAAAACCACGTAAAAATCGAATACAAAACCTCTCCAAGTAAAAATAGTTGAGGTTCCGTAGATAGGGAGTTGCTTTGATCCTATTGAATCTTTATTTAGCCATTGAGACTTTTAAATGTTTTCAGATTTTTTTTGCAAGTAGTCGTCTGACTGATCTTATTTTGTTTTCCTGGGTTGTTCAGCACTTTTTTATTTTCATTTGTACTTTTTATATCCGGATCTTTTAATAACTTTCATGGCATTCATGGTTTTCAAGAGACAGGGTTTAAACGTGGTTTCAAAAAGCTCTAATACCCCTAAAATTCGAGCTTTAAAATATGGGCCTCCATGTGTTTGGTGTAGCCTCAAAATCAGCTTTCTGGTCGCCAAGGCCACTGATTTAAATATAATTCGCCTTAGAAGAGAAACAAAACATATAGGGGCAAATGGGGTCGAAGGATAATCCTTAGATCGAACGATTAAATCCTTCGAATCGAACGATTCGAAGGATTTTAATACAACGATCGAAGGATTATCCTTCGACCAAAAAAATTTAGGCAAGCCTATGGGGACCTTCCCCATAGGCTAACATTGGGTTCGGTAGGTTTTAGATGGCGAACTAGGGGGGTCGAAGTTTTTTCTTAAAGAGACAGTACTTCGACTATCGAATAGTCGAATAGTCGAACGATTTTTAGTTCGAAACCTTCGATTTGAAGTCGAAGTCGTAGTCGAAGGTCGAAGTAGCCCATTCGATGGTCAAAGTAGCCCAAAAAACACTTCGAAATTTGAAGTTTTTTTAATTTGAATCCTTCACTCGAGCTTGGTGAATTGGCCCCATAAGGTAAATATATCACAAGTTGTCTGAAAGTAAATGATGAAGACAAATTTGTTACGTTGCCGAGACTATTTCCATTTTTAAGATAAAAGAAAACTTCCCCTTCAAAAAGTGTGGTATCGCTACACAAAGTATTTGTTTGCAAAGCAACTTTTGTGCACTTACAACTGAAATATAACAGTACACTAAATTCTGCCTTATTTTGCTGTTGCAACACAGAAAACAAAAGGTCTCAGCTGCCAACATTCAGGATTTTTTTTCCAACCTCTGAAAACCAGCAAAAAGGCTGAACAAAATCAATATGATTTTTTCCCCAAGAAGAAAGAGAAATGTGAGAAAGCTCTGAGGTATATGGAAACCTGAATCAATAAGTAAATATAATTATATTTACCAAGTGCCTTGGAGATGCCAACGGCATCACTCATTCCTTGTTCAGACTTAAAATGTTTAACGGGTATGGAGACATAGCTCAAAATGCTGTGTAAAACCCTTGGGCAATGAAAGTCTCAGCAGTGCAGTGCCATTAACGGTGCAGTCACACACACACAAAATACAAGATTAGATTTTACATCAGTTAAAAAAAAATTATTGATTTCTACATATGAGCTTCCGAAACTGTTTGAGTTTGACATGACTTTCGGACAAATATGTCATTCACTGAATTTGTAGTTTGATGAGAAAATAAAGAGAATCCATTTACACAAATATGAGCCATATTTAAATACTGTCTAAATGGAATTTCAGAACATTATTTAATTTAGGGAGAACTTTTCTACTTTGGTGCATAATTACTTTTTTACAAAATAAGAATTACAGAGTGTGAAAATAGTTCTGTCAAAGACCATGAAGAAGTATAACAGCTAGTGATGGGCGAATTCACGGCGAATTTGCGCGATTCGCAAAACGCCTGCGAAAATTTGGCCAACAAAATTCACAAAACGGACGCCGGCGTGAAAAAAAAACGGGCGCCGGCATTAAAAAAACGGGCGCCGGCATCAAAAATGGGCACCGGCGTGAAAAACGAGACACCGGACTCCATTTTGCGAATTTTTCGCCGTTTCGCAAATTTCACGGAAAATTCGCTAATTTTCCGGCGAATCGAAATGGCGCAAATTCGCCCATCACTAATAACAGCTTTTAATATTGAAATTAAAGTTTCACTAAAAGTGTAAAATCTTGCAGAAATCTTATTGTTTTACTAGCTCTTTAACACATTTTACAAAATCTGGACTGGCTGTTAAATTTACAGAATATAACAATGGAATTTAGCCAAGTCAAAATATTTTTTTAGAATCCAATTTCAAATAATAAAAATGGAATAGGATTATTTTAAAATACTTACAAAATGCTCTGTAAGAACTTTAAAAAAACATCTGGGCCAAGTGTTTAGTTTATAGCAAATAACCATGGAATTTTGTCAAGTCAGAACACGAGAATTCATCTGTGTGAATATTTTTGTACTCTGGAATAAGATTCTTCAAGAATATTTGCAAGATGATCTTTAACAACTTCAACAAAATCTGGGCCGAGTGTTAATTTGACAGAATATAACCATGACATTTTGGCACGTCAGAATCTGAGATCACATTTTGCAAATATTTTTGTAGCATCAAATTTCAAAGTTACTGGAACAAGATTCTTCAAAAATATTCACAAAAACAGAAAAAGCACAGTGAAAATAGAAAATTTCATTGAAAAATTAGATTGTAAGCCCTACGAGGAAGGGTCCTCCATCCTTTTGTCTCCTTGACACTGAGCACTTAGGGGCAGATTTATCAAGGGTCGAATTTCAAAGTGATAAATACTTCAAAATTTGACCCTCTAATTGAAATACTTCGACTTCGAATATCGAAGTATTTTTCACTGAATTTGGCCATCATACGATCGAAGTAAAATCGTTTGATCGTTCGATTAAATCGTTCGAATCGAACGATTCAAACGATTTTAGCGTACGATCGAACGATTTTACTTCGATGTGTAAAGACTTAGAAAAATGGTCTAGAAGGTCCCCATAGGCTAACATAGCACTTCGGCAGGTTTAATTTGGCGAAGTATTGACGTCAAAGTTTTTTTAAGGAGACAGTACTTCGATTATCAAATGTTCGAATATTCAATTGATTTTACTTCGAATCAAATTCAAAGTCGTAGTAGCCTATTCGATGGTCGAAGTATCCAAAAAATTATTTCAAAATTAGAACTTTTTTAACTTCGAAAATTCGCTCAAACTTTACTAAATCTGCCTCTTAATCCATAGTCGCCCGAAGTTGCCGCGTGTGTATTAGCGCAGACGACTTTTCATTATAGCCTATGAGAAAACACGCTGAGGCACTTCGGGGAGATTGTCGCTCAGAAGACGAGGCGATTAGTCGACAGGCGACAAAATCTCCCCGTGTGAACTAACCAAGTTTTGGTTATTTATAGAAGCCAAACTATACTGTACCAACATTTTGTAATATATAATTGTTATTTAGGACATATTGGTGTTTTTGGCACATTTTAATTGGACAAACACAATGGGGCTGATTCCTTCATACTCAAGGGAAGGGATATGGTAAATTGATGTAATCAATGTGAGATTTTAATTTTAAGGCGATTGTGAAACAAAACAATGGTAGAAAACATGAATCAGAAGTCTATGTAATGCAAGCAACAAAAAACAGTCAGGTTCAGTGCAAAGACTCACTCAATCACTCTCTGTGTTCAGATAAATAATACATTAAAGTATAATAGAACACTTTGCTGCCCAGCTATAATAAGAACTAGCAGCTACATAGAATCCTTATCATATTCCACCATATTGATTGTGCTAATGGTGTCAATACGGGTCACCCCCTATAACATAAAATGTATAGATTGGTGACCTATTTTTGAATTAACTGTCCTTTCTTGAACTTGGTTATACTTGGGCACCATATTAGTTACACCAAGTTCCACATAGACCCCTGTGTGATATCCTTATAACTGTCAGTAAGGGCTGATACTCAGAGTTCCCTGTATAACTCAGCCTGCAGTCTTGTGTCTTTATATGGTCACAGAACAACCCCTCAGTGACTTCTAATATCCTTATCATTTACAGTAGGGGGTACATTATCCCTTATAATACATGAGTGATACTCAGAGTTCCCTGTATAACTCAGCCTGCAGCCTTGTGCCTTTATATGGTCACAGAACAACCCCTCAGTGACTTCTAATATCCTTATCATTTACAGTAGGGGGTACATTATCCCTTATAATACATGAGTGATACTCAGAGTTCCCTGTATAACTCAGCCTGCAGCCTTGTGCCTTTATATGGTCACAGAACAACCCCTCAGTGACTTCTAATATCCTTATCATTTACAGTAGGGGGTACATTATCCCTTATAATACATGAGTGATACTCAGAGTTCCCTGTATAACTCAGCCTGCAGACTTGTGTCTTTATATGGTCACAGAACAACCCCTCAGTGACTTCTAATATCCTTATCATTTACAGTAGGGGGTACATTATCCCTTATAATACATGAGTGATACTCACAGTTCCCTGTATAACTCAGCCTGCAGCCTTGTGCCTTTATATGGTCACAGAACAACCCCTCAGTGACTTCTAATATCCTTATCATTTACAGAACAATAAGAGGTACGTAGCTGGGACCCCTAATCCTGCTTGCAGGAAATATCCCATGTGCCTGTACAAGTATAAATCATTCAAGCCTGTGTGATCCTGGCAACTGTGGAAAACTAATGATAAAGGACAGAAACATGCTATCTATATATCTAATGAAATAAGCAACTAATACAAATATTTAAAAATATAAAATAATATTTAAATATTCAGCTTTTTAACTTTGATGTTGGCAAAACCTTTTGCGAATACTATGGACAGTGCGGAAAACAAACTCTACCTCTACCAAATCAAGCATGAACATTTCAATGACCACTAACCAGACTGAAGGTGTAATATTTGGGACATATAATGAGAAGAAGTCTTAGGGGGTTATTCACTAAAATCCAGATTTATCTCATAATTTAAGTAAAAGAAGCTCAACCAATCTCTCTTCCCTGATTTTACCTTAATTATTAATTAAATAACTGAAATAAATCGGAATCATATTTTTTTCTGTTTTTTGCCCCGAAAACCCAGAATTTATCGGATTATATGGCTAAACCCAGCACAAACCACAGTATCTTCAAATTGATATAGGAACATCTCCCATTGACTTAAACATGACTCCGACAGGTCTAATATGGCAGATTTTCAGATTCAGGCTTTTTGCAGCATCATAGTATAATAAATCCATGAAAAATTTTAGTTTTTGCCCCAAAAAGCCTGACTAGAAAAATGTAAGTTTTAGTAAATGTCCCTTAGGGGCCGATTCACAAAGGGTCGAATATCGAGGATTAATTAACCCTCGATATTCGACTAGGAATTAAAATCCTTCGACTTTGAATATCGAAGTCGAAGGATTGGCGCAGATAGTTTGATCGAATGATTGAAGGAGAATTCCTTCAATCGAACGATAAAATCCTTCGAATCGAACGATTCGAAGGATTTTAATCCAACGATCTAAAGAATATCCTTCGATCAAAAAAAGTTAGGAAGCCTTCGATTCGAAGTCGTAGTCGAAGGTCGAAGTAGCCCATTCGATTGTCGAAGTAGCCCAAAAAAAACTTCGAAATTCAAAGTTTTTTACCTTCGAATCCTTCACTCGAAGTTAGTGAATCGGCCCCTTAATGTCCTAAATATGTTGATTATGGGTTGAGTGAGAGGAGCTTTTGTCTTTCTCTGTATAATGAGAACTTTGAGAAGTCATCATTTATTATAAAAGATAGTGATAAATTGAAGGGAAAAAGGAAGAGGATGACCAGCAACAAGATGGATAGAGTCCATCACAACAACCATGAACATGAAGATACAAACAGACAGGACATTCTGGAGAGACTATATCCATATGGTCCATAAATGAAGATGAAGTCACTTACTAATGATAATAACACTGTAGGTATTTATTAGAGGGACACTCCAAAAACAAATATGTGACCTCTGCCCAGATGGACAGATCTTATTGTGTCTTCCCTAATCCCTGATTCGTACATAGTAATATAAATAGTTGCCCAATAAACTGAGACACGTTACCCTTGTAGAAGATCTCTGGAATGCAGTGGAACCATGAAAATGAATTATAGATCCAGAATTGAAACTTTTTCCGGACCCTGCACGTATAACTGCCAATTGCACCACTTAATAATTTAACAATGAGTGGAAGTGTTAATCAGCCGGCCCATTCATCTCTCGGCTTGTGAATTTCGCAATAGCAGCTTTCATCATAAAACATCCATCTGCAATCAATACTATCTCACCTTCCTTGTGATAGTAAAAAAGAATGAAGAATCCATCTTTTTATTGCTGCCAGTCATATTCCTGTATTGCGAGTCCTAAATGTGCCATTCGATTTTAAAAATAAATAATACATGTGTGTTTTTATGAGTAGTTTCTTGATGGATTTTATTAGTTAGCTTAATTTTTATAGCCAATTGGTGCTCTTGATTTTCAATGTGAAGGTTTCATGAAAGTAAAAATGAAGGGCAATAGCATAGGCAGAGCACAGGTGGCAGAAATTGCAAGCATAAAATGAGATGGCTTATTTATTATTATTATTATTATTATTATTATTATTATTATTATTATTATTATGGGGCAAGCTGTAAAGTGCAAATAAACAGGCACAATGCTCACTAATATATTTCACTTTGCACATTGCCTCTATGAGATTTCCAGTTAAAAGGCAGAGTACAGGAATTGTCCTTGGCAAAAAATTCTCAGTTCATATCCCCATGTATTATTCAACTGGGCCAGTGGGACACCGGGAATAAACCCGATGGGCCCACTAACACATATGATCTGCCTGACCTTCTTCTGTGTTGTTCTATGGAAAAGGTTCATGCTCACAGGGAGGAGGGATGGTGGAGGGAGGGTTGCAAGCGGGGGGCTGTGGGGTGGCAGAGGACTCAGGGGGGGTGTGCAAGGCCAGGGGTGTGTGTGGGCCCCAAAGTATCAGCCCCTGTGGGCCCAAACTTCCCCAGTTTGACACTGTTCCCAAGGTCCTTCTCTAGGATATTGAGAAAGTGTGCACTTGATTGCAAGAAAAGTGGAATAAGAAGAGAGTTTGGGAGAGTATAAGACGCTTTGACTTTTTAAATGGGGCTGAGGAAAGGGAAAATGACTGGCAAACTGGTATTGAGAGAAGAAGAAAGATGGGGAGATTGATACTTGATATACATTCAAGAGAATAGATATTGGTACATGGGGTCCAAGAGGCAGAAACAGAGAATAGATTGACATGTACAGACAGGATAACTGTGGTTACTTTGGAATTCGAGATTGGAAATGAGGATAGACTTATGGGGATTGGTGGAATGAAAGGGAGGAATGTATCCAAAATGTAAAAAAAAAAGCCAGAAACTGACCCAAGGGGTAAGAGGGGGCAATTTGCATGGGGAGATGACGGTTAATGTAAGAGTGCTTGATATATAGGGGTAGAGTAAGGGATTTTGATATTGTGATGGAAGGAAAGAATTCAAAATGAATAGAAGGAAGAGATACTAACAAGCCGCAAAGCTAATAAAGGCATTTGGAAAGATAAGGGATCAGTGGAAAGTGGGACAAAGGACCAAAATGGAAATAATAGATATCCAGTAAGAAGAATTAATTAAAGAAGAAATATTGAAAGAACAGAGATGAATATATGGAAAAGTCACCCAGAATGCTCAGGATCTGGAATTTTTCAGATAGTGGAACTTTCAGATTTGAATCTTCATACCGTAAGTCTACTAGAAAATCATGTAAACATTAAATAAAGCCAATAGGCTGATTTTGCCACCAATAAGGATTAATTATATCTTAGTTGGGATCAAGTACAAGCTACTGTTTTATTACTACAATGAAAATTATTACAGATTTTTAAAAATCTGGATTATTTGAATAAAAAGGAGTCTATGGTAGTGATGGGTGAATTTGTCCCATTCCGCTTCACCATGAAACACGGATTTTGACGGAGGCTTAAAAAATTCATTTACCGGCTTTGAAACAAGGAAATTTGTCTCAAATTCACGCCTGCCGAATAAATTTGCCTATCACTAGATGGCCTTTCTGTAATTTAGATGTATAAGGGAAAAGATCTTGACATTTCACCTAATATGTCCTCAGGTGGAAAACTCGGCACTGGCACTGGACTCTGAAGCAGTGAAAACACCTCCTCTGAAATGATACATGGCATTTCATATAGGGCTTTGGATTTCACAGATGCTAGGAGAATACTACCTGCCTGAAAGCATAATGCTGATAGCAAAGTTTGGTGGAGGAGGAATATTGGGTTGAGACTGTTTCCCATGGTTTGGGCTCCTGGTTCCACTGAAAGCAAACCATAAGGCTACAGGGTACAATGCTATTCCTGGCAATTCTGTGCTTTCTACTTTGTGGAACAGTTTGAGGAAATTCCTTTGCTGTTTCAGCACAATAAAGCCAGGCTCCTACAGAATGAGATGGGAACAACCTGATTGCCCAGAGACCTGATCTCAACCCAACTGAACCCATGCAGGATGAACTGGAATCCGAACTGTGAGCCTGATCCCCAACATCAGTGCCAAACCTCACTAATCCTCTTGTGACTGAATGGCAACAACTCCCAGCAGCAATGTTCCAAAGTCGACTCTATTTGGACCTTCCCAGAAGAGATGGGGCAGTTATAGCAGCAACAGAAGGAGCAACCCAACTGAAGCCCAGTAGAATGAACTGGAACCCCAACTGTGAGCCTGATCCCCAACATCAATGCCCACCCTCACTAATGTTCTTGAGGCTGAATGGAAGCAACTCCCAGCAACAATGTTCCAACATCTAGTGGGACCTTCCCAGAAGAGATGGGGCAGCTGTAGCAGCAACAAGAGGAGCAACACAATTCAAGCCCAGTAGAATGAACTGGAACCCCAACTGTGAGCCTGATCCCCAACATGATTGTTGTGAGGCTGAATGGAAGCAACTCCCAGCAACATCTAGTGGAACCTACCCAGAAGAGATGGGGCAGTTGGGAGAATGAGATATTGGGGGGGCAGGGGTAGGGGTCTGAATACATTTGACCATATAGTAGTGTCCCTATAAAAAGGCACATAAAATCCTTTTCTCTATTGTACTTAAACATACATCTCTCTTCATACATGCATGTTGCGTGTGACAGCTTTGTCTAAAACTGCACTGCAAGTTCTGTATTTTGCATTGATGCCGTGATTAGATTGGTTCAGAAATGAATGTTTACACAGGGTCAGAAAATTCAGGAAATGCAAAAGGAAAAAAAAAAAACCCTTTGACTTTGACTGATGAGATCTCGCCGTGTTTGAGTAAGTGCGCCGGAATACATTTTCCAACATACGAATCCTGACTTTAACAGCGCGCCTCAAATCCCAACAAGCTTTAATGTATTACCAGAAAGGTGTTCCATTCACACGAAGCAGCGTAATATAATGAAGCCGACTGCCTTCCATTTGCTGGGATTAAGTTAAATACGTACAGTAATATTGACAGATTCGCTGCAGTATTTAGAGAACCTCCAGGAAGATTAGAAGGGGATAAATATGTAAATAACAAATATTAATTGTAGCAATCCAAACTTGGCTCGGCATAATAAATGGATGTTTTTCATAAATCTTTAATGACATGGTAAACATTTTCTCATCTTTCTTCTTTTATATTCCCCGGTTTGTTGGCACAAATATGAAGAGAGGTTAAATTAACTTTTACTTTCTCTGCTGCAGCCTGTAAATTAATAATGTTGCTATGCAGATTGGCTGGGTTTGAGTATGCAGATAAGCTGCTGTATATTACAACTCCGATTTGTATTTACATATATACCAACCACAAACACACACAGACCAATAAATGTGCCTTACATAATGAAAACAATATGATAAACTCTGTGGCTGCTGTATCGTGTGTAATTCTAAATATATATAGTTATTAATACAAAACAATCCTCAGCATCAGCAAATGGGCAGCTTTAATGAATTCCAGTATATGAACCCAATACAACTTAACCCCCAGCCCTTACAGGCTTTACTCCTCTAAAGGTGGCCATACATGTGCCGATAAAACCTGACGACAGACAAGAGTCGGTAGCTTATTGGCCCATGTATGGGCCCCCCCGACGAGCTTCCCCGATCGATATCTGGCCAAAAGTCAGGCAAATGTCGATTGGACGGGACTTAAAATCCCGTCGGATCGCGGCCGCATCTGTTTGTTGATGCGGTCCCACGATCCGACCACCCGTTAGTCATCGTTAGGATCCGATCGTTGTGCCCTGGGGCCCACGATCGGATCAGCCCGATATTGCCCACCTCAAGGTGGGCATATTGGGGAGAGATCCGCTCATTTGGTGACATTGTCAAACAATCGGATCTCTCCGTGTATGGCCACCTTAACTGCTAATGTGTCTCAGGTGAAACTGCCCCATCTTCTTTCAATAGAGTAAAGAGTTTACCCATTGTGATGCACATGCAAGTGCTCATATGAGCAGCCCAGCACCAGAGGAGAGGGGACCCGGGGTCTTTCCCCATATCCTATCAAACCATGATCTAAAACATGCTCAGTTCTTCTATGTGTGGCTAGGGATGTAGCGAACTGCCGATTTGGTGTTCGTGAACGCCGTTCGCGAACACCGGCAAAAAATGCGAACGTTCGCGAACAGTTTGCGAACTTCGAACACCCGCTAAAATCGTTCGATTCGAACGATCGAAGGATTTTAATCGTTCGATCGAAGGATTTTCATTCGAATCGAACGATCGAAGCCATTCGATCGAATGCTTACAATCGTTCGAACGAATGGAAATCGTTCGATTTTTAGCGGTCGAAGGAATTCGAATGGTCGAACGATCGAACGCGAACTCAAAATGCGAACGTTCCCAAACGTTCGTGAACATTCGGCGGACGCGAACGGTCGAAGTTCGCGCGAACTAGTTTGCGGGCGAACAGTTTGCTACATCCCTATGTGTGGCTCAGTGACTGAGCTAAACGGGAAGATTTATTAAAGGGCGAAGTCGCTAATGTTAGCGACTTCTCACCAGCGCCAGCGTTGCCACCCGCAGGGACATCACCACTTCACTGACAGGTGCAGACGACAATTCGCTATTGAAAGGGACCTTTACTAGCGTTCATTCACACTCTATCGCCCAAGATTGTTACTCCGCAAATTCACTAAAGTGCAGATTTTACTGAACGTTACCTCTTTTGCCAGATTTGACTTCACCACCTCAGACCAGGCGAAATACTAAAAAGCAGCTGCATCTTCCTCAATCTTCTGTCACTTACATCGTATCCTGTGAGCCAAAAATACATCAAAGTTCCAAAAATGCTGGTGACTTTTCCTTTTTTGAAGTGGAATTGGCTGCAGAAGTCCCGACAAACATTTTTGGGTAAGTGGTTTTCTCCAGACATTTCCTAACATATGGAATATCAATTTTATAGTGGGCTCATGTGTAGGGCATTATATTAACTCTCTTGTCTTTATTGAGGTTCCCTGGACATGTATTTGGAAAAGTGGTAACTTCAAGCATTTGCACCAACATTTATAATAATGACGTCCATACAACTTTAAATTACCCGCTGTATGCAAATTGACCTAAGTGCAAGATCACTAGCAAATTTTTCGCTAGGCACAAACGAACGCTAGGGCATCTTCAATGCTCGCACTGCCGAAATAACGCTAGGGTTCATCGCCCAGGGCGCAACTTTGCATATTAGTGAATTAGAGTAGTGTTAGCGAATTAGCATCTGGCGTGTGGTGCAATTCGTCGCTGGTGACAATTCACCATTTAGTAAATCTGCCTAATAGTCTATCCCTGGAAGTTGGTATCAGAGTGGTCTAATCCCATCCATTGTTTAAACTACAGACCACTTGCCCCTCCCCTGTAAAATGCATCAGAATTTTCCTGCTCCTCCCCTGTCCATCAGACTGTTCTAGTTCCACCTACTGATTGGGTTACAGAATTCCTGCCCTTTCCCTGTAATGGGTCATCAAAGTGTTCTAGTCCCACCCACTTCTTGGGTTACAGACTTCCTGCTCCTCCCCTGTCCATCAGAGTGTTCTAGTCCCACCCATAGATTGGGATACAGACTCCCTGCCCCTCCCCTGTAAACTGCCATCAAACTGTTCTAGTCTCATCCACTGCTCGGGTTACAGACTTCCTGCCCCTCCCCTACAATCTGTCATCAAAGTGTTCTAGTCCCACCCACTTCTTGGGTTACAGACTTCCTGCTCCTCCCCTGTCCATCAGAGTGTTCTAGCCACACCCACTGCTTGGGTTACAGAATACCTGCCCCTCCCCTGTAATCTGTCATCAAAGTGTTCTAGTCCCACCCACTTCCAGGGTTACAGACTTTCTGCTCCTCCCCTGTCCATCAGAGTTTTCTAGCCACACCCACTGCTTGGGTTACAGACTTCCTGCTCCTCCCCTGTCCATCAGAGTGTTCTAGCCCCACCCACTGCTTGGGTTACAGACTTCCTGCTCCTCCCCTGTAAGCTGCCATCAGAGTGATCTAGTCCCACCCACTGGTTCTGTTAAAGACTGCTTGACCCTCCCACTATGACCTATAATAAGTGAGTTCCTGTTTCCTGTCCTTCTGTCACATGGGAGGGAATGGCTGAACTATTTCAGGTCTCCTTTAAGAGCTGGATGTTACTGATACCTTTCATATAAATTAGAGTTGGTTTGCTATTGTCTAAAACTTGCATTTCCAGAAATCCTTCAGGCAAGCAGAGTTTTAGAAAGAAAAAGATGTAAATACCTCCCTAAGGACACAATTCTTTACAAGCAATTTTATCACATGAGACACAGAGTGATTTGTTACTCATTTGTATCAGTAATGCGCTTTAGAGAACTAAATGCTTCTCTAACATCATTTTCCAAAGAAAAAGCAGAGAATTGCAATTGCCAGAGGGAGAACAACAGGCAAATGAAAAACCGTGTGTTATTTGATGTTAAATAATCCTAACTTTTACCTTTTCCTTTCCGTGTCTTATAATTGGAACAAAAAAAAAATGCAGCCACCATTATGCTAAAAGGAATTCAGATTTCCTTGACACATTTCAGTTTAATTACAAGTAAAGATCCAGCTAAGGAAATGGCTGCAGGGGTGACTATACAGAATAGTATGAGATATAACTCTGGAAACTCTGCCTACAGTATCTGCCTACCTATATATCTATCATCTATTTATTTGTCTGTCTACAGAAATCCTCTAATATCCTTACAAATTAGAGTAGGCGTGCAATATCTTATAATACATGATTGATACTCTAATATCCTTATAATGTATAGTAGGGGGTACATTATCTCTTATAATACAAGAGTGATACTCAGAGTTCCCTGTATAACTCAGCCTGCAGCCTTGTGCCTTTATATGGTCACAGAACAACCCCTCAGTGACTTCTAATATCCTTATCATTTACAGTAGGGGGTACACTATCCCTTATAATACATGAGTGATACTCAGAGTTCCCTGTATAACTCAGCCTGCAGCCTTGTGCCTTTATATGGTCACAGAACAACCCCTCAGTGACTTCTAATATCCTTATCATTTACAGTAGGGGGTACATTATCCCTTATAATACATGAGTGATACTCAGAGTTCCCTGTATAACTCAGCCTGCAGCCTTGTGCCTTTATATGGTCACAGAACAACCATCAGTGACTTCTAATATCCTTATCATTTACAGTAGGGGGTACATTATCCCTTATAATACATGAGTGATACTCAGAGTTCCCTGTATAACTCAGTCTGCAGCCTTGTGTCTTTATATGGTCATAGAACAACCCCTCAGTGACTTCTAATATCCTTATCATTTACAGTAGGGGGTACATTATCCCTTATAATACATGAGTGATACTCAGAGTTCCCTGTATAACTCAGCCTGCAGCCTTGTGCCTTTATATGGTCACAGAACAACCCCTCAGTGACTTCTAATATCCTTATCATTTACAGTAGGGGGTACATTATCCCTTATAATACATGAGTGATACTCAGAGTTCCCTGTATAACTCAGCCTGCAGCCTTGTGCCTTTATATGGTCACAGAACAACCCCTCAGTGACTTCTAATATCCTTATCATTTACAGTAGGGGTACATTATCCCTTATAATACATGAGTGATACTCAGAGTTCCCTGTATAACTCAGCCTGCAGCCTTGTGCCTTTATATGGTCATAGAACAACCCCTCAGTGACTTCTAATATCCTTATCATTTACAGTAGGGGGTACATTATCCCTTATAATACACGAGTGATACTCAGAGTTCCCTGTATAACTCAGCCTGCAGCCTTGTGCCTTTATATGGTCACAGAACAACCCCTCAGTGACTTCTAATATCCTTATCATTTACATTAGGGGGTACATTATCCCTTATAATACACGAGTGATACTCAGAGTTCCCTGTATAACTCAGCCTGCAGCCTTGTGCCTTTATATGGTCACAGAACAACCCCTCAGTGACTTCTAATATCCTTATCATTTACATTAGGGGGTACATTTTGACATATACACAGACCTCAAAACTCCAGAGCCATAGTAGGTTTTATTCAGGGATATGATTAAACTGCAGGACCCTGCTTTCCACTCCAGAATGGCCAACAAACTACGAGTGCCAAGACATTAATGCATGTTTTCCCTCTGCTGATTTATCATCCGTTGAAATGAATAAGAACTGGACTTCATTTATTTTAATGGACCAACAAGTTAATTTTAAACACTACATCCTAAAAAAATTATGTGCTTGGGTCGCAATGTGTCGAGCCCGGAGCGTAGCTTGGCAGCCAGAGGCAGCGAGAGTTCAGAGTGGCCACAAAGCAAATAATCATATTCCACATTATTAATATTGTTATGATGATTTGTTTTATCACAGGCTCATGTGCAAAATTCAATACTCGCTCTATTCCTCCAAGTGAATTTCATTTTAATTGACAAAGAGGAGCACGTGTGTTCCTTGCGAGGCCGTAAATCCAGGGATTTGTCCAACTGAACTTTTGCATAATTGGCTTATTATGAAGAGATTGGTTTCAGCACCACAGTTTGGCCTGTGACGTGTAAAGCAAATGGTCAGGTTAATTTATTTTCCATGCAGGCTTCGGAGAATTAAAAAAGGAGGTTTCTGGAGGTAAGTGAGGCTTTTTGTAAGACTCCCAGTACTAGAAAATCACCTGAACTCCATTTATCCAAAAGTGTAGAGGTGGCCTTGCCCCTTAGATATCTGGATCGCAGGGTGTAAACTTGGGGCAGGCAGGGTAGATATATGAATAGGGTGCAGTTGTAGGGGCACAGTTCTGAGTGAAGTTGTAGACCTGATGAGAGGGAAAGTGAGAAATTGAGCAAGTGAGTAATTGGGAAGTTGTGGTGGTTGTGTTGGGTAGAGGGAGTTGTGCATTTGAGAGGGCATGGGGTAAACTGGTAGGGTGCTGAGCCAAGTATTATTTCCTTGATTGCCAATAATCCTTGTTCTGCTGGATAGGCATCACCATGAAGAGTTATTGAGGAACAGCTCTCATGGATTTATGTTGTGGAGTTTCCCTAAATTCTAAAAGGGGGTGCTGCTCTTGAAATGTGAAATGCCAGTTTGGAAATGGCCTTCTATGATTCCTGTTTAACATGATGGGACTAGAGAAAGCAGATCTGTGCCAAAAATATGGTGTATGATGAGTTTCTAAGCTCATCTATGGAATTCTAGGGAAGACTTCCCCCAAAAAATAGCAGCACAGGGGCAAAATCCATCATTGCCACCTATGTTTGCACCTCCTTGTCCAGGAAACCAAGATTAGAACAGAGGGTGGGCTGAACTTCTAAAGCTCTGGTTGATCTCTATAAACGTTTTACTCCTTACTTTGGTTAGAGGCTGATCCAGAACAACTCAATAAGGAATCCAGAAGCAAAATTATAATGTAGTAAGATACAAAAATGGAATCTGAGTGCATAGGCTCACCAGCCTATGGAGGAGGGAAATATTCCCTAAATAGAGTGTGATGCTTTTGTGAGATGCCATTTGATTTCCTTCCAAGATTCACGTTTTATGTGGTGGGAATACAGGAAGCAGGTCTGTGCCAAAAATGTGGTGGATTATGAGTTTGTAAACTCATCTATGGCATTCTAGGGAAGGCCTCCCCCAAAAATGGTAAACGAATAGTGTTACAGGTACAAAACCCATCATTGCCACCTATGTTTGTATTGACCTCCTTGTGCAGGAAACCACAATTAGAACAGAGGGTTGGTTGAACTTCTAAAGCTCTTATTGATGTCTATGAAGATTCTAATCCTCATTAGTTACAGGTTGATCTAGACCAACTCAATAAGGAACCCAGAAGCAAAATATGTATGCAGTAAGAAGATAATGCAATAATGGTATCTAGGTGCTCATGCCTGACCTTCAGCACAGGCAAAGTGTAGGAACTCACAAAAGTCACCCATCCACAAAAGGAAAAAAGTTTCCGGTGGGATTAGTCTGATTGGCAACAGGCTGATTTAGTCCAATAAACATTGTCTAATGCATTGTCTGCCTACAGTTTACACTCAACCAGCCAAAAAGGAACATCTGAATAACAATACTAACAAATTGACTGGATTAAGGCTAATCTGCTGTTGTTGATAATATCAATGACACTGAGGCCCAAGCAAGAGCCTGTGTGAGGTGAATCTTGATATAAAATGTTACCCTGTCTCTGCACATGAATGTCAAGTCTCTGTATAGGCTGAGATTTCTCCTGTAGGGTTTTCATACTGTAAGGACAATTATGGAATTCAAATCAAGAGATGGTGTATTCAGGAATTCATTGATGGACATTGATGTTCCTTTCAGCAAAAAAAAAAAGCATAAATAATAATAATTCATAGAAAGTAACCAATAAAGAAATCCGATGGAAATTTGAATGAGCCATGAATTGACATATAAATATAAGTACAATGATTTCATTACAGCTAGAAGGACTCACACTCTGAACCATTCATACATGAATTGTCTTCTCTAGGATTTATACAGAGATCAGGAGATACTTGCACATTGTACAGTAAGGTTAAATCTCAGCCTGGTTAAAGTTCCTCGTTATCCCCGTTTCCTTGTGCCAAGCTCTCTCGCTTTATAAACCCATCAGTGTATTCTCTTTAGTCTCCAGCTCGGAATGTCTGCGTTTCTTAAGTGTGCATTATTACTGGACAATTAAGGAGCAAAGTACTACTATGTCCAATTATGCAAAACAAACGCTTACCCTCTGAGGCCTCTTAGTCCTTAGATATCCTAATTATACCACTGGTTATTCTGGGTCCTATTGTCAGACGTCAGATCTGCTGTTATGAAACAATCTAATTGTCCTGGAAGAGGCAATCGCATCCACTGCTGTAGTATTATAGGCATTTCGCTTTGTGTGCCAATCATCAACATCTTTGAAAACTGGTGAATTTGTTTAAAGGGATACTGCACTGAAATCCATTTCTCAAAAGAGCAAACAGATTTTTTTATATTCAATTTTGAAATCTAACATGGGGCTAGACATATTGTCAATTTCCCAGCTGCCCCAAGTCATGTGACTTGTGCTCTGATAAACTTCAATCACTCTTTACTGCTGTACTGCAAGTTGGAGTGATATCACCCCCTCCCTTTCCCCCCAGCAGCCAAACAAAAGAACAATGGGAAGGTAACCAGATAGCCGCTCCCTAACACAAGATAACAGCTGCCTGGTAGATCTAAGAACAACACTCAATAGTAAAAACCCATGTCTCACTGAGACACATTCAGTTACATTGAGAAGGAAAACCAGCAGCCTGCCAGAAAGCATTTCTCTTCTAAAGTGCAGGCACAAGTCACATGACCAGGGGCAGCTGGGAAATGTCTAGCCCCATGTCAGATTTCAAAATTAAATATAAAAAAATCTGTTTGCTCTTTTGAGAAATGGATTTCAGTGCAGAATTTTGCTGGAGTAGCACTATTAACTGATGTGTTTTGAAAAAAACATGTTTTCCAGTGACAGGGTCCCTTTAAGACCTCTCCCTGTGAGCTATTTAAAGATCCCACTGTGTTTGACTGATCCCCCTGTGTAACTGACTGATCCCCTGGTGTTTCTGGTTGTCCCTCCTCTTTTTACAGACTGAACCCACTGTTTTTCTGACTATTCCTCCTCTTATTACTGACCGATCCCCCCGTGTCTCTGACAGTTACTCCTCATATTACTGACTGATGCCCCAAGTTACTGACTGATGCCCCAAGTTACTGACTGTTTCTCTTTGTTACTGATCACCTGTGTTTCTAACTGTTCCTCCTCTTGTTACTGACTGATCCCCCTGTGTTACTGACCATTCCTCCTCTTCTTACTTTTTCACCACCCTGTGTTACTGGTTCATTTGACTGTTGTTGGTAAGTATCATTCCAGTTGGTAGGTTTTAAATTAAACTGTGCTTTATAAAATACTATTTTACAGAATTCACCTGTTTTGTTTATGTGTTTGATGTGTCAGTTCATTTAACTGATGTTTTACTTGATCAGTTTCATTGCACATATTAGCAACACTGTCAACACCTCCAGCTTTCTCAAGCAGCTGAGATAAAAAAAGCAGTCAGTGTTGGTTTCACAGATAACGTCCTACAGTATTATGAGCCATGATATGCAGCCTGGGATTCTCCTCCTGTTAAACAGAACCACAACATCTTGCTCCAGCCTTATTTGTTAAAGGGATATTCCTTTAGGGCAATGGCTGAAGTTCTCAAGTTCTTGTAGACCCAGGGGAGATCATGTCCATTTTCATTTCATCCTTCATCCTTCATTTTGCGACCCCTCCCCACAACACTCACCTTTTCAGAGCCGGAGAGTGTCGGGGCGGTCTACGTCGTGCCAAAGGGGGTTGGGGGTGGTCCACGTTGCGCTCTCTGCACTAGAAGAGCTGAATTTCCGAGTTGAAAACAATGGTGGTGCGCCCCTGTGTAGACCCACAGATTCATGATTCAGCGATTATTATCAATATTAAACATTATATGGGTTTGTATTATGAAAACCTTACCATTCCAGGTATAAAGTTCCAATTCTGAAGTGACACTAACCTTGTGCTATTGTCCAATCAGGCAGGAAAAATGGCTGAAATTCATCCCAGTGGTGGCAAAATAATGGAATAAATTCTGGCCCTTAGACTGAAGATTCATTTTTGGAAGATTGTCATGTTATTTATTTCATCCATCCATTTATCCTATAACTTTTTATCAATTAATCATGAATATTGACCAATCTGTGAGACCAAGGGGCACATTTACTATGGGTCAACTATCGAGGGTTAATTAACCCTCGATATTCGACCATCAAAGTAAAATTCTTCGACTTCCAATATCGAAGTCAAAGGATTTACCGCATTTACTTCGATCGAACGATCGAAGGAAAAATTGATCAATTCGAAGGATTTTATTCCATCGATCGAACGATTTTCTTCGATCAGAAATTGCTTACAAAGCTTATGGGGAAGGTCGCCATAGGCTAACATTGGTGCTCGGGAGGTTTTAGGTGGCGAAGTAAGTAGTCAATGTTTTTTTAAAAGAGACAGTACTTCAACTATCGAATGGTCGAATAGTCGAACGATTTTTAGTTCGAATCATTTGTTTCAAAGTCAAAGTCGTAGTTGAAGGTCGAAGTAGCCAATTCGATGGTCAAAGAACCCAAAAAAAGCCTTTGAAATTCAAAGTTTTTTTTCATTCTAATCCTTCACTCGAGCTTAGTAAATGTGCCCCCCAACTGTTGACTGCAAACCACCATCCTGTTAGCTCAGCTCTACATGGACATGTCTGAGTAATGTAATAAGGCGCCTTAGCAACAAGAACTACTGATTATTTCTATATCTAAAATATTTGCATCTCCTGTACAGAGAAACATGTTGTACCAGTCTGCACACAACACGCACTGTTTCCTGGGAAATATCATCTGGCAATGGAACGCTCCATAAAAAAAAAATAATCAAAATGAGCTAAGGGAAAAGAGGCAGCAGATATTATAGTAAAACTAAACTGTAAGCGATAAACTCAATTGGTGCCGCTGTCTGTAATGATTTGCTTGGTGATGGCTAAGTCGTCTGCTCTTCAATACAACTGTACAAGTGGATTATCGAGCAGGAGGGTTGAAGGAAAAGGTCTAAATACACTCAGTATTTAGATTCACATATACATAGAGGCTGGATTGCTAGGGGTATTAGAGCTTTTTGAAACCACAATTAAACTAATTTTCTCTAAAACCATGAATGCAATAAAAGTTGCTAAAAGATCTAATTAGAAAAAGCACAACCAATAGCCACTGAGCGATCCATAATCCAAAAACCTTGAAATGTCGTGAACAAATGATTGTGTGTTTGAAAACAAATGTTCAGATCTCCTAAAACCCTCTAAAACCATGAACAAAAGCCAGATCTTGGCAAGAAAAGAAGGGCTTCTTCCATTGACTTCTGCGTGACATCAACAGATTTTACTTGGCGTACTTTTGAAGTCATAGATTTGATGGATTTTACACTTGATAAATAACAAAAAAAAACTGGATTAAGGAACTATGAGAAATAGTGTTGATTTTTCATTTATTCCTCATCTGCTTAAAAGTTGGTTCTCAAAGCTGAAACTCTCCCATATGCCATTAGCCTTAGAGAAGCCAATCTAATGGACAATTAAAGCCTAAAACATAATATAGCTATAAATGCTGTATTTTATATAATCAACTTATTGTTCCAACTTAGAGGTTCAACAGTCCTATAACAGTAATGCTCTCCATTGGCTGTAGGAGATCCCCATTTTGGATCTTGTTAGGCCATCTTTTGGGTGCAAGTGGCATTGCACATGCTCAGTGGGTTCTGGGCTGCTATTGAGAAGCTAAGCTTAGGGGTCCTTGGAAGTCATCAACCAGAAAATGAATTGCTGAGGTTAAATGGCTGATTATTAAATGCAGATGCAGAATGCACTGGTTTCTTTGCTGCCATGAAATATGAATCTGGATTAGCTTTGTATTGTGCAGTTTATACTATATAGAATACATTGTAAGTGGGCCCCTAGTCCTAGGTAACTGACAGCTGAATTTCAGCATTCAGTAGTGATGGGCGAATTTATTCGCCAGGCGCGAATTCGCGGCGAATTTGCGCGTTTCGCCGCCAGCGAATAAATTCGCGAAACGCCCGCGAAAATTCGCGGCAAAAATTCGCCGGCGTCAAAAAAAAATTTCCGAAAAAACGGGCGCCGGCGTCAAAAACGGGCGCCGGCGTCGGGAAAACGGGCGCCGGCGTCAAAAACGGGCGCTGGCGTCGAAAACAAGACGCCGGCGCCGTTTCGCGAATTTTTCGCCGTTTCGCCAATTTCGCGCGAAATTCGCTAATTTTTCGGCGAAGCGGCACAAATTCGCCCATCACTATTCAGGAGTTCCCCTTTAAAATAACTCAAAAAAGTCCAGAAAAACGTAATGCTGGTTATCCCCTTGAAACCCCAAAACTTTATGGACTATCCAGTGCAGACCGCAGTATTTTGCAAATTAGGATAGGGATATCTGCCATTGACTTATACATGGCCTCAATAGGTTTGAGATGCTTTTTGCAGCATCAGGGTATAATAAATCTCGAAAGGTTCAAGGTTTTTTCTTATTAAAAAAAATTTACGTTTTTGCCCCAAACAGCCCCACCCCTTTAGTATGATGTAGAGAGGGATACTCTGATACAATATATTTTATATATAAATATGTGTGTAATTCCCCTAGCAACCATGCATTGATTTGAATAAGAGACTGGAATATGAATAGGAGAGGCCTGAATAGAAAAAGGAGTAATAAAAAGTAGCAATAACAATACATTTGTAGCCTTACAGAGCATTTGTTTTTTGGAAGGGGTCAGTGATCTCCGTGGAAAAGCTGGAAAGAGTCAGAAGAAGAAGGTAATATTACAAAAAACTATAAAAAAGAAAAACATTTTTTCAAAACAAAAAATATTTGGCTGACCTCATAACTGTACCAATTTATTGTAGGTTGGACAGTCTAGATTCAAAAAATTGATTGGGTTTACCAAGAAGTAAATGAGGCTTGAGAAAAACCTTGGATACATGGATGGACATGGCTATGGAGTTGCCTTAAGTTGTCTCGGTTTTCCAGATGTTGTGAATAATTCAGGAATAACTACCTTTTTATTCATTTTCAAGCCTCTCTGTAAAGGGTAACTAAAATAAAAAATGCTCTTGCAGATTTGTGCTTAGTACAAGCCGCTCTAACTCAGCGTTGACTTATTACTATGCTGCCATATTGTTGGATGTCTTCTTATATCTCAGTTGAGGAGAAGTATTAATAGAGGTAGTGTTTTTGGCTGGCGACACCCTCAGATAGGCCACGTCTAGCTAAGCTGCACCCCTTGCTGGATTCTTGTAAAGCAATTACGGCTGTTTGAGGTGAAAAAGAAGATTATAAATAGGCAATCTGACAGTTTAGACAAGATGAAGTTGCAAGCAGAGTCAGTAACACCTTCAGAAAATCAAAAAGGGAAATACACACTGAGTTCAAACTATTTGCATTAAACAAATACAACAGCAACATTTCCAAAATTGAAGATACAGCGGCCCTTTAATACTTTTGCTTTTCGCTCTGCAATGCAGAGAGTGGGATTGTACTAATGGATGAAATAGTGTGTGGTTCTGCTCTAAACGGACGCAAGAAGTAACACAATCTATATAAAGAATCATGACAGCTTAAAAGTTCATCATGATGAATCATTGAATGCTCTAGGGAGAGCAGTATAGCTTAGTAAGGAAATGTTTAGCTGAATGTGAGTTGAATTTCACCGGCGTAATGGATAGAACTCACTTTTGAGTCAGTAGTCGCACTGTTAATTGCAGGTTAAATTCCGTCTGTAATCTGAGTTAGCTCCGTCTGATCGGCAATTATGTTCTTATCACAATGGTTTATGTGTACGTTTACAGAGAATGATGGTTGAATGTAATTAGAAAGTGGTTACTTGAAAGCTATCTAGTCTGACTTAAACCAATTAAAGGTCCAGTCTGGCTTAATGTTTTTGCCAAGGTTTGTCTGTTTGAAAAGACACTGTAGGCTCATAACCAAGAAGAAGTGAGATCTGTACATGTCTGCTTGACGTGTCCTTTGGATCATCTCCAAATGAAAGTCCTAACAACTCAAGCCAACACTTAATAAAAAGCCTGGATGGATGTCCACCTTAAAGCTTGTTTGCATTCATGTCTTCTGCAATCAATAATGTTCCTTTGGTTTGACCCTTTCACAATGACCTCACATTACATCTCCTGCAGAGATTGTTCGTGGGTTTATACTTTTTCATCACTTTGTCTGCATGATCATTCATTGACCTCTTTGGCACAGATAAGTCCACAAAAGTGTTGCACTATCTCAAATAGACGCCCTGCCTTTCTCTCCTTACACATCTACAACCTTCCATTTAGTATGGAAGGTTGAGAAAAAGCTGGCAAAGATGTACAAGACAACCCCAGATGTTATTTTTGTTTGAAACATCATTCAACAACCTATATAGAAATGCTCCACCTTTACTTATCTGTAGGCATAAACATATGTTAACCAGTGGGAAACCTGAGGCACGCTGCAACCCTGTTGGAACAGCTGGTAAACTTTATGGATGCAGCTGTTCCATATAAAAGAAATTCAGTTCCATACAGTCATCTTCTGCCATCATAGCCTTTCCAACAATCATAACCACATATGTGCAAATAGCCCAATGGCAGCCAAGCAACATGGCACCTACAGTTAATACCAAAGTACTGAAATTTTCATATGGACCGTTTCCAGAAATACTGTGCTATACATGGACTTCAGAGAGATTCTTCAGCAGTTTTTTTTGCTAGAATCAAGTTGGGCATTGTCTTTCTAGTGACACCAGCTCTCCTCTCCTTCCTCCATATCATTCCCTACCAGATAGTTGCTAGATGCCTCTTCACACCCAACAATTGAAAAACATCTCTAAGATCATTTAGAGCAGATGAAGACCCAGTAGACTTAACATCAAGACACTATATTGACCTAATGATCTAAATGAGGGTTAGATGTTGAAACCAACTACACACTACTAAGGCCATCCTCCCTGTCCTTTCATTAGGAGACCTCTTGTAGCCTATTCCATTAATAGGTTGAAACCTGCGTTCCAAATAATGACTAACCCTATTTTTATCCCTGGAATACAGAAAGGCACCTATAGACCGTTCTTAGAAACTCAAACATGATCAGCAGCAAATAGATATGCTTCAAGATGGCTTTCAGCAAGTTCATCTGGCCCATTGCCTAAATATATGATAATATTCTGGATTTTTGGAAAAAATTTAAGCATTATAGTTTAAAACATTTTGCACCCAAATTGTGCACATTAAAATGCATTTGGAGATGAAGCTTCATTTTGCACAGAGGAATCTATTTCATGGTAATTATTTGTATTTTCTTTCTAGCAAAGAAGAGAAGACAACTTTCTCTGTCACAGGGACTGTAGATAAACACTCAGGATTAAAACATTATAACAATAGCTCAACATTTATTATTATACAGATGAATGGAATGTCTGTGATTAGTGATGGGCGAAGTTGCGCCGTTTCGATTCGCCGAAAAATGTGCGAATTTCGCACGAAATTCGCGAAACGGTGAAAAATTTGCAAAACGGCACCGGGGTCCGTTATTTCGGAAAAATTCTTTTTGGCGCCGGCGGATTTTTGCTGTGAATTTTCGCTGGCGTTTCGCGAATTTATTCGCTGGCGGCGAATCACGCAAATTCGCCGCAAATTCGCGCCTGGCGAATAAATTCGCCCATCACTATCTGTGATTTAACAATGAAATAGATAAGAAAGCCACGCTAAGGCAAAGCGAACTGATGCACTAAATTATAAATAGGAAAACACTATTAAAGTTTGTGTAAAAATTAAATGGGATCATAATAAAAGTGGATTATTATGTTATATCAGTTTTCCTTAAACTGAAAATGTACTATAATTATAAAAACAGTACATTTAAGTACATTAGTAGAAATCATGCGCCTTACGGCTGAGTCCAAATTGAACCATCCCCACTTTTTATCCATCTCGCTTGTCTTTATCTCTTTTCTTGCTCTTCTTCTTTGAGCATTCTGTCTGCCTTTTTTATTTAGTGTCCGTAATTACAGTGCAGCCATTATATACATATTCCCTCTGACACTCATTGCAGTTTATGTGGATTTAAAACAGCGGCGCATATGTAAGAGCCAGTAAAAATACTTGCTTCACATTTTACGGTGCTAATCTTTTAATTACATGCCAACTTCCTAAGTATTTTACACTGGTTTATTTTGCCAATAAAATGATCTTTTTATAACAACCAAACTCTTTGCTCAGTCCTAACAAATTAAAAAAGTAGTTTTACTTCAGTGAAAACATTCTTTCAGACATAATAACTTCCTCTGCTTAATGAGCATTGGAGAACATGGCTCCGGGGCAGATTTACTAAAGGGAGAAGTGGCGAACGCTAGTGAATTTTCGCACTTTTCACTAGCGTTCATTCGCACTCTATTGCCAGATGACTTTTCGTTGCTCCACAAATTCACTAAAGAACAGATTTTACTGAATGTTTCCTCTTTCGTCAGAATTGACTTTGCCACTTCAGACCAGGCAAACTAAAATGAAACTAGATCTTGCTCAATCTTACGTCACTTACATCATATCATGTCCAAAATCTGAAAATGCATTAAAGTTGAAAAACGCTGGCGACTTTTCATTTTTTTTAAATGGGATTGCCTGCAAAAGTCCTAACTTGATCTTTTTTGTCTTAAAATTTGAGGGCCATGGAACTTTACCTGAAATTTTACAGTGGGCTTATGTCTAGGGAATTATCTGATCTCTTTTGTCTTTATTAAAGAGATACTGTCATGGGAAAAAAACATTTTTCAAAATGAATCAGTTAATAGTGCTGCTCCAGCAGAATTTTGCAATGAAATCCATTTTTCAAAAGAGCAAACAGATTTTTTTATATTTGATTTTGAAATCTGACATGGGGCTAGACATATTGTCAATTTCCCAGCTGCCCCAAGTCATGTGACTTTGATAAGTCACATGACTTGGGGCACATCTGATAAACTTCAATCACTCTTTACTGCTGTACTGCAAGTTGGAGTGATATCACCCCTCCCTTTTTCCCCCCAGCAAACAAACAAAAGAACAATGGGAAGGTAACCAGATAGCAGCTCCCTAACACAAGATAACAGCTGCCTGGTAGATCTAAGAACAGCACTCAATAGTAAAATCCAGGTACCACTGAGACACATTCAGTTACATTGAGAAGGAAAATCAGCAGCCTGCCAGAAAGCATTTCTCTCCTAAAGTGCAGGCACAAGTCACATGACCAGGGGCAACTGGGAAATTGACAATATGTCTAGCCCCATGTCAGATTTCAAAATTGAATATAAAAAAATCTGTTTGCTCTTTTGAGAAATGGATTTCAGTGCAGAATTCTGCTGGAGCAGCACTATTAACTGATTCATTTTGAAAAAAAAAATTTTTTCCCATGACAGTATCCCTTTAAGGTTCCTTGGACATTTGTAATAAAAATTGATCTCTTCAAGCATTTGCACCAACATCTCTAATAAAGACGTCCATACAACTTTAATGTACACGCCCTATTCAAATTGACCTAAGCGTAAGATCACTAGTGACTTTTCGCTAGGCATAAATGAATTTTAGCGAATCTTTGCTGTGAAATGCTCGCACTGAAGAAGTATCGTTAGCGAAAATTTGCCAGCGTTCAGAGCCCAAGACGCAACTTTGCATTTTAGTGAATTAGCATAGTGGTAACATATTTGCACCTGGCGAAGTGATGCAAAGTGTGCGAATCGGTCGTTGGTGACAATTCGTCCTTTAGTAAATCTGCGACAGAATGTCTAATTCTAACGAAGTGCAGAAAGAAAATCTATGGAAGCCAAAGGAACTGAAAGATGTTTAAAAGGCAAATAATTATTTCAATAAAATGGCTACATGCTGTTTGTATTAGTTCCTTGGGGTTGCTATATGCTTTTTGTAAACAAGGGCCTCGTGGCACTGACCATAACCCACATTCCCAAAGTCTCTGTTTTATGAGACCCTTTAAGGTCCTTTTCCTAGATTGTAGGCCCTAAGGGGGCAGAGGTGCCTGGAATATATAGTGAAAATTAAATCGATGCCGTGATTTCCAATGTTGGGCTGGCCTCCCTGGATCAGTGACAAGGGTGGGCTCATCTGAAAGCCAATGTGAGATTTAGAAAAAATGCACCTGAACGACCAGCTGAAAGACCAGTTCAGATAAAATTTGGGGAGAACACTTTTTAGCTGTACTAGATATTCTTGGGACTATGTCTAGTACACAAATGCTCCCTAAATACATAACATTGCTATGAGATAAGGGGAGTCCTGGCAGTTGGGCCTCCATTGGAGGCTTGTTCTGAAAAAGTCTAAAAATCACTGATTTAGAATATAATGCAGAATGTCAAGGCAGTGGTGGATAGGTGAACAATAAATATGGTGCCCATACAAACAGAATGCTACCAAGCTTTTTACCATCTTTGTAATTATGTAAATATTTTACAAGATGAATCCTCATTACTGAGACTGGACTTTATAGCAATTCATAATACTATGAGTGTATGCCAGCGTGGTTTTATGTGTAATAGATCTTGCCAGACTAACTTAATTTCTTTTTATGAGAAGGTGAGCAGGGACCTTGATTCTGGGATGGCAGTGGATGTGATTTACATAGACTTTGCTAAAGCATTTGATACAGTGCCACACAAAAAGTTACTGGTTAAATTAGGGAATGTTGGCCTGGAACATAGTATTTGTACCTGGATAGAGAACTGGCTAAAAGATAGACTACAAAGAGTGGTGGTAAATGTTACATTGTCTAATTGGACCAGTGTTTTTAGTGGAGTACCGCAGGGCTCTGTACTAGGTCCCTTGCTTTTCAACTTGTTTATTAATGACCTGGAGGTGGCCATTGAAAGTACTGTTTCTATTTGTGCAGATGATACTAAATTGTGCAGAACTATAGGTTCCATGCAGGGTGCTGCTACTTTGCACAGTGATTTGTCTAAACTGGAAAACTGGGCAGCAAACTGGAAAATGAGGTTCAATGTTGATAAATGTAGGTTATGCACTTTGGCAAAAATAATATAAATGCAAGTTATACACTAAATGGCAGTGTGTTGGGAGTTTCCTTAAATGAGAAGGATCTTGGGGTCTTTGTAGATAACAAGTTGTCTAATTCTGGGCAGTGTCATTCTGTGGCTACTAAAGCAAATAAAGTTCTTGTATAAAAAAGGGCATTAACTCAAGGGATGAAACATAATTGTGTCTCTTTATAGGTCCCTGGTGAGGCCTCATCTGGAGTATGGGGGCAGTTTTGGACTCCAGTCCTTAAGAGGGATATAAATGAGCTGGAGAGAGTGCAGAGACTAAGTGCAACTAAACTGGTTAGAGGGAGGGAAGAGTTAAATTATGAGGGGAGACTGACAAGGTTGGGGTTGTTTTCTCTGGAAAAAAGTAAAAAAAGTATATACGACTATATCATAAAGCTTGGTTGTAACATATGGGTCCATGAATCTGATAAATGAAGGAGCTACATTGCTGCTTGTTCTGTTGTGTCAAAAAAAAAATCTCTTCCAAAGATCCAAATGAAACAGTGACATTTTACCATCAAAGAATTGTATACAACTTGCTTGGCTTCCCTCAACTGATCCAATAGTAGAAGATACCCCTGTCTGTTTCCCAACCAGATTTTGCAGCGTCTTTTTAATATTGGTAAACAAAAGGCCATCCTCCCAAAACCCTAGGGTGTCTATATAAAAACATTGGCACTGCTGGTTAAATAAAACATCACAAAGACATTTTGAATTCACTTTCTTCAATGTGAAATGTCATGTAATGAATCTCTTCTGCAAATGACAATATCTCACTACTTTCTGCCCCTCAATATGGTCACCCCCCCACCCTTCTTGAACTTCCAAACGAGACTGCCGGCTGCTTTTGTAATGGATCCATTGAATGCAGTTAGTGCAGTGTTTTCATTTCTCCATGAAGGGGAATCAAAGGAAACTCGACAATGATTGTCACTGCATGCTCTGTAATTTTCTTAAATTACAGTTTTCTCTTTCTATTTCCATTAGAGATGTTTATTGCATATTCCTCCCTCACTATTTAATATCTGACCCTGGGCTTGGAAATGATGTGTACAAATAGCACCCTGCTTCTCACAAAGCAAAAAACAATTGGTACGGAAAATTTAGAAATAGGTTTTCCAAAATTGTTTCATGAATTACAACTAGAAAGATTGTAAGGTGAAATTTTGACTTGAACATTTTTTTTTTGTCATCACAGAATTGTAGATTTATTTTTTAAAGTTCAGCTCTCTTTTTTTCCACAGGCGTAAATTGTTTTTTTTATGCTCTTTGTTATTGTGTTCTTAGTTATTATGCTCCTGGTTATTTAAAAGATTAGGTGGAGATTAGAGTTATTGTGATTACAACTGGGGAATGTTGAATGATTCCAAGAAATTAAATTCATTTTTTAAATTCATTGTACAATTTATCACTTGGGAGCCAATTCACCAAGCTCGAGTGAAGGATTCGAAGTAAAAAAACTTTGAATTTCGAATTGTTTTTTGGGCTACTTCGACTATCGAATGGGCTACTTTGACCTTCAACTAAGACTTAGAATCGAAGGATTCGAAGTAAAAATCTTTCAACTATTCGACCTTTCGATAGTTGAAGTACCCATGGGCTTGCCTAAATTTTTTTGGTCGAAGGATAATCCTTCGATCGTTGGATTAAAATCCTTCGATTCGTTCGATTCGAAGGATTTAATCGTTTGATCGAACGATTATTCCTTCGATCGTTGGATTAAAATCCTTCGAATCGTTCGATTCGAAGGATTTAATCATTCAAACGAAAGATTATTCCTTCGATCGTTGGATTAAAATCCTTCGAATCAAATTTGAATCCTTGCGCTAAAATCATTCGACTTCGATATTCGAAGTCGAAGGAGTTTAATTCCCAGTCGAATATCGAGGGTTAATTAACTCTCGATATTCGACCCTTGGTGAATTTGCCCCTTAATGATTATCGCTCCGTAAAACCTTGTTAAATTGTTCCCATAGTTTGGAGTTAAGGCGGCTTGAAGACAAAGACTAGGTGAGACCTTTCTAATAGAAAGTGGTCTCAAAATAAGGTTGGAGGATGCAATTATAGCAATTTTTTGTTTGTGGGTCCCATATAATGTAGATTTATGGAGGCATTTATGGAGTTGCTGAACCTTGCACACTGCACTTTAATCTTATGGAGGCACATATGAGCTGCTGAACTTTTAGCACACCACACTAGTCTCATGAATTATAGGTATCTTCTAGTGATGGGCAAGTAAATTCGGGATGCATGTACTTGTAGCGAATTTTCGAGATTTGCCGCCTGTGAATAAATTTGTGGAAAAATCCACCACGACAAAAAAATGGTCACGTGTCAAAAATTGGCGTGTGCATAATAATTGTTGGTTCTCAAAATGATTCGGACACCCATTGACTTTAACGCATTTGGATAAAATAATCGGATGTAAAAAAAATCGTTGACCGTACCAAAATTGTCACGCGTCAAAAGTTATTTTGACGCCCATTGACTTCAATGCGTTTCACTGTTTCATTAATTTTTTCGTGTCGCAAATTTTTTGGCTAGTATCTGCTTTTTATTGATGAATTACGTTTTCATGAATTATTGAATGAATTAATAGGTCAAAACAGTACTGAGTCTTATTTTTCACATTGAATGCATTTTTATTGTTTTTATAGTGTGAGTAAACCGAGCAGTCCCTATTGAATTGTTATTTTTTACTGCATAAAGGAAATAGAGTTTTTGATTTTTTGTTTTTTTACATTTTTTTTGAGGCCTCTTTTAACTTGTTGGTAGGGCCCACCAATCAGAAGTCCCAGGTAACCAGTGGACTAATAATTGGGGAGCCCTGGGGGGAAAGGAGTCCTCTTTAATAGTAGTATGTGGCCCCATGATTACAGATAGTGGCCCTGTGAGTGGTGCTAGAAGCAAATAATGGTGCATTTAAGTACTTGTGCCTATGTTCCTCTATAATTCCTATAATAAGGGCTGTTTTATGTTACAGTGTCTATTTTAGTCCAATTCTTCATTTTTAATAATTTGTTTTTTTTCCCATTAATAATAATGCAGTGCTCCAATCTTGATGTTAACCAAGGTAGCAGAGATCCATGTGGATGGCATAATAATAATCCTATTGGGTGTTTTAATGTTTTAAGGCATTGCGCTGTTAATTCAGAAAATATTGGGAAAACTACATACATGTATTCATGTAAAATTTTCGGCTTTGATCATATAATCCCTTTAAATCACCTTATTAGTGGAGCAGAACTTTTACAGTTGAGAAGAGAAAAAAACGATTATCAAAGAAATTTTCTTTTTCTGAAGATAAAATGCTCTAGGCAAATAGTACAGAATTATAGGCTAGATAATATGTCAGGGTCCATCAAAGCTCAAGAAAAGCATTTTTCGGGAGTGATGTGAATACAAATAAAAAGATTACAGAACCTGGTTATCTAAGCTCGTCCTGCAGGTAGAGCAAAAAAAATGATATTCATGGAAATTATTTGCTGTAGGACTGGAAACATGTCTGCTGACGGCATGTAAAAGAAACGTAATAATCGTTGCCAAATTTGCTCTGGAGCTTGTAACCCACAGCAACCAATCAGCAGTCAGAACGAGCAGTCTACTGTTAGAAACCCAGCATTTAGGGGGTTATTTATTAAAACTAGATTTTATCTCATAATTTTTTTTATTTTTATTAAACAAAGCTCGACCAAACTCCCATCCACGATTTTAACTTATTTATTAATAAAATCACTCAAACAATTTAGTGGGGGAAAAGACTTGATAAAATCAAGTGAAAACTCGAATCATACAAATTTTTCGATTTTTTTTATCTACTTGACCTTTGGAGGTTTGAAATGGAGGATTTTCAGATTCGGACATGTATAATAAATCTCAAAGATTTTATTTTTTTTTTCCTCTAAAATTCGAGTTTCCCCCCCAAAACAACCTGAACCAGAAAAAAATCAAGGTTTAGTAAATAACCCCCTTATTGCGTCTTACTACAATCTATAGTAGTCTATAAAACCCACTGGATTAAATGTATGACCAAGATGGAAGAACTTCAACATCCTGTTCCTTGGAAGACACTAAAAAATGTAATTTTAGTCTGTTGGCCCTACTTTAGGACATATATTAAGCCACAGATTGACTTGTTTATATCATAGTGCCAGAATCCAGAATTTTTTCCTTTGGGCTAAGTTATCTGTCCCTACCCTTATCAAAAGAAATGGGTAATAAATGAACTGATCAAAAGTAAGTCCAGCACACGTAACTTGCTCAAGGATTACTCTCGTGTTTAATGTCAATCCAACAGTAACAATGTTTTGGGAGCATACCCCTTCGTCAGGTGCTCAAAACCACCCACCACCTCCCTTAAATCTGTTAATTACAGGAATCCACCCCTCCAATTATGTAAATTTACAATAAGTTATACAGTTTGAACTTCAGTCCATGAAAAAGAATGTCCAAGCAAAAAATCCATGACGTACGAGACTTGAATACATTTACACATAAGGGGGCACATTTACTTAGCTCGAGTGAGGGAATAGAATAAAAAATACTTCGAATTTCGAAGTATTTTTTTTGCTACTTCGACCATCGAATTTTCTACTTCGACCTTCGACTACGACTTTGACTTCGAATCGAACGATTCGAACTAAAAATCGTTTGACTATTCGACCATTCGATAGTCGAAGCACTGTCTCTTTAAAAAAAATTCGACCACCTACTTTGCCACCTAAAACCTACTGAACCTCAATGTTAGCCTATGGGGAAGGCCCCTATAGGCTTTCTAGGCAATTTGTGATCGAAGGAAAATTGTTCGATCGATGGATTAAAATCATTCGAAGGATTTACTTGTTCGATCGAACGATTATTCCTTCGATCATTCGAACGAATATCGCTAAAACCTTCAACTTCGATATTCGAAGGCGAAGGATTTAACTTTGACAGTCGAATATCGAGGGTTAATTAACCCTCGATATTCGACCCTAAGTAAATGTGCCCCTAAGTTTTTTGAAAAATAAGGTCTTGTGGCAATTTATTATTTTGGGCTTGTGTTGAACTATAAATGCCTATATTATATTTTCACCTTAATGTGTAAATGTATTCCTAACAGCATTCAAGTTTCGTACTTCACGGATTTTTTGCTTAGACATTGTTAAAAAGAACTGTTTCTTTTTCATGGACTGAAATCTGCAATATTATACTGCATGCAATGGATACTCAGGCAAAGATGAATGCTGTTTTAATGGAGAACCAAACCCCCCCCCCCAAAGTGCATTATATGAAAAATATGTCCCTAATTGTAATTGTCCCTAATAATAAAAATAGCAATCCAGCGGAGCTTCTTCTGCATCTTCGGTTTTCTTCAGGAAAGGAGATATTTGGAGCCAGTCCGGTGTTTGCACCAACCTTGCATGTGCCAGAAACTCCGTAAATGGCCAAAGAGAAGGAAGAGGATCCAAAGAAAACTGAAGATGCAGAAGATGGAACCCTTGAGCTCCGCTTTGCTACTCTGCACGGATATGTGAGCATCACAATTAGGGACACATTTTTCACTAATGCACTATGCAGGGAGGAAGCAGGGAGGGGGGCTTTTTTACATTGGAGGGGCTAGTTCTCCTTTAATTGAACTTTTCTCTTCCAGTACTGACGTAACCCATTGACATTCTATTGTTTTCTTTTTGTTCTGTGCGTAAAAGGGCACAACGTATAGAAGCAAAAAAAAGGCGAAGTGCCATAGCTCCAGAAACGACTAGAGACAGATGTGTCACTATTGTAAAGGTTTGTAGCGATGAGCCAGCGAAGATGAGAAAGTTCAGAATTTCACTTTATCATGACGACCAAAATTTTTTTTAAAAAACCCTGATGAGTTGATCACCTACATTCTAAACGCCCTGTAAAGTAGTTGTATTTTTTTTTTTAATTAAAGCTCTCCTGGCTGATTAATATAAGGGCAATGCCATTACTGGGATATGGTTCATGTAAAGGTTACTCCATTTGAAAATCAATTTCTTATCTGTAGTACAAATCTGGCGGAGTTCCATTACAGCCCTTTGGATATATTGCCCGTTAGCTGTGAGTGTTGAGAAGTGGAATTGTAACTAATAATCTATAAACCTAACTTTTCATCAACTGCAAAAAACAAATTCAACTCTTCTGAAAAATTGCCATCTTTATAAAAACACATTTACATCTCTGGTAGTGATGGGAAAATTTATTCACCAGGCGCGAATTCACATCGAATTTGCGTGATTTGCCGTCTGCGGATAAATTCACAAAACGGTCTGAAAAATTTGCTGGTGAAAATCAAAAAAATGGACGCCGGCGCTGTTTCGGGAATTTTTCGCAGTTTTGCAAATTTTGCGGGAAATTCACAGATTTTTCAGCGAAGCAAAATGCCGCAAATTCGCCCATCACAAATATATTTAACATATTTAAATTATTTTCTATTTATTTCTAATGCATTTTTTCTATTTAACAGATATTTAAATTAATATATTTTTTATTGATTTCTAATAATTTCATATACAGGTATGGGAAGAGCTTTCCAGAATGCTCGGAACCTGGGTTTTTGTGGATATAGGATCTTTCCATAATTAGGATCTCCATACCATAAGTCTACTAGAAAACCATGTAAGCATTAAATAAACCCAATAGGCTGGTTTTGCTTCCAATAAGGATTAATTATATCTTAGTTGGGATCAAGTACAAGCGACTGTTTTATTATTACACAGAAAAAGGGAAATCAGTTTTTTTAAAATGTGGATAAAACGGAATCTAAGGGAGACAGCCCTTCCATAATTCAGAGCTTTCTGGATAACAGATACCTGTACAAGGAAAAAGGAAATCATTTTTAAAAATCTAGATTAGTTGGATAAAATGGAGTCTATGGGAGACAACCTTTTCGTAATGATGAGTTTTCTTGATAACGGGTTTCAACAGATTCCATATCTATATTTTGACTAGTCTTTTCTATTTTAACTTTTAGACTTTTTTAAAGTTAATGACTTTTTTTATTTTCTAAATTAACATATATATTTGTTACCACCTAGCCATTTTATTATTAAATAGAAATTTAGAAATAGATTTATTATATATATATATATATATATATATATATATATATATATATATATATATATATATATATATATATATATATATATATATATATATATATATATATATATATATATATATATATTAAAAAAACAAACATATATATTTTTTTATTTATGTTTTTTATTATTATTTGTACTCAATATTTTTGTTTAAAAACGTTTGCCTTTATATTTATTAAACATAAAGAAATATACATTAATGTATACTGAAAAAAAAAAAAAAAAAAAATATATATATATATATATATAAAAAAAATCATTTGGATATGAGTGACATCATCTTACACATTAGTGCAGCTGCTTACATTGAATATTAGGATTTAATTAATGCTTTTTACAAGTGAATATAATCCGTGCGATTCATAATCTGTGATGACAATGCGCAGCCACATTGGCACTAGACAGTGGCCCAGTAGGACTCAAATAACTCCTGATGTGCATTTCTCAAGTAAAAGACTAAAATGAGAAACCTGCACTAAGTCGGAATTCAGTTATGACGAGGGAGGATAAATTAGCCATGCTACAAGAATATGCATAGAATGAGTCTTCACAGCATGAGCTACTAATTATAATAGTAACAAATATAAGAATAGCTCAAACTGATTGTTCAGTGCTCACCTTCTAGAAATTCTTTAGAAAACTAAAGCTAGAAAAAGTTTTATTTCAGCATTTCTTAAATATACGCCGTGTTAAAAAAAACTATATAAAAAATTACTCGACTTTAGCAGACGTTTACCATATCTATTATAGAAATAGTCTTTATAATTGACATATTATACAGTTGTTTCTATATTTATCAATGTCAAGGGACCTCTGCCATTGACTTCTACAGAACCAAGACAGGTTTTAGATGGTGTATTTTTGGATTTGAGCTATTTCCAGGGTCGGGGTATAATATATCTCAAATATTCTGTTTTAAAAAAAAAAAATTGAGCTTTGACCAAAAAATACAACTCGAAAACTCAAATTTTCTTGGAAAACACAACTCAAACCTTAATAAATCTGCCCCTTAAACATTTAAAAACAGTGAAAAAACTTCGAAACTCGGCCATCAATAGGTGTAGTACGATAGTCGAAGTCAAAGTTTTTTTCCCGCTAAATTGAAATCGTACTATGAAATCCTTCGACTCGTTCGATTCGTATGTTTTAGTTTTACAAAAAAAACCTTCGACTTCTCAAAACTTAGGCAACGGCTCATATAGGTTATAGGAGGTTACCCCATAGGCTAAACAGCCATTCGGAAGGTTTAAGGTGGCGGAGTGTCGAAGTCTACGTTTTTTAAAGAGACAGTACTTCAATTTTCGAATGGTCGAATTTGTGAAGTATTTTCAATTTGAATCAAAGTCAAATTTGGCCTATTCGATGGTTGAAGTACCCAAAAATCACTTTGAAATCCGAAGTTTTTGAATTCAAAAATTCACTTCGACCCTTAGTAAATGGGCCCCTTAATAAACCGGTAAGAATTGTTCTGCCACCAATATAGATTCATGATATGATATGAATGTTAGGGCAGCCCGAGGTCTTTCTTCAATATGCAGCATCTGATACATGTGAAGTAGAATGAATAAGCTGGATTTTTTGTTAAGGTCTGGCACTTAAAGGAGAACCAAACCCTTTATATTAAAATCCCCTACCCCTCTACCCTACATAGTAACTCTTTACTTACCCCTCGTTGTAGATTCAGCGCATTGGAGTTCACAAACGCCATCTTCTTCTCTTCTGTAATCTTCGGGTCTCCTTCTGGTGCTTTGGCAATTTCCATGACTTTCAGCGCATGTGCAGTTGTTAAAAAACCGGCAGACTGCTCCAACTGCACATGCGCTGATATGGCGCTTACTTCACGAAGATTTCCGAAGAGAAGAAGATGCTCTGAATCTGCAATGAAGGGTAAGTAAAGAGTTAAGGTGGCCATACAAGGGCAGATAAAGCTGCCGATATGGGTAGTTTAGACCAATTTGACAGCTTATCTGCCCATGTATGGGGGCTTCCGATGGGTCTTCCTGATCGATATCTGGACATGATATTGATCGGGAAGGTTTGGTTTTTACCCGACCAACCCGCTGGAGCCCCTTGGCATATCGTAATCCGATCGTTCGACCATACGGTAAAACGTTTGGATTACCCCCGATATAGCCGTGCCGCTAGTGGCATATCGGGGGAAAGATCTGCTCGTTTGGCAATGTCGCCAAACGAGTGGATCTTTGAGTCTATGGCCACCTTTAGGGGCATTTACCGAGGGTAACACCTAGGCTGGGGGAGCAGGGAGGTGGGCCTATGTAGGGTAGGGGGTAGGGGATTTTAAAATAAAAGGTTTGGTTCTCCTTTAAATCTACTGCCCATGGTTGTCCATGCACAACAAGAAATAAGGAAGAGAATTTCTCACTTGCAAGTGTCCCGAGTTGGTGCAGGTTTTTGCTAATTAGAGCACTGGCACAGTAAGTCATAAGAATTCTTGGGGGTGACTTAACATTTGGCACTCCCCACTAAAAAAAAAGGCCCATTGACGTCAATGCATTTAGAGCTAAAAAAAAATTATTTTTAAAAATGTGAATAATATTATTACAATCGAGTCTTTGGGAGACGGCCTTTCCGTAATTGGTTGCTTTCTGGATAACAGTTTTCCGGATAACAGATCCTACACCTGTATTATAAAACAATGTAAATTCTTGTGAACACGCTAGTAGCGTTTTTCTTAATTTCATTGTTGTATCTTTAGAAAGGAAGCGATTTTTCTTGACATATTGCAACACACCTCTGAAAGCATAAAGTACACATGAAGTCTTTTGCAGCTGTAAAATACAGTCCATTTACTCTGGTGCAATAAGGAAAACCTTGGGGATTGCACTAAAGAGATAAATCTATTGCTCTTTGGTTAAAAAGGGGTTTCTTTTTCCAGCAAATTTTGGCATAAATCAATTTGTTTCCTACAAAGCAAAGGAAACATTTTTTTTTATTGTTGTCCTCACAGTATTTTGCATTTTATGAAAAAAATATTGTCTTTCGGTAAAAAAAACGCATTTTGAAAAACCACTACATCTTCTTTTTTTCTGCGCTTCTAAAGATGAACAACATCTTCTTTTTAGAAGGCTACATTACCCATTACACAACAGGAGCTAAGTCTTTGCATTCTGAACTAGTTGAATTTTTTTTTTTTCCAGGGGGATATAAAGGAAAAAAATATTGTACAATTTATCACCTCCTTTCTTTGTACTTCTCGCCGACTGTATATTTGTCAAAAACACATTGGCTGTCATAGCAAAAGAATTGCAGATTAACAATCTGTGAGTTAAAGAATGTGACTGACAGCTTCTCATTTCTGTTGGAAAAATACACATCTTTCTTTGTGGCTGGCAATCCATATATTTTTATACTTGATTGATAGCAGAAAGGAGCATTTTTGGTTCCAGGAAAGTTTTGCTGAAAAAAAAAAGAACAATACTCCTATTTCTTTTGGAAATTAATTAAAAAAAAAAACTACAGATGAAGGGCTTTAAGAAAGATTTTATGAGGACAGGTAACACTAGCTCTTTAGGAGATTAAAGGAGGGGAGGGTATTTGCCTTTAGAGGGGCCAAATGTATTATGGAAAACACAGATAGCAGTACAGATAGTGTAATGTCTTATCAGTCTGGAACCTTAATGGCAGCTGGCACTCTAGATGCACCCGAGTACCCCTGCGAATTCCAATGTTCACCGACGCCCTTATGGGGCCCCGGTAGTGAAACCCGACCCTAACCCACCCCTTCACCAACCCGCCCGAGCCCGAATTCTTGCTTCCATTTTAAGGCTCGCATGACCTGCCCCACCGATGACGTCACAAATGGGGCGGGGCAGGAGGCGCACATCTTTAAAAAATCAAGCAGAAAGTCGGAAGCCAGCAGTTCGGGTGGCGGATCCGGGTTGAGCTCTTCTCCCTGCTCTCCCTGCCCGCCACCCGGAAATGCTGGCTACCCACAAATGGAGGTGCGGGTCGGCCTGATCCTGCCTGACCCTGCGAGTCCCGCGGGAATTGGCCGACCCGCACAACACTAGACCCCACGCTTTCTGCTGCGGAACCAAAAGGGGATGGTGCTCTTTGGAGAGTGAAAGTTTGCAAACAGTACCGGCAGGGATCAGGCAAAAATCATGGTGTTAAAATGGGCAAAAAGGTCAGGGCAGGCAGCAAAAATCAGTGTCAGACGGGGAAGAGTAAAAAAAACAGGAATCAATTAAAGTAGTATGCTTTAGGCAGGATCTGTAAACAGAAGCCAACTTGGGCACTGTTACCAGAAAGAGCAGGGCTTTTAAAGTGGATTTCGGATAAAATTCGAATCTCGCGACACATGATGACTTCATGACGATCCACGGTAAACACGAATGTCGGACACGCGTGATGAGACTGGGACCATGCATTGGTTGTACATATGCAGTGGGACCCGACGCCGGACGTGCCGGGAGGTAAGAGAACTGACAATGGACGAGCCTGGAGGTAAGAGAACCCACCAATCTCCCGGCACGTCATACAGATAGAAGTACATATAAAAAAAAGTATAAATATTATAATGGGCAACCGTTTTTATTATTTTCAGAATATAAACCTATATCCTTGATCTATGCAATTACTCTAAATACACTGAATTACAACTGCACTTTACATACCACCCCTCCCCTTGTAACTCTGGGGTATTCTTGTCCTAAAGAGTTTGGTAGAAGACCTTTATCTTATCTATATATCTTTCTAAAATATCCGGCAAATGATTTAGAATAACTAATCCTCCATCTACTGATAAACTTTGTACCAGTGATTCCAAATTTGTGGGGTTGGTCCACCCAAGTGACCCAGCATGAACTACAGCCATGGTTTCATATATCTGATACCTTTACACAAGCTATACTGTCAAACAACAAGTCTGAAAACCCCTGTTCTATACCATTATGATCATAATAATAACGTTTCAAGGCTATCAATTTTGTGGTTAAAAGAGAACTTGCTTATACCTTATTTCATTGCCTAGTGAGCACCACACAACAAATAGAGAACTTGAGAGCCACATTATTGTCTGAATCCAAAAAAAGTCCCTCTCTTTTTTGTCCACGGAGAGAGAATAAAATTCTGTGTATGCGGATTCCCCCGTGAACCCCCGTTACTTGGATGGATGTTGGTCTCAAGCTGACCTTGGTCACTAGTATCCTGGCCTTGAGGGCAGAGCCACCTGCTTGGCTGTAAGAGCAGTTCTTGTTTTTCTGTGCTGTGGAGCAATATCTCTATGTTCTCCCACCTGTAACCCCTTTATAAAAGTCTATAAAAACGATGTCATTCCTTTGTGCAGGGTTCTGCCTCTTTGAATCCATGGAGATAAAATGTTATCTTTTACCTCAAGTGATCTCCGGTAACTGAATTTCAACGACACCACCTTTAACCTTAATTTTTAACCTTAGCCAACTAACTATAGGGCCATGATTCCTGAGGAATAACCATTTTATATTAAAAAAAAAAAGTTATATTCTAAATTCTATCTAAGAATTAAAATCTCCATCAGTTGATCATTTACAATTCACTGGAAATCATTAGCCAGAACACCCAATTTGATAATACAGGTATGGGACCTGTTATACAGAATGCTCGGGACCTGGGGTTTTCCGGATAACGGATCTTTCCATAATTTGGGTCTTCTTGCCTTAAGTCTACTAGAAATTCATGTAAACATTAAATAAACCCAATAGGCTGGTTTTGCCTCCAATAAGGATTAATTATATCTTAGTTGGGATCAAGTTCAAGCTACTGTTTTATTATTACAGAGAAAAAGGAAATCATTTCTAAAAATTTTGATTATTTGGATAAAATGGAGTCTATGGGAGACAGCCATTACGTAATTCGGAGCTTTCTGGATATCGGGTTTCTGGATAAGGGATCCTATACCTGTACCATGTTACATATTCAGAGTGTTACAATTCAGAGCAGAATGATCTTAATTTTTTCAAAATGTTCAAAATGCTATATTTTTTTTCTACAGCAGCCAGAACTTCCAAGTCAGCATGGAACACAAAAAATGGGGCTACATTTTCACATTTCTATTCACAGCTTGACTTCCTCAAGAGCACCATAGCTTTAAATATGTTATTAGTAAGGAATGTTGAATATAATCTTTCAATAATATAATCTTAAAAAAATATGAAAGGTTGACACCTGCCTTAATTCCTAAAAGACAGTTTTCCTTAAAAGTAGAAGGCACTGTCTCTGGTTCTGGTGTTTGGGAACAAGGAACCTCTTTGCTCTGATGACCTGACCTCTAGGCAAGTTTTGTCCAAATTAATAGAACAAGCAGAGCCCTAACCAAAAGCTACAGCCCTGGAATCTCTTCTGTTAAACAAAAATACATCCAGAAATCACAAGCGTTTTAGCCTTATGTGATGTCCTACAAGGTGAAAATATATAAGATAATTGGCTCCTAACAATCCATTGCAGAAGAACTTTTGGATCACACAGGGATGAAACATTAAATGGTGCAGCTAAACCACAACTGTATTTTCTATCTGATCATCTTGGTGACCACTTCCTAAGACTTGAGAGCAGGAGGCTTTTTGGATCTTAGAAATTGATCTTAATCAATGAGTTTTACATCAAACATCAAGCCACACAGAGAAATATAGATGAGGGGGAAATGTATTGGTGGGATTTCATCTCATTTTTATTTTTGTAGAAATGTTTAGTATAACAGACACAAAGCCTATTCAGTTTATTTTTACTTTGTATTTGTCTAAAGCAGAGCTGTCCAACTAAAGGTCTGCAGGATGAACGTGGCCCTACAATTTTTTTTATAAGGGTCCCAGTCTTCTCAATGGTTCCACTGACTTCCATCTATGACAGTATAAATTTTAATTTCATCTGGCTTTTAGAAACAATTGGCTCACAACATGTCAAAGTTAAATGGTCCAGTCTAAAGGAAATATTAAATGGTAAATGTAGAATTATTAATAAATTATTATCGCCTCTACTTCTATGAAGGTGTTATTATGGCTTCACTTGTACATTTTGAATTGGTTGTAATTAATTCATAGTCTGGCTGATCACAACCTTCTCTATAAACTCCATTATGTATAGATCAGATGGCCAGGACACTTATCTCACAACACTTTAGCCTAGTGGCTTTATAACCCTATATTCCATCTTAAATGTCCTTGGGCCAATTTCAGTGGTGAATTAATAAATGAAACTGCTGCGACAATTCGCCTGCGAAAAATCCACTGTGTCAAAAAAAAAAAATTGTTGTGCCTCAAAATTATTTGTATACCCATTGACTTTAATGCATTTGGACCAAATAGTCGCTTGTATAAAAATTGACGCTTGCGTCAAAATTGACACGCGTCAAAATTATTTTGACGCCCATTGTGCATTATATGAATTTTTTGGCGTTTCGCAATTTTTGCAGCAAATTTTTCCTGAAATAAAACTGCACAGATTCGCCCATCACTAGTGGTGAACTGATAAATGATTTACAGTATTCAGGTCTTCCACTTAATTACCTGAGCAAGTTTGTAAGACCAAAACAAAGTGCCATTTTTTTATATCAGCAACTAGTAAAACACAGTATCATAGTCTGTACAGAGAGATCCCATAAAACTATTACAGCATAGGTATTCCTCTGTACTAAGCACAATTCAGCAGGAACAGTCCCTAAGTTTGCTCATAGTCTGTACAGAGAGATCCCATAAAACTATTACAGCATAGGTATTCCTCTGTACTAAGCACAATTCAGCAGGAACAGTCCCTAAGTTTGCTCATAGTCTGTACAGAGAGATCCCATAAAACTATGGCAGTATAGGTATTCCCTGTACTAAGCACAATTCAGCAGGAACAGTCCCTAAGTTTGCTCATAGTCTGTACTAGGGATGTAGCGAACTGTTCACCCGCGAACTAGTTCGCGCGAACTTCGACCGTTCGCGTCCGCCGAATGTTCGCGAACGTTTGGGAACGTTCGCATTTTGAGTTCGCGTTCGATCTTTCGACCATTCGACCATTCGAATTCCTTCGACCGCTAAAAATCGAACGATTTCCATTCGTTCGAACGATTGTAAGCATTCGATTCAATGAAAAGCATTCGATCGAATGGCTTCGATCGTTCGATTCGAATGAAAATCCTTCGATCGAACGATTAAAATCCTTCGATCGTTCGAATCGAACGATTTTAGCGGTGTTCGAAGTTCGCGAACTGTTCGCGAACGTTCGCATTTTTTGCCGGTGTTCGCGAACGGCGTTCGCGAACACCAAATCGGCAGTTCGCTACATCCCTAGTCTGTACAGAGAGATCCCATAAAACTATGGCAGCATAGGTATTCCTCTGTACTAAGCACAATTCAGCAGGAACAGTCCCTAAGTTTGCTCATAGTCTGTACAGAGAGATCCCATAAAACTATGGCAGCATAGGTATTCCTCTGTACTAAGCACAATTCAGCAGGAACAGTCCCTAAGTTTGCTCATAGTCTGTACAGAGAGATCCCATAGAACTATGGCAGCATAGGTATTCCCTGTACTAAGCAAAATTCAGCAGGAACAGTCCCTAAGTTTGCTCATAGTCTGTACAGAGAGATCCCATAAAACTATGGCAGCATAGGTATTCCTGTACTAAGCACAATTCAGCAGGAATAGTCCCCTAGGTTTGCTCAGAATCTGAAAACTATGTTTTCTCTGTGGTCTCATCTTAATGACACTTTGTATATCACCGAGATACCCCCAGGGCCCTCTGTCTTAAAATTATATCACATGCTTGGACTTTACATGGCAGGATTTAAAGGGCAGATGGAAAAAAATACTTGATTGAAGAGTTGTTTTAAAGAATATTTTAGTCGATGAAAATCAGAAGATTTATAGCTACAACCTGCCCTCTATGTTAAAATCCTATAGCAGCATAGGTATTCCCTGTACTAAGCACAATTCAGCAGGAACAGCCCCTAAGTTTGCTCATAGTCTGTACAGAGAGATCCCATAAAACTATGGCAGCATAGGTATTCCCTGTACTAAGCACAATTCAGCAGCAACAGCCCCCTAAATTTACTCATAGTCTGTACAGAGAGATCCCATAAAACTATGGCAGCATAGGTATTCCCTGTACTAAGCACAATTCAGCAGGAATAGTCCCCTAGGTTTGCTCAGAATCTGTACAGAGAGATCCCATAAAACTATGACAGCATAGGTATTCCTCTGTACTAAGCACAATTCAGCAGGAACAGTCCCTAAGTTTGCTCATAGTCTGTACAGAGAGATCCCATAAAACTATGGCAGCATAGGTATTCCCTGTACTAAGCACAATTCAGCAGGAACAGCCCCTAAGTTTGCTCATAGTCTGTACAGAGAAATCCCATAAAACTATGGCAGCATAGGTATTCCCTGTACTAAGCACAATTCAGCAGGAACAGCCCCTAAGTTTGCTCATAGTCTGTACAGAGAGATCCCATAAAACTATGACAGTATAGGTACTGTATTCCCTGTACTAAGCACAATTCAGCAGGAACAGTCCCCTAAGTTTGTTCATAGTCTGTACAGAGAGATCCCATAAAACCATTGCAGGAAAATTGTAGAACATTGTATCCCCCAATAACAATCAAGAAAAAGTGAAATCCAGGGAATTGTATTGGCTTCCTGAAGTGCAAGACTAGAAAATGTTCCCATGTACAGTCAGTATATATGTCATTAGCCAAAAATGATGAAGACTGTCTGTAATTCTCCCACCTGTGCAAGTGGGGATTTAGGAAAGATTTGCACAGTGGGGGCTGCTGAGATCTTCCCCCGGAAAGTGTAAGTATGTACTTATCACCTGTAATAACCACTTGCATCGGCCGCATCCTCCACCATCTATCACCCTTGTAAAAGTAGAGACATAACAACAACAGGTTTCACATAAAGCAGAGCCGTAAACCAGTTCCCCAGGTATGATTTATCCCAAATTGCATCACATAGTATATAGATTTTGGTTTCCCCCAAGACTTCTGCTCAGATTTACAACGGCAGATGCCTCCTTGTAAGCTCCGAGTGCAATGGAAAATATTATATTTTGGTGGCTGCATATATTTCACGTTAGCTTAAAGGGAAAATGTCATAAAAAAAGAAAGTTTGGGTTAAATAACATAAAAAAAGATTTAGTTTTCCCCATCAAAGGCTTTTGTGGATGTTCAGTTTTGGGAGATTTGTTCGGGAAGAGAAGAAAGAGAGAGCGACGGGTGGGATATTATTTTATTTATGGTTAATCTATTTTTTTATTGAGAAGTTTCTGAATTGAGATTTCCCCGAATTGAGATGTTTAGTGCTTTTCATTACAAGCCTGATTCATCAATCTATGGCAATTCTCTGCTTGAAAGGGAAAACGTAGGACTCTGTTCTCTAATGGTCCAAGCAAGACAAAAGAGGAGCCAGATGGTTGTTTGAATTTATTAACTGAAAAAATACATTAAAAGACTAGAAAAAGGTAATTGTAAGGACAATTCCGCATGTGAGGGCTCATTTACGAACACAATCTCGAGTGGAAGGTACGGCATTTGGAGGAAAATTGCTATTTTTTTACCCACAATGCAGCATTTATTACTCCTCTCAAAATCCCGCCATAATAGCAGTCACCAACTGTCGCGACTTGAGCGCAATGCACCAATATAAAAGCAAATCACCATCCCTTTTGGCACAGTACCAATAAGGCTTTCTTACAACCAGAGGGCAATGTGCAATGTTCAAATGCAAATCACCATTTTTGGCACAATGCAGTGTTTTTTTCCTTCAATTCCAACATCATTGCAGCCTAGTGCCAAACACAGTTGGGTTTGTGCATCACACGGCATTAGAGTGTAGTTATTTTGTTGTGAATCTGTTGCAGCTGGTGATTTGCAGACTACCCAAATCCCATGGCAACCAGTGGCTTGACCACCATTTGGGCAAGTTTGGGCTGAAATGTGGCCAACTATTGAGGTTTAGGGTTGGGTGCAAGTCAGACTGGGGAATGACACTCCTGCACTTCTCCCAAAGATTCCCTGCATTGAACCAGAGGTGCACACAGAAGTAGCACACAGAGTAAGATGATGCGGATTATGGTTGGTTGCTGGTAGAGTTTTTCACACACATCACTAGTTGCAGCTATTTATGCAATCCACTGTGGGAACCCTAAAATTGCAGCTATGTTCAGGGTGGCAGAAGCTCCAGGGTCACCCAGTATCAGTAGGTGCAGTGGTGATTGGTCCAAATGGATGAATACTTTAGTGCATAACTATACCGTAGTGCAAGAAGCATGTTTAGACACAAGTACCATTAATAAATGGGCACAAAAACATGCAACATTTGCATTCATTTTGGTGCAGCATGACATCAATAACAGCATTAGCATCAAGATCAGACTGGACTGTCGGGGCACCAGGAAAAAACTCAGTGGGCCCCAGCAACCCAGACCCAATCTTTGCCTGCCCTCTGCCTTTGCTCCCCCCATCATTGCCCTCCCCATTGTGGCAAAAGCAAGTATAAGGTGTGTGTGCAGGGGAGATGTAAGGTGCTTACAGTGGATGAGATGGGCAGGGCCCCAAAGGGGGTGTGGGGGCCCCAGGGGTAAAGAGAACCCTGATAATTGCAACTATGTTCAGGGTGGCAGATGCCAGAGAACCCTGATAATACCATCAGGTATAGGGTGGTGGCAATCCCACGGTTACCTTGGGTCGATATGTGCAGTTGGGCATGGTTCTTCAGAGAAGCCTGGGACTTGCACTGCAAGTTGTGGAAGTTGTGTATTGATATAAACACCTTTGTGAATAGTGTCAATGCATGCACAATTTTTTATTTCTTTTCACTTTTTGCACTTGCCCTTGCATTAATGAGCCCTGTGATCAGAGGTCTAACTTTAGGGGAGCATATCCTGTGACAGTAGGGTGCCCACAGAGAAGTAACAGGTGAGACTTTTTTCTCTCTGCTTGCAACCCGGATTCCAAACTTCACCTGCATTTACATCTGGTGCTGGTGCAGGGGGTGCATGGCCAATGGATGTTGGTGGCAGGAGGGCCCACAAGTCCCAAGTTACAGCTCTGCCTGTGAGGTTGCACCTATAGTTGCTCTTATATTATACAGATTAATGGGTCTGTACAGGTGCAATTTAGGTGCAAAATGTTTGCCATGAAAAAAATATTCTGATCTTGGATAAAGCTGTAATTTCTAAAGTTGCCAATTTGGCAGTTGTTTAGATTCCTGCAGAAATGTTATTTTGAATGATTCTGAGTAAATTATGACTGCAGCAGAAAAAGCACCGCAATCACATTTTATTGCGACAATCAAGACAATGACTGTTAATAATCTGCCCCTTAGAGTCTCTTTATTACAGGGTACCCCATAGAATGTAACTGAGTGCTGGAGGAAAGAGCAGCACTTCATAATGGAGCTGCTTTAAGATAAGCTATTGTTTTTGCATAGATTTTTACTACTAAGTGCTGTACTGGTATCTACCTCTAGGTGGGACATGGGATCACTTTTAGCAGTGCAGGTGTCAGGAAGCTGTTACCTGTTACCTTTTCATAGTTCTGCTGAAGGGATTCTGGGGGGCAATAGGGGGGGGGAGACATCACTCCAACTTGAAGCACAGCAGTAAAGAAAGGCTGACGTTCATCAGAGCACATGACTGAGGGCACCTGGGAAACTAACATGTCTAGCCCCATGTTAGATTTCAAAATTAAATATTAATAAAATATGGAGGAGCACTACTAACTGATGCATTTTGTAAAAAACATGTTTTTCCATGAGGGAATTGCTTTAACAACCCCTATTGTTAAAGGGAATGGGGATGAAATAAGCTGTTTATTCTGGATCTCTTCATGTGTTACCCATACCGAGTGCTTGAGGGGTGGAAGAATAATGGGCATGGTAGAAACTGAAGGGCAAAAATACATCCAAATGTAGCTACACTTTGTTGGTCACATCGAATGCTTTGATTATTATTACTATTATTATTCATACATCTCAGTGCTGATGCTACAGGGGATTTACTAAAATCTGAAATTATCTCATTATTTAAATAAAAAAAAACAACTACCAAACTCCCATACCCAATTTTACCTTATTTATTATTAAAAAAAGCTTGATTTAATTGATTTGGGTAAAAACCCCAATAAAATTGAGCGAAAACCCGAATCGTACATTTTTTCCTTGTTTTTTTGCAGAAACACTACGTTTTTCGGGCTTTTCCAGAAAAGCTTAAATTTTTCAGATTTTTGTTCGAAAAGCCAGAAATTGTTTTCGGGTTAATTTTAGCACAAGCCATAGAAACTTCCAAATAGGATAGGGACCTTTGCCATTGACTTATACACAACCTCGACAGGTCAGATTTTTGGATTCAAGCTTTTTGCAGCATCGGGTTTTAATAAAAAATTTTTAAAAAAAAAAAATTCGAGTTTTGCCCCAAAAAGCCAAACCAGATAAATTCAGAGTTTAGTAAATAACCCCCTACAAGTCGTACAAGACACATAACATGGAATTTAAAGAAAGCAATGGCTGGGAGGCTGTGCTCACATTGGGAACATTATTGCCCACCGCTGTTTGTAAATCGAAAAAACAATTTGCCATCAGTTTTCCTACGGAGCAATGTTCCCTTCTTCAACCCCGAAATAAACAAATTCAGTTCTTAAAAAAAAAAAAAAAAAGCACCGGTCTTGACCTGAAACCCCTCTCCTGCGCTCTCAATTAGAAACTATTCAGAAGAGGGAAAATGAACAATTTGTAAGCCGGCTGGGGAAATAAAAGAAATTCGCCGCGCGTTGCCGTTTCTATGCAAGTCGTCACCTCATGATGCCTTTTCTGTCCTGCACCCACTTTCCTTTATTGCTGCAGAACACAAAAGCCTTTGCTGCGTTCATAAAAGCCTGTTTAAACAATCTCCTTCAAGTCACAACACCATATAATGCCTCATGGGGCCAATTAATGGAATATTTCTTTAGCAGTCTATGGGAAAGTTCAGGGGTGTTTAGCATAGAATACAAAATAGGTTTCTTGTTGCACACAGTGGGTGCAGGGCGCTAATCACACACTTCTATTCTTAATGAGCTTTCTTTTGGAACAAGCACAACTGGAGTAGTTTGGGGTTGATATGCTCCCGGTATGGTAATACATGAAATAGAATAAACTAATATTCCCCCATTACTGAGACTTGATCAAGAAATTATTCATACCCAACGCAGGCAAAACAGCAGGAGCTCCACTTTTCCTACGTTACAGTTAAACCTGACGTTCAGTAAATGTTACTCAGTGCCAACGAGTTCAGGAATTCAGTTAAAATCCTTGTTAAAGGACAGTCTAGTTCTGACTCATGAACAACAGAGATGGGCATAATTCTGCTAAATGTGAGCCGCATCCTATAAGCATAAACATTCCCAATGGAGACTTAAACAGCAACTATGGATTTCCAGTGGACAGGGACAGTATATTCAGCATATTTCCCACTATAAACGGAGACGTGTGATGGAGGGTCAAAACCGGGTAATCAAACAGATGGGATCAGGCAGAAAGAGTAGTCGTAATGCAGGCAAAGGTCAGCGTTCGGATATCAGAATAATCAGGAACAGGCAGGGAAAAAAACCAGGAATCACAGATAAAGTTTACAAGAACAAACAGCACAAGGCTTCAGGAACCACTAGAATAAAGATTCTATCACGGGCACCCTCTGGAAGTACTTTCAGACTATTTATAGTTTAAATTTGGCGCCATTGCGCGCTGGCGTCATCACGCCAGCACACCGGCACCTATAAGGGACACGGAGGCGCGCACGCGTGTCCATAGTGGAGCAAGATGGCGCCGGTGCTGGAGCATGCGGCGGGCGTCCCCGCAGCACAGGTATTCTTATTACAGTATCACAACCTTTGTAACTATTAGATCCAATATCATGATCAGTTGAACCATGACCAAATAAGGCCAAAAAACCATGGCTGGTTGCACAGAAAACCCTGGATGAAATGAGATGACATCCCATCAAGTTGCATGCAATGGCCATTTACCTCCCCCCACCCCATCATATTTCAGCACCCGAGGCCATTCGTCGGTCTGTAGGCTCTTTAAATTCAGTAGCACTGTCTGTTGATTCCTAATTCCTCTCTGCCCGCACCGGATAATACTGATATACTAAAATAAATAATTATTAGCCAGCAGTAAATACTCTTACAAGGAAAGTCAATTTATTTCGAGCCCGGCGGCATATATATTATGCAGGTTTGGAAAGAAATGCAGAAAGAGGGGAATTACTTTCCCAGTTCTAAATAATACGAGATTTACAGAAAGTTGCATAAAGAGTGAATAACAAATTCCATTTAAATAGGATTCCTGTTTGGGGGGGGGTATATATTATTCCTTAACAAAATATAATTCAAAGCTCTTTTTTGTAGTAGTGTTAGTGGGCAAATAATGGTTTTATGGCTTGTATCACAGAGCATTATGTCCCAGTGGCTGCACAGATCCTATCTGATCCCCATTGTAAGCAGCAGTCCTGTCCTGCTTTATGGCAGCTGAGATTCTAGCTATCTGTATAACAGAACATTCTGTCCCAGTGGCTGCACAGATCCTATCTGATCCCCATTGTAAGCAGCAGTCCTGTCCTGCTTTATGGCAGCTGAGATTCTAGCTATCTGTATAAAGAACATTCTGTCCCAGTGGCTGCACAGATCCTATCTGATCCCCATTGTAAGCAGCAGTCCTGTCCTGCTTTATGGCAGCTGAGATTCTAGCTATCTGTATAACAGAACATTCTGTCCCAGTGGCTGCACAGATTCTATCTGATTCCCATTGTAAGCAGCAGTAAACGAAAAGGAAAATCATGTGTTTGCAAACAGAAAATGATTGTTGCAAATAAAGTTTAATGTCTTATTCCAACTGGGAACCTTCCCAAGAACTTTCTGTTTTACACATGATTTATTCCTGGCACATTCTCAGGTTTGACCTTTTGAAGTGCTTTTTATTTCTTATTATTTTGATAAATTGTCACTCTCTAAGAGAAAGCCCCTCAGATGCCTTCAAAGTTCAGTTTAGCATTAAAACGTTTAGATAGTAAAACTATCTTTGCAAAAGGTCTTTATCCAGTCTGATGCTAAATGTACGTTGCCCTTGCTATTACCCTGTGATGATAATAATAATAATGATCATTCTTAGAAAGACTCATAGACATAAGACAGGTGTGTCCATGTTGTTCAGCTTTCTTTACCAAATTCTTGCCCTGGTCTACTAAGAGCAAAGACAATATTTTATTTGCATTCACTCACCGATTTTAAAAAATACTTGCTAGATATTAAACGATTGGTTCCAGCCCACTGTCACTCCCTGCAAATTTGAAGGTACCTGATTGATTCAGATCTGCCAACCCACCTGGATATTCTGCAGTTGGCGTTGATTTACACAATAGCAGGAGTTGAGCCAGGACATAAGTGGGTGTGGTCAGTATAAATGGTAGGGATGCACCAAATCCATTAATTTGTATTTGGCCAAATCCCCGAATCCTTTGTGTAAGATTTGGCTGAATCCCGAACTGAATCCAAATCATAATTAGCATATTTTAAGGATTTGTATTCATTTCCACCAGGCATGATGATTCTTCTGAATCCTGCTGAATAAGGCTGAATCCTGATGAATACTGAACTGAATCCTGGATTTGGTACATCCCTAATAAATGGTCATGGGTGGGTCTTTCCAGAGGCATATAGTCAGAAATGAACTCTTGTTGGTTGACATCTCTGTTACTCAAGCCTTGTGCTACAAAAGCTCCTACAACCATATTCTATCATATTAGAGGCTCAGCCTCCTTTACTGGTTAAAGAAGAGGTTCTCTGCTCCAACTTATGTTGGGGAACCCAAGTAATCTTCCTTCACTGCGTCAGACTGGGGAGGGTATGGGGCCCACTGGGGGTTCTGCCTTAGGGGTCCCCACAACCCCCCGCCCCAGCAATGAGGTCTACTCAATACCACCTGTACCTTGCTGCTTATACTGTTTTTGTCACGGGCCAATCGGCTCCTATTGGAGAAGTCCGGACCAAGGAGCAAGCTTGGGGTTAAGTCCAAGTTTGTGGTATCTTAAGGGGTCAGGCGTAAGCATGATCAAGTTCAGGTAAGAGTTCAAATAGGCAGGCAGCAAGGATCAGGGTCTTAGCAGAGGGACAGAAATCAGCAAATTAGATACACCCAGAACACAAGTCATTTCTATAATAAATTCTATAATCAGGCATTGAACCTGGGACCTCAGCGTCCTTTTAAACTCAAATTTCGTGTGTTGACGTCACGGTGTGTTGACGTCACTCGTTCGGCGTGATCGCATCAGTGCGCGGTGCTGGGCGCCACCATCTTGGAGGAGGAGCAGAGCACTCCTGACATTTTTCTCTTTTTGAGGCCATGATCTTGGCTGGGAATTGGACAAGCAGCAGCATCCAGAGTTTCAACAGGAGCAAGTCTGGGTCAGCGAGGCCCATCTATTTTTTTCACGGTGTCACACTGGCCCAGTCCAACCCTGCTCCTTAAACACTGGTTATACAGAACCTCATATTTGACACAGCAACACCAAAGTCAAGATTTTGTACCACAATTCATTGCATGCTTCTTCATAGCTGCCTTCTGCTACATCATTTCAAAGGACGAGCAGTTCAGAGACCCAGTGCTCCAATGAGCGGTTGTTTTCATTAATATATTTTTCCAGTCGGTGCAAGGAAACTGATGGTACAATGTACGCAAATAACTCAACATGACGCCCTATGACATGCCATTCTTTTCCACTGTAGTTCCTGGTTTTTGTGTGAAACATTTAGAAGGTTGGTGAGTCATAATGAACTATGAAATTGTTGTTACATGGATGTGAAATATGTTCCATGTAATGTCTCCTTAAAACCTCCCCCTCCCCCACCACCGGAGTATAAAATATACGTATTATGCTTAATTTAAGTAGCTTTAGCCAAGGGAAGAAATGATACTGGTGGGTAGGAGAATGGATAAAGTACAAAAGAAAAACCACAGGGAAAAACGAATATCCCAAGTCATCCCAAGATTACCAGGATGTGATTTCATCAAGAACTTGTTGACAATGTGAAATTACATTCTTTTATGTTAAGCCGATGTGCAGAAATAGAAGCAGAATGACACCTTTGTGTCTTGGGATAATAAAGATGCAACGTGTGGGGAGCACTTCCCCTTTGGTGCGTTCGCTGGGTGGGTCGCCCATTGTCTTCTGGTGCATTCGGAAGCTGACTCTGTTTATTGCCGGCATTCTGGGGAATATTTACAAAGTGTGAACAACATGAACAATGTGCGAACGGTCATTAATCTCAATCTTCTTTAATGAGTGATAATGACTTTCACAACTTACTAAATATTGTCTGCTTCCCTTTTGCAGCTCACATATTTAATTATAAAGTATCACAAAGAGGAAATAATGCCAATCTGAACTTCCAAGCAATTCATGTCGTTTATATGAAGTCTAGGCAAAACCTCTGCCATCTGTATCTCTTCGGCTATTGATTGACCTAAAAGAGTAAAATATCTGTGGAAATAGCTATAGGCCTATTTTATAGGGGGATTTAATTACAGGTTTACTGGTTGCCCCTTATATTGTAACCCATAGAAACTAAAACAGCAATGGTTGACTGCAATGGATTCCTAGATCTGGTGCAACTAAACCAGATAATCAAATATTTCCTTTCAAACATTTAACTAGAGAATGCAACCTATGCTTTGCAGGTATGGAATCTTTTATCTGGAAACCTGTTATCCAGAAAGGCGTCTCCCATAGACTCCATTTTAAACAAATAATTACATTTTTTAGAAATGATTCCCTTTTTCTCTATAATAATAAAACTGAACCCCAAACCGGATCCCAACTAAAATATCATTAATGCTTATTGGCGGGAAAAAAAATTCTATTGGGTTTAATTAGGGCTGGAATGGGCTGCAGGGAAACTGGAAAAAGATCTGGTGGGCCCCAGCCCTCATGGTCCCCAATGGCCCAAAACCCCATCCCCGCCTGCCTGAAAATGCTGTGCGCTCCCTGACCTTCCCCCGCCCGAATCATTAGGAAAAGCAGGTATGTGCTGGCTTGGGGGGTATCAGGTGGAGGGGTTTTGCCGCTGGGGTGGGGGGCCGTGGAGTTGGCAGAGGGGTGTGTGGGTAGGGGACCCGGGGGTGTGTGAGTGGGCCCCTGATGCAGCAGCCCTGGTGGGCCCTGATCCTCCCAGTGCAACACTGGGTTTAATAAATGTTTAAATGGCTATTTAGTAGAATTAAAGTAAAGATATCCAAAAAAACCCATGTCCCGAGCATTCTGGATAATAGGTCCCATACCTGTAGTATACTTCATTTGAGACTTGTTTTACATGAACCCAGTCGAGTAGTATCTACAGAATGTCAGTGGCAGACACAGTATGGGCTTCCGATAAGGGGCAATAGGTTCCCAGCATGCCTTATGGCTAAATTTTAGATTAGGAAGAAGGTCTGTAAGAGGCACAACATAATCATTAAGGAGGGCTACAACTCAACATGCAACAGATAGAGAATAGAGTTTTGTTCACCATCCCTCTACGTCACTTTGAGCAGGAAAATGCTGAGAACCTATAGTATTGGTCCTTAAATACAGCCCATGTATGAAGCTTTCCCTAATATACACTGTATAACAGGTTCACAAGAGGTTGTAAAGTCAATTAACTCTGAGTTAACATTTGCAATTTACTAGTAAGGGGGAGATTGGCTCGGGGAATAAGAGATGTTTGCAAGGTGCCCTAAGTTGGAGAAAAACTTCCTGAATATTAAATTTACCCTCAGAATGGCAGCCTAACAATCCATACCGAGACCTGCTGAACCATCGGCCCTATGGAGATACTTGAGTATCATCTAATTTGAGTCCAAGAAAACCATATCACAAATTGTAGTTTTTAATAAACACAGAGATTTGGGGAGTGCAGGATAAGAATTATTTCATATAAAGAACAAGCTTTTTATGAGATTTCTCGCTTAAGGACATGTTGGAGAAATTCTGGAGATCAGATAAAATTGTGTCGAGGATTTGCTCAGAGAATGTAAGATAGCTGAAATTAATTGAACAACCCTTTATTTTCTTTGTGCCCTGGGAAACACAAAAACATCAGCATGCTCAGCAATACCGTCAGGTAGATATAGACAATTAGAGCTTCCATCCAACAAATCTTTCACTTCTTTTCTGATTACTTTCTGTGAGGTATGACATCACGTGGTTTGATGGAATTGTGTTAATACAAATTCCAATTACCTTTCCTTTAAGCAACATATATATTTTTTTTCAAATTCTATTTTCTAAGAAATATGACTGCAATTTTAGCCTTGCCTAAGCAGAGTCCAGCAGAGCTCCAATATTGGCTATAATTCCATTGAACTCTAGAAACGTAATTGTTTACTAGCCCAGGGAGCACTGCATGATATCACTGGAATTTAAACAAATAATTGAGGGCATAATGGGCCCATTTCATAGCCAGGTCATCTACTTAGGTCTACTTACTGTAGATCTTACAACCTGCAATGACAGTATACATCTGTATGCGCATTAATACTAAGCTCTACAATGCTTGCAAATATGAGGGTGGCATGGCCCAACCTTTTTTTACCTGTGAGCCACATTCCATTGTAAAATGAGTTGGGGAGCAACACAAGCATGAATAAAGTTCCTGGGTATGCCAAATAAGGACTGTTATTGGCTATTTGGTAGCCCCTATGTGGACTGGCAGCCTACATGAGACTGTTTGACAGTACACCTGGTTTTTATACAACCAAATATTGCCTCCAAGCCTAGAATTCAAAAATAAGCTCCTGCTTTGAGGATACTGGGAGCAACATCCAAGGGGTTGGTGAGAAACATGTTGCTTATGACCACTGGTTGGGGACCACTGGCCTAAGGTGTATTTTACTTCACTATTTTTTTGCCAGCCAAGGTTTGCAATTAAACACCTCTATGGAGCAAACACTGCCCAAACGTAAGCCATGATAGCACATGTGCAACAAGCATAGTCCTTGTCAGAAGTGTTTACTACCATGTTTAGTGGTGTTGCACTCTACTCATGCACTCTTACTCAGGTAGCTAAATAATAACACAAACACTTAGATTACAGCCAGACAGGCAGAATTGAATTGTAGAGCTTTATTTTTATTGTAATTGCAGAGTAATGGTTTAAGTTGAAGGTTAGTGATAGGACCCTAGCCAATATGGACACTACTTTAGAGGCAATAGTTAAACTTGGTAGATAGGTAACGCAGCAACATGATAATATCGGTGGATCACACAATTAAGAACCTATGTCTGATTATTGGTACATTGTATATTGTCCAGATATAAGTAACTGGTATGTACAGAATGAGTAAACAAAGACAGTCAGATGGGGATAAACCGAATATTGTCAAGTAAATGTTTGAACTGAAATATCCACCATCCTGACTAAGAGCAAGTTTAGTGGCACATACTGAAAGAGATATAGAGAGAACAGGGTGAGCGGTGTGGTACCCAGTGTAACTATAGAGGAAATATAACCCTCGGCTGCCGGGGGGACTCGTGGAACAAGGAGTCCAGACCCCAGGGTCCACTTCCTCTATAGTTCTGAAAATCTCTCCCTTCACATCCGCTCGCCTACCTGAGTTGACAAGTAGGGGGTGGGAGAGGACTGGTGGTTGTGGGGAATAAGTGGATAGTAGACAGGCAAGGGTGGGTAGTAGTGTTGTGCGGGCCGACCCAATACCCACAGGACCCGTGGGTTCGGGCTGACCTCGCACCACTATGTGCAGGTGGCGGGCGGGCCACCTTACACTGCCGGCTTCCGTCTTCCCCTTTTATAGCCGCACCTGCTTGCTCTGCCCCTTTTGTGACATGATCGGGCGGGGCAAGTTGGCACGGTCTATAAAAGGAACTCGGAAGTCTGGCTCGGGAGGGCGCGGGTGGAGGGAGGGCGGATTAGGGTCTAGGGTACCCTAGTGGGTAGGCATTGCCATGTACTGGGCCTCGTCGATGACTTTTTTTTTTGCAGGGGGGGCCTAGCGAATGCCACGTACCACTGGTACCTATAAGATATAACATGATTGGTACTTCCAGCCAACCAAAATATACTCCACCCAATAATTTTTCTAATGACAAGCTAGATGTACCCTGCTTTTCAGAGGTCAAGGTGAGTGGTACATGTGGAATAAGCAACCTCTGAGGTACATTGGCCAATCACAGGACAAGGTTAATGGCACAAATGTGTCCTGCCTAGATGCAAAGCAATAATAATAAATAGAACTGCATCACATCAAGCAGATGCCATTGTTTATTGAGAGTCACGGATCTTGCTGTAAGAATCAAAGCATTTTTAATCTGATAAAGAAAATTCTTTCCATTCCTAAGAGTGTCTTTTTATTTAATAATTCGTCTTGTCTTGCAAAGAGCAGGGATTAGTTCCTTGTTAACCTATTTAGTTTATTTACTTTATTCATTTACTCGTGCATTTGCCTACTCGTTTGGTTACATTGCACTTTCATCTAAGCTATTAAATGTCATTATCAATAGTTGCGATGCAATGCAATACAATCCTTTCCAAATGTCAAAATAAATTACCCACAGTAAAATGTACAAATAATAAGGAGGTTGCCGAAAGCTTGGAAGATGTGTCAGCCTTAGCCAGGAAACTTAGGTAACCTTAATACCTTCAAAAGATCTAGATTTATTGTCAGCTGTATTACAGTACAGAGACAAAGAGATGAAACAGATCTGTAAATATGCGCATTGTCATTCAATGGAACCCACTGGAACAGACCAACCAACAACCATAGAGTAAAAACACTTGTGTTGCTTATTATATGAACCCACTTTAGATCAAACATTCTGTAAAGATGGCCAAATTTGATACTGTTAAGACTCAACAGCTGGCAAATTATTGACCCATGAATAGGCCAAAATTATAGCTTGCATGACATATAGTTAGGGATGAATCATATGTTGGGTCATTTATTGGAAAGGTTTAAAAATCTCATTAGGTAAGAACTGTATCAGTTGCCTCCAACCACACCAGAGAATGTCTCCTAAGATACTTACTGATGATGGTTTCAGGCTATGTTTTAATAGTGATACTCCCTTGTTGGTGGACAACACAAACAACACCCACTGCTAATAGTGCGATACAGGAGCACTAAGTTTATTAGTTTATTATATGAATCCATTTTAGATCATACATTCTGTAAAGCTGGCCAAATTTGATACTGATAAGGACACTTGAGGGGCCGATTCATGAAGCTCGAGTGAAGGATTCGAAGTAAAAAAACTTCGAATTTCGAAGTGTTTTTTGGGCTACTTCGACCATCGAATGGGCTACTTCGACCTTCGACTATGACTACGACTACAAATCGAATGATTCGAACTAAAAATCGTTCGACTATTCGACCATTCGATAGTTGAAGTACTGCCTCTTTAAAAAAAACTTCGACCCCCTACTTCGGCAGCTAAAAGCTACCGAAGTCAATGTTAGCCTATGGGGAAGGTCCCCATAGGCTTGCCTAAGTTTTTTTGATCGAAGGATATTCCTTCGATCGTTGGATTAAAATCCTTCGAATCGTTCGATTCGAAGGATTTAATCGTTCGATCGAAGGAATAATCCTTGGATCGTTCGATCGTAGGATTTGCGCTAAATCCTTCGACTTCGATATTCGAAGTCGAAGGATTTTAGTTCCTAGTCGAATATCGAGGGTTAATTAACCCTCGATATTCGACCCTTCATACATCTGCCCCTTAAGACTCGACAGCTGGAAAATTATTGACCCATGTATAAGCCAAAATTGTGGCTTGCTTGACATATAGTTAGGGATCAATCATATGTTGGGTCATCTATTGGACAGGTTTAAACTCTCATTAGGTAAGAACTGTATCAGTTGCCTCCAACCACACCAGAGAATGTCTCCTAAGATACTTAATGATGATGGTTTCAGGCTATGTTTTAATAGTGATACTCCCTTGTTGGTGGACAACACAAGCAACACCCACTGCTAAAAGTGCAATAGTTTACTATATGAATCCATTTTAGATCATAAGTTCTGTAAAGCTAACTTAATTTGAACCCAACAGGCTGGTTTTGCTTCCAATAAGGATTAATTATATCTTAGTTGGGATCAAGTACAAGCGACTGTTTTATTATTACACAGAAAAAGGAAATCATTTTTATAATTTTTAATTATTTGAACAAAACGGATCACATTCCTGTATAATGGATCAATGGCAAAAAATAGATATTTTCAGGGTTTTTTTTCATTTTGTGTGAATTTATAGGTTTATTTTATAGAAAGTTTGTAAAGCGATCATCAAAGCCATTGTTTGGTACACAGATCGCCTTTGCATGAATGGCCACTTCGATTTTTGCATTCATATGAGAAGTATCTGTTTCTGTATTGATGTTTCCATTTAATATGCCTTTGAAGAATTTTAAGAAGCATGCAAATTCCTTAACATTTTAGCACAGAAATGATGAAATTTTGATTTCCTAATCAGTTATCAGCTAGGTGGTTAATGCTTACTTTTCCAACATTCTAGTTAGGCCATGACTAATGATGGGCGAATCTGACTCTGACAAAAATTTGCGAAAATTTGGCAAAATGCATTAAAGTCTATGGGCATCAATTTTTTTTTGTTGCATGATGAGGCACGTCAAATGTTGATGGTGATGAAACTCAGTGAAAATTTTCACTCATCCCTAGCAATGTCTCAGATTTGTATAAAAAGCACTACAAGGACAGTACTCCGATACTAAAAAAACTGCTTTATTCCATTGCCTGCAAATGACACAATGTCTGATGTGTTTTGGGTGTAATACCCTTAGGTTCAGATTTACTAAATTCCGAGTGAATAATTTGAATGGAAAAATATTCGAATTTCGAAGTATTTTTTTGTGTACTTCGACCATCGAATTGGTCAAATTCGATCAAATTCGATTGAATCGAATGATTCGAACGATTCGAAGTATAAAGACTATTCAACCATTCGATAATCGAAGTACTGTCTCTTTAAAAAATACTTTGACTTCATACTTCGCCACTTTAAACCTAACGAGGTGCAATGTTAGCCTATGGGGACCTTCCCCAGCATTTTTCTAAGTTTTTTTTGATAGAATAAAAATCCTTCAATTGATCGCTTAAAATCGCTTGAATCTTTCGATCGAACGATATTTATTTGATCGATTGATCAAAGCTTTTGCGCTAAAATCCTTCAAATTCGATATTCGAATTCAAAGGATTTTACATGAAGGGTTTTTTAACCCTCAAAATTCGACCCTTGATAAATCTGCCACTTAATCATAGGTTAGACTTGCCCCAAACTCTTGCCCCATTTCGCTGTAAATACCCTCCTGAACCCTATTTGAATTATCCATTTAAAAGGTACTTTGGAGAAATGGAAACAGTTTATTTATTAAACAGTACTAACCAAACCATCTTTAGCTACATTGGTAAGCCAATTTATACATTTTTCTAAAATTCTAAATTAAAAAAAAATTAACTAGATTTCTTTTCACAATTGTGATTTGTTTCCAATCAATAGCATACTATATTTATGAAAGAAACTAAAATCAGAAATACTTGATCACCTTGAAAAAAAAAATACAATCACTTTCCTTTAATTTTTACATATTCAACTGTTTACAACTGTTTAAAAAAATAACCTTAATGATGACAACACACTTTCTACTGACTTACTGTATATGAAGCTCGCCATATTATAGCTGGCATTTTTTCATTTGCATTTTCAAGATTTATTGACAGACACAACTTGAAAAATTTGTAAAACTTGACATCAAAAAACATTGAAATAGAATTTTTCGCTGTGATTTCCTCAAATTGTGGTTAAACACGCTTGAATTTTAATAGACAGGCCACTTTCTGGCATTTTGTCTCCAAGGAGAAGAACATTACATAAATTAATGTATATTAGGCAATATTAGTTTAAAAATAATTCATTGTGTTTAAATTTAGTAAGAATGTTGATATCAGCTTTAAGATGTCCAACAGCCCAATGATATTTGCAAATAAATTGCCTCTTAGCTAATTGTGATGCTCTCGGGTAACCTCTTGAAGCCAAAGGAACTTTTCACATTGAAGTTCAGTCAAGTTCTTTTTCTGGGTCATGCATCCCTCTCTGTGGACACATTGAAAGAAGAAATGCACAAATCCTGCTTTGCACCTTCAATCTGGGTCTGCAGAATGGGCCGGCAGTAAATCCTTGTGTTCACAGAGCTGTGAAACCCATCAACTAAGGATAGAGACACTCTATAAAGAGCATTGAAAGAAAAAGCTTTCAGTTGCACCATGAAACATAAATTTCTGCATGTGAAGAATGATCCCATTGATCGGGCAAATTCCCCCATCAACAGTTTTTTGTTAATGACCTCTTGTACATCCTATTACTTCCACCTTAACCCCTTCCTGGAAAGAGAGACGTCTATTGCCACTCGAAGTACGTCGTTTTCTGAACTTCCTCTCTCTTTGATCTTTGGAAACGTGTCTCCTTTTTTATGATGGAATAGAAATTATAGGCAATAATCCTGAGAATTTGGAGCACGGAAGCTCTAGGAACTTCACACAGAGAAGAACATTTCTTTGTTTATTATATTTCATGTCATCATGTTGCTTTCTTATATTCCTGTCAAATATTGAAGGATGTGAGCGTATTGGAACATATATAGAGTGCAAAATATGGAACACTTGGTAAATAGCCTCTGGGAAAACTTTAGCAATGTTACAGAGGGTGATGCATTGGATTACAAAGATTCTGATCTGACTTGTTCTCCAGAATAGTTTGCTCCACTGTCACTTTTCTTATTATAACCCAAGGCATGCTGCAAGTTATTATATGCCTTTGTTGTACACATATGCTAGAACATGTTTTTGGACCTTATTGTTTCAAGCTCACAGATCCCCTTTAGCTTATAGCGAAGTTACAAATATAAGAAAACACTGCCATTCAGCCATAGTTAAAATAGCTATGTCAGTCAATAAGCAATTGCCCCAAAAATTACCTTTAATGAGCTTTAAGTTGGACTCTCAAGAGCATCTAGAATAGCAAACAGGCCTTGTCCCAAATTGTCACCTTAACTGGCCTACCCCATGTTCTATACTTGGTCCTCAAGAGAGAATTCTTAAAAGAGAACTTTTGTCACCGATATCAAGTCAATATTGCCTTTTCTACTGGGATCATTGATATACAAGACAAATGCCACACTGTATAATTTGGTAAATCCAGCTGACAAAGTTTCCTTGTTTCTTTATACCTGCTCCACGGTGCAATTGAGCAACAGCATATCATTGTCTTTGTTCTCCATGAGTGGACCATGCTGAAAAAATGTCCCTTATGCCATAAGTCTACAAGGGTTATTAATGAATGCAGCCACAGTGTGCAAAGAGCAAATTAGGAGACAATTCTCCATGTTTTTTTTACCAACAATGCAGCAAATCCACAGATGACATCCATACAGCACTCAATTATAGCAAAACCCGGTAAAGGTGTGAAGGTCTTGTATTTGAAACCAGAAATGTTCACCATTCTGCACCACTGCCTTATCAAGCTACTTGTAATCTTGCTCTGAAATGTCTGTTCATCATTTTCTTTTAAGAGGCTTTGACATTTAGGGGCAGATTTATCAAGGGTCGAATTTCGAAGTAAAAAATACTTTAAAATTCGACCATAGAATTAAAATACTTCGAATTTGAATATCGAATTCAAACCTTTTTCATTGAATTCGGGTATTCTGTGGTCGAAGTAAAATCATTCGATTGAACGATTAAATCCTTCGAATCGAACCTTTGGAACGATTTTATCGTACGATCGAACGATTTTACTTCGACTTAAACTATGAAAATTACTGTAGAAGGTCCCCATAGAAGGTCCCCATAGTCTAAGTTTTTTTAAAGAGACAGCACGTAGATTATCAAATGGTCGAATATTCGAACGATTTTACTTTGAATCGAAGTCGAAGTTGAAGTTGTAGTATCCTATTCGGTGGTCAAAGTATTCAAAAAATTAGTTCAAATTTTGATTTTTTTTTTACCTCGAAAATATCCTCGAATTCACTTCAACCCTTGATAAATCTGCCCCTAAAAGTTGGATACTAAAAGAATAATAGTTCAATTTGCTACAAAAGATACTAAATGAAAAATACTGTTACACTCGATGGGTTTGGGGAGTTTAGATCATAGAGTGAGTAAATCTGAATCATTTATCAGATTGCTTTCAAAGGTAGAGATTCTGCATGGAAAATTTACATTTGGCATCTCAGCATACTGAAAAATTCGTATTGCTATGAATGTGCCATGAATTAATTGCATTAAAGAATTCAGAGAATGTTCCTTTCCTAATGTTAAACATTTTTTACAAATGGAATGTATAAAAAAATAATTGAAAATAAACACATTTCAACACATTTACCAAATGAACTTGATGCTTTAATCACTCAATTTGCTTAAGTATTTCTTTGTTCTCAAATATATATATTATACCTATATATCAGGACCGTCTCATATAAACTACTTGTTAATGGCCTCACCCATTTAGCAAAATATGCCTAGTTTTGCTTTCATTTTTTTATTTTTTTTAACTAACTAAACTAAAAAAAAAGAATTGTAAAGAAGTGTAGTTGCGCTGCTCAAAGTAAAGTAATTTGTACTCGCTAATAAACAGAACAGGAATTAATTTTTTTTTAATTGACAATTGAGGTTTTAGTTAGAAATTCACTCCACTGGGGACAGCTCCAAATTGGGGTCACAACATCTCTTGGGGAAACCGACATACTAATTTTCATATTCAAGTTTTTTTCTGAAACTCGGTTGCCCGGCCGAACCAAATTTCAATTCCTAATTTGCATATGCAAATTAGGGGCGGGAGGTAAATCACGTGATGTTTTGTCACAAAACAAGGAAGTAAAAAATGCTTTCCCCTTCCCACACCTAATTTGCATATGCAAATTAGGATTTGGATTTGTTTCGGCTAAATCTGTCGCAAAGAATTCAGGGGTTTGGCTGAATCCAAAATAGTGAATTTGGTGCATCCCTATTAGAAATGCATGAAGTGAGTGAATGTTTTTTCTGACGGAGAATTTTTGCTGCAGTTTTGCAAAACAATCCACCAATGTGGAAATGCGGCATTTCATTAAAAAAAATCCATGTGTGGCAAAAAAAAAATTCGCTCATTACATTTGAAATTGTTCACATTTACAATGTCTCCTGAAATTCTCTTGAATCTCGTCAAAAACTCAATGGCAATTTTAATAAATATGCCCGTGGGCTGTAACGTTTATCAGACTATTTGACCTTTCTGTTGGCTGAGATGTACAACTTACATTGTAGACAAGCGACTGATCCGCATTGATAACATGATCTTCATTTCAGACACACAATTTCTAGCAAAGTGGCCTCAAGAATTTAAGGCAGTTTGCATCAAAAATGAGCTTTTCATTGACACAACAATTGACGCTATACAGCATTATTGAATATCCCTCACTGTGTGTCAGCAAACTTTCCTCCAATATTGATTTTAACTCTTAGAAACATGACAATAGCGGTGGGATTTCTCTAGGATATAGAACATATCTTGCGGTTGGATTTTTTTTTTATCTGCTTATAAAATGGCAAATGGACTTATCCAGAGTTAAAATAAATTCTTCCAGTCTTTACTAGAAACACAGAAAAAAAACAAAATCTACATGCTAACCAATATTTGTTTAGGGAGAAATAAAGAGAAAACAACGGCGCATTTATATTCACAGCAAACTTTTGACATTCGCAGCTGCTCCAAATTTTGTAACAACAACATTTGAATTTTTTAAAACTGCCAAATGTCAATACGACTTCATTTCATAGTCGACAACATTTTGTAAAACTCAACCATTTCTATGAACTTCAGGAATTATTCACTGGGAAGTCTGAACAAGTGAGAATAATCAATCATTACACACACAGCTAATTCTATTGATTAACATTTCTACTGATGCTTAGCTTGTATACTGAAATCAGGAGGCCTGGCTGATCCCTCAGGTGGTTTTAGTTTTACAGAATTTGTGGCCACTCTTTGTATATCTAGTTATTTATGGTGCTGGGGTCAATTTCTTACTATTTCTGAGAATATCTAATCAATACTTCCTCACCTCAGGTTGGCAAAAGCATTTCAGATGTGTCAGGAAAATTCCACGACTTATGGCAGTTTGCAATAGGAGATTTAATTCCCTGAAGTATCCCCATATCATCTGCTAGTTCCCTCGTAGATTGGCAATATTTCATACTCCTTAGTGAGCAGAGTCTGTGGTTGGCATTTTGACAATGTCACTCACGTCAGTAAAACAAGTTGATGTGGACAAGTGTGCTCTTGAAATTTCTGCTCGTCTGCAAGAAATACCAGCTTCGTTCAACCAATGAAATCTCAAGTCTGTGAGCTATTAAGGCAAGTTACCGTACCTCAGATATATCATTAATTTAGAATTGAAAGTTTAATGAATACTTCTTTGAAGACCATCTGATCTAGAGTATAAATATGGCTTCAACTGAAGGTGCAACCTCCATAGTGCATATGTCTATAGATTCATTTCACTTAAATATGGGGGATGTTTGCGGTACTTCAAAATGATTTCAAATTGTAACCAAAATTATTGATGGATAAATGAATTATTGCTATATTAAACACTTAACGACTTAACTCAGCTACACTGGACCTTTGCATACCCTTCTGATTCCCATGGACTAAAGGACCTTTTGGCATCCTAAACTGCGAATGCAAAAATCCTGAAAAATGTGTGATTTTTTTTATATAAAATCAGACTTTTAAAAAATCACAAATTTTTCAGAATTTATTAAATATTGAGGATGGAAAAGTCAGAATTAGAAAATCTGGTATCTCAGATCTGTTGAGGTTGCATATAAGTCAATGGGTCAAAACCCAATTTTTTTTGATGTGCGCTGGGTCTCATGCAATACACCGACGTTTTCAGAGTTTTCTGGGCAATAAAGCATAAGAAATTTGAGTTATCGGGTGAAAAATCCCAAGAAAAAAAATCTGTTTTTTTTTTCCGCAAAGTAAATTTTCAGGAAAATTTAATAATAAATAAGCGTAAAAAACCCGAGCGCATTTGATCGGAGTTTGTAGAAGAAAATGTTGAGATAAAACCAGACTTTGATAAATAACCCCCTAAAATTTGAATTGTACACTACCTTTGTTTACACACTTGATTTGTGTTTTTTATATTTCTATAAAGCTTGAAAAAATTGGGATGTATCAAGTGTAAAAACCATGAAAAACTCTAGTATGCAACTTCTCCAAGTAAAAGCAGTCGAGGTCCCATAGAAGTCAGTGGGCGCTTTGATGATCCTATTGGACATTTTTAGAGACTTTTACAGGATTTCATATTTTCTTTTGCTAGAAATTGTCTGAAAAACTCAAATTTTTAAAGGTTTTAGAGATATTTGCATCTTTAGTACATCATTCAGCGTTTTTCCCCCTTGTTCTTTTTTTTCTTTGCATCTTTTAATAACCTTCATGGCATTCATGCTTTTAGAGAAATAGATTTTATTTGTGGTTTCAAAAAACTCTAATACAGGTATGGCATCCATTATCCGGAAACCCATTATCCAGAAAGCTCTGCATTATGGAAAGGCTGTCTCCCATAGACTCCATTATAATCAAATAATCCAAATTTTTAAAAATGATTTCCTTTTTCTGTGTAATAATAAAACAGTAGCTTGTACTTGATTGAAACCTATATAATTAATCCTTATTGGAGGCAAAACCAGCCTATTGAGTTTACTTAATGTTTACAAGATTTTCTAGTAGATTTAAGGTATGAAGATCCAAATAACAGGAAGATCCATTATCCGGAAACCCCCAGGTCCCGAGCTTTCTGAATAACAGGGTCTGTAAAATATTATTTGCATCTAGATTTGTTTATATATTATTTAAAAACCAGCCTCCGAGAGCAAATTTATAAATCACAAAGCTTTCAATCTGATGCATGTGCTCGCAGCTATGAATGACATTTGACATCTGTTTGTTTATAGCACCATATCATTTTCTTGTTAAAACAATTGTATTCTAAAATACATTATATTTGCTAGTTAATTAGAAACGGTGTCGACCAACATACAGAACGTAAAATAGAAATAGCACAGTTCACCCAAAATACCTTCTCCCTCCTCTCAATATACAAAGCAGATTCACAAACTGCTCCAATATAAAAAAAAGAATATATATATAAATACATATACTATGTGTGTGAGTCTCAAACAAAGAAATAAAAACAAAAAAAATTCCTTGAATAATACATACCAGTATAATCTCCCCCACCAATGTGTTGATAGAGACAGAGATGGGGGTAGACACCTCTTCAAGGGATTATTCACACTATAAAACAATTTAGTAAACACCAGTCCAACCACAAAGGCCTCCAAACTGAAGAAGCTTTAGTAATTTAAATTTTTTGGAAACATTGAGAAGTGTGCCTGGCTGGACAATTCATAATTATTTATTTATATAGTACTGAGCAAGTTACACAGCACTTACCAAAATATTTTAATACAAAATAATGAAATGTGGAGCACTGCCTCAAAAGAGCATAATTCTAATGGTTTAGGGAAAAATAGATATCTAGGTGGATAGAAAGAAATATCCTTACACAGTGGGGGGTAGCCTTCAGGGAGCCTTTGAGTGACTGGAAAGAAGCAGAGAGTTTGACAGGTCATGGAACACGCTCATAAACAGTGAAGTTTATAGGTTTCCCTCCATTCCCTTATAGATCCTGCCCTGCTCTGCCCATGACAGATCATATTGGATAAGACATACAGTATGAGAATCCACCACTGACAGTGGGCAAAAAGTAGGAGATGATACACAAGAAATCCTAAGATAGTAGTATGAAGAGTAGGGCACCTTTATACCTACAGACATTGTTGTTGAGGAACAGTCATAAGACTGGTCATATTGGATAAGATGTACGAGGATCAACCATTGTCTATAGGCAAAAAAAGTAGTGAAGATACACAAGAAATCTCAAGACAATAGTCTAGAGTGAAGAGTATGGACACCTTTATACCTTCAGATATTGTTGTTTATTTGAGGAACAGTCATGAGACTTATCCTATTGGCTAAGATGTATAAGGATCAGTCACTGTCCATAGACAAGATGTAGGAGAACAAGAAACTCCAAAACAGTAGTATGAAGAGTTTGGGCATCTTTATCCTACAGATTTCTGATGGTCATAAAATAGATTATATTGGCCTATGTGGCACGTATCATCGTTTGTAGAAAATATCGGTTGTTAAAGGACAGCAGTCAGATTTTGGATTTTAAGGCTGCTGCCCTTGGATCAACAATTTTACTCCTCGATGCACAATACATCTCAAGTTATTTCTATCAGGCCTTTATTTGCTCTTTAGAAATGAAGAAAAACATTTTCTTTGATGCCGTATCATACAGAATTAGGACTTTTAAAATGATGAGTAAAAAATGTGTGATTAAAAAGTAAAGAAAATAACAAAAACTCCACATCTCCTCAATTTATAAACATGCATTAAAATTGATACGTTTAAAGTACCGCCATAACTTTCCCAGCTGCTGTAATTTCTGGAGTTTATGGCCCCAAACCACAACCAGTGGAAATGGAAACAGCACAGAGAGAAAGCGCCATATCAGGAAATCAGAAATCTTAATTTCTAAATATTAATATTTTCTATTATAAAAGGATAGTCGCACCTGCACTAACACAGTATACTTGCCACGTATTTTAGGAAGAAGCTGAAAGATCTGAATTTGACGGGGAAAAAAAATTCTAATGGAATGCAGAGGATTCTCCGAGATAATTGCTTAATCAAATTGTCTTCTCCCGTAAAACTGCCTAAGTTGATGATTTATCTGAACTTAAATGGGCATCATGGAGATAAATAGTTTATAGGTTTTTTTCAATGACTCATTTACGATTGAAATATTAGATGCAAAATTAGCTAAATGAACAAAGTGGTGTATGCATTTCTCAATAGATAAATTATCAGTAATGCACTACAGGGGGCAAACAGACTCTCTGTTAAAGATGACAATATACAACTTAGGATGAAGCTCTAGGTGCTTCCTGCTTTATTTTAATTAACTTCATAATTTTACCGCATGATGGCAACTATAGGGGTACCTTGATTTGATCATATAGTGCAACATTCCATGTGCAATCTACACTATGTTGCATTGAGGTGCCATGGAAAGTACAATAAAGAAAAATTCTATTAGACGAACCCCTTCCAATAATGGCCACTCTCTCCAGACGCTATGCTACTACACTTCTGATAGAACCTGGGTGCTTTCTCCACATGGATCTCTGCTGTAGCTAGTATAAAAAGAAGCAAGGAGGGTAAACCGGTGAAGAATTGGCACTTTATTCAATAAACCTTCACAAACTGCCTCTACTTCTTGCCATCTGATCCTGAGCCTCTAAACCTATGACTAAGGGCCAAGAGCCAGAAACGTGTAAGGTGTGGATTTCACAGAGGCTTATTGAATAAAGTGCTGATTCTTCACCAGAGTGACCTCATTGTTTCTTTTTGCACCAGGGAAAATGGAAATCTGTACCTCCTAGACAAGAAACTCTGAACTTAGTAAATGTTGATGGCAATAGGTAAATAGATAACCCTTTGAAACAGCTTGTAGTTATCACAATTTTGATTATCTATACTGATGCCAGGTGTGGTGCCTGACAGAAGCCTCAATCTGTTGACCTTATCTATTAGCCCAGGCATTGCTGTGAAAAAATGTATTGTGTGCTGAAAAATGCCCTTAAGGTGGCCATACACGGGCCGATAAAAGCTGCCGACAGACCGAGTTGGCAGCTTATTGGCCAGTGTATGGGACCCCCTGACGGGCTTCCCCGATCGAGATCTGGCTGAAAGTCAGCCAGATCTCGATCGGACAGGACTAAAAATCACGTCGGATCACGGCCGCATCTATTCGTTGATGCGGTCCCGCGATCTGACCGCCTGTTACAATTTGTTAGGATCCCAGCCAAACGAGCGGATCACACTGTGTATGGCCACCTTTAGACTCCAATGTATTGTGTGCTGAAAAAGGTGCATGAAAAAAAGGTTGCATAGATGTAGCTAAAATTTTTTTGCTGTTTTGTGAATTTTTGGGGAAGTGAAATAGGACAGATTCCCTCATAACTACGCCATCGTTTAATGGGCTATTTTTTAAAATATAATTTGCCTCTCATAGTTACAAATTTAAAAAGATTAAATAAGCAAGAAAATATCTATTTTCTGTTATCTATTCCAATTAGTTTGTACAATTCAGGGTAAGCAGGCAACAGGTTATACATGAGATTATAGGAATATCGAAGAACAATATTTATGGTAAAATTACCATAACTGGTAAACTGGTCAAATTACCATAAACTGACATGTTACTACCAGTCAGAAAGTCATGGGAATATTTCTTAATTGGCCGTCACCTGCTAGCACTGTCAGCATATAGTGATGGGCGAATTTGCTCCGTTTTGCTTCGCCGGACAATTCACAAATTTTGTGCAAAATTTGCGAAATGGCGAAAAATTTGCGAAACTGCGCCGGCGTTTCGCAAATTTATTCACTGGCGGCGAATCGCACAAATTTGCCGCGAATTCGCGCCTGGCGAATAAATTCGCCCATCACTATCACCATACTGTATATTGTCGACGAAAAGAGACTAAGAACACTAATAACTAGAACTTTACACTGTCCACTCTACCCCACCCCATAAACCACAATGGAACAAATGCCTTCCATCTTTGTAACATAAACCTTCCAGTGGAAGATAACCTTTACTCTTCACTCATATAATACTAACTAATTAAAACCTGAAAAAAATAACCACACGTGAAAGTATGCTTTCCAAGTGAAAGTATGCTTTCCAAGTGACCCCAAGATTGGATGATGGGTACACTTTATTTAAACGGCAACCAAGCAAGTATCAGAAGAGACATTAATTCAAGAACGCCTCTTCATAAATCTCTAGACGGAAAATTCAGTTGCTTAAAATCATGTAACAAAAAACACACCAAAAACTAATTCTACTCTTTAGTTCCAAAGAATCTTTGGACCAAGCAAGTATCAGAAGAGATATTAATTCAAGAACGCCTCTTGATAAATCTCTAGTACAAAGTTGACTGTTGTGTTGGAGGCAGATAATCAACAGTTAATTGAAGTATTTAAAAAAAATCTAAATTGTTACCTTATTTATGAAAATTCAGTTGCTTAAAATCATGTAACAAAAAACACACCAAAACACATTCTACTCTTCAGTTCCAAAGAATCTGCAAAAATTCATATTTATTTAGGAAATTTGAATTTAACATGGCTTCAATGTTGAGAATACGCCTCCCATTAACTTCCAGAAAAAGGTGGACGTTTTAGCTGTTGTTTTTTTACATTTTAATTTTTAATACACTCAAATTCATTTTTTTTAGTAAAAACTATCATTTGAACATTGATCTGCCTCTAAGTGTTTTGTTTACCTCTGTATACCCAATCGTCTAGGGACTCTTACCTTCAAAGGTGGGTTTATGTTGATCAAGTCCATTTCTGAGTATTATCAATGACATCATTTGGTATCTCCCTGAAGCCATATTTAACGATTGACATACAACCATTGATACAACCATTGTAGTAGCATTCCAAGACAATGGGTCAAGGTAGAAGTGCTGTCCTTCAAAATGCCACCAGTCCTGTCTGCCCCAATTCCCGTTACGGCTATAAGTGACCATACTCATGTCACATGTCATATTCATTGGATTATTGACTCTTTAAAGAGACCCTAGGCAACACTCACTTTGCTTAAATGAATGCATTAGCCATTGCTGACATCAGTACTTTCATCATCGGTATCTGCAGATGTTAAATGGTTCCAAATACATTATAGAAACAGCCATTATGTGTTTTCTCTTTTTTTCCCCAACAAAATCTAGTCACTGAACGGAGTATAATTTTTAACTGAATGCAACACACACCATTACCCTGACAGCTCAGTATCAGTCTCACACTTGAAAATGTTCTTCTTTCCATCACATACAATGGAACAATTTGACAGCAATTTCACCTCATTGTGTAAGGTTTAATTTATGGCCTGCTGCCTGATGTCTGCTATATATTCTGTCTAATTTCTCTTCTGGCTGAGTGCTAGGGAGAGCATCCAAAAAAGAGCTCCCCACGGCCTTGAGAGCTAACAATTTTTTTACACGGGAAATAATAACCAGTAGTGCTAAGTAACTGCTATCTCTCAACTTCTTAAAGACTTAGAAAAAGATCTTCCATAGATATAGCATGCACCCAAACTCTAGTGGATGTTTAATGAATCGATACATAACTTGATTTTTTTTCTTCATTTTTCCCCTATCTTGCCCCAAATTATTAAGATAAAATGAAGACTTTGTAGCTATTCCCATTGTACTAGTCAACATTATGACTGATCCTGCCTTGACTATGTCTTCGATTAAAAAAACGAATTTGGAACACACATGGGATGTAGTCAAGATAGATATTACCAAAGAAATACACTTCTTCTTCTGGCAAGTAGAAAAACTCACAAACATACAACTTTTGGCTGATTTTCTAAAATGAGAATGTTCCTTTGAGTCTTTTGAGTCTTTTTCAAGTTGAAGTTTTCCAAACTTGAATTCTTCGATCAAAAAAGGCTGTCAAAAACAGTCAACTGAACAATTGTGGCAACTAAATAAAGTTTATTTTGCATTTTCAAGGTATTTTAAAATCAAGAAACAAAAAATACATTTTGCAGAATTGTAAATAAATAAAAGAATGTCATTTTAGTACCATCTGTTTTTTTTCATGTGATCAAGTGTTTCCCCCTTTTTAGTAAGATTTGTGGTTTTTGAGTTATTTAGCTTTTTTTACACAGAGTGATAGTCTGAGACAATTTGTAATTGGCTTTAATTTTTTTTATTTGTGGTTTTTGAGTTATTTAGCTTTTTATTCAGCAGCTCTCCAGTTTGCAATTTCATAAATCTGGTTGCTAGGGTCCAAATTACCCTTGCAGCTATGCACTGCTTTGAATAAGAGACTGGGACATGAATAGGAGAGGTTTAAATGAAAGGAAGAGTAATACAAAGTAGCAACAACAATACATTTGTAGCCATACAGAGCATTTGTTTTATAGAAGGGGTCAGTGACCCCCATTTAAAAGTCAGAACGAATAAATAATTAAAAAACTATAAAAAATAAATAATGAAGACCAATTGGTAAAGTTGCTGAATTGGTCATTCTATAGCATACTTAAAGTTAAGGCAAACCACCCCTTTAATTAAAAAAAAGTAAAAGAACAAGTATATCAACCTCTTTGTATAATAATAATAATATATAAGATTATCTGAATACTCAAGAATAAAGGTAGCCACACACAGGGAGATCCACTCGTTTGGCGATGTCGCAAAACAAGCTGATCTCTCCCCGATATGCCCTCATTGAGGTGGCCGATATCGGGCTGATCCGATCATAGGCTCTAGGGCCCAACGATTGGATCAGAACGGAGGCAATACGGGTGGTCGATCGCGGGACTGCATCAACAAACAGATGCGGCCGTTATCCAATGGGATTTTTTACCTTGCCCAATCGACATCTGGCTGACTTTTGACCAGATCAATCGGGGAAGCCCATCAGAGGGCCCCACACACGGGCCAATAAGCTGCTGACTTGGCCTGTCTGCAGCTTTTATCGGCCCGTGTATGGGGGCCCTTAAGAGTTACCTTTAGAAATTGCTTGGGTTTGTTAGAAAACCTCCTTTTTAGGGCTAATACTCAGACATTAATGTTCCACCATTTAATTGGCAAAAGTGAAGAGACAGGAATTGATCATTATGGCAAAGGACACATGAGCACACTAGAATTCATCTGGTGTTCAAAGCTTTACTTTAGATTTTTGTTGATTCGTAGAAATAAATGATTTATGTTCTAGTTTGTTGCAGTCTGACAGATGGCACCAACAAACATCACAAATATTGATAGGCACACATATGGCCCAGTATTAGAAGAGAGATATTCATATCGGCCCAAGGTTAGTATAACAATAAATGGTAGAACAGCTCTTTCTGCCAAGACTGGTGTATAGTTAGAAGCCAACAACACATTGCAGCATTAGACACCTTTCAATTATCTCTTAGACAATATTCCCCAAGACACTTTGACTCCGGGGCAGTATATAAGTTAAGGCTTTCAAACACTGCCCTTGAAAAATAGAGGCACCGAGGTCTTGCAGTTGCCAACCAGCCATCCGTTTCTTTCTCTGGCCTCAGTGAGAAACCCAAACAAAAGAGTAACTCGTAACATTTGTCATTTCACTTATTGAGAAATGTTCCTTGGAATACTGGCCGTGCGGAGCCAACAGCCACGCCAATACAGATTGCATTAAGAAAACCCTAGAGAAGTCAATATATCAAGGCTGCGATTCTGAAGCAGGATCATGGGCTATTTCAGAATAAATAAGCTTATCCTTTATTGAAATAAAATGACTTGCTTCGTGGATAGAAGTGGACTTTTCAATTCTTCAAGTGATCTTAAACCTAAAGGGTCTTGGTGTTTCCGAGCAGCCGAATGACGGTTTTGCACCCTTTATTAGCCAACAGAATGAAAGAACGTGTCTAGTACTGCAGGATTTAGTCTTAAAGTGACACTGTATCCTATTTTAATGCAGAGTTCACTTTTACAGTAGCAATTTACCTAACAAAAAATAGGCAATGGACTAATATAGGACCATAGTTTTGAATAGGTTACTTACACTTACACAACATGGCATGTTGTGTGCACGAAATAATTTCACATGTAGAGGGGCAATTATTTGTTATATTCCATGTTTGAGGGCCATATTATATTCAAATGATGATGTATTACAAATGTGTCTATTGGGTCTCTGGATAAAATGGGGGTCATAAAAACCCCCTTGGAGGGCCACATCCAGTTAAACAGCCAAGTCCAAGACCCAGTATGAGGGTATAGCTTATTGTTTGTGCAGAACATTTCAATATTCCCTTGTATCCTTTTGTTTGTTTGTGGGTGCAACAACTGGAGGGCTGCACGTTAAGCAAAGAACATATGAAGTGTTACTATAACCATCGTAGTCTTCTGCTGTCACCTTGAACTACTATGCTCGTTATACCCCAGTCTGCCTAACTACTATTTCTACTGTGGATCTCCACCCATGGCAATTAATCCTATTTATACATTAAGGTATAAATACAGACCTTGTTTTTGTAGTATATATATATATATATATATATATATATATATATATATATATATATATATATATATATATATATATATATATATATATATAGCGAGAGAGAGAGAGAGAGAGAGAGAGAGAGAGAGAGAGATAATAGATAGATAGATAGATGATAGATAGATAGATAGATGATAGATAGATAGATAGATAGATAGATAGATGATAGATAGATAGATAGATAGATAGATAGATAGATAGATAGATAGATAGATGATAGATAGATGGGAATTTGTACAGCATCAGCAGGAAGTAGATGATAGAGATCTACTGGTAGGTGTGGTTTTTCTGATACTTTGTATCCTACAGTGCAGAGATGTTAACCCCAAATTGCTACAATGTTATGAGCCACACACTTCTGCCATATTCTTATTTCTCCAAGCGGATCTGGAAAACACCAACACTGTGCTTGAACACAAAACCAAAGGTTCATGCAGTTTCCGGCTGCAATACACGGTCCATTCTTCTACTTGCCGGGCAACAATCTAAAAGTCTATAAAAACTCACTTGGTCCCTTAGATTTTTTTTTGTACCTTTCACAACCGCCCTCCCTATTTCAGTGATGTAAGTGGCAGATTTGGGTCAGAAAAATGTGTGTCAGACCTGGTGTAGCTTGTAAAGTGTAGGTAGGGTGGGGTACAGACTATGCATTCTGATCAGTAATGGTCTATAGAACTTTCATACCCTGGAGGAAATAATGTAACTGGAGAATGAAGGTATATTAGCAACTGGGCAACCACCCTCAAATCCACCACCAAACATGCACAAACAAAGACTGGTGAGCTGACAATCCACATCTAAGGACAGGTTTATATGCAAATAAGTCAATTCAAGTAAGATTTCATTAGCGTTACTTTGATGAAGAACTCACCACAAGCTTCATTTAACATGATTCAAAATGAATGCATTTATTTAAATAATATCATTTACCACCCAAAAATGTTTGCGTCTGCCTGAAATAGCAAGTGCCACCTTAACAGATCCAACTGTCAGATTCAGCTGGAAAGAAACAGGCTTTGACATCATCTGCTATAGTGAAGATTCTGTTTCATCTTGGAGTATGTCTGTATTAAATTAGTATCACAGCTCAAATCTGGGTGATTTGTATCACATAACTGTGTCATGAGTGTTTCCATGTGCGGAATATCATACATAGTGTTGCACTTGAAGAGTACAGCATGATTAAAAAATGGTGCAAGAAGGAGAGAGAGATAAAAACAAAGAACGAGGGAAAAAGAGACAGGAGATGAGAGATAGGCAAGAAAAAGACTGAGAGAGAGGAAGGAATGAGGGAAAGGGTTGGTTAAACTGGCAGTTGTTTAATCAGTGGAACAATATGAATTCCTAATCCATTTAATATAAACATTTAATAACCCCCGGGATATTCTATGAATCTGTGAAGCATTAATGACCATACTAGAAACAGCCCATAATGTCCCTCTAGAGTATTTACAAATCCATGGAAGGGAGAAAATAGGTCTATAAATTCAACTTCAAACACCTTCTATGATAAAAAAAAACCCAACGCCCCAGATGAGCAGCAGAACATGGGTGGGAATAGGTGCAAGTATTTTCCACTGTGTTCAGTCAACGTGAACATCTTGACATGCAGTTACTAGCCTGGTGTTTTTCGGTGGCAACACAGGTTTCATGCTAACCATTTGATTTCTCTACTTAACAATTTTTCTCCAACAGGGAAACAGGGAACTTGCTCGGTTGTGGGTGTTTGACTTATATTTACTAAGCTCCTTTATTTTGTAATTGGACAATAATTTAATGAGCAATAGTGAAGAACTCAAGAATATAGAAGCCCCTTCAGTAATGACAGTGGGTTTGCCTCACATCTGCTCTTGGAAAAGATCTTCATCTAGATTTGTTGGGGAAAAATCAAGGCTACAAAAAGCTTCTTTAAACATCGGTGACTTCTAAGAGGAAAAGGTCCAACACAACCACTTGTATATGCAGTGTCAAACTTGTGTTTGATCTCCTGTTTGGAACTACTATACCCAACGTGGTATTAGCTTTGTGTATTTCACAGCAACTAGTAGTAACTTCATTGAAATATATGGAAGCCCCCCTCCAGCCAACACACAATTCCCAAATACAGAATGTATTGGGGGTTTAACAACTGGACACAGTGACTTTGACGCTCATTGTGTATTTCATATATGCAATTAACATAGCAGGTCAACATAACTTGTGGCACATGCGATTCATTAATATGAATCGCTTCATGGGTGTCCCCATCATAGGCATGATCCATTAAAAAAACAATTTCCTGACTTTTCAAAAGAAGATCCATATCTGTTGGAGGCAGTGAGTAAATCAAATATAACGTTTGAGTAGTGTTACTCTGTGCTTCTGTCTCTCTTTCTGGCTGGTGAGAGAATAATCCAGTCAATCAGACAGAAAATCTGTAAACAGAGCCCCTAAGAGAGAGAGATGAAAGTAGGGAACGGCATCCTTCTGCAGAACCCAGTAATAAATAAATAAACAAAGGAGAAGTCCTTATGGGGCACCTCCGGGGGGCACCCTCTGTATCTAATGACCCAACATCTCTAAGCAAACAGTATCCAAGGCTAAAATCTGTTTTAAGCCTCCAACATCACAGTGTCAAGACTGGATCTAACCTGAAAGAAGCAATGAAATAGGATTTTTATAAAGCCCCCCCCCCCATCCTTGATGCTTGAAGCATTGCTCACCAGCATGGATAAACACTGGTAACAGGTGATTGCAATCAGAAAGGGTTAACCATCAACATATACGAGCACCCATCGGATCAAATAGCCAAGGGAGGTTGAGCGCCTATAGGCTATATAAGGTGCAAGCAGAGGAAGAGTAAAGGGGAACACTACCTTGCAGTGAGAGGAGGCACAGGACAAATCCAAGCATCCAAATACTGTGCAGCAAGCAGGGTCTCATCTTCCCGGTGTAGAATTCCTCTTCTAGGGGCTGTTGGTTCTGTGCACTAAATGTGCTCTTCTTCCTCTTCCCTCTTCAATCAGCAGATGCGATCCCTCCAGCAGTGGGTCTCCTTTTCCTTTCTTTCACAAGAGCTCTCCCAATATCCAGGTGGAAGGGGCTTTGCTGCTGCCCCAGATGCCCTGATGCGTTGGGTACCAGAAAGGATGCTCCAATGCAAAGCTGACTGGTTCAGGCATTCACCCAGTGTCTGTATCCTCTCTCTGCAGCTCAGTGTGCTGAATGTGAAGCGAGTAGGACAAGCTAAAGCTTTTTTTCCTATGCTGATAGGTGCTCAAAGCCTAAGAAAAAGAAAAAAAAAGGATCCTGCTGCTGCCACCTAGTGACAGAAAACTACATGCCATCCATCCCAACTGGCTTCTCTCATCATTCTTTCCAGGATAAGGTGCAGATAGGATCACCCGGAGCTCACAATGCAGAGCTGTAATGGACAGAGCGGGATAGAATCCTCTGCTGAATGTGTCAGTGCTGGAGGATAGAGGCGGCTGATATGCAAAAGAAAGGAAGGGAATCATCTGCAGCACGGAATGATAATGAAGTTTGTGAGTCTGGAATGAAAATAATCCCAGGAATGGATGCGAATTGAGCCTGTGCCATATTCTGATTTCTGATCAGGGTTTCTATTCTTTCTTCCCCTCTCCAGAGTCTTCACATAGAACCTAGTTAGGAGCCAACAGTTCTGACTCTCTCTCTCTTCCTGTGTCATTTGCACCATATGATGGTCAGTTCTTGGAGGGGAAATACTTTGTATTGAGCTTTAATTGATGCACATAAGGGTTTCATTGCAAAGGCAATGCCAAAGGGCAATATATCACACAACATAGCATCCATCCAGGTGCTATTTATACTGTCTATACTAGCTATTGCACCTTGCCTTGCACCTTGCACATGAACCAAAAAGTAGCACAAACACCAGCATCTGCCCCATGAATACAGAGTTGGTGGTGAAAGGAAGGTAGTTATAACATGGGTAAAATCATAACATGGCAATTTTTCTGCATTTTACTTGCGTTAGTAATGAGTCCACTGGTGTATACACAGTCCTTTACATCTGCCGACACCTTTCCCATAGAATGGAAGTTCAGCGGCGTGGCAAGTAGTCACCAAGCACCAAGTCAAGTAGCATTGCCATGGGTACCAGTACTACTTGGGCATGCTCTGATGAAGTTTAAGGGATGAGGTGGGAAAAATGGTTTAAAGGAATACAAAGAGAGACACAGTAAAAGTGTTGAAAGGGTCACTGCCTGCTCAGCTCTCATTTCCCTACAGAAATAGGGATTGGTAGCACTAGATAGGTACTTAATATATAGAGACAAGAGGAAAGTGTTGGAAGGGTTACTGTCTGCTCTCTCTCATTTCCCTACAGAAATAGGGATTGGTAGCACTAGATAGGTACCTAATATATAGAGACAAGAGGAAAGTGTTGGAAGGGTTACTGTCTGCTCTCTCTCATTTCCCTACAGAAATAGGGATTGGTAACACTAGATAGGTACCTAATATATAGAGACAAGAGGAAAGTGTTGGAAGGGTTACTGTCTGCTCTCTCTCATTTCCCTACAGAAATAGGGATTGGTAACACTAGATAGGTACCTAATATATAGAGACAAGAGGAGAGTGTTGGAAGGGTTACTGTCTGCTCCCTCTCATTTCCCTACAGAAATAGGGATTGGTAGCACTAGATAGGTACCTAATATAAAGAGACAAGAGGAAAGTGTTGGAAGGGTTACTGTCTGCTCCCTCTCATTTCCCTACAGAAATAGGGATTGGTAACACTAGATAGGTACCTAATATATAGAGACAAGAGGAGAGTGTTGGAAGGGTTACTGTCTGCTCTCTCTCATTTCCCTACAGAAATAGGGATTGGTAACACTAGATAGATACCTAATATATAGAGACAAGAGGAAAGTGTTGGAAGGGTTACTGTCTGCTCTCTCTCATTTCCTACAGAAATAGGGATTGGTAACACTAGATAGGTACCTAATATATAGAGACAAGAGGAAAGTGTTGGAAGGGTTACTTTCTGCTCTCATTTCCCTACAGAAATAGGGATTGGTAACACTAGATAGGTACCTGATATATAGAGACAAGAGGAAAGTGTTGGAAGGGTTACTGTCTGCTCTCTCTCATTTCCTACAGAAATAGGGATTGGTAACACTAGATAGGTACCTAATATATAGAGACAAGAGGAAAGTGTTGGAAGGGTTACTTTCTGCTCTCATTTCCCTACAGAAATAGGGATTGGTAACACTAGATAGGGACCTAATATATAGAGACAAGAGGAAAGTGTTGGAAGGGTTACTGTCTGCTCTCTCTCATTTCCCTACAGAAATAGTGATTGGTAACACTAGATAGGTACCTAATATATAGAGACAAGAGGAAAGTGTTGGAAGGGTTACTGTCTGCTCTCTCTCATTTCCCTACAGAAATAGGGATTGGTAACACTAGATAGGTACCTAATATATAGAGACAAGAGGAAAGTGTTGGAAGGGTTACTGTCTGCTCTCTCTCATTTCCCTACAGAAATAGGGATTGGTAGCACTAGATAGGTACCTAATATATAGAGACAAGAGGAAAGTGTTGGAAGGGTTACTGTCTGCTCTCTCTCATTTCCCTACAGACATAGGGATTGGTAACACTAGATAGGTACCTAATATATAGAGACAAGAGGAAAGTGTTGGAAGGGTTACTGTCTGCTCTCTCTCATTTCCCTACAGAAATAGGGATTGGTAGCACTAGATAGGCACCTAATATATTTTTTTATGTTTGTATTGAAAACTTTACAACACAATATGAACATAATTTACATTAACATTACAATAACACTGTATTACACTCATAAAGAACCAAAAACCACAACTACAAACAAAATAAGGGTGAGAAATGTGTTCTCTGTAATCATGGCACCAGAATTCTACTAAACTTGGTCAGGTCACTTATCATTGCCCTTACTACACTGTCTATGGGAGTAGTGTCCGCTGGCCATTTTTATGTATTATATTTATTTGGTCACTCAATCTCCTTAAGTTTCTCCTTCTCCTCTTTTTTTAACAACTGTGGAGCTGCCAGAGGATTCAATACTGGATTCATCCAAGGGCTGACAAGCCTGAGGAATCTCACTGACATGCAACAATGTCTGACTGTCAACATCACCTGGGTCTATTGAGTCACCCCAGTTACCTATGGGTTCCTCTGGAGGTTCCTCTGGCTCCTGTGGCTCAGACGACTTGTTGCCATGGTTGGCTAGGACCTGGTACCTATTGGAGGTAGACAAAACAGATTTTCCTGGGTGGGATCTCTTTTTACCTTTTGGAGCCTGCATCTCCCAGACAGGGTCTGATGAGGGCTGACTACCAAGATTTTCTAAATTAGGAGTAGCGCTGAGGTGAGTCTCCTCATCAGCATTTTGCAACCCATGTGAGTGATCAAGCTCTTGAGAAAGCTTTGTACCAAGAGGATTAGTAAAGAAGGGACAATTAGGGAATTAGAGGATGTCTCAGGGGCCTCATTTGATGGTTGAGAATGAGTGGCCTGAGAAGACTGCTGACTCTGTACAGAGCCCAGACTATGGTTTGACTGTGGAGCATCATGATTCTGAACAATGTTATTTTGCACTTCTACCACTGTACAAGAAACCCCATTTAAAGCAGTCTTAGGAGCAACAAGAGATTAACCTGTAGGGGGTGACAGCTGAGGGACAGCTTCTACAGGAGCACAACTGACAGTGGCCAAGGATGTAGAGGCATGGGAACCAATACATACTGAAGCAAGCTCTGCCCTAGATGATGGAGCAGGTGAAACTGCTGGTTGAATGTCACTCATAGGGGCAAATTCACTAAGATGCGAAGTTGCGCCAGGCGCAACTTCGCCGCACTTCGCCGCACTTCACCAGGCGTAGTTTCGCCAGGGCTCCGCAAATTCACTAAAATCCGAAGTTGTGCACAGGGGTAGCGTAAGGTTGCGGAGTTGCGCTAGCGTTGATTCGCTATATAATTTGCATACGGCGCAAAATTCAAATTTTCAATGAAGGAACACGTATCTGCACTACAAATGCCTAGAAAACCTTCAAATCAGCAAATAAAATTTATTTTATTTTTTATTTTGCCCTAAACATGTGCCCACTGTCTAGGTAAGTTGCCATGAGTCAGGAAATGTAGGGGGGAGGAAGGGGAGCCCCAAAAAATTTTCGATCTTTTTCAGCCTATCAGCCATCATGTAGAAAACACGCCAGCGTTTTTTGGGACTTAGAAAAAAAATTGACTTTTTTTTAAACAATCCCTATCTACTCTATTGCGCCAGGTCTGAGGTGGCGAAGGAAGTCTAGCGTAAAAGGTAGCGTTCAGTACACTGCGCGCGTTAGTGAATTTGCGTAGTTTCGTCGCTAGCGAAAATTCGCCTGGCGTAAGGTTGCGAAGTAACACTAGCGAAACTACGCCATCGTTCGTTAGTGAATTTGCGCAGTAGCGAAAATGCCAAACGCTAGCGAATTAACGCTAGCGTTCGGCGCTTCGCGGCTTAGTGAATTTGCCCCATAGTGTTGGGGCAGGTCTGAGGTGGCGAAGGAAGTCTAGCGTAAAAGGTAGCGTTCAGTACACTGCGCGCGTTAGTGAATTTGCGTAGTTTCGTCGCTAGCGAAAATTCGCCTGGCGTAAGGTTGCGAAGTAACACTAGCGAAACTACGCCATCATTCATTAGTGAATTTGCGCAGTAGCGAAAATGCCAAATGCTAGCGAATTAACGCTAGCGTTCGGCGCTTCGCGGCTTAGTGAATTTGCCCCATAGTGTTAGTTTCAAGCAGTCTAGTTTGGGTCAGGCCACTAGTTTGTTTTGGGCCTGGTGTCATTACCAGTAAGCAGGGCAGTTTCCATTTCAAGCAGTTCACTAGTGACATTATGCCAAGCCATGGGACAGTCATCATGTACATTATCTGCCTCTCCACATAAATTACACATCGCTTTGTCACATGATCTTGCCTCATATCCAACCTCTCCACATTTAGAACATGCTTAACTGATCATTGAGCAGCAAAGTGTCCAAGGTTCCCACACCTAAAGCACCTTCTTGGCTGCCCTACTTAAAAGAGAACCCACCTGTCTTTCCCTATGAAGAATGAGTTTGGGAGGTGTACTTGAGCGTGGTTACGCATCCAGAGCTTAACCGTGACTTTGAAAGACCCATCCCATACACCATGTCTATCATAACATCTTCTAGGGGGGAAACAATATCACAATGATGCCGTAGCCAGAAAACAATATCTTCTATGACAATATTTTCTTGTTTGAAAACAACAGTGACATGTTTTAGAGCCTGCTTTGTTAAAGGAACCACTCAAAATTGTTTCCACAAATCATTATTTTTCTTCAAGTTATACCTAGTGAAGAACATATCTAGGTATTGAGGGAGTTTGAAACTGTTGTCAAATTCTACCTCTCTCTGCTTTATTACTGCCCACACCTGCTCATCAACCCTGAACTGCAAGTGTGCCTTAAGCAGTATATCCACAACATAATCTCGGTCTGTGCAATCCTCTATTGGGCCCACCCATTTAAGCTGCACTGCATTCCTCCTGGTAGAAGTAGGACCAGTAGAAACAGATGGAGTTTTTAAGTCAGTGCTTCTCAAGCGATTAGTGGACCAAACATTTACTGGTGGGGGTGGGGCAGGTAAGGCCTGAGGTCTGGACTCTGCTGGCTGCTGCACAACTGTAACTGATTGCTGGAGAGGGCCAACCTGGGGCATAGCTGCAGAAGAATGAGATGGAAATGCCAGAGTACTACTGCTGGGTTTGGAGGTAGGCTGCAGAACGTGGGACCTCCTCAACCCCTTCTTCCTCTCTTTAGCCCTGTCCTCCCTCTCCTTTCTCTCAACATATGAATGTACAAAGAGCTCAGACTCCTTGGAGTAAGCCTCCCTCTCTTTTCTGTGTTTCCTAGCTGCCTCATCCTCCTGCACCTCTTCCGCCTCCATATCTGGTGAGAAATAATCATCATCACAGTTTAACACCACAACCACCACCCCTAATTATGGTGGGTCATGCACCTCATTGGAGTTCCCTCCCTCTGCCATAGGAAAAGCACATACATTGACATCAGTATTGGTCAAGTCAATATCCGTTGAACAAACATTGTCTATCAAACCATCCTGATTTGCTGGAGGATTCTTCTCAACTGGACAGTGTTGCAAAGAGCTAGCAACAGGGGCTACAAGTTTGGATACAAATGAGCTGCTGGGGTACACAGATCTGTGGTTTCTGGGGTACGCTGGTCTGTGGTTTCTGGAGCATGTTGGTCTGTGGTTTCTGGGGCACACTGGTCTACTCCCTGAGCTGTGTCCGAAAACAGATAAGCTGCTGGGGTGCGCAGTTCTATATGTCCCTTGTCTAATTCACATGTGGAAGTCTCACCACTCAGTGAAGCAGGGTCCATGGCATAGGAAGAGTCTGCATTTGGGGCCACTTGCAGCACTTGTTGTAAAGCAGGAGCCAATTTATATCCTTGCTTAAAATTGCGGTTATAAAACAAGTCCCCATATATGGAGGTGTCAGACATTTTGTTGGTTGGCACACCAGAGTGCTGCTGGGATTCAAATGTAAACTACACAAAAGTGTCTGAAATGTGCTCAAGAGACCCTCCAGATCCCCCACAGCTTCCCCCTGCCATTACTTGCACAAACCCTGCTTCAGAAGTTTCATAGCGTGCGTTTGTTTGCCCACTGTTTTGTACAGGTGTAGCAGCCATCTTGGTTGTGGCAGAATCAAGAACACATTTGGCAGTCGGGATACAGTGCTCATTTTAGGAAAAACTTGTGCAGGGTGATGCTCAGGGTCCCCCCTCCAAGGCCCAGCAAACACATATATGAACAAGGACTGTGAGGTGGCTGAAAGTTGTAAAGACTTTTCCCTATGGGAAACTGCATTGGCAGCCATCTTAGACTTGCTCCTTGTCTGCACTGGACAAACTAACAAGGGATCCAGTTGCTGAGGATTTACAGGAGACAGGGCAGGAGCCAGTGAGTCTTGTGTGTGGGACCCAGGGGTTTGCTGTGGGGGGGTTGGCAGGCTGGGCCAATGCACTTCAGAGGTTAAATCAGGGATAACAGTTCCATTATGTGAAAACATAGAACTTTGGTTACACAGATCAGATTCTGACCCAAATTGGAGCAGATCATGTACTAGGGGAGAGTTCACAGACAACATCACAACTGGGGCCCCCAGGGGCACGTGGGACAAATCAGAAGCTGGAGAAGGTGCAGGCCCTGGAGCCTGGGGCTCAATTACAGAGCAGCCTTTTCCATCAATTCCCTCAGAAACTACAGCATTTCCCAAATCAGAATTCCTCACAGTGTGTCCAGCAGCAGCTGCTTCTCTTCCACTCACAATTAACTGCTTTGTACAATCCTCTTCACTTACACAGGTAATGGCCACAGCCACCAGCAAAACTTTCAATATTCATAACTTGAGAACCAGAGCAGGGATCCGCTTCTTGCTGGTCTCCCCTGGTTCCTGATACATTCCCAAACGTTTGTGCCAAAATTGGTGATCCTCCGGGGTCCGGTGATCCCTTAGTCTCCACTTCCATTCAGGAGCCTCACACAAACAGTCTGATATATAGAATTTTTTTAATTTAAAAGATCACGTTACATTAAATCATCATCAATTCATAAACTGTTCACAAATCATACAACAAAACAAAAATCCCACAAACCCACCCATACACCCTCCAGCCTGTAGAGTCCATCGCTCTGACCATTGGCAACTTTTCCATGAAACAAACCAAATCAAAGTTCAGTTTGCAAAGTCTTGGATTGTCCATACGGCCTTCCTTCCCCCACCACCAACCCAAATGAGCATTCCAGAAAAGTCTTTCCTGGACCGAACTCCTCCAGTTTTCATCACCAAACAAAAACATCACACTTTCATATTCATATCTGAATAGATTCTCCCATGTGACAGAAAGCTGCACCTCCAGCCTACAGAAAGAGAGAGGAGCAGTATCAGGGAGCCATATACAAACAATAAGTACATACCTTGAGATGAGGGCATGTTCATGAAGATGAAAGAATAAAGTTCACCCCTCGCCATAGGTTCTGATACGATGATGACCTCTTTATCTCAATTCTCTTCAGAAAACTCAACTGAGCCAGAGCTGCCTTCACTGTATTATCTGGGGTACCACCCAACTGGCCAAAAGATCTCCTGCATCTATGCTGCCAGATCTGGTACCGCGTGCAGGCAAGTATGATGTAAATTGTCTCACGGTCCAGTGGGTGGTGTACAGCGGGAACCCCATAGGCTGAGTCTGCATAGTTCAGATTGTTCAGGAGTGGGATATTAAGAGCTGCTGCCATCTGACTATAGACATCTCTAGTCACTGGGCAACTGACAAGAAAGTGCTCTTGGGTCTCCACCTCCCCACACCCCCAGGGACAATCTTTGCTGCCAATGGTAAGATAAGTCAAGTTGCCTCGGACATAGAGTTTCCCTTGGAGTGAAAGCCAACAGTTGTCAAAAAACTTAGCAGGGTGTCTCTTGCCATTAAGAAAGTGAAGGCTTTTCTGAAGGATATTTCCTACACAGTCTCTCAGAGCAAGAGGAGCAGCAAAATAGTCCCTGATCACCCTGTGATACAACTGCCTTCGGGAAGATGTGACCAGCTCACCCACCCTGACATCCCACCTCTTCAGAATCCTCAGAGCGAGAACTAGGTGTGATGGGAGGGATCCCTGTACTATCCGAAATCTCTTCATTCTACCGCCTTGAAACCATGTTCCGACAAAAGGTGATACCCAGTTCCTGATACAGACTTCCCACAGGGAATCATTTCAAGCCCCCAAAGTTAAACTTCAGGAAAAGTGACCCATAGAAAGCCACTGGGCACAACATGCCCAAACCACCCTCCTTCCGCTGCAGGTACGTTATCCCCCTTTTGACTGGGTTCAGCCTGTGTCCCCAGAGTAACTGGAAAAACAGACCGTGGACCCTGGTGTAGAGAGATTCTGGCAATGGATACACGTACGCTACAAACAAAAACAGAGGGACCAGATAGGCCTTGATAAGCTTCACCTTTTCCCTGTAGGCCAGTCTCCATCCCTTCCATCGCTGGACCTTTGCTGTTCCGGCATCCAGTTTCTCATCCCAATTTAGCCTGCAATTGTCTTCCCTCCCAAACTTTATCCCCAGGATCTTTATATGGTACCTAATATATAGAGACAGAGACAAGAGGAATTGGAGTGGGCCAAGTTTTTTTTTTGCATTTTATTTATGTAATTGACTGCAGCTAAACCCAAAACTCTCATGGCTGCAGACAGAGATAATTTTCAACTAGCCATGCAACTGGCATCTGAATTAATTCATCCATTGCAGAAGGAAATGTCGATATTTGGGGCAGATCACTGGGAACATATTCAACCCTCCCCCATTTAAGATTATTTGCAGTGTATTTCAGAGGCATGCTGCAGCCTGCACAGCTACTGGTGACCAATGCTGCCATAGTTTTATGGGATCTCTCTGTACAGACTATGAGCAAACTTAGGGACTGTTCCTGCTGAATTGTGCTTAGTACAGGGGAATACCTATACTGCCATAGTTTTATGGGATCTCTCTGTACAGACTATGAGCAAACTTAGGGGACTGTTCCTGCTGAATTGTGCTTAGTACAGGGAATACCTATGTGCCATAGTTTTATGGGATCTCTCTGTACAGACTATGAACAAACTTAGGGGACTGTTCCTGCTGAATTGTGCTTAGTACAGGGAATACCTATGTGCCATAGTTTTATGGGATCTCTCTGTACAGACTATGAGCAAACTTAGGGACTGTTCCTGCTGAATTGTGCTTAGTACAGGGAATACCTATGCTGCCATAGTTTTATGGGATCTCTCTGTACAGACTATGAGCAAACTTAGGGACTGTTCCTGCTGAATTATGCTTAGTACAGAGGAATACCTATGCTGCCATAGTTTTATGGGATCTCTCTGTACAGACTATGAGCAAACTTAGGGACTGTTCCTGCTGAATTGTGCTTAGTACAGGGAATACCTATGCTGCCATAGTTTTATGGGATCTCTCTGTACAGACTATGAGCAAACTTAGGGACTGTTCCTGCTGAATTGTGCTTAGTCCAGGGAATACCTATGCTGCCATAGTTTTATGGGATCTCTCTGTACAGACTATGAGCAAACTTAGGGACTGTTCCTGCTGAATTGTGCTTAGTACAGGGGATACCTATGCTGTCATAGTTTTATGGGATCTCTCTGTACAGACTAAGGCAAACTTAGGGGACTGTTCCTGCTGAATTGTGCTTAGTACAGGGAATACCTATGCTGCCATAGTTTTATGGGATCTCTGTACAGACTATGAGCAAACTTAGGGGACTGTTCCTGCTGAATTGTGCTTAGTACAGAGGAATACCTATGCTGCCATAGTTTTATGGGATCTCTCTGTACAGACTAAGGCAAACTTAGGGGACTGTTCCTGCTGAATTGTGCTTAGTACAGGGGATACCTATGCTGCCATAGTTTTATGGGATCTCTCTGTACAGTCTATGAGCAAATTTAGGGGACTGTTCCTGCTAAATTGTGCTTAGTACAGAGGAATACCTATGCTGTCATAGTTTTATGGTATTTCTGTGTACAGGCTATATATTACGGAAGAACTGCATTATGGTCAATCAGACTGACCGTATTTGAAGCTTTACCATACCTCCCAACATTTTGGAAATAAAAAGAGGGACAAAAAAGTTGGCACGGGCAGCGCGGCAATTTTTTTTGGACTTTTGGACCACACGCATTTTTGTGGCCACACCCCCTAATTACCATGTTCATTTTGCAAACTTTAACAGGTTATGAAAGTTTGAACATATTTTTATTTTCAGTTATTACAGTTTTGCTAATGAAGGTGAATTGTCCTTTAATCTCTGAGTCTAACTTCTCCCAAGTGACCTGTTATCTTATATTGTTACAATTACTTTTTTGTCTTATTTTAAAATTGTTACGAAAGTATCTTATCTTCTGCTCTGGCTGTTCTGGGCTCTCCGCCAAAAGCCAACTAAGTTAGAAACGTTGTTTCTTTTTCTGGCTGTTCAGCGCAGAGAAAATCAGACTTTCCAGTACAAACGAGGGACTGCGGGTTGAGCTGTCAAAAGAGGGACTGTCCCTCGGAAAACGGGACAGTTGGGAGGTATGATTTACTTATTTTGACCACCCACTCAGACAGTTAAGTTTGGAGTGAGTGTGGGGGACACTATCCGAGCTGCTCAAGAAACGCTGCTTTAGTTCCTCCTTTATTTCTCCTCTTTATTAGGGATGTAGCGAACTGCCGTTTTGGTGTTCGCGAACGCCGTTCGCGAACACCGGCAAAAATGCGAACAGTTCGCGAACTTCGAACACCCGCAAAATTGTTCGATTCGAACGATCGAAGGATTTTAATCGTTCGATCGAAGGATTTTCGTTCGAATCGAAGCCATTCGATCGAATGCTTTTCATTCGATCGAATGCTTACAATCGTTCGAACGAATGGAAATCGTTCGATTTTAGCGGTCGAAGGAATCGAATGGTCGAATGGTCGAACGATTTTTATTCGAATCGAACGCGAACTCAAATTGGCGAACGTCGCGCGACGTTCGCGAACATTCGGCGGACGCGAACAGTCGAAGTTCTAGTTCGCCGGCGAACAGTTCGCTACATCCCTACTCTTTGGGGCAGATTCACTAAGGGTCGAATTTCGAAGTTAAAAATACTTCGAAATTCGACCCTCGAATTGAAATCCTTCGACTTCGAATATCGAAGTCGAAGGATTTAGCGCTAAACATTCGTTCGATCGATCGAAGGATTTTTCTGATCGAAGGAAAATCCTTCGATCAAAAAAAGGTTAGCAAACCTATGGGGACCTTCCCCATAGTCTAACATTGACTTCGGTAGGTTTTATCTGCCGAAGTAGGGGGTCGAAGTTTTTTTTAAAGGGAAAGTACTTCGACTATCGAATGGTCGAATAGTCGAACGATTTTTCGTTCAAAACGTTCGAATCGAAGTCGAAGGTCGTAGTCGAAGGTCGAAGTAGCCCATTCGATGGTCGAAGTACCCAAAAAATACTTCGAAATTCGAAGTATTTTTCATTCGAATCCTTCACTCGAGCTTAGTGAATCGGCCCCTTTATGTAAAGGTGGGACATTAATGGAAGCCACAGTGAACTGCTGCAGGCGACTGTATATGTATTCATAATGCCAATTACCATCACTACCTACATATTTACTGTACTGTTGCACATTGCACTCCTTACCTACAGTAAATGCATTTGTGGTGAATTTTCCCTTTACAAGAAGATACATTTTTTTATTTTCAAACTGCCAACAACAGGCAGTTGGCAGGTGCACAGCAGTACCGTGTCCAATTCGGTTTTGAGTCGCAAATTTCTGAATTGAGAAGCCTGTAATTTTAGTTTAGGTTCAGAGAATACGAAGAGCAACAAAGCAGACGCCTGAGTGCAAGGCTCCTCCCACTGCTGATCATCTACTAATAATAATAATACTGTTTCATCCAATGAAAGAAAATGTCATTCCTAACAATTGTCCAATTAAACAATTATTCTGGGTAATAGATTCTATACCTGTACATGTATTGAGGATGAGCTGAGTGGTTCTGTGACCATATAAAGGCACAAGGCTGCAGGCTGAGTTATACAGGGAACTCTGAGTATCACTCATGTATTATAAGGGATAATGTACCCCCTACTGTAAATGATAAGGATATTAGAAGTCACTGAGGGGTTGTTCTGTGACCATATAAAGGCACAAGGCTGCAGGCTGAGTTATACAGGGAACTCTGAGTATCACTCATGTATTATAAGGGATAATGTACCCCTACTGTAAATGATAAGGATATTAGAAGTCACTGAGGGGTTGTTCTGTGACCATATAAAGGCACAACGCTGCAGGCTGAGTTATACAGGGAACTCTGAGTATCACTCATGTATTATAAGGGATAATGTACCCCCTACTGTAAATGATAAGGATATTAGAAGTCACTGAGGGGTTGTTCTGTGACCATATAAAGGCACAAGGCTGCAGGCTGAGTTATACAGGGAACTCTGAGTATCACTCATGTATTATAAGGGATAATGTACCCCCTACTGTAAATGATAAGGATATTAGAAGTCACTGAGGGGTTGTTCTGTGACCATATAAAGGCACAAGGCTGCAGGCTGAGTTATACAGGGAACTCTTAGTATCACTCATGTATTATAAGGGATAATGTACCCCCTACTGTAAATGATAAGGATATTAGAAGTCACTGAGGGGTTGTTCTGTGACCATATAAAGACACAAGGCTGCAGGCTGAGTTATACAGGGAACTCTGAGTATCACTCATGTATTATAAGGGATAATGTACCCCCTACTGTAAATGATAAGGATATTAGAAGTCACTGAGGGGTTGTTCTGTGACCATATAAAGGCACAAGGCTGCAGGCTGAGTTATACAGGGAACTCTGAGTATCACTCATGTATTATAAGGGATAATGTACCCCTACTGTAAATGATAAGGATATTAGAAGTCACTGAGGGGTTGTTCTGTGACCATATAAAGGCACAAGGCTGCAGGCTGAGTTATACAGGGAACTCTGAGTATCACTCATGTATTATAAGGGATAATGTACCCCCTACTGTAAATGATAAGGATATTAGAAGTCACTGAGGGGTTGTTCTGTGACCATATAAAGGCACAAGACGGCAGGCTGAGTTATACAGGGAACTCTGAGTATCACTCATGTATTATAAGGGATAATGTACCCCCTACTGTAAATGATAAGGATATTAGAAGTCACTGAGGGGTTGTTCTGTGACCATATAAAGGCACAAGGCTGCAGGCTGAGTTATACAGGGAACTCTGAGTATCACTCATGTATTATAAGGGATAATGTACCCCCTACTGTAAATGATAAGGATATTAGAAGTCACTGAGGGGTTGTTCTGTGACCATATAAAGGCACAAGGCTACAGACTGATTAATTATATCTTAATTGGGATGACGAACAAGGGATTGTTTTACTATTACTGAGAAAATGACTGAGAAATGTGTAAAATATTTGAATGATTTAATTAAAATGGCATGTATGGGAGATGGCCATACTGTAATTTGGAGGTTTCTGGATAACAGATCCCATTGATTGGGTAAATTAGCTATGAGCAATCTAAGTGCACTGCTTCCCTTCATTCTAATAACACAGGATTATATACTATTCTCCTTTTTATTTGATACTAAACATCATTTAAATATAGAACAAATGATTGAATGTATGTAATTAATTTGTTGTAATTAAGAAAGTGCTGCTCTGTGTATCACCCCGAGTCTCCCCCTAACTCCAGCCTTATCCACAGTCTGTACTAAGGGATCTCCGGGCTTATTCGCTCGAACATTCCGAATGTACTAATGAATGTAATGTGTTTAATGAGATAAATCCCCGTGATTGATGGATTTCTAAAAATTCAGACAGGCATAGAGAGACCGATATGTGATGAATATTAAACCAACTCTATTTCTCAGAGTTCTGTGTTCAGATGTGGAATTTCTACTTCACTCTGGATTCATTTAAAGAGAAACTTTTACCTTCAAAACACAGATTCTACTACAATGGCTTATTTGCATTGCACATTATGTTCATTCATTTGTTATACAGTTATTCCACAATTTATATTTTATAAATTAGTATTTTGTTGCCCAAACCATCAGTTTAGTGAGCCTGTGTGGTCACTATCTGTTACAATTTCAAACACTGGTTGCTGGTATTTTTTTTAAAAGGGGTTGTTCACCGTTAAATTAACTGTTAGTATGATGTAGAGAGAGCTATTCTGGCACAATTTGTAATTGGTTTTCATTTTTTATTATTTGTGGTTTTTGAGTTATTCAGCTTTTTATTCAGCAGCTCTCCAGTTTGCAGTTTCAGCCATTTGGTTGCTAGGATCCAAATTCCCCTAACAACCATGCATTGATTTGGATAAGAGACTGGAATATGAATAGGAGAGGCCTGAATAGAAAGATGAGTAATAAAAAGTAGCAATAACAATACATTTGTAGCCTTACAGAGCATTTGTTTTTAGATGGGGTCAGTGACCCCCATTTGAAAGCTGGAAAGAGTCAGAAGGAGAATGTAAATCATTTAAAAAGTATAAAAAAATAAAGGCCAATTTAAAAGTTGCTTAGAATTAGTAATAAAATCTTGAAAGTGATCATTCCTTTAAAGGGCTGGTTCACCTCTAAGCTAACTTGTAAGATGTTATAGAAGGGCCAGGCTAAGCACGTTTCAGTTGGTCTTCATTATTTAGTTTTTTTTTAATTATTTGCCTTCTTCTTCTGACCCTTTCCAGCTTTCAAAAGGAGGTCATCCAAGAACAGATGCTCTGTAAGACTTCAAATTTATTGTTATTGCAACTTTTTGTTACTATTCACGTCTCTCCTATTCATATTCCAGTTTCTTATTCAAATCAGTGCATGGTTGCTAGGGGAATTTGGACCCTAGTAACAAGATGGCTGACATTGCAAACAGGAGAGCTGCTGAATAAAAAGCTAAATAACTCAAAAACCACAAACAATAAAAAATGAAAAGCAATTACAAATGGTCTCAGAATATCCCTCTCTACATCATAGTAACAGTTAACTCAAAGGTGAGCAACCCCTTTAAGCTTTAATTATGTCTGTAACTTTATAAAGGCAGCAGAAGTCAGAGATTTAATACACATTACTGTTTGGGTTCTTTTGGCTGCTCTAGGAAATTCTCGAATGACTTCAGATATATAGAATGACATCTGGAACATCAGATTTGACCTATTTAGATGTTGGTATCTCATAAAACTGTATGATTTGGGGGTAACAAGCCAATAATCCGGCTCAGAAATCTCTTATTACAAAGAACGAGATGTACAGTATGTTCTACTTACTTAAATCAATTCATGTCTATAACTATAAAGTTACAGTGTTAAAGAGAATTGTATTTTTCAGAAACACATTTTTCAGATTAGCCAAAGAGTGTTTTGCTCATTTGTTGATGTGAAATACATTGAGTAGGAAGAAAATGCAAATACCTCCATTAGCCTGAGATATCACAGGTGTTCCAAGGTTACACAATCTTTAGAGGATTGCGAAAAGTAAATACGCTGTCTGAGTGGTTGCCCTTGAAATCTATTTTTAAAAGGAATCTCTCCTGCCTTTTACTGTATGTACCTTAGTGTATGAGCAATTAGATCAAACAGGTCTCTTTGCTTTTGCATAATGTATATGGATTTTACTGCCTCTTGGTACAGACAAGTCTTACCTGTTGGAAAACTCTCTTCCATGCGGCTGCCCTTCATACGGGATGAATCATCACATCACTGAGTTCCATATGGAAGTTTGGCTTATAATTGGCATCAATAACTTCTGCTCTAGGAATCAGGATATAAACCTTCACTTACTGGATGTTTAACTATGGCGATGCACAAATATATCTGTACAGAAACACAGACACACAACTTTTATAGTCTCAAGATGTTTCAGAAGTTCTGGAGAGCAAATGACAAATCATCATATTATTGTACTGCCGATATCCAATGCCCAGTTCATATTGTAGCTAGGGACAGCCAGGCTTCAGTGTATCTCCATCAGTGTAAGACTAGGTAGGGCCAGTGTTATGTACTTTGGCAATGTTATGTTATCCAGCGCATCCTACTGTACACTGCTTGGGATTACAAGACTAAAAGTGTTAGAAAATCAGTGTACTGTTCCCTGCTTGGGAAGATATTGGGCATAACAAGGGTGAAGGTGGTAGAAAGTCAAAGAACTCTACCCTGCTTGGAATGGTATTGGGCATAACAAGGGTAAAAGCATTAGGAAGTCAATGTACTGTACCCTGTTTGGGATTGAGATTGGGCATAACAAGGGTAAAGATGTTAAAAAGTCAATGTTCTGTATATTGCTTGGGAAGATATTGGGGATAACAAGAGTAAAGGTGGTAGAATGTCAGTGTACTGCACCCTGCTTCGGGTGAAATTGGGCATAAAAAGGGTAAAGGCATTATAAAGTCAATGAACTGTACTCTGCTTGGAATGATATTGGGCATAACAAGGGTAAAGGCATTAGGAAGTCAATGTCCTGTACCCTGCTTGGGATTGAGATTGGGCATAACAAGGGTAAAGGTGGTAAAAAGTCAATGTACTGTACCCTGTTTGGAATGATATTGGGCATAACAAGGGTAAAGGTGGTAGAAAGTCAGTCTGCTGTACCCTGCTTGGAATGATATTGGGCAAAACAGGGGTAAAGGTGGTAGAATTAGGCATTAGGAAGTCAATGTCCTGTACCCTGTTTGGGATTGAGATTGGGCATAACAAGGGTAAATGTGTTAGAAAGTCAGTGTACTGTACCCATCTTGGGTAAAAGGTGTTAGGAAGTCAATGTTCTGTACCCTGCTTGGGATTGAGATTGGGCATAACAAGGTTAAATGTGTTAGAAAGTCAATATACTGTACCCAGCTTGGGTAAAAGGTGTTAGGAAGTCAATGTTCTGTACCCTGCTTGGGAAGATATTGGGCATAACATGGGTAAAGGTGGTAGAAAGTCAGTGTACTGTACCCTGCTTGGGGTGAAATTGGGTATAATAAAGGTAAAGGTGTTAGAAAGTCAATGTACTGTGCCCTGCTTGGTATGATATTGGGCATAACAAGGAGTAAAGGCATTAAAACATCAATTTACCCTTATGATTCCAAATGCATAATAGTGCTACATATGTTCCTGATAATGCAATGGCCAAAGTGTTGTATTTGTAGATGATTATCTCCCCACCCCAAGTAGGTCTCAATCTCAATCGAGGCAGGACCATGGGCAGAAATATGTAAGGCTTTGGCCAAGCAGTCTGAATAATGTAGGCTTAGGTGAGTCTAAAAATGCAGAGAGGATTGTTTACTACGTGGAGCATAGTGCAAAATAAAGGCAAGATTTGCCAAATTCAGAGACTCGTTGTTTGGTAGTGCTGTATGCATGAAGGACAAGTGAAGGAAGGCATGTACCCTAACCCACAAAATCTTAACCCACACAGAAATTAACCCGCAACGTGTTGTCATTTTTAGTACCCACCCCGGTAACCTCCTTGGTGCTGCCTCCAGAGGTGAGTTTTAAAAGTCACCTCATTGGCACAGTCCCCCTGTTCCCAGTATGACCCTCAACCCAAACCCGCCAAACCATGGGTCAACCCATGGGTCATCACCCGCACATCACTATTAGGCACCCTCCCTTCCACCCATTAAGTCCTATACTTGTGTGGGACCCTACACTTACTGCCTGCCCTGTAGCAGGTGCTGGTCTTGCACTAAGCACCTTGAGTTCAGTTTTTTAAGCGGCACCAGCTGCAGCCAGACCCTTGATGGAAGTATTCTTTGAGTTAGCAAAAGGGGCCCATTCATGCTCTTGTGCTTCTTTCCCGGGTCTTGGCAAATGTCAATAATGGGTGTACAGACAGAAACAAACCAAGGGCATACTAAATAAAGGTTACCATGCACATCTGGGAGGGAGTGAGTTGTTAAGAAACAGAACTGGGGCTGCCCATCCCTCTCCCCGATGTACGACAGCTTAACCTCCAGCCTGCCGAAGTTCCAACCCTTTTCTCTAATGTTGGGCCCCACTTGGAACTTGAAACCCTGGGTGATGGGATAGACCTACTGGAAATCTGCCACTATTAAGGAGCATGTAGAAGGAACTATTTACTTGTTATAGTAAATGCCCCAAAATATGGAAGTGAAGTCATCATAAAAACAGAAATGGCATCATTTGAGGCTGGGCAGAAGGTACGAAAGGAGGCTGAGAAACGTATTTCTTATGTTGTAGTAATAGAATGGTTTGACCAGATCTCATAGGCCTGAGATGGCAGAATCGGCATTGATATTCCAATAAAACAAACGGGAATAAAACTGAATAAACACAACAGTAAATAGTAGGATAGTTACCATAAAGTGCCACACATTCTGTTTATGTGACTTAACGGGCCTCTAGGAGAACTAAAATCAATTACAATAAGCATTAAACTGAAGTTAATTGCAATATGATCAAGTGGCGTCAGAAATTTCACATAGGAGGGGAGATAAAAGTCTATTATATGACACAAAGCTGAGCGAGGCAATAAGCTGATAATGAATATGCATATTAACAAATCACAAACAACATAAACCTCAACTTCAGATGAAATCACTAAGTATCAATATTACTCAGCGTTAATTAAAAATGGGGACGATAGGCACAGTTTCACGGGCAGATTTATTAAACTGATGACAATCTCATGCAGCTCCATTTTTACTCTTTCTACCCATTTCCAAAACACATTATTGTCACATGTCCAAGTTACCAGCAATCTCCTATCAGGACATACCACAGAGCTCAGACTAATATGGCTTCATAACTATGAGAGTTTCTGCACCTGGAATGAAATCTAGGAGGGTTCTGAAATTGGACCCTACTACTGAAAAATATTACCAGTATTAATAGAAATCCAGTTCAAGGTGCAAGATAGTGGTAGGTACTGTAGGTCATGATCTATATCATGATGGTATCATGTAAGGCAATTTCAAACTCCAATGGACTAACTGGATTCTGATCTAGACTTGATCTTTGGCCTTGGACCTGACCCTCGGCTACTTGGGGCCAACATGTCTTACTAAGACTCCAACTGGGGAAAGTGAGGGAGTAAAACAAGGCCAAACTAGGCTGGAGGGGCACTAGGAAAAACCCCAGTGGGCCCCGCCATTGTGGACCTTGTTGACCCAGATCTGATCCTGCCTTCCCCTGTTGCACCCCCTCTTCCCTCCCTCCCCCAATTGCAGCAAAAGTAACTATTGTGCACATGCCGGGGAGGGGCTGGCAGCGGGGGCCCTAGAGGGGCTGTGGAGGCCCCTGGAACCAAATGAAGAACTCAAGGAAGGACCTAGGAATGGGTCAGAACTAGATAAATAATCCCAGAATTCCGAGGTAAACTGATAAACAGGAACAGAGGTTTGTAAGGGCTGGACTCCAGCCGGTGCCCAGCGACAAAACGCAGGCGACAAGTTGGACGGAGTTGCAGGTGTCAAAATATAATTGGACTGAAAGAGAAGTCACAGGTAAAAACAACATTACATCTGACGAGACACAACTGTCGGATGTGAAGGCAGAAAGCAGCGTCTTCATCCGACAGTCTGACTTTTCATTCAGTCCAATTATATCTTGATGCATACGACTCCGTCCGACTTGTCGCCTGCGTTTTGTCACCGGGCACCTATCTGAAGAAAAATCCTTGTGGAGTCCAGCCTTAAAAGACGTTTACTAACAGGTGTTAACTTGGACAAGTGCAGGTGCAACCAATCAGCAGTTAGTGTTGAGCAGTTTTCCACCAGTGAAAAAAAATGAGCACCTGCGAAACAGGTGTGCCAGGCAGGGTGCAAAGTGCAAAGAATGAACACCTGATTGGTTGCTGTCGGCGATTGTGAAACAGGAGTGCCAGGCAGGGTGCAAAGAATGGGTGCAGACTGCCATGTATCTTGCACATTACTTTTCTCTATTTTGTGGAGCGCAGAGACCAGCATGCGCCATGTAAGTACAGTGCTGCCTGTGTTTAGCAGCTCTGGATTCAAAAGGGACAGGCGGCACTTGGAAATCCTCCTTCCTACCCCTACCCATCTTCTCAATTACCCTGGGCACAGTCCACACCAGAGCCCTATATTTGCTACTTGCCCTATGGAGCCCTATGGTCATTAGTGTGTCCCTTTCATCAATATTTAAAACTTCTGCCTTTCCTTTTGCAAATTTGGTTTAATTTCTTGCCCCCAAAATTACCAGTCGTAGCAAAATCTGGGTTGACAGGCTGTTAAATTGACCTCCTCAGATATTTTATTTTTTCCTAATTTTTCAAGCTTTTCTGAAAAATAGGAATTTTAACACACACCAATTAAAGGCTTTTTTCTCCCCGTGTGATTTATTTAGCCGCTTATGACACAAATAGCATAAGGTTGCAAGGACAGTATGAAAACTCACATCACTGAAAGTTAAGCGCTTCCCCCTTAATATTCCAAAGGAAATGCAATAATGTCACAACCTGGATTAACACTCGTGTAATTACATTTTTCGGGTTATTATTAACACTGGATAATAGCTGCCCTCTCAACTGCCGCCATTCTCTTCTCATCCCACTGTAGCCGAGACAGCTCTGCCAACTGCCACCTGCGGAGTAAAAATCTTTCTTTCCTTCTGTTTCTCCAACAAAATCAACCTCTTTATGAAAACTCATTGGGGCTCATTTATAAACATTAAGCACATTTATACCTGGGCAGCTACCCTTAGCAACCAATCAGTGGTTAGCTTTTTCTAAACCAGCTACAGGTTTAACAATGAAAGCAATGGTTTCTACTATAGTTTGCGGTGACCTATAGCTTAGGGGGTTCCATGAAAATTATAATTTTAGGGATAAAATTAGGATTCCTTCCAATTTGAAATACAAATTAGGTGTATGAAATTGATTTCCCCAAAGGTCCAGTGTGGTGGTGGGACACTCAACATTTTGTTTTGGACCCCAGTAACTTATGAAACCACTGGAATTAGTAAGATCCTTAGCAGCTCTGTGTTCATGAGGTGATCCACATAGACATATCCCCTCTGGCCCCCATAATTGTCCTTCAACTTGCAGGTGCACAAATTAGGGATCTCCAGAGTTCTTCACCTAGTGCCAGATTTCCAATACATCTCTAGGTCCAGAGTGTTGTCAGACCCTTGAAATGAACACTAAGGAGCACTCATTTAAAACCCAGAGAAAGCATTTATTCACCAATATCTCATAATTAAGGCTCAAGGCTCAATGTTAGCAGTAGATACCGGGCTCCCCTGTAAACTGCACCGATTCAATACAGCATATGCTAACCAATTCAGAAAAATTTAACGTTTGACTAGTAATGACTTTGGACTTATTCAGGTCCAGTGAAGGTGAGATCCATCTGCTTTATTTAAACCAACTCCTCAACTATAAAATTCTGTAATCTAAAAATAAAAATCCATGGTCCGGAGAAGTCCGGACCAAGGAGGAAGCCTCGGGTTAGGTCCAAGTTCACAGTAACCAGGAATGGATCAGGTAGTCAAGTCTAAGTACAAGTTCAATAGGCAGGCAGAAAAGGAGGGATCAAAGTTCAGAAATCAATCAGGATCACAATAAAGAATACCCAGGAACACCAGCAATTACAAACTATAATAGGCATTGAACCTGTGTTCAGATTGTCTTTTAATTTGAATTTAGCACCAGAACGCATTGTCATGACGGCACATGTTTGCGCGATGTCAGCGTGCTGGTGCCAGAAACCACACGGCGACCATGGGCTCTGCCATCTTGAATTTGCCACCAACGGAAGTGCCGCACTCCCGGGGTGCTCCTGACAGTCCATGAGAATGAATTTTTTGTGATTGGTTTAGTTACTACAATGAATTCCCTCTGGGGACTTGTCTTAAGACACAATTTCAGTCAAAGGCATCTTGTTCCAGCCCATGGTCAACCTCAGTGGCTTCGTTAAAGCCTTTACTTTGGTCTTTACTCACCCAAAATGTAAAATGTCATCATTTTAAGCTTCCTTCATATCTTATATGTTGAAGCAATTAACAAAGTAGAATGTCATGTGGCTTCTGAGACAATGAGAGACTGATAAATTCCAGAATGTCCATGCAATTGCCCATATCAAGCTCCTTGGTATAGGTTTCATCTTCAAGCATCTTCAAGTGTTGGTTGTTCCTTCCTAGCAGGCCAGATATTTTAGTGGAGGCATAAACTGGCAAACTGAAGATGTGGTGGAGAACAGGTTCCTAATTCTTGCTTAGCTCTTACAGGGGCACGGTTGTATCCAACATATTAAGAATAAGGTGTCACCAAGATGTTGAGGTCTAAAGTGGCATAGGTTACATGATAAATGTTAAAGATGCATAAGAACAATTATTTGGCAATAATTCCAAGAACATCTTCACCTCAAATGAAATGGTAAATGGCCTTCAGGCTGCTGTTTTCATTAATGGTCTTCATTAACCTGTTGATAGTTTCCCTTTAATTTCACTGCTACTGAGAGTTATAATTAACCTTCTCCTTGTTGCTGCTTTTTCTACTGCCATTTATTAGTATGATTATTCAAGCAGATCTATTAATCAGGGCATTGAGTTTTTTACTTTTTCCCATTGTGCCAGGCTTACGTGTACAGCTGTTGCTTTAATGACTTCCTACCCCTACGAGGCACACAGCAAACACTTTCATCTGCCCCCTGCCTCCTCTCTGAATCCCAACAAAGAACGTCTCAATAATATTGATCTGCCGGTGTTTACATCTTTGAGGGCTCTGCATAGTACAGTGTGGCTGTAGAGAGAGAATTACAAATCCCGAGCTGATCAATATTTGGCTTTAGCAACCCTGCAGAGGGAACATCTGCAAATCTAATTTATTCAACCCTTTCACACCTGATCAGGGAGAAGAAAAAAACCTTCTTTACTGTAAAGTATAATATCACTGTACAGAATGGCCATTTTTGGGTTCTTAAGTAAGATCCAGTGATTTCTCCTTTATGCAGTGCCAGTGTTGTTTGTATGGAAGCAGCAGTATTCTTATGTTTGGGGTCAGGGTTAATATAATATGCAGTTTTACAGAAACAGGTGTGACTCATTTACAAGGAAAAAATCAAGTACAACCCCCTTAAATTACGTATCCCAAGTACATATCCCTTAAATGAATGTAGCACAACCATGGGTGGCCTGAGAATTGAATTGTGAGATTAGAGTGTGCCTTGCTCCCAGTGTCTCCCAGATACCCTTGGGCTGTTGGCAACTCCCAGCTGTTTGTGTGTTTACCCTTTAAACATCTTATCCTCCTGTGAATCCTGTGGGTCTCCTGGTGCACAGATCAACCAGGATGAAAGCAGCAGTAGTCCAGAGGGTTGCTTCAAACAAATAACTAATTTATTAAACAAAGCCAGTGGATCTGTCTCATGGCAGTCAGGCAGTATAGATCTTCAACCACAGCAATCAGTGGAAAACCTTCACACTTTCTTATATTGCAAGTAGTTCCCTCTCAGGAGGTAGTCCAACATGTCTTGGTGATCTTTCCCAGCACTAGGGATCCCACTGGACATATTGCTCCTTGGCACTTTCCCTGCTCCTCAGCTCACCCACCCATGTCCCTCTCTGGGTGCTTGATCACCACAAGGGTGCTAAACCCAACTACTGTCCTTGTGGGAGCCAGAAAGCTGCTCACTAAACACAATGCCTCTAATTTTCCCTCCTAGAGCAACTATTACACAAACTTCTACCACTGGATAAACTTTCCCTAGCCAGGAACTGTAACCTGCTCAGACAAAGTCCTATACCCACCTCCCCGCAAGGTCGGATCCAGAAAGAGAGCCTTGAGCATATGTGCTCTCCCTTTTAAACTTTCACACACTGAGATCTACTGGGCAAGCAAAGAACTAGATCAAATTACAATAAAAGGGCAATAACTGCCTGGGTCAATTAAGGACCACTTAGGTCTCCAAAAATAGGGGAAACTGCTTGAGCAAAACCCTCAGGGTCTCTACATTTTTTCAATAATATTAATTTTCAGGAAAAGGTAATTTTGCCTTGAACTGACCTCTTAAACTGTGAGGTAGAGGACTAAGGTTGAGGACCATAATTTAGATGTGCAAAATGCAATTGGATTATTTTGGCCAGCATAAAGGAAAGCACACACAGGGGCAACACTCTTTTCAAAAGTTGCTATTTCCATAAGGGACTGAAGTAAAATATTCAATGTAGAAGATCCAAGAACATCTTGCTGAGGCAATGCTCCCTTCCAAACCACTGGTACATTACAGCTCTGCCTCTATTCCAATTTCTGTTGGAGTGAAGTCTGAGCAAATAGGGGCTAAGTGCAGATGCCCGAGGCTCAAGGCTAGAAGCAATAGCCGCAAACCTTTCTTTCCTAAATGGTAACATCACACCTTATAGAAAATACATATCAATTTCACCATGCTGAAATTCCAGTTCGCATGATGGGAAAATAACAGATTATAACACTGTCAATATCATTCAGTTGAAGAAGTGTATCTTTGATAAGAGCAGAAAACTAAGGGCTTCCCAAGGTGAAGACGGTCAGAGTAGAAAGCAATTCTCTAAGACAAGGGCCTATAATAGGGGTATAGCTATGAGAGTCATGTAATAACTATTTTCAAGAAAAATGTATACAGTAAATTACTGTTGTATGATCAAAAAGGAATGTTTTTTCCTGCATGACCATATTTGTTCAATAGTTAATCCTACGTTCTTTTAAATTGAAAACTCTCCCAATCATGGGTTTTATTTTATATTTGCCAATCAAAGGAGTGAGAGTGGGACCTCAAGACATAAAGGACCAGGGAGAGTTTATTGGATCATGCCACCAAATTTGTGAGGCTCTCAAAGATGTAGGCTGATCTCTCACTCAGGAATGACCCTTCCCATGGCACCTAAGCCCTAAAAGATATGAGACCAGGGTCGGACTGAGCCAGTGGGACGCCGGGAAGAAAGCAAATGGGCACCAGCCCTTGTGAGATTGCCACTTTGGTGCTCCCCCTTACCTTTCCCAATTCTCAGCTGCAAGATAACAGCTATGAGCAGGGGAAGGTGGAGGGTTGTGGCGCCACAAGTAGAACTTCAGGACTGAGACTCTGAAGGTAATTTGAATGGGATTGGCTTTATTACTACAGTGGACTTCAGGGAAGAGTGCGACCCATTTCTACTATTTCAAGGTTGGAAAACTAATATGGACCAAATTTCATTCAAAGACAAAATACTTCATCAATTTTTAACTGTTTTAGTGCATCTACATCCTCAGTAGGTCCAATAAGTTCCTCAACTTGGTGCTTTTTTATTTACTCCTCAGAACCTTACCCCTAGAGCTTCTGCAATCAACAACAGTCTGATGTGTGTCCCAACAGAAGAAGAGGAGGATCAGTCAGTCCAAACTGAAGATGCCTTTCATCAGCAAGTGTTGTTGAGCATAATAACTTGACTCTACTTGGTCCAAGCAATCAGATCAGTTTATAAGGCCATAAATATATAGTCTTGACACTTTCATCTGGTTGGAATCAGTCTGTGCCCCCAGCTAAAGACTCTTTGGTGAAGCTGGATTCCATATCATATGCTGTACTCTATAAAACACCATTTTGAAAGAGTATTTCCATATCTAGTAAAGAGAATTTAGTTCAGAGCATAGGCATTGTTTCCAACTTATTCTCAGACAACTAAAGCCTCTGTTCATCCATAATCAGGAATGGGCTAAATAGGTTCCAGGGCAAAAAGAGGCCATTGCTATGTATTATACATGAAAAGATACATTATACAGTAGTTTATACAGAAAATCTATAAACTGGGCCTTCAGTATTGACCTTCCCCTAATATAGAGCATGCACCCATATAGATGTGTTTAAATAGACAATGGTCTTCCATCGTTTGGAACTTGCTAATTAATTTCATTTCCCTGCCTCATTTATTTCTGGCATCACATTAGATGCTCAGTTTTCTGAAAAAAGAGAGTGGCCTAGAGTGGATGACAGCTGGGGAAAGGCAAATATATAGTTTACCCTTTGCTATTAATTGGTTGCAGTTAATGATTTTATTTTGGCCATATTATCTCATATCTGCAGTAGAGGATGTGAAGGAGTTTGTCTTTCCTACTGTTGAGGAACTGTTACCTATGCTCTGGTTATTATCTGCATTAGGTTATTAATAAGGTAAAGTGACAACATATATAGGAAGGCCATAGTGATGTGTGGGCCGGCCTGAAGCCAGTGGGTCAGGAGGCTGATTCTGGCTAAACTTTAGCCTCCACCCATGATCTTCTACAGTCCCACATCTGCCTCCGTGGGTGCCATTTTATACTCTTGTGCAGGCCCCCTTCTGTGAAATCACAGGTCCAGGGTGGGCAGGAGTATATATGTATAGGGGAGTGTGCTGGGTTAGGGTCGGGTGTAGTTACTGCCAAATCAGGTCCACCCGCATGTCACTAGAAGGCCGGTATTTTTTCGTAGAAAAGGTGGTAAACCTACCTGGGAGAGGGATGTGTTCCCATAGGCCCAGGAGAAGTGATTGTAATTCCTATTTCCTGGTCGGTATAAGGGGAGTGAGTTTATGGTTCTGTCTCATTGGTCTCCAGTCCATTAGGGGTGGATGCAATTTAGGAGCCTGAGGTAGGAGGAGACTTTGTTAAGAAGATAAAACCCTAAGGTTGGGGGTTTTTTTTTTACATGTGAGCAACATTCAGATTCAAAGTAGTTGGGGAGCAGCAAAATAAGAGCTGTGATTGGACATTTGGTAGCATACTATACGGGCTGGCAGCCAGCAGGAGGCTCTCTGGTTTTTATCAAGAAATTTTGGTTAACCGCACACCAACACCACCCTTCAAATATTAATCACCTGGTGCACAATGATAGAGGCTTCGGCCACCTCAAAATTCCATAGAAAAGACTTTCATTGGCACACAGGATTTTTAGCTGCAGGGCAAGCCCTTGCAATTTTTTAATGCAGTGCAGGTGCAACGTTTCGGGGACACACCCTTTGTCAAGCATCTTGACAAAGGGGCGTGGCCACCTCAAAATTCCATAGAAAAGACTTTCATTGGCACACAGGATTTTTAGCTGCAGGGCAAGCCCTTGCAATTTTTTAATGCAGTGCAGGTGCAACGTTTCGGGGACACACCCTTTGTCAAGCATCTTGACAAAGGGGCGTGGCCCCGAAACGTTGCACCTGCACTGCATTAAAAAATTGCAAGGGCTTGCCCTGCAGCTAAAAATCCTGTGTGCCAGTGAAAGTCTTTTCTCTGGTTTTTATGCAAAACTTGCCTCCAAGCCAGGAATTCAAAACAAAAAAAATAAGCACCTGTTTGAGGCCACATTGAGGTCCAAGGGGTTGGTGAGAAACATGTTGCAAATGAGCCACTGTTTGAGGATCACTGGCTTAAGGTGTATTTTACTCCAGGCCATTATACACCTCTATGGTGCAAACATTGCCCAAAGCCATGATAGCACTTGTGGAACAAGCTTGTCAGAAGTGTTTACTACCATGTTTCATGTTGTTGGCTACTATGTGTTGTTTTCTACTCATGCACACTTACTGAGGTAGCTAAATAACAACACAGACAGACAGAATTGAATTGTAGAGCCTTATTTGCATTAAGTAATAAAACCCTTAGTAAAGCTGGTGTGTATTAGTGTCTGGGTTTGACCATTGTCTTCATACTCAGGCTTATGGGAGATTTTTTTACCTATGGTTAAACCTGTAATACTGTGGGTAACAAATCATCCCTAAATGCTTTCCAACTGGCAATAAAGTCAGTCGCTGGTGGGAAAACATATGCAGAGCTTCACCAAAGTCGTCCCAAGGTTGTCTTGCGAGGAGCATTGCAGATTTAACCGTGTTACTCCTCTTAACAACTATATAGTCTGCAAAATGCTATAAAGTTTGTTAGAAGTGAAGTCATTAATAATGCATATTATTTTTCAGTTCACAAATTCTTAGCGGTATTAATGCAATTAATAATGTTGCACATTAAGGCGAAAATAGAAAATATTCGCAGAGCTCGTCTACCTCGAAAATGAGGTACCGGAGATGTTGAGCCGAGATACGCGAGACATCATCAAACAAGTGTTTACTATAGGTTCTTTCATCCGAATAGGAAGTGTGAATGTTTAATTGAAAAATGGAATATGTGTTTTGGGCAGTCGGGTATTATTGGGAAGAAAACTGGAATGCTCTTTACTAAGTTTAAAAAGTGGAGTGTGTGTATGTCGGAGGTACAGTAAGAAAGAAAAATCCTGGAAAACTATGAGATACTGACCACCCATGAACTTGTATGGTCTCCAGTCACCTCTTGGGTTCTATAGACCTTTATGCAAAGTATCATCAGATTATTTAAACATGGTCCACAACTTTGCGGGTGGGTCAGGTAAACCCAGAACACTACTTAAAAGCAGTCTTGTTCCAGTATATCATTTCATAGGCCATCATTACTGTATATCTACTGTACCTTCTGTGTATGGATCATATTTACTCTATGAGACTGTACCTACTGAAGGTGTATTTTACTTTCTGCTTTAGTACCATAGATAATTTATATTTACCATGTCTATTGTATAGTTATTGTACTTACTGTATGAATACAATACCTACTGTATGTATACTGTACCTACTGTAAATGCGCCATACTTACTGTAAGTGAACTGTACCTACTGTATGATTAGCATACCTACTATACAGTATATGTACAGCATCTACAGTATGTGCATCATAGTTACTGATGACCTGTTTCACTTCACCAAAAAATTAGTGAATTTCCCCGCAAAATTGGCGAAACGGTGAAAAAATTTGCAAAACGCATTCAAGTCAATGGGCATCAAAATTATTTTAACGTGTGTCAATTTGGACGCCCCCGACAATTGTAATATGCGCCTATTTTGGGCAAATGCATTAAAGTCAACGAGCGTCCGAATAATTTTGATGCACAACAAATTTTTTTGACGAGGTGGATTTTTCACCGGCATTCCGGCAAACTTTTGCATCAGTTCTATGTATGTATTATACTATACTAGTACTATAAATGTATCATACTGTATGAGTACAGTGATGGGTAGCAGCTCAGAGTGATATACTGTATATAGTATATACAAATATATATATATGTGTATAATAAATATATATATGTCATGCTTACTACATGAGTACAGTACCTGCTGCATGTGTATAGTGATGGGCGAATTAGGGGCGTTTTGCTTCGCTGAAAAATTTGCAAATTTCCTGCAAAATGGCGAAAAACTGCGCCGTCGTCTCATTTTTTACGCCGACGTCCGTTTTTTTTTTACGCCAGCGTATTCGCGGGCATTTTTTAATTTGCCAGTGAATTTCTGTGGCAGTTTCGCAAATTTATTCGGCGGCTAATCGCGGGAATTCGTGTACGTTACCTACTGCAGAAGTGCTGTACCAACTGTATGTGTTCCTTATCTATTGTATGTGTATTGTACTTACTCTATGAGTACTGTACATACTGTATATGTGCTGTACCTACTGTATGAGTACAATACTTGCTGCATGAATACTGTACCTTCTGATTGTGCACCGTACCTATTGTATGAGCGCAGTACCTACTATAATGTAAGGGTCTTGTATTTACTGCATTAGTACAGTACTTACTATAAGTGTACCATACTTACTGCATGAGTACCTTACTTACCCTATGTGTCTAAATTCCCATTTAAACAAAGAAAATGGAGGAACATGAGAAGAATAAAAATGCACCGAGCAATGTTCAATGTATCTGTATTTCTCTCCTATTTCTGCATATTCCCTGCATTTATCTATTCTTTGCATTTTTTTGCATAATGTGTGCATCCAGCTTGAATCTCATTTCTTTGCATACGCTCTACATAGATTTTTTTGTTAAAAGCAATGGGATCAGCAGTTTTGTGTCTCTGTCATTTTTTTTTTTCGAAATGTGTTCAACTTTAATGGAACTATTGTTTATTTGGGGGGGTTTAAGTGAGGACAAATTCTGTTACAACAGCGCCACCTGCTGGTCATTTTCCCACCAGTCTGACCAGCAAGTAGTCAAGGAAGTTGTCAGGAGAAAGAAAGAGGCTGATGTTCTTCTGCTTAGGAATAAAATTAGAAAATTTCTCACATCTTTCCTAAGCAGAAGAACATCAGCCTCTTTCTTTCTCCTGACAACTTCCTTGACTACTTGCTGGTCAGACTGGTGGAAAACTGACCAGCAGGTGGCGCTGTTGCAACACAATTCATTCATAGTAACAGTACGTGTATCCCTTAATATCTTGGAATTAAAAACAAAACAACTAATGAATGTACATTGCAAAATGTCTTGGAACAGCCCCCTCATCAATTTTACATTCACTTATTTTATAGATTTACTTATCCTTTAAAGGAATTCCGTCATGATTTTTATGATGTGGTTTTATTTCTAAATTACATGGTTTACACTGTAAATACATAGTAACATAGTTTATAGGTTAAAAAAAGACACACATCCATCAAGTTCAACTTTGAACTCTATTTTAACCTGCCTAACGGTCAGTTGATCCAGAGGAAGGCAAAAAAAAAAAACATTTGAAGCCTCTCCAATTTGCCTCGGAGGGTAAAAAATTCCTTCCTGACTCCAAGATGCAATGGGACCAGTCCCTGGATCAACTTGTACTATGAGCTATCTCCCATATCCCTGTATTCCCTCACTTGCTAAACACCATCCAACCCCTTCTTATACCTATCTAATGTATCAGCCTGTACCACTGATTCACTTCCCAGCTCTCCCTGTAACACCCCTTTCCCTCCTCTAATCTCATTGGCTCCCTCCTGTCTGCTGGGAGGAGCTACTGGTGAATAAAGCATCCGACCCTTCCTTATACCTATCTAATGTATCAGCCTGTACCACTGATTCACTTCCCAGCTCTCCCTGTAACACCCCTTTCCCTCCTCTAATCTCATTGGCTCCCTCCTGTCTGCTGGGAGGAGCTACTGGTGAATAAAGCATCCGACCCTTCCTTATACCTATCTAATGTATCAGCCTGTACCACTGATTCAGGGAGACAATTCCACATCTTCACAGCTCTCACTGTAACAAGCCCCTTCCCAATATTTAGCTGGAACCTCTTTTCTTCTAATCGGAATGGGTGACCTTGTGTCAGCTGGAAAGACCTACTGGTAAATAAATCATTAGAGAGATTATTATATGATCCCCTTATATATTTATACATAGTTATCATATCACCCCTTAAGCGCCTCTTCTCCAGCGGGAACATCCCCAATTTGGCCAGTCTTTCCTCATAGCTAAGATTTTCCCTTTACCAGCTTAGTTGCCCTTCTCTGTCCCCTCTCTAATACAATAATGTCCTGTTTGAGTGATGGAGACCAAAACTGTACGGCATATTCTAGATGGGGCCTTACCAGTGCTCTATACAGTGGAACAATGACCCCCTCCTCCCGTGAATCTCTGCCATATAAAATTTTACATAATTCACTCTACAATATAAAATTTAATTCCTGAACCAACAAGTGTATTTTATTTATAATTTTGGTGTATAGGTGCATCTCAGGTCATTTTGCCTGGTCATGTGATTTCAGAAAGAGCCAGCACTTTAGGGTGGAACTGCTTTCTGGCAGGCTGTTGTTTCTCCTACTCAATGTAACTGAATGTGTCTCAGTGGGACCTGGATTTTACTATTGAGTGCTGTTCTTAGATCTATCAGGCAGCTGTTATCTTGTGTTAGGGAGCTGCTATCTGGTTACCTTCCCATTGTTCTGTTGTTAGGCTGCTGGGGGGGAAGGGAGGGTGCGATATTGCTCCAAGTTGAAGTACAGCAGTAAAAAGTGAATTATTGTGATGGGTGAATAAATTCGCCAGGTGCGTTTCGCCACCATTGAATAAATATTCAAAACTGGCGCTTCAAAAAAATTCGGACACCCATTGACTTTAATGCATTTGGACAAAATAGGCACCCGTATCAAAAATTGTTGCGGGCGTTTCACAGATTTTTAGACGTTTCGCAAATTACGCAGGAAATTTGCGATTTTTGTTCTGTGAAACGAGACAAATTCGCCCATCACTGATGACTGATGTTTATCAGAGCACAAGTCACATGACTGGGGGCAGCTGGGAAACTGACAATATGTCTAGCCCCATGTCAGATTTCAAAAATAAATATAAAAAAAATCTGTTTGCTCTTTTGAAAAACGGATTTCAGAGCAGAATTCTGCTGGAGCAGCACTATTAACTGATGTTTTCCCATGACAGTATCCCTTTAAAGATTTTCCTTATTAATGATTGCCTTTCATTAAATCAAAATGACCTTTTCATAAGGTTTTCCTTAAGGTGGACAGATAGGACCTCCGTGAACACTTATCTCTGCTATCACTTTAAGGGGAAAAATCTGTCTCTAAACTAAAAACATATGGCCGGGCTTGAATTCCGTAGTTACAATTAATTTCTCCTCCGAGCACTTCCATTCACTGTATGTGCAGAGGAACAACTGGAAGTAACTCTGTTCTACGCAGGTCATCAATCTAAAAGCTGCTTTTTCCGTGGGGCCAGTCACGTCAGTGCTGACTACTCCGATTCTACACTGTGCAGAAACAACAAAAAAAAAACAACATAAGAGCTTTTTTTGTATTATTGTTGGAGCTTTACTCCAATACTTTCCGCATGGATAAGCTCAACTACCAAGCTCAGCTCCAATGATTTGTCAGGTTTCCAAGAAAAAATGCTTGGCGCTGGTCTGTGGTTCTGTCCTGGGACCCCAAACACATCACTTCCATTGTTTGCTCAGTAAACAGGTTTTCCTCCGACCTCCCCTAGACCTTTTCAATCTGACACCAGCAACCGAATGAGAAAGACGAAAACGACACGTGTAGGGCGTCTGCATTAGGGATGGGCGAATTTGACCCGTTTTGTTTTGCCGAAAATTCGCCGCCGCCGAAATGTCGCCAACGCCCATTAGTCTATGGGAGCCAAAAATTTTTTGTTGCGCAGTGAAATTTTTTTTGACGCACGTTTTTTTATTTTGACGCACAACACCATACAAGTCCATGGGCGTCATTTTTTCGGCGCATCCCTAGTCTGCATGGATGTTGTGCCTGGGCCAGGTGTTATCCAAAAAAAACAAAAGCGGAATAGATGTACTGGTAGTTGAAAAAGGAACCCAGATGATAGAAAAAGTAGAAAATCTTTATTAGGACATATTCAAACGTGACGCGTTTCATGCCGAGGGTGGACACTTACTCATAGGCTCATAGGCTGGGCCACGTGTCCTCTAAATCTGAAGGGCATTTGGATATTGATTGCAGAAAATTCTTACAGTATAGATATGGGTTCTGTTATCTGGAAACCCGTTATCCGGAGCGTTCCGAACTACGGAAAGGCCATCTCGACTAAACATACAAACCCTAAAACTATGAATGACGTGACATTTATTAAAAATTTCAATTTAAATAAAAAAAGTACAAACGGAAAATAATTCACTAAAACATATGGATACAGGTATGGGATCTGTTATCTGGAAACCCAATATCCAGAAAGCCCCGAATTAAGTAAAAGGCCATCTCTCATAGACTCCATTATAATCAAATCATCCAAATTTTGACAATTGATTTCCTTTTTCCGTGTAATAATAATAAAACAGTAACTTGTACTTGATCCCAACTAAGATATAATTAATCCTTATTGGAAGCAAAACCAGCCTATTGGCTTTATTTCATGTTTATATGATTTTCTAGTAGACTTAAGGTATGAAGATCCAAATTACGGAAAGATCTATCCAGCATACCCCAGGTCCTGAGCATTCTGGATAACAGGTCCCATACCTGTACCGCTAAAACCTGTAAAAATGTTAACAACTCCTAGCGGAAAAAAAAAATAAGAAAACTTCCAAGTCTGAATTCTTTAATAACGGTCCAATAGGATCAGCACAGCTCCCATTGACTTCTATAGGACCTTGACAAATTTTACCCTATGTTTTGTACAGGTATAAGATCCCTTATACGGAAACCATTTTTATGCAAATAATCCAAATTTTTAAAAATGTATTCTGTGTAATAATTAAACTGTTGCTTGTACTTGATCCCAACTAAGATATAATTAATCCTTATTGGAAGCAAAACCAGCCTCTTGGGTTTATTTATTGTTTATATGTAGCGATGGGCGAATAAATTTGCCTGGCACGAATTTGCGTGTTTTTCCACTCACATTGACTTTAACGCCAGCGTCAGCTTGGACGCGGGCGTCAATTTCCGATTTTCAAGATTTTTTGGTGAAAATTACCGATTTTTCACGATTTTTTGGTGAAAATTACCGATTTTTCACGATTTTTTGGTGAAAATGTCAGATTTTTATGCTTTTTTTGTGAAAATGTCCGAATTTTGCAATTTTTTCGTGAAACTTTCCAATTCCATGATTTTCCCCAAATTTTTTGCCGTTTCGCGAAATTCGCTTTAATTTGCGGGAAATTCTCTATTTTTTCAGCGAAGAGAATTGGAAAAAATTCGCCCATCACTATTTACACGATTTTCTAGTAGACTTAAGGTTTGAAGATCCAAATTACGGAAAGAGCACTATCCAGTATACCCAGGTCAGAGCATTCTGGATAACAGGTCCCCTACCTGTAGTAGCTTTTCTAGCCTGAGTGAACACAGCCACTGTTATATATTTATTGAAAGAGCTAAAGTGCAGATTCCTGTATATCAGAACATCTCATTTGATCCAGAAATGAAAGTTTTGCTACTAAAATGGCAATATTTAGTGAAGCTGTGTCCCAGCAGAGATAATGACACGTCTGTGTTACTGTGGAGCTGAGTAACTATAAAGTGGCCGACGTATGTAGGAAAGAAGTCACAGTTTGTATTGAATTCTCGGAAAGTGTGAATATTATCTGTTCACTTTCAGTTCATTTCAGTGCGGCACCTGGAGACGAGGTATAATGCTGAGACTCTGAGAATTGCTTGAGCGCTGCCTCTATTCAAACAACGTCATGTAAAAAGGATCGGAGCTGCTTGAAAGGCTCGAGTCGCTCGGAGTTCTCCCTCTCTGAAAGGATCCAGAATTCCAGATAGATTTTAAGCAGAAATGCCGAATTTCGTAGGTGCTCAGGGTGTAGGTCATTCGTTTCCAAACTGGGGCTAAAACATCTGCATTTTACTGAAATTCTATATATATTTATACACGTATAGGACCTATATCAAATAAAGCAAGAAAAAAGTGAAAAACTTTACTCAAATGCCATAGGGAAACGTTTCGGGCTACGCAGGCCCTTTGTCAAGCCATTAATTAACAGTGTCTAAGGGGCCGATTCATCAAGGGTCGAATATCGAGGGTTAATTAATCCTCGATATTCGACTAGGAACTAAAATCCTTCGACTTCGAATATCGAAGTCGAAGGATTTAGCGCAAATGCTGCGATCGAACGATCGAAGGATTATTCCTTCGATCGAACGATTAAATCTTTCGAATCGAACGATTCGAAGGATTTTAATCCAACGATCGAAGGAATATCCTTCGATCCAAAAAACTTAGGGGCAGATTCACTAAGGGTCGAATTTCGAAGTTAAAAATACTTCGAAATTCGACCCTCAAATTGAAATCCTTCGACTTCAAATATCGAAGTCGAAGGATTTAGCGCTAAACGTTCGTTCGATCGAAGGAAAATCCTTCGATCAAAAAAAGGTTAGCAAACCTATGGGGACCTTCCCCATAGGCTAACATTGACTTCGGTAGGTTTTATCTGCCGAAGTAGGGGGTCGAAGTTTTTTTTAAAGGGAAAGTACTTCGACTATCGAATGGTCGAATAGTCGAACGATTTTTCGTTCGATTCGTTCGATTTCGTTCGTATTCGAACAAATTTAACCAATTCGATGGTCGAAGTACCCAAAAAATACTTCAAAATTCGAATTTTTTTCATTCGAATCCTTCACTCGAGCTTAGTGAATCGGCCCCTTAGCCAAGCCTATGCGGACCTTCCCCATAGGCTAACATTGACTTCGGTAGCTTTTAGCTGCCGAAGTAGGGGGTCGAAGTTTTTTTTAAAGGGGCAGTACTTCGACTATCGAATGGTCGAATAGTCGAACGATTTTTAGTTCGAATCCTTCGATTCGAAGTCGTAGTCGTAGTCGAAGGTCGAAGTAGCCCATTCGATGGTCGAAGTAGCCCAAAAAACACTTCGAAATTCGAAGATTTTTTACTTCGAATCCTTCACTCGAGCTTGATGAATCGGCCCCTTAATGTGCTTAAATACCCACAACAGGGAGGAGTCACACCATTCCACCTCCATATTACCCATGAGTCACAGTGAGCTATTTCCATGCCAAATCACATTCAATATACCAAATTATCCCATATGTTAAGTGTCTCATACTTATATATTGTTACAAAAAAGTGGATTGTAGAAAGTGTTATATAGTAACAAGTAATAGATACAAATCTTTTTATATAATGAACAGTGACACAATTGGGGCTCATTTATCAACACTGGGCAAATTTGCCCATGGGCAGTTACCGATAGCAACCAATCAGTGATTAGCTTTTTGAAGCCAACTGCAAGTAGAACAATGAATGTAGCAATTTGATTGGTTGCCATGGGTTACTGCCCATGGGCAAATTTGCCCAGTGTTGATAAATGACCCCCAATGTATTAAAAATCCTTCTAAATAACCATTGCAACATAAGTATCAAGGAGAGGAAGCCTTACTTTGCTTTATCTCAATATTAGACCTCTTGAGTTTACTTATCTCTGGCTCCAATGCTGAATTCAGGGAACTGATACCCCAGAATTACTTTGAATCAGGAGCTCCCATATCTTTAAATCTCACTGTCCTATAACACAATAAAAATAGAAATAAAATTATTTTATAACAGTCATTTTAAATCTATAAACAGACACAATGTTGATCTAGGAAGATACGAATTACGGAAAGATCAGTTATCCAGAAAACCCCAGGTCCCGAGCATTCTGAATAAAAGGTCTTGTTTTTAACATGTGTCTGTTTATAGATTTAAAATCATTTTATTTCTATTTTTATTGTGTTATACGACAGCTAATAAAAAGCTAAATAAGTCCAAAACCAAAAATAATAAAAAAAATGAAAACCAATTGCAAATTATCTCAGAATATCACAGTCCAGTGCCCAGTGAACAGAAAGATGAGGAATAAAAAGCAGCAATAACAATAAATGTGTAGCCTTACAGAGCGTTTATTTTGTAGATGGGGTCAGTGACCCCCATTTGAAAGCTGGAAAGAGTCAGAAGAAAAAGGTAAATAACTATAAAACTATAAAAGATAAACAATGAAGACCAATTGAAAAGTTGCTTAGAATTGGCCATACTATAACATATTAAGGGGCAGAATTATCAAGGGTCGAATTTCGAAGTGGAAAATACTTCGAAATTCGACCATCGAATTGAATACTACGAAATTCGAAGTCGAATTCGTAGGATTTTTTGCATCATACGATTGTATTCCGATCGTAGTACGATGGTACGATCCTACTCCGATCGTACTTCGAATCGTACAATTGGAGCGATTTTATCGTACAATCTTCTAATGCAGGGTTCCCCAACCTTTTGAACCCGTGAGCAACATTCAGAAGTAAAAGGAGTTGGGGAGCAACATTAGCATGAAAAATGTTCTTGGGTGCCAAATACAGGGAGGCCCCCCTCTCCGATGCGCCTCTTGGCGCGTATGCATGGAGGCGCTCATTCGCGAACGGCACCACGCGCATGCACTGACACGCCGGAAAAAAAAAAGAGGTCTTCCGGAGAAGGGGTCTGGCCCGGCGGTGGCCCATGAGGGTCAGGCCCACCAGGTTTTTTCGCGTTGTCCCGCCAGGCCAGACCAACACTGGCCAAATAAGGGCTGTGATTTGCCCATTTGGTAGCCCCTATGTGGATTGTCAACCAACATTGAGGTTCTGTTTGGCAGTGCACCTACTTTTTATACAACCAAAACTTGCCTCCAAGCCTGATATTCAAAAATAAGCTCCTGCTTTGAGGCCACTGGGAGCAACATCCAAGGGGTTGGAGAGCAACATGTTGCTCACGAGCTACTGGTTGGGGACCACTGTTCTAATGATTTTCCTTCGAATACAAAAAACATAGAAATATGCTCTGGAAGGTCCCCATAGGCTAACATTGCACTTCGGCAGGTTTAATTTGGCGAAGAATTGAAGTTGAAGTTTTTTTTAAGAGACGGTACTTTGATTATCGAATGGTCGAATAGTCGAGCGATTTTACTTCGAGTCGAAGGTTGAAGTCGAAGTCATAGTAGCCTATTCGATGGTCGAAGTATCCAAAAATGTCTTTGAATTTCAAATTTTTTAACTTCGAAAAATTCCCTCGATTTCACTTCGACCCTTAATAAATCGGCCCATAAAGTTACCTTAAAGATGAACCACCCCTTTAACATTTAAATTATTTTTAGCAGATTTAAAGGGTTGGTTCACCTTCAGGTTATCTTTTAGTATGTTACAAATTGGCAAATTCTAAGCAACTTTTCAATTGGTCTTCATTATTTTATTTTTTTAATTATTTGCCTTCTCCTGACTCTTTCCAGCTTTTGAAAGGGGGCCACTGGCCCCCTCTAAAAACAAATCCTCTCTAAAGCTACACATTTAGGGGCATATTTATCAAAGGTCGAAGGTCAAAGTTAAAAAAAACGAAGTGGGTCGAATTCAACCTACTTTGAATCGTATGATCGTACTTCGATCAAAGTTTTTTTAACTTCGACCTTCAATCTCCCAAACTCCCCCAATTGCCTCCATACAGGTTCTAGGAGGTCCCCCATAGGCTAAAATAGCACTTCGGCAGCTTTTAGGTGGCGAATGGTCAAAGTCGAAATTTTAAAGAGACAGTACTTCAAAAAAATTCGACCTTCGAATTTTGAAGTTTTTTCAAATTCAAATCAAAGTTGGACTATTCCCTAGTCGAAGTACACAAAAAATAGCTTGAAATTTGAAGTTTTTCAATTCGAAACTTCACCTCGACCTTTGATAAATCTGCCCCTTTTGTTATTGCTACTTTTTATTAATCATCTTTCTGTTCAGACCCTCCCCTATTGGTATTCCATATTCTCATTCAAATCAATGCATGGTTGCTATGGTAATTTGGACCCTAGCAACCTGATGGATGAAATGGCAAACCGGAGAACTGCTGAATAAAAAGCTAAATAACTCAAAAACCACAAACAATAAAAAATGAAAACCAATTACAAATTGTCTCAGAATATCACTCTCTACATCATACTAACAGTTAACTCAAAGGTGAACAACCCCTTTAAGGCATAAAGATCCGAATTACAGAAAGATCCCTCATTCGGAAAACTCCAGGTCCCAAGCATTCTTGATAACAGATCCCAAACCTTATAGGTATCAAAGGTAAGGATTAAATAGTATAGATACATACCTCACTGGAACAAACCATTACCTGGGGAAGGGGGAAACCCTAACACCCCCTCTATGGGATTTCTCTGATAATTCTGCTGTCCATGTCCATAGTCCCCTTTTCTTACATACACAATATGTGATTCGTACACAGCAAATTCTTTCCGTATCGGGAGGAAACGATTCCGAAGAGTTTGTTTGTGGCCAGATATTTCCGCGGCAGGATCTGACAATATTCTAATGAACAAGAGAGAAACAGCAACGTTGTGATAAGTGTAAATTGAATTTGGTAAGAAGAGATATCGTTCTCCCTCGTACCTCGTCGTGGCATAATACAGAATATTCTTATAGCAAAGAGGCAGCGAAGTCTTTTCTAACACGCTATCTTGTGTAGAAATGTGCGATTAAGTAACATTTATAGGAATCATCGTTTATTAAAGTGACCTGATTGTGCACTTTGTACAGTATATTAGGTACAACTTCTTGAGCTCCTAAAATAGTGACAATACCTACGGTTACACTTTGTGCATCATTCCTTTCTTAAGCTTTCTGCAACTGCTTCATGGTTTTTTTCATGTTCCTCTTATCATTGTGTCTGTTACAATCTACTGGGGAATAAAGCATCAGCACCAATCCCAACTTTGCCAGCTTTTCCCCATAACTGATCCCATTCATATCCCCTTATATATTTATATATAGTGATCATATCCCCTTATATATTTATATATAGTGATTATATCGCCTTATATATTTATATATAGTGATCATATCCCCTTATATATTTATATATAGTGATCATATCCCCCTTATATATTTATACATAGTAATCATATCCCCCTTATATATTTATATATAGTGATCATATCCCCTTATATATTTATATATAGTGATCATATCCCCTTATATATTTATATATAGTGATCATATCCCCTTATATATAGTGATCATATCCCCTTATATATTTATATATAGTGATCATATCCCCCTTATATATTTATACATAGTAATCATATCCCCCTTATATATTTATATATAGTGATCATATCCCCTTATATATTTATATATAGTGATCATATCCCCTTATATATTTATATATAGTGATCATATCCCCTTATATATAGTGATCATATCCCCTTATATATTTATATATAGTGATCATATCCCCTTATATATTTATATATAGTGATCATATCCCCTTATATATTTATATATAGTGATCATATCCCCTATATATTTATATATAGTGATCATATCCCCTTATATATTTATATATAGTGATCATATCCCCCTTATATATTTATATATAGTGATCATATCCCCTTATATATTTATATATAGTGATCATATCCCCCTTTTATATTTATATATAGTGATCATATCCCCCTTATATATTTATATATAGTGATCATATCCCCCTTATATATTTATATATAGTGATCATATCCCCCTTATATATTTATATATAGTGATCATATCCCCTTATATATTTATATATAGTGATCTTATCCCCTTATATATTTATATATAGTGATCATATCCCCTTATATATTTATATATTAGTAATCATATCCCCTTATATATTTATATATAGTGATCATATCCCCCTTATATATTTATATATAGTGATCACATCCCCTTATATATTTATATACAGTGATCATATCCCCCTTATATATTTATATATAGTGATCATATCCCCTTATATATTTATATATAGTGATCATATCCCCTTATATATTTATAATAGTAATCATATCCCCTTATATATTTATATATAGTGATCATATCCCCCTTATATATTTATATATAGTGATCACATCCCCTTATATATTTATATACAGTGATCATATCCCCCTTATATATTTATATATAGTGATCATATCCCCCTTATATATTTATATATAGTGATCATATCCCCTTATATATTTATATATAGTGATCATAACCCCCTTATATATTTATATATAGTGATCATATCTCCTTATATATTTATATATAGTGATCATATCCCCCTCATATATTTATATAAATAGTGATCATATCCCCCTTAATTGTCTCTTCTACAGTGTAACCAATCCCAATTTGCCTTTCCCTATAACTGAGCTCTTCAATTGCTCCTCAAAGTTCACTTGGAGAACCTTTTTGTCCTGCAATGATTGGATCTGTATAGTGGTTACTTCAAGGAACCCAGAGAAACGAGACATCAGCAGAGAATGGATCCTGCACAGCTCTGGGCAGGAGGTTTGGACATTGGTATTGGTATCTGTCTACTGGGTCTTCTTCTCACCCTTAACAGAGAATTACTTCTTGGCATCTCAGATAAAAGTTTGGGACACGCTTTAGGCATGTTAATGAGTACCAAATTATGCCCATTTGCCTACAGACATTTCTTTTCATTCTTGTGCTGGTTGTGTTTTTGTGCATTTAGTGACAGGTTCACAGTGGGACCTCCTGGAGCTCTAGGAACCTGTTATAGTCCCAGTAGATGAGTAAGGACACATATTTATATATTTCTAGCTGTACATTGGACCAAATATTAGTAACTAACATTTAGGGGCCGATTCACCAAGGGTCGAATATCGAGGGTTAATTAACCCTCGATATTTGACTGGGAATTAAAATCCTTCGACTTCGAATATCGAAGTCGAAGGATTTTAGCGCAAATAGTTCAATCGTTCGATCAAAGGAATAATCCTTCGATCAAACGATTAAATCCTTCGAATCAAACGATTCGAAGGATTTTAATCCAACGATCGCAGGATTATCCTTCGACCAAAAAAACTTAGGCAAGCCTATGGGGACCTTCCCCATAGGCTAACATTGAGTTCGGTAGCTTTTATCTGCCGAACTAGGGGGTCGAAGTTTTTTTTAAAGAGACAGTACTTTGATTATCGAATAGTCGAACGATTTTTAGTTCGAATCCTTTGATTCGAAGTTGTAGTCGAAGTCGAAGGTCGAAGTAGCCCATTCGATGGTCGAAGTAGCCCAAAAACACTTCGAAATTCAAAGTTTTTTTACTTCAAATCCTTCACTCAAAGTTAGTGAATTGGCCCCTTACTGTCACCATTCCAGCTGCACTAGATGTGCAATCGGTAACTATCGAATCCTCACCATTGGCTAAACCCCAACCAGTGGCCATGTGATATTGGTCTCCATGTGCCTATTTTGCTACATAACTTGAGCATCTGTGTGTGTTCTTTCAATTACATTGACTGACCTACATAAACAAGTCGTGTTTCTCTAGCCCAGCATTCTTCTGTGCTCCACTTCTGAAAATGCACATTTATTTATTCTCAGGATAAATGTCTATTTGAAAGCCTGTCAGTGGTGGAGCACATGGAGTCAGGTTTGGAGATATTATCCAGCTTACATCAAAGGTACTATTGATTTCTGGAGAACATTCTTTATTTGCTTATTTTTATCACGCCGGCTTTCTCGGAGAACAAACGCCAGGCCGGAAACACAAGTGAGTATTTGAGGCTGCGGATCCTTTATTTCTGTTTTTACCTGTCCTATCATTGTGTTAAATATCCAGCCGCTAAGAAAGAAAGACAGGCTGTTTTTTTGGGCTCTTTGTTTTTTCAGATTTTTTTTTTTTTTTTTTGAAGCTCCGACAAGCACATGTGTAAGAAACCAGAGTCAAGGGGAACTAACAGAGTCTTCATATCAATTCATTCATTGGGGGTGTTCATTGTGAATTATATTTCTGATGGACTCACCCATGTGGGGCAGGGGGGGATGTCTATAGTTATGAAAAGAGAGGAGATTCAATACATTGAGTTTTCTCATGGAAGCTTCTCTGTAATAGCTCTCTAACTCCTTGGATGTTGCAAAAAAAATTTGCAAAACGCGACTTTTGACGCCGGCATCAATTCACGGGTGTCAAAATCGATGCCGGCGACAATTCCGACACCAGCGACACACCTATTTTATCCAATTGCATTAAAATCAAACGGAAAAATTTTTTGGAGCTGGCGAAAAATTTACCGTGACTATTCGCAAATTTATTCGCCGGCTGTGAAACACAGAAATTTGTTGCAAATGTATTCATATCTGTGACGAAACGTGGAAATTCAAGGCAAATTTGCGCCTGCCGAATAAATTCGCCCATCACTACTCAGTAAGATTTAACTGAAATGAGGGTGCTGTCAATGAAAGCTGACTCTTTGGACTGTCCAGGTTCCTCCAGGAGTAAAATACAAACAATGGGTTCAACTTCAAGGGAAGTATTGTTTTATATATATTAGGTGGTTGTTCATGGGACAGGACACAGTTTCAGTGATAGGCAGGCAATATGAGTCAATGCCTTCTGCAACAGCCTCCATTCAGTCCCATTATTGTAGGACTTTAGGTAGAGGTTGTGTTTCAGTCCTACTATGTGGCTTGCCCACAGGTACCATGTAGAGGAGTCAGGTAGATGTGACCATGATGTGGGCCATGTAGATGTAAGGACAATGTCTATGTTCCTAGAGCTTCCCAGATGAGATGTCACTTCTGGCTTTTAGTGATGTCACTTCCAGTATAACTCAGTGTAATTATTGTATTGGAACAGGGTTTGGACTGCCTTATAAAGATGAGTAAGTGCATCTCAGTGGGTTTGGGAAGATGGATACATTTGGCGGGTCCTGTTAAGGCGCTGGTCTACTATATTTAAGGTTGGCATGGGTATCATTTCGGATGTCTGATGACCTGTAGACCCTAGTGGTGGCTCTATTGAGCCAAAACAAATGGAACAATACTTTTTAGCCTGTGAATGCACAAGTCCTGCATTATTCATCCATCTTGGCCATCTAAAGGCTCCACTGAGCACAATAGACAGAGATAACATTTGTATCGACAACACATAAACCATAGCTGAACACAGAGATGCCAAGAAAAAGACACATTTCTGTGTTACTTCAAATAAAACCTTTTCCCCAAGTATATCAGGTTATATAAATGCTGTCATTTTTTTTATTTTTGGTGCAATGTAAAGCTTTTTCTTTAAAGCTGTAAATGACCCTATCCATTGGAACATGGTATTACCAGCAGGATTACCCTTAATGCCCATAATAAACATGTTTTAACATAATCTGTGTATCTTGATGCCTGGAAACCACCTTCCAGCAGAAATCAGCTGAAACTCCTCTTCCACATCCACTGCTCAATTTGCCTCCTACCGGAAAGCAAGAAGCCTGAATAATGATGTGCAGAGTAATTCCTCTGGGTCCTGCTGCCTGGAGCACCGTAAACACGCATGCTGCTTTCTTGTGTCTGTAGCCTGCCCGGCGTGTATCAAGGCTGCCTTCATTTGCTTGTTCTTGTCGCCCACAGCTTCCCTCTTCTCATTGTGCCCAAGGCTCAGATGTTGCAGAGATGTCATCAAAAGACCACAGGAAGAAATACACTTGTACATATATGTAGTGAATGGGATTCTGACAATGCGTCTCAGAGGCACATTCTACTGTTGAACAGATAACACTCGATCCTTAGCAACAGCATTGGAAGCTCCCCTTTAATATATATTTAAGATTGGAAGGGATTTTTCAAGCAATAGACAGTCTTAAAGCAAGCTGTATCTTAACATGTGTGTTCCTTTTAGGGAAATGATGCAATGGAGGAATATAAGGTGCTTGGCATCTGGTGCCCATTGTCTGTAAAGCAACAGTAGGCATCATTTATTTAGGCCCCTAATGCAAGAGCACTAAAGGTTCTAAAGAGCATGTCCTTTAGTGCTCATTTAAAAAGTATTTGGGTCTGACTGTCCTCTGTACCAAGAGCTGTATTGGCGATTCGGCACTAGATATGGAGCACAGTGCTAATGGGTGCAAAGCCCTGTTTTTAATTGCATAATGTCATAGGGCACACAGTAAGTACACTGCTCTGCCTAAATAGTGATGTGTGGGGTGACCCAAAACCCACCAGTTGGGCAGATTCGGTTGATATTTGGCCGACCATTGTGGGTTAGTGTAGGGTGCAGGTCAGACAGGGGAAGTACACTCCTCCACTGCATCAGAATATTCCCTGTCTTGGAAATGGGCACAGAAGCAAAAAGTCTTGGGTACAGGTTGGCTGCGGGTCGTACAATAACAACATTAAGGGGGTTAAGGTCTTGCAGGTTTGGGTTGGGTGTGGATTGAGTTTTTTATGACCCGCACATCATTACTCCTTAACTTCAACAACTTATGTGTTATAGCCTAACTTCTGTTGATCACTCAGCACTGTGAAATATGTTGGCGCTATATAAATACATGTTAATAATAATAATAATAATAATAATAATCACTCAATGGGGAAGTGTTGTGCCCTATCCTTTCTGCATACCCTATGGTAGAGTAAAGAGCTCCTTTGTGACCTACTCCCACCAGCGCACCCTAACTTGCCGTCCGAATGATGCACAAGTTCGGGAATGGGAAGGTGCAAGGAAGGCAACTACATGCCTCAACCCTACCCCCTATAAATATAGAGCTGCCAAATGCAGTCACTGCTGTATTAATGGGGCGGGGAGAGGGTGGCATGTATCTGAAGGGGTGTAACTTCTCAACTCAGAGGCAAAACATATAAGCCAAATTGTATATTCCCATCTGGTGAGTAAAGCAGATAAAGAAGCTTTGTTCCTTCAGTGATCTGATCCATATCCAACTCATGGCCCTAGCGGTACAAAAGAGCAATGATAACCACTGTGCCGCCATGTTTCTTATGATTAGTTGACTCTCTTTAATATCAGATATGATTATATCAGGGATACGAATGTCACATCCTTTTAATACAATTAACCAACAACTCTAAGTCCACAGGACAGCTCTGCTTGAATGAGACGTCTAGTATCTGCCTCTGCCGTAGCCCCCAGTTCTAGGGATGCACCGAATCCAGGATTCAGTTTGGGATTCAGGCTTTTTCAGCAGGATTCAGATACGGCCGAATCCTTCTGCCTGGCCGAACCAAATCCAAATCGGTTAAATGGCAATAATTTGCATATGCAAATTAGGAACGGGAGGGAAATTGCATGACTTTTTGTCACAAAACAAGGAAGTAAAAATTGTTTCCCCTTCCCACCCCTAATTTGCATATGCAAATTAGGATTTGAATTCTGTTTGTATTCGGCCGCATCTTTCACAAATCCAAAATAGTGGATTCGGGACCCAGTTCCCTCTACTCATAACCCCCACCCCAAGGCTCTTTCATAAATGGCAATAATGATGATGGCTGCCACGTACAGACATTTAAGCCTTTTATAGGAAAGATAATCATTTCAGATTAGCCTTAAATTCTGCCATTGCTTCTAGAACCTTCTTCGTTATAGTAAATGACACTGCAGCGTTCAGAGTTTTGTTCCCCTGTCCTAAAATCAGCGGCGTATTAAATGAATTGAGGGGATCACTTTAAAGGTTACACACCGCTATTTTATTTGCAGCTTTTTATAGTATAATAAACCTTTTGTAATGAATGATTGGCCGTCACCGAGTTTGCTCATAGACTGTACAAAATGCCATTCGCCGCAGCTCTTTATTTATATACCAAGTTTATGTTTTATATTATATTTTAGTGATCTCCCATTGTGCTGTCACGGAAATAAAGATGCCTATTGTATCTTGGTCATAGGGAAAAAATAATTGGCAGTATTATATATAGGTTTCAGCTATTTCTTTTCATTTATTTACCCTTGCAAGGAAAATCATTGGTTGTCCTACCCTACCTTTTTATTATTATTATTATATATATATATATATATATATATATATATATATATATATATATATATATATATATATATATATATATATATATATATATATATATATATATATATATATATATAGACAAATACAAGATACCTCTGCACTCAACCCATTATCAATATATTTAAGACAGAGACATTTTGTGCTACTGAAAAATGCCTTACCCTTTAAACAAAACAGGGATTGTTTGTCCATATATTGCAATATATTTAAGCTGGCCAACTACGTCAAAGTCATCCCATATCTGGCCAGTCCTATGCTCAATTTTCATCTGATTCATTAAGAATTCTATGGTTTAATTATACATTTTATAAAAGGGACGAATACGTTTTACCTGCAACTTACTAGCTGCTTTCAAAGTAAAACTCCCAAACTTGGCTTGCCCTTTTATTAGACACCAGTGGGATCACCTGACTATAGTTGGAGGGGGTGGGAGCTACAACATGGAGCTGGTCACTGCTCTTGTAGAACTATAACAAACAAGGGAAAGTTGTGCTCACCACTAGTTTTTAAAAACATTAGGCGGGGGTGCAATGAGGGTGTGACCACAAAATACATATAGACAAATACAAGAGTCCTCTGCACTCAACCCATTATCAATATATATATATATATATATATATATATATATATATATATATATATATATATATATATATATATATATATATATATATATATATATATATATATATATATATATATTTTGTTGGAACAATTCTAATAAAGAACGCAACAGAAGCTCTGTTTTGGTTTGAATTCTCAATAAAGAAAAGCAAGTTGTTCATTCCCAATCCAACTCAAGCCAACTGCTCCCTCTTCACCCCCTGAGTAGCCCGAAGAAAAAACACTGAGTCCAAGAAGTGTGTTAAAAGGCCACAGTTTTATTAACACATTGATCAAACAGGCTGGAAAATTACAGATTTAAACAATAGGACAAGTAACTTATATTAGTACTTTCCAAACCCCAGCTACTCAGTACAACAGTGCTCAGGGGGGCATAGACATAGGGTCATTTTTGTGTTTCAGAATCTTAAATAAACGCATGTTCTACACATAATCCTTTATAATACACAAAAGCTGTGAATATCTTGTAAATTATATCCTTATAAACGGTGAGTAGTGATGTCATCAGTTATAAACGGTGAGTAGTGATGTAATTTCTGTCACATGACTCACTAAAATTTGTGTATTATAATTAATAAAGTACCCCCAGTTGTAAAATATGAGGATATTATAAGTTACCTCGGAGTTCCATGACCTGTATAAAAACACTCGGCCTTCGGCCTCGTACTTTTATATGGTCATGAAACTCCTCGGTAACTTATAATATCCTTATATTTTACAAGAGGGGGTACTTTATTCACTATATAATGTCCCTGTCAAGGATTAAGTAAGGGGGACTGATGAGGGAAGGGTGAGTCCTTGAGGCAGGAGCTGTATGTGCCCAGGGAACACGTAAAGGAAAGGCAGGAACAGGTTGAAGAGGGCGATGAGTCAGACTGGAACAGGTGCAGAACAGAACAGGATGGAGAGGGCGAAGATCAGGACTGGACTAGGCAGGATGAAGAGGGCGACTCAGGACAGGAACAGACTGGATGGAGCAGGAGTGGAACAGGAACAGACTCGATGGGACCGGGCAGTGCAGGCGTAGATCAGATCAAACTGGGGACAGGATAGCGGGAGGACAGGATACGGAAGGAGACTGGAGCAGGAGGAGACTGGAGCAGGAGGAGACTGGAGCAGGAGGAGACTGGAGCAGGAGGAGACTGGAGCAGAAGGAGACTGGAGCAGGAGGAGACTGGAGCAGTAGGAGAGGGAGGAAAAGGCAGAGCAAGGGTACAATTCAGAACAGGATGCAGGAAAAGGCAAGGCAAGGTCAGATCAAGGTCAAAGCAGAAATAAGTTAAGACAAGGTAAAAGGTAGCGCTAGAGGAGAACTGGGAGGGAAAGACTAGGCAGGAACAGAACATGGAATGATAAGTAAGAAAGATTCAAAGTAGGGCAGAACAGGACAGGACAAGGCAAGGAGGCTAGAGCTGAAACCATGAGCTGACAATGCCATACTGCTAGACTGGGAAACAATGCTCTGACCAGGATTGTTTGGAGGACTGGTCTAATAAAGAGCCCTGAGTCAGCCCTGATTGACTGACTGCAACCAATCAGGCTGCAGCTGGGCTGGGGCTGTAGAGGCCAGGAAACAAATAGTGAGCAACTCTACAGGCTACTCATCTGGCCCACTGGATAAGGCATTGAGGCAGAAAGCCGAAGGTCAATGGCTCAAATCCCAACAGAGCTTGACAGTCCCAGGGAAAATAATACTCAAGAACACCTGGCAGGATAAATCCAAGGCTCGGGGGAAGCAGGATTCTAGGGGTAACATGCCTCAAATGCTACATCTGCACTTGGGATTGGGTGGGAGATTCAAAATGGGGAAATTTACTCCACCATACCTCGCACAACTCTGTCAGACGTTATTTAGCAGCAAATATGCGTATTTATCAAAATGCAAAGTTTTGTCTCAGCAAATGAATGTGGGCGTACTTTCATCAGGGAAACTTTGTCAGCACAAGTATTTCTAGGCGAATTTTCTCTAGCGTTACTTTGTTCCTAGCGAAACTTCGTTAATCTACTTGCGCTTACGTCAATATAAATATGGCTGGTACATACAGGTCATATATACGTCTTTATTGGAGATGTTGGGGCAAATGCTTGAAGTGGCCACTTATTGTTAAAAACGTCCAAGCTAAATAAAGACAAAATAGATTTTCTCTTGTCCTAGACAACTAGGGGCCGATTCACTAACTTCGAGTGAAGGATTCAAAGTAAAACAACTTTGAATTTCGAAGTGTTTTTTGGGCTACTTCGACCATCAAATGGGCTACTTCGACCTTCGACTACGACTACGACTTAGAATCGAAGGATTTGAACTAAAAATCGTTCGACTATTCGACCATTCGATAGTCGAAGTACTGTCTCTTTAAGAAAAAACTTCTAAAAGCTACCGAACTCAATGTTAGCCTTTGGGGAAGGTCCCCATAGGCTTTCCTATGTTTTTTTGATTGAAGGATATTCCTTCGATCGTTGGATTTAAATTCTTTGAATCCTTCATTTGGAAGCATTTAATCGTTCGATCGAAGGAATAATCCTTAGATCGTTCGATCAAACTATTTGCGCTAAAATCCTTCGACTTAGAAATTCGAAGTCGAAGGATTTTAATTCCCAGTCGAATATCGAGGGTTAATTAACCCTCGATATGCGACCCTTGGTGAATCGGCCCCCAAATGTGGCATGAGCTTCAAATGGTTAAAAAAGTGTAAACAAGATCTATTTACTTTTAAACATAATCCCACGTTAAAATATGAAAAAAAGGTCTGCATTTTGTCTTTTTTTATGACTTTTCAGCATACAGGATATGAAGTCACTGACATAATAATGTTCATTTTATCAGTTCGCCAACAGACTCTGAAGAAAAGGGTAACAGATTGGAAAAATCGCACTTTGATAAATTTGTGGAGTAACGATCATTCGCCTGAGCGAAAATTCGCATGTGAAACGGTGCAAAACTTCTCTAGCGCTGAGCTTTTTTTCCAATTTGACTTTTAGTAAATTGACGATGTCCCTGCAAATTCTCATTTTGGCAGATTTTCACTAAAAAAAAAAACCCACTTCACTCTTTAGTAAATCTGCCTCAAATAACTGTCAATTTCACCTGCTCCTCCAGTCCCCAATAATTCCAATCCGGTGCAAGAATGGGGCTACAAGAGCAGGGTGCCATAACAAGTTGTGAAGGGTGAAGTTGGCCTAGGGACACCCTACTAAATAAGGATAAATCCAATACATCAATTCCAATGTAGTGTATAAAAAACATTTCAAAACCAATTTAAAGATAAAGTAACATCAAAAAATTTAATTCTTTTAAAGTAAAAAAAATATAATGTACTGTTGCCCTGCACTAGTAAAACAGATGTGTTTGCTTAAGAAACACTACTATAGTTTATATAAACAAGCTGCTGTGTAGCCATGGGGGCAGCCATTCAAGCACAGGATACACAGTAGATAACAGATAAGTACTACTGTAGTTTATATAAACAAGCTGCTGTGTAGTTATGGGGGCAGCCATTCAAGCACAGGATACACAGTAGATAACAGATAAGTACTACTATAGTTTATATAAACAAGCAGCTGTGTAGCCATGGGGGCAGCCATTCAAGCACAGGATACACAGTAGATAACAGATAAGTACTACTATAGTTTATATAAACAAGCTGCTGTGTAGCCATGGGGGCAGCCATTCAAGCACAGGATACACAGTAGAAAACAGATAAGTACTACTATAGTTTATATAAATAAACTGCTTTGTAGCCATGGGGGCAGCCATTCAAGCACAGGATACACAGTAGATAACAGATAAGTACTACTATAGTTTATATAAATAAACTGCTTTGTAGCCATGGGGGCAGCCATTCAAAGGAGAAACGGCTCAGATTACACAGTAGTTAGCAGATACACTCTGTAGAATATAATGGTGTTATCTAGTGATGGGAGAATAAATTCACCAGTCACGACTTTGTGTCGAAAAATCTGCTGTGTCATTGTTGTGCATCCAAATTGGTGCGTGCATAAAAATTGTCCATTGACTTTAATGCATTTGGACCAAAAGCTTGTAATGATTGGTGGAATTCAACACCCTATGCTGATGGCAATGGAAAAGATACTATGCTCCATATGCTTTTGACCAGCGGCATTGATTTTTTTTGGGGGGGGTATTTATTAAAACTCGGTTTTATCTACATTTTTATTAAAACAAAGTGGACTTAACTCCCATCCACAAATTCGCTGAAAAATTCACGAATTTGCTGCAAAATTCGCAACACTATGAAAAATTTGTGAAACGCGAATTTGGACGCTTGTCAATTTTTAATGCCGGCATTAAAGTCAATGGGTGTCCGAATAATGTTGACGTGCAACGGTTTTACCGCGAACGACTTTTCTAACGCACGTCCAAACACGGAAATTCGCCGGAAATCCTCGCCTGACGAATTTATTCGCCCATCACTATTACTGAGAGCAGGCGGCTACGAAAGTTAGAACATTTCCACCCACTTTCAACCCACATAGATGACAACAAGTACCGTATATACTCGAGTATAAGCCGAGTTTTTCAGCCCCCAAAATATGCTGAAAAACGCTACCTCGGCTTATACTTGGGTCAAGCGCAAAAATGGTCGCCGGCATCTAAGAATAGTCGCCGGCATCCAAGAATAGTCGCCGGCGTCCAAGAATAGTCTCCAAGAATATTCGCCGGCGTCCAAGAATGGTCGCCGGCATCCAAAAACAAGACACCGGCACCTCCAATGGGAGCAGAAACCCTCAATTTTTTGATTGAAACTTACCAGAAGCTGCTGCATTTCACACCCTAGGCTTATACTCGAGTCAATAAGCTTTCCCAGTTTTTGGAGGTAAAATTAGGTACCTCGGCTTATACTTGGGACGGCTTATACTCGAGTATATACGGTAATACAACTAATAAACTAAAGGAACATATACAAGCGCAGAAGTCAAACTGACTAGTAATGGGCGCATTTATTTGTCAGGCGTGAATTTGCGGTGAATTTGCCTGTTTCGCGGGCGGTGAATAATTTTGCAAAGTTTTTTGATGCTGGCGACAATAATCGGACACCCATTGACTTTAATGGGTGCTGGCATCAACTTTGACGCTGGCAAATTGTCGCAGGCATCAAAATTGCAGTTTCACTATTTTTCTGCCAGTTTTGCTGGAAATTCGGGAAATTCGTGGCGAATCAAAATGGGACAAATTCACCAAAATCACTAAAACTGACCCTGTGATTCTCGGTTGTATATTTACAATATGCCTAATGTCCTCCTCACATCCCCAGATGGCATCAAATAAGTTGTTGGCACACTTGAAGCCTACAGCGTCGCCCATATATAGTGTTTCTGCCTCTGAATTATAAATTCTGACTAAGTAGGTTAAAGGAATTAGAGAACCGTATTAAAAATTCACATTCTCATGTACACACTCCTCTAGGAATAATTTCTAAGCGAGGTTTACAAAAACCCTAATATTCTACAGCTAAATCCTTTTTTAATGACTGATTCAAAAACACTGTTTAACAACAAGGATAGCTACATAAAATGGCAATACAGTAGATGTTACGAGAGTATCTTCAAAAAAGAGCTGGTACATATTTTCTTAACTAAATAAGATTAATTGTCTGGAAATTAAAATGTTTGCTTATTTTTCTGCTTCCAAAATACATCATTCGAGCTTCTGTTCACTATTAAAAAAACATCACAGATAAAATCCAAATATTCATATTTTCATTGTTCCAACTTGTTCACCAAAATGTGTGTAGTGGTGCCTTCATACAGTAGGGAGTTGGGATATCCTGATACTGGTCATTACCAAGGATCATATTCTCATTTTCCAATCCAGAGATGTAGCGGGGAAACCTGCCTGTCCAACTTCTCCTTCAAAGACCAGAGTTATTAATATGTAGTTGGTCCTCTCTTTTAGAGATGTCGCGAACTGTTCGCCGGCGAACTTGTTCGCGCGAACATCGGGTGTTCGCGCTCGCCGGAAGTTCGCGAACGTCGCGCGACGTTCGCCATTTTGGGTTCGCCATTGTTGGCGCTTTTTTTTGCCCTCTCACCCCAGACCAGCAGGTACATGGCAGCCAATCAGGAAGCTCTCCCCTGGACCACTCCCCTTCCCTATAAAAACCGAAGCCCTGCAGCGTTTTTTCACTCTGCCTGTGTGTGCTGAAGAGATAGTGTAGGGAGAGAGCTGCTGCCTGTTAGTGATTTCAGGGACAGTTGAAAGTTTGCTGGCTAGTAATCGTTTTGATACTGCTCTGTTATTGGAGGGACAGAAGTCTGCAGGGGTTTGAGGGACATTTAAGCTTAGGTAGCTTTGCTGGCTAGTAATCTACCTTCTACTGCAGTGCTCTGTATGTAGCTGCAGTGGGCAGCTGTCCTGCTTCTGATCTCATCTGCTGACTGCTGCAATAACAGTAGTCCTTGTAAGGACTGCTTTTATTTATTTTTTTGTTGTTTTACTACTACTACTACTACTACTATAAGAGCCCAGTGCTATTAGTCTAGCAGTGTTGGGGAGTGGGACTGGTGTGCTAATCTGCTGCTCCTAGTAGTTCAGCAGCACCAACTTTAATTTTTTTTTTTTTAATATTCATTTTTTTTTATTTTACTTTTTTTTATTTTACTACCGCTGTAGTAGTGTATAAGTTGACCTTTTAGGCATTATTTGCCCTGTAGGCATTTTTTGCCCAGTGTGTTATTCAACCAACTGCCATCTAGCTGTGTGACCTTGTTCACATTCTGTCTAAATATCCATAATATTACCGTCTCCAGAAAAAACACCGGAGTGACTTTTTTCAAGCAGCCATAATATATTTTACGTAATCCGTATCCACCGCTGTAGTAGTGTATACGTTGACCTTGTAGGCATTGTTTGCCCAGTTTTTTTGGCTGCAGCCACTGAAGCACAGAGGCCAGAAAAAATATGCCATATAAATGCTGAAAATAGTCATTTTTTGCCATACGTTGACTCAACGTATATGGCAAAAAATGACTATTTTCAGCATTTATATGGCATATTTTTTCTGGCAACTGTGCTTCAGTGGCTGCGACCAAAAAAACTGGGCAAACAATGCCTACAAGGTCAACGTATGGCAAAAAATGACTATTTTCAGCATTTATATGGCATATTTTTTCTGGCAACAGTGCTTCAGTGGCTGCAACCAAAAAAACTGGGCAAACAATGTCTACAAGGTCAACGTATGGCGAAAAATTACTATTTTCAGCATTTATATGGCATATTTTTTCTGGCAACTGTGCTTCAGTGGCTGCGTCCAAAAAAACTGGGCAAACAATGCCTACAAGGTCAACGTATGGCAGTTGTTTAAAGAGAACAGTAGATTACTAGCCAGCAAAGCTACCTAAGCTAAAATGTCCCTCAAATCACTGCAGACTTCTTTCCCTCCAATACAGAGCAGTATCAAGCAGATTACTAGCCAGCAAACTTACTATCATCTGTCCCTGAAATCACTAACAGCTCTCCCCCTACACTATCTCTTCCAAGCACACACAGGCAGATTTTTCAGATACATTTTTGCCCTTGATCCCCCTCTGGCATGCCACTGTCCAGGTCGTTGCACCCTTTAAACAACTTTAAAATCATTTTTCTGGCCAGAAATGTCTTTTCTAGATGTTAAAGTTTGCCTTCCCATTGAAGTCTATGGGGTTCGCGAACCGTTCGCGAACCGCTCGCGTTTTTGCGCAAGTTCGCGAATATGTTCGCGAACTTTTTTTCCGACGTTCGCTACATCCCTACTCTCTTTGATGCTTAAACAGCATTCACCCTCTTCTCTTCTCTTCTTTGAAGGTTTCCTATAGATATTGGAATATTGGTGGGGTATGCCTCCATTCATACAAAAGTGGTTGGACACTGATGTTGGGGATCAAGCCTGTCTCACTGTCAGGGTTCCAGTTTCAGTTGGGTTCAAGTCAGGTTCTTCCCATCTCTGCATGATCAATCTGTCTATAGACCTGACTTTTTGCATCGGACATTATTGTGCTGAAACAGGAAAGGGCCTTCCCTAAATGTTCAACACAGTAGGAAGCACAACATTGTAATGTCATTGTATGTAAATAATCAATTCCATAATTATTATAAATTGAGGATTTTTTTTCATTTGAATGAGGACACTATTGCTGGAGATCATGGGGAAACTTTTATTGAGATCTATTGCTTTATGAATACAAACTTTTGGTGTAATACAGATCATAGCATACTTTACCATTGATAATACAGTAAATTCATTGGGATTTGTAGGCAACAACTGAGTAAAGATTGGTTGAGCAGCAGTGACTAGATCTCCTTTAATCTGTAATTTACATGCCATTGGTCCCATGCAAACCAAACTGATCTGATTAAATGTGAATCCTCAGTTGGACATGTCTCATCTGTTGTCAGAATTCTCACTACAGGATCTCTCCTTGATGATCACTCAAGTTCTCCAAGAATATTCTTGGTCAACCCGTCATTTCGCTAGGAATTTGTAAGGAAACCTTACCTGGCGTCACAAGATGGCATCTCCCAAGATGGCGGCGGCTTCCATGTGGTTCCTCCTGGTCGCAGCCCTGTGACATCACGCCGGTGTCTATTGACGCGCCGGATTGGTCGCCGTCGCCAAAGCGTCAACGTCAGAATGGACGCAATCGTCAAAAATGCATATGTAAGAACGCCAGCGTCATGACGCCACTGCGTCTATTTTGGCGCTAAAGGAGGCCTATAAAAGACGCTGGGACATTGCTCACATTGCCCTACAATAGGAGTTCCTGGGTGCGCTTTTACTGTTATTGTCTTGACCTTTGTGTATTGATCCTTGCCTGTTCCTGATTACCGAACCTTTGCTGCCTGAACTGACCTTATTGCCTGGACTTGACCATTCTCTTTCTAAATCCTTGCCTGTACCTCGATCTGTTGGACTGGTGCTTCCTCCTTGGTCCGCTAATCCTGTCTGAGCCTTCGGGCCCCTTACAGAATTAATCTTTAATTTACATGCCATTGATCCCATGCAAACCAAACTGATCTGATTAAATGTGAATCCTCAGTTGGACATGTCTCATCTGTTGTCAGAATTCTCACTACAGGATCTCTCCTTGATGATCACTCAAGTTCTCCAAGAATATTGTTGGTCAACCCATCATTTTGCTAAGAATTAATCTGTCATTTACATGCCATTGATCCCATGCAAACCAAACTGATCTGATTAAATGTGAATCCTCAGTTGCACATGTCTCATCTGTTGTCAGAATTCTCACTACAGGATCTCACCTTGATGATCACTAAAGTTCTCCAAGAATATTGTTGGTCAACCCATCATTTCGCTAGGAATTAATCTGTAATTTACATGCCATTGATCCCATGCAAACCAAATCTGATTCTGATTAAATGTGAATCCTCAGTTGGACATGTCTCATCTGTTGTCAGAATTCTCACTACAGGATCTCTCTTTGATGATCACTCAAGTTCTCCAAGAATATTGTTGGTCAACCCATCATTTCGCTAGGAATTAATCTGTAATTTACACGCCATTGATCCCATGCAAACCAAACTGTTCTGATTAAATGTGAATCCTCAATTGGACATGTCTCATCTGTTGTCAGGATTCTCACTACAGGATCTCACCTTGATGATCACTAAAGTTCTCCAAGAATATTCTATGTCAGCCTGGTGGTTTCGCTAGGAATTAATCTGTAATTTACATGTCATTAGTCCCATGCAAACCAAACTCATCTGATTAAATGTGAATCCTCAGTTGGACATGTTTTATCAGAATGTCTTGTCAGAATTCTCACTACAGGATCTCACCTTGATGATCACTAAAGTTCTCCAAGAATATTGTTGGTCAACCCATCATTTCGCTAGGAATTAATCTGTAATTTACATGCCATTGATCCCATGCAAACCAAATCTGATTCTGATTAAATGTGAATCCTCAGTTGGACATGTATCATCTGTTGTCAGGATTCTCACTACAGGATCTCACCTTGATGATCACTAAAGTTCTCCAAGAATATTCTATGTCAGCCTGGTGGTTTCGCTAGGAATTAATCTGTAATTTACATGTCATTGGTCCCATGCAAACCAAACTCATCTGATTAAATGTGAATCCTCAGTTGGACATGTTTTATCAGAATGTCTTGTCAGAATTCTCACTACAGGATCTCACCTTGATGATCACTAAAGTTCTCCAAGAATATTGTTGGTCAACCCATCATTTCGCTAGGAATTAATCTGTAATTTACACGCCATTGATCCCATGCAAACCAAACTGTTCTGATTAAATGTGAATCCTCAGTTGGACATGTCTCATCTGTTGTCAGGATTCTCACTACAGGATCTCACCTTGATGATCACTAAAGTTCTCCAAGAATATTCTATGTCAGCCTGGTGGTTTCACTAGGAATTAATCTGTAATTTACATGTCATTGGTCCCATGCAAACCAAACTGTTCTGATTAAATGTGAATCCTCAGTTGGACATGTCTCATCTGTTGTCAGGATTCTCACTACAGGATCTCACCTTGATGATCACTAAAGTTCTCCAAGAATATTCTATGTCAGCCTGGTGGTTTCGCTAGGAATTAATCTGTAATTTACATGTCATTGGTCCCATGCAAACCAAACTCATCTGATTAAATGTGAATCCTCAGTTGGACATGTTTTATCAGAATGTCTTGTCAGAATTTTCACTACAGGATCTCACCTTGATGATCACTCAAGTTCTCCAAGAATATTGTTGGTCAACCCATCATTTCGCTAGGAATTAATATTCTTGGTTTGCTAAGAGCATTTCATTGTATTAGAGATTCTGTCTAAGAATGGCTCAGCACTGGGTAATTATTTTTAGTCATGTAAAAATTTAAGTTTTAATCAATGCAATATTAAGTCTAATCACTTAATGTCTCAGAGCTTTTAGCCTTTCTTTTGTAATACAGAAAACCTCTTAAAGCTATTTGTCCTTCTTAAAATTTTCAGCTTTCTTGTTATTTAAGAAATTAGACTTCACATCAGCCCAAAAAAGTAAAAGCGTATTGATCCACATATAAAAAAAAAAATACATGTGTTTTTTAAAGGAAAGCTGATGAAAATCATATCTTTAAAACTCATTGGTGTGTTTAATCAAAGGAATGTTCCCTAAAGTGTCAATTACTGGTTTATTCTGGCAGCCATTTATAGGGAGAATGTAATATCATTTCTAACTCCAGGCTCCACAAGGAAAGTACAGCGCACGTCTGAGAAAGAAAAAGCTGATCAAAAAGCATCCAGAATATTAAATGGTACACTCACTTTATTAGGTTTATACAGGGCGAATTGGGACTATTTTAGGTAAATAGAAATTATTTTAGCAGTATTAACGTCTGCAGTTATTGCTGTAACTATTATGTCAGATCCTTAAACTCTGGAGTATTAGGGAGGAATTCACAGACGAACCACCTGTAAAATATCAGTAAAACTCACGTAAAATATCAGTAAAACTCACGTTTTTTTAAAGAAAAACACATTTTAAGTAATATTGTCATCAAGGGAGTCATTAACTTAATGCAGCACAATTTTCTATGCTGGTAAATAAATTGGTGAAACTGCCAGTGACAATTAACCGCGTGCCCATTGACTTTAATGCAATTGGACAAAATAGGTGCTAATTAAATTGCCAGCATCCAAATTGTCGTCGGCATCAATTTTGATGTCCATGCAGGTGTCAAAAATCACGTTTCACAAATTTTTCGCGAATTCCACGGGATATTTGCAAATTTTTCGGTGAAGCGCAACGGGACAAATTCGCCCATCACTAGAGGTAAGTACATGGCTGCCTTGCACCCATGATGCTATGTTCTGCACACAGTGCCAGATAGTGTCAAAATCGGGTGTTCAGGCCCCACCACCACAACCACGGTGGCCTGAAACTCAATAAACAAAATGGCTTGAATGTTGATTATACACCTCCCATCAACTTCTGTAGATGCTCTCCAGGTTTAACACTTGAATTTTTTCATCCAGATTCTTAAAATAGTTTTGATTGATAAAGGTAGAAAATTCAAGTTTGCAAAGACCCATATTGAAAAAAAAACAATCTCAAATTTTAATAGTCTTAGAGTAAAATCTACACAACTGTAAAAGACAATGGGATCAGGTGAATTAACTCATTAAAGTCAGAAACCTTGTCAAGCCCTGTTTTTAGCCAAATTGGACATGAACATGGACCCTTAGGGGCCCATTCACTAAGTTCGAGTGAAGGAATAGAGGAAAAATAGTTAGAATTTCGAATGGTTTTTTGGCTACTTCGACCATCGAATTGACTACTTCGACCTTCGACTACGACCTTCGTTTCAACGAAAAATCGTACGAATGTTCGACCATTCGATAATCAAAGTACTGTCTCTTTAAAAATTTCTTCGACCCCCTAGTTCGCCACCTAAAACCTACCGAGGCCAATGTTAGCCTATGGGGAAGGTCCCCATAGGCTTCCTAACAATTTTCTGATCGAAGGATAATCCTTCGATCGATGGATTGTTCGATGAAAAGGATTTAATCGTTCGATCGAACGATTATTCCTTCGAACGAATTGTGCAAAATCCTTCGACTTCGATATTCGAAGTCGAAGGATTTTAATTTGGCTTAATTAACCCTCGATATTCGACCCTTGATACATCTGCCCCTTAATGTCATGTGACTTTTTTTGATCTGTTGACCAAAATAAGTGGCCTTCCTATCCTAATTCCTATCCTAATTAAGGGGATAAGCAGGACACAGAAAGAGTTTTGTAGACTTTAGAAGGTTATTGCTATAACAATTAGACTGCTCTAAATAGGACAAAGTGACTGTCACCTTAAATTGGCACATGTGCATCTCAATAACCTAGTTCAAAGGTTGTTAGACATTTGGGTTCTCTAACCTCTGCTTTGTGTCTCTTTGGGTGCGAGCCAGCATATTTACCCTAGCACAAATTTAGTCCTATTTAGTTTCAATGTGGGACTGTTGGTTGGTCCTTCTCCAGGTAAGAAGAGTGTCAGCATCACATTCACTTGTGCTCTGCAGACAAAAAAAAGAATCATTTTATGGTGATGAATAAGGAAGATAATACATCATTTTATCTGGCTGGAAAAGTTTAGAATTGACAGTATGTTCAAGAAGAAGTGGCTGATATATAAAATGACTTTATGGGGCTGTTGGCAGATGATGTTTGCCCAGAATCTCAGAGTTTTTAGCAAGCAAACCTACAGCAAGTGATTTGCACCCCATGGCCCTCTCAAGCTGTTGCAGCAAAACTCATCTCTCTCATAACCAGTAGCTCGGGGAGACGGGTTAGTTGAAAATTCAGCAACAGCTGCATATCCACATGTTCTTGATCCCTCCCCTGGAACATAATATGTAAGGAAATTCTGCTTCTAAACTCAATCTGATTGACTGATGGGACGAGGAAAGCTCCTGACATGTGTCATACTCTACAGTGTTCCAATTAGTAATGGCATGACTACACACCCAGGTCGATCAGCTTGTATTTTCATTCAGTGCTTTCCCTTTTATTGATGTTGGCCTCCATGGACCGAACACTTGGGTTGGTATAAAAATCATGTACAGTACAATACTCTGTACTTGACCTCACAGTGTCCCTTACCCCATGTAGCCTTCAAATACCCTTCTTTTCATGTACCAAAAAAAATATTTTTCTTCCTGAAAAGATGAAAAGAGTAATATGCATTTTTTTTCATTATGTGTGTTATGTAGCAGTTTTGTTGTGAGAAAATAACAACCACTGTGTTTGTAAGATTAGTATTTACAGATGTATACATAAACTATTTGTCCTACTTAAAGCTTTTCAACAAGAGGTTTCTCATGTATATGTCTCCTGCGTTCTTCTCTTGGTCTCCAAAACCAACAATTGTCCCCTGTTCTGAGCTTCTATCTTCCGCTCTCCAGTTATTTGTTGCCACTGTTTTTCCTTTTTTCCTAGAATCCCTGTATCTACAGCTAACAGTTGTACACATTGCCACCTCTTCCTCACCTTGCTCAACCAACTTCTCCTTTATGTTCTTTCTCTCTAATGATGATATCCATATCTTCTTTCTCCCCATTTATCTGGAACTCCAAGAACCAATTTTTTTCTCTTCCCCAGTTTGACCCAGGCTAGTGCTCCCTTTCACAGAAAATCCCACTGGTCCAATGTACTATTCTATTGAAACCCATTCTGCCATCTTGTCTATGGTTCAAATTTAGGAAAATCTGAAAATTCTTCCCAAATTTCACAAAACAGTAAGTTCTTAGGTATATGTTTATTTTCTTGAGAGATAAATGCCCTCTGTGTCCATTGATCTATTGAAGGTATCTCAACAGGTTTGAGCTCCCAAAAAAAGCTGGTGAGGAGAAAAAATCATAAATATCAACAATATCTTGTTATTTTTTTTCATTAAGACTTAATTAAAAATGCATCTCAGCATTTCATAACTTGGCCCTATAAAGAGACCTTTTGGTCCCTTAAAAATTTCAAAAAAATCCTGAGGCAGCTTGCTGGCTCACCTTTTTAGCACTGGAGGGGGTCCAGCAGGTGATCTAGAGGTCCAGACCGATAGCGCATGTGCTTGAAGAGCTGAATTTCCTTTTGGAAAACCAGGAATTCAGCTCTGAAAGTAACCAAGAGCAGCATAATCCTAAATACAATATAATTGCAGAAGCATATGAGTACAAATGTTCCATACTGAATGATAGTACTGGGAATAATAATAATATTATAGTCTATTGTTCTGATATGATGGTAAAGGATGATGGGAGACTGAATTTACCCACAACAGAAGCATTCGTTATCATTATATGACTTTAATGCATAAAGAGAGAAAGGGAATAAAAAAGCAATTCATTGCCTAACAGCTAGAATAATGAAGAATATCCAGATGACTTATGACAGTTGAGAAGGCACCAAGCACAGTGGTAACTAACTATTAACATACTGTGAAAGTTCAAGGCAGAAAACATAAGTCATTGTGTGTTTTTATATCACACTGTGACACGTTACCTATTTCACCTGATTACTGGATAAGGATATGGCACAGAGAAGGGAGAAAACATGAAATGAGCTTGTCAGGAAAATTACTAATTCCGCCATTCATTGACAAACATGAAAGCAGAGAAAGAGCCCGATGTCTGAATAAATGGCTCTTAGCTTTATAGTTATGGCCGATGGGTTTCAGAGAGGCACAATGAGTTCATATGACTGAGAGCTGTTAAGGGTTGGAATAAGGGTATGATGGCAGAAAGGCAATTTACTTAGAACATACTGATATAACAAAACGCTTGTCGGTATAGGAGTGTTTTTTTAGAACTGTGCCTGGGTCCCCAGGAAAGGGCTGCACTATTAGAAAGCTCCTAACACAACAACTAGGGGGCAGAGTAATGGCGGTGATTACAATTGTGGTGGTAAGACAACTATGACAATATCAGTAGCGTACAGCTTGTGGTTCCAGGAGAGAATGCTAATGTTTACAGTCTGACTAGGTGCAGAATAAACTCCATGGCTTAATAAAAATGTACTAAAATACAATGGAAGTGCTACTGATCTGGCCAAATTAACTACAGACATAGAGAAAAAGAAGAAAAATTGTTCAATGCATATTCCCTGGTCCCCTGTCATATCAGTAATCTATGCAGATGCATGTATTTACAAAGACAGGGTTTTTTTTAGTTACAAAATTATGATCATAAGATTGATAAGCCACCATACCACGTCAAGGTAAAACCCAAATGGTGGTCCCTAACTATTTACCTCTGGTCATAATATCAAATGCTAAAGCCTCCCGGCATAAGAGCATTCCCTGAAATAAAGGTCTCCCGACCTGGGCATCTCTATGTTTATAGTTAATTTGGCTAGATCAGTAGCACTTCCATTGTATTTTAGTTGTAACACCCCAACATCCGTCCCTTTAAATGGTGGAACAATGCCTCTGGAAATGGGTGTTGTTCTGGGCAGTTTCTCTCACTTAAAAGCCGCAAGTGGGGGAGGATTAATGCCATGGAACCAATGCTGGGGTCTAGGTTATATCTCCCCTTTGAAAGCTAATGGCGGGGGAGGACTAAGCCCTATGATTGAAACCAATGCCCATGTCAGGAGACCTTAATTTCAGGGAATGCTCTTATGCCGGGAAGGCTTAAACATTTGATATTATGACCAGAGGTAAATAGTTAGGGACATGGGTTTTACCTTGCTGTGGTATGGTGGCTTATCAATCTTATGACCATAATTTTTTAACTAAAAAAAACCCTGTCTTTGTAAATACATGCATCTGCATAGATTACTGATATGACAGGGGACCAGGGAATGTGCATTGATCAATTTTTCTTCTTTTTCTCTATGTCTGTAGTTAATTTGGCCAGATCAGTAGCACGTCCATTGTATTTAAGTACATTTTTACTAAGCCATGGAGTGCTCCCACAACCTTTCCTTTTTGCATAGGTGCAGAATAACCAGACTCTGGATGCAAATGGTTTTTACATGAGCACTAAAGGTCATGGGTGCTTTTGCACTGCACCTGGATTTAAAGTAGAGTGTGCTATAATAGTTTTAAAATATCTTCTGCAGAACTAGAGGTGGACCTGCATTCAGTGGTCAGTCAATACTGAAATAAGACCGATGTTCTTTGTACTTTATGCTTCCTATTGTGCACTATTCAACTGCCCTATCAGCTCCTTTCCTTCTCAATATTCCATGGGGTAGATTCACTAATGGGCAAATTTTTGCCAGCGTCAGCTTCACACAGCTTTCCAGGCGCAAATGCGATATGACTACAAAAATTTGTGTAGTTTCGACGTGGGCGCCCTGAATGCTGGCGACTTTTCACTAGCGTCACTTCGGCAGTGAGAGCATTTCATAGCAAAGATGCGCTAAGGGTTCATTTGTGACGAAAATTCGCTAGTGATCTTGCACTTAGGTCAATTTGCATAGGGCGGGTAATTTAAAGTTGTATGGAGATCTTTATTATAAATGTTGGTTTTTCTTACAAATGTCCAGGGAACTTTAATAAAGACAAGAGAGTTAATATAATGCCCTACACATGAGCCCACTGTGAAATGAATGTTCCATATGTTATGAAATGTCTAGAGAAAACCAGTTACCCAGGACTTTTGCAGGCAATTCCGCTTCAAAAATGGAGAAGTCACCAGCTTTTTTAGAACTTTCATGTATTTTCGGCTCACAGGATATGATGTAAATGACAGAAGATTGAGGGAGATCTAAGTTCTTTTTAGCACTTCATCTGGTCTCAGGTGGTGAAGTCAAATCCTCTGGATGGTAACACTAGTGAATTGTCCCTAGCGTTAACCACTTTATCCTTTAGTGAATCTACCCCCATGTCTCCTCTATCTGCAATGACTCTTGCAAGCTAGTTGGGAAACAAAGAGAGACATGGAATAAACTTGACAAAACAGAGCAGACAATGACCTGAAGAGACTGAAATTGGATGGAGTGGACATTAAACAAGACTAGACTGGAACAAAGCAGAGTCGGTGCAGAACAGGAAACAATGGAAGAGTATGGGAATGGCAATGGTTTGGGCAGAAATGAGCAGGTTAAATAAATGGAATTCAAGGCCAGGACAGGTGAACTGATGATGGACATGACAGGCAAGATATCATCCCACATATGTAATAAAAGGAACTAAGTTTACACAGGAGCAGTAACAAATCACAACCAATAAGATTTTTGTTCTGACCAGTAAATGCTACATGCTTATTGGTTTGTATAGGTGATTCGATCTGCAGCAAACGTTACACCTTTTATTACATTTCCCCTTATAATTCTAATTTATTTCAGGGGAGGAGAGGATTTTTAGACACCACAAGACAAGGATTCAAGCAGAGACAGAAATAGTAAGAGCTAGGGTCAAGCATCAGTATTTAGGCTATACAGGCATTTGCAATAACTAGGGACTCACCCTCAATACTCAGGCCAGAAAGTGAGGAAAGGACTTTATTGGGAGGAGTTCATTATTTAATTACTTTGGTTGGCTGCACCTTAATAGGTTATGAACATTAGGGACCATCTTGACTGCCTTCTTGGCTTATTGGTTAAGAATGGAAGTCAGAGGCTAGGGGTACCCTGGTTGAAATCCCAGTAGAGCCTTACAAGTAGCAGCCAGGGAGCTTGGGCTTTAGTAAAAGGAATTCTAGGGAATGAAGAGGAAAATCTCAAATATTCAAGAAAAAAAAATGTGTGTGCCTTTAATTCATTGTTGTGTTTGTATTACTAGCTATAAGAAATTCTATTCTGTGGACCATCTGCAATGTATGATATATGAGGATCTGGCTCACACTTCACTTTTCTAGCCAAGTGTCAATCCAACCAAATATCATTCCAATTTCAGACGGTGTTTGTGTTCGATACCCGCCCAGTTTCAGCCCCAGACAAAGCGCAGAGTAACAGAACACCTCCGCCTCCATTGTTATGGGTATAACTCTATTCCGAAGAGGAACCCATATTGATTTTTAGTGTTTTGTGCACTCTGATGACAGGGTGCATTCACAGTCTTTCTGAGAGAGATGTTTCTCCCCACAACTCCATTGTGTGAAACCGTCACATTAAAACAATCAATCTGAAAGCAGAGGAAAGCCAGGCTGCCACTGATAAGGATTCCCATTGTGCTCTTGTATCACCGATGTAGTGGACTTGATGACTATATTATATCAAGGGACTTCAGCCTACAGATTCCTGACAGGTTTCCCTGTACATGCTATAGATCAATCACGCACATTAAACGTCTTCATTCCCAAGACAATCCCGATCTTGGTGTAGGATGGGGTTTGGTAAACAAGTTATCTATAGTATGATATGTCTGTAACTCAGCATTCCTCACTAGCCTGGGATATCATGTACTGTACTTTGTTTTACCTTCATGTAAAACTGAAGGGACAGTGAACACTAGTTATTGAATTCTGATACCTATTTCTCTCTACCATCTATTAGACCCTGTTGGGTCCAAAACCTGGGACCCTATGTTAATAGAACAGTGTTCTTCATGCCTGAGCCATAGGAGGCTATGTTCATATGAACTGGTAAGTAATGTTTATATCTACTGCCTCTGTTTGTCTTTTAATCACACTTGTAGACTCATTACCTTCAGCAACAGGCAATTGTCCAATAGAGTGGCTTACCCTGTTCTGGATCATTAAGTTCAAGTTGTCCTGCGACTTGTGTCCTTACAGTTTCTACCATGTCCTGATATTATTGATTACCTGGTTTTACCCCTGGCCTATTACACAGACTTGTTTTGGTTGTTGCCTGCCCAGACCTTTTGCCTGATACATGGACTTGTTTTGTCTGCTGCCTGCCCAGACCTTTCTTTTGCCTGTTACATGAACATGTTTTGTCTGCTGCCTGCCCAGACCTTTTGCCTGTTACATAGACTTGTTTTGCCTGTTGCTTGCCCAGGCCTTTTACCTGTTACATGAACATGTTTTGTCTGCTGCCTGCCCAGACCTTTTGCCTGTTACATAGACTTGTTTTGCCTGCTGCTTGCCCAGGCCTTTTACCTGTTACATGAACATGTTTTGTCTGCTGCCTGCCCAGACCTTTTGCCTGTTACATGAACATGTTTTATCTGCTGCCTGCCCAGACCTTTTGCCTGTTACATAGACTTGTTTTGCCTTCTGCTTGCCCAGGCCTTTTACCTGTTACATGAACATGTTTTGTCTGCTGCCTGCCCAGACCTTTTGCCTGTTACATAGATTTGTTTTGCCTGCTGCTTGCCCAGGCCTTTTACCTGTTACATGAACATGTTTTGTCTGCTGCCTGCCCAGACCTTTTGCCTGTTACATGAACATGTTTTATCTGCTGCCTGCCCAGACCTTTTGCCTGTTACATAGACTTGTTTTGCCTTCTGCTTGCCCAGGCCTTTTACCTGTTACATGAACATGTTTTGTCTGCTGCCTGCCCAGACCTTTTGCCTGTTACATAGACTTGTTTTGCCTGCTGCTTGCCCAGGCCTTTTACCAGTTTCTGGTCTTCATCAGATTACTACAATGTATCCTCAACATTAGACAGCACATAGGTTACTTCCAGTCGATTCTACTCCTACTGTATATGATAACACTATTACCTATTTTCTTTTCTCTGTTTCTCTCAGTTTTCCTTTGCATCAATCGATCTGCTTAGATCTAAACATTAATGTAGCATTTCCAGCAGAAGACACTTCGGTCTTGATCAACATTTTCAACATTCAGAAACCCAAATCCATCCAGTTATGAATCTGGAGTCAACATCAACATGACTTCATGATTTCCCTGAACATCATTACATAAATACCCAAAGCCCCCAGAAAACATAAACCTAATATCTGCTTTGTAATAAATGCAGTAGGGCCATAGCCCACTAAGAATCCCATGTGTCTTCCCATTTGATGGTTGTTTACACTGGCACAGAGCAGCCAGGAATTGAGAAGCACCAGTGTTATTTGAGTAAGTGGTGTGCAGAATTGTGTTTGTAAAATACTGAACCCCATAGATTATGAGATCTATTCAGCAAGGACCTCCTTCCCCTTGTCACTCAACACTCACATAATAAGTTCTGGAAATATATATTATTCTGTTTTTAATTTATTGCATTGTATATATATATATATATATATATATATATATATATATATATATATATATATATATATATATATATATATACATATATATATATATATTAAAGCACTGCGTATCTTGACAGCGCTATATAAATAAATGATGATGATGATGATATATATACACATACACCTTGTTGCTATTGATCAATGAACCATGGATATTCCATGGTGGATAATTACATCCAGATCCTTAGAATAATCCTTGTCGGTAATGTCCATAAGAGCCAGATCTGGACTCCCACCTTGTATTGTCCCAATTACAGTCAGACAGTTCAAGACAACCTTAACAATCATGAGATTTCCATGGCTTCGCCTGGACTCACAATATTGGGAAATCTGTGCACTTACCAACCACTAGTTAATACCACTGGGCCTCTTAATTAGATCCATTCCTGCTTTTCTCACAAATAAGAATTCTTTTATTTTTTTTTATTTTTTTTTAAATTACAGATTTCATTTTATTTTAGCAAAAGAGGACTGGAACATTGTACACATTACTGTAATAGCCATTTTCTGCTATATACCGCCTGAAAACCAGCTATAAGGAAATGTTTTCCAATATTCCTCTAGACGCATACATTAAATGACTCCAGCCTTACGAATGGGTTCTATAATATTTTCTAAATGTTCCTTGCCAAGTCGGAACTCCCATGCCAAATTCCGAACACATTGATCATTTAACTCCGGAGTTCTTAACCCATGAATATTGGCTCTGGTAATGGGAGTTTTGTTCCAGCCTTAACTGCAGCTGCTGCACTGTATCCCGCGGCCCAGAATGAGAATATGACGAGTGTTCATTTTTACACAATGTTCATAAATATGTATAGGAAACGCACATAACCACAAATAGCCTTGATGATAACTGGTAATGGTGGGGAATTGTTAGAGAATGATCACAACCCAGACTTTTTATTCTGTTTTAGTCTATTGATCCTGAGGAGTGAGACGGTTCAAGCCCAAATATTAGGGATATCCGATCTATTTCAAGAGGAAAGTGCTATACAAGTTTTACATATTTACCACTGGTCCAGGGCCTAGAAGTCCATAGAATGCTCAAGCATTAAGCTACAGCTGACCAGAGACCCACCAGAGTATATGATAATGTTACTTCATTTGTTCTGTACAATTTTTTCAAGCAGGGCACCTTCAGTCTAGTGGTTTTAAATGAAGTAATATCTATATACTGGACTCTACTTTGATTGGTTGTACCTTTTTATAATTAGCTATTGAGTAGGGGTGCCGTTATATTTTGCCCATAGACGCTAATGGATAGTGTAAGATATAGGCGTCTAAAGGGCATGATATTGTGTGTATTTCACCAGCATTAAGCTGGTGAAATCAAAACTCCAGGGAAAACTGTGTTGCTGCAGCATGTAATGCTGCTTAATTCTGCACCAGCTTGGTAAAAGATGGATTAAGGGTCCCTGGAGTGGATGGAAGAGAGCAGGGTGGGCTTCCATCCCTTGCTCCATGTAAGGGTTTTGCAGCTGCCAAGCTAAAGGCAGTTAGAGTTAATTAAGGATAGTTAAAAGGAGGTGTGGAGCAACACCTGAGAGCTGCTGCTTCCTGATAGAGACCTCCTGGAGTGAAGGAGGGTGAGGGGCTACATGTGCTTGTGAGCACCAGGGAACAAGAGTGATTCCCCTGAGCTGGAGAGAGGACCAGAGAAACCACTCCCAGGAGACAAGAGTGTCTCAAGTGTGCCCAGAGAGGATTCTGGGATTTGTGGTCTGCTGAAAGCCATTGAGGGCTAAACTCCACTGTGAGTAAGGTGAACCCCAGTGAGGGTGTGAAGCGGGACTGTTATTGCTATAATGTGAAGCATATGTGATTCCCCATGTGAAGCCAGTGGGCTGAAGAGTTTGTGTTTCTTGCCAATAAAAGCCAGCAAAGCGGCAATTTGAACTCTTTCAGGTGGTCAGTCTCCATTTATGTGCTGAAATCTGTGCCGGGGCCTCGGGTTTCACTACCGGAAACCACAATAGTTAAAAAAAAAAAAAAGTTGCGTGGTTTAAAAAATGTTGCGTGGCTTGAAAAATTGTTGCACAAAGCATTTGTTCAATTCTTTGCCATTTCTCTAATTTTGGAGCAAAATAGATTAGATTCACCCATCACTAGAGGGTCTAAAAATAGAGAAATGTTGTTTTTACAGAACAAACAAAATTAGACTTCTACTATATGACAAACCGGGTTGGACTGAATAGGGAGAGAAGGCGCACACCCATTAAAGTAAAATGAGGGGTGCTAATTCATAGGGGACTCCCCATAAGGGTCTAAAAATAAAGCTAAAGATACTCAGAGTAATGGGTAGCACACCCAATTTGAAAAAATAGTAGAAAATTTGTTACAAAAAAAGAAAAGAAAAATACGAAAATTATACAAAAAATATTAAATAATATAACAGTGAGCCCTACGCGTTTTGACCTTAAGGGGCTTCCTCAGAGGCACAAATAGACAAAAAACAAAAAGGCCCCGCTGGCCCAGACCTGCTCCTCCTGAAACTCTGGATGCTGCCCACCGTCTTACCCCTGGCCCAGATCATGGGCGTAAAAAGAGTGTATGCAAAAAGGTTATTTTGGGGCGACAAGGAGGCAGTGGGCCACCGCGTTGCTTCCTGATCTCCCTGTCTGGCCCCAATAGCCTTGCTTCTTGCAGGAAATAGGGGCGTAGGCCATTGGAGAAGGGTTGTGTCTGGGGCACCCCCAGTCCGAAGCTGATGACAAAACATTATAGATTCATTTACAAATGCCTCTGCTTATGCAAAAAGGGGTGCAAGAGCCTGTAAGGACTAGTGGAAGAGGCAGGGTGCAGGGCAGCACTTTTATCACCCGCCATAATACCGGGTCCCATTGCTGCACCCTCAAGCTCTCCCTAACTAGTGTGTTCTCATAGCATGTGGCTAGAGAGCAGGATGGGGGAAGCCTCCATGCCTGGATATGTTGGTAAATGAAGGGTTCCCAAATGCAGAAATATAATAGACTTGTGTCCAACCAATCAGACGCTATCGTGTGTTGGAGGTGATAGAAACACTTTCTAGCTGCACGCAATTCATGCAAATACACACATGCATTAGTGTAAGTTTGGATGCCATGGCTCTAGAATTCTGGGGGACAAAATGCTGCATTGTGGGAAAGAACATGACTATTTCCTGCTAGGTCTTTATACTGTATATATAGTGAATATGAGACATAAACCAAGGTATAACAATCCTTATTTACTGCATATACCTGTATAATAAATGTTACTTTTCTTTTTCACCTGGAAGTTGTACAGGTAAAACCTTCTTCCACCGCGTCTCTGTCTCTTTAACGCGCATAATCTTTTCGGTAAATATTATGAGACCTGGCAGTTCTTTTCCTGGCAGAAGGTACATTTTCTGTTGCAATTATATGCGTTGGGTCAATTTTAGCACTGGCTGGAGATGCTGACTCAAACTGTTTTAAAATGTGCTTGTCCAACACATCTCGTCTTTGTTTCCTCCCACATGGATGCACACTCTAACTGTCTCATCTCTCCCAAGCAATGAGCATTAGAGTTGCATTTCAGCTCCGCCGCTGCCAGAATATACATTTATTTTCTCCTATCTTCCCACTTTAACTCTTTTTATTCAGTCGGCAGCAAATAATCAGCCCGGAACACTCTCAGAACCGTCGTTCCCAGGAGGCAATTTCAGCCCGGGTTGAGTACACATGATCAATCCCCCCGAGTGCTCAATCTCCATTACTTTCCATCTCTTTCTAGAGTTTTGACTGACGTGTGTCACTCTCTAAGCCCTAAGGAATGCCCGAGGGTCATTTACATTTCACATGGGACCTGCCAAGTCTCAGTCAACTGAAGCCTCTTTTTCCTCAAGACTTTGACTCATTCTTCCTTTGCTTTATATTTTACATTTTTAGACAATTCCTCCACAAGTTAAATACAGTAATGATGGTGTAATTCCAACTTGTGAACCGAAACATCTGTTTAACCCTTATGCTACCAACATTGCTTCACTGTAATTGCTACATTATACAATATGTAAATATGAACATACTGATGTTGAATCTATTATTTAGACTCCTTGGTCCTGGGGTTTTCTGGATGAGTGATTTCTGTGTAACCTAGAGCACCCTTAAAGGACAAGAAAAGTTAAACTAAAGAAGTAGGTAGAAATGTTGTACATGATGTTTTGTGCTTCTGTACCAGCCCAAGTCAACCACAGCCCTTTAGCAGTAAAGATCTGTTTCTCCAAAGATGCCCCAGTAGCTCCCCATCTTCTTTTCTGCTGATTCACTGATTCACATGCTCTGTGCTGCTGTCACTTACTGAGCTTAGGGACCCACTCACAATATACAGTACACAAAGAATAGAAATGTCACAATATAAGGCTGATTAGTAATTAATACACATAATTACTACATGGCAGCACAGAAACCAGTGCAATTAGCATCAGAATTGAATAATCAGCAAACCTGTAGCATCAGCTTATATTACAGCCAGGGAAGCTCATTTTCTGCTGGATAATTAGTGACGAGCCCTAAGCTTAGCTTCTCAACAGCCAATCAGAGCCCACTGAGCATGTGAGTGTCACAGACACTTTCCAAGATGGTGACCCCCTGTGACAAGTTTGAAGTCCTGGATCATTGCTGCTATTGACAAGCTCAAACTTTAGCCTCGTGCAATAAGTTCACTATATAAAATAGGACATTTTTAGCCCTATTTGTTGTTAGGGTTCTCCTTTAAGGCTTGTAAACCATTGTTTTGGCATCAACATGGATTTATACAAGGTATTAGGGCTCATTTCTGAACACAGAGGTTGAGCTAAAATGGACACAAATGTTGTGCTCACTGTCACCATTCATGAAAGATGCTGTATGAACCCCAAACATAGTCCTTGCACCCCTACATTGTTGCACTTGCACCATTGAGTTCCATCCTGTCTCTTCTGCTGAATTGTTCACAAATGAGCCTATTGACTCTTTAGAACCCTGGAGCTCCCACCACCGTGAACGTGGGGATAATTCCAAAGTGCCCATAGAGGGTTGTGTCAATAGGCTCATTAGAGTTGCTCCAAAAAAATCACAAGGAAATGTCATTTTAAAGGGGGTGTTCACTTTCCAAACACTTTTTTTTCAGTTCAGTTGTTTTCTGATTGTTCCCCAGAAATAAAGACTTTTTTCAATTACTTTTCATTATTTATTTTTTTACTGTTTTTCCAAAATCCAAGTGTAAAGTTTAATGTCAGTGTCTCTGGTGTTTGAGTCTGGCAGCTCAGTAATTCAGGTGCAGACTCTGAACTGTTACAATTTTACAACATTGAGTTGATCCATTTCTCAGCAGCATCTCTGGAGTATCAGTAACTATTGTATCAATTCTAACAGCTGCCTGTAATGTAACCCAGAGATTCTGCTCAGCAGGGACAAACATAAGAAATGGATCAACTAAATGTATCAATTTAGAACAGTTTGCAGGGTCGGCGACCCCCCTCCCAGAGTTGCTTTAGAAGGTGAAACATGACATTTTACACTTTAATATTAGAAAAACGGTAACGGTAAAGTAATTGTAAAAAGTCGTTATTTCTGGTGATCTATCTGAAAACAACTAGTTGTTTGAAGGTGGACAACCCTTAAAGACACAGCTCTGGAAGTGACGCAATCACATCTGCTTCCAGTTTGCTACCACCTGCTCTCACAATTGCATTGTTTTTTATTAGTGATGGGCGAATTTTTTGCTTTGACGAAAAGTTATCAAAACGCATTGAAGTCAACGTGCGTCAAAATAATTTGACAGGCAACAATTTCGGCGCCAGTGACAGTTTTTATATGCTCACCTATTTTGTCCAAATACATTAAAGTAAATTTTGATTTTGATCTGACCCGCGCCCACATTTTTCCAATGCTCTGGATTTTCTCTGCAGTTTTGCGAATGTATTCGCCAGTGGCAAAACACAGAAATTTGTCGCGATTTTGAGCCTGGCAAATGAATTCGCCCATCACTAGTTGTTATGTATCGGACGCAGTTGCTGTGAGTACATCACATTTTTACAACATAGAAGACAACTTTGTAAACCTTAACATTGTTGTATTTGTCTTTTGGGGGGAGGTTAATGCAATAGCCACTTGGATAGGGATTCTGTCCCGAAATCTCACAATATTACATTCAGAGATTTCTGTATAATCTTTGCATACTGAAAATTATTTCCACGGCTGAAACTGACATCTGAAAAGACAAGTCATGGCTTGCTATGGGTAAAAATAGCCCCTAACACTAAGATGACCTCACAAAATCATGTATTTATATAAAGTACATGTTCTGAATAAATACATCTTTCAAAATCTGCAAATACAACACCCTGGGGTAATTTACAAACCCTTGGCATATTTGCACCTTCGCAGTAACCATGACAACCAATCTACATTGTCCTTCTACTTACTGTGTTTCACATGCTTTTAACAACGATGGAAAGCATAGAATGTTGTTGACTTATAATGGACAATTATTGACCAAAGAAATCTGTTTTATTGGGTGACAATCAATTAGGGTAAATGGGATGTTTATTCTGATCACCACCGACCCTAATGAAACACTAATACAAATTAACTCTGCTTTATTGATTGTTCTCATATTTATGTATGGAAGGTTAGAAATGGGTTGAATGTAGTGGCTTGAGCTAGAACAGAGCAGCATCTCATCGATGGTGTAGTAGGAAAAGCAACAGGTTAGCCCAACATTATGTTGACCTCCTGCATTTGTTTAAAGGATAAGTAAACCTTTAAAATAAGTGAATTTAAAATTGATGAGGGGGCTATTCCAAGCACTTTTGCAATGTACATTCATTATTTATTTTGTTTTTATCCCAAGATATTAGGGATACATACACTGTTAATATGAATGAATTTTGTTACAACAGCGCCACCTGCTGGTCAGTTTCCCACCAGTCTGACCAGCAAGTAGTCAAGGAAGTTGTCAGGAGAAAGAGGCTGCTCTGATCTCACGTTTCTCACATCTTTCCTAAGCAGAAGAACATCAGAGCAGCCTCTTTCTTTCTCCTGACAACTTCCTTGACTACTTGCTGGTCAGACTGGTGGGAAACTGACCAGCAGGTGGCGCTGTTGTAACAAAATTCATTCATATTAACAGTATATGTATCCCTTAATATCTTGGAATAAAAACAAAATAAATAATGAATGTAAATAACAAAAGTGCTTAGAATAGCCCCCTCATTAATTTTGCATTCACTTATTTCAAAGGTTTACTTATCCTTTAATGCTGTTATACCCCTTGATAGAGGGACGATGGCAGCAAGAGCTGAAATAAGAGCTGGAATTCAGCTTCAGGTTGGACAATATTTAGGTCAGACACATAGGGGCAGATTTATCAAGGGTGGAAGTGAATCCGAGGGAATTTTCGAAGTAAAAAAATTCGAAATTCAAAGTAATTTTTTGGATACTTTGACCATCGAATAGGATACTACGACTTCGTATTGACTTCGATTCGAAAGTAAAAATCGTTCGAATATTCGATAATCAAAGTACTGTCTCTTTAAAAAAACTTTGACTTCAATACTTCGCCAAATTAAACCTGCCAAAGTGCTATGTTAGCCTATGGGGACCTTCTAGAGCAGTTTTCTAAATCTTTAGAGGTCGAAGGAAAATCCTTCGATCGATCGCTGAAATCGTTCGAATCGTCGATTCAAACAATTTAATCGAACGATTTTACTTCGATCGTTCAATTGCCAAATTCTGTAAAAAAAATCCTTCGACTTCAATATTCGAAGTCGAAGTATTTTAATTATTTATTAAATTAATTTAAAAAAAACAATAAAATAAATAAATAAATAAATAAATAAAAAAAAGAATTTCGAAGTATTTTTTGCTTTGAAATTCGACCCTTTATAAACCTGCCCCATAATTAAATGAAAGTACATTGGTACAATATTAAGGTCTGATGGCTTCATTTCCAAAGTTCTGGACAATGGATCCTCTCAACTGAAGGACATTGATATTTTACTGTGACAGCAGTGGTTTTTAGTTGACGTTTCTCCAAACAGTACAAAAACTCACTTGTGATGACTTCAGTATTTGTCTATAAAATCTGGCTGGGGAAGGTATTTATGGGCAGGGGGGATACAATGAGTTGGATAAAGGTTACGCTTCATCCAGTAAATCCTCGGAAAAAAAGCAAAGAACGAGACCCGGGCAGACAACTATCCCCTCACACACAGTGAGAGTCAGACAGAGAATAGAGGGATCAGAGAAGGTTTAGAGCTAATTGTTTCTTTTCTTTCATCGAACGAATATATAAAAAAAAAAAACAATCGCTGGTGTCGTGTGACTATGGAGCAGCCAGTGCTCTTTTGCTTGGATTTTATTTTCTAGTTTAATTGTGTCATCAATTTCTTTCATCTGTTCAGTAATTCCTCCCTTTTTTTGTGCTACAGTCAATTGTATTTTAAGCAATATAGATCAAAATAGTGTCTCGTTCCATTTCACACCATAATAGTTACTAAAATGGACACTAACACCTTATATTATCTAATAAATTATTTAGTATTACATTTTGAAACCAGACCTATAGTTACTCAATGTTATTTATCAAGGTGTATTTTTTTACAGTTTATAGGACTTCAAATACCATAAAAGTGCAACAAGCTGGCATTTTCACCTTCTCTAAATATATAATTTCACTGTTTCAGGCTACATTTATTGGTCACATGTTCCTAGTTGAGTCTCACTGGATAGGGAGAATATGTATCGACAAATTGTAGAAATACTATTAAAAGACGTCATCTTCAAGCACCATTCAGGAATGTGACCAATAATGATGTGCAGGTTGACTACTGGTTGGGTGGGTTTGAGTTGAAACTTGGGCAACCAATTCGGGTTAGGGTTGGGTGCTGGTCAGACTGGAGAAGTTCACTCCTCCACTGCTCCCCAGAATTTCCTGTCTTGGAACAAGAGGCGCACACAGTAGTAGAATACAGAGGGAGAAGACGTGGGTACGGGTCCTACAATGGCAGCATTTTTTGGGTAAGGGTTGGGTGCCGGTTAAGGTTTTGCAGGTTAGTGTCAGATAGGGTTGGATTTGACCTACATATAACTAGGGGCAGGTTTATCAAGGGTCGAATTGAAAAATCTAATTTTTAAATTAGAATTTCAAGGTAATTTTAATGTACTTTGAATAGTCCAAATTCAAGTTAAAAAATTAGATTTTTTTAAAAAAAAATTTTTGGTTGCTCTTTAGGCGACAGGAATCAGTGAAAAATACATGAGTAATACTACAGTATATAATAATATTATTTATTTAGCTGGAAGATAATTAGATCCAAATGTAGTGAAGGGTAGGGATGGGCGAATTTCTTCCATTTTGCTTCACCGAAAATGTCCCCCGGAATTTGTAAAACTGCGAAAAAATTGTGAAACACATTAATTGAAGTCTGTGTTAATTTTGTCGCCGGTGTTAAAGTCAATGGGAGTCTGGATAGTGTTGACGCCAGCAACTTTTCCGACATTTGTCCAAAATACATTTTTCAGGCTCAATTTGCTGCAAATTTCCTCATTTCACCACTGGTGAATAAATTCTCAAAACTGCCACAAAAATTAGCCAGCAAAAATTCTGCCTCGTGGCAAAAATGTGGGCGAGCATAAACATTCTCATGTGTCAAAATAATTCGGCTGCCCATTGACTTTAATGCATTTGGCCAAAATAGGCATGCGTATAACAATTGCCACGGGCGTCGAAATTGATGGGCGGCGAAATAATTTTGATGCTCATTGTCTTCAATGCGTTAATCAAATTTTTAGCTGTTTCACAACTTTGTGCGAAATTTGCGAATTTTTCGGCTGAAGAGGAACTGGACAAATTCGCCCATCACTAGACAAAAGTAATAAAAAGCAAGCCATTTTTTTCCCAGGATTCATGAATATTGCAGCCAATGAAAAGCTGACCTAGAATTTCTTTTTAATTCTAGTTTTTCAAAACTTGAAGTTTTGAGATTTACCAATTGAAAAAAATCTTCAAAAGCCAAATTAAATAATTTGGCATATAACATGTGTCATGTTTTTATAGTGACTGGGAGGTGATATTTCAATATCAATCAAATTTACAAACTCGTTGAAAATTGATGAAACGATGAGACATTTGATACTTAGATGAACAGTACACCTCCATGTTTAACATAAGTGCAATGAATAGGGGTAATATTGGTAATCTAATTATCTACCTCATAAGGACCAAACATGAAAAAGCTTCAGTTTCCCTGTTTTCCTGTTCAAGAAATAACATAAAATGATTATTTTTTTTTTTGTTATTAAAAGAATAGGTAAAAAGTATGTTCAGCACAAGCCTTATTCAATGCACACATTGGATAATGGGGTACACTGTCCTTTAGCCCAATAAAACTTTCAAAATTTTTAGCGACTGAGAAAAAAAATCCCAATCTCAAAAAACACTAGATTGAATTAGATTTTTATTTTTTGCAAAAAGAAACCCCCAAAAAAATTGACCAATAAGCCTTCAAGGCCAGTGATTAAAAATATTTAGACTAAACACTAAGGGGCAAATTCACTAACCGGCGAAAATTCACCAGCGCTGGCTTCACGTACATCGCAACACTTTGGTGAATTTGGTGAATTTTCGCCAGCCTTAGCCACTTCGCCCTTTAGTAAATTTCCCCCCTAAGGGGGTTATTTATTAAAGTCCGAATGTTGAAAACTCGAAAAATTCTACGTTTTTTTTTTTCTATAAAAATCCGTAGAAAATTCTAATTTTTGAGATTTATTATACCCCCAGGATGGAAAGGGTCTGAATCCAAAAATCCAGCATTTTAGACCTGTTGAGGGTATATATAAATCAACAGGAGCAGTCCCTATCCTATTTGGAATTTTCTGGGGTCTGCGCTGGTATTAGCCCAAAAATCAAACTGCCGGTATTTATTTTAGGAAAAAGTCCGAAAAATCTCCTTGATTTTATAGATTTATTGAATCAGGATTTTTTTTAATAATAAATAAGGTCAAATTGTGGATTTTAGTTTGCATGGACTATTTTTAATAGAATTATCAGAAAAATTCCGATTTTGATAAATAAGTCCCCTTTTAAATTGTTGTGTCCTAACTATTTTCTCTTGCGTGAGTGATTTAATGTATCTAATTTATGATGTAACTTTGAACCATAATTATAGTGTGCTGAATAATCTAATGAAAAGAAACATGGGGATTATGTGGATAAATATATTTGAATGTAAACACCAACCAGAGCTGCTTATCACTGGCTGCTGAAGGGATTTTCACATTATATCATCGTTTTCTCTCTCTCTGTTCTGAATACTGATTTTTTATTTTATTATAAGAATCCAAACTGTCCCCACAAACTTGTCCCCAATCAAGCGCCTAATTATCTGTACCTACTGTAGCCTTTTAGCAGCCTGAGTCTCCTGACAAACTGAGATTTCTCTGGTTACTTATTATTTTTGGCTTGTCCTAGTCTGATTGATAAAGCCCGGGTCCCGTCACTCCACCTCGGCTTGATTAGCTTTCTAATGCCTTGTCCTGTACTTTATTCCACTTCTGACAATCGCCTGCCATATTAGCTCTGCAAATGCCATAATAACACTCAGCATAAAGCTAAGAATCTGCTGAGAAACATAACATAAAGCAGTAACAGCAAAATCCACCCTCCTGTTTCTCAGCATCAATATCAATCCAGGCATTACTGTACGTCCAACTTAGTTGCATTAACGGACAAAGATTTTATGTCGAAAGAACGTGATGCACTTTGTTTTCCAGTTCCTCATCCACCTTCAGAAATGTATAAACATATATATATGGAAACAGATAAAGACTATTATACGTAATGTGCAAGAAAATTGACACCACTCTCTAAGAGAAGATCCATACCACTGACTTTCTTTATCATCCGGGAGAACAGCAGCTCAGCGCTGAAGAGTAGAGGTTATCTAAGGTAGTCGGCAAGAGAAGCAGTGAGATTGGTTAGAAAAACAAATGGTAGAAGCCAAATAGATAAGAATTTGTTATTAAATTCCTTTGCACATGTTCTTCTGTCTGTCAGAGCTAAAGAGGAAAAAACTTAAAGTCTGTGTACATTTTCCCTCTGTGATTGTTTCAGTGGACGCCTTTCTCTTCTGCAACGTTATCTCTTCTACATTTTCTGTTAAATGAACATTCTGTCAGCTCTGGCTCCTTCATTAGTAATGGGGCCAAGGTGGATATCACAAATTGTACTCTTCTCTCTTTCTGATACTGAGAGTAATGATGCTAAGCAGCACGAAAGAGACACCAGTTACTGAGAGTAGAAGTATGTTAGACATTTTCTAGTTCTACCAGTCCCTTCTTGCCTTACTAGTTTAGTATAACTGCTGAATGTCGCTCTGGGAGATTTAGCACTCAGAATAGTATACATTTCAAATTGGGCACCTGAAGAATACTAAAAAAGGTGAAAATTTGCTAACCCCTGTAGGGCACCTAAAGGGTTTATGTTCCCCTAATGCTCAGGAAGTCCCTGGTCAGTAACCGATGACTTTTGGGAGGGAAAGTATTGACCACTGCCCCAAGGTTATTTGTTCATTAATAGTGATGGGCGAATTTATCCGCGATGCATGGATTCGCTGCGAATTTCCACATTTCTCCATCCTCAAATGTTGTCATGAAACTGCGATGAAATTTCACTGTGGAAAATGCACTGCAACAAAAAATTGACGTGAGTCAAAATTATTCGGACACATTGGCAAAGGAAGGGAACATGTGTTCATCCATCATAGAAGGAGGTGGATCTGCCACATGGCCTGAGATAGAACTAGGCTTGAGTACAGGTGTCTCACTAAGTGGAGATAGAGTGCAGTGACCCTATGAATGGGGCTTATAAAATTAGACATTAGCATGAGTGATAGAACATCCAAGAGTGGAAGAAAGAGCTAATGAGCAAGAGCAATCCTGTGCTCCACCAAGGGCAATAATAATCGTATGGGTTTAGTGTTCTGCAGATGACATCTTCCTTAAAGGGGAAGGAAACCCAGTCGGCGCAAAGACCCTCCCCCCCTCCCCTGTGTTGCTTCCCCTCCCTCCTCCCCCCTGGCCTACCTGACCCTTCTGCGCAGGTCCAGTCTACGGAGTTCACCGACGCCATCTTCTTCCAAGCGATCTTCTTCCTGCTTTGACCGGCGCATGCGCAGTAGGAGCATTTCGCCGGTACGGATCTACTGCGCATGCGCCAAAAGTCACGAAGTGAAATCTGTAAACTTCGTGACTTTTGGCGCATGTGCAGTAGATCCGTACCGGCGAAATGCTCCTACTGCGCATGCGCCAAAACGCCGGTCAAAGCAGGAAGAAGATCGCGTGGAAGAAGATGGAGCCTGTGAACTCCGTGGACTGGACCTGCGCAGAAGGGTCAGGTAGGCCAGGGGGGAGGAGGGAGGGGAAGCAACACAGGGGAGGGGGGGGTTGGTTTTTGCGCCGACTGGGTTTCCTTCTCCTTTAATGTAGATACCACATCTGGAATGGACCTAGACTATGACTTATCCCTAAGAGGCTTCCACTGGAGAGGGTCCATTTCACTGTGGTGTCCATCCTGTTGGTGAGACTACACATCCATCATATTCATCGCCAACCTGACTGGGTGTGTAACTGATTTAGTATTGCTGCCTCAACCAACAAGTTTACTAAGAGTAGTATCTTGTTTGTTCAATACACCTCCAGTTTATGGTTCAGAACCACTGGCGCCCATCTATTTAATACTTGTTTCTGTCACTCCAGAGTTATAGTTCATCAACAGCACTTATCCTACAGACACTTCCAACCAGGTCTCAGACCTGAGCTGGATGCAAATTGTCCTTATTAGCAGGGTATACCGCAATGTTTCTTTTATATCTAAGGAGCATGCTGTTCTATCCAAGGCACAGCTTGCTAAAATGACCCTTACGATTCCATTTTCTCCAATTATTTCGTTACTAAGCAATATCTTGATCATTTTTAACATTGCAGAATGTAAGTAGTAGATAAACATCCATTTATCATAACATAATTCTGATATGAAATAAGTGTGTAAATGCGAAAGGTTTAATGTTCCTGACCTTGTTGCAGAATTCTCTGTACAACATAATAACAAGCTTCAGTTTACACATTAATTGCATTTGCCTTGTGTTTCTCCCTCAGTTTTACTCACTTGAATGTTATGTTTATTTTACCAACAAATAATCATATGTTACTTGTTACAAAATAAGTAAATCAGCCTCCCAGGGTCTATTTATCAAAATCTGAAAATGTGTTTTTTTTGAGAATATTGCAACAACAAAAAAAAAACAATCTCAATTTTCTTTAAACTTTTGTTTCCCCTGTGACTAATTTGTATGATGTATCAGTTTAAAAATAGCTAAACAAATTTGAATGCAGCTAAAAACTGGCAAGCTCCTGGGTCAATGGGAGGCATATTTTCAACATTTTAAATCATTTTATGTTTTTAATTGATTCAAAATTTGACTTTTTAATATTGAAGGGAACATTGTAATTTTCATTGGAATCAAGTTTTTTTTCTGCAAATTAGAGGCCCATTTATTTAACCTTGAATTTTTCTGGTCTAGTTTTTACAGAAAAACTTGAATTTTTAAAGAAAAAGAACTCGACTTTTTAGAAATTTATTATAACCCAAAACTGCTAAAAATCTGAAAACATTCCATCTCAAGCTTGTCAAGGTCATGTAGAAGTCAATGGCGGATGTCCCTGAAGATGTTTCTTGACATTGTGATTTGTGATGGTTTTTCGGCAGATAATCTTATATAGTCGAGTTTTAGGGTGTAATTTACTAAACCTAGAATTTTTCTGTTTGGGCTTTTTGGATATAACATTTTTTTTTTAAGGGAAAAAAAACCTATATTTTTTTTAGATTTATTATACCCTGATGCAAAAAGCCACAATCTTAAAATATACACCATCTCAGACCTGTCGAGGTCCTGTATAAGTCAGCAGAAGAGGCACCTATCCCAAATTGAAGTTATTGTGGTCTTCCAGGGGTTAAGGCCAAAAATCCAACTTTTTGGGGGGTTTTGGGAGAAACTCGAAAACATTGAGCGATTCAGGGAAAAAATTAAAATTTGAGCGATTCGGTTTCCGCGCTATTTTATTGAGTTTTTAAATAATTTTAATGATAAATAAGGTCAAATCGAGCATCGGAGTTTGGTTGTGGTTTTTTTTAAAATAAAATATGAGATAAATTTGATATCAGTGAATAACCCTCTTAGCGTCCACAATACGATAGATAAAGTTTTGTTTTCAGAGCACCAAATCGAAAAAGATGCGATTTTGTTGTAACGTTTTTTCACTCCGCCTTTTTCAAGAAGAGTTATTGATAAACGAGTTACATTCGTGGATGGGAGTTAGGTCAACAGTTTAATTTGAGTCTTTGTAAATACCTCACTCTAAACTTTTCAGCTTCAAGTTTTTTTGTAACAACAGTAGAGATTGAGAAAAACAATCATAATCCTGGGAAATCTCAATCGAGTTGAATCTTGAGTTTAATTTGTGATCAAATGTTGAATACACTCAAATTCAAAAATGTATAAAATTGCCTCTAAGGATCGTGTGATATTATGGGCAAGGTGCAAAGTGCAAAAAAAACACACGCAAAGGGTTACAGAACTTTGACATAAGGGCTTTACTTGAGAAACAAAAAGAAAACAGGAATCTAGTAGTTATTATATGAGCTTCTAGTGTAGAACACAATCATTTGGCAAAACAAAGCATTTTTTTTTCTGTTTGAGACTCTGGTGCTCTGGGACTCTGGGTTCTCTAAAGCTTTTGACCCCTATTTCCGAGTTACATTACTCTTCATCTTGAGCTCCATTCTTTGCTTCTTCTCATTATGCAGTAAATCCTGAGCCACCATGAACTTCTGCATAATCAGCATAATCATTGGATGAAATATTCCTTATCCCTATAATAGATCACTATGATAAAGGAGATTCTGTAAACCTTGTTTGGATACACAGTCGAGATTTATGGAACTTGTGCTAATATGATGAATTATTTAAATTAATTTCCTTTCCCATAATCCTGTGTCACCCATCTCCTTAAACTGGATGGTGCAATTTATTCGATTCTGATACATTTAAACCTAGAACAACAACAACCGGCTCTAACCATAAGAATATATGTATCCAGATATTTGTGTAACGGAGCGCTAAGGGAACCTGTCTCTGTCCAAAATTGTAACTTTTTCTATTCCACCCAGAAACCTCAATCATAATAAATTAATAGGTTGTGTCTCATCTACATATCTGGAATGGAACCAAAATCTAATTACAGAGGAAAGAGAAGCAATCAGAGGCTGCGTAGGCTGGATAACACGGGCTGTGAACACACAATCCATCCGAGGGTAAAGATACTAATATTATATTTGTAGAAAGTAGGTTATGAGTTATAAAGTACAGAGTTAGATATATCATTATCTAAGGGTCCTGGCTGTAGGGTCTTCTAAGATTGATAAAAAGGGACAGTTATTATTACAAATAGTGATCATGGGAAAACTCCGGTGCTCTTTGTTGTTCAGCAAACAGGGTTGAGTTCCATGAAATGGGCCATGATAGAACGAGACTCACCACAACTCAATGCACCTCAGTTTGAACATTGAAATCTCATGGGATATAAATGAAGGCTTGCACCAAATTTTTAAAAACATAGCCTTTAATAAATGATCCCACCTATCCAAGGGTTAGTAAACAAGCCTTCTTGTCTGTTTTAGGCTGGATCATGTCTTGCCAGAGAAAAAGTGAGAATTTTAACATACCACCCATTAGTGTCATGTTATGGTGTGGAAATCGAGTGCAAATTTCTTGAAATTGTGGTGGTGGCTAACAAGCCAGTTCTTAAACTTTAATAAGTGTAATATGCAGGATTAGGAACTGTGGCTCAATCAATAATGCTTGTGTAAAACATATGTGTTGCCCAAGGAGTGGTCAATAAGAAGTGGCCAAAAATAAGACCAAGACTGTTCAGATGAAACACTAGCACCTAGAGGCCCCCCGCTACTTTCAGAAATGAAATCTTATTTGTGTACAAATCAATGACATTATTTTAATTCTCTGATATGAAGACACGACTGTGTTTCAAGATGATTACAGAAGAACAAATGACTTTCCTTTGAACTCTCATCATACGTTATTTTTGGGAAATGGAAATGTTAATGGTTTAGAGCTTAATGTATAATGCGGAGCCCTGAAACGCAGGCACTTTATAAAATTGACTTGCAATTATTCTGAGGAACCAGAAATGGTTTTCTAGATCGGAAAAGACACAACGGTTTCAGAAAAAATAGCACAGTCAGCTGAAAGGCAAGGTCTGGCTTGTCTGGTTATGATCACACGATGGATATGCTGCAAGCTCAGACATCAGTCTACAGAAAGGTTGGACTACACCTTATACATGTGCTAATGATCTAGTTTCAGCCTTTTCAATGGAGCCCAGAACTTGGTCTCCATTTTTTTTACTGAAAAAAAAAACGAGTTTTAAATGGAAATATGGAAGATCAATATATTTATATGAATGTGGCTTGAACTAGAGTAGGTGCCACCAACAAACTGAGAAAGTGAAGAAAGTGTAGAAAGTGAAGGTTCCTACTTCTGCCTACTCTTTCTTTTGCGGAGACCCATTTACTTAAGGTCGAATTTTAGTGGGTTTAGAACTTTTTGAAACCGTGATTAAAATCGAACCCCCGAATGTAATAAAAGGCACTTTGTTTGCCCAGAAGCAGCATCCCATAGCAACCAATGAGATGTTTGCTTTTAAACAGGTGACCAGTAAGTGCTACCTGCTGATTGGTTGCTATGGGTTACTGCTCCTGAGCAAACTTAGCGCCTTCAATTGCATAACCCCTAGTTGTTAAAAGATCTGATTATAAAAAATAAGAATGGGAAAAAAAGAATGATTCGCTTAAAAATACAAATATCTTTAAAACCTTTAAAATTTTTAGTTTTTCAGACAATTACTAGCAAAAAAAAATCTGAAGACCTCTAAATGTCAAAATGGCAAAAAAAGTGGATCAGTGCAGAATTGCCTGATAGATATTTTCCCAATATACAGCCAAATATTGGTAGGGCAGGCCTTCCCAATGACACTAGCCAATAAACTAGTGACTTGGTCCAAAGGGGCAGAGTCAGGAGATGTTGGCAGCCTAAGTGTCTTAAGGCACCTGAAAGCTTCAGGAAATATTTAGGTTATTGCAGATTTACTCTTTGTAAAATTGCAGGTGGCAGATAAGGGTATTACTGTTGATGTTCAGCACAATGCTATGCCAGTTGCTCTGCCCATAGGAAACTGCTATCACCCAGACCCAGGGTTGGAATGGGCTGGTGGGACACCAGGGAAAAACCCGGTGGGCCCCACCGACTCAGACCCACACCCTTCTGAGACTCCACGCCGCCACCCTGATCTCCCCTCTGCCCAGATCTTGGCCACAACTAAAGAAAAATTGTGCGGAGGGTGTGTGTGTGCCAGGTTTTGGCTTGGGCAGGGGTCCTGGAGAGGCATTGCAGCTGGATCAGGGAGCCCAACTACAGAGGAAGAAGACCCTTCAGCTGCAGGCGGGCTCAGGATAGAGGCCCCATAGGACCCTACTTCATATACAATTTCAATAAATATTGGTACAACAGGTCAACCTCTATGCATTTTGAAGGCCTGAAAAATAACTGGGCAGAAGCCTGGTGGGCCTTGGACCCTCCAATCCGATGCTGCTCAGACCAAGGGTTGCCATCTGTCTGGTTTTGACCCGGACAACACGGTATTTAGACGGGCTGCCCGGGTCAAAACTTCCTGGCCGGTTTTTCAAATAAGGAAAACTGGGCAGGATTATTCCCTCAATCGCTGATCGCCGCGTCACAGCCCCACCCTCTGACATCACAGACATGCCCATCTATGTCATGGTCCCACCCCTGACATCACAGACCACCCCATTGCTCATTCTCCATCGTTTCAAAAGGTGGCAACCCTACTCAGACCTGACCCATACAGCCTGCCTACCTTAGGTATCTAAAGAATTGTCATGTACTTCCCTGTGTCATGAAATCACCTATATGTAATAAAAATGAATAAAACACAGCTGTACTAAAATACATTTAATTCGATACAAGCATTGATATCCCTTTAAAACATCATGGCTTTATTATAAAGATGCATTCCTTTATTTGTTTGTTCATTTATTCTGCAGATGGAAATGGCCAATTAGAACATGTGGGAAACAGGTCCCCAATAAGAGCAAAGATGGAAGGTTCCTGTATCCTGCCAGTTACTGTACATACTGTATATACACATACAGAAAGGGCAGAAGATCATGAGCTGAGAATGTTATTGGTTTCAACAAACATATTACTATTTAACCATGGAAACTGAAGATCAGGAAACAGCGAGGAGATCAAGGCTGAATGCTTTGGAATTGCTTTTTTTTTTTGCCTTCTCTGATTGGGGACATCTTTCATGTCAGAGGCTGCTGACACTGCTGCTATGCCTCAGGTAACATCTGAAATCATCACAGAACAGGCCGGGGCGACATTGATGTTCCAAGGGTTTATTAAAACAAGGTAAATAAGAGATCATACCTGAAAAAGACAAAGAATGGTCAGTGCAAATAGGTAATAGCCTGATTATACTCATTTGCTATTGAAGGAGATGTCTGCACAATAAAATCAAGAACAAAAGCCTTTTTTTTTTGCATAATAAACAAAACTACAATTAAATCTGTGCGAAATAAAACTGTTCTTTGGGTGGATATAGCCTCTAAAAAAGATTACAAATGGTCTTTTCTACTATTTGCCAAAGCGTCATGTCTATAAGGGTCCCTTTATCAAGTGCCAGAGTCAGATCTACGTTTTTGGACAGAGCCTTGCCATTATCTGGGTCAGAATGGACTGGCGGGATTCCGGGTAAAAACCCAGTATGCCCCAGCCCTCGTGGGTCCCACCAGCCCAGACCCAGACACTCCCTGCCTGAAACTATTGCTGCTGCCCTCAAAATCCCTCCCTGGCCTCTGTCGCTCCCTTGATTTGTAAAATGTATACGCGGGGAGCTTGAGGGGTGTTGTGGCTGGGAGAGGGAGCTTTGTGGTTTGGGTGGGGAGGTGGAGGGGTCTTTGCAGCTGGGGCGGGGCAGACGGGTCTTTGTGGCTGGAGCGAGGGGCAGAGGGGGCTTTGTGGCTGTGGCAGGAGGGAGGGAGGAGGGGGCTTTGCGGCTGGGGCAAAGGGGCGGAGGTAGGGTTGCCACCTTTTGCAACAGTGGAGACTGGGCAGGGGGCGGGCTGTGACATCAGGGGCGAGGGCAAGACATAGATGGGAGTGTCTGTGAGGTCAGGGTCTTACACTGGTCAGTTTACACTGATACTGTGGGGATATTTTATTTAGGTGATTTTTCCTTTTGAATGGGGTTATTTTGCTATTTAAGGACTATATTTTTCCCTATGTTTTTAGCATAGAAATAGAAATAGCATTGAATTTCTACATGGTCTGATGAAAAAGAAAATACAAAGAAGTGTTAGGGGTCATTCACAAAATGCTATTTGTGCATTTAAAATTGCTATTTGTGGTGCAAACTACATCTTTTAATCCAATATACAGCATTTTTCCATAATTCAATCATAATTGAGGCTGTAAACCAAGGTGCATCCTCCACAATTGTACCTTATGTATCAAAGTTGTGCTTCTGTTTTGACCCAAACAGAGAGAAAGCTGCGTGTAGCATCTTCATCATATTCAGAGTGTGTGTTCAAAATAGTGTTTGTATCTGATTCACTGGCTGCACCTATTGATGTTTCCCACTGTGGAAGCCATGAATCTGTCACTAGGACAAGGGTGGCAGTAGCTTTTGGGTTCCCCAGCATCAACAGAAGCAGTTGAGTACCATGTCAAAAGGATGGATACATTGGCAACTAGGGATGCACCGAATCCAGGATTTGGTTCGGGATTCGGCAGGATTCGGTCTTTTTCAGCAGGATTTGGATTCGGCCGAATCCTTCTTCCCTACCGAACCGAATCTGAATCCGGATTTGCATATGCAAATGAGGGGTTGGGAGGGAAATCGCATGACTTTTCGTCACAAAACAAGGAAGTAAAATAATTTTTCCCTTCCCACCCCTAATTTGCATATGCGGTATTTTGCCGAATCTTTCACAAAGGATTCGGGGGTTCGGCCGAATCCAAAATAGTGGATTCGGTGCATCCCTATTGGCAACCAAGTGAAGCAGCCTGTTTGGGCTCAAGCACATTAATTGAATCAATATGTCCTCTCCATTGTGTCCATTTTAGAGCAAACATGAGTGCAATCATATATTTTTACCAAAAATACAGAGTACAGGGTCCCATATTTGGTGGACATTTTTGAAAATCTATTCTTCTTTCAAACCTTACTCACAGAGGCAGGACCATTTACCCAGCAATGATCCTTCTTAATATACACCCCACATTCTAATAGCTTGTCAATGCTTAATAGTCAATATATGGCAACAGCAGCACATAGCAAAACTCTCTTGCAGGTGATAAGTGTCTAAAAACCCTGAATACAAATTAAAAATCTTTTTCTATTGCCACCCGGCACTCTCATCACAGGCATATTAATTACCTTGCTGTTTCCACATTACCATTTTTAAAGTATTGTCAGAGCCCCAAAGGAGCTAATGAACTTTGGCAAGATTCACTTGAAGGCAATCTTTGATATTTTGTTCTCGAAGAACTGACTGTCTCATGGGTGTTGTTCACAGTAGTGTTCGTATGGATGTATGTATATATATTTTCTCAGATAATTCCCTCCTCTAGTTGATGAAAACCTGCCGTATTTCTGCCCATAGGTCATTTGTTTTTACAAATTAATTCACTAGAAACATATCAAATGGGTTACTCATTGGTGAACACAATGAAATGTATTATATTTTTTTATTAGGTTCTGGTTAATGATGGGCGAATTTATTTGACAGGCATGGATTCACAGCGAATTTCCACATTTTTTTTCACCGTGAAAAATTCATTGCAACAAAAACAATTGTTGCACGTCAAAATTGTCATGCACATAAAAATTGTTGCATGTCAAAATTATTCAGACACTCACTGACTTTAATGAATTTGGACAAAAGAGTCGTGCGTAGAAAAATGGTCGCACATGTCAGAATTTTCACTCGTCAAAATTATTCTGACACCCATTGACTTCAATGCGTTTTACAAATATTTTTGCCATTTTGCAAATTTTTACTCCGTTTTCCAAATTTTTGGACAAAGTGAAACAGGACAGATTGGCCCAACACCAGTTCTGGTTGATTCAGGATCATGGTTCACAAGTAATCTTGTCATTATGTTGTTTGTTCATTTTATTCCAACAGTAGATATTTATTTAGTTCTACTTTGTACTGAGCTATCATCAGTTTTCCTTACTTGAGTGGGAGTATTTAGCCTCTATCCCATAAATCTTCTAAAAAGACAGAGAGAAGTTCTGCCTGAGCTCATTTCCATCATTTCACAAGGCAAATATCAAAATGAAAACCTTCTAGTAAGGGAATCCTGAACTTACAGTCAGTTTACAATAGATTTCAATGTGGACTATGCAACAGCAACCCAACTTGATGACGGTTGCCCAGATTTTAGTTTTTCCGGAATATGCTGAGATTTAAGGAAAGATTTATTACAATTCAAGTTTACTTTTTTCTGTAATCCAAGAAAATTGCTGAGAAATATGGCAATCTCCATTTTTTTCTGATCTTGAATTGAATTAAGACAGAGAAGTTCCACCTGAGCTCAATTCCATCATTTCACAAGACAAATATCAAAATGAAAGCCTTCTAGTAAAAAAGTTCTGAACTTGGAGTTAGTTTACAGTAGATTTAAATGTGGACTAGGCAGCAGCAACCCAACTTGATGATGGTTGTCCAGATATTATTTCTACTACAAAATTCAGCGATTTATGGGCAATTTTTTTGGAATTCAAGATCACTTTTTTCTCTGATCCAAGAAAATTGCTGATAAACATGCCAACCTCCATTTTTTTCTAAACTTGAATTGAATGAAGACACAGAGAAGTTCTGCCTGAGCTTGATGCCATCATTTCACAAGGCAAATATCAAAATTAAAGGCTTCTAATAAAGAAGTCCTGAACTGTCAGTTTACAGCAGATTTTAATGTGGACTATGCAACAGCAACCAAACTTGATGATGGTTGTCCAAATATTAGTTCTTCTTAAAAATTCACAAAGATTACTTTTTTCCATGAAGCACATTTCTGAGAAAAAAACACAACCTCAATTTTTTTCTGAACTTGAATTATCAATAGTAATGGGCGAATTTGACCCATTTAGAGTATGGGCGTCAAAAAAATTTCGTTGCGCGGCAAAATTTTCTTGACGCGCGTCTTTTTATTTTGACATACAACACCATACAAGTCTACGGGCATCATTTTTTCGGCGAAACAAGGCGAAAAAATTCGCCCATCCCTAATTATCAAGACTGATCAACTGAAAGAAATTTGCAAAAATTTTCAGTAGAAAAAGTGGATCTTGTAATTACACCTGCAGGTGAGGCATTATCTAGACATTGAACCCAGACAGTCCATCATGTCACAGTGTGTCCCTCTGGCTGGAAATTTTAAAGAATATCTGTTCTTCCTGTAGGAATGCAGCTAAAAAAGATAAATCCGGGATTGCCTGAGATATTCCTTTGAAAAGAAAAATATTTTACATCTTTCATATTGTCTTTAGATTGTAACACTTGTAGAAAAGATGAGCTACTATTTCCCCATTAGTAGACACATCTGCTGCAAGATGGCCAATTAACGTATTTTATATTTATATCAGTCTCTTCTTTCAGTCTCTTAAATAAATGTTAGATTTTGCCCGTACTGATGTTGATAACTAAAAGTCTGTTAAGAATTATTTTTATTCTTTGCTTTAACTCAAGCTAATATGAGAACTTAATCATAACGACTGTTTCTGTTCATTATATGACAGATTAGGAGAGGATCATGTCATCTATACAGAAAACAGTCCTCAAGGCTCCTTGTTATAGAGTTCAGACCTGTTGAAGACGTGTTAATTGTTCTTTGGAAACACTCATAAAACACCAGCCGGCTGATTTCTTGAAGGGAAGAATTTCTTTTATATCTGTAGGGCTTAGCTTGAGGTTTCAAGATTGTACCTTAAGAGTTACATGAAGAATTTCGTTGCTAATCTGCAGGTGCCTCATTACAGATCCTCTGAACAACTTTTAGAAATTAACAAGGCGCTGTGGGTAAATCATGTTAGTGTTGGTTAAGACGGAACAGTTATTAATAGTTATGTCTTTCTTTATAGTCATAGAAAGAACATTAATACAGATAGGGTGCATTTAAAGATAGCTATGCGCCCACAGATGCAACTGTGCAAAAGTTTCAAACAATTTTATTGGTCGGCCAAAGCATGCCGTATCGCCATATGAGGGAGATTAAAGTCGTTCTTTGAGGATTGGTTTTTCCACTTATTCTTGGTCTTTGCACAACTTATTGGAACAATAAAAAGGTGGTCATATCATGTGTGGCTTCTGTTATGTTTCACATTCATTTGGCCCATGGACCAATCTGTCAGAGAGCACAGCTCATTGGCTCTTGTATGGAAAAGAATTTAGTGCTGCTCGCTGCTGTTTTCATATCATCTGACCAGGATTCTTATAAACCACATAAAAATCTCTTTGTTGGAGTAGACATGGAGCTACACTTTAAATTGTCTTTAAGAATGAAATATCTATGAGAAACAAAAGTGATGAAGCACATCTTAACTGAAAAGCAACTAAAATAGTGTGTGATTAAATTGTGAATGTAATTGTACCTTGCCTACCCTCTGCCTACCCATTGACCCAAAATTCTCACTAAAATCCATACCAGGTGAAATAATTTGCTCATCCCTATCATTGTTATCATCCGCTACTCGGATGCCGCCAGTTCTAAGTGTGGGAGAATATAAAAGAGTGTTCTGGGCAAGCAAGGGAACTGTAGGTGCAACAGGAATGGAGAATAGGAGCATGGTCAAAGACAGGCCGAGTCAGTAGCAAATCAGGCAGCACAGTACAAAGCTGAGAGGCAGGAGCATAGTCTAGGTCACAGGCAGGGTCAGTACACAATATACAGTAGCAGATATAGACAGGATCCGAAAAAATGGTCAAGGCACAGGCAAAAATCATGATGGGCAGCAGACAAGACTAAGTCAGGGTCAAGCAGGGTCAAGAACTAGACAAGTGTAATAGATACAACCGGCACTCTGGTCCAAAATCAAACAGGGACAAGCCCTTGCTGTGTTTATTTGCAAAGTGCAACTTTTGGACACCCATCATTATTGGACACTATGGGAATCTTTTGATGTCTCCACTGAATTTGGACACTATAATGATTCTTTTTGATATTTTTTTTTTAAAAAAATGTAAACATTTTTTTTGATGGGGTATGGTTTATATTTATCGGTTGGTTTTAAATTACCATGTAACACTAAGTCGACCCTTCGCAATGAATTTGGTCAATTGGACTGTGATTGGTTAAAATGAATTATGTTAATTAGCTACACAAGGGGTGGTGTTAAATAGCCTTGTCCTACACTTGTCTTTATGCTTGACATACAAAACATTGCACTTTGCAAATAAACACAGCAAGGGCTTGTCCCTGCTTGATTTTGGACCCGTGTGCCGGTTGTATCTATTACACTTACCTGTATTGGCGTATACCCAAGCTTTCTTCACCGAGCACCGGGCTTTCACGCTATGGAGAGCCAGGGTGTGCAAGCTGGTATTACTGCACTATTCAAGAACTAGTCAGAAACAATAATAAATCGCACCCAGGAGGGCAATGAATACTTGTATATGAGCCCTTTAAATATTTAAATTTTGCGCCGGTGATCGATGACATCATTCGCAGCGGCAGGTTAAAAACCAGGAAGCAGTCACCATTACAGAGCCTTTTTCCTCCCCTTCAGCAATTTCCGCCACTTTAAGCGCATGCTCAGTCCAAGTCCAAGGAGAGCAACTAAATAAGTAAGAAAAGGAATGGAAAATAATATACGCAGGCTGAATACATCTGCAATTGGGTTGGCACATGCTCCCGGCCCCACACACATGGATGGAAGCCATTGCTTTTGATTGACTGCCTGGCATCTCATGATGTGAAAAGGGTGAAAAAAGCTCTCACACACAGTTATGTCCTAAAAAAGCAAATGAAACTGTACACAAGGAATATTAACCATTAAAAGAAAGGAAAAAAAGTAACAAAATGCCTCAATAAAAAAATCTATTTATTCAATATCTAAATATTATTACTATTAAAGTGTATTTCTAAAATGCCAACATATTCTGCAAGAACTGTACAAAAAATGGGTTTATTCAATGAATATTACAGAATTTCATACATAGCGACCAATTACCTCTTCACAAGAAGTGAGGGCCCTGCCCAAAAGAGCTTAACTTGTTATTTGTATTAAAGAAATTAAAATACCACCTTCTATAAAATCTAAGGATTTTAAAAGTCCCAGAACCCATTGGTCATTTTTAAAGTATTTAAGATTTTCTTGCAGAGGCCAATTTTTATATAAAATACTTATAACATACTTAATAATATAAATACTTACAATAATAGCCTATAGCTCTGTTCTAGTTACAGAACTCCACAGTAACTTCTAATATCCTTATCATTTACAGTAGGGGGTACATTATCCCTTATAATACATGAGTGATACTCAGAGTTCCCTGTATAACTCAGCCTGCAGCCTTGTGCCTTTATATGGTCACAGAACAACCCCTCAGTGACTTCTAATATCCTTATCATTTACAGTAGGGGGTACATTATCCCTTATAATACATGAGTGATACTCAGAGTTCCCTGTATAACTCAGCCTGCAGCCTTGTGACTTTATATGGTCACAGAACCCCTCAGTGACTTCTAATATCCTTATCATTTACAGTAGGGGGTACATTATCCCTTATAATACATGAGTGATACTCAGAGTTCCCTGTATAACTCAGCCTGCAGCCTTGTGCCTTTATATGGTCACAGAACAACCCCTCAGTGACTTTTAATATCCTTATCATTTACAGTAGGGGGTACATTATCCCTTATAATACATGAGTAATATTTAGAGTTCCTTGTATTACTCAGCCTGCAGCCTTGTGTCTTTATATGGTCACAGAACCCCTCAGTGACTTCTAATATCCTTATCATTTACAGTAGGGGGTACATTATTCCTTATAAAACATGAGTAATACTCAGAGTTCCCTGTATAACTCAGCCTGCAGCCTTGTGCCTTTATATGGTCACAGAACAACCCCTCAGTGACTTCTAATATCCTTATCATTTACAGTAGGGGGTACATTATCCCTTATAATACATGAGTAATACTCAGAGTTCCCTGTATAACTCAGCCTGCAGCCTTGTGCCTTTATATGGTCACAGAACAACCCCTCAGTGACTTCTAATATCCTTATCATTTACAGTAGGGGGTACATTATCCCTTATAATACATGAGTATACTCAGAGTTCCCTGTATAACTCAGCCTGCAGCCTTGTGACTTTATATGGTCACAGAACCCCTCAGTGACTTCTAATATCCTTATCATTTACAGTAGGGGGTACATTATCCCTTATAATACATGAGTGATACTCAGAGTTCCCTGTATAACTCAGCCTGCAGCCTTGTGCCTTTATATGGTCACAGAACAACCCCTCAGTGACTTCTAATATCCTTATCATTTACAGTAGGGGGTACATTATCCCTTATAATACATGAGTAATACTCAGAGTTCCCTGTATAACTCAGCCTGCAGCCTTGTGTCTTTATATGGTCACAGAACAACCCCTCAGTGACTTCTAATATCCTTATCATTTACAGTAGGGGGTACATTATCCCTTATAATACATGAGTGATACTCAGAGTTCCCTGTATAACTCAGCCTGCAGCCTTGTGCCTTTATATGGTCACAGAACAACCCCTCAGTGACTTCTAATATCCTTATCATTTACAGTAGGGGGTACATTATCCCTTATAATACATGAGTGATACTCAGAGTTCCCTGTATAACTCAGCCTGCAGCCTTGTGCCTTTATATGGTCACAGAACAACCCCTCAGTGACGTATAATATGCTGAGAAGTTAGTATATTATTCCTTGAATAATTAAATTATGTTGCAGTCTATGTATGTGTGTATATTTATGTATATGAACTAGATGTAGTTATAAATTAAGCACTTGGCACCAACAAAGTATACAACATTATAAGTATGCACTAACACACACATATAAACAAAACAATAAGAGGAATGAGTTTTTCCTGCATTGTTCAAACTTCGTCCAAAGACACTTTCTCTTATAGTCTATTAAAACGAATGCAAAGTAAATCTGCTCCCTCCTGTGATTACAGTTCAGTTTGTTCAGTTGCTTTTAGTCACATCACTTCAGAATTTTAAGTGTTCTATTCAAAAATATCTTCTTAACTACCTCTCTGGGGACGTGCAAAGTTGAGGAAGCTGAATTGTCTGCTGTTCATATTTCTTTTCATTTAAAAACTACTGTCTAGTTGACTTCTCTTATAGGAGAATTTATTTGCTGATTTCAAATCAGCAGAATGAAGAAGATTACTTTAGAATGTGTCGTATCTCCCAAACAAGATTTCAGAATTTGTTGAAAGCAAGAGATGCTGCAGCAGAATTGAGGTTAATTATAATAATTTCAGTAATTACCCTTGATACTCCAGCTACATGTCATAAATATATTACAAATGAATTAAGCTTCAATGACTTCTGACTTCTTCAATATTTGTGTGACAAAAACACATTGAAATTGTTTTTATGAGCTGTCAACAGTAAGTAGATGTCAATGGGACTGAATGCTCAGCATCACATTTTGTTAAATTTTTTAATCAGCAGAGCCACCTTTCAACACTTTATTTTTGTGGACTACAGAAATGTTTTTGTAGGATCTTTCAACACTTCAGTTCTTCATCGATTTTTAGAATTTACACCAATAAAATTGAACTGGTGGCAACAGGGTTTGTGATTTTATCCAGAATAAAACGATATCATGAACGAAAAAACTCAACAAAATTGGCTTCTTCACTATTTTCTGATTCAACAAAAAATATGAGAAGGCCCATTTACTAAAGGTCAAATGTTAATAGTGTTGGTGCTTTTTGAAACCATGAGTAAACCCAGTACTCTAAAGTCACAAATGCCATGAAAGTTATTAACAGATTAGAACAAAAAAAAAGTATGAACGGTGCAGAGAAAAATATGAATATCTCAAAAACCTCTCAAAAGTCGCGTTTTTGGATAATTATTGGTGAAAAAAAATCAGAAAGTCAGAGGGTGGTGCTTACTAAAACTCAACCTTTTTTCACTATATAAAAAAAATTAGACCAAACTCCCTAACCAGAATCCCCTTAATTTACCAATAAATCTGAAGAAAAAATAAAAGCATGTGCTGGAATTTTTTTTGCATGCAATCAAATTATGCAATTTTTTAAATTCTGGTGCCCAATTTGACACCCAAAAAACTTGACTTTTAGGATTATAAAACAAAGACCAGCCCGAAAAACCTCAAAGCAAAAGGCAAAGGCAAAAAATATTATAAAAGGGACATCTACCATTGACGTTTACATAATTTAGACAGGTTTTAGCTGTTGTAGTTTTGATGCATAAAAAATCTCTAAAAAAAATTTCTTTTTTGGATTTTTTGTGATGAAAAAAGCTGAATTAAGTACAATAGGATAAACACAGCTCCCATTGACTTTTATGGGACCTCAACTGCGTTTACATTGAAAAGTATTTATTAGATTTTTTTATGGTTTTACACTTTATAAATGTAATTTTTTTTGAATTTTAGAGAAATTTTAAAAAACCCACACATTTTTAGAGAAAAAATATGATTTGTATAAAAAAAAATAGAAACGCGCGTTTCGCAGTGATAGCTTTATCAAGGCGTAATTACGCCATTACGCCTTGATAAAGCTATCACTGCGAAACGCGCGTCGGCGTTTGGAATCCTTTTAACTTATAACTTTTAGAATATTCTCAGTCCTTGGGAAACGGAATAGAAGGGGTGGTAAAAGAAATCTATTTCTAATTAGTGCTCGGGTATCTCCTTTCTCTGTTGCTAAAGCTCACAAGAGCCCGTGGATTCGTGGTTTTTTTAGGCTTATTTAGCTCTCTTACAGAACAGGATTTAGTTAATAACTCAAGACCACAAGTCCCGGGTATTCTGCCTCCTTATCTTTGTGGTGTCCCAGGGATAGAAAACAATTTAGGTAGCAGCTTTTGGGACAGCTCCACCCTCTCCAATTTTCTATTTCCTACTTGAAACTTTTTTAACCTGAGCAATTTGTGTTTTTAAATTATTTATCCCATTAACTGCGGTCCTCTTTATATCAACTACACTATTTATTATTGATCATTAATTACTTGGCACTTTTTAGCACTTTACAACTAATTAATTTGTAAGCAATTATGAAATTTTAGTAATTGCGACCTTACAATAAACCTTTTAGCACTTAAAGCACTTTAGTATTTTTATTCTCATTAATTCCTGGTTGGATTAATTGTGGGTGATAATATAAGGTATTGGATAATACACTGGCGTAAAAGGTTAATTATTTATTTGTGTAAAGCATTAATTGTATTGAGTATCTATCAACCTTTAAGTCTAAGTACATTTAACTGAATTAATTCTTAGAGCACTGGCACTTTAATATAATTGTAATTTGTGCAAACCAAGCACATTAGTATTTTTTTAACGTTCAGTGGGGGTCATTTATAAACTTCGCGCAGGGCAGATTGGTTCGCAAAGTGAATATATTTGCCCTGCGCATGGTTATATTTATAAAGCTGAATAAGAGGGTGGCATACAGAATTGCGAATTTTTTATTCACAATGCGAATATCTAAAGGGGCTTTATAAATATGTCACAATTCGCAAATTGCGAATCTTTATGCGCACACTCTGCGACTCAATTACGCCACAACTTTGGTGGCGGATAAAATATTCGCAAAACAGTTTTGCAAACTGCGAATTTAACGCTATTTTCGCGCACAACAACCTCGCACATTGGGTGCGCTCGCGCAAACTACTGTCTCATTTGCGCGCCATTTGCGAAAATTTATTCACACTGCGAATTCGCAAAAACCGGAAAGACGGGCAGAGCAGTGCAATATATTAGCGCTCAGCAAAAAACATGCGCAATACAACCATTTGCGAAAAATATGCGCTGCGCGAACTTTATAAATGACCCCCAGTGATTGCCCTCACGCAATCACAAAATACTTTATAAGTAGTGTAATATCTGAGGAACTGCGGTACGAGTGGGAGGCAATTGGGGTTCTTTTTTTCTTTTGTTTATAGAATTAATTTAAATCTCTGACTTAGGTCAGACCTCTGCCTCCGCCGTGGGTTAAATTCACTTTTGAAAGGATCACCTTGTTTTTGTATCTGAAATGAACCTTCATCAAAACAATAAAGTGGCATTTAAGTATTAAAATAACATATTCAGGGGAATGTAATAAAAGTCGCAAAGAGAAAAACAATTCGCACCAATAAGACTAAAAATACACATCTCGCTATGTAATATTGTTCCTTAAACTGTTACTGCATTGCGAATTTTAATTGCGCATTGCGAATTTTAATTGAGCATTGCGAATTTTAATTGTGCACTCATAAGAAGTGCTTGAAGGTGTTGTAATCTTTTGGAGCAAACATAACGACTTTTTCAGTAAGAAGTTTTATTACATTGACTGCGCATTGGCGCAAACTATAAAATTCGCAAACGGTCTTTCACTGTCGGAAGTGGTCGCTAAACAGTTTCCGGGCTCGCAAAAGCTATATTAAATTCGCACAAAGCAAAATTTGTTCGCGCAAAGGCATAACTTTTCGCATTGCGAATAGTTTTTCCATTAGCGACTTTTATTACATTCCCCCGATTGTGTATAGTAAGGTAGGGCTTTTGTGGGAGGAACTGCAATTTTTATTTGTTTTATGGCTGAGATTCCAGCTCTATTTATAAAGGAGCATTTTCTGATTTAAAAATATTAGCAGTACAGTGGATTCGTTAGCAACATTATAATGATATCTTAATGAGGAAATGTATTGATTTATAAATACAAGCTAAATAAAATGTTGTTCCTTGATTGCTAGCATATATCTGAAAAATCAGAAAACATTATTGTGTTTATTTGTGTAAAGAAAACTCGAGAATGCATTGTTCCATTCATTTTTACAATATAGACAAAAATTACAAATTGAACGTTAAAATCTCAAAGAAAGAAAAAAGCCAGAATTCACCTCCCATCGACTTCTCTAGAATCTCCTTAAGAAAGCACTCTATTATGAATAATATTACACAGGGGACTAGTAGGGATGCACCAAATCCACTATTTTGGGATTCAGATTTTTGGAAGTGGATTTGGTTCGGCCAGGCATTTCAAAATCTTGCGGAAAAAGGCCAAATCTTGGCCAAATTCCAAACCAAATCCTGGATTAGGTTTATCCCTAGTAACGAGGATCTTCAGTTGAGAGTTCTGTAGAGGTAGATCTTGTGCACCAACTGGACAGATAAGTTTATCCAGGTTGAAGAACTCTCTTTTACAGCATGAAATTGCTGAAAGTGCAACTCGGGATATATACCTATTCTGAAAGTAGTTATAGATTAAATTCCACTTGCAATTTGGGAGAAATGCAGCATTTTCCTTGTGCAAAGAAGAATTGGAAAGAGTTTCAGTGAGACAAATTTTGAGTGTCTTATTGGTATTATTTATATTTTTATGGTTTGCAATAAGACTTGTTTTTACCAACGTTTTTTGTTTTTATTTATAATATTGCTGCTGGAAACCCAAAATAGGAGCAAAGGTCTACATTCATGCAGTTATTTTATTCCGGCTGTTTATTTTATAATTCTCAGGGAATCCAAGCCTCGGAACAGTTTCTGATTAAAGGTTACATGAGTAGAAAAACAGGTCCCAACCTTTACAAAGAAAACAATTATTACAAGAGAATAACGGCTCTGCGGATAGGGAACTAAGGTGGCCCATGGCTTTTTTTTATTCTTCTTCTCAACTTGGAACTACTTAACAAAGATACTTATACCAATATAATAAAGAATGCTTCAATTTCCATACAAATTTGATACAAATGCATACATTAGAATAACATAATAATACCATTGTACTTTCAGATTATAATAATGAAAATGATCACCTTGTGCGCCTACAGTGTAATTATTCTGAGCACATGGCTCTATGAGCGCTCTAAATCAAAGTCAACCATATAATCTCTCAAATCTGTAAAACTTTAATAAAATATACGTAATAATTGATTTAAGCAAGGATTTATGAATTCAAATAATTGCCTAATGTCACATAGGGAATTAAGTGACACATAGGGGCCGATTCACTAAGGGTCGAATATCGAGGGTTAATTAACCCTCGATATTCGACTAGGAATTAAAATCCTTCGACTTCGAATATCGAAGTCGAAGGATTTAGCGCAGATAGTTCGATCGAACGATCGAAGGATTTTAATCCAACGGTCGAAGGAATATCCTTCGATCAAAAAAAGATAGCCCAGCCTATGGGGACCTTCCCCATAGGCTAACATTGACTTCGGTAGCTTTTAGATGGCGAACTAGGGGGTCGAAATTTTTTTTAAAGAGACAGTACTTTGACTATCGAATGGTCGAATAGTCGAATGATTTTTACTTCGAATTCTTCGATTCAAAGTCGTAGTCGTAGTCGAAGGTCGAAGTAGCCCATTCGATGGTCGAAGTAGCCCAAAAAAACTTCGAAATTCGAAGTTTTTTACCTTCGAATCCTTCACTCGAAGTTAATGAATCGGCCCCCTAGATTTTTGCAACCAAGTACCAAGTACAAAATTAGAGCTGTGGGTTGTACTGTATATCTGTAGTAATATGTCAAATCAACTGGACTTGCTGTGTTTTCTTTTCTCCTTGAAGACATTTCAGCAGTCATCCGACAGGCTTTCTCAATTCAGAATGACTTGTAAAAAGATGTTTTTAAAAATGTATTATACCCCAAAGCTGCTAAAACTGAGAATCCGAAAATACTCCATTTCAAACCTGTTGAGGTCATGTAGACGTCAATGGCAGATGTACCTTTTGCAGTGTAAAAATGTTGTGATCTGCGCTATGATAATGTTGGGCGAGACTTTTCATGCGCCAATTGTTTGAGCTGATGTAATAAACGAGTTAAAGGACAAGGAAAGTCTAAAATAGAATAAGGCTATAAATGCTGTATTTTGTAAACTGAACATAAGCATGAACGTACTGCACCACAAGCCTAATCAAACAAATGATTTATGCTTTCAAAGTTGGCCACAGGGGGCTGTCATCTTGTAACTTTGTTAAACATCTTTGCCTGACCCTGACCCTGCACATGCTCAGTGTGGTCTGGGCTGCTTAGGGATCATCATAAACAAAGCTGCTTGAGTTCTGCATGGCTGGGAAGTAAGGCGGGGGCTCCCCCTGCTGTTCGTAAGTATGATTGTTTCCCTGCAGAGCAGTTAGGGACCGTCTGACAATTCCTATCCACAGCAGTAAATGAAGGGAGAATTTCACTGCATACAGTCAGGTTTCTTATAAAAATGGTACACATTTTTTAATTAAAGTATATTGGAGATAGGTTTCTTTTTCATTAAAGAAAGTAAAAATGGGATTTTAATTTTTTTGCCTTTCCTTGTCCTTTAAATTCATGGAGTTACTTTGTTTTAATAAAAAAAAATGGGACAAATTAAAGTTTAAGTAAATACCCCTCTCAATGTTTAAATGATTTTTTTAACAGACTTAAGGTAAGGAAATCCAAATTATAGAAAGACCCATTATCTGGAAAACCCCCATGTCCCGAGCATTCTATATAACATGTCCCTTCCCTGTGTTTTTCATAGAAAAAGCCTCAGCCAAAAAGGTTTATAAAAAGAGGAAACTGGTTGAAAAGCAGGACTTTGGCCATCGTAAGATTCCTAGTATGTAGCTAATTTTCCACATTTTAACTCCCTTAGAAATTGAATGCATCTGCTTTCATGCTTTTGTGATCTTGTGTATGATAGGTAATACAATGTACATTGTAAAATAAAGAACATCTTAGGCTTTATATTATGTCTTATAATCATCAAACAAAAAGACATTTATGTCTCCCTGGCAAAATTTGCACATGCTAAACTTACAAGTGGAGCTAATACAGACCGCTATTGGACTCCACTAAAATGCCCTACTAGGGCAGATTTATCAAAGATTGAATTTTAGAGGTTTGTGGGGTTTTTTTATTCCTAAAATATTCACAACTTGAATATTTTCTGATTTATGAAACAACTCGATTAGGAAAAACTCAAATCAGTGAATTCAGGGTGAAAAAGCCAAATACTCAAATTTATTGAGTTTTTGCTGTAAAAAAAACCCTCACATTGCTCGAATTCAAAGAGTTTTCAAGTGAAACCCACTGAAAAAAACCCGAACATCATGAAGGCTAACAAACATCTTCAAATGGTTCAAATGACCTCTGCCACTGACTTCTACATGACCTCAACAAGTTTTCACTGGAGTAGTTTCGGGTTCAAGCAATTTCCAACTTCGGGGTACAATAAATCTCACAAAATTCAAGTTTTTTTTAAAAAAAAAAAAACCTGAAAGTTCGAGTTTTGACTGCATATACTGAAATACCCTCAAAAACAGTGATGGGCGAATTTCTCCCGCATCGCCGAAAAATTCATGAAACAGCGAAAAATTTGAGAAACACAAATTTTGATGCCGTCTTCAATTCCGATGCCAGCGACAATTCTTATGCCGGCCACAATTCTGACGTGCATTAAAGTCAATGGGCGCCTATTAACTTTCGCCGGCGTCAGAAAAAAAAAACAATTCTGACGTACATTAAAGTCAATGAGCTCCTATTAATTGTCGCCGGTGTCAGAATTGTCACCGGTGTCAAAATAATTTTCGCTGCAATTTTGCAAATTTATTCGCTTGTGGAGTAACTCAGAAATTCACCACAAATTCGCACCTGCCGAATAAATTAGCCCATCACTACTCAAAAACTCAAATTTTTCGGGTAAAAATCAACTTGACCTTTGATAAATATATGCCTAAGGGGCAGATTTATCAAAATGTGAGTTTAGAGCTTATTAAATTAAAACCCACCCATTTTCTATTCATTCCCATGGGATTTTTAACTTTCACACACTGATAACTACAAATGTAAAAATCCCCTAGGAATGAATCGACTGTGGGTGAGTTTTTAATTATTAAGCTCTAAACTCACATTTTGGTAAATCTGCCCCATAGTAGAGAAAGTATCATGGATACCCAACCCATGTACAACATGAAAAAAGGGAATCCAAATGTTAGTAAATAGGACCCTATGTTTTATAATATAGAGATTGCAATGGGTTGACTGAAGCTTCTAGAATACAGAAAAAAACTATTTTTCCATGTAAATTAATGGGTATGGTGTGTGCATCATGCACACCATAAATCTCAGTTAAGGCTCTTCCATGTGGAGTTGATGCAGTTAATATGCCATTTAAAAGGTTGATTTGATTTGTTGTTTTGACAGGGTCTGACAAAACTGAGAGCTCAGGATGACCTTCAATACCTCAGATAGTCTTCTATGGGTGTATAAAAGTGTAACAAATACCTCTTGATAGTATCATCAATGCCATCCCAAGCTCCTACTAAAAAAAAATGGCAACCCAGATTTTTTTCCCTAGAATTCATGCTGCATTCTCATCTTGGGTTGGTGGCAATTGCAGGTTATTGAGGAGGTAAGTACTTCTACCACTGCTGACTAGAGAGTTTATTGTATTATGTGACTCTACTGCCTTGTTGTTGATGCAATACACTCTCCATCCCTGCTGAAAAACAATACTAATAATGGCATTTTTCTTCATTAAGTGAAAATTGGTTGGGAAAATATCTGCCCAGTTGCCTGTATAAGTGGGTTGGTCAATTACCTGTAATAAATATGTAAAAAAAAAAACAGCAGCACATGCTAGTGAGAAGTGGCCGGCAAGCTTGCTTGAATGATCATTCTCACAGTGTAATGTTGTGATCATTTATGCTCCTTTTGTACCTGCTGTTGTGAAGTTACACTTCACTGTGAGTTAATTACTTCTCATTTTTAATTGACAGGCTGATTTATACCATTACAAGATTGTATTTTTTTATGATACAATCATGGCAAAGAAAATGCAATGTCAGATTTTTTCCAAATCAAGTTTTCTGAACATCAAGGGGGTTATTTACTAAAACTCAAATTTATCAATTTTTTTTAATTAAAACAAAGTCGACCTAACTCCCATCCACGAATTGAACTCATTTTTGAATAATTCTTCTCAAAAAAGAGCAAAAAATGGTAGTGGTATTAGAGCTTTATGAAACCACAATTAAACTCGATTTCTCTAAAATCATGAAGGTCATATTAAAAGATCCAAAAATAAAAATTGTGAACAGAAAAAAGTGACGAACAATCTGAATAAAAAATGCAAATATCTCGAAAACCTCTAAAAAAGTTTTTAGGACAGTTACAACATATATAGGATCAGCGCAGCTCCCATTGACTTCTATGGGAGCTTGACTGCGTTAACTTGGAGTTTTGTTTTAGAATTTATTGTTGGTTTTTACACTTACTAGGGTTATTTGCTTAAAGCCAAATTTATCTCATTATTTTAAAAAAAAAACCACAAACTCCTATTCCTTATTTGAACTTATTTATTAATAAATTGAGTGAAAACCCAATCGTCCAATTTTCTTTCCCGAATCACCCAATTTTTTCTTGTTTTTAGCTGAAAACCCAAATTTTTTTGCATTATCAGGCTAAACCCAGTGCAAACCATAATATCTTCAAATTGGGATAGGGACATCTCCCGTTGACTTTTACATGACCTTGACAGGTCTGAGATGGCGGATTTTCAGATTCTGGCTATTTGCAGCATTGGGGTATAGTCTTGAACAATTTGAGTTTTTTTTCCATGAAAAATTCATGTTTGTAACCTAAAAAGCCCAACCAGATAAATTTGAGTTTAGTAAATAACCCCGTTACTAAATCTTGAATAGAGATGTAAAAAATACCAAAAATTTTTAGAGAAAAAATACCATTCGTGAAAACAAATGGTCATAAATAGAGCCCTAGTTAAGAGAAATGCTTATGGCAAAATTTGATAAAGAAATTATAAAATCACAGCAATACTGGTAGTAAAATGTTCAGTTCAGTTGGGATCAATCTTTATTGCACAATTTGCAAAGATTATTTTAAATCAGCCACAAACCGTGGGAAGTAATGAATTAGTGCAAATCTACATTTTTTTTTATTTCGTTTTTTTTCCTATTTAATCTGTTTATTGTGTAGATGGAATTCTACTAAGCAACATTATGTTGCTTAGTAGAATTCTACTAAAGATCATTTTAGAATTTAGAATTTTACTAAAGATCATGTTTTCTTCACAGATCACATTTTCCCTGAATAAATATGCACATAGTGATGAAAGCATTTCATGAATTGGAGGTTAAATTCCACATTTCTCCATCTGCAAAAAAAATTGTTGCAACAAAAATCACCGGGACAAAAAAGTCAATGCAAGAAAAAATGCCCATTGACTTTTTTGCATTTTAAGTGAGAAATAACTTGAGAAAATATGCCCATTCACTAATGCATTTGGACAAAAACTTGCCAAGACAAAAAGTCACTGCAAGAAAAATGGCTATTAAATTTGATGCATTTAAACTGAGAAAAAAAAATTGCGCTCGTAAAAGTTGTTAAATAAAACGGCACAGATTCGCTCATGACACTTTTTCATCAAATTGATGCTTTTGTTTTTGAAGCAAGGTGGACATCTCTAACAGCCCTGAAATTGTATTTAGTTTTAATCTTTGATCTGGGAAGCAAAAAATAAAAGGATGTTAACGAACCACAGACATCATAGAATAAGTATATATAGAATAAAACGTTTTTTAATTCTAAAATTACAGACCACAGAATAACATACCTTTCTTCCTGCATTCAGATTTATATCTTTTCTCTATTACAGCCAATTCAACTGCAGCTCTTTTAGTTAATTCCTTGTCTCGCACCTTCTCTCTCCGACTTTGAAGACCTCACCAAGTTACCTACTGTGCATGCCGGATTGATTTACATTGGAGCAGATGCAGTGAGCATGCTCAATAGGCACCTTGATGAGATCTTCATAATCAGACAGAGAAGTGCTAAGAGTGCAAGAAAGGAAAATGGTAGGAGCAAAATGAAGCTACAGTGGAACTGACTTTGTTTTTTACAGTGTAAACTACAAGAAAAGTCACATTTACAGGCTACATAGGATTTGTAAGGAAAATGGGGCAAATTTTTGTTGTATACTTAAAATTCAGGAAAAGCTCTCATTGAAACACATTAGAACATGAAACAACTGTTAAAAAAAGTAATAGCTGGGAAAATGTAAAACAGGGATACATAAAATTAGTGGTTTGACCTTTTTTACAATTGAAATTCAAATTTTAAAATCCAGAACTCACCAAACTGAAATATCCAGCTATTTATTAATAACTCAATTGTGTAAAAACTTCAACAAGCAACTGGAACACACCAAAATCACGTTCTACCCATCGTTTTTAATAAGTATACTAAATCTCGAAAAAGTCTCGAAACTTGCATTGAAAATTCGTTTCAGTTTTGCTAATACCTTTCCCGTTGACAGCTAAACAAACTGGACAGCTTTTTAGATGGCGAATTTTGATTTCAAGTTTTTTGCACTTAATACATATCAAACATTAAAGTTTCACAAAGTAAAAATGAGTTTTTGCAGCAAAATATCTTGAATATTTATTCACTTCATTACTAATTTGGTGCCTGCCAAAATGTAAGCTATGAAGGAAGGCCAATTAAGGGATATCATTCATTATATTTTCCTTAAAATGAAACTACAATCCAAATATTTTTTTTCCTTAAAATTAAATGAAATAAGAAATAGAAAATACATGTGATTTGCTTTGATTTAGAAAAAGTAATAGCCGCTTCAGGGCTTTGGCATACTGAAATGGTGCAATGCTCTTAATCACTGACACCATTTCCCATAAAAAAGCATTGAACATTGAATACAAGGGTTTTTCATGCCTACATTTTTTGAATACATTTACTTTAATTAAATGCACAGGATTTGGGGACAAATTGCCTTCAACAACTCAATTCCCTTCCATGTGATCTCATTCAAGTGCTTGTCAGGTAAAATTGGAAAGCACAGCAAAGTGCCCCAAATCATTCCATATATGTACCATTGCTCTAATTAAGAAATTAACAGAAGGTGCTGGGGGCAGTAAGAGAAATACACTATTGAAACATTGGATAAATTTCAGTAGTTCTTAGATTAGATGATTCAGATGTCCTTTAGTTGGCCAACTCTGTGACAAAAACAATATAAATCTCAAACAAAATGTAGAAAGGTTATGAGCTAATTAAATCTCAGAAAAGAAAGTTAATTAAGGATGTAGCCATGAATAATGAGGCAGTTAATTTTCCAAGATGCCTCTTCTGATTTGATTCCACATATCACAGAATCTATTGTACTCAGACTACTGACCCAAGTAAAGGCAAAGTGTAGAACAATGATAATGAATGAGAACTATTTAACTCACTGGTGCTATCATTTTCTAACCCAGGTTTATTATTCCCCTGTTTGCCAATTAGCAAAGACAAGTTAGACCCTCCACTGCATTGATTTGAATTTCATTTCGATTAACACATTAAATAAAATCAAACAAGCAAGCACAATATATATATATATATATATATATATATATATATATATATATATATATATATGTTTGAATCTTAAAAGAGCCTTCTTTTCTTTGCCTATACATATATACAAGTATATATGTGTGTGCTGGGATGCAGGCAGCTATATTCCTACTGTGCTAGTGAAGTTATAGGTATTTCCTAGTCTATAAAAATTAAGGATTCTATAGTTTTTGATCTTTGGACTCAATTGTTAACCAGGGGAAAAGATATACTAGAGGGCGTTAGACAGAAAGAGACCTTAATAAAGGAGGAGGAGGCTGGAACCCTATGATAGGCCAACACTATATGAGAAGTAGGAGACAGGGACCCTGTGAATGAGGACAAAGTAAATAATAGCTTAAATGTTGTCATATCATATTCCAGGAGTGTGAGAGCATCATGGATAGCTATAAAAGCAGTTCTTTGCTCCAACAGAGACAGTGTGGGATTAGTAATCCCAAGGAGACAAGTCATCGGTTGAATAAGAACTCAGGATAGCTCATAAAAGTCCCTAGAATAAAATCATTAAAGTTAAACTGTACACTGAGGTGGAAACCTGTGGTCCTCGATGTGTGAGTCTAGTATATGGAGGCTATTTCCTTTCCTACTTTGCTTCTGCCCAACCCAGCTCAGGCAAAGGAGTCCAATGTAAAAATGCTGCTCCTATAGAGTGTCAAACATTGAAGAAATTGAATGCCGTGGGTGGCAAACAGAAAGGTAAAATACATGGCCAATAATGGTGTCAACACAAACTCAACTGCACATACATTTTTTCGTGAAACTTTCTGATTTCACGATTTTTCCGAAATGTTTTGCCATTTCGCGAGAAGCGGGAGAAATTCACCCATCGTTAGTGGTGGCAGACGAGGCTACTGGGGGAGATTAGTCAGCCGTCTATAAATCGCCTCTTCTTCGAGCGATGAATCGCCCCTAAATGGCTTCTCATCAGCTAAACTGTAAATCACCGGCAGGATGGCACTCGAAAACTCATTTTCTGAAGTCGCCTAAGTTGCCTCACAAGGAATCTTTGCACGACTTCGGAAAGCGGAAAGTGATCCGAGTGCCACCCTGCCTGCGATTTACATTCTAGCTGGTGGGAGGGCATTTAGGGCAGATTAGTCGCCCGAAGAAGAGGTGATTTGTCGAACCAGACCCAGCCATTCTGCTCTTAAGTATATGATGCCTAATAAATATTTTTTTCAGCCTTGTAATTCAAGACTCAAACTCATATTTCCTTTCTACCTGTTTAAAAACCAGTGCTGAATATATTTCTACGTTAATGTCTCATTCAATCCCAATGCACATAAAAAAGCCAGACATTTGGTTTTGTTGCAATTCAGTGGTTAGGTAAAATAAGTACAGTACAAATCCCTTGGAAATCAGAGTTCACTTAATAGATTTTGCAGAGAATAACAGGCGGTACGCTTGCTCGATCCGTACTGAAAATTTCTTCCCTTGCGTCATGTGACACAAACTCCATTCTACGCCCTTTGGGAAATTACAGCTATTAATAAGTACAATTTTATCAATATTTTCTTAGCCCAACACAACAGATTGCTTTCAGGAACATTAATTTTGCTTCTTTGCCTGTCAAGGAAAGTGAGCAGATACATTTGTCAGAAGCTTTAATAGTTTGGTATAGAAATGAGCTGTGGTCTTCTCTCCCCTCAGCCCTGGAAAAATAAAAGTAAAGAAAAATTCATTTTGCAATGCATGCCGAATAGAGAAGAAGAAGCCAAGCTTGGATGAACGCTGATGTGTCTCTTGTGAAAGAAGAAAAAAAAACATTGTATGGCCTTTAAAAAGCTTCATTATTGTGGTTTCGTTCCTAAGATTGCTCAGTTGATATTATAATACCATAATACACTCTGTCTTAAGGAAGTAAATATTCAGCAACTTCCTTATAGCTGTGTGGGATATACACCATGGTCTTCACAAATGCCAAATATGTACCACTCAGCTTGGCATGGCATTTCAAGTGGTGGTCTTTTTTCTTATTATCACATCACATGTGACATCCAGGCAGGACACAGAGGCAGGTAGACAAGTTTGCCTTCAGCTTATACTACTGGGCTTGTGCCAGGCAGAGGCTTTAGGGGGAATAGGAGACAACTGGCAGAATGTAGTCCTTATGAATTCAAGATAAAGAGCATATTAATTACTCCATTACAGGTGTGGGAATGGGGAGAAGTCATCTGTAAATGACATTGTTGCTTATGTATTTCGGGGGCAGGTGTTGGAATTGTACCTGTCCTATAACGCCTTGTTTATTTTTCTATGAGCAAAACAGCCCCTCTGTGACCAGGTTTCAACCACCTAAATCCAATCATGTTGAAGCAGATAACTGCCTGCAAGTTAAGCTGGTAAAATAACCAGTTACTTCCCAGAACAGGGACAGCAGCATGATCTCCAAAAAAAGTAAAAATAATAGTCTTATTGGCTTCCCTTTATCATAGGCATAATTTTGTATATGATTAGGGTGTATGAGCCCTACACTGTAACGAAAGTACCTGCAAGTAGCCCTGGTGGTCTAGTGGGGAGGCGGGGACGTCCACAGCCTTGAATCCGGTGCATCAATGTGCTTCCGGGTTAATCATTGCCCAACGTGGGTCTATTTTTGGTAGTTCCTGGGTGCGTTTCTAGTGTGAATCTGCTGTGTTTGACCTTGCCTTTCCCTGTTCCTGCCTTGTTTGCTGCCAGTCCTGACCCTAGCCTGTACTATAACTATACTGCACCGCCTGTTTTGATTCTGACCCGGCCTGTGACCCCCGACTATGTTTTGTCTCTCGATTTGGTACTGCACCACCTGATTTGGTTCTGACTCTGCCTGTCCTAGGACCTCGCTTCTAATCTTTGTTCCTGTTGCATGTGTGGTTCCCTTGCTCGCCCAGAACTCTTTTCTTGGTCCTCTTACACTAGGACCTGGCTGCTTCTGAGTTGTGGAGGATTCCTCCCGAAGCAAAAGGCGGTTGTTATAGGCAGAACAGTGAGCCGTGACCGGGACCTCGGGTTTGTTCTACATTTTTTTTTAATCCTCTTGCCTTTTTAAAATGAAGCCAATAAAGACTATAATTTTCATTAAAGTCCAGATAGGGGAATTGGGTAGAGGCTCTGGCCTAGCCACTCGCCAGTGAAATAGTCTTAAATAAATGGAAAGCCAATACCTTGTCTGCTACAAACGGGTGATTCCCAAACTTTATTCCATGGTGCACCATGGAATAAAGTTTGGGATTCACCTGTTTGTAGCAGACAAGGTATTTTCTTTCCATTTATTTAAGACTATAATTTTGACTTTTTGGAGTTCGTGCTGTTGTCCATATTCTGAGAAGTGTGTTGGAAGTATCTGGGAAGGACTGTGCAGCCTCTCAAATTATTATTGGTGAGCTGGGAGTGGTCACATTTTGTATTGCTCATCTTACAATAACCAGTTAGACTGGTAATTGCTGAAAATGATCTGTATATTAATAAGGAATAACCTAAGGGTTGGCCTTCTTCTGTGGTAGATGTGGTAACATTGAGGACAATTAATAGTCAGTCCAGCGGGTAAGTTGCATGTTGTAAACAGTATTCTTTATAACAAGCGTTTTCCCCCTCCCTGGCAACTTTTTGCACTTTTGGTGGGTTCTTAAAGTTTTGCTAAAAGCCTGCAGGCTGGGCAATTCTATTGTGAATTGGTTCTTTAGCCATCTTGCTCTATTGCTACCATCTTACCCTACTGTAAAAACTTACTTACTTATCTTACTACAGACTATAGCTGCTCTTCAGGTCTGTTCTGTGTGTGGAACAAATGCCCCTATTTTCACTATTTAAAGACATCTCTGTCCATTAAGTTTACATATAACCTCCCATAGAATATGTGATATTTCCTAACAATATACATATAGGAGATATACCTACATCATGGGCCATGGTCAGCCACATTGTAATGCAAATGAAACACTCCATAGCTGATGTAAATTCACTGTCTATATAGAGCAATTATTTTTACCCCTATAAATTTGTGTCTAGAGAAATACTTGAGGGTGTAGTTCCCATCGAAAATGAGCAGTTCTAGAGATACAGAGCTTTCTATATGTGAATGATATGACTGCATTAATAACTTTATGGTGCACAATGGTGAACGCTTTAATTAGATGGGATGTTGTTACACAGTTTTCTGTGTTAAATGAGATAAATGGGATCTCTGTGTTTAGTTATTCTGTGTCAAACAGACAAACCCAAGTGGCTGCATCTGTATGTTCCAGGCATCTATATTTGTTTTGTCATGGTTCTACAAGTTTATCAATGGTTCCCCAAGGGGTTATTAACTAAATTTAACTAAATTTTTCCATTTTTATTGAGTATTTTGAGTCACTTTGTTAAAGTAACTAAAGATTGTTGTCTCCTGAAAAACAGTTGGCTGGCGAATTGGTGTGAAAGACCAGTTTGGAAAGTGATTAACTGGACATGGATGAGAAAAGTAGGTAATTGAAAGCTCATAGGAACCCAAATTACTTGCAAGTCCATGAGTCCAAGAATAAATACATTTTCCAGCTGGAAGACGTAACATTTCCCATTTATCTATTCCATTATTAACGCCGAACTGGGCCTTTTTCTGTAAAACGATCACATTTCAGGATATTATTTTTCTGCAGCAGAATTTCATTTTGTGCATATCATCCTGGTAGTGTTCATTAGGACAGAGTCCTTTGGCTTGATTAAATTGAATAACTTATTTCTCTGTAGCCGTTTGCTGCCATAAATACATTTAAATTAAAAAAGAAACGTAAAATGTCAATTTTGAGATGGATTCACGCTTGTTATCTTGGTCAACGGTGAATGGCACCTTGCACAAAACATTATAGTAGGTACATTTTATCAATTAGAAAGAGTAAAAACAGAAAATGGCATTTATAAAATGTGTTGGTTTTAATGGGTACTCTTCTAGATGATATGTTGTTCTAAATTACTTACTCAGCTTAAAGGGGACATACAACCTAAATTGTAATATTGTTGGAAATCATGTAAACATTAAATAAACCCAATAGGCTGGTTTTGCTTCCAATAAGGATTACATATTTCTTAGTTTGGATCAAGTAGAAGCTACTGTTTTATTATTACACAGAAAAAGAAAATAATTTGTATAAATATGGATTAATTGGATAAAATGGAGTCAATGGGAGATTTCTCTGCATAATTGAGAGCTTTCTGGATAATGGACACAATACCTGTAATGTGAATTGCAAAATTATTATCACAAATTGTATTTATCAATTTACATTTAGGTTATATGTCCCCTTTAACCCTACCCTGTTTAACTTTCAGGGAACTAAACTCTGTGTTAACCTTTAATGGCCCCCTTTTCAGTTTTTGCCCACAAACCCAATGTATGATGGTTTGAGGCATAATGGTTCCACCATTTACATTAATACGGGACAAGCAGAAACACAGGCTGAGAACCTCAGAATTGGATTTATATTCCTAAAAAAAGATTAGCAGCCTATGGGCCATGGATAGGTCCACAAATATTCCTAGGTCAATCCTAGGGAAAGTAGGATTCAATTTTTTACTTTCCTTCTCCTTTAAAGCCAATGGGCATGCTTTGTTGCTGGACTCAAAATTATCAACGGCATTGGAATTGACGCTGGCAATTTCACAAATTTATTACAGCGAAACATGGAATTTCACAGCAAATTCTTACTAATCTTGAACAGAGATATTGGTTGGTCAGGTTACTTTTTTCTTCATTTGTATCATAATTGATACAATTGCACCAAAGGTTTATCAGCCAAACCAATCATTTTTTAAAATGTATTTTTATTAAGTTCTGTAAAATAAAAGGGAACAGGTGTAAGAAAAAAATAGAACGGCAGCCTTAAGAAAGGCAGGTCTAAAGAACATGAGCTACAGAAAATATCAAAATGAATAAAGTTGATAATGTTTAAAGAATAATTCTTACAGGATCCAAGAAAATAGTTTTTTTTCCAATACCACTGAAAGTAATTTTTCCAGAGGCTAGCTATTAAAAGTCTGTGAGCAGAAAGAATATGGTGGACAAACTTTTTGCATTGTATTGGAAAAGGTGGTTGAGGTATTCTGAATCAGATCATGGCTGTCTATGAAAAGGTGGTTGATATAATCTTGAAAACATGTTCCCAAAAAGGTTTAAGATTTTTCCACCAGTAATAAAACTGAAATTTCTCAAAAGGACCTTCAGCATAATTTGGATGAATTATATGATATTGAAGTAATTTGGGCAGGAGACCCATTCCATCACTTTTTAGTATTTCTATACAGTATGTTGAAGACATTTTGTCTGAGACACTGGGGCAGTTAAAACTGATGACCATTGGGAGGGGAATAAACCATGAAGATCTTTTTCCCAAGATTCCATTCATATTAATCTACAAAAGTTATTGGTTTGTTACGTTTTCTAAATGTTACTTTTATCCTTGCATTTGCCTGGGAAATTGCAGAATAGAATAAACAAATATTGTTATGGTGTAGGAAATATTGCAGTTTGAAGATTGTAGAAAATCCCTTATTAGGAGCTTTTAGGATTACAAAATTCAGAATGAGGAAGATTATATTGATGATGAATTTTCTGGAAAGAAACAAGGCTCTGCTGTTGTTAAATATCTTTAAGATAAATAATTTTATGTCTAGTGATGGGTGAAAAATTCACGAAAAAATCGTGAAAATCTGAAAGTTTCACAAAAAAATAGCAAAAATCAGAAATTTTCACAAAAAAATCGTGAAAATCTGACATTTTAATGGAAAAATCGGGAGAATCGGAAATTGACGAAAAAGTTGCTCGCCTCAATTTTGATGCTGGCTTTAAAGTCAATGTACATCCGAATAGTGTTGATGCGTTCCGATTTTGAAGTGAGTGGCTTTTCGGTGACGCATACAGAATTTTTTGAAGCTGGCAAATTTTTGCAGGAGATTCATGAATTTATTTGCCGGTGGCAAAGCGTGGAAATTTGCCGCAAAGTTATGTAATTTCCAAAATTACTAAATTTGGAAGTAAAAGTTGAACTGATGACATTGTTATAATGGCGCTAGTAAAGTATCAGTTTAAATTCAACGGATTACAAGTTTTGGAGCTTGAGAGCTAGATTGTGTAGGAGCATTCTTCTTCTTTTTTTTTTTATATATTTGTAGAATTTGTAGAATGTAAGAATATGAGTGCATCTTTTCTGACCTTATAAATGCCATGCTGTTGTTTGATGAAGACCTAAATGAGAATGTTCTTGGCAGCACTGGTATTTTTTTTTATTGCCAAATAAATATCAGAACAAAATATTCTTTAATTTTCTTTAAATGATGAGAAGGTACAGTGCTTGTATATGCACAGTACTGATGTGCGTGCCGGCCTGAAGCCCACGGGATCTGCAAGTTTACCCACTGTCAGGCGGGTTTGGGCCGGCTTCTACTCGGCCTTCTTCTTCCCCACTCTGTATGTGACTTTTTATATACTCATGCAGGCCTGCACCCGCCCCCTTTCATGATGTCACAGTAGGATATATAAAGAGGGGAGGATCAGCGAGCTAATGTCGGGTGCTGGTCGAGTTTTTCTCGAGCCACACATCGCTAATAAACAGATCTAACGAAATTTAAGATTGTTGCTGTTTAAAACATAGTAAGGTTCTAGTTTAGTCTATTGCCACATTCTTACCCCCTTATGTAAAAACAAAAAGGTACTGAGATTGTCCAGTAGCAATAACCGATAGGAACCAAAAAGATGTTTGCTTCTAAACTGACGACCAGTAAATTCTATCTGCAAATTGGTTGCTATGGGCTACTGCACCTGGGCAAACTAAGTGCATTTTATTACAAAGCTACAGAAAAAGGGGGGGATAGATCAATGCGCATTCACTGGTCCCTCTGTCTCATAAGTAATCTGGTACCACAAGTAGTGATGGGCGAATTGCGAAATTGGCGAAATGGCAAAAAATTTGCAAAACTGTGCCGGCATCTCGTTTTTGACAAATTTTGCGAATTTTTCCCGTGAATTTTCGCAGGCGTTTCGCGAATTTATTCTCTGGCAAATAAATTCGCCCATCACTAACCGCAAGTGCATGTACAGTATTTACAAAAACAGGGGTTTTTAGTTACAATGTTAGGATCATAAAATTGGTAATCCACCATACCACATCAAGTAATGGATCAATAAACTGGTTACGTTATGGCCAAAAGGCCTTAACAGAGAATATACACCTATGTCTTTTATTTGAGGTATAATACCCTGTAGTCCTGCGGAGGTCAGATAACACCCTCTTTGTTTTTATTGTTCTGAAATGTTTTGAAAAAAATGTTTTTTCCTTTTCCTTTTGTTCTAAAACTTATTCTCATCATCATTTTTTTGAAGGTTATAAGTACACATGAAGGGTGCAGTGAGGCGATTCCACAAGGAACTATCCTCTCCAGGTAAAAGGTACCATAATCTGCGCATCTTGACGGCGCTATATAAATAAATGATGATGATGATAATCTCTATAACCTTATATAATAATATTGTTTTTTAACCGTCTTTACTATTGCTACATTTTAGATTTTTTTCACTAGCAGCAAAACACGACACAGGAACTATGGACTGATGGGATACACGAAAACAAAAACAATTTGGACTTTATTGTTATTTGAACACTTCTGTTACACGATTGGATTGAACTTGATTGGGGGTGGGTCCTGATATGATACACTCCTCCTAATGTGGGGGATAAATGCTGTGTATGTTACAATATCAGGCAGGCTTGAGAAAGGGCGAAAGGAAGCCCGAAACGTTGCCTGTTGGGTTCTGACCAAGAAACACAACTTTTTCACTTTTGCAACAAAGAGGTGCTGCAGTCATTTCTTTTCTAGTATAGTATTCAAAAGCTGGCACCTGCCTGCATAGTTGCATTTCTTGGGATAAGTGTCTCCTGACCTGGGCATTGGTTTCACTCAGAGGACTTAGTCCTCCCCTGACATTTGCTTTTAGAAGAGAGAGATTGCCAAGACCACATCAGTCAATACATGCACTTGCATAGATATTAGATACAATGTTCATTGATCAATCCCCCCTTTTTTCTGTATGTTTGTAGTTAATTTGGCCAGATCAGTATCACTTCCATTGTATTTAAATATATTATTTATTTAGCCTTGGAGTGCTCCCACAACCCTCCTATTTTGCATTTTATTACAAAGCCTCTTAAAATGGACCTGTCACCCAGACACAAAAAGCTGTAGTATAAAAGTCCTTTGCAAATTAAACATGAAATCCAATTTCTATTTTTTATTAAAGCATTCATTGCTGTTGTAAGCGCATTTAAAAATCTCAGCTGTCAATCAAATATTGCCTGCCCCTCCTCTATGCCTTAGACAATTACTTTCACTTTCCATTCAGCACTTCCTAGATGTCACTGCTCTCCCCACATTCCCCCGTTCTCTTCACCATTTAATTGTGTAACCAGGACATGGGGATGGACATCAGGTCCCCCATTCTGGAGCACAAACAAGATTCTGAGATGATACAAGACTTGTCTTAATAACAGTGTCCACATAATGGCTGCTGCCTGCTTGTTATAATTATGAATTCCCAGACTGGAGGAAACAAAAATTAAATCATTTATATAGTGTAATTAAAGTTAATTTTGTTTGACAAATGTGATAAAATATGATGTTGAATATTATTTTTGTGTGGCAGGTCCCCTTTAATCTTTTCAGATTTGTCCACCCTTCTGTGGACTGTTTTGACCGTTGCTATGTGTGGCCACTTTGTGGAGAGGGGCTGCTTTTTCTGGATATGGTATTATATTTTGACACGTCTGGGTTCAGAGATGAAAGATAAATAAAGACCACAGGTGAGTAGTTGGAAGTATGGTTAAATATTGAGGTTATTTTGTAATCCATTCCCTGTGGAAAGTCTCCGTTATGTGGAAGTATGTGGTACTGCAAGTGGTGTGGCGGCATTTCCCCTTTAAGCAGAATGAGATGCATTTGATACTGTTAAGTGGGAGAAATCAGAGGGAGCTTAAATGAGACAAATTGACTACAGTGCACTTTTTTGCATCATTTTGCCTCATTAATGCAAATAAGCACATTCCATTTGCAAACATTTAAAAGAATTGCAAATGTGGTAAATTAAATCAAAACAGGCATCTCTTAGTAAGACTCGCAAGCCACAGGGATCAGCCCGGCCTTTTTTAGATCAAGTGCATTTGGAGTATTTTTTTCCATCTCTCCAGTGGCTCCTCTTAATGATCTCACTGATGTTTCCCCATTGTTGCATTAGGAGATAACAGGAGACAACATTATCTTACAACCCCCTGGCACATGTGGGAGAAAGGATTACAGTGTTTATAAGTGGATGTTATTATGATTTATAGATAGAACAACACACTCAGGAGTCAATTTCATCACATGCTAATTAACCTACACTGCCAGTGTGTCTTTGTGAAACGTAGGGCGCTTGTATGGTGCACTAACATAGGGGATGATTTATTGATGTTTCCATTTTGTTGTTTCCACAAATCTAACTTTCTACAGCTAAAAAACATCTATTAGAATAATTACTCAAAACCACGAAAATGACGATATTTGTTACGTTTTAAAAAGCATGAACAACTGTAGAAAAGATCTAAAAAGCCGAAGAAGGACATGTACAAGTTAATGGGAGCTGTCCTCATCAAATTGTAATTTTTTTTATTTATGTCCAGGTTTTTAGATGTGTTTGGGGGTTTTTGTTTGCTTGTAATCACATGAAAATGACAAAAATGAGGATTTCAGGGTTTGCGTCGTCGTATTCATTCCATGTTTTTATTTTTCGTGCTTTTTTTTCATTCTGGGTTTTTAAGCAATAAGTAGACATTCAAACTTTTTTTTTAAAATGTGAGTTTTTTTTGAGGTTAAAAAAAAAACCTATAAAACGACACACATTCAAATTTTGATAAATAAGGCCCTCTGTAAAGGCAACATAAACTTGCATCCAGGAAATGCTGATTGGTTTCTATAGGTTGCTAGAACTGGTGGAAAACCATAAGGTGCCATGAACCAGTGAGTCAGTACAGGTATGGGATCTGTTATCTGTAAACCTATAATCCAAAAAGCTCTGAATTACGGGAATGCCATTTCCCATAGACTCTATTTTATCCAAATAATCCAAAATGTTAAAAATTATTTCCTTGTTCTGTGTAATAATAAAACAGTAGCTTGTACTTGATCCCAAATGGGTGAATCAAAAAAGGATAAGTGATCCCAACTAAGATATAATTAATCCTTAATGGAAGCAAAACAATCCTATTGGGTTTATTTAATGTTTAATTGATTTTCTAGTAGACTTAAGGTATGAAGATCTGAATTGCTAAAAGATCCCTTGTCTGGAAGACTCCAGGTCCCGAGCATTCTGAATAATGGGTCCCATACTTGTATGGTAAGTAGCCCCTGCATTGTTTACACCTCAGCTTGAGACATTAACTCCAGCAACACTTCTATTGTTCAAACCCCTAAAGTCCTGTACTGTTCATACCTCAGACCCAGAATGAAAGTGCCCACATTGTTCACCTGTTCACACCTTATACAAACTGCTATAGGGGCACCAGCATTGTGTCTCTCTATGTAGCACAGTATGAACTGTTCATCTTAAAGTAGTCCTGATAGGCCTTCCCTATGCTCCCTGTTTGTGCCATACTCTGCCTGCCCTATGTTCCCTTTGTGTGCCATACCCTGCCTGTCCTATGCTCCCTGTGTGTGCCATACTCTGCCTGCCCTATGGTCCCCTGTGCCATACTCTGCCTGCCCTATGTTCCCTTTGTGTGCCATACCCTGCCTGTCCTATGCTCCCTGTGTGTGCCATACTCTGCCTGCCCTATGGTCCCCTGTGCCATACTCTGCCTGCCCTATGTTCCCTTTGTGTGCCATACTCTGCCTGCCCTATGTTCCCTTTGTGTGCCATACTCTGCCTGTCCTATGTTCCCTTTGTGTGCCATACTCTGCCTGCCCTATGTTCCCTTTGTGTGCCATACTCTGCCTGCCCTATGTTCCCTTTGTGTGCCATACTCTGCCTGTCCTATGCTCCCTGTGTCTGCCTACACTGCCTGCCCTATGGTCCGTGTGTGTGCCATACTCTGCCTGGCTAATGCTCCCTGTGTGTGCCATACTCTGCCTGCGTGAGCCTGGTAGGGTTTTTTAACATTTGGAAACTGTTTTTAGGGGCCCCTAAGGTGTTTATGTGCTGGGGGGGTGCTGTGTTAACCAAAGTGGAGGAGGAAGCATATGGATTTAAGGGTATGTGATAATATGACTTACATTTTTCACATGATGAGTGATATCCCCACAGTGAGCACTAACCATTTGGTTTTTGGTGTGCTACCACCATTAATGTGGACATGGTCTCAAAAGTGCGTTTGGTAACATGTGGTTGTGGGTTGAAAAACAGGATGTGATCAACACTGGCTTCCATTATTGACCCTCCACCACATAAGCCAGAAAAATTCCAGCTCTTGGCACCACACGAGTTGGACAGCATTGGTATAGATTATCTACCCCTAGCTACAGAACTCTTCTTATTAGTCATAGACCTTCACCTGAGACTACAGACTGCCCAAATAATTATATTGTCCTGGTGTTGTAGCTGTCTAAAGCATTGCTTTCCTAAGCTCCTGTTCAAACCACTGATGTGCATACTTCTTTTGATCTTACTTCTACATGTGAATACTATCTTGATGTTCTCAATAAAAAAATGGACAACGCCCTTACTCCTCTGAAACACGAATTGCCTTATTAACCTGCATCCTAGGGCTATGCCCCATGTTGACAAACCGACCATCTTTCTACTTCTGAAATCCAAACTATGAAAGGGTACATGTAGAATAATCTGCAACACGGTCTTTCACTTCTCCAATGGCTAACTTCTCTCTTCTCCCTTCATCAAACAAATAGAGGTCTTAATAGAATCATCATCATCATCATCAAGCATTGTTATCTTCTGCCTTTCTGAACTCTTTGATCAACTTAAAGGGAAGAGGATTTCTGAAAGCAAAAATCTTCGTGGAGCCTATTGCCTTATTAGAATCTGTGAGGGCGATGAGTGGAAGCTGGGATTTAACATTAGAGAAAGGCATTATTAATTTATTGTCATGTACATTGGCCCATGTAATTCACCAACCATCTTCCAGGAATGAATTAATAATATCTTCAGAGGTCTACTTCTAATTTTCATAGTTGACTATCTGAGATTTTGCTGCCCATCACCATCATATCTGAGAATTCCTTGTAGGTCTAAGAAAGAACTTAATATGTTAAAGTTATAGCCAAATGGCAAAAGCATTATCATCATGTCAAGTCACTGCACTTACATGAAAATAAAGGGGCAAATTCACTAAGGCGCGAAGCGCCGAACGCTAGTGTTAATTCGCTAGCGTTTGGCATTTTCGCTACTGCGCAAATTCACTAACGAACGCTGGCGTAGTTTTGCTAGTGTTACTTCGCAACCTTACGCCAGGCGAATCTTCGCTAGCGACGAAACTACGCAAATTCACTAACTTGCGCAGTGTAGTGAACGCTATCTTTTACGCTAGACTTCCTTCGCCACCTCAGACCTGGCGAAGCGCAATAGAGTAGATAGGGATTGTTTAAAAAAAAGTCAAAATTTTTTCTAAGTCCCAAAAAACGCTGGCGTGTTTTCTACATGATGGCTGATAGGCTGAAAAAGATCGAAATTTTTTGGGGCTCCCCTTCCTCCCCCCTACATTTCCTGACTCATGGCAACTTACCTAGACAGTGGGCACATGTGTAGGGCAAAATAAAATTTTTATTTGCAGATTTGAATGTTTTCTAGGCATTTGTAGTGCAGATACGTGTTCCTCCATTGAAATTTGAATTTTGCGCCGTATGCAAATTAGCCAACGCTATCGCAACTCCGCAACCTTATGCTACCCCTGTGCGCAACTTCGGATTTTAGTGAATTTGCGAAGCGCTGGCGAAACTACGCCTGGCGAAGTGCGGCGAAGTGAGGCGAACTTGCGCCTGGCGCAACTTTGCATCTTAGTGAATTTGCCCCAATGACTCTGATGTGCTATACTTTTAATTGGTATTTTTTAAAAAATTAATAAACAAAGTTTCACAAAATTAAAATAACACAGAAAGTAGCCTGAAAATCGAATTTAATATGCATGCAGTGTGCTGGGGATCTTGTCCAACATTTATTTATTTGCTAGTAATCATTCTGTGTACCTTAGTGTTTTGTATATTGCCATCTGTGAAGGAAATAAAATTTGGGAAATATTAACATGTAGCTTATATAACTCTTCCAAATAAACATAAATTAACCAGCTCACAAAAACACTGGGATGCCATTTTCAAAACACAACTTGGTTTATTGTTAGGCGTCTGATGCATAAGAAATGTACAGGGATCTGTAACGGGGGATTGAAGTCTATTTTCCATCCACGTGAAGGATATTTAAAGGGAAAATTCTCTTGAAAATTAAAAATTTTTATTGTGTGAAAATTAATATTCTAAGATTATTTGTCATCATTATTTTTGTGTTTTTTTAATTATCTTTCTATTGCGCTCCTTTCAAACACAAAATTTTAAGTAAATTTCACCTTAAAAGAAACTTCCAGAATGTCACTGAACTTTCTAGGCTGTTGAAAAAATATTTTCCCCAAATATTCTTAATTGTAGTTATTTATTATAATTGTACTATAATATTAAACCATTTAATTGTTCAACCTAACATTGTTCCACTGTACTGTCACTGATGGTGGGTGGACACTAAAGCTGGCCATACACGGGCCGATAAAATTCGGACAGATGGGTTAAAAATCCTGTTGGATCGCGGCCGCATCTGTTTGTAGATTGGCAGCATTATGATTAGATTGTTGTGCCCTAGGGCCCACAATCAGATCAATCCGATATTGCCCACCTAAATGTAGGCATATCGGGGAGAGATCTGCTTGTTTGACAAACAAGCGAATCTCTACGTGTATGGCCACCTTTTTTTTCTGGTTGGGTATTTTGGGGAAAAAAGTGAATTTTTCCAGATGCAAAAAAACCCTAAATTTGCAAATCTGCCATCTCAGACCTGTCGAGGTCCTGTATAAGTCAATGGGAGAGGCATCTATCCCAAATTGAAGTTACCATGGTTTTCAGAAGGTTTAACCCAAAAATCTGACTTTTTCTGGGTTTTTTGGGAAAACACTTGAAAAAAACAAGCCTTTTGGGAAAAAAAGCCCAAAAATGGGTGTTTCACTCGATTTTATTGAGTTTTTCCATGATTTAATAAATTTGGGTTATTTTATTAATAAAAAGGTCAAATCCAGAATGGGAGTTTGGTCATGCAGAGCAGTACACATTGTATTACATTTATATATTAACCTTATGGCCTGGGGAGTGTCGATAAGTGTGTGCCCATTGACCACTTACTGTATTTAATCTTTTGCTGATCTTTTACACATCAACAACAGTGGCACTTACTTTATTTTTCCCTTGTTGACCAACTCCCCTGCTCTAGTCATCCCCAGAGGTGAGCAAGTAGGATTTTCTGCCCCCTGAGGTTTACCCCACCACCAGATCTAGGCATAGAAAGCAGTGGCATAGCAAGGTATGGACATTGGGGAGGGGCATAACATTGATGTTTTATAAGTGCCAGTGGCTTATACTCACAAACAGTAGCAAAGCCCAAAATCTATGAATTATTGATACCTACTTACCATACTTATGTTCAAATAAAGTTTCCCAGCCCGTACCTTACTGCTGTTAGATATTATACAGTATTTAGAATTTAATATTAAAAATAATATCACCTGAGTATAACTTATTACGTAGGTCTGTATCATTATCTAGCAATGCAAAATGCAGGTATCTTAACCTTTATATTAAGATACAGCCCCACGGGTCTTTCATTTATCATTTTAGTTAATGTCTTTAAATCCTTAGTGTAGCTGAAAGCCCTAAAGTAAATTCTGCCAACTGGAGCCTCTGTGTATGCTAATACCATTTTATACACATTTTATCAGGCTTAGAGCTGGCAGAGCTAATGGGATCTGAATATAATGTGGTATTGCAGTCCATTAGTGTTTTACTATTACCCAAGTATGTTTTCGTTCCTTGTTAAATTAGGAGAGCGGAACAGACCATTCTATGATCCAAATAGTTCTCATATTAATATTACATATATAACAACGATGTAGCCTCAATATCAGCTGAATATACAATCACCTCTGAAACCAGTGGCCAGTTATTTGGATGTGACCGAGGGGGGCCTCTATAAAACTTATACCAAACTTATCTTGAAAAAATCAGTAGACTCAATCAGAATAACCAGAGCAAGAAAGAAATGGTAAGAACAAATAGAACAGAGACTATGGTGCAATTTGGTATTTAAAGTACAACTGCAGAAAGGCTCAACGTACATGATGCACTTTGCCTCCCAACTGATGTTTTTGGCGAAAATTCTATGTGGAAAAATTTGCTGCCACATATCTACCACTAGGTGGGTCATGGGAACATCATTAGCAATGCAGATGTCAGGGAGCTGTTTTCTGGGTACCTTCCCATTGTTGCTGCTGGGGTGGGGATAGGTGGGGGTGTGATATCATATCAGTTTATCAGATCACAAGTCACATGGCGAAGGGCACCTGGGAAACTAACAACATGTCTAAAATTCAAAATATAAAAATATTAATATTAAAAAAATCTGTTTGCTCTTTTGAAAAAAGGAATTGAACACAGGATTCTGCCTGAGGAGGGCTATTAATTGATGCATTTTGTAAAAAAAAAACATGTTTTACCATGACAGAATGCCTTTAAGAAGCAGGGGCACGGCCATTCGCTACCTGTGCAGCCACATTGTTACAACTATAACTATTATATAACTTAAGTAAAAAAACACCTACTGTAAATATGCTACATATTAGCAGCTTGGAAGTGAAGATATTGCACTTTAGAAATACTACATAGTGTTCTTAACTGTTGTCGATGGGGAAAACTGGCCCTGACCCCTTCAATTTATAATAGGTAAAAAAAAAAAAACTTGTTGCATCTGACCCAAGTTGTTTTAAAGATAGATATTAATAATGATATTATAGAAAGAATGATATTAGGTAACCTTGACCCAGTACAGGTGTAGGATCCCTTATCCGGAAACCCAATATCCAGAAAGCTCCGAATTACAGAATGGCTCCCATGTCTCCATTTTATCCAAATAATCCAAATTTTTAAAAATAATTTCATTTTCTCTGTAATAATAAAACAGTAGCTTGTACTTGATCCCAACTAAGATATAATTAATCCTTATTGGAAACAAAACCAACCTATTGGGTTTATTTAATGTTTAAATTAATTTCTAGTAGACTTAAGGCATGAAGACCCAAATTACGAAAAGATCCGTTATCCGGAAACCCCCAGGTCCCGAGCATTCTGGATAACAGGTCCCATACCTGTATAACAACATGGTTGTCTCTTTATAGGTCCCTGGTGAGGCCTCATCTGGAGTATGGGGGGCAGTTTTGGACTCCAGCAGGACTGCCATCAGAAATCACAGGGCCCCATACGACAAAATTTCCTGGGCCCCCTGGGCTGCGCCCACTGCTAGCCCCACCTACAGGTCCGCCCCCCACCACACAGTAAAAAAACAAAAAAAATATTGGTGGCTAGGGTTCCTAAATGTTAATAAAAAGATATTGGTGGTCAGGGCCTCCCATAAAAAAACATTTGTGGCCAGGGCCCCCCATGAGAAAAAAAATTGGTGGCCAGGCCACCCCCCCACATTATAAGAAAATTGGTGGCCAGGGCCCCTTAAACGTCCATGCCTTCCAGAAGTCAGCAGCTCTCAGAAAAATGGGGGGCCCTTATAATCAAGTAAGTGTGGCGTGGCAGGGGCCCCCTTACCCTCGGGGCCCCCTACAACTATCCCCCTGTCCTCCTCTGATGGCTGCCCTGGACTCCAGTCCTTAAGAGGGATATAAATGAGCTGGAGAGAGTGCAGAGACTAAAGGGGTTATATACTAAACTCCAATATAAAAATCATGATTTTTTTTTATAAAATCTGAATTTTATCAAATCACAAATTTTTCGGAAATTTATTGACTTTAACGCCACTGTCAAAATTGACGCGGGCGTCAATTTTCGAATTTCATGAGTTTCAAGCGAATTTCGCAAATTTTTTGCCTAAGCAAAATGGGAGACATTCACCCATCACTACTGTTAAACAGATCAGTGATTGTAGCCTCCTGTCCTCGTTGCTAGCCTGCTTGTTGTTTGTTTGTATAAGGAGGCCCACCGGGTTCCATACCCTGGAGGCGCACGTGTCATGCATGCACGAACGCCACACATGTGCAGACGCTGGTGTGTATGTGCACTGCTGCGCTAGTTTGCAATTTTTTTATGTACCCAGCCTAACAGGGAGCATGCCTGACCCGGAGGGGCCGGGCCCACCTGGTTTTATTACAGGTGTCCCGCCAGCCCAGTCCGACCCTGCTTCCTCCAATGAAAGTGGCCCTAGTGTGAGTTGAAGTGCATCTGGTAGGGGCATTTGATTGCCGGCTCCTCTAAACCATTGTGAATAGTTCATTTCCCTGTAATGGGCTATAGAATATGTCTCCACTATATAAAATGAAACATAACCATTTTGCAATGTGATCTACAGCAACAAAGCCAGGCATTTGTTCCTTTAATTTCCAAGGCTTTGATGGTGTTTTCTCCAGCTAGTTTACACATCAAGCTTATTCTGCAGACTCAGTAATCAGAATTTGAAAGCTGCATTAGCGAGGAAACATTTACGTAATGAAGAAAGGTGGTTTGTGCAAAGATTGAACACTAATAGCCGGGATCCATCTGCGTTAAGCTAATAAGAATTGGACAGCGGCAGGGGTGGGAGCCGAGAGGGGGTGATGAATTGCTTTCCGTCTCTTTATCTCCCCAGCTCTTCATATACTGTATGGAAATATCCAGCTTATTCCACAGATTGCTATCATAGATAGATTCACCTGAGCCGGAGGAGTTTCTCAGTCCCTGATTAGCAGAGTAGCAATGCCATCAAAGAACACTGCATTAACTATCATAGGGGGGTTGAGCTGTGGAAAATCCATTGAGCAGTAATTGTCATATAATCGCTTATTCACTTGTTTAACTCTTATTTCCCAGAGATGTTCATGATCGGCGCATGAATAGGCCGACTCGGGTTTAGCAAATGCTGACTTGTTTGATTTTCCCCTCCTTCATATTTGAATCCTCGTTTGCAGTTCATCCCATTTGTCAAAAAACACAGGAGACGACGAGGAAGTGATCAAGCCAAAAACAACGGCAATTTCTCATTGCACAATTTTCAATAGATCACATTTACAAAGACGCCAATGTTATTTATGTAGCCATTCTATCTATAGGTGCTCAGTCTTTTCTTTAGATTGTGCTGACCAATCATCTGTCAGGTGGGCAAATGTATTCTTGGTAAAATAATAATTCTTTACCTAGCGAATAGGCCAAAAGTCTGTTGTTTCTGGAGACTCCATTATTTTTACTACTTTCATCTGAGTGTACCATACACTACAATATAGATGGAGCCAGAGGTGCTCTGGACCTTCTGCCTGACCAACTGTCATGATCATGGCACTTCCAGCTGCCGTCACTTTAAGGGGCATATTTATTATTCTGTGTAAAATAAAATTCGCATGAAAAAAGTGAAAAAAAGAATGCAAATGCCAGATTTTCCTCCGTTATTTTGCTTCCAACAGAAGTCACTCTAAGAAAAAACGTGTAAAAATATTACACCGTTTTTTACACGTGATGTGTGGTGTACTATCCCGTAATTTTTTACCCAGTATGATAAATATCAGGGGTCACTAACTCAGTCTCTCACCCACTTTGCACACAGGTTAGACTAGCGGCCCAAACACCAACTTATACAAAACATGCTGCCAACACTTTCATACTTCTCTGGCAATGAAATATGCCAAGCACTTTAATAGTTAAGTGTTAAGATAATTAAAACACACACTCTTCCTTCCAGCCATCAAACGGTTTATCAACATACGCACAGACTAGTGTTTCCATCCAGAATGCAGAGGACTAAGGGTAGAGGCACAAGCTAAGATTCGGGGAGTTAGGGGCCGATTCATTAACTTCGAGTGAAGGATTCGAAGTAAAAAAACTTTGAATTTTGAAGTGTTTTTTGGGCTACTTCGACCATCGAATGGGCTACTTCGACCTTCGACTACAACTTCGACTTCAAATCGAAGGATTCGAACTAAAAATCGTTCGACTATTCGACCATTCGATAATCGAAGTACTGTCTCTTTAAAAAAAACTTCGATCCCTTAGTTCGCCATCTAAAACCTACCGAACTCAATGTTAGCCTATGGGGAAGGTTCCCATAGGCTTTCCTAAGTTTTTTTGATCGAAGGATATTCCTTCGATCGTTGGATTAAAATCCTTCGAATCGAACGATTCAAAGGATTTAATCGTTCGATCGAAGGAATAATCCTTCGATCATTCGATCGTACTATCTGCGCTAAATCCTTCGACTTCGATATTCGAAGTCGAAGGATTTTAATTCCCAGTCAAATATCGAGGGTTAATTAACCCTCGATATTCGACCCTTAGTGAATCGGCCCCTAAGTCACCCAACAACAATTGCCTCTTCTTCAGTCGACTAATTTCCCCAAAAAAGCCTTCCTGTCGTCTAGAATCAAAAAATGTTTAGTTTCGCCCAAAATTTGCTGCTGGCGAAATGTAGCCGACGCCGCACGTTTTTTTTTTGTTAACGCACAACGCCATGCAAATCTATGGGCGTCATTTTCATGGCGAATCAAGGCTAAAAAATTCGCCCATCCCTAGTTCCAAACCTTAGTAAATAGAGGCCTGTTACCTATCTGTTTGTTTTTTTCATGATACCTTGGCCTGTTTTATTAACTCTTACAGGTCTGTGTCATGACACCAACATAATCTCTATTTTATTGGCACAGAATCATAAGCCTTTCTCACTGCACATTCTCAGAAAAATTTAATTAGTTTGATATTAATATTTCCAAGCTCCCTTTAAAGTTTAAGGGACTGAATTTAATGATGAATCTTTGTGTGGTTTCTTTGATCTCTGTATTATTTAGAACCAGACTAAATTCAATCCCCTCAGCCATTGCCATCGGGCCCTTCCATATAAAACATGGACAGATGAGTTCATACAATCTTGGCTGATTATAATTCAGATTCACAAGGAACTGATTTATCTACTGGGATATCAACATGTATAAGAATCACCACCACTTGTGTGTTTGTATCGCTACCCATAACCATTTTAATAATATTCTGTCATTTATATTCTCCTTTTCCAATTTTCTCCCTAAATTTACACTATGGGTGTTATTTATCAAAGGGCCAGTTTGTGACATTTGTGAAGTTTTTTTATATCCCGAATAACCTCACAATTCAAATGTTTTCTAATTTATGAAAAAATGTCAAATCAGTGAATTCAGGGTGAAAAACCCGAATACTCAAATTAATCGAGTTTTCTGCAGAAAAAAACCCAAACTCTCTGAAATTAATATCGTTTTCGAGTGAAACCCACAGAAAAAGTGAATTCTATTAATCTTCAAATTGTTCAAGGGACCCCTGCCATTAACTTCCACATGTCCTTAATAGGTTTTAGCTGGTGTGCTTTCGGATTCAAGCTATTTTTAGCTTCGGGGTAAAATAAATCACAATAAAAAATTTTTAAAACCTGAAGAATTCGAGATTTTTTTTTCGACTGAAAGCTACTCTTGAAAAACTCAATTTTTTCAGGAAAAACACAACACAACCTTTGATAAATCTGCGCCTAAATGTTGCAGGCTTTAAATGTGTGCATCATATACAGATGATTTGCACTTATATCTCCTTCTTCTGTTTCCCTGATGTTTGTTAGATTTATAATGAAATGTAGATAATTGGAGTTTAAAACAATGAAATTCGCCTGAAACAATCCTCATTTCTCTTTGTTTTTTGACAAACAGCAGGGATTCTTTAGTTCAAAGTAGAAAACCCATCGCTTTGTTTGCTGCCTTCTCTTCTTATTAACCATCTGTTCCATATGACAAAGCCATGTCTGTTTTATGGACATGCACCAACTTCTTATGCCATACTACCCGCTATCTGCTATGACAGTGCAATTGTGTTGATTTAGAAATGTTTGTTCCTTTTCTTAACAACAATGGCAATATGCATAAATGAATGTTTTTTTTAAAATTGTATTTAAAGGGCATTTTCATGAAATAAAGCTGAAACTAAAATCAAAGCCACTTTTGGGGGCACATTTACTTAGCTCGAGTGAAGGATTCGAAGTAAAAAAACTTTTTTTGGGTACTTCAACCATTGAATAGGCTACTTCGACCTTCGACTACGACTTTGAATCGAACGATTCGAACTAAAAATTGTTTGACTATTCGACCATTCGATAGTCGAAGTACTGTCTCTTTAAAAAAAACTTTGACTACCTACTTTGCCACTTAAAACCTACCGAGCACCAATGTTAGCCTATGGGGACCTTCCCCATAAGCTTTCTAAGCAATTTCTGATCGAAGGAAAATAGTTCGATCGATGGATTAAAATCCTTCGAAAAGTAAATGCGGTAAATACTTCGATATTCAAAGGATTGTACTTTGATGGTCGAATATCAAGGGCCCTGAAAATCATCAATTGCCTGGCACACCATCCTTGTGCATTATTATAGATGTGCCAGGAGATGCCAATGTCCCACATATGTGTTATCACTGTTGAATTCTGCCACATACACAGATGGATCTGTTGGTATACACTGTATGGTATTCCTTAAGTGAAGGCAAACTACAGAGCAAAGGTGGGGCCTTTCCCAAACACTCATGCCCCTGGTTACCAGATCCATCCTCCCTACATCCGAGTGCAATTCTATACTGCTGAATGGGTGATCAAGTCAAGATTTGTGCATTTCAATAGAGTTTCCTCTTTGCTGAAAGGCTTTATTCTTTTTGCCCATCAGCTGCTTTAGCTCCAGAGCTCAGATGATCTTGTAGCTCCTGACCCCCACATTTACTTCCTAAAGGTTCCTCATACTGATTTCCCATGTCATGTCTCATGTGACTAGTATAATACCAGTTCCTTCCCTTCTGAAATTGTTGCCTGGGCCAACAACCCTAATTATCCATATTTGGGTTACATTTATTTTACATGAATCTTCTTAAGGTGGCCATAGACGTTACAATTACGATCTTTCCTGGAAAATATCTTTCCAGGAAAGATTGTTCCTTTCAATACACACGTGTAGAGCTGTGTGTATTAGAGAATTCTACCTGTATCTGTATTACTGTATTCTACCTGTATCTGACAATTCAGCACTAATAATGGCTGATGTTCAGGCGCCTTCAAGGGTGCTCAATAAAAAGTTTCTGGCCAGCTCGATATGCCAACCGATATCCAAATCTTCTGCCCATCAGCTCATCATCCGCCATACATGCACCATATATTTGTTTCGTACAATAACATTGGTGTGTCTATGGCCACCTTTAGAGTTGACCTTTAACCATGATGAATCATGGATGGTAAACCTTTTATATACCACTGGACACCTTTTCTAGCATGAATAGATCATATTGCGCTGATCTTCCCTTTATTTTAAAAAGTACAATCAAGAATCTGTCTTCATATATCAACACTCTGCTCTGTCATTGTACCACACATACTTAGGAAGCCTCGATATACAGAACAATGTACTAAAGAACTCTTTTAAGTTCAAGTGGTTGAAAAAACCATTCAGGTTCCGCACATTCCAGAAGCCTTTCTGTGATTCATACAGCAGCTGCTTAGCTGTAAAAACTATAATTGCTGCTGTCTATTCATCATGTCTGTCTGATGTTCTTCTGTTGAGTAATAAACAATCCATCACTTAATTGGGGGCAGTGGGGTGTTATTTATTTTCTTATAGAAGAAGTGTGATGACTGGGCAGAATTTAAAAAGCTTGTGCCAAAGTATTGTAGCAAACCCTGACACCTTCTCTAAAAGAGTCACATTCAGGAGGATTTAGTTATCTCTCCGTCACATTAGCCTTGACCTCGTTCATGATGCTATTTACCTGAAAGCCGGTAATTGTGTTTGTTCTCTTGATTTACTCAAGTGGACAACAGTTCACGTATATTGGCACAGAATGAAGGCAAAATTGTAAAGCACCGTGCAGAAGATATCAGTCAGGTCACGGTGATATTTAATACGAAACCTCCACATCCAGCAGAATTTCTTGAGAAGAGACATTTGCAACAATACCGGTTATTTCTAAACTTCCATATCCTCTATGTATTTCTTATGGTTAACTGTTATTAATACAGCAACACTTAGGGGCATATTTACTTAGGGTCGAATATCGAGGGTTAATTAACCCTCGATATTCGACCGTCTAAGTAAAATCCTTCGACTTCGAATTTCGAAGTCGAAGGATTTACCGCAAATATTTTTTTATCGAAGGAAAAATCGTTCGATCAAATGATTAAATCCTTAGAATTGAACGATTCGAAGGATTTTAATTCATCGATCGAACGATTTTCCTTCGATAAAAAGATACTTAGAAAGCCTATGGGGACCTTCCCCATAGGCTAACATTGTACCTCGGTAGGTTTTAAGTGGCGAAGTAGGTGGTCGAAGTTTTTTTTAAAGAGACAATACTTCGACTATCGAATGGTCGAACAATTTTTAGTTCGAATTGTTTGATTCGAAGTCGAAGTCGTAGTCGAAGGTCAAAGTAGCCAATTCGATGGTCGTAGCCAAAAAAAATACTTCAAAATTTGAAGTATTTTTTATTCTATTCCTTCACTCGAGCTAAGTAAATGTGCCCCTTAAAATAGGTTCATATTTTTATAAAGCCTCTTTGTTATATCTAATTAGTTATAATATCTTAAGACAAGCCATAGTTTACCAAACAGCTTGGAGGTGGCCTCGAAATCTACAGGTTTTCTCTGTGATTATGTGTATAATGAATGTTTACATTTATGGGATAGTTGAATAATTATTTAGATTCAAAACATACAACTTTCTATCAAGATAAACCCAGTAGGTATAATCACAAATCCCATAGGCCTAGAAGCTACCACAATGGCCACACCTTCTACCTTTTTATCTTCCTGTGGGCTTGTAATTACTAGAAAATGCAATGGTTTATATAAAGACAAACTTTAGTGAGATAGAATGGGCATGTACAGCCTGCCTGCCTCCAAAACTGTTGAGGCACCCCAACTATACTCACTAGTGATGGGAGAATTTATTCGCCAGGCGCGAATTCACGGTGAATTTGTGCGATTCGCCGCCAGCAAATAAATTCGCCCACAAAAATTCGCCGGCAGCCAAAACGGATGCCGGCTTCAAAAACGGGCGCCGGAGTCCAAAAAACAGGCGCCGGCATCAAAAACGAGACGCCGGCACCGTTTCGTGATTTTTTTGCCTTTTCACAAATTTCGCGGGAAATTCGCGAATTTTCTGGCAAACCGAAACCGCGCAAATTCGCCCATCACTAATACTCACTCTCCCGGAGAGAAAAAACACAATCCATTTAATGGAGAACAATGGAACACAATACCATCCATTCCAACATTCTGGCTATGGTGAAACCACTAACTCGAGTACAACTACATACAACATGTCATGTGTCCACAGTATCTGGTCCAATTTCTAGTGCAGCCTTAGAATTACCATTTCTGATATTTTTTAAAATATTCTGCCCTATACTTCTCAGTAGAATGTTTCACAATAACTGGAAGAGAGAACATCCATTGTCTGTCTGTCTTCATGTGTTTGCAACTTTATAAGCCTGCAGGCATTTATAACTATTTCCTAGCTAAGTCAATGAATAGAAATAATTTATTGAATAGTTTAAAAGTGGTTGCCATATTCAACCCTGCGCATTGGTTTTAAAAGTTGAGAACTTTACTTAATCTACAATGTACAGTTCCTTTAAAAATTAAAAGAATTATTTTCCTAATACTCTTTGAAAACTCTACTCTCTTCTCCAGATCAGGTGGTTCCTCAGTAACTCAATATATTTCTCCATGAATTACCTTAGAATATTCTTATTCGAAACAAAAAATAGTATCAGCAAATGTCAGAGCGATCGGGTAAACAATATCTCATTCTTTGGCCCAAACCTAATCTATTTCCATGGAGTCATGTTCAGATACTGAGATGTGCCCTAATTGTTCAGTTGAGTATAGTTGCTATTATTTTGAGCCCTTTAATTTTATAAAGGTGGGATTTATAGTCAATATATTCATTGGTTTAACATTATTATTTTCTTGGAGGCTGCATTACTAGAAACAGAATTTGAAAACAAACAAAAAGAAACAATTACTATTTAGCCATCAGCAAATACTGATATTATATTCAAGATACTTTCCTTATATTTAATTTAGTACCTCATTTTTTTTATTCTTCTTCCCACAGCATTTATTTACCAGGAAAATTATTGTTTCAGAACAAAAATGAATAATGCCATGATGAAAGACAGCTTGCATGTAGTAACATAGTAAGTCTGGTTAAAAAAGACACACTTTCATCAAGTTCAACCTTTTAACTTTTTTTGACCTGCCTAACTGCCAGTTGATCCAGAGGAAGGCAAAAAACCCATCTGAAGTCTCTCCAATTTGACTCAGAGGGGTAAAAAATCCTTAATGACTCCAAAATGTCCATCGGACCAGTCCCTGGATCAACTTGTACTATGAGCTACAGTATCTTCCATATCCCTGTATTCCCTCACTTGCTAAACACCATCCAACCCCTTCTTATACCTATCTAATGTATCAGCCTGTACCACTGATTCAGGGAGAGAATTGTATGTATAAAATAGCATATCCCACTGTCATTTGCTTATGGATCCCTTCCCTTTCATTTCCCTTTCTATTGTTGTTAGTGACCCAGTTATGCTACTATTAAAATTCAGGGATAAACATTGAATAGCAGTGATGGACACAAAGGAAGAAGCTCCAAAAGTATAATTATAGTCATACTGTACCTAATTTGGAATGTACACTTAATGCCAGAGATGGACACTTGTCCCAAACAGGAGGGATACAACCAAAGGAAGAAGCTACAGAATGTGCATTCTAGTCATACGTCATTTGGATTAGACCAGAGATGGACACTTGTTCCAAAAAGGAGAGACCTGACCAAAGAAAGAACCTACAGAAGGCTCATTCTAGTCATACTTCTTTGGGATGCTGGATTCTATAGATGGACACTTTTCCCAAACAGGAAGAAAATTCCTTCATAACTCATTTGGGATGGACACTGGATATCAGAGATGGATACCTACCCAAAAAAGGAGGGACAGAACCAAAGAAAGAACATACAGAAGGGTATTTTAGTCATACCTCATTTGGGTTGGTTGTTTGATACTAGAGATGGACACTCATCCCAAACAGGAGGGGCAGAACCAAAGAAAGAAGGGTGTTTTAGACATACCTCTTTTGGGTTGGTTGTTTGAAACTAGAAATGTACACTCATCCCACACAGGAGGGGATGTCCAAAGGAAGAACCTACAGGAAAGTCTGTTTAGTCATACCTCATTTGAGATGGAGACTGGACACCAGAGGTGGAGACTTGTCCGAAACAGGAGGGCTATTACCAAAGGAAGAATGAATAGAAATGTATATTGCATCTGTTTTTGTGGCTCATATTAGGCTCTGTTGTTCTGCCAATGTGTTTCAGACTGCTTGGAAAATTTTGATTAAGATTATTAATTTGGTAAGTGTGTGGGAGGGTAGTGTTTGGGGATCCGTCACAAAGCAACAAAGGAGTGATTGCCATTAGGCTAAATTTGGTGCACTAGTTTGCACTTGCAGAAGCTAGACCACCCTAGCCTACAAGCAGATGGGGAGATATGTTTTGCATAATGTTCAACCAAGTGGCTAAAGTTGTGGGTCACATTCATTATACTGACCCTTTCGCAAACTAGTATGTAGCGTCAACACCATTGATTTCATATTATTTCTCCATGCATAGGAAAGGTAGAAAGAGAGGTGTGGTACATGCATTTAATATGTCATTATTTATGGAACATATTGGGTTTCTCCTACATTTTGGGTCATGTAATAGTTTTTAATAAAAAAAAGCATACTGACATTTTGAAAAAAATGACTATGCCATCACCAGCATTGAAACATTTTTTTTTCAAAGAAATATATTTTGGAACAGTCACCCAAATTCTGACCTGATATGAATCACATACGATAGGATGCTGAAAATAAATTATTTCAAACAAGTTGAGTGATCCAGGATTTTTCCTGGATTTGACATTGTTTTGATTTGAGTTCCTATAAGTTTTTCATGGCCACTTGAATCCTGAAATGAATAGTGAAGAAGGACACAGACTTTGGTCTGAAGATTCTTCAAAAGTAAATCTTGGAAATTCATATATGATATTCAAAATGGCAGCAAGAAAATGAAAAAAAACCTTTTTCTTGAATGCTCACATGCAAATTTCCCCATTTTTAAATAGCTGCCTAATTACAAACAAATTATGCATCAACCCCCATATTCTGATCAGGCATGCCTTGCAGTGCTGAATAATAATGGCCTGTGTGTTGACACATTGTCACATGAGAAGATTAAACTGTTGAAGTTAAAGACTTAAGTTTCATTATGCAGATAAAGCTCCGAGTCAGCAGGAAATAGCTTTCTGTATTCAAATTGAAGATTAATCTCTTTGAAAAATTTAATATCGACCCTTCTAATCAATGCTTTTTTGGCTAAGCACTGCAGATCTTTGCTTTGAGGGGTTAAAGAAACTTCTCTCCGCACTGTATATTGAAATGCATAGCCCAACAAGTAATACATTCTTACACCTGAAAGCTTTTAAGTTCTCATTCCATCCTCCCACGCGCAAGACATCATTGTTCAAAGTGGGAATAAAGGGAATTTGAGGATAGGTTCCATAATGATTTTAGATACATTAGACATGCAAAGCAGGTTCCAAAGAAAATGTATGATCTTCCATCTTTTAAAAAAAGGATGATATTTACAAACTAAGAGTACTGTTCTATTAATGCTTTCACATATGGCATATTCCTCTCAAATTGTAAGATTGAGAAACATGTAAGATTGAGAAACATTTGTTAAAATTCAAGATTGTATTTTTTTTTCATATTTTAATGTAACAAAAAACAAGATCTCCAAAATCTCTAAAGATAAAATAATAATTATAAAGTGTAAAAACCACAAAAAAAACTCTAATACAAAACTTTGCAATATAAAAAGCAATCAAGGTCATATAGAAGTCAATGTGAGCTGCGCTGATCCTATTGGACCTTTTTTTAGCCATTTGGACTTTTAGAGGTTTTCAGATTTTGTATTGTTAGTAGTTCTTCGAAAAGCTATAATTTTTTAAAAGGTTTACATATTTTTGTTAGATTGTTAAGCATTTTTTCCATTCATACTTTCTATATTCGGATCTTTTAATAACTTCCATGTCATTTGTACAGAAAGTGAGTTTTATCATGGTTTCAAAAACTTCTAATCCCACTAAAATTTGACCTTAAATAAATGGGCCTCTTATTTTTTTTCTGCTAAAAATCTCAAAAACGGAACCAATCCATTTTCTTTTAAAGTCAATGGAAGATGCATTTTGAAAAATTCTATCTATTTTAAAAATCAGGCTTTTTTTAACAAGACCATTTTCTAATAATGAATGGAATAATGGGATTTTTTTGGATGAATTTTTTGTATTTTTCCATGAATCAAAGTAATTGACTTTTTGGATCATGGATAAAATTTGGATAAGGTTATTTGAGATTTTTATCTCCAGGATTGACTTCCAGAAATGTATAATAATAAATCCACATAAAAATAATTTGCATAATGTAAGCAAATTTAGTTATCAGCAAATTTGCAATATACAGAGGCAGCCATGAGTATTTCAAAAGGAACTCATCCAGAACCATCTTGCACAATTACAGTTAGGAATGCAATTTAGCAAATGACCAAAGAAATAGTCGTGCCATTGCTCCATCCCTGACACATTAAAAGGATTCAGAATCCAGTGAAAGCATATACAAACATCTGTCTTTACGTGATAAATTGTGGCCATTTTATTTTATTCCAAAATGTCAGCATTTACGTAAACCCAAAGTATTAAAAAAAAAATTCAAGCAAACAAAAAATGTAAATTGGAAATGGATTACATAAAGGTAGAGTGTTAAAAGATGTTTCTGGCCTACAAGCCATAGAACATCAAGTTCCATCAAGACACAATTCTGGCTTACCTTTCCTTTTTCCTCTACAAACTTTCTGAATTTAGAACATGTCAAGATTTAATGGCCTGGCAACGGTTTCCATTCAGCCTGTTCTTATGCTATAGATGGCTGACTCTCACAAAATATTCCTGAGTCATAGACACTGCTTGCATTGGAGTATGTAAGAAGAAGTGTGAAGAAGAATAGAGTCAGATGCTTCTATGTAAACAGAGAAATATGAATTGTATTTGCGAAGAGGAACTCATAACAACAAACCTTTGCTTCAGTTTCCAGCAGCCAAATGTGGAACATTCTTGTGTCAGTGAGATTAATGAGATTAAATTCAAGCAAAACACAAGAGCGCACTAATATGGGGTTTGTAGAACAGACTGAAACCCCTCAAGCCATAGCTATTTATAAACAAGTCATATTGACATGGAACTCTGACTGGAGGTCATGAGCTCTCCAACTTCCTTCTATTTCTAAGGTGCTTTAATACATCCTTATTAAATAGTAAACCCCATTTTGTCTTTTATTTGGATTTAGGCAAATTCATTTATTTTGTTCTTGGTTAAACTACTCTCCACCTTTAATTAAGCCTATCAAAATATTATTCATTGAGTAGGCTTCCTCTGTGTATCAGGTGACATAAATTTAAATTCAATAAGGAAAGCTCAAATTAAGTCAACTCCATAAATTTTGGATTCCCAAATACATAATAATCTGCAAAAGATATGCCTGAACAATGAACAAAATTTAATCCCACATTTTTATATGTTGGGGGTTGAAGGGTTCTAACGTGCTCTCTATAACCCTGGCTTCCCTCAGCCATAGGGTTGGCTTCTTATTATTATGTCTTTGCATTGTGGTCTGTATAGTGAAGCCAAACCCAATAACTGAGTTTATTGAGCTCAAGAATTGTTTGACTTTAGGCAAAACATGTGTTGTACTTATAACTGTGCTTAAACTAAGAAATCTGGAATGATTCACAAGAAAGCAAACCCACAAAACAACCAACAAAGGCACCAGAGTAAAACATGTCAGCAAATCCACTTGTTCTAAAAAAAATGAGCCATATAAACAAGCCTTTTCCTAACTCCTGAAAAACATAAATACATAAAGCCCACATGCAGAATGATTCATTATCTAGCTGGATATGCATAGCAATTAGTAAAATGAGATCATAGCACAGCGGTTGAGTGCATATCTGAAAACCAAGATGTATTTGCTAGTAAAGAACGAGAGATGATCCCGATGTTCAATCTGTCTTCCAAAGCAACCACTGGATAAAATCACATTTAAAGAAACACTAACTTTTTTTATTGTACTGTCCAACTTCCACCTTTACATTTACACAGTAAACAAAATGTGTGTCCCAGAGATGCTATAGCTCTGAACAATGCACTTGCTGTCATGGGACACCAATTTGAAGGAAAAAAAAGATGGAAATGTGCTTAACTGCCATTATATAAAGAACTAGAGGTATAACTCCCAACATTTACCTTTATATAGGGTTGATTACGGGAAGTATAATGTGGAGGGCTGTGCTTAATGTGGGAACACATTTGGACATTCCTACAACAATTCTGCAGTCTCAACTTTTTTTTACTTACCAAGCTTTGGGCTCAGGATAAGCTCGAAGACATAAGTGGATACTGCCAGGCAGGGGCGTAACTATAGAGGAAGCAGACCCTGCGGCTGCAGGGCGCCCAGGAGGTATAGGGGGCCCCATGAGGCTCAAATTCATATACAATTTCAATACATTTTGGTAAAACAGGACAACCTCTGGATATGTTTGGGGCCCTAAAATTAATTTGCTGTGGGGCCCAGTAACATCTAGTTACGCCACTGCTGCCAGGGGTTCAGTAAAGGTTGAGTTGGGGCTTCCCTGTAAGGGTGTGGTGTTTAGGCACATTGGGAGTGGGGTTTGGGAAAACGTGAGTGGCTTTGTGCAGAATGGGAGCCAGATCGGAGTATGAGACCATTGACATTGGTGCCATCAAAAAATCATTTGTATTATTTTGACAAATCACAAAGACATTTGTACCAATATAACTTCACATTGATATCTGTTCTATTATGATATAAAATATATACACTGTATATGTATATATATATATATATATATATATATATATATATATATATATATAAATTTAAATATAAATTTATGTACATTTTTCATATATTTTCTAAGAAGACCAGCGACACCGGGAGGATTATATTTTACAGTATGTGAGCACATAAACAGCCAATGTGACATTTGTGACAATTGATTAGTCATAAAAGTGATTAAAACACAATAATACTCTAAAATTATATGTAAATAAGTGCTACTCATTTAAAGTGCGAAGTGCAATAAACAGTAAGGTTAAAAGTATATGAGCAATCAATTACAGACCATCTCCTAACTCTATAGCTCAGTATTTGGGGGCCCCCTATCTAAGGTTTCAGCTACATATCCATATATGAATAACCTCTATATTTACAACAATCATGTTTACCATTATTATTGTCGACTCAAATAGCCCAAAAATGTAGGCACATGCTTATTGAATTCTAGGTACAGATATATAGCAAGCTCATAAGAAAATTGGTATACATATCAACCCTCAATATTAATAAGCCATACAATTCAATCTGCGGGCAAAAATCTTTAGAGTTTATTGTATTTTAATCACTTTTATTTCTAACAATTTTACTGTAACTTAAAATGCATTAGTCACTTTGATATGGTGATGTCACTCCTAAATTGGTCGGTTATCATTGGCTATTTAAACTAAATGAATTGTTGGGTGTGGTTGCCTTGAGAAAGGTCCTGAAGTGAACCAAAACATCACGTTGGCTGTTTATATGCTCACATAAAATACAATCCTTATTTTTTTGCACAAAGTCCCAGTGTTGCTAGTCTTCTTTGGAAAAAAAAAAAAAAAAAAAAAAATATATATATATATATATATATATATATTGATTTGTGCAACATTAGCACCTTTCTGGGTCGCTCAGTTACAAATAAGTTCGAGAATTACAGAACTCTCACACATATGATACTTATGCCCAGTAGCCCACTTCCAGTTTCAATGCATTGGGAGATGCCTACTTAAGTGGTCAATAGAGCTCAGCTGTCATATCCTTTAAATTATAGGGCACCCATTCAATTCAAGTGGCATGATAAACCAGCTCAGTTGGCTTGCAGCCAATAGATGTCATATTCAGCCAAAGAGATGTCCTTATGTTCACTTTTATCCAATTCAAATTGAGCAAGGCCACAGAACTACACAATGGTTAAAAAACACTCAAAATGACCCAGTGTGCTATTCCCCTTAATTGACTTTCCATAGCGAAAAATGGCCGTTGTTGCTATGGGTCTGCTCAGATGCCTGATGTTGGTTCTCTGGTCTCGTGTAGTGATGGGCGAATTTGCACCGTTTCACTTTGCCGAAAAATTCGCGAATTTCGCGCGGCGAAAAATTCGCGAAACGGCGCCGGCGTCTCGTTTTTGACACCGGCGCCCGAATTTTCACCGCGAATTTTCGCGGGAGTTTCGCTCGGCGCAAATCGCGCAAATTCGCCGCGAATTCGCGCCTGGCGAATAAATTCGCCCATCACTAGTCTCATGTTAAAACAACATGAGCCAAGAGTTGGTGAACAGGTAACCCGTGATTAGGGAATGATTTCCATATCATTAGCAGAACTTGTTAATATTCCAGTCCTGGGAGAATGTAAAGTACATTACTTTGTAGTCAGAACACACAAGGAAGTCAAGATCTTGAAGTAGATTTATAGAGACAAATGACATATGTTATTTTCTGCACACTTTCTTGAATGCTGAAAAGAATGACAGAATCGTCTGTTGTGTGGAGTGTGGAGATGGTTGAGCGGATTGATGGATAGACAGGCACGTGTAGAAGCAGGCACTGAAACAGTGAAATCTAAAGTTCAAAGCTTTTAGATCTAAAAAAAATGATCTACTCACTTTCTATGGCTCATTTACTACAGATATGAAAGTTCTAATGAAAAGCAGTGTAGCCAATTCCTGAAAACAAGAGGTTATTCTAACATTTCTCCATTGTTGCTGCTCAAAAACTATTTTTTACTCATACAAATGATTAAGCATTAGACAATGTTGAGTGATATCAAAAATGAAAGAAAAAATTATTTCGAAGTCTCCAGTGAAGATATATTATTTATGTACGTTTATAAATGTAACTTATTTTTCTGACAGTAAGATCACCCCTTTTGAATATGAAGAAGAAAGAATTCAGTCTTGTACATGCTCTAGGGTTGACCAACTGTTCATGGGATCCTTTATCAGGAAACCCATTATACTGGCAGCTCTGAATTACAGTATGGTCATCTCCCATGAAATAATTAAAACATTTTAAAATTATTTCCATTTTCTCTGTAATGATAAAACAGTTCTGTTACGATACATGGTGGTCCAGCGGGGCAGTGGGGACCACCACTTGTTTATGGAAATGGCCATGATCTTCTAGGGCGTGCACTAGACAACGAGTCATTTATGACTCTTTGTGATGATGTTTGAGCACAATGATATCATTGTGCAAATTTAAACATTTAAAGGTGCCATTACCTATTTTCAATTGCCCAACATAGTCCTTATTGGTGGCAAAACAATCCAGTTAGGTTTATTTCATCTTAGCAGACTGAGGGGCAGATTTATCAAGGGTCGAAGTGAATTTGAGGGAATTTTCGAACTAAAAAAATTCGAAATTCAAAGTCATTTTTTGGATACTTCGACCGTCGAATAGGGTACTACGACTTTGACTTTGAATTCGATTCAAAGTAAAGTAGTTTGAATATTCGACCATTCGATAATCGAAGTACTGTCTCTTTAAAAAAAACGTTGAATTCAATACTTCGCAAATTACATCTGCCGACGTTCTATGTTAGCAGTTTTCTAAGTTTTTTTAAGTCGAAGAAAAATTGTTTGATCGATCGCTGAAATCCTTCGAATTGATCAAACGATTTTACTTCGACCACAGGATACCCAAATTCGCTGAAAAAACGTCAAATTTGATATTCAAAGTCAAAGTACTTTAATTCGATGGTCGAATTTCGAAGTGTTTTTATCTTCGGAATTCGACCCTTGATAAATCTGCCCCTTAAAGTATGGGGATCAAAATTATGGAAATATCCTTTATCTGAAAAACTGCAAGTCCCAAGAATTCTGGATATCAGCATTCAAAATAACTCAAGTTCTGGAGCTGAGCAACTGCTATAAACAATACATAAATTATAAAACAATTATTTGTATGCACAAGCAAAAACATATAATTGTTGCATACAACGTTAGTCTAGGCCCATTTATATATGGTAATATGTTACAATAAGGATCATTTACAAAAACAATGCAATGTTCATATCTTAATATCAAAATATTAATCTTAATATCAAAAAGCATATTTTTTGTACACACAACAAAGCATTTTTTTCAGATTTTGCATTATAAAAGGCCTATGTGACAATTTTGCATCTTTTAAAAAAAATCAAATCGTAAAAACTAAATCACATTCCATTTATTAATGAATTTGACTGTTCAAAAAGAAAAATACAATTTTTATTTTCAAAATGTTTTTAAAATCGATAAATCTTAAAATGTGAGCTCAGAAAACGTAAAAAACTAATTTGGAGAGCATTTTTTTGCATCAATTTTCTCAAGTTGCAGGCGCATGCGCCAATAAATACAGGAGAGGCGCGCCACACGCGCCCTAGTTAACGGCGCATACAGGGGAAACAGGATGGCGAGGTGGACGTCCCCGCTGATGGCGAGGTGGATGTCCCAGCCGCACCACTGGACCACCAGGGAATTAAGTTGTTACATTACCCCCCCCTTGAGGAGGGGCCACCGGACATCCTTGTTGCCCACGAAAAAGAAGCCAGCACCAGCAGGGGAACTAGAGGGCCTAACGAAACCTCTTTTGAGGTTTTCTTTGATGTACTCATGTACTCATTGCTTGTGCTTCGGGCAAAGAAAGAGGATAAGTTCTCCCTCTAGGGGAGTAGACCCAGGAATGAGGTCAATTGGGCAGTCATAACGCCTATGTGGAGGTAAAGTTTCTGCGTCTTTTTGTCATGGTCTCAAATCATGGAAAAAAATAAAATCTTGAATTCTATACATTCTCAACTAGTGTGCCCCTTTTAAATTGAATGAGATGCAAAAGAAGATTGCAAATTAAATGTTGGTAAATGACACATATGTTGTTACACTAATTGTTTCCCCTCCATTTGACATCACTTCCAATGTGTGTTGTTTCTGGTATACGTGGGTGTATCTATTATATTCAATTTCCATTCATGTTCTTTTAAATTAGTATTGTCCTAAAAAAATCTAGGAGTCTGTGGGCCTTTGTTTTTTCTATCACAATCCTTCAACGTTAAGATTTGTTTACACAACATATGCATATGATTACCTTCCCTTATCTACCCAGGTTTTAATGAAGTCTTCAGTAATTACTACTAATCATGCTTCATTTTCTGCTATACACACAGGGGTACAGAATGAAATAATTTCTGTTATACTACTATAATACTTGGGGTTTTAAAAATAAAAATTCCAAATGTGTTTATTTATCTCAATGCTGATCTGATTTATTAAATATTACATGTTGATTTAATTTGCTATTAGGAATAATTTTCACGTGATATCATCGAAGATTCTGTGTTTACGAAAATAATTAAATGAAAAACACTTGGAGACCTATTTATCAAAATTGGAATTTGTGATTTAGGGGCAGATTTATCAAGAAATTCGACCATCGAATTAAAATACTTCGAATATCGAAGTCGAAGGGTTTTTCACCGAATTTGGCCATCGAACGATCAAAGTAAAATAGTTCGATCCAACGATTCATTTGTTCGAAACGAACGATTTTAGCGTATGATCGAACGATTTTACTTCGATGTGTGAAGACTTAGAAAAATGCATTAGAAGGTCCCCATAGGCTAACATAGCACTTCGACAGGTTTAATTTGACGAACTATTGAAGTCGAAGTTTTTTTAAAGAGACAGTACTTCGATTATCGATTATCAAATATTCAAATATTCAAACTATTTTACTTCGAATCGAATTCGAAGTAAATTCGAAGTCGTAGTATCCTATTCGATGGTCGAAGTATCCAAAAAAAAATCCCTCAAATTCACTTTGATCCTTGATAAATCTGCCCCTTAGAGTCTTTTTTTAATTTTGAATGAACCTAGAAAACTAGAATGTGTGCATATTTAAATATCAAATAAAAACATGAAAAAAAATGTGCAGCTAATTCTTATTCAGTTGATCTTTTTAAATGGGTCTAACTCGATCATTCTAAAAACTCAATTTGAAAAAAATAACTTTTTTCCTAGGACAACTCCCATTCTACATGAACTCATACATTTTTACATTAAAGTTTTTTATGCTTAATAAATTTAGTTTTTGAAACAAATTAGAATTTGAGTTCTAGTGCTCTCTCTAATAGCTGTACCCACTCGAGCTTTTGAAAAACTTTCTGACACTTAAATTTTAAAAAAATTGCTTACATTTTAGCTGGGACAACTCCATTCTACACAAACTTGTACATGTTTACATGAGTTATTTGAGCTTGATAAATCTCAAAAATTCAAGTATTGTGGTAAAAATTCAAACTCCAATGTTGGTAAATCAGCCCTGCAAGTAACCAGGCTTAGAGTAGGGCTGTGACACCATGCCCTTTCTCTCCTATGTCTTTAATAGACTGTTGAAATATTATATTCGCATGCATGTTTCCTATAAATCTTACTCTTATATACAGAACCCAACAAAAGTCCCTCTCTATACTTGAGATGATTAGCATCTAACTTGCTCTGGTTGAGTGGCAGATTTGTTTTATTTTCTTCAAAATCAATGTATCTATAGTGGATTGGACAAGGAAAAACATACACCGTAAACGTGATGGATAAACCACTTGTCTGGATTCACACATGAAGATGTGAGGAAACAGACTGGTGTATTGATCACAGCGAGGAGTCTATTTATAATGTATCCGTGTCCTTTACAGTCCAATAATATAGGTAAGCGACTCAAGCCTGTTATACTCCATTACCTTTAAAGGTGATATTAATAAGGAGATAAATGAGCTACTTACAGCGATAACATCCACCACTTTTGACAAAGAGATGGAGGACACAACAAGACTTTAGAGGGTATTATGTCTAGTGATCTTTATCTTCAAGCTTTATTAAGCATGTATTGAGCTAGTTCCCAATGGTATATATTACATGAGTCTTTTATTTTCACATAATATCAGTATTCAGGAAATATTGACATAAATACAATCTAAGGAGTGCATTTTCAAGACATACATCATACAGTTGCCCATTAGTCCTACCCACCAACGATGTTCAACAACAAAGGTGGAATCATTCTCCCTGTGCTTTTTAACCACCTAAATAAGTGAAGTAGATGATCTGTTTACATCCTATGGAAATTCACTCTAATATAGGAAGTGGCAAGATCTTTCTCAAAGGAAGAGGCAGTGACACTCACAGTAACTTCAAGCAGGTGTTTGCCTGTGTTTTATTCACAGCAGGATGTTCTCCACAAAATATTTATCAAATCCATTCTCTTGGTGCTCTAGAAGCCTGGAATCCTCAGATACCTGTATTTAACTCACAGGGGAAGATTTACTAAAGGGTGAAGTGACTAACGCTGGCGAAGGTTCACCAGCGTTACGGTTTTCAGGGACTTTGGCGATTTACTAAAGGGCGCAGCCATCACTTCACTAGCAAAGGAGATAGATGCTATCAGTGATTCGCACTCTATCGCTAATCGAATTATCGCTCTGGCGAATGGACGTTACTCCACAAATTCACTAAGATGTAGATTTTACTGAACGTCACCTCTTTCATCAGACTTGCCTTCACCAGCTCAGACCAGGCGAATTGCACTGGAGTGGAGAGATCTTATTCATTCTTCTGTTACTTACATCATTTTTTTTAGTGGAAAGAGTTTCTAAGTCCAAAAAACACTGGCAGATGGCCTGCAAAATTATTTTGGGTAACTGGTTTCCCCCATACATTTTCTACCATATGGACAATTAACTATACACTGGGCTCATGTGTAGGGCATTATGACAACTCTATTGTCTTTATTAAAGGAGAAGGAAAGGCTAAAAGTAAGTAAGCTTTATCAGAAAGGTCTATATAAATACACCCGTTAACCCTCAAAGTAATGCTGCTCTGAGTCCTCTGTCAAAAGAAACACCACATTTCTTTCCTTCTATTGTGTACTCATGGGCTTCTGTATCAGACTAACTGTTTTCAGCTTAAACCTCCAGGGCTAGGGCTTGAGCATGCTCAGTTTGTTCCTCTCCCCCTCCGTCCTCCCATCCTTGCTGTAATCTGAGCTCAGAGCTATGAGTGAGCACGGAGAGACTCAGGCAGGAAGTGATGTCACACTAAGTTTATATGGCAGCTTCTATCCTAAACAAACAGAGACAGTGTCTAGAGCTGTTTACTCAGGTATGGTAAAGCATTCTGCAGAATAAATATAGCGTTCTAGTTTCCATTATTGTGGCTAATCTGTTGGCAATAAACTGTCTTGGAGCTTTCCTTCTCCTTTAAGGTTCCCTGAACTTGTGTAATGTAATGTATTTGCTGCAACATATACGTCCATTCAATGTTAAATTTCCCGCCGTATGCAAATTAGCCTGAGCAAAGACCTTTAACGGAGTTGTGTTAGGCAAAATTGAACGATACCGCATCTTCGCTTTAATTTGCTTGCATTGCCAAAATAAGGCGTTCAGTCCCCTGGATGCAGCTTTTCATTTTAGTAAATTAGCGTTATTTGAAGGAATTTTTATTGGCGAAGTGTTGCGATAGCTGGGAAGCCATCGCTGGCGAATTTTCACTGCTTAGTAAATTTACACCGTTTTTAAGGGTATAGATGCTGGGGTCATAAAACTGCAGTTTTCAGACATTTTTTTTCAGACTTCTACAAATCCAAAATCAAAGAGAAGGTAAAATTCTGAACTAAATGGATCCTGTAGTGTTTCAGAGTCATGCAAGCAAGCTCATGCATTACAGATGAAGCCACTTGGATTTGTGAGATAAATGCGTCATGACTCATGGTTAATTGAAGAAACTGTGTTATCTAAAGTCATCTTAACTCATTTAATGCATTTAACCTTTCCATTAGCATACCAAAGCACCATTGTGAACAATGGTGAATGCCTTAATTAGATGGGATGTTGTGACGCAGTTTTCTGTGTTAAATGAGATAAATGGGATATCTGTGTTTAGTTATTCTGTGTCAAACAGACAAACCAAAGTGGCTGCATCTGTATGTCTGCTGATTTTCTCACCATGCATTTTTTATTATAGAGGCAAGGCCCCGCACTTTCATTTTTGATATATCTTATTTCCTGATAAAATACAGTTCATGACATTATGTCCAGTGGTGTAGAACAAAGCGTCATAATACAGTGTGTTTGTGAGCTGGAGATTTTCTTCTGGGATAGAACGTAAAACTTTTCTTCCAGAGATACAATATTATATTTAAAGTGGAATCTGGTAAGAAACATGCTATAAACCCTGAAAAACATCATCTTCCTGATATTAAGGCTTTGGGAAAAAGGAGAAAGATTTAGCAACTTGTACTTTTTAGTTTCAGCTGTTTTAAACCAGAAATGTTAAATTTCGTAGTTATAGACAGCCAGTCAGTCACTTCTATAAACAAATCTCAGAATTTAGTCATTGGAACTACAAGTGCTCATTCCCTACTGACACCATGTTGCTTTGATTATTATTATCAACAATGAGAATAGTTTGTACATATATAAATACAATGCTTTCTTATTAGAGTTTCAAGGGCAATTACAGACAGGAGGAAAGTGTGAGGAAGTTCCTGGTTTCGAACCAGGGACCTGTTGTGTTTCAGGCACTGCTCCTCCTGCTTGAGCCACAGAAGTTGGTGTGGCGGTTGCCTGGTTCTGATAAGATGACTGTTGCTTTGCTGCCTCCAGGTCAGCCTGTGCTGGATTATTGGCCCTACCACTAACTCCAAGCCTCGTGACCTTGATATCCTGATCCTGTTTTGGTTTCTTCTCTTGTTCCTGAAATCTTGAACCTGGTAAATCTAGTCTTGTTCCTGCCTTTTTTTTTCCCTGCCCTGTTTCTTATCTTCTCCCTGTACTCCTGATTTTTGGATCTCCCTCAGCCTGTTTTTTGACATTGTAAGAACTCTGCCCGTCTTGACTTTTGGACTGTCCCTCAACTGTTGTCTGCCGCCTGCCCTGGAATCTCCGCCGTAATCTGGACTTTTTTTTGGTTTTTGCTGCCTTTTTTAAGTTTCTGCAAAGGTCTGTGCACATTTTTGTTATTAGACATCTTTCAAATTATTCAGCACATTGGCTCCTGTCTGTTAACCCTTACAGAAAGAGACACCAGTTGGTCTGGTCACAGCAGATGAGGCATTATGGATAGAACTTGAGTTGGTGCCAATGGTCCAAGTTAATCCAAATGAGCATATATATAGTATTGGAAATATTTTGGTACAGAAGTTGTTGGACTGGGCAGGCTGGACACCGGGAAAAGGCACGGTGGGCCCGAGTATTGTACCTGAAGAAGCTGATGACTGGGATGGGGGCCCATGGGCAGGTGGAAGGGTAGAGTTACTGAGGGCATCAGCTTTGTTCTGTATTTTGGAAGTATGAAAAAAATTATAATATCTTCAGAGTTTTCAGGTCATGTCAGTTCCATTTATCCCCAGTTACTCATTAATGTAAGCAAAAATAAATTGTATGCAAAAATAAATTGTGATAATATTTTTCTCTTTTTATATTAGGGATTTGGCCTTCTTCAGCAGGATTCCGTCGAATCCTTGTGCCTGGCCAAACTGAATCCAAATCCTAAAAACCATGTGACTTTAATTTAAAATGCAGCATGCAGCTCTCTTTTTCTGTCCCCCACCCTCATTTACATATCCAAATTAGGGTTGGATTCGGTTCAGTATCCGGTTCGACTGATTCCAAAACAGTGGATTCAGTGCATCCCTATTTTTAATATATATACACACATATATATATATATTTTTTATATATATATATATATATATATATATATATATATATATATATATATATATATATATATATATATATATATATATATGCCTGTGTTCACAACAATATTTAATTTATAAACTGCCATGGAGCTTATTGTTTTACCATTTCAAAATCAACCTAGTAATCAACAAATTGAGGGAGTCAAATGGGTTTTAAATATTTGTGACAGAATGTTCTGTTATACAGATAGCTTGAATCTCAGCTGCCATAAAGCAGGACAGGACTGCTGCTTACAATGGGGATCAGATAGGATCTGTGCAGCCACTGGGACAGAATGTTCTGTTATACAGATAGCTAGAATCTCAGCTGCCATAAAGCAGGACAGGACTGTTGCTTACAATAGGGATCAGATAGGATCTGTGCAGCCACTGGGACAGAATGCTCTGTTATACTGATAGCTAGAATCTCAGCTGCCATAAAGCAGGACAGGACTGTTGCTTACAATGGGGATCAGATAGGATCTGTGCAGCCACTGGGACAGAATGTTCTGTTATACAGATAGCTAGAATCTCAGCTGCCATAAAGCAGGACAGGACTGCTGCTTGCAATGGGGATCAGATAGGGATGTGTTATTTAAAAATTAAAAACATTTACAAAGCGAACTCATGACTTATCCGGATGATATTAGATTATAATATACACATTATTTACAAGCAGAAAGTAGAAGAATGAGTCCAAGTTCACTCAATACTTCTCTCATAGCTAGAACTTGAAGCCATGAAGCAATATGAAACTGCTGAAAAGCCTACACTTCAGTAAGCAAACACTTTCCCTCCTCAGAGTTTCAGTGAATGCTTTTCACCCCTACGCTTGCTACATCACTAAACGCTGCATCTTGTTTAGGCTAAAACACAAAACATTGTCTTGTTTCTAAGAGGCCATTTAAGTAAATTGCAAAACTGCATATTGTATTTCACACGGTGAAGAAAAAAACCCCAAATTGAATAAATAAATGAACAATATTGCCTATTCCTGTAATACCCCTCGCTTTTCCATGAATAAATGTTTTTTTTTTAAAACTGACATCTAAGAACCACTTGACTATGAACTTCCCGATACAAAAAAAAAAAAAAAATCCATTTACGCCATTGTAATTACCTAAAATGCGACTGTTAAATAAACTTAAATTTAATGGAAAGCGGTCTAGCAGTGGCGGTATAAAAAGGATGAAATGACAATGCGAATTCTACTAACTGCCACCTGTAAAATGGACTCTGAAAAGATGTGTGTGATAGGCTGCGACCTTGCAAAGTGGCGGGTGAGGATGTTTCCAGAGATCAACCCTCACACTAAGCCTTGGCTGCCGCCGTGAGAAGCGAATGGAAAGCGAGTCAATAAATCCAGTCACCTTGATTATGACTGACAGGCTCAGCAGAATTGATATATATGAAGGCACCACGAGCCAACAAAGTGATACCAACGGAATGAAAATTAGCCGCTCATTTACATAAGCACAATTCTTTCCTCTTATATTCTTCGATATTTCAGCTTTCCAATAAACAGGATTGCCTATGGGAAATGAAACAATGACAGGCACAAGGTCCTTAGGACGGCAATTTTAGAAGAAGACCTAAGGCTGACAGTCACTTAGGGGTCTATTTACTAACAATCAGATTTTGATTTCATGCTGCAAATCTCTAAAAATGTGTGGTTTTTCTAGTTTTTTTTTTTTTAAAGAAAAAGCTCTAAAAATTCGAGATTTATTAAGTGTAAAATCGACAAAAACCTCTAACACAAAACTTCAACAGTGAAAAGATGTAGAGGTCCTATAGAAGTCAAGGAATTGTTATAAAATCTCCTATATTTAGAGGTTTTTTTTTAGGTATTTTGATTTTTAGGTATTTTGATTATTTTACCTGGGGTCCCAAGATGGCGTGTCCCAAGATGGCGGCGTCCTCCATGTGGTTCCTCCTGGTCGTAGCTTGGTGACATCACGCCAGCGGCAAATGAGGCGCCGGCGTCGGATTGGTTTCCGGCGCCGAAGCATCAGAATGCGCGCCAACGTAGAAAAAGCATGCGTGAGGACGCCAGCATCATGACGTCACTGCGTCTAATTTTGGTGCCAAAGGAGGCCTATAAAAGACACTGAGACACTGCTCACCTTGCCCTACAATAGGTTCTTCCTTGTGAGTTCCTGGGTGCACTTCTAGTGTTATTATCTTGACTTTGTGTATTGATCCTTGCCTGTTCCTGTTTACTGAACCCTTGCTGCCTGAACTGACCATATTGCCTGGACTTGACCACTCTCTTTCTAAATCCTTGCCTGTACCTTGATCTGTTGGACTGGTGCTTCCTCCTAGGTCCGGTAATCCTGTCTGAGCCTTCGAGCCCCTTACAGTACTCAATTCAGATTGTTGATAAATGTCATGACATTGGTTTTAAGAGTTTGAAGAACTTTTAAAGCCAATAAAATCCAAATGTTTATAAATAGGCCCCTAAAACTGCACCCTGTCAGGAGCTACCGACGGAGCGTCCTTCCTTTCTGGCGAAGAATCCAAGATGACGGCGCCCATAGCCACCTAGTGGGTAGTAGTGGTGCCAGTACTGCAACACCGGCATCAGGATGCCCGCGCGATGACGTCACGCAAACCAGCGCCAAATTCAAAATAAAGGGATGTCCTGGACGCGGTTCAATGCCCAATCATAGAAATTGTTTTGTGGGGTACTGGGTGCTTGTTAATTCATGCTATACTGATTATTGGACTTTTGACCCTGCCTGAACCTTGACCGCTTCTAATCTGCCTGCCTATTGGACTTTTGCCTGGATTTGGATCATATCATATTTAGATTGACGAACCTTTAATGAATTGCAAAATTTGCTTCTGTTTTTGCACCACTACCCTAAATGACACCTAAAGACATTTATTCCTAATAAAATAGCCACCCATAGGTGGTTCTCTTAAGATTATTAAAGGCCTTTTTCCTAACCAGAGTCACTTTGCCACAGTGTTTGCAGTTTGGTTTATGGGAAATATAAAATGAGAAGCCCCATTGGGGCCAAGATCAAATGACATTGAGAGAGGTGGTTCAACCACAAAACATGGTGGGAACTCATCATTGGTAGATCCCTAGAAAGATGCTCAGATGTGGGAAAATTGAGCAGAAGATATAAAACCAAGGACTTATTTTGCATTAGGAGATAGAATTAGGGTGGCACTAAGGTTGTAGTCAGAGGACTATGGCCTTTAATGAAAACGTTGGTGCAGGACATCAACTCCAAAAACCCTAATCTCTAGTGATGCCTATTTCAATCCCAACCATTGTTTCCACTCAAAGACTGCATGCATGGCTATGAATTGCTCAGTTTCTGCATTTTCTGCTTCTTCTTTGGTGAAGGATCTAATTATTGTAGTAAGCCCTGACCTCCCTTACACCTAATTCCCTAGTAATATCACCCCCCATGGAATTTCTTTAATTTCACCAGTTGGTGACAAAGCATTGGGCATTATAATTATTATCCTGTCTGAGTGCTGAGCACTACAAAACAGAGTCCAATGGATGTCAACCCAAGAAAATTCTTCATCATGAGAAGGTATCCCATTTGCTCTTTTCCTTATCATCAATGAGTTGTGTGGTCAAGTGGTTCATCACAACACATTCCCAGGATCTTAGTAATTGTAAGGCTTTCTTCTACTATCTACATCAGTCACATTAGTACTGTATATGTCTAGCTTGCAGTTTAATTTATCAAGAGCCAAAAAAACAAGTTATTGGGAGGAAACCAACACAAATCGGGAACAAATTCCAGAGAGCAGCCACCGCCAGAACTTCAGATGTTAAAATAGAGGATACAGTGGAGTTCAGTAATGGGTACCTGGGCACTATTACAATCATGGTGTGTGGTGATGATGGGCTTGGGTGTGACTACTCAAACATTAAGAAAAAACCCACACGTTTGAGGAACGATGACAAAGATAGTTGAGGTTGCCATAAGACTTTTGAAAAAAAAAATATTCAGATACTAATGTTATGCACTTAAGCCACATACATAAGGACACAAAATGCACATAAAACCTGTGCTGGTTACAAAGAGAAATGCAAGACATCGGTTAATGTCGCCAGGAAACATTGTAAAGAATACAAGTCAGAAGGGAGTCGTTGGAGTCCTTTGAAGGAACAGAACAGCACAGTCATTGCTATATTCTTGGGATAAATATTCTCTGGAACATGTACATAACTGTGCTGTGAATTTCTCCAGTATACGGGCAAAGACATATATCCTGTATGGAGAGCTGTCTCTCTCTCTCTCTCTCTCTCTCTCACTCTCTCTCTCACTATATAATTCTTTTGTCATATCTATCTCTCTATATCTATCTATCTATCTATCTATCTATCTATCTATCTATTTATCTATCTATCTATCTTTTTATCTATTATCGATCTATTATCTATCTATCTATCTATCTATCTATTTATCATCTATCTATCTATCTATCTATCTATCTATCTATCTATCTATCTATCTATCTGTCTATTTATTGTCTATCTCTCTCTCTCTCTCTCTCTCTCTCTCTCTCTCTCTCTCTCTATCTATCTATCTATTATCTATCTATCTATCTATCTATCTATCTATCTATCTATCTATCTATCTGTCTATTTATCATCTATCTATCTATCTGTATATTTATTGTCTATCATCTATCTATCTATCTATCTATTTATCATCTATCTATCTTCATATCTATCTATCTATCTATCTATCTATCTATCTATCTATTTATCTATCATATATCTATCTATCTATCTATCTGTCTATTTATTGTCTATCTATCTATCTATCTATCTATCTATCTGTCTATTTATTGTCTATCTATCTATCTATCTATCTGTCTGTCTGTCTATCTATTTATCTATCTATCTATCTATCTATCTATCTATCTATCTATCTATCTATCATCTATCTATCTATCTATCTATCTGTCTATTTATCATCTATCTATCTATCTGTCTATTTATTGTCTATATATCTATCTATCTATTTATCATCTATCTATCTATCGTCATATCCATCTGTCTATCTATCATCTATCTATTTATTTATCGTTATATCTATCTATCTTTCATCTATCGTCTTTCTGTCCATCTCTGCGCATCTGTTTGTCTACTGTCTCACTATTTCATCTTTCTTTGTGTCCAATTGCTCTCTATTTCTACTCATAGAGCTTTTACTGTTAGAAAAGCTGAACAGGGCAGGGACCTCCTATTGTTTTTGTATGTGAACACCCAAAAAACTGAATTGTAAATGGAATTGTATATATGTATTTATGTTTTATTATTCTATAATTTATATATTCTATATTTATGTTTTATTATTCTATAATCCCTGTCTATTGCACTGTGTATGCAGGTAATACTCTATTTGTAACTGCAAATATACATATACATACAATAACATGCAGATTGTACTATGTATATGTATTGTCTGTCTATCATCTTTCTGTCCTCAACCCCTCTGTCCTATCTCTGTGTCCTACAATATAATTCAAGGCCAGTTCATCTCAGGCTATCAGCAGAATTCCCGCAGGAAGGGGGAACGTGTATTTTATTCAAGTTGTTAAAGAGATGGTTTAAACGCTAAAGAGTATTATTAAAAAAAACACCTCTTGTCCATAACTGTAACCTACTTCTTGCTCTTGTGGTGCCATCTTCTGGTAATAGAATGAAATAAATACATACTGGCCCTTATTATGTTTATGATTATTAGATTTATTTTACAATCCATAGAGTTTGGTGGCTATATTATTGGGTGGGCACTGGGGAAACTTGAATATACTGTTTGCAGCATACACAGCCCTCTTGGGGTACATTCCCTTCGTCATTCAGTCGCCATGACACTGTCACCCTTGGTTAATACTGTTAAATTTCAAACACACATTTTTATTTTCATTGTAAGATGAAGCATTAGGGAATGAGGATTATAGTAAGGCTCTCTCACATGTGTTGATGCCCCAGCCCTAACTTATACCCATATAATATACTTGCCCCAAAGAGTTGCCAAATTCTAGTGCTAGTGATGTGCAGGTCAACAAAAATTTGACACACACCTGACTCAAACCCAGCAGGCAACTCCATTTATAGCCCAGCACCCAACCCACCCATCTCTAAGGACACAAAAGGGGCAGGGCAGCCTTGCACCTATAAATGGAGGCTAGGGGAGCCCAAATCCAGCAGAATAAGGTCACATGCAGGGAGTGCAGAAGAAGAGCTCAACTCAATACCACTTGTGATCTGCAGAATGTGTGTGATAGTAAACCTAAACCCACCAGACCCACTGGTCCCAGTCACATCACTAGTGTCAATCCTCTTTGACATTACATGGAGACACTACATATCTATGTAGGGGATCAGAGAAATCCTTCACCTGTTTTTCTGTCTTTGACATCATCCAGCCCAGTTACAGGCTGGAGAACAGTCCGATTGGCTGGGTGCCCCAGTGCATCCTTGGGAGAGTGGGAGTGCCTGACTTTGGAGCCTTTTTGTACAGGGTCTCTGACAGAGTTTAACAGGGGTTCTGTGGTGGAAATATAGCCAGAACCAGTTCTTGTGAAACTGCCCAAGCTGTTGAATCTGTGGAAGTACAGAGAGAGCCCATCCTGTTCCCTGCCAAACTGCTAGAGACTCAGAAGGAGAAAGGGGCCACTGGTGAGATTTATCCTGCTGCCGAGCTGCCTGTAATCTCCAGTGTGACTGCCTCTGAGAGCACCCCGGTGAGTGAGCCACCCAAGGGAGGATACTGGCAAGGATACAAGCGTGGGGCCCCAATTTAAAGACAGGTCTTGTGCATTTACCTGCTATGTGAGAGCGGCTGCTTAGTTCAAAGGTAGAGGTACTTTTGGGAAAGGTAGCGCTACCTGGGGTATAAGAGCTCTGGGGAAGGGATATTCTATTTGAACTGAACTGTGTGGTTATTAACCCCTTACAGATGATTGGGACTTTAATAATAAAAGGGACTGTTTTGGAGAAACAGTCAGGTACCTAACAGTGATAGTGAGTTAGGTAGGTCCCGCGTGTCCCCAGTGCAGTATGTGTATTAGATTGCCCACGTTCTTCCACTACTGTTTATATAAAGTTTTTATCTGTTTCATTTGCAAACTGTTTTATTTGTCCAAGTGGGAATTCCCTGAGGTGTGCTCCTCAGTGTTCCCTAGGTGGAGGCACTGTAAATACCAGTTCCCAGTACTTTTCATACACAAAAAGGACTCAGGGCCCCTAGATTGCCAAGGGTTAATTGTGATTTAAAGAGACAGTAACCAAATTAGGGTTACCGCTATATACAGACTCATGCTTTCACCATTTTGATGGGTCTGTTTCCTTTAAATCACACTTGAATAAAACATGTTCTCTATAAAACAGAAATACCATCAATTCTGATGGTATAAAATTACAGTTTGTGTAAAGAGAAGATGATGATGACTTCTACTGTCAATTCAGAGTATGGAACTAATTCTTCATAATCTGTCTACCAGAAATGTAATTTCATCAACCCCTCAGGCTCCAATCGTACCCAATGAGCTCTGTGTTAGACCATCCCAGAACTGCACCCAGATGAATACCTGCCACATTGTCTCAATTCCACTCAGGCGTTGATGCATTAAGAAGATGAAGGAAACAAGTCAATGCTCAATTCTATGTATAAGGAAAGCCAGTGATATGCTTCGGAAGGGAATTTAATGTTTAAGCCTACTCCAACAGAACAGTTCTTTGAGATGCAAATCAAAATCTGCCATGTTTTTCTACTTCAGAATTTGGGCATCAATGAAATGATTTTATCCAAACCTTCTTGTTAGTGTTCAATATGGTGTATTAACAACAAAGGTGCCTTATGAAGTTGCCACTAAGAGCTAACTGGCATGGCACAAATTCTTCAGGTAAGATGCAAATTTAACGTGTAGGAACCTGTTCAATGAGATCCAGATCTGAAATTCCCTTCTGATAAACTTTGTGTCAAGTATCAAGGCGAGTCTGAAGGTATGAGCCTCCCACTGAGTTGCGCCCTGAAAGTTGGTACAGGACGATCCCAGATAAGGAATAGCAGGAGTGCTAAGTGAGCCCACAGAATAACAGTTCGTAAAAAGGACTCAGCACTTATCTGCAGTTGAAGAGATGAAGTCAGGAACAGGCCGGCTCATACACAGAGAATGATCAGGAAGCAGGTGCCAATTGAGGGAAATCCAGCAGAGTAGTCAGAGAAGCCAAGGTCGAGATCAGGAATAACAAACACAGGAATCCAGGGATAATCAGAAAAATAGTCAGGAACAAGCCATAGTCGTAATAAGAATAATCATCAGTGGTAAATACGCTTAGTTTCAGTAGAGACGATCACCTCGCATTGAGCCTAGGCCTGAGTGACTTTTTAACCCCAGGACGCATGTTTGCGTCAGAACGTGCGCCTGCGTCAGAACGTGTGCATTCGTCAGAACGTGCGCCTGCGTCTGGACGCGCCAATGTGAACGTGCGGCCGCGCTAAAACGCGCGTGCATTAGAACATGCGCCCGCACTAGTAACAGACGCCGGCGTGGGGACATTGGCCAGAGGAGACGTCGGTTCAACCTGAGCCTGACCTGTTGGGACCTGACACTTTGCCTCATTAGTATTCTTTCTGTAGCTTCCTCTGTCTTCTCAGAAGCACTGAAGAAGGCTTCCTTCAACCTCTAATTTCTCATCAAAATTGACTTGTGTTAACCCAGATCATCCAGGACATAAGCTCTACGCCAAACTGGTGTGATGACATCATGATGCTGGCATCACGTTGATGCTTCCATTCTGACGTGCTGGCGTCATGACGCTGTGTCTGTTCCTGATGACGAGATGCTGCACACGTTTGATGCATTGGCGTCAGAACGTGCCATGTGGGAGCCCTGGGCGCCACCATATTGGAGAAGAGGAGCGGATCAGCGGTAAGTACTTCATACACTCAGTTACCCAAGGACCAACGCAAACCTGTATTCACATAAATGGAAATAGGCAATGGTTAAATCACACAACCAATAAAAAAATCAAGGAACAGTCAGTAGTTAAGGGTCAGAGATAGCCAAGATACATTTTGAAATCAAATAAACAGTGTAAGAGCAGCAATCCAGAAACACTATATTAGAAGGTTGTTCAAACAAAGGCATGCTTGGGCAACAAGAAGAATAAGAGGTGGACTTCAGTATGAAGCATCTGTAAAAATATTTTTAAAACACCTACAATTATGTTGAATAGCTGCATAGTGTAAAAGAGTGGAGAAATATAAGCACACCTGTGAGTACATTCATTTGACATACTGTACATTCTTCTATTGCCCATTTTTCACCATAAAATCTCACCCTAAATGACCTTCAGATTGGGCTCCCAGGAGTATACAGGAGAGAAAATAGTTATTCTTTCCAAATGTCACCTCAGGCTGGGTTATTGGTCAGACTCTATGAAGAGCAACCCAACAGCCTTACAATTTGTGAGGCTGTAGTAGAAAAAAATCAGGGGCCCACAGAAGATCCTCTATACAAGCTATAAATATATATATATATATATATTCACCCCAATACCACCATATATCACCCTGGATCTGCATTAAACCATTACATTCCATAGTTGATATTCTCAAAGCAAAAATGGTTTACATCCCCCTATTTCTGTGGCCTTTATTATCGTTTCTGACAATAAATGCAAGATCAATTTTTTTTAATGCATAAGTGATAAGCAGTCGTAAGCCGCAAACAATAATAACAATTAGTCTCTCGAGGCTTTAAAAAATCATTAAACATGTAATATAAAAATGGTTAATGGCTGCATCTTGTAGGGAAGTATAGAGAACTGAGGAACACAGATATGTATCTTCATGAAAATCCAGATAATGAGTATGTCTTAACATCAAGCAACACGTTTGATATCCAGCTGTACCAGAATAAGATGAAAGTGCAAGGCCTGTAGATTAAGAGCCCAATTTAATAATGCTCCAGCCTTCATGCTTTCGGCATTCTGAAAAACCACACAAGAGTTCCTAAGCTCTTGCTTGGTTTCTTACTTTGAATACCTCAGCTTCCCCTTAAACTGGCTTTTCCAAAAAATAAAAAAGCTCTGCACCTTCTGAATTTTTTATTTTTGGGTCCGAAGAAAAAAAATCCTCGGCAGGAAGCTGAGGTATTCGAACTAAGAAACCATGTGAGAGTTGAGGAACAAATGATGGAGGCGGTAGATCCCTATGTTGATTTGGCCTTAGGACCAGGTTGTCAAGTAGCAATCACACTAATAACTAGGACCTTTTAACATACATCACTGTGTTTAGGCCTTCAAATTCCTTAAATTTACCCAGTAACAAGTCAAACATATATAAATGAGTTGACCCTAATGGTGAGCTTCACTAGATGGAAATGTCACACAAAAAGTCTGGAAATACAACAAGTCTTCTAAGCCAGTGCATTCCACCATATCCACAATGTGTTCCTCAATATACACACATATCTAAAGAAACCAAGGAGTTGTTCACCTAGTTGTGGACCCACAATAAATTGGGCATTAACAAGTTAATTTCTGTTCCAAACTGGAATGAGTCAATAGTTTTAAAGCTATGAAGACCTGTAGCTGTCATCCTACATCATCCTACACCACTGTCTACATCATACTAAGAGGGTTATTTATCAAAGGTAGAGTATTTAAGTTTTTTTTAAACCTCGAATGAACTCACAACTCAAATGTTTGTTTATTTATAAAAAAAAAATTAATTTTAATGTAAAAAACTTGAATGAATGCAATCAGGGGGAAAACTCAAATACTCAAATTGACTGAAAACCATGAAGGCTAAAAACATCTTCAAATGGTTCAAGAGACTTCTACATGACCTTGACAGGTATTTTCAGATTCAAGTTTTTTGCAGCTTCTGGGCATAATAAATCTCAAAAGAATTCAAGTTTTTTTTATTTTGGAAAAAGCACAACTCAACCTTTGTTAAATAACCCCCTAAGAGTTATAGAGGGCAGATAGTGTCAAGAATGGGTCTTCAGTAGAGACAGAAGACCAATCCCCATCTTCTAGATACACAATGTGCATCTGAAAAATTATTTAGAATAACAATTTTACATGTTTGGGTGGAGATTCTGCATGTTTGGGTGGAGATCCCTAGTATAACAGTATTTATTTTGGAAAAAATTATATTTATTTTTGATAGTCTAATTGATCCAGTTTTCTAGCGCAAACCACAGAAAAACCCTGAAAATCTTGAAGGGTAAAAACATCATCAAGGGATCTCCGCTATTGACTTCTACATGACTTCTACATGCTTTTTGCAGATTCCAGGAATAATAAATCTCGAAAAAGATCTTGAGTTTTTTTTATAAATAACCCCCTAAGAGTTAAAGGGGGAAGATAGTGTCAAGAATGGGTCTTCAGTAGAGTCGGGAGTTTAGAATAACAATTTTGCATGTTTGGATAGAGATCCCTAGTACAACAGTATCTATTTTGGAGAAAATTATATTTATTTTTGATAGTGGTTGCAGATTTTACCATAAGTCTAAAGAAGGAGTTACAACAGGAGAGTTAGATGCTGACGTAAGGCCTTATTTACTAACACAGAGGCAACTTTTCGCAGCAACTCAACGCATACAATCAGCATTAAGCATTGACCAGGCAAATGCAATTAAAATAATTAAAATAACCTTTTGGTTGCAAAAAATGCAAAGGTGCATTTAATTTAATTTAAATAAGTAAAGGGTCACTTAATTAGGACAAGTTTTATTTAAAAAAAATAAATAAATAAAAAGAGCTGTATATGCCGGTAAATGTGTATTGCATCAGAAGCAGTACTGCAGTTTATTCATGTTATTGTGTTACTGATTCTTAAATCTGGATACCTTTTGGGACCTGATGAGGGGTACACCTAAATCCCTTAACAAAACCTATTCATGACATTTAAATAAGGCGCAACCATACAGAGACTTTGCACTCCTCCTCTGTAACGATTAAGCTTGTGAATTTGTAGAAGGGAAATATGTTTAACCCACACATGTATTTAGCACACACGAGGACATGTTGCTGTATTGTCTGTGTTGCCTGTTATCCTCCAATTGCTGAAGAGTGAATCTTTCATCAGCATATCAAAGGACCGTGAACATGGAGGAGTTTGTCAAGGATTCCGGAATATAAAAAAAAAGGTAAAAAAGAAAGTACAGTCTGTTCTTATGGAAAAGAAAGAGAGGAACATGTGCTCCATGCTCAGATTTAATGAGCTTCTCCTCCGTTCTCACTAGATTCTCCTAAGGTTTGGGAAGGAGGAATGTAATAGAAGCCAGAGTCATGAATATTACATAGAGTTACTTTTTTACTATCTGAGAGACAACGTCCCCTTTCCTCTGTCTCACTAGAATTGCCCCAGGCTCAATCCCTTGTTCGCTACAGTACAACTGTGTAAGGATTTTTTTGTAGGGATTTTTTTTAAGTCATTATAATAATACATTAGCAATTTCATGGCAAAAATTGTGTTACTCTGTGTGCCAATGTCTGGGAAGTTTTGACAAAATAATTTAAAAACTTTAGCAACTATCTGAATAATATTTGCATTGAGGAAAGAGAGAGACAGCTCCATGTATTGCTTTTACAGCTTTCATCTGTTGAAGGGGCGAATTGAGATGTTTTTGATCAACACTTGTATGAAAGCATGGTAGACATTGATCACATACAGATAGGAAATTCTTCCTCTGGAAGTTGTCGATCAACTACAGCAGGGGTCCTCAACTTTTTATTTACCCATGAGCCACACTTGGGGCAGATTTATTTCGGGTTGGATTGTGTTTTCCACAAATAAATCGGCTTTTCAAGGGTATTTTTGAGTCAAAAATGTATATTTCAGGTAAAAAAAAAAAACCTCTAGTGGAAATAGCTCTAATCAGAAAATACACCATCTAAAACCTGTGTTGGTCATGTAGAAGTCAATGGCAGAGGTCTCTTGATCCATTTGAAGATGTTAATAGTCTTCATGATGTTTGAGTTTTTTTTGTGGGTTTCACTGGAAAACTCCAGGGGAAAACTCGATCAATTTGAGTTGGTAACCCCAACTTCCCTGATTTGAGTTTTTTACATTTGAGTTTTTTCTTCAAGTAGAAACCATTTGAGTTGAGGTCATTCAAGGTCTAAAAAAAGCTCACATAAGCTCTAAAATTCAACCTTCGATAAATAACACCATTAAATGTAAAAACTGTTGCTACACAAGCAAGAAAAAATTCCTTGGGGATGCCAAATAAGGGCTTGATAGTCCCACGTGGACTAATAAACTGCAGGAGCCTCTTTTGGAGTAAACCTGTTTCTTTATGCCTCCAAAACTTAAATTTAAGCAAGGCATTTTAAAATGGGCACTTATTATGAGTCAGCTGGGATCAACATCAATGGCAGTGGAGAGCAACATGTGCTCACGAGCCACTGGTTGGGGATCACTGAACTAGAGCTTGCATCTTCTGAATGATAATGCAGTAACTTTTTCTCTCCAGTACTTTATAATCTCACAACAGTAATAGTTCTGGTTCAGTCTACTAAAAATATGCCTTGTACTAAATCACACAAAAAGCACTGGAAATTGTGTGCATCCCATATTGAATCCTGGGTTTGTTGCATCCTTATGATGTATAGTGGGAACTTTTGGCTGGAAGTTGTAGATCAACAAACGACTGCTTTCTAAACTAAGGTCTGTTGGGCTTAATGAAGTCGTTTGCACATGGATAGGAAACTGGCTACAGGATCGGGTACAGAGGGTGGTTGTTAATGGGACATTCTCTACTTGGAGTAAGGTTCTTAGTGGGGTCCCTCAGGGCTCGATATTGGGTTCACTTTTATTTAATTTGTTCATTAATGAATTAGGGGAGGGTATTGTAAGTAATGTATCAGTGTTTGCAGATGACACAAAACTATCAGCCCAATTAATTCCATCCAGGATGTGGCACTTGCAACATGATCTTGACAAACTGGCAATCTGGGCAGCTAAGTGGCAAATGAGATTCAATGTTGATAAATGTAAAGTCCTGCACCTGGGATGTAACAATATCCACTTATACCCTTAGTGGGACTGCACTAGGCAAATCCATAATGGAGACGGAGCTTGGAGTCCTTGTAGATAATAAACTTGTCTGTAGCAAGCAATGGCAGTCAGCAGCATCAAGGGCAAATAAGGTCTTGAGCTGTATTAAATGGGGCATGAGGGGGTCATTGTTCCACTGTATAGAGCACTGTTAAGGCCCCATCTAGAATATGCCGTACAGTTTTGGTCTCCATCACTCAAACAGGACATTATTGTATTAGAGAGGGTACAGAGAAGGGCAACTAAGCTGGTAAAGGGAAAATCTTAGCTATGAGGAAAGACTGGCCAAGTCAGGGATGTTCATGCTGGAGAAGTGCTTAAGGGTTAATATAATAACTATGTATTAATATGCTTTAAAAACTGCAAAGAAAATACTTTAACACAGAACAAGGAAACTTTATTATAGTAACCATGCTAATTAATTTAAAAGTATATTCAAAATGTTGCCATTTGGCTGAACTCTTGATGTCTTAAAGTCAACCATAATGGTAACATGGTTTTGATGTGTGTGCCTGGAAGAGTGCACCAGACAGAAATGGAATATCATTCAGGATACGAGGACAAGCCATAAATAAAATACTGTAAAATCATGCTCATTGTTTTTTCATCCTTGGCTCTTTATGAACTTTATTTGTTGGGTTCTCCCTCCAAGGGAAATTGATTTATGTTTAAACAAAGCCAGGCTTTTAAAAACCAACGGTGAAATCCAAACATGAAACCATTAGCAAAAAAGAAAAACAGTAATAACATATACTCAGTAAGTGATCAGAGACTATAAATTCCCTTGCTCTCAGGCATAGGGGTGAGATAGCAGAGGTCACAGAATTGTGAAGTCGAGCTGTGTATGCCTTAGGCCTGGGCTTACCTTTTCTCAGATTCAAGGCTATGAGAGTAGAACAAGTTTTCTAGACCATAAAGGTCATTTCCCCTGTGGAACTGTGTCCTATTTAATAGCTACACACTAACAAACACTTTAAGTGGCTGTGACTTACTCATTTCTAATCCCGAAGCTCTGATGGTGTGAAGTTAGGAGCATTCCTGGAGCTTTACAGAAAATTGCAGTGGAAGGGAGTTGTTAAAAATGAATAATCAGCATTAGCAACAGTAGGACAAGGGCTGCAAATGCGAATTTAGTTATCCAGTCAGATAAATGACAAAAATATTTCAGTGAAAATAAATTATAATGGCAATTTTTGCTTATAAGAGCCATATATGGAAACATGAAGACTTTTGCAGAGGTAATTTATGTCTGCAATATTGATGTGTTGACCAGACCACAAGCAGAACAGGGGAGTTTACCCCCAGTTGGGCGGGTTCAGGTTGAATTTGGGAGACCACTGCAGGTTAGGGTTTGGTTGCTGGTCAGACTTGGGAACTCCTACTCCTAAATATTCCCTGTCCTGAAACCAGAAGCACATACAGAAGTATAGTACAGAGCATGAAGATACACGGGTTGAGTGCAGGACCTAAAATGGGAATATTTTGCTTGTTAGGATCATGTGTGGGTTAAAGTTTCAAGGTTTAAGGTTTTGAGGGTTAGACTTGGGTGCAGTTTGAGTATTTCCTGATCTAGGCAGTGATCACTATGATCACTAGTGCAGTGAGCAAAGTGTGATTTTGAGTGCATTGGTCATGTTTTTCCCCCCCGTTTTCATTGCGGTTGGAAGGGGCTGTGCACTTGATGTGAAGTGTCCTTGAGGCTGTCATTGGTGAACCCTCCACCACAACTAGAACTGTAGGTTCCTGCTGGATACAATCTCTGGAGACTGGAAAGCGTTGATGACTCATTATCAGTTGTCCATTGACTCCATTCCATTTTGGTGACACCTCACTAGTTTCACAAACTTTTACATGAAGCAAATTGCCCTTGAGTTTGCTCATTACTAGTTGCCAGCAGAGTCAGACTGGGGCATCTGGGTCCCACCGAGGATGACTTCAAGGGCCCTCTTCCTTGCACCTGCCCTCCCTATTCCTTGCATGCCCTGTACCATTTATCTCCTGAACTTTACACCTGTCATTAGGGAGAGGGGATGGTCCAGGCAGGGGAGTGGGCCTGGTCCCTGGCGAAGGGCAGGCCTGGATCTGAATCCTAGGTGTGGAGCAGGCCTGAGTCTGGATGATGGAACTGACCTGGTTGGGGACCACTGGGTTTTTTCCTGAACAAATAGAGTGGATTCAACCAGACTGTTCAATCACTTCCGTCCAATGAAGCCAAGAGCACATAGGAAAAGTAGTGATGAACTTTAGTCAGACGCAGTGGGTTGCTGCAAAATAAGTGCTTTTATTGAACACTACATTTTTTGGGCATAGCTCTTTATCAAGTGTGATGAAGACGTGATAAAGAGCTATGCTCGAAACATGTAGTGTTCAATAAAAGCACTTATTTTGCAGCAACCCACTGCGTCTGACTAAAGTTCATCACTACTTTTCCCTTGGGTTTTTTCCTGGTGTCTAGCCATCCCAATATGACACTGGTTGCCAGCTTCACCTCAAGATTGCAATGCAAAATAATATAAAAATACCTTCTGTGTTTCTGTTTCTATTTTGTTGTAGTTTTCATCGCTTCAGACTTCAGTGGCTATGAAACAGTAGTGCGAAGATAATTCCATGTTTTCAAAGGCAGGAGTTATGACAATTCCTTGTTTATATATGCCAATGATGGTGTTGAAACCTCTAATCAAAAATGCCTGTGCTCTGTCACATCTAACTCTTCTATTCCGATAAACTGTTTTGCCGTGCTACATTTCAGCTGAGCGTACATATTTCAAAGCCCTTATCTGGAAAGCGTACAAAATATTCTTAGCACATTTGCTGTGGCTTACCGAGTTCTCCAGTGTAATGTGAAGGCATCCTTATTAACTGTCGTTATGGGTGTAATAATCCTACAGAAAGGCGCGCACGTCTAGCCTTATAATGGGAAACTCAACCACAAACCACAGCATGTTTAATGTTTTCTTGTATGCAACACTGACACAATTGCATTACACAGTAGATGGACATTAACCTCAGTGGCCCCTGATGGTTTGTCTGGACTGCTATGTTGTGTTATATGCAGTTGGGTCAAGATAATGTCACAGCTTATGGTGCCCATAGAACTTTAGATCACCCTTTTACCTTCAATCCTTTTTTTTTCCGTCCGTGTCTCTTTCATGTTGCCTGGTATCATTAATACATATAGGGGCAAATTTACTTACCTCCGAAGTTGCGCCAGTGTTGGCTTCACCGCACTTTGCCAGGCAAAGTTTCTCCAGGGTGCAGCTAATTCACTAAAATCCGAAGTTGCGCTCCGGGAGGCGAAAGGTAGCAAATTGCGCTACCGTTAATTCATCAAACAAAGCAAGTTACGCCAGCGTTTTTTGGGACTTACTTTCAACTTTTTTTGAAGCAAGCCCTATCTACTATATTGCACTTCGCCTGGTCTGAGGTGGCGAAGGCAAATCTGGCACAAGAGGTAACGTTCAGTAAAATGCGCAAGCTAGTGAATTGGCATAGTTACATCCCTTCTCCATAGCGCAACTTCACCTGACATAAGGGTGCGAAGTAGAGCTAAAGTAGGTCCACTTCGCTAGTGAAATTACGCCAGCACCCGTTAGTAAATCAGCAAAATAACGAGATGATGTCACACTGGCGGATTTGCACTAGCATTAGCCGCTTTGCGCTTTAGTGAATCTGCCCCATAGTTTTTTGCTAATCTTTTAAGATGTTCTACATAAGAAACAAACAAAAATATATTAAGACTATCAAATTGTTCTTGATTTCATGAGCGGTAGTTCCTATCATTGGCCAGTCCTTTATGAAGCCAAGGTTGTGGGTGACACTTTATGCACAATTTCAGTGGAAATGCTAAAGTTATAGCATCTCTTTTAAAATATTAATTTGTTAACACACTGAATCTTAAGTGGTTTGCCAGAATATTCCCAATATCTATACCCAAGGGAAATGCTCATATGTATTCACTCTCTCTAGGTGGAAAATCCAGGGCAATGGTTGACTTCTTCCAATATTACTATCACAAAAAAATACCTATTACCTAACTGTTAGTTCTGTCCTACTAATTTCTGCAGGGAAAAAATGCAGATGTAGGATAGAGAATAAATTGCACTAGTAGCTGCTCGTTGTATTCCTCACTCTGGAATCCACTCCACTATGCCAATGCCTCTTTCAACACCAATCCACATGAATTATTGCTTTAATTCATTTGTGGTTTGTGTCGGGCTCTGGTTAAGGTGACCAATACACTTACATCTAAATGGAGTGGGGGAGCAGGGATCATGTCAATGCTGAAAATAAGACTATTAGTCCTATAATTTAGGGAAAGGGCTGGTTGGATTATTCTGCCATGTTTGGGTTAAGGAAATATATCACCCAGCTTAGTGGTTAACACCAGTACCTAGATTCTTCTAAAAATGAGACATTCTAGGTATATTTATATATATATAATCCCTTTCCTGTAGCACACAGTTGACCTAGGCACCTTTGAGGTGAGGCTGCAAACTGCAAGAAACAGGTGCAAAGTGATCCAGGGATAAGGTAGGAGATACAAGAAGCAATGGAGCCCTTTTTCTTAAAGGCTTAAGTATAGAGCTTTGGTGAGTCCTTCAATATGTACCAAATATTCAAAACCAAAATCTTCAATATAATATATATAACAAGTCTTAAAATATTCAAGAACAACAAAGACTTGGGCTCTAAGCTTGCCAGCACATATGCAGGTACCCATACAAACTGAGCCCTACACTCTTTTGATTCTGGTGTATACTGCCCATTTAACCAAAAAGTGTACATATATATAACCATCATCAATGCTGTACAAGGCAAATGTACTTCAGCACAAATGTCATTGAGACCAACATTCCATACAGTGACATGGACTTTTACATTTTGCTCCATCAATTGCTTCTTCTGCACCTCCATCATATGTTTCTTCTGTGACAATAAAAGATACACTATACAGTATATGCAAAAGTACGTGAACCTGCCTGTCAAACAACTCATTCCATAACCAAGTACATCAATATGAAGCTGGTCCTTTAACTATCTTATGGAGAAGTTTTTCACTAGATACTGGAACATTGTTGGTGGAATTTGCTTTAATTCACACATTAAGGTTGAGCGATCAGGCCTGGCTTTCGGTTGGCATTCCTGTAGGTCAGTGCTCTGTGCAGACCAGTCAGGTTCTTCCACTTCCATCTCTGAAAACTAGTTATGTATGGACAGGGTCAGACTGGGCCAGCAGGACACCAGAGAAAAACCCAGTGGGCTACGACCCCTGTGTGCCCCACTGACCCAGACCCGTTCCATGCATTGCTCCTTGACCTCCCCTAGGGGCCTGCATCAAGTTGTGCCAAGAAGAAAAAAACAAGTTATGGATCTTACAAATGGTCCTAATCCTGCTGAAACAAGAAAGGACCTTCTACAAATTAGGAATTTGCCAAAAATCACATTTGATGATGTTAAGGCACCTCTGTCTTGACAAAGCGTGTGGCTTTGTCAAGACCGCCGGGAGCGCGAAGAGACACGTCTGCTCCCGGCGGCGTAGAATCAAAGATGGCGGCGCCCAGACGGCCCACGTGGGCGATGACGTCACTGCGGCGCCAAATTCCACTATAAAAGGGCGCCCAGGACGCCAGAATGGCGCCCAAGAATAGGATTCGTCTGCCAAGATCCTGGGTTCCTGTTTCCTGATTCCTGCTCCTAGCCTGTTCCTGTTCCCAGCCTGATTCCTGCTCCCAGCTTGTTTCCAGCTCCCAGCCTGATTCCTGCTCCCAGTCTGTTTCTAGCCCCCAGCCCATTTCCTGCTCCTGCCTTGGTTTTGACCCTCTGCCTAAACTCTTGATATTTGATCTTGATCTGCCTGCCTTTGAACTCTTGCCTGGACTCTGACCATCCGCTTACTTAACCCTTTGGATACCGCGACCTTGCTCCCTCAAGAGGGCTTCCTCCTTGATCCTGACTACCTCCCTGGAGGGAGCTCCCGGCTCCCTGACAGGCTTTAATTGACAATTCCAATAATTATAGATAACATTCTGATAATTTTGGCCAAATAGTGTAAAAACATATCAATAACATTAATTCATGGATCCTTAAGTTTCATTTGCTAAAGGCCTCATTAACATGTACTGTACATTGCTGTAATTAACAAAGCAGTCGTTTTTTTGTGAGATGAAACTTAAAATGTTTGCTAACTACATTAACATGAATCTGCCTACACTTTAATGCGGCTTCCTAATGGGCATGCTTAATTTTATTAACAGAGAACACAGCTTGCTTGACATAATGTATAAACTTTAGATTTATAATTAATTGCAGATGACACAGCAGCGATGACTGTCAGTTATTTAGCGGCTGTATTACATCTAAGTATACGGCTACCTTCTAAATATGTATTTTAATTAATTATCATGTTAGGAGACGAATGATGAATATTTATTGTAGCAACATGCATTAAGATGTATTATCTCTTGGACTCCCGACTTTGCAGAAAAAGCTAAAAGGATATTTTTTAACTTATTCATACTGCAAGAGGGGAATACGGAGTTTTAGAGTATTTTAGGCACAATCAAAGCATTTTCTATTCATCTCACTATACCACATGCCTTTATTTATATATTTATCAAGTGAAGTTAGAGGTCACCATAGTCCTCTAGAGTGAAATTCTCTCTCCATTTATTTCTATGGGATTTTTTAAAAGAGTATTTATCAATGGGTGAAAGAAAAGTTCATCCTTTTATAAATACGCCTTTCAAAATCCCATAGAAATGAATGGATAGTGGGGGAATTTCATTCTAGAGACTGTGGCGATCTCTAACTTCACTCTTTGATAAATATACCCCACAGACTCCTTATCCCTCCCCTATAAGCTGCCATTGGAGTGTTCTAGTGCCACCCACTGCTTGAGTCACATACTCCTTATTCCTCCCCCTGTTAGCTGCCATTGGAGTGTTCTAGTACCACCCACTGCTTGAGTCACGGACTTCTTGACTCTCAACATGTAAATTGCCATTGAAGTGTTCTAGTCCCTCCCACTTCTTGAGTCACAGACTCCCTTCACCTCCTTCTATAGGCCTTGAGACAATTTATTAAAGCCAGTGACGCCCAAAATAGGACAAATTGATGCAATTTCTAAATTGGTGTCCTCAAGCTTTTGTTGTCTAGCGTCCCACTAGCAGGTGAAGTTACTGGGAGTTGTAATTCAACAGTTGAAGAGCAGCAGTTTTGCCTTACCTTTGCCTTTGTTTTCTAAAGGGGATCTCCATCCAAGCACTGTTTTTGCACAATACAAGAGAATACAGTTATAAGCAACTTTTAATAGTCATTGGCAAATTGAACCCGTTTCACCAAAAATTTGTGAATGGCCAAAATTCACCAACCACATTGAAGTTAATGTCCATGTGACAATTGTTTCAATACATTGCTCATTTATTCATTAAATTTTAAAGTTGTTGATAAATGTGGTTGCAAGAGGTGCAATTGTTTCTCCCTTTCTATTCTATGCTATCCCTTTCTATTTCTATTCTAGTTCCGGCATAAGACAGTTCTCCTCCAGGTCTGTTGTCTCTGCTAACTAGTATTGGGCAGTCAGAACTAGGAATGCAGAAAATATAAGCAACCAGACAGCTTTCAATAGAAATTACATTTACAAATAACCTAGAAGGTCTCATGTACAGCATTATAAATATGCATGGGGATCGGGTCTGATCAGTGAGATGAAATGCAGTAAGAATACTTTAAATGCAATAACTTATTCATACCCAACAGGCAGCTCGCAATAAAAAAATGTCTATGTAAAATACCCTATATCCAGCCATTCTATCCAGATGGTACGGAAACAGAATTAAATCAATATATTGTGTCCGTAATTACTACTTCTGCTCTGGCGCATACAAGAGTCTGTTAGTTTCACAAAAACAACTGGAATCCTATTCTGTTGCCTTTCTATGGTGCTCATCAGAGCTGTCTCACTAGGTTATAGAGGGGGTTGATACACAAAAATGGTGATATCAAACAATGGGCGAGGGAGGTTTTGTTCCTGGCGCCAAACCTGCTTGACAATTGTGTTGGCTTTCAAAATATGATAAATAAGGAAATTACATCATCATCATTCACTAGTGAAATGCACCTAAAAAGTATTTGAGACCTTTGATTATGTACAGAAAGACAGCTCAGGTCTAAGGTCAGCCTGAACAAGAATGGGAATTGGAAATATCCGAAGCTGTAGCTCATTATGCTGTATGTGAATCCTGTCTGATATGCTCAAAGAGCTATCGACTTTGATAAATGTGCTTAGGTTTTACTGATCCTCTGCCCTTCCATGTAGACTACATATGTATAAGTGCATATTATAATAATACTGTGGTACAGCAGCCATGCAAGGTGCATACAAATACCTTTTTATAGAGTCCCTTGTATTCAATGTGTATTAACACTGCAGTAAAGCCGGTTTATGGGATGCTATCAACTGGCAAACAGCTGGTCAATGTAATTTGTCCAAAGGCACCGGCTGTCAGCTGCTCGATTGTAGCTACTGCCACAATTACTCTTAACTGCCATGTGCCCTCAACTTCCAGCAAAATAATGTCCCCTTAAAGAAACAATGAATGTATTTGAGAAGTTTCTCAAGAAATGTTGATGGTATGAAGAGATATTGGCCAAGGTGCCTCCAAGAGTCGCCTAATATATAGAGACAGAGACATGGGAAGGTGGGTTGTAAGAGGCTCATAGAAAGGTTTAGCAAGACTTGACCTGGTTACTTACCTTGTGAGGCATGAATGTCCTTTAAATTATATTCTTATAAGCAGTGCTTTGTTATGCTATCAGTTATAATCAGAGTTTAACTCTGTACTTTAATAAATAGTGACTTTATTCACTATATAAAGCCCTTGAGCAGACAAAAGGGTAAAAAAAATCCTTGTAGGCCCAAATCCAACCCAAAAACCTCCAGCTGGACATCCCTGTTATATATAGTTTGTGTGCTAACCAAATATGCTGAAAACTGTGTTGGTTTGACATTTGGAACAGAAACGGGGTACAAATACCAGTGACATCTCATCAATCAAGGCAATGTACCCACCTTTGACAGGAGGATCATAACAAATCCAATAATTCTGGGGGAATATTTTTACAGATTGAATGAATTAACATTGACAGGACTGACATATCCTGAGATATTCCATTGTGAATCCCTAAAATTAACCCCTGCAGCTACTTTTTTGGTGCACATACAGTGGAATGACACATGTTGATTTGAAATTCTTTTGGGATAAAAATGAGTGTATCACCATTTATATACTGTTAGGGGCAAATTCATCAAGGGTCGAATTTCGAGGGGTTAAATCCCTCGAAATTCGACTGGGGAATAGAATCGAATAGGCAATTCGGGCAAATTTACGCGCTGGCGAATAGTCGAATTGGCGAATAGTCGCCAGGCGAATAGGCGCTCGATCGAATATTCGCTCTAAGGATTTTCATTCGATCGAATGCCTTTTTATTCGATCAAAAACTTGGAAAACAAGCCTATGGGACTTTCCCATAGGCTTTTAAAGCAATTCAGTAGGTTTTAGGTGGCGAAGTAGGCAGTTGAAGTATTTTTAAAAGAGACAGTACTTCGACTATCGAATGGCGAATAGTCGCTGTGTTTTTGCACTCGATCTATTCGAATCATTCTACTCAGGCGAATTTACGCCAATTCGATAGTCGAGGAGCACAAAAATTCGAAGTTTTTTTTACTTCGAATCCTTCACTCAAAGTTAGTGAATCAGCCCCTAATTGTTCCCATTTTGGACATAGATCCTTAAAAGTGAGTCCCAAATGACAATGTATTAAAGAACCTCCACTGAAGATGCTAAGTAATGGCCCCAGTTGTGTCACAGTTAGCCACTATCTGGCCATCATTAGTGATCATTAATGGGAATCTGAATTATAGATATTATTCACTCTGGCTCTATGAGCAATACCACTGCTTCTCAGTGTCTTGTCATCTGTCCCAATTGTTGTTGCTTTTAAACTTCATGTACATCATTATCCTCCTCCCATCATTGATTTATACACATAATATAAACGTGTGAATATTATCCAGCAAAACTTCAACATAGATTTAATTTCCCTCTAGACTGCGATCGTTTACATCCAGGCCAGTAGCTGCTAATTGTGCTAATTATGCTCTCCTGTCTGGTCCATAATCCCCAGATGGCAATTTCAGTTCAGGTTCTCAAATATATGATGCAGTTTCAAAAATACATATTTGACGATATGCCATCAAATATTCACTTAAAAATGAAAATACTTTTTTTTTCCTGGTCGTGTGCTTCTTTGCTGTAGCTTAAGCATGGATTTAAAGAGCATTATTATAAACAAGCAAAATGGTAAGTATCATTTACTTTTAATTTGGAAAATGTTAAGTCAACAGAATGTGTCAAAAACATGTAGGAGGGGAAAAGTTTTGTAAACCTTTAGGTTTGTTAGTTTCCCCAGATGGGTTATTAGCCTTGGCTTGGATCCTAAATACAGTTGAGATACAATTGAATTGAGTGAAAGGTATTATAAAAGGTAATTATAAAAATGGAAGTAAATGTGCTCCACTTCTTTGCTTCCCCCAATGACTAGAGGAAGTACTGTGGTGCTCCGTAAGGCCTGGAACGGAGAAATGTTCCAAAATAGGACACAAAGTTGGCTTTTGCTATAGTAACTGCAGGAGTGAATAATCAGGGTAAGTTAGTAGAGCAGACAGAGACTCCAATGAGGCGACTAGGAGGGTTAGTTTCCTGCAATGGCAAGGCCACCAGGTTGAGTGTTCAAACTGTTAAGTTCAGGGATAGAGAGATCATTAGAGTGCGGGACCACTGTGAGATTCACCTATAATGAGTATTGTGCAGGCAATACTACCTCTGGGGGTTGTGAACACTAAGGCAACTTCGCCGCTCTTCGCCGCACTTCGCCAGGCGAATTTTCGCCAGTGCTCCGCAAATTCACTAAAATGCGAAGTTGCGCACAGGGGTAGCGTAAGTTTGCGAAGTTGCGCTAGCGTTGATTCGCTATATAAAGCAAAGTTGCGCTAGCGAAGGCTAATTTGCATACGGCGCGAAATTCAAATTTCAATGGAGGAACACGTATCAGCACTACAAATGCCTAGAAAACCTTCAAATCTGCAAATAAAAATGTTATTTTGCCCTACACATGTGCCCACTGTCTAGGTAAGTTGCCATGAGTCAGGAAAAGTAGGGGGGAGGAAGGTGAGCCCCAAAAAAATTCGATCTTTTTCAGCCTATCACCCAGCGTTTTTTGGGACTTAGAAAAAATTTTGACTTTTTTTGAAACAATCCCTATCTACTCTATTGCGCTTCGCCAGGTCTGAGGTGGTGAAGGAAGTCTAGCGTAAAAGGTAGCGTTCAGTACACTGCGCAAGTTAGTGAATTTGCGTAGTTTCGTCGCTAGCGAAAATTCGCCTGGCGTAAGGTTGCGAAGTAACACTAGCGAAACTACGCCAGCATTCTTTAGTGAATTTGCGCAGTAGCGAAAATGCCGAACGCTAGCAAAAAAACGCTAGCGTTCGGCGCTTTGCGCCTTAGTGAATTTGCCCCTTACCTTTGAGTATCCACTGAATGATTATTTTTGGAAGCATTTACTGATTGATATTGTAACGTGAAGTCAGCAACCCACCATTCTTAAAGTGTATACACTGGTCCAATTACATGAGTCATCTGTTTTTAAAGAACCACTGGCACCCAAGTTTGTTTGAAGAGCCTGTATATTGGTTGAGATACAGCATAGTCAAGCCTTACTTCAATAGCTAAGTGAAGGCTTTTGTACTACGTGCTCTACTAGAAGTTGCCGGGGGTTGAGTCCCTTTGACCAGACTCAAAGCTACTTACCTTAAGTCATATAGGATATTAACACACAGGGGGCGAAAAAATGTCCATGGTGCCAATACCTTACAAAGAAGGTGATGGGGCTCCCTGAAACAGATGTAATCTTAGAGCACTGCACTGAACTGATGTGTGCATGATACCAATGCTGCTAGACTGACCTGATCTGGCTAAAGACTTCTCTCTGAATTTCAATATGCTTTAGACTCCCCAGGTATGGCTACTTACCTTGACATACTGAAGTCTAAGGGTAATGGCACATTGGGAGACAACATGTCCAATGTGCCATTACCCTAAAGGCATGGTGATAGGGCTCCCTGAAACACATGTAATCTTACTATCTGCTCACCCCCTATACATGGAATGCTAGGAAGCCTGTGCAGCCTGTCAAATATATTCACAGCATCAATAACCCAGTGGTGTAGGTTCTATAGTACTTCCTGATCTATTTAGTTATCCATGTTCCATTTTGAGGTTGAGATTGCCATTTCACCCCGTTTCTCCCCAATTGAGGTTGAACTGGCATTTAACTAGCTGTAGGTCCTGCTGAGCCATTAACTTGATGGTTATATGTTAATGTTCAAACTAATATACTGTTGCATCCCTAAACAATTGCTTTATGTCTATGCCAATAGTAAAGGGTCTATTTATACATTTTCAAGATGTTTTTTTTTTCCTGGGAAAACAAAACACAAATATTTTTAGGATTTATAAAAAAAAAAAAAACTCAGAATTAGAATGGAACAATTTTTGTAGATGTACAGTTGCCCTTGAGGAACCATCTCAAATGCGTATTGGCCCCCAATCTCTATTCTCAATGTTGGTTCATCAGACATCTGATTAGTCTGAAGGGGAGCATTGGGGCTCATCCCAAATTGCAATGGGACATGCAAATACCACTCTGATGCTGATTTTTGGACCAAAACAAGAGCCGAACATGTGCCCTTGCTTTTATAAATGAGACCTTAGATATTTCTCTCCAACTTGAGATGTTTTCATATTCCTTCATTTCATCCTTTCCCTCATCTTATTCATGTTCTGACATTTGTTTGCCTTCCTTGTGTATTCCGTGTTCTATTTTAGCCGTTCCCATTGCCCTTTTGCAGATTCTGCTTCAAAAAAATGTTAAGCAACGCGTCTGTCCTATGCGCAGAATATTTTTCACGCTCAACTTCTCTTTATTTTGTTCCTGCTTGTCCTTCTGATATAAAAACCCACAGAAGTTTCATCTTGTTTTGCTGAGATTTGTTCCCCCCGTTCACTGTCGACGGAGAAGTAAATTTATGCAGCCGCTATTTGGAGAGAGCCCATTCCTCCTCTGCCTTTTTGCTTTGAAGATTTTTAAGACCCGTTATTGTTTTCTAATGATGCTTTTAACAGCATGAAATCCACTTCTTCTAAAATTAAGTGCTGCAATGTGATCCCATATAACAATGTTTTTTTTTATCATAAAATTCAACATGAAAGAGGATTATGATTATTATTTCCCAGATGCTGCTTTCTTCTAAATGTAATATTTTCTCAGCTTTACTTTAGAACCCCCCCCCCCCACATCATACATAAACAAGTACAAATATATCACCAACTTTACTTTTTGTTTCCTGAATATCAAAATCTTCTCCAAGTGATGTTCATATGAAATAGGTTAATAATATATTTATTCAGGAGAAAGCCATGGGCAGGCTTGCAGCCATTGTATGAAGAATTGCCAGTACCAATTACTTACAGGTGTAAAATTGCTAAGGGACATGATATAGGGCACCTACATACCACCTACATCTCACCATATAAATATCTGAGAATAATTTGGAGAGTGCATATTTTTGGGTACAACATTGAGCAAGATGTTAAAGTGCAAAAAAACCAGGAGCACTTTGCACTTTGTCTTGAAAGAGCACCCAGCTATACAAAATGAATCCCTCAAATTTGCCTTGAGCCAATGAGCTCCCTGTTACAGTTAGGCCCATAAATCTTTGGACATAGACACCCTTTTTCTAATTTTGGTTCTGTACATTACCACAATGAGTCCTCCCAATCAATTTGACTGCATTTAGCTGGATTTGAGCAGACAGTGTCTCTGAACATCTCCGAATTTATTTGGCTGCTTCTGTCCTATGTCACATGATGGATAAACACTAGTGTCCAAGCCACTGGCAGCCATGCACGCCCAAGCCATCCCACTGCCTCCCAAATGTTTTATACATCATGTGCTATGCTTTGGATCATGAGCTGTTCCACACCTTCTCCATACTTTTTTCTTGCCATCATTCTGGTAGATGTTGATCTTGGTTCATCTGTCCAAAGTATGTTTTTCCAGAACTGTGCTGGCTTTTTTAGATGTTTTTTTAGCAAAGTCCAACTGCAGCCACAACTGCAAAAAAAAAATAGATGCCACATACTAACCATCCATTTGAGGTACTTGTCTCTCCATGCACTTTGCCATAGTTGCACTCCAGTTCCAGTGTCTCCATTCCACCTCCTCTTCCAAATCATACAAAGTGCACCTATTGATTTATACCTGTGAGCCAAATTCAAATATAAAACGAGTGGGGGAGCAACACAAGCATGAAAAGAAGTCCCTGGGTGTCATATATGGGTTGTGATTGCCTATTTTGCAGCAGCTCTACAGACAGGTAGCCTACCAGCAGTCCATCTGGTTTTTATTCAACCAAAACATTCCTCCAAGCTGGAAATTCAATAATAAGCACCTGATTTTTGGCCACTGGGAGCAACATCCAATGGGTTGGTGAGCAATATGTTACTCCCAAGCCACTGGTTGGGGACTACTGATGTAAGGGAACCTGGAAGTGTGGACTGTGTCAATAGACAAAGCAGACTTGTACCCAGTGAATAGTGTTCAAACATCATAATAACAGTGAGAGTGAGAAACAACCGAATCCCTACAAAGCTTAGGATGCAACTGTGTCCAGATCCTCAGAACACACACCCACAATTGCTTTAATTTCCACAGCCTGGGTTCACTCTATAGACTGCATCAATGAGGCTAACACAAAAATGCGATATGCTGCAATGATGCAGGAATTATGGGAAAACACTATGAATTCTGGTTAAAAAACATGGCAAATTCCATATAATATTGCACACTGCACAATGTGGTCATGAATAAGCTTTTAATGTCCTATTGACTGAAGGCTGATCTACCTAGTCCTAGTCAATGTTCTATTGCTCCCATTAGTCTAATTCCATGTACCTGACCAAAACATTTAAAAATACTCACATTTTGATATATCTGCCTCATTGTATTCTGTGTATAAACAATATTTCTGATATGGCATTTCTGATATTTCATATTTTTCTGTTTTTTTTGTTTTCAATATACAGACTCAACGCACACACACACCATTGTATCTAACAGTAAGTATAAAGTTATTTGTCTCCAACTCAGCTGCTTTTTTCTGTGGCAACAAAAAAAAAGCTTTATGTTCTTTTGATGTAAAAGAGCCCTTTTGAATATATATAGAAACCAGCTGAAATGATTCTCTAGGCTGCACTTGAATGTGAACTACTGTATTATTTGGGAAGACAGAATATGCAGCTTCTTCAAAAACAGAAAACATAAAGGGCCATAATTAAAGGGGACAATAGTTTGAATGATATTCGAGAAGAAGAAGGGCAGAAAGAAACTGTTCCAGTGATGTTGATGGAAAGCACTTGAAAAACAATTGTCTACTAGACATGTTGCTGTTGTACACTGGGACCTAATAGGGAATAAATGCTACAACTTTAGTTTGGGGTCCAGCTTTAAGAGATAACAAGTCTTCATAATCCAAAGCCTTTTTGAGGTGAAGAATTGCGGGGTTATTGTGGATCACTCTGGTTTAAATCTCTCTCCCAACCTGCATGGACTCCAGCTCCAGTTGTAGATCTTCAGCAGAAAGCTGAAGGTTGAAGGTGGCATCTAGGCAGGTTACTTGTGTCAGACCATGTTTTTGTATTTGGTTTTAATTATTCTTTATGTAATGTTTAAAAGGTATGAGCACTCAAAAAGAAATTCACTGCTGAAACTACAGACAGCTTCCAATATGGGGTTTGGATGGAAAGAAGATACCACCACCTAGATCCCTTGTTGAAAAGTCCATCAAAACAGGATTTTTGTATTTGACAGGTGTGTGTCTGTCACTTACATGAGTTTCGGTACCAACTCCCACTTTACTTTATATTTATGGTTTAAAACTCATGATACAAGGCTGATTATGCAGTTATGAGCAAATTCCACCATAAAATGGTTTTCCTGTTGACTTTTCTTGTGCAAAATACATTGGGGTCTGCATGTGTATCGTGCCAATCACCACTGATTAGTAATGAATTCAGATTCACATTACATGGCACCATAGAAACCATAGAACTGATTGCTAATCAGCACCACAGCAAAAAATTACCACATTTTGGAGCCGGCGAATTTTCACGAAACTGTGGAGAAAATTTCCCAGCGAAAAATCTGCTGCGTCAAAAAAAAGGACACGCGTCAGAATAGGCGCGTGCATAAAAATTGTCGTGCATCAAAATTATTTGGACGCCCATTGACTTTAATGCATTTGGACAAAATAGGTGCAGAAAATTACGCGCATCAAAATAATTTTGAAACCCATTGACTTCAATGCGTTTCTCAAATTTTTCTGCATTTCGCAAATTTCGCTGGAAAAACGATACAAATTCGCCCATCACTAGTTAACAGGCTTTTTTTTTTACTGTGATTTTTTTTCACACCAACTTTTTCCACAGCGACTTTTTCTGTGACAAATACATGGGCAAAAACTTACACAACCAATTTTATTGGTTGTGATGGTTTCACAAAAATAGTTGCAGGTGGCAAAATGCAGAATTGGTGAAAATTTATGTTCATTGTTACCCAGCAGCCCAGAGCCCACTAAGTATGTGTAACACAGTGAATTTCTGCATATGAATAGCGACGGGCGAATAAATTCGCCAGACACAAATTTGTGGCAAATTCCTGCATTTTGCTGCAAGCAAATTAATTCACAAAACTGAAAAATCAATCAAAAAAAAAAATTGCAGCGTGTCAAAACTATTTGGAAGCCTATTGACTTGAATGCATTTGGAACAAATATTCGCGTGTATAAAAATTGTTGTTTGCGTCATAATTATTTTGACACCCATTGACTTCAATGCGTTTCACAAATTTTTCTCAATTTCCCAAATTTCACGGTAAATTAGAGAATTTTTGGCCGAATCGGCACAGATTTGACCTTCACTTCGTATGAGTCTTCATTAAATATTTCTGGTTTGCTAAAGGTTAAAGGAATATTAGGAGTGGAAACCTTTGGGCTGTACCAACTCTCTTACCAGAATTTGCAATGAGAATTTGCTAACGTTACTGTTCATTAGGACCAAAACAGGTTATATAAGTGATTTCCGACAAAAGTTAAACCTAATTTTTTTATATCATAGATTAAATTTGTGGAGAACATATACCTGACTACAGTATATCGTTGTAATGGGCCCTCCTTAAACCACCTAGTGAATACAGCCAAATGGTATGGTCCCTCCCCAGTGCATTATGTGAGCGCTGCCAGTGTTCTGTTAATGAAAAAGTATTTCTCTTCTCCTCTGAATCATGTTGTATGTGCTCTGCTGTAGTTACTGTGTGATGTGCAGCAACTTTACTGAGTTTGCACTGCAGATAAACTAACGTTTATAGTGAAGTCCCTGCGGAGCACATGGTACATTCCAAGATGGCGGCTGTATGAGAAACCTGCCTTAGCAGCACCCCGTTACCTCCTTACTGCAAGGAGACTGTTTGTTATCTACTAATGTATTTTGTGGTGTACTGTATACACTATAAAAATCCTGTAATGTGTTTCTGGGATCTAGTAGGGATGCACGGAATCGATACCTCCCAACTGTCCCGTTTGGAGCAGGACAGTCCCGCTTTTGACAGCTCAACCCCGCAGTCCCGGCTTGTTAATGAAATGAACTGGACTCACAGCTTAAAGGGCAATTCACCTTCATTAGCAAAAAACACAGAAATGTGTTCAGACTTTCATAACCTGCCAACTTTTGTAGAATGAACATGGGAATTAGGGGTGTGGCCACAGAAATGGGCGTGGTCAAAAAATGGTGTGCTACACACGGCAACTATTTTTGTCCCTTTTACTATTTTGCAAATGTTGGGAGGAATGCAAATCCACTATTTGGGATTCAGCCAAATCCCTGAATCCTTCATGAAAGATTTGGACAACTACCAAAGTGAATCTGAATCTTAAATAGCATATGCAAATTAGGGACAGGAAGGGGAAAAGATTAAGAACTTCCTTTTTTGTGACAAAAAGTCACATGATTTCCCCTCCTGCCCCTAATTTGCTTATGCAAATTTGGATTTGGATCGGCCAGGTACGAGGATTTGGCCAAATCTGAATCCTGTTGAAAAAGGCAGAATCCTGGCCAAATCCCAAACCGAATCCTGGATTCAGTGCATCCCTAATATCTAGTAATAACTGCCTGTTGTAATGTAGGTGGGCTGGTGGCCTTGTTGTGTACATGACAGTGACAGTGTGTTTCCCTACTGTTTTACAGGGCTCCAGACAAATAATAAAGAGTTTAATAAAGAGATGAAAAACCCAAAATTCCACTGAGCCCTTTTGTCAGCAGCTGTGTGTCTATATGCTGAGCGAGTGTGATGATCCGGAGTCTGGGAAGGGCAGTGCAACAAGGCAGGTTACAAATATGAAGTGATGTCTAACAAGATCCAAGATGGAGGGCTACCGGGGGCCAACATTTAAACTCTGGATCATTAGTGTTATAGGACTGATGTGTCTCTGGGCTGGTGCAGTATGTACAGTACAGTATATTACAAAAAAAGTTTCTAGCCATTATCTTTCTAAGATTTTGTTCTCCTTTAAAAAATACTTCTAACGGACCCTACTAGTGAAGGGGGAATTTGACCCATTTTGCTTTGCCAAAAATCTGTGAAACAGCAAAAATTTGCTGAAATGCATTGAAATCTATGGGCCACTGGGGTCTATGGTCACCATTTTTGCTTGCTGAAAAATGTTGCTCATCATTATACACTACTAGTGATGGGCGAATTTATTCGCCAGGCGTGAATTTGCGGTGAATTTGTGCGATTCGCCGCCAGCGAATAAATTCGCGAAACGCCCGCGAACATTCGCGGCAAAAATTCCCCAGCGTCAAAAAATATTTTTTCGAAAAAACGGACGTCAAAAATGGGCGCCGGTGTCAAAAACGAGACGCGGGCGCCGTTTCGTGAATTTTTCGCCGTTTCGCGAATTTCGCAAATTTTTCGGCGAAGCGAAATTCGCGAATTTTTCGGTGAAGCGAAATGGCGCAAATTCGCCCATCACTATACACTACCCCAATAAACCATTGTGACTCTGAAATCCAACCAAGTCACGTAGTTGCTTATCATGGCAAACAACTACAGAGGAAGGGGTATTTCTTGGAGCCTAAGAACATGGGCAGAACCAATTGTGATTGGTATTTGGTTCCCTTTTTAGTCCAATCATTGTGTTCTGTACAGCTAAATAATACACTAGGTGAGCCATTTGTGTGGGATTTGTCCCTAAATCATTTCAATTTTGCAAATCTCTTGTGCATCAACTTGCACTGTGTTGATTTATGTTGATTTATGTTGATTTATGTTGATTTAGCCAAATCCATTGATGATTCAGAAACTAAATAAATTTAGCTCTAATGAACTCATATATATTATACAGGTATGGGACCTGTTATCCAGAATGCTTGGGACCTAGAGTTTTCCAAATAATGGATATTTCCGCAATTTGGATCTTCATACCTTAAATCTACCAGGAATTCATATAAACATTAAATAAAGCCAATATCTTAGTTGGGATCAAGTAAAAGCTACTGTTTTGTGCGAATTTTCAGGCGAGTTTCCACATTTCGCAACCGGCAAATAAATTTGCAAAACTGTCGTGAAACTGGCACGAAAATTCACCAACTTAAAAATTTTTGGAAAGGTCGCTCGTGTCAAAACCGCCGCGTGTCAACATTATTCGGACGCCCATTTACTTCACTGCCCCCATCAAAATTTAGGCGAGAGTGAGAATTAATGTGGGTGTCAAAATTGACGTGAGCATCAAAATTTGCGTTTCACAATTTTTTCACAGTTTCACAAATTTTGCGGGAAATTCACAAATTCTTTGGCAAAGCAAAACGGGACAAATTTGCCCATCACTAATTATTACAGAGAAAAAAAAATCATAACTTGGATTATTTGGATAAAATGGAGTCTATGGGAGATGGCCTTTCCGTAATTTGGAGCTTTCTGGATAACTAGTTTCCAGATAATGGATCCCATACCTGTGTCTATAAATATTCATCAACAGACAGAAATTTATAAAATATTTAGTTTTTTATGCATTTCTATTATGCATTAATAAGAATGTACATTTCTGTTGTTTTTTTTCTTTACCCATTTCCCTGTTGAAAACGTAAAACAATCGAATGAATAAATAATATTAAACAGCTGAGCCAGTCGAGTTCTGTACGTTAACCAGACAAAGGGTTTCTGCTTCGGAAGAAGGAGTTGATCAGGGGTAATGAGTCGGCTGAACATTATATAAATGTCTCTTTGTCTGGCTGCGCCAACTGGATGTCACTCCAACTGTGAGCGATGTACAAAGTGGATTTTCCGCATTTATTATTTAGGATGTGAAAACACAACACAAGGAGGGTTTTGTTGCGATGAAACACGGTACAGATGTTAGAAAGGTTGAAAATAAACATTTGTAAGATGCTTAAAGCATGAAAGGCCCTAGTTAGCTGCGTGATTGAGGCAGAGACAGCCCAGTGCAGAGAATTAGCAGTGTCTCATATACAGTCGGAAGCCTGGGGATCTGAGTCTCGCTCACTACATCTGTCTGGGCTTCTCAGAAACCAGAGAAATCTGCACATTGCACTCACATAATCCCATTGATTGGAGCCTCCTCCTCTGTCAAACCAGGCATCAAGGGCAATTCATGTTTACTGTATTATTCTGAAGACAATATAACTACTAAATACTTGTTTTAAATATAAATTTAATATCTAGATAATTAATTAATTAATTAATAAATAATAGTTGTAATTCATTTGATGAGGAAGTACATGCATGTATATAAGAATTCTGGGTTAAAGGGCATGTAAAGGCAAAAAAAATAAATCCCATTTTTACTTTCTTTAATGCAAAAGAAACCTATCTCCAATATACTTTAATTAAAAAATGTGTACAGTTTTTATAATAAACCTGACTGTATTCAGTGAAATTCCCCTTTCATTTACTGCTGTGGATAGGAATTGCCAGACGGTCCCTAACTGCTCTGCAGACAAACAATCATATTTATGAACAGCAGGGGGAGCCCCCGCCTTACTTCCCAGCCATGCAGAACTCAAGCAGCTTTGTTTGTTTCCCTGTAGAGCAGTCGGCGACTGTGTAGAGATTTGTATTGGATTTTATTTTTGCCTTTACATCCCCTTTACTGTTTCAAACTCCGGCTGCAGGGACAAAGATCATGGAGCCAGATTTAAACAGATAAACTGGGATTCTGTTTGGAGGATTATTTTGCTGCAGCCACTGGTTCTGCAGAGTTGGAGAAAGTTTGTATTAAACAATACAAAAACTATAAAATCCACATTAGATTACATGACAACACAGGACCCAGTGCAGTCTGTATATTCTGATTATTAATCAGTCTTGTTGTATCGGCTTCTGGCAGATATTATTTGACTTGTGCTGTTTTGATCATTTATGACAATCCCTAAGCAGCCCAGACCACACTGAGCATGTGCACAGTCTTAGTCTTGCAAAGATGTATAACAAAGTTACAAGATGGTGACCCCCTGTGGCCAACTTTGAAAGCATAAATCATTTGTTTGATTAGGCTTGTGGTGCAGTAAGTTTATGTTTATGTTTAGTATACAAAATACAGCATTTCTAGCCTTATTCTATTTTAGACTTTGGTTCCCCTTTAAAAACTTAACGATTTGCGTCCGATATTGAGTTTTGCACTCATAGCTGTGCCCTAAGGATGACTTTAAGAATCAGGGAATTGTTGCTCTGGCAGCCATCAGTGGTGAGTATCTTGCGCTTCTTGGATTTCTGGAATTTGTTTGTCTCTGGGAATTAAATTTACCTTTTTTTGACAAACAGCAATTAGCAAGTGGAGATGGAAGAGACCCTCAAGCAAACATTTGGCAGGGGCTGTGGAGCATAAGCCTTTATTCCATTTAAAGACATAGGGGGATATGTAATAAAACTCACTAAATGTGCCCAGGAGTGGTAACCCATAGCAACCAATCAGCAGGTAATAACTACTAACATTCAAATTCATGTTTTTTTATTTCTCTAAAAATTTGAGATTTATGATGTTTATAAAAACCTTAGAAAACACTAATACAAAACGTTGACAAGTAAAAGCAGTCGAGGTCCCATAGAAGTCAATGGGAGTTGCACTGATCCTATTGGGCTATTTTCTGAAGAAATAGAATTTTTAGAGTTTTTTTTTTATTTTTTAGAGCAGCATTTCATAAATTACATGGCATTTGTGGTTTTAGAGAAAATGAGTTTATTTATGGTTTCAGAAAACTCTAGCCCCATATTCAATAAAGGTCACTAAGTTTGCCCAGGAGCAGTAACCCATAGCAACCAATAAGATTCTTTCTTTTAAACAGGTGACCAGTAAATGCTACCTGCTGATTGGTTGCTATGGGTTACTGCTACTGGGCAAACTTAGTAACTTCTATTACATAACCCCCTAAAACCACTAAAATGAGAATGTTGATAAGTGGGCCTCTAAGTTTAAATATATAAGGGGACCATTTAAGGAACATACTGATAAACTATGTACAAGTAGTGGACAGAATATGATCTGCACTATTTTGTTCTCCACTCCTTCAACTGATTCCACCATTGTTGTTTGCAACTATTTAGAGGGTTTAGAGGGCACAAGGGCATCCCTTAAAATTAGAAGAAAAAAAGGCTTCATCTTAAGGTGCCTCTTTTGGAGTCAGGAAGGAATTTTCACCCCAATTGATGTACATTGTTTTTTCTTTCATCTTCTTCTGAACTAACTAGACTTTATGTCGATTTAACTTGGACTAAAGGTGAAACAAGGTTGATAAGGTTTAATTTGAAATTCAGTGTTGGTATTAAGTGCCAGACTGACTCTTTAATGGTATTCTTTGCACTTTATATCAGGTGCTATCTCAGTGGCCTCTTAAACTTGCCAATTCAACTCAATGAGGCTTAAGATAAGAGGGTTAGATCTAGAGGAACACCATGCATATGTAAGCAGGTTAATGAATTTATACTGTAGAAGCTGGGGGGGATATATTGTAGATGACTGGTATATATCCCCATTCTTTAGGTTTTAAAACTTCCTCTTTAAGAGACACCATGGGGTTAACCAGCCAGAGGTGGCCTGGACATCCAATGGATGTTTAATGGAGGTGAGCAGCAGGTAAAAAGGGGGTGGAAGTTTTTCACAAGTGGTAACTCATTGCTGAGTTGAACAGAAAATGCTGTCTCTCTAAAAAGACTGGAGAGTTTATTTGCTAAAGACTGGATGTTACATGTTTGGCAAGTAATTTATTCTTATGTTGGGATTTATATTACTGCTGAAGTGAAGCTGTTTTGTTTTCTGTGCACTTGTTTGCTGCTGAAAGCCTAAACCTGAATTGAGAAAGAAATAAACAGACTGTTTTACCTTCAATCTGGAGGGGCCTGCATGTCTGGTAGAAAACCCCGCTGTGATCCCCCAAACTTCACAATATCTAACAGTGTTACTTCATTCGGCAATATGTCTATGTTTTATTAATCCATGTCATGGTATATCTAGTAGAAATAAAAGTAGAGCAACTATACTTGCTGAGTAATCATTTAAGCTATTTCACTACTCATCCGAGCAGCTTGGTCATGGTATATCTAGTAGAAGTAAATCTAGAGCAACTGGACTTACTGAGTAATCACTGAAGACATTTCACTAGTCACCCGAGCAGCTTGGTCATGGAATATCTAGTAGAAGTAAATCTAGCACAGGGTCTGACACTAGAGAAACATTCCATCATAAAGTCCTAAACATGCTAATATTTTATTTCAGTATCAGATACAATAGGGTTTGTGCATTTCTTTTCTTTATTGTTTTATTTTGAACTATCAGGAGAAAGGAATAATGTCTTACGTTGGCTTGTGGAGAGAAGAGATGTGTGATAGCAATGTGTCAGCCAGAAGATGATGGGAATGATAGGAATCTTTTGTGTCGGAATAAATAATTAACCAAAGTGATGGAGAACAGTGCAAATCAAAGTCTATCATGACATGAAACTAGTGATTCCGTCACATTCAGAAGGAAAGAAGGAAAAAAAAACTTTAGAGCTAAAAAAAATACCTGTAAAAGAGAAAAAAAAATGTGTATATAGATATTCTTGCCTAAAATCTACTGATTTACAGTGAACATACTTATGTGCCAGTCATGTGATGCCAGTCTGGCCTCATTTATGCCATGAGATTTTCTTATAATAAACTTTTTAGAAGGGAAAGTGTCGGTTACACCAGGAATTGTTACATTCCCGGGGGCCCCTCATCTAAGTATGTTGTGAAAGTAAATGAGAAAATACTAATGATAATTACAAACAACATCAGATTCATTAATTAAACTGATACTGATACTGACACAGGACATGCCAATATCTCTATAAAATGTGAGTGCTCTTTATATTTAATCCATCATGAATTGGAATTGCTTTTTTTCTCCAGTTTCTATGTAATCACTAATTAAACCCATTTGTTACATTAAGGTGGGTGTTACCTGGGGAATATTAACACCACACTATAAAGTGCATTCACTTAACTAGAATCAGGTGATTCTCATGATGCAACAGTATTCTGCCCCCAATTGTTTAGGTGCAAACATGCTGTGCCTAATAATGTAGGGAGCAAAGGGATTCCTGGAACTCACGTCCGGCCAGGAGGTGATGGAAGCTTCAGGGTTCCCATGAATATGTGAAGCTTAGCAGTGCTCAAATTGAAAGGGGAGGACTGAATGATGCTAAGCGCAACTATACGGGAGTGTGATGACCACATTTTGACGCAAAAACCTTTAATGAAAATGGTTTTAGGTGCAACTCAATACAGAGAAAATGCAAGTGAGCCCTTATATCTCCTTGGTGGAGCTCAGCACTGCTCTTGTTCCTCAGCCCTAACTATCTTACATCCCAGAGGGGACTATCACAGGAGTTAATCTATTTCTTGCAAACCCTCAGTAACAAGTAACCTGTCATCATGGCTTCAAGTGTTGGTAACCTTTGGGCTTGGTCTGTCTATACTGAGGCCTACCTCCAACTCAAATCCTCTGCCAGACCCACCTCTTGCAATGGTTGAGTTCATAAAGAGAGGACTAACCATGTGCTCCCCTATGGGCTGGACCTACTCACAAGGTCCCAGAGACATTTTTTTGAAAGTTCCATCACACAGGGATAGGTGACTTCCTGATCACCAGACCCCCCCGCCCCACACATGTATAGAATGAAGGGATAGGAGATCTTTCCTATACTGATTTGAGATGTTCAATTTAATTTGTCTTTTCCTTATTTTTTTTACTAAGATATATATTGGGGCTGAGGTCTGATAAGTGCACAGGGAATGCCATGTAAGTCAGCACTTCTTGCTCTTCTTTAAAATAGGCCTGGCCCAACTTAATCCTTCTTGCAAGCAAATTCAATTCAAATGACTTCGTTTGCAAGAACCAAGTATCAATTGTTCTGCAGTTTGGTGCTGCCACTGTTTTTTTTAGCTTTCAAGACAATAATTTAGCTTCAAATTGCTTTACTAATCTAGGATTCCCCAGTTGATATTTGATAAATCTCAACCACAGTATTTAAATACAGTATTTTTACATTCCCACAGAACTTTCCTAAAGGGTATGCTTTCTCCAGTTTCTACATATTCATTAATTAAATTCAAGGAGAAACCATAATGCCCTTTAGCTCATTAGCAAAATACTGCACCGAAACCAGTTTATGATCCACATTTGAGATAAAAGGTTGTGGTTCAGTGTATTTTAAAAGTAGTCAAAACATTTGCTGAGTTTCTACTTGTTGCCACTGTCCACTTAATGCTGAAAAAAACCCATTAGCACTTCATTTTATCTGTATAATAAGTGCTCAGCTATCTTTCCTGGATTAACCTGTGCAGTAATTTCCATAAGGCTAGAGCTCTTTGAGTGACATCAGAGTTCTCACCTTTTCGTAGCTGCTTTAAATCAGGAAACGTCCAATGCAACAAAGGTTCCAAAACTGTGGAGCTGACCCCCCTCACCCAGCAGAGCCCTAAGCAACAGTTTGAGGATCAGCCTTCAGGACTGCCAGACTGTGTTTTAGGGTGAGTGCTCCTTTATACCCTAGGTACCCCTGGAACCATAGCAGTGTGAATGTTACCCCAATGTTTCTATATATCTGTATCCTTGTTATGAGCTAAGGGGGCCCAATCTGAAGGCCAGTTAGGGGGAGATTTGGGGTGAGTGCTTATTTTTTTTTTTTAATATTCTTTATTTAGCATTTTTTCAAACAATACAAACAAAAAATAAAAGAAAGAAGGAAAGGGGGAGGGTATTAGGGAAGGGCATTTTTACACCTCACATTCAAATATTGGCAGACATCACCTAATCTAAACTCTGTCTACTCCCTTCTGCTCCCATCAATTGTCTATACCTGATCCAAGGCTGCCAAGTCTTCCAATAAATAGCACTGTCATTATATTTTATCGCTGTTATTTCCTCCATTTCCCTTATCTCCTCTACAGCTTTCACCCAGTTCATAAGTACAGGCGCCTCTTTCGCCTTCCAGATCTTAGTAATTAACGATTTGGCCGCTTGTAGCAATTGGAAGGTAAGTGGGTCCTCTAAAAACTTATAAGTTTCAAGGTTTATATATAGAAGAATTAATGCGTAGTCCTCCTTCTTAATTTCCACCTCAGTTATTTTGTATATACATGTTAGCACATGGTCCCAGAAAGCTTTAAGTATGGGGCATGTTACCCATATATGTACATGTGAGCCCTCCTGTTGATTACATCTCCAGCATATCTTTGATATCTCTGGATTCATTTTGTTAAGTTTAACGGGCGTGTAATGCCATCTAGTTACCATTTTATATATCGCTTCTCTGTTTTTCATAACCTTTGTTATTTTATAACCATTTTTATAAATCTTTTTCCAAACCTCATATGGGATAGTTTTACCCAATTCTTCCTCCCATTGTCGGCAGAACGGCCACATTATGTTCCCTTCACTATTTAATAGTTTATTATATAATTTTGATACTGGTTTGATTATATCTTGATCTTCTTCTATTAGCTGTTCCCACCATGTTGATACTCTGTCCCAGTCCTTATTTTTATTCAGATTCATATAATGGTTGAGTTGGTAGAATCCCCATATATCCCTGGGATGTCTTCCCCATATTCTTTGTATCTCCTCTAGTGAAATCAACTTTCCCTCTCTCGTCACGTCCTGCATTCTAGTAGGTCTATCGTCTTTTTTCTCCCATCTCGTAAATGCACCCCTTTCCATTCCCGGAGGGAAGTTTGGGTTATTACATAATGATTGTAATATGTATGGGGTTTTAGTCATATGGAAATCCAGTTTAGTTCTGTGCCAGATTTTCAAGGAAGCGTTAATTAAAGGGTGTTGTGTTATTCGCTTATTTGCCCTCCATTTATCATCCCATAACAGATTTTCTATAGGTGTACTGCTCCAGACCTGTTCAAGCTTACACCAATCTTTTTTCTCTTTCCTAGTGGTCCAATTCAATATTCTAGCTAGATGGATGGCTATGTAATATAAATAGGGGTCAGGTACTCCTTGTCCGCCCTCTTCTTTAGTTTTTGTTAGAGTCTTAAAGCTTAGTCTTGGGTTTTTCCCTCCCCATATAAATTTTATGAAAGCGTTCTAATTGACTTGAAAAAAGACTGGGGTAATACTATTGGTAAGGTTTGTAACAGGAATAATGCTTTGGGCATTACCATCATTTTAATAGCTTGGATTCTTCCAAGCCATGAGATCCTGATATTTTTCCACTTATTGATTGTTTTTTGAAGAGTTGTTAGCAGTGGGACATAATTGTCTTGGTACATTCTGTCAAGATCCCCACTCAGTTTTATCCCAAGGTATTTTATGTAGGAATTTGACCATTTAAATGGGAAGTTTTCTTTGATCTGATTCGCTGTCTCTTTCTCCAGATTTATATTCAGGATCTCTGACTTGGAAAAATTAATTTTAAAATTCGATACTTCCCCGAATCGGTTAAGCAGGTTCATTAAGTTGGGTAATGTTATCCTGGGATTTGTTATAAATAATAGAAGGTCGTCTGCAAATGCAGCACTTTTATATTCTTTGCTCTTTACTTGTAGCCCTGCAATGTCTCTATTGTTTCGTATATGCGTCAGTAGAATTTCCATCACTAGTAAAAACAGTGTGGGTGAAAGTGGACATCCTTGGCGAGTGCCATTATGTATCATAACCGTCTGGGATAGGGTTCCATTAATTTTTAATTTAGCAGAAGGTTTATCGTATAGGGCCATTATCTTCTGTCTAAACTTTTCCCGAAACCCAAATTTTTCCAATGTACTTTCCATAAATGTCCATGATATTCTATCGAACGCTTTTTCAGCGTCTATTGAAAATAGGCACATTGGAGTCTGAGATTTTTTTGCATGTTGTATTAAAGATATTGTTTTTGCTATATTGTCCTTTGCTTCTCTTTTAGGAATGAATCCTGCTTGGTCATTGTGTATCAACTGCGGTAAGTATTGTTTCATTCTTTTTCCCAGTATCTGGGCATAGATCTTCATATCTAAATTTATCAATGAGATAGGCCTATAGCTAGAACATAATTGAGGGTCTTTATCCTGTTTGGGTATTATGGTTATTAGTGCTTCTTGGGCTTGTTTGTGGAAGCCATTGCTTTTTGAAATATAGTTAAAGTATTTATCTAGTAAAGGTGTTACCTCTATCTTAAATATCTTATAAAATGAAGCTATATATCCATCTGGTCCGGGGCTTTTTCCTATCTGCAAATTTTCAATTGCCTCCTCTATTTCTTTATCCCGAAAGGGTGCCTCCAGCTCTATTGCTTCTTCTAAAGTCAGGGATTTCGGATTGGCTTCTTTAATAAAATTTACCATCTTCTCTAAATTCTCTTCCGTATCATTCTTTTTTTTTATTTTTTTTATATTATAGAGAGCTTGGTAGTACTCTCTAAATGTCTCTGCTATCCCTTTCGTATCATAATTTATCTTATTTTTTATGTTTCTTATGGCTAAAATATTATTATAAGATTGCGAGGTTTTAAGAAAATTTGCAAAATGTTTATTACATTTGTCTCCAAACTCGTAAAAGTTCTGTTTTGTTCTCAGGTAGGCTTTTTTCATTTTATGGTTCACTAGTGCTTTCAATTGGATTCTTTTAGCTTCCAGTATATTAAACGTTTTACGTGCTATTGTTTCTTTATGTGCTTGTTCTAAGTCTGTTATATCTTTAATTAATTTTTGGATCTCTTCTTCTCTTTTTTTCTTTAGATTCGACCCTAGGGCTATCAAGTGACCCCTTAACACACATTTCAATGTTTCCCATAGGGTAGCTGGTGAGACCTCTGGAGTACTATTGTTCATTATTATCTGTTTTATCAGTTTACGTATTGTTTCTCTATTTTTTTCGTTATGTAATAAATATTCATTTAATCTCCAATTATATTCTGTTCGGCCGTTTCCTGGTATTGTATAGCTAACTAATATTGGTGAGTGATCTGATATTATGGATGTTGCTATTTTTGGTTGTGTAAACAAATGGGTCCATTGTTGTGAAACCATAATATAATCGATACGAGAATAAACTTGATATTTTTTGGAAAAATATGTGTAATCTCTTTTTTGCGGGTTAATGATCCTCCATATGTCAACTAACTGGGCCTCTGCTAATGATCTTTTTATCGTTTTTAAACTTTTGTATGAAATATTGGCGTTACCCGAGGAGGAATCTATCAGGGGGTTCATTGTTATATTTAAGTCTCCACCCATTATTACTAGCCCCTCCCTGTATTTTTCCAAATCTTGCAAAAACCCTTTTAAGAAGTGGGTCTGTTTACTATTTGGGGCATACACATTAGCAATTGTACATTTTTGGTTCGCCAGACTCCCAATCACTATTACATATCTTCCTTCCTTATCCGTCTTATATTCTTTTAGTTTAAATGGTAAATCTTTGTGTATTAGGGTCATCACTCCTGTCGCTTTTTTAACTGGGTTATTGCTCATATATATGTTCTGATAATTCTTTAGGTTTAATTGTGGCAGGTGGTTTTGCTTAAAATGGGTCTCCTGCAACATAACTATTCTCGCCTCATTTTTCTTACACTCATAGAAGACCTTTGCTCTTTTAATGGGTTCATTAATCCCATTAACATTTAGCGATAAGATCTTAAATTCCATGATAAGTTCGTTACTCTTACTTCCTACGCATGTCGTGGCCTACTTTCTTCTTTTTCTCCGATGCATCTTAGGTTGCCTTGTTGTAATATTAGTGCGTATCGTGGTGTAAATTGACCTTTGGGGTGTGGGATAACACGGAGCGTCGCTCCGTGGGGGGTCTTAAAAAAAAAAAAAAAAAGGAAAAAGGAAAAACCGAAAAAGGAGAAAATTTATCTAGCCGCGCCAGTATCTTGGGCATATTTCCCCAGGATTGGCTGGTGCCCTTTGCGGCTCCAGTGGTTTTACCACTGCTTTTGGGGGATTTTGGTTGCCTGAGCATCCGGAGGGTGTTTGTTGTTTTACCTTCGATCGTCCTCCTCACCATCTTTCTAATCTAGTCTAACGTAAGTCCTCGCCCCTCCATGCCCATCCCCCCGCCCCCCCCCAGCCCCCCCACCGTTACTGTTACATTCAATCATCATATATTTATGTATCACATCTCGCATTTCCTCTATTTGCTTGTTACTTTTTAAGAAGTATCCAGGTGGGAAAAGAGCGAGAGAAGGGAGGGGGCGGGAGAGGGGGAGGGGGAAGACAGGGAGGGGAGAGGGGGGAAATCTGAATTCAAGTTTTCGGCAGAATGTTTTTATTTTTTTTTTTTTTTTTTTTTTTATAAATTCTGCTTGTGGTTTCTCCTTTAATTTTCTTTTCTTGATGATTTCTTCGGCATTCCTGCCGCCTTAGACCATTCATTCTGCTGGCTCCATGTTAGCTCCCATTTTCGCTGGTTCCCTTCTGGCCAGTCTGTCAGTTCAATTTGAGGTAAGTTTGTTTTTTTTCAAAAAGTTATCCAGATCTTTCGGGGTTCTGAATACCGCCCAGGTCCCATCTTTTTGAACCGTTAGTGAAAACGGGAACCCCCATCTGTACAAAATTTTTTTCTCTCTCAGGGCATCTGTTACTGGTTTCAAGGCTCTCCTCTTTCGCAGTGTTGATTTTGCCAGATCCTGATAAAGAATAATAGTATTTTCTTCATACACTATATGATCTACAGTTTTGGCCTTCTGCAGTATTTCTTCTTTGATAGCGTAACTCAGAAGACAGCACAGGACGTCTCTAGGGATATTTGGAGGTATCGTTTTTGGTTTCGGAATCCGGTGAGCTCTTTCTATCTGTATTTCAATTGCTTTATCTTTATCCTTGTTCAATATATTGTTAAATATTTGTTGCAAAAAGGATTTTATGTCCTCGTCTTGTATAGTTTCTGGGATACCTCTAACCCTCAAATTCTTACGTCTATTCCTGTTCTCCAGGTCTTCGATGTTCCTGAGTAGTTCAAAGTAATCATTATCTTGTTGTTGTATTTTTGTTGAGATAGACTTTTGGTTAGTCTGTAGTTCCAGAACCTTGTTCTCTGTGTCCTCAATCCGTGTGGCAAAATCCTCTAGGTCGCGCTTAATTCCCTTTATATCTTCTCTTATTGGCGTTATTACCTCAATCAGCATTTCTCTAATTTCTGCTTTTGTTGGTAAATTTGCAATTTTTTCTTGTATGTCTTCAGTCTCCCCTTCATCTTCACTTTCCGATTCTGCAGAGGCCCTATTAGTAGCTCCTAGGCGTTCCTCTCTTGCCTCTAGGACTGATGTCCTCCTTTTTGCTTCGGTTTGATCTTTTGTCTTTCGACTAAACAATGCTGTTATCTCTTTTTGTGTTACCTGAGGACTTTTAGTAGTCAACTTTGACTTTTCTTTTACACTTTCCGCCTCATCGCGGGTATGTTTTTGGTTTCTTCCCATTTTCCCAGTCACTTTGGTGTGGAGCAGCACTTTTTTTTTTTTTTTCTCACAACTTTTTTACTCCTAAGACGTCGAGTGTTCCTAGGTAAGTGTAAATAGCAGTACCCCGCTGATATTGGCCACACACCAAGTCAAGAGTAGGTCACAACGTTCCTTCCTAGGAGTCTCTCACTCTCAGTTGCAGCTGTCTTAGTTATACCTGGCAGTATTGGATCAAGAAATATTTTTTGGGGCATTCTAAGCAGTGGGGAATATATATTCAGCAATAGGTATCGATATATACCGAGAGCCGTCTTCAGCCAACAGTAATCGATAGTCAATACTCCCTTCAAGCACCAGATATCACCAAATAGTCCAGGAGATCAGCTTATAGGACCCACTTAGATTTCAGGAATGTACTGGTGTTTCAACTTGCTGCAAACTTACTGCATATTACATGTATTGCAATTACATAAGCGTTAGAGCAGTCAATATATTACAAATAAGCGTTCTTTTCCATAAGACTGTGCTTCAAATGGTTTCAGATTCACCAAATAGTCCAGGAGATCAGCTCAGACCAACGCACCCTGCTCAATGCAGTAACCTAGCAGTTTATATGAACAACACACTGTAACCAGTCATAAATGTGTACTGAGTCTCCTGTTCCTTCGTTGCACCCGCCTCAGCAGCCCCCCAATAATATTCTTTTACATTAAGCAGTCAGTGGGGCATATAGGGTCCACTTAGATTTCCAGGATATACTGGTGTTTAGACTCATTGTGGGCTCACTGCATGCTGCATGTATTGCGTTTACATATGCATTAGAACAGTCAATATATTACAAATAAGTGTTCTTTTCCATGAGACTGTGTTTTCAGAGAAGGTGTATACAGGGTATTAAAGGCACAATGTGGTTACCCTTCTAATATTCCGTATTTACATGGGTACATACAACAATTAACTTGTTAGCCCAGCCCCTGGTACCTCTCTGTAGTCCCGCTGTAGCCGCGCTAATGCGTTCCAGCGTCCACGTGTTATGGAGAATGCTTCCTTCCCCACTGCTCTCTGCCCTCCACAGTCGGCTTTCGCCTCGCTGCTGCCGCGTTTGCGGTAGTTGTTCCCCAGCCGTGTACGAGAGGAAGTGTAGGGGATCCTTCTTACCTCCCTCGCCTGTTCGGCGTGTGGGGAGTTTCCACACGATCTAGGCTGACCTGACGGCAGGAGTATGGTAAGACCGGACTGGCCTTTGCCTTGCAGGTTTCCCTTCCCCGCTCTCTGCTCCTCGCCTGTTAGTGCGGTGTCTCCGCGTTGTTCTCTTGTACGCCTTATCCAAATGCGTCGTAAGTCGTGCAGATCTGTCTTGCGGCGAGACGGATAGCTTTCCTGTTCTGCCTGCTTTCCGAGTGGGGAGTTGGGAGTCTGTTACTATGACCCCCCCGCTATTTTCAATAGGTGGTGAGGAGGCAGCTCACGATCTCACACCGCCATACTACTCAGGTCGGCTCCGCCCCCAGGTCTAGCAGGATGAGTGCTTATTTGTGCCCTGGGTACCCCTGGAACTATAGCAGGGTGAATGTTACCCCAATGTTTCTATATATCTGTAACCTTGTTATGAGCTAAGGGGGCCCAGTCTGAAGGCCAGTTAGGGGGAGATTTGGGGTGAGTGATTATTTGTACCCTGGGTACCCCTGGAACTATAGCAGGGTGACACCCCAATGTTTCTATATATCTGTAACCTTGTTATGAGCTAAGGGGCCCAGTCTGAAGGTCAGTTAGGGGGAGATTTGGGGTGAGTGCTTATTTGTGCCCTGGGTACCCCTGGAACTATAGCAGGGTGACACCCCAATGTTTCTTTATATCTGTAACCTTGTTATGAGCTAAGTCTGAAGGCCAGTTAGGGGGAGATTTGGGGTGAGTGATTATTTGTACCCTGGGTACCCCTGGAACTATAGCAGGGTGACACCCCAATGTTTCTATATATCTGTAACCTTGTTATAAGCTAAGGGGGCCCAGTCTGAAGGCCAGTTAGGGGGAGATTTGGGGTGAGTGATTATTTGTACCCTGGGTACCCCTGGAACTATAGCAGGGTGACACCCCAATGTTTCTATATATCTGTAACCTTGTTATGAGCTAAGGGGTCCAGTCTGAAGGCCAGTTAGGGGGAGATTTGGGGTGAACATTTATTTGCTCGCTTAGATATTTCAGGAAACATAGCAGTCTTGCATATAGAAGGAAAGAAAAAAATGTTTCCACACATACAGATCCTTGTAGGAACGTAAAGAGGATCTTAGCAAATATTTGACCACAGCATTGGTCTTTAATGCACCAGTTTAGTTTCTGAATAATTGCAATGAACATTATCCCTATAAAATAATAAACCCAGTTTAAACGGCTTCTGTAGGTTTATACAAACTCACTTTCTTTTCTTTCTGTATTTCAAAGCAGCCGAATCTCCTCAGGATTCTCCAATTTATTTCCAGGCATTAAGGGTCAGTGGTTCAAGTCTGAAGCTGACGGCATTTCTCCTCTGTAGTCAAGATTATTGTTACAGTGGATGAAGCCTTGAGAAGTCTAAATATAGGAATGCAAGGCCTGTGGATTCTTCAAGTGTCCGACTTAATGGAAGCAGAGTGGCTTCTCGGAGTAGAGATGTTGCTTTTGTAATGAAAGATCAATTGTTTTGGCAACGTGCGCAGCTCTCCAGGACCTCGAGATTCAGTTTCTCTCAGAAATGCTTTGTTGGAATGAACGTTATTAACGAGAGATTCAATTGGCCATATCTCATGGACGTTTTGGTGCCAATTATGATGAGTTATTATGTAAAGCCAAGTGATGGACAGAAAATAACTGCTGAGGCAGGAAAGGGGTAAGTTCTCTTCCAAAAATAAAAGCTTTTTAGATATAAGGAAATGCCTCTGTTAAAATTATAGGTAGTGTGGGATTGTGATTAAAGGGAACTCAGATGTAATAGATCTCTGAAGGGTTCCTAGCCTAGTCTTTGGTCCCTGGAAACTTAGGACTAAACACTAGTGATGGGCGAATAAATTTAGCAGGTGCGAATTCAGGGCGAATTTCTACGTTCCGCCGCATAAAATAAGTTCCCAAAACTACAGCGAAAATTTGCCGAAAAAGTCAAAACATTTTGGACGCGCATCAGAAAAGTCACTCACAGCAATACCGTCGCATGACAACATTATTTGTCCATCCATTGCTTTTACCGCCGGCCTCAAAATTGACGCGAGTGGCAAAATTGACGCTGGCTTCAAAATTGCGAAACAGGACAAATTCACTAATCACTGCTAAAAACTCTAAATACTATGTTTCGATAAGCAACCCACAATCTCCCTCAAATGACCAGATGGAGAAAATGCAACACACTATGGTTGAAAGGCCTGGCCTTCAAGGTATTATACTTAGAACAGAGAGAGACATCAATACAGCGTCCATTAAGTAAGTTATGAGGCATAAATCAATGACATGACTATTAAGTAAGGTGGGCGGCCCAGATCAATTGAATGTCCATTAAGTAAGGTAGGAGGCATTGATCAACTGAGTCCATGAGTATCTAAGTATATTATAATGCCTACTCATGTAGCCATGTCTCCGTTTTAATACATCTTAGCCATTTAATCAGTTTTCAGTGCAGCAGCCCAATACCAAGAATGTAATTAGTACAGAGGGGGAGAACAGTTACAAGGAACATTTATAACATACGGAAAAGCCTTTTTTCTTCCCTAAAGGATCCACGTCATTAAGGTTCCCAACTAATCTAGTTTCACAGCATAGTAAGAATTGATTCCTATCATAAACACTTGGTGCCTTATTCCATCTCAGGGTTGAAGAAGAAGATTCTTGATTAAATGTTCCCTACAGGGTAGTGTGTTATTGGGGTCACAGTTACTGATGGAGCCTTAATGCTCAGAGATCTTCAGCCGCAGTGGACATGAGGCCTTGGCAAGTGGACATTGACCCTGAGTTGCAGGTAAAGTACCTTGGTGGGTATTTCAGTTCCTCTTAAAGATAAGAGCAACAATTTCCCCTTTATGATTCATTTATGAGTGACTACATCGAAGACAAGGAAATGTGCCTTTTTTTGCCTATACAGGTATGGGACCTGTTAGCTAAAAAGCTCTGGACCTCCTATACCCAATAGGCTGGTTTTGCTTCCAATCTGGGATGCACCGAATCCAGTATTCGGTTCGGGATTCGGTCTTTCTCAGCAGGATTCGGCCAAACCAAATCCGAATGCTAATTTGCATATGCAAATTAAGGGTGGGGAGGGAAATCACAAGATTTTCTGTCACAAAACAAGGAATTAAAAAATGTTTTCCCCTTCCCACCCCTAATTTGAATATGCAAATTAGGATTCAGATTTGGTTCGGTTATCAGCGAATCTTTTGCGAAGGATCCAGGGGTTCGTCCGTATCCAAAATAGTGGATAGAGTGCATATTTACTTCCAATAAGGATTAATTACATCTTAGTTGGGATCAAGTGCAAGCTACTGTTTTATTATTACACAGAAAAAGGAAATCATTTTTTTTAAATTTGGGTTATTGGGATAAAATTAAGTCAATGAAGACGCCCTTCCCGTTAATCGGAGCTTTTTGCAGTGGTGTACCTGGTGTGTGCTGGGCTCCCCTGCAAAAAAGGTGAGTCAGTGGGGCTCAGCACATGGCAATGCCTACTTGATCCCTTCCGGCATGCTTCCATCCCCCACCTTCTCCCCACCCACCACCGGCCTTCTCCTGCCCACCCACCACCTGTGCATTCTGATGCCTCCCTGCTAGGGTTGCCACCTTTCACTGGCCAGCGATCTGGACAGGAGGTGGGCTGTTGACGTCACTGGGCGGATCGGTGATGCCTTGGGGTGGGCCGATTGCAGCATTGGCAGGACAAGTGTCATCAGGGGGTGGGGCTATCACATAGTGATCAGCGATTGGCTGATTGCCATGTCAATTGAGGGGGGTCTTGCCTGGTTTTCCTTATTTTTCCTTCTTAAAACCAAGCTGTCCGGGTCAAAACCAGATGGGTGGCAACCCTACTCCCTGTGTCCCCACTCAAAGGTAGTTTAGCAGCTGTGGAGGTAGGGATTCTTCAGAACTATAGAGGATGTGGACCCCATGGCCCGGGCCCCCCATTCCATGCCCCCCCTATTCCATGGGCCCCCCCATGGCAGTAGGGGTCTGCTTCCTCTATAGTTACTCCACTGGCTTTCTGGTTAATGGATTTCCAGATAATGGATCCCATACCTGCATCTACATTTCCCACTCATTTATAGATGAGGGTTAAAACACTGAACATTTTACAATACACAGGACCTTGCTGAGGTACAAATTATATTTTTATCTCCAAATTTCTACTTGCAAGGTTACTGGTACTCTGACCTAAAGATATTATTACTCTTCGTAGGCTTATTGCAGGCAGGCACTAAATCCATAATTTTTGTAATTGGTGAAATACCTAATTCTACCCAAATTTGGAACAAAATCAGAACCTGAATTCAAATTAGAGTAAATATCACAAATGCAAATGGCAGAGGTGAGCAGAAAAGCAGTTTGAGCAGTTTTCATTAATTTTATGGTTTTACACGTCCTGCTGCCAATAACAGAATGCAGGTATAGGACCTGTTATTTGGAAACTCATTATCCAGAAAGCTCTGAATTACATAAAGGCTGTCTCCCATAGACTCCATTTTATCCAAATAATCCAAATTATTTCTCTTTTCTCTGTAATAAGAAAACAGTCGCTTGTACTTGATCCAAACTAAGATATAATTAATCCTTATCAGAAGCAAAACCAGCCTATTAGGTTTATTTATTGTTTACATGATTTTCTAGTAGACTTCTTCTAGGAATGAAGATCTAAATTACAGAAAGATCAGTAATCTTGAAAACCCCAAGCCCCTTGCATTCTGTAAAACAGGTCCCATACCTGTATAATATCCATATTCACATACATTGCCCCAGCCTGTAGCAATGAGTGTGTTTGCAGAAACGTGAATAAATCACAGACTCCGTTGCTTGTGACAAGTTGATCGTATAATTCTCCCTGTCATAATAAGAACATTAGAAAACGATGGTTTTGGTGTACGGCTGTAACCCACAGCAATTCTCTCTATACTCCAGGAGACAAAGCTGTGACCAATGTAGCGTGATGTAATATCTTTATAATGATGCTCAGTTTACAAAGTTTTATGAGACATTTATCCGTGAGAAAAATGATGGCGGTGTAAAGGGCATTGTAAGGTGATAAGTCTTCACTGGTCACTCAATTACTGGGATTTCTTTCTATCAACCTCTATTTGTATCTCTATTTATTATCTACAATTACCTATTTACCTACCTATCATATATCAATCAATCTTTTATCTATCTATCATCTATCTATCTATCTATCTATCCTCCCATCTGTCCGTCCGTCTGTCTATCTATCTTTCTGCCCACCAAACCATCTTCTTTCTTTCTTTCTTTCTTTCTTTCTTTCTTTCTTTCTTTCTTTCTTTCTTTCTTTCTTTCTTTCTCTCTTTCTCTCTTTCTTTCTTTTTCTTTCTTTCTTCCTATCTATCTATCATCTATCTATCTATCACCTATTTATCTATCTATCTATCTATCTATCTATCTATCTATCTATCTATCTATCTATCTATCCTCCCATCTGTCAGTCCGTCTGTCTATCTATCTTTCTGCCCACCAAACCATCTTCTTTCTATCTATCTATCTCTCTCTCTCTCTCTCTCTCTCTCTCTCTCTCTCTCTCTCTCTCTCTCTCTCTCTCTCTCTCTCTCTCTCTCTCTTCTCTCTCTATCTACTATCTCTCTAGCCATCCATCTTCTTTCTTTCTCTCTCTTTCTTTTTCTCTCTCTCTTTTTCTTAGTTCTCTTTCTTTCTTTTTCTCTTTTTTTCTCTTTCTTTCTCATTCTTTATTTCTATCTATCCATCTAACCATCTGTCTATCTATCTTTCTCTCTTTTTGTCTCTCTCTCTCTCTCTCTCTCTCTCTATGCATCTTCATTCTTTCCTTCTCTTTCTTTCTTTTCCTTTCTCTCTTTTTCTTTCTTTCTCTTTCTTTCGCTCTTTCATTCTATTTCTCTTTCTTTATCTTTCTTTCCTTCTCTTTCTTTCTCGCTTTCTTTTTCTCTTTCTTTCTCTCTCTTTTTCTCTCTCTCTCTTTCTTTCTTTCTTTTTTCTCTCTCTCTCTTTCTTGTTCTCTTTTTCTCTCTCTTTCTCTCTCATTATTTCTTTCTCATTCTTTATTTCTATCTATCCATCTAACCATCTGTCTATCTGTCTATCTATCTTTCTCTCTTTTTGTCTCTCTATGCATCTTCATTCTTTCTCTATCTTTTTTCTTTTCTTTCTTTCTTTCTTTCTTTCTTTCTTTCTTTCTTTCTTTCTTTCTTTCTTTCTTTCTTTGTCTCTCTCTCTTTGTCTCTCTCTCTTTCTTTCTTTCTCTTTCTTTCATTCATTTTTTCTCTTTGTCTTTCTCTTTCTTTTTCTCTTTCTTTCTTTTTCTTTCTTTCTCTTTTCTCTTTCTTTCTTTCTTTCTCTTTCTTTCATTCATTTTTTCTCTTTGTCTTTCTCTTTCTTTCTTTCTTTTTCTCTTTCTTTCTTTTTCTTTCTTTCTTTCTTTCTTTCTTTCTTTCTTTCTTTCTTTCTTTCTTTCTTTCTTTCTTTCTTTCTTTCTTTCTTTCTTTCTTTCTTTCTTTCTTTCTTTCTTTCTTTCTCTCAAGTTACAAATGCCCAAGACTGAGAAAATAGGCAAAATGATCCATGACAAATTGAGAAGTTGATGTCTGCAACATAGAACTAAATCCCTCAAATGTGCATGCCCTCATGCAGAGTGACTATTCCAATCATTACTCTTAATTCCATGGGATGATCAGATCAGGTATTCCTCCCCTTGTATGGCCTAAAACAAACATTTTTTTCCTGGATATTTTTCTATTAACAAATTTGTTATTTGTTGTTTGAGCAACACTCAAAACAAAGGCCATATCATCAGTTGAATGAAAATATTTCTATCATTCTATTCCATTTTCATTCTCAAAACTTGATTGTATTAAATTGCATTCTGCTATTCATTCAGTAAAATCTCAAATTACAGTAGCTTGAATATTAAAAATGTACCTCCCATTGACTTCTACAGAAGCTCGCCAGGCTTTAGCTCCCAGAGTTTTTTTCTTTTTTTCTCTCATTTCATTTAGAGGTTATTTACTAAACCTCAAATTTATATTTGGCAAAAAAAAAAATTTGAAAAAAGAAACCTCTAAGTTTTCAAGATTTATTATACCTTGATGCTGCAAAAAAGCTGAATCCAAATATCCACCACCTCAGACCTGTCAAGGTCCTGTATAAGTCAACAGGAGAGTGACCTATCCCAATTTATTGCGATTGAAGAACAAAACCAAAAAAATTCACCTGAATTGGGGCTTTTGCTCTATTTTATCAAGATTTTTCACGATTCGATTAAATCAAGATTTTTTATTATTAATTTAACTTAAAATTTGGCATGGGAGTTTGATCAAGCATTTTTTATTAATATTATGAGATAAATTCAGATTTTAGTAAATAACCCCCTTAATGTTGAGCAGGCTCTTACAATGGTAGAAAAATTTTCCAGCTTGAGACACTTTGAGCAATAAATGATGAAACCCTGACAATTCAAAGACATGAGGGATGCTGTAGGCTAAATTTTTAAGTTTTCACTTTTAATACATTTCCTATAACTTAATTTTTTTTACACGTTTGTGTAGCATTCTCTGCACATTGGTGAGTTTGTCTGTTGCTGAACACGGTAACTAAATAATTGTGATGGTAAATACATTTTTTTTTAAAAAAATTAGGAACAGGAGCAAATGGAAATTTGTATAACTTTAGTCTCTAGTCAAAGTGCTGATTTCTCATGGGGTGGGGGATCAAGTCATTTATCGGGAAACATTTACTCGTCAGCTCTCTTTCTTGCTAGGGGACACGCAATCCATTCATTTAGGATAATGATGATTAATTGAAGGTGGTAGCACACATCAATCGAGTCCATTAAGCAGAGCCAGATAGGTATAATGAAATCTGCAGGCCATTTAATTACAGTAGGCATTGTTAAAATAAAGGGTAATGTCCCTTGCTTAGAGTCGAGGTAGAATGAGAGAAACTTTCTATTGCAGCATGTTGATAGCCCTGTGCCCTTGGAATGCACGACCTATTTATATCCAGCTCACCAACAACTCACCTTATGCTTCACCTCTGCAACGAGACAGTAATTAAAAGACATGAGTGCTAGCCTTGCTGAACTTCTCATATCCATTATTTATTTGCCTTTGTAAAAACGGCTCAGTTGATCTGACAGTAGATCCAGGCTATCTCACAGGTCAGATGGGTCCGTGGAAGATGAAGGGCACACAGTGCCCACAGCTGCAGCTCCAAGGAACTCTTGGAAGAATTTCATTATTTATATATGAACACGATTCAGGAGGTTAATGTGGGCAATTGTGGATAAAAAACACAATATGTGCCCTTGAAACCACTACAGGTTGGCATTAGCTCCATTGTTTTAGGACTCCTCATGTGAGAAGACATAGTTTGGCACAATTCATCAGAAGAGGCAGGACAGGCACATTGGCAATATACGTTAATTTAATGCCACCACTTTGGAGCATCTTCAGCTAAACTCTTTAGTCTCCATTCCAAAATGCGTCAACAGTCCGAAATGCATTTGTTCTAATTATATTTTTTTAAGGGGAAACAACTGCATATGATGATAGTATCCAGGGTTGCAAACCATAATTTACTGATTAGATAAGGTCCCCTGATCATGTCTCATTTCTATGGCATATATTTAAGCTGGCCAACTACGTCAAAGTCATCCCATTTCTGGCCAGTCCTACGCTTCAATTTCATCCGATTCATTAAGAATTCAATTGCTTAATTATACATTTTACAAAGGGACTAAGTTTTACCTGCAACTTACTTGCTGCTTTCAAAGTAAAACTCCCAAAATTGGCTGCCCTTTTATTAGACACCAGTGGGATCACCTGACTATAGCTGGGAAGGGTGGGAGCTACAACATGGAGCTGGTCACTGCTCCTGTATAACTATAACAAACAAGGGAAAGTTGCGCTCACCACTATTTTTTAAAACCATTAGGCGGGGGTGCAATGAGGGTGTGACCACAAAAAGGAGTTTTACCTTGAAAGCAGCTAGTAAGTTGCAGGTAAAACTTAGTCCCTTTGTAAAATGTATAATTAAGCAATTGAATTCTCAATGAATCGGATGAAATTGAAGCGTAGGACTGGCTAGATATGGGATGACTTTGACGTAGTTGGCCAGCTTAAATATATTGCAATATATGGACAAACAATCCCTGTGTTGTTTAAAGGGTAAGACATTTTTTAGTAGCAGTATGCACAAAATGTCTCTGTCTTAAATATATTGATAATGGGTTGAGTGCAGAGGACTCTTGTATTTGTCTATATGTATTTTGTGGTCACACCCTCACAGCATCCAAAAATAGGCCAAGTTGCCACTGGGAAATCAGATAAGTTGGAAAAGGGCAGGAGCAGGACCTTCTAGGCAGGAGCAGGGTATCAGGAACAAGGTCACAGAATGAAGGACAAGATCTTAGGAACACAGGGCTAGGAGTTGGCAAAATGGCCAATGATCCAGCATCACATCACAGGATCAGGTAAGCGGCCTTAAATTTAACAAGCTCTTGCACAGAGCTGGAAAAGGAGCGTGAATCAGGGAAGATTGACCTAGAGGCAGAGTCACAGCAGATATTCTGTCAGAGTCAGGCTGATACCACACTGCTTCCTGTGGCCCAAGCAGGAGGAGCAGTGGCCAATATTCAACAGGTCCCTGGTTGAAAACCAGGGAGTTCCTGACACTCAGTCAGAGTAACTGTTTTAAATAAACAAACAAAAGAAATTGCAATGTTTTGATCACATCATTGTGTTCTTCCTCAGGGGAAAAAAACAAACATGAGTGTAAGCAGTGCAAACCCTTTAGAACCCGCCCCACGATGATGTGATCGAAACGTTGGAATTTCTTTTGAGTTGCATGTTGAGTATACATATAGACATAACGCAGCTTTTCAGTCAAGAGAGAAAGTCCTCAATAGTTTCTGTTTAATTTTAATTTAAAACTACACTTTTTCTAAAGTAACAAATGTGTGTTGAAAGCATCTTGCAAAAAAGGTCAACTTTTATTTTATGATCAACAAAATAACTTTTTGATTAGCAGAACACAGATTTGCACCGTTCTTGCCAAGTAAAAATGATGCAGTTTGCAGGTTGTGCAGATGATGAAAAAAATGGTGGAACCTGCAAATCAGTTATCTGGGCTGTTGCCCCTGTGAAACAGATGTTTGGAAACAGCAGAAAAGTATTAGTAGAAAGTTCAGCAAGACAGTTAATGTATCACACCCAAGTTATGAGCATGGGAGCTTCCGCTATAGAGATCACCATATTTCTTCTTGTTTGTTTGCCTTCCCTTGTTTTTGTCTTTCTTTGTAGTAAAATGCAGAGATTTCTAAAATAGAAATCTTGAGCGATAATCAGAGGAACACAATACCTTCACCTCGATCATGAGCCTGAAAGGGAAAGAGAAAAAAAAGATGATATCCCAAGGGAACACGACGAAGCCAACCTCATGCATCAAAGTGTTCCTTCTGAAAAACATTTGTGCTTTTTTCTGAAAAGAGCAATTTAAATATTGAAGAAGCCGGCTCTTTTCCTTTATTTATATTGCCTTTTTCCCCCTGCTTTTCATTTGCTCTTGACTGTTTTGCTGACACTGTAACGGTTTGTTTGCAATGAGAAGAACTGTGGGACGAGGCCAAAAGCGACTCTGGCTTGAAAGAAAGAAATAAGAAGACAAAATGAAAGGAGGGTTTTGCATAAGGCATCGCATTCTCCTGCCCGGAGTGTGAAATGACCCATAAAGCTGGAAGATAAGCCTGTTTGGTTTTTAAGAGCATCATGTTCTGAATATAAGAAAAACTTATTTCAACTTATGGGAGGAGGGGGAGGATTTTTTATGAGTTTATCTATGTATATCATAAAATTATATTTATGTTAAATGATACCAATAAATTCTACAGAGTTAAATAATAGTTATGTTTTACAGGTTAAGAGTTTGCTTCTGTATATTGACTGTAAGAATAAAAGTAGAATAATGTAGAATAAAACTACACTCTGGGCAAGTCTTGTATGCCCCCCTCCAACTGAAAATGCTCCCTAAATCTTAGAAATCAATATCTCATTAATGGGCACAATCACCCACAGACAATTTTCATTTAGTAGTTGGCAACTTGCTACTCTATGACAGGACTGGAACTAGGGGTTGGCAGGGGGGCACCAGGCACACACCTCTTTTCTCACCTACCCGTAGTCAATACCATTGTGTCCATGCACCAAATCCTCTTCTTCTCCTCCAAGTGTCAACACAAAGACATGTGAGTGTTTATTCAAGCATGCACGTGTGTTCTTGCTCGTTTGTGCATGCACGATGAGGAGGCAGCAGAAGGGGCAAAGATGTTGGCCGGGTTGTCTAAGGTGCCCAGCCTTCTTGGCCCACCACTGCTCTAAGACTCAATCCTATAAATGTACAACACATTCATAACACATTCTTCTTCAATACTTCTTCCATCTCATCCTCTATCTCTTCCCAACTCTCCTAAAACGGATTACTCTGTTTCCTTTAACAGTCAATGTTATACATAAACCCCATTTGTAGAAGTACACTTACCACAGGGGACAGTGGGTCTAGGTGCACATGCCCCAGACCTTCTGCCAGTGTCGGACTGAGACACCAGGGGCCCACCAAAAAACCTTAGACCAGGGGTCCACTCTCAGTACTATTATTCTTCCTCTCCTGACTGAACCTTTGTAGTCTCTTTACATATTATAATACTATAATCTATTATTCCATCTATTTAGCCTCTGTTCTCAATGAAATAGGGAATGGCCATGAAATAGGCCAAATGTTTAGCATCATGAGGGCTCAGTGACACATAAGCCCACTGGGCGTTTTCCTGGTATCCCGATGGGCCAGTCCGACACTGCCTTCAGCTAAGGGGAGAAGTCACACGATCATGTAGAGAAAGAGGCTGGTACAAACCAGGCTTCAGACAAAAAAATGCAGCGTTAGAGTTATTTTATTAACAAAAATTTTTATTACATCTTACTTGTGGTTCAAAAAGCCTAACAAGTTTTTTGCCATTCCTGGCAACTCCTGATTGAGTGCCCAGGAGTGGCATGAAACACGTTTTTTGATTGAGGTCGGTTTGTGCCAGCCTTTTTCTCAACATGACCGTGCGACTTTTCGAAATTTAAGCTGAGACCTCCACTACTGCAATCTCAAGGGATGTCCTTTGGAAGGATCTTCTGTAGAATAAAGGCTCAGAAAGGTTATTGTATGGTCTCTTTATATATTTGTACATAGTAATCATACCATCTTTATTTGCTTTTCCATTACTATAAACTAGCTCAGATTGACCAGCCTTTCTTCAACTGAGATCAAGTCCTCAGATCTTCTCTCTATAATTTAGCTAAGGCTGGTCCAGGTGTTTTTCCCTACATTCCACTGCTACACCCAGGTTTGGAACCTATCCTCCATAGGATTTCTCACGGACCTCTCCATGTCTGGTTAAAAACCGCCAACATTAAAATCACTAATATCAACATTAAAATGCACCCCATTCTTAATAAAGAACCTAAATTCTACAGAATAATTATCCAGTTCTCTAAAAACCAAAAGCCACACCTTATTCTCCCCAATCTCCTGCTTTTCTTCTGTCATAATATGTGGTATGGTTAATATGCCAGAGAAAAGATTGTCCAGGAAGTTCTCATCTTAAGCTTTGTGTTTAATTGTCTAAAAATATTTTTTATGAACCGTCTTCTCCTTTTGTCCTTTGTACCAATGTCTATCATGAATGATATTTCTTTCCTAGCTCCCCCCAATAATCTATACAGTTTTTTTCTTCAAATGATGAACCCTGGCAAACATCACACTGTTGGACCGAGGTGACAAATTACCCTATCTACATTTCTTATATTTCAATCCTCTTTTACTACAGCCTGCTTTGTCCTCCAAATACTCCAAACCCTCTTGTACTAGAGAACGTTGACTATCAACAACACTTTGATCAAAAATGATATCTGGTGTAAACCAGTTCTATTTCATTTTCTTTTCTAAACACCATAATTGGTCAAAAAATAGCATCTGCTTTAGCACTAAACCATTCCTTCTTGCTCCTGCACGGACCATCGTCCTTGGAGTGACCCTCTACAGAAGAACTCTCCCTTGCAACACACACAATTTATCTTTTTCATTTTTTCAATTCATAATCCTTGGTCTGTGTTCCCATCATTACCATAAATAACATCTATTTGGGGCTGTCAGGGATGCGGCTCTCTGTACTCTCACGGCAAATAGTAGGGAACCAAAAATAAGCTTTATTTCATTTATTTGCAGGCACCGAGTGTGTTGAATTAACCAGCAATGTCTCTCAGTGATGCTTGATGTTCCACCGCTGAAGTTAGAGCTATATTTTCAGTACTTATTAAAAGTTCTAAAATATTATATATTTTAAATCATTAAAATATTAGCTGGAGGGAAATTTCCAAGAACCCGTATCCCATCTATCTGCTATTGAGAAAATGCTTTAAAGATTATAAAAGAAACAGACTATTTTAAAAGTGTCTATCATCTAACAGTAGGTCGGCCATCTTGCTCTATGTAACATATAGAGATGATGTCGCTTTGCTGGAACGATATTACACTTCAATCAAACATCAGGGGGTGGACATACTGCTGTTCATTAGTTTTGTATTTAAGTGTCCAGCTCCAGTGAGCAACACTGGGGCAACTCCTGAACCCAATTCCCATTTGCAATTTCCGGTGCAAATGTCCAGTTTTTACCTATAAGGCAGTGTTTTGATGCAATCTAGCCCACTGCCAGGTCCATAGTGTTGGTACATCAAGGTTTCCCCAGCATCAAAAGGCAAAGTTGAGCACCAATCATCAGAAGACCCGAGATGGATGTAAGTGCAGGAGTGTCATTGGATACAGGGTTGGACTGGGCCGGCAGGACACCAGGAAAAAACCCGCCAGCCCAGACCTGCTCCCTGCAATTCCTTCTTACCTCCCCAACCCTGGCGGTGGTGGGAAAAGTTACACATGCGCAGCTGGGGGGGATTTGCAGCAGATAGGACTTTTGGAAGATTCACTTATGGAAATTCTACTGATCAAAAACTTAATTATCTATGCAAAATAATTAACCAAGGAGAATGCTGATTCCTGGCACTATAGTAATATACATTACTGTTTTTTTTTTTTATTTCATTATATGGTGCTGGTGCTTTTAAGCTCTTTAACACTGAGTTATTCAGTGACTATAGGGGGGCCATATGACACATAACTGTGCAGTCAGTTTGCAATCAATCCTCAGCATTCAGTTTAGATTGTGTGAGTGCCCCCCTCAAGTCTCTGATTGGTTACTGCCTGGTAACCAATCAGTGGAAAGCAAGAGAGCTGAAAAGCAGGAAGTAGTGTTCTGGCTATTATGTTACACATCCAGTCACTCCAGCCTTTATACATTACATTTTTGCCTAACTAACTATATTAGATACATTTTTTATTTTGCACAGTCTATCTACAGTATTTATACAGTTTTTATATTTACTCTGAACAATTCCTTTAATCCATAGCATTTGTGGGGAAGAATAACTCTAGTAAGACTCTTCTCCCATTTATTTGACTTTAATGCATTTGGACAAAAAGTCGCCATAAGAAAAAACGCCCATTGACTTTAAGGGCAGAGACACACACTGTGATTTGGGTTAGATGAGTCGCTCGGTGACTAATCTCCCCGAACTGCCTCAACTGCCTCAGATGGCACTCGGAGTGCTTCGTTTTTTGACGTTGCCCAAAGTTGACTCATGAGGATTTCCATTCTAGCCGGCAGAAAAGCAGCTTAAGAAAAAAACACCCATTGACTTTAATGCATTTGGAAAAAAAAGTCGCCATAACAAAAAACGCCCATTGACTTCAGGGCACCTTGCCTCAGGCGGCAGTGAAGATCAGTTACAAGGGGCAGCAAACAGCCACCTCCTGTAGCTTCAAGAGCCGAATTTCCGTTTTTTAAACCGGAAATTCAGCTCTGCTAGTGCAGAAAGTGCAGTAGGCACTCGTTCCACTAGCGATGCTGCCTCTTTTGACCCGCTCCGACGCTGTAATTCATTTGGAGTGAGAACAATTTTGTGCACGTAAAAAAAACTTAGCACCCATTGACTTCAATGCGTTTCACAAATTTTTCGCAAATGTTTTTGCAATTTCTCAAATTTTCCGGCAAAGTGAAACCAGTCAGATTCGCTCATCACTAGTAATGGCATGATTATAGGTAGTGATGGGCGAATCTGACCCATTTCGATTCGTTAAAAATTTGTGAAATGTGCCAAAATGCATTGAAGTCAATGGGCGTCAAGTTTTTTTTTTGTCACCTGATGCGACTTCAATTTTTTACACACGTTGGAGTTTATGGGCGTCATTTTTTCGGCGCTACTCGGTGAAAAATTTTGGTCATCACTAATTATAGGCAGATACAGGAAAATTATTGGAGAATCATAAAAGGGTTATAAGAGTTTCCTATCTGAACTCCCAACCCGAATTGTTTCCAAGACATTGAACATCACCATGTCCTTGTACCCCATATAGAAACTCTCCTTGAAGAAATAACTCGCTAATGAAAATGTATATCATTGTTATGACAGCCGAGTAAGACAAATCAAGACAACTACAACAAGCTCCGGTACTGCTCAGAATTCATATTTAAAAGTCATATATTTTTATTATGTTCGGTGAGTGAGCGCGTTGGTGTCCAGATGTTCAATTTAAATAAGTTTTGCAAATCATTTGTGATCATCTGTTACTTCAGTCACTCAATATGCGGCGTTGTGAAGTAGAACCATGTGTCGAATCTATTTACTTTACACAATAACTACATCATAAGAGGCAACGATGTATGCCGAGCTCATTGAGATCCGCTTGCCATCGAGGGCCTGTTGAAGTGGTTTGTATTTATTGCCATGTTGATTTCCCTCATTATATTGAAAACCATGTATTCCTTGTATGTTGGAGGTGTTTATCTCCTCCCGGTTAATTAGATGCATTAAAGGATTCATTACGGAATCACAATGGAACCACGTTCGGGTTTCATCTCTCGCCTTTTGTTTTTATTCGGCTGGCTGGATGGTTTTTGTTTAGCTCCGGGCTTAATTCATTCTCACCGTTCTTTTAAACCAGAAAGAAATTAAATCAAGTTCTAAAGCCGCTAGAAAGGGATGGGAGGGTTGTTTGTTTGTTCTCTTAGCTACTAAGGATGTTCTGTTTGTGATTAGTGATGAGCAAATTTCTCCAAATTTGGTTCGGAGAAAAATTTGCGAAACTTGAATTTTGAAGCCTGCATCAATTTTGACACAGGCATTAAAGTCAATGGGCAGGGCGGTTTTGACAAGCGACTTTTCCAATTCCCTTCCGAATTTGCGCCTGTCGAATTCATTCAGCCATCACTATTTGTGATGCTCACACACTTCACCGTTGAAATTAGAGATTTGGTTAAATGATGAATAAAAAGTAGTTGGTGCCTTTTTTTTGGAGATACAGATATAGCAAAAGTTACTCTAAAGTAATGCACCGAATCCTGAATCCTTCATGAAAGAATCGGCTGAATACCGAATTCTTATTTGCATATTCAAATTAGGGGCAGGAAAGAAAACATTGTAAAAAACATTTTTTTGTGACAAAAAGTCACTTGATTTCCTGCCCTGCCCCTAATTTACATTTTAAAATTAGGAATCAGTTCGGCCAGGCACTAGATTTGGACGAATCCTGCTGAAAAAGGCAGAATCCTGGCCAATTCCCGAACCGAAACCTGGAGTTGGTGCATCCCTACTACAAAGTTATGTGTATGACTATCCCTTGTACATCATAATTATTAGTAATAGCTAGTGATGGGCGAATTTGCGCCGCTTCGCCGAAAAATTCGCGAATTTCGCACGAAATTTGTGATTTTTTTTTTGACGCCGGCGAATTTTTGGCACGAATTTTTGCGGGCGTTTTGCGATTCGCTAGCGGCGAATCACGCAAATTCGCTGCGAATTCGCGCCTGGCAAATAAATTCGCCCATCACTAGTAATGGCTTCAGAGAAAAATTCATGAAACAGCAAGAGAGCTCCATAGTGAAAAAAGTGAGGTTTACATTGCCTTTTAAAAAAAACTAAATAAAAGGCCTCTAGTGATGAGCTAAATTTTTTGCCTAGTTTCACCGCAAAAATTATTCCAGTAGATTCCAGAGGGGGAAAAAATTGTTGCATGTCAAAAAAAAATTTGTTGCCCATAGACTTCAATGCATTTTGACGAATTTCAGCTGTTGTATGAGTTAAAGGGTCAGATTCGCCCATCACTAGGGGGTACAAATCTGCATCCAATATCTTGCCTGCCCATAGGTCACAAGTATCAAATTCAGATATACTCTTACAGTTTCCCAGCACATTTCCTTGCTATAGTTGTGACTTTATCAGTGTGCCCCAATATTTATCAGAGACTTGCATTCATAACAAGTCCTGCCTGCTGTTTCTTTCCTTGGTCTCACACAACAACCTACACCCAAGGGGCCTTCAACCCACATTGATGTCTCTAACTAATGCCCATCACATATTGTACATGAAGTGAGTGAGGAGTGAAGAACCTTACCCATGTGATCAAACACATTGGAGACAATGAAGCTATGTACTACTAAAGTAGCCTCAATCTTATATTAATATGGAGCTAAATGGTTACCCTTATTTGAGCCAATTAAATAGATAAATAAAATAATAGTGGATATTAACAAACACAGTGTTTATTTATTTAAAGGACAAAAGATATACAGACTTTATGATGGAATACAAAACAAAAAACTATCCAGCCCAATTAACCCCATCCAGGTTGTGGCACTTGTAGACAAACTGGCAATCTGGGAAGCTAAGTTGCAGATGAGATTCAATGTTGATAAATGTAAAGTCATGCACTAAAAATATCCACTTATACCCTTAATGGGACTGCACTAGGCAAATCCATTATGGAGACAGAGCTTGGAGTCCTTGTAGATAATAAACTTGTCTGTAGCAAGCAATGCCAGTCAGCAGCATCAAGGGCAAATAAGGTCTTGACTTGTATTAAATGGGGCAGAGAGTCACGGGAGGAGGGGGTCCCACTGTATAGAGCACTGGTAAGGCCCCATCTAGAATATGCCGTACAGTTTTGGTCTCCATCACTCAAACAGGACATTATTGTATTAGAGAGGGGACAGAGAAGGGCAACTAAGCTGGTAATGGGGAAATCTTAGCTATGAGGAAAGACTGGCCAAATTGGGGATGTTCACTCTGGAGAAGAGGCGCTTAAGGGGTGATATGATAACTATGTATAAATATATAAGGGGATCATATAATAATCTCTCTAATGCTTTATTTACCAGTAGGTCTTTCCAGCTGACACAAGGTCACCCATTCTGATTAGAAGAAAAGAGGTTCTGCCTAAATATTGGGAAGGGGTTTGTTACAGTGAGAGCTGTGAAGATGTGGAATTGTCTCCCTGAATCAGTGGTACAGGCTGATACATTAGATAGGTATAAGGAAGGGACAGATGCTTTATTCACCAGTAGCTCCTCCCAGCAGACAGGAGGGAGCCAATGAGATTAGAGGAGGGAAAGGGGTGTTACAGGGAGAGCTGGGAAGTGAATCAGTGGTACAGGTTGATACATTAGATAGGTACAAGGAAGGGTCGGATGCTTTATTCACCAGTAGCTCCTCCCAGCAGACAGGAGGGAGCCAATGAGATTAGAGGAGGGAAAGGGGTGTTACAGGGAGAGCTGGGAAGTGAATCAGTGGTACAGACTGATACATTAGATAGGTATAAGAAGGGGTTGGATGGTGTTTAGCAAGTGAGGGAATACAGGGATATGGGAGATAGCTCATAGTACAAGTTGATCCAGGGACTGGTCCCATTGCCATTTTGGAGTCTGAGGCAAATTGGAGAGGCTTCAACTGGGTTTTTTCGCCTTCCTCTGGATCAACTATCAGTTAGGCAGTTTATATATAGACTTAAAAGGTTGAACTTGATGGACGTGTGTCTTTTTTCAACCTACAGTAACTTATTATGAAGATAAATATGGCATAATCACTGAATTAGAGGGAAAGCATGAGAAAATGATCAATACAATGTCATGAATAAATAGGACAGAAATGCATATTAAACAGTCAATAATAATAAATATTACACAAATAGACAATAAAAAATACATACAATGAATTTGTAAGTGATATATAGGCTCTGTACAACAGGTCGAATGGGACGTAAAAATTCATTATGGGTTCAATCAATGGCTAGAGTACAAACAAAGAGAATCATATCTCGTGCATTATAATAAGTAAGTTCATATATAACCCCAGGGGCAAGAGTTTCCAATGTATGTGCCCAATATGATTCTCATTCATGTAGATTGATCCACAGTTCTATTGCAGTTATCTAGAACTGGAATATTCCCAAAATCTTTTTCTCTTGGTTTGTCCTATGTATTAAATACATCTCCTTGGGCCACATTCAAAACAAACCCATGTTTTCAGCTCATTTTCTTCCCCTCAAATATACAGTTTACATATATATATATTCTGTATATATTATTAAGAGTGTATACCAAGGGTCTTTATTTCTAATGTCATGTTGTTAATACTTTTAGACAACATATTATTTTCCATCAAACACTGAGACTAAAAATGACAGTGACAGAAACCGAAAAAAATATATCCAGGCAAACAAATGTTGTCCATTGCTGCTGCTCATACTGTGCCTTTGTGTGAGTGGCAAGCTGAAAACACTGCTGTATATATATATACTGTATACACACACATTAGCACCAGCCATGATCCTACAGGAGAATTGGAAATATGTCAACGTAACTCATCCACATTTGGGTTAATCGCATGTTGAGATGATGTGTCTCTTTTCTGTTTCCTCTTGTTCTTTCTACAGTATGTACAGTAGCCAGAGGTATTCTAAACTCATATTTGTTAATTCCTTGAATTAAAAGGTATAGATTCACAGGAGGAGAGTGGCATTCTTCCCCTTTACAAGGAAAAGATAAAGTGCCTTTTTGGCCTCCAGTTTTCACACATGATATTACTGAAATAGAGAAAGTTCAAAGAAGCACAACCAAGGGAATGGAAGGGATCAGTTATGAGGAAAGGCAAGTTGGGATTGGTAATAGTGGAGAAGAGACAGTTAAGGGAGAAATTATCACTATAGATAAATATATAAGGGACAGTAATGAAATAGAGAAAATACAGAGAAGAGCGACTAAGCTGATAAAGGGAATGGAAGGACTCAGTTATGGGTAAAGGCTGGAGAAGCAGCACTTGAGTTTGTATATGATAACTATGTATAAATAAAGGAAACATGCAATTGATTCTTCATTGGTTTATTCATCTGTAGGTACTTCCAGCAGACATTAATACATCTACTGAGTTCAGAAGAAGGTTCCATCATTAGTTGCAAAAAGGTTTTGTTACAGTTGGGAGTTGTGAAGGTGTAGAATTCTCTCCATGAAGTGGTTCTATCAGATATCTTATCTACACTGTAGTTTGAAGAAAGGGTTAGATGGCTTTTTACCAAGGAAAAAATACAGAGTGACTTAGTATAAAATTCATGTACAAACTGCTCCAATGGTCATCTTGGAATCAGGAAGGAATGTTTTTACCCCTTTGTAGCAAATTACAGGGCTTCAGATGGGGGTTTTGATCTTCCTTTGGGTAAACCAGTAGTTAGGAAGGTTTCTTGAACTTGAGTCTTTCAACATAAATGACTATACTACATCTGGCTCCAGTTGTGTTTTATGTAGAGAACAATTGGTCTATATTTACCACATATTATTTAGGTGATTATAGAGATCTTCAGTTCATTATCAATTCAGTAGTCGATGGTTAGGGATGTAGCGAACTGCCGTTTATGTGTTCGCGAACGCCGTTCGCGAACACCGTTCGCGAACACCGGCAAAAAATGCGAACAGTTCGCGAACTGTTCGCGAACTTCGAACATCCGAAAATCGTTCGATTCGAACGATCGAAGGATTTTAATCGTTCGATCGAACGATTTTCGTTCGAATGGAACGATTGAAGCCATTCGATCGAATGATTTCATTCAATCCAATGGCTTCGATCGTTCGATTCGAACGAAAATCCTTCGATTTTAGCGATCGAAGGAATCGAATGGTCGAATGGTCGAACGATTTTGACGCAAACGCCTATTGGCGAACGTCGCGCGACGTTCGCGAACTTGCGGCGGACGCGAACAGCCGATGTTCGCGCGAACAAGTTCGCCGCAGAACAGTTCGCTACATCCCTATCGATGGTGTGAGACCTTTGGACTCCCAAGAAAACCAAGCAGTGTTGCAGAATTCCTGGATCCAAGGCAAGGCTTCTGAACCCAGGTGGAACATCTCCTTTTACAATAAACATCCGAGATTTCTGACCCCACATGCTGACACAATATATTTTCAATAATCACAATAATATTGATCAGCAAATTTTAACAGTTCAGCATGAACATTATGCCTCTTATTGTCAAGGATTATTTGTGACTAATATAAGTTAATTATTTATAATTATATATTTGTGATTAAAATAAGTGTTATAAGTCTAGTTATAAGTGTAGGTTGGATCTAACGTGTTTTCTTAAGTCTTCTCAGGGTCAGACTGGGCCAGCAGGACACTGGGAAAAAAACCCGGTGGGCCCAAACCCAGACCCTTTTCCCACCTAACACCTTGAGAACTGCTCCCTGACCTCTACCCAGTCCCAAGAGATGAGGAAACAAGGTAAGGGGGGACTGGGAGGCCAAGGGGAAGGAGGAAGAAATCCAGAGGGGTGTAGGAGCCCCTCAGGTGGCAGCCCACGATGAGCACCAGACCCCCCAGGTTGACGCTGAGTCTGGTCATTCCACAGGAATGTTTGTAAACATGTGAGTAAAGGTGGCCATACACGGGCAGATAAAAGCTGCCGACAGACTTAGTCTGCAGTTTCTTGGCCCATGTATGAGCCCCTCCGATGGACTTCCCTGAAAAATCAGCCAGATGTTGATGGGGCAGGACTAAAAATCCCATCAGATAGTGGACCGCATCTGTTCATTGATGTGCTCCCGCGATCCGATCGCCTGTACTGCTGCATTATGATCTGATCGTTGGGCACTAGGGCCCATGATCAGATCAGTTTGATATTGCCCACCTCAAGGTGAGCATATCGGGCAGAGATCCGCTCCTTTGGCAACATCACCAAATGAGAGGATCTCTCTGTGTATTGCTACCTTAACTGTAACTTGTATTTCTTATAGAATTTTGGTCTGGAAATATATGTAGCTGAAAGTTCTATTTACTATGAATCAAATATATATTGTAAATCACTATAATTGGTTCTGGAATAAACCCTCTGCTATACAAATCCACGGCACAATGTATGTGATTTTTCCCTGCTCCCTACCTCATTATGTACTTTGGTTATGCAAGCCTCCATCTGTATTCACCTTACTGCATGATCCCTCATCTGGGCCTTCTTTCAGCCTCTGTTTAGTAATTATTTTGCCATCATTTTGCCTGATTCTAGAGATCTTAACATGAGGAATGATTGAGGCAAGAAGTTTGCTTTTATTCTTAGTGACTCCATTGCTGCATTGCTCTGAACAAATGTTTAAATGCACAATGGACTGATTTCCATTAAGCAAGTGTAGCTGTGCTCATTGCCACGCAGTGAAGTGATCTGTTTCAGGTTCATCAATGAGCATGTTGATGAAATCTCCCCCTAACTGGCTTTCAGGCTGGGCCCCCTTAGCTCATTACAAGGTTACAGATATATAGAAACATTGGGGTAACAGTCATCCTGCTATAGTTCCAGGGGTACGCAGGGCACAAATAAGCACTCACCCCAAATCTCACCATAACTGGCCTTCAGACTGGGCCCCCTTAACTCATAATAAGGTTACAGATATATAGAAACATTGGGGTGTCACCCTGCTATAGTTCCAGGGGTACCAAGGGCACAAATAAGCACTCACCCCAAATCTCACCCTAACTGGCCTTCAGACTGGGCCCCCTTAACTCATAATAAGGTTACAGATATATAGAAACATTGGGGTGTCACCCTGCTATAGTTCCAGGGGTACCCAGGGTACAAATAATCACTCACCCCAAATCTCCCCCTAACTGACCTTCAGACTGGGCCCCCTTAGCTCATAACAAGGTTACAGATATATAGAAACATTGGGGTGTCACCCTGCTATAGTTCCAGGGGTACCAAGGGCACAAATAAGCACTCACCCCAAATCTCACCCTAACTGGCCTTCAGACTGGGCCCCCTTAACTCATAATAAGGTTACAGATATATAGAAACATTGGGGTGTCACCCTGCTATAGTTCCAGGGGTACCCAGGGTACAAATAATCACTCACCCCAAATCTCCCCCTAACTGACCTTCAGACTGGGCCCCCTTAGCTCATAACAAGGTTACAGATATATAGAAACATTGGGGTGTCACCCTGCTATAGTTCCAGGGGTACCAAGGGCACAAATAAGCACTCACCCCAAATCTCACCCTAACTGGCCTTCAGACTGGGCCCCCTTAACTCATAATAAGGTTACAGATATATAGAAACATTGGGGTGACACCCTGCTATAGTTCCAGGGGTACCCAAGGCACAAATAAGCACTCACCCCAAATCTCCCCCTAACTGACCTTCAGACTGGGCCCCCTAAGCTCATAACAAGATTACAGATATATAGAAACATTGGGGTAACCGTCACCCTGCTATAGTTCCAGGGGTACCCAGGGTACAAATAAGCACTCACCCCAAATCTCCCCCTAACTGACCTTCAAGCTGGGTCCCCTTAGCTCATACCAAGGTTACAGATATATAGAAACACTGGGGTAACAGTCACCCTGCTATAGTTCCAGGGGTACCCAGGGTACAAGCATTACTAGCAGCCATAGAAGCTCTCCATTTGGTAGACTATTTCATTGGACCTGGCAAACCATTTTCAAATTTTTTTGTTACTGAAAAGACGAATGTTTGAATCTGCAGGTATTGGTTATAAGTTATGTATAAAGACAAATTATCCAAGGTACAAGTCTGACTCACAGCACAGTGATGCTGCTTCTTGACATTGAATATCTATGGAGAAGCCCAAGCAGTAAGAGATAGCAAATATACTGAAGTTTATCATAAAACAGACCAGCATTCAGCTTGTAGTTGTAGACAAAGCCCCTGTTTTTTGTTACATGTATTTATGCTTCTTCCCTTTCTTTGTCTCCTGTAATTGCCTCCTGTTTGTGCGATGGCATCCTATTTCCATTACAGGTGCATTTTCTTATATCATTGTTGATGGCGCTGGCCTTTTAGTGACACGTTAAAGGTCTACTTAACATTTTCAACAATCGCAACAGTAATTCTCACGAAGAGAAATTTCTGGGATCCTGTCTGAGAGCAGAATTGTTCAAAGGGAGGAAAGCAATAGTTGAAAAGGCATTGTATCCAGAATAGAAAACAATTTACATGGACAATTAGAAATCCCAGGTACTCAGACTGGCCTCTCTCAGAATGATGTTATTCAGTGCTGGAGATGGGAAAAAAATATGTTTCTTATATGTATCCTAACACAATACAATCCAGGCTACAGAAATACAAATTCGTTTGGATGCTTTCAAAATGCAGATGCAAACAAAAGAGGAAGAAAAGTTTTCTCATTTCAAGGACTTATTCTAGTTATTCTACTCTGTCCTTGGATCCAACGTTGATCTTGGACCCAGTTTTCAATGAACCCTCAGTCTACCAAAGCTGTATTCTCTAACATAACGTCCCACTCCCTTACCCCATCTTATTAGAGAAGCTTGTAAAAGCCAATCATGGTTCAACTATCACCTGCTGTGACACAAAACAATTTTTGGTGGTCAATACTGATGACAACACCCTCTGCAACTCCAAGAAATGGGAATTCAAAAGAAAGAAGGAGGTGGCGACACAGATAGAACATCAGAAATCTTGGAGAGAAAAGTAGAAGACAGTAACTATCATTAACAAGGGTACTTGCATCCTAACAGACCTTTACACTTCCGTATTGCTGCCGTATTTTAATTTATCCAGCTTCTATGGACACTGAAGAACCCCAAGCTACAGCCGTGATGAATGTGGTGGTAACTCACCCATCAGCTTGGGTTAATTGCCACTGCTGGCTTGTACCCATAGAATAATGCTTTAATAGAAGAGAAGGAAAATGTTGGGTGGGGCCATTATTTAATTTTTGCTGGTGGACATCCACAGTCCTAGCTGAACAATGCTGGGTCAATGTGATACCCATGGGTATATGAAAAAAAAGAGAATATTAAGAAAGAGAATATGAAATTCACATTGGCTAAACAATCATGCTGCTGTAGATCAACTCAACCACATCTGTTATTGAGACGCCTAAATGAAGACTACCTGAGATGTTTAGATTAAGTACTTCTATGAAATGCTACAAATGTTGTTCAACCCAATTTCTTACACTTCCAATAATATAATTTTAGCATGGATCGCCAGAAGTGAAGAGCAGACAAGAGAGAGTTTAACATTGTAACCAAACATGTGAAGATAGAATTAGAAGAGAAACACTGGGTTTATCCAATGTTTAATTTTTGCTGGTTGACATCCTCAGTCCTAGTTGTACAATGCTGGTAGTGCCCAGTATATGAAGCAAAAGAGAATGTTATGAAAGAGAAGATGAAAATCCCATTGGCTATACAATCATGCTGCTATAGAGCAGCTCTACTGCATCTGCTATTGAGACCCCTAAGTGAAGACCACCTGAAATAATTGTTTAGATTAAGTTCATTTATGAAATGCTACAATTGTTATTCAAACTATTTTTTCCACTTGAAAGCAACAATACCATTTTATCATGGATTGCCAGAAGTGAAGAGCAGACAAGAGTATTAACCAATGTAACCAAAGATGTGAGTTAGAATTCGAAGAACATGAAATGCTGGGTGGGTCCTGTGTTTGATTTTCAATGATGGACATCCATAGCCTTAGCTGGACAATGCTGGGGTCATTGTGACTCCCATTTTCACCTTCCTTTGGGTCAACCAGTAGTTAGGAAGGTTTCTTGAAATTGAACTTGTCTCTTTCAACATCAATGACTATAATACCTCTTGATTTTTATGTTATGGAGATACCAATTGGTTTATCTTTAGCACATTTTATTTAAGTGATTATAGAGATCTTCAGGTCATTACTAATTCAGAAGTCGATGGTCTGAGACCTTTAGACTCCCAAAAAACCAAGCAGTGTTGCAAAATACCTGGATCCAATGCAATGCTTCTGAACCCAGGTGGAACATCTTCATTTACATTAAACATCCGAGGAGACCTCTGACCCCACATGCTGACACAATATATTTTCAATAATCACAATCATTTTCATCAGCAAATTGTATCAGGTCAGCATTAACATTGGACCTCTTATTCTTATTAAGGACCAATATAACTTAATTATTATTATTTATAATTACATATTTATCAAAATACATTTTATAAGTCTAATATGTTTTCTTAAGTCTTCTCAGGGTCAGCCCCGCCAACCCAGACCCTGTTCCTGCCTAACACCTTCTTCGCTGCCCCCTGACTCCCTCCCAGTCCCAATTGTGGTACAGAGGGGGGCTGGGCCAGGGAGGCCAAGGGGAAGGGTTGCCACTGGGGTGGGGGTCAGGGTGGTAGGTGGCAGCCCTGGTAGGCCCCAGACCCTCCAGGTTGATGCTGAGTCTGGTCATTTCACAGGAATGAGTAACTATAACTAGTATTTCTTATAGAATGTTGGGCTGGAAATATATGAAGCTGACAGTTCTATTAACTTTCGATCGAATATATATTGTAAATCACTTCCAATGATTCTGGAATAACCCCTTTGCTACAAACATCTGTTACTTAGACCCCCAAATAAAGACTGTCTGAAATAATTGTTTAGATTCGAAGTTTAGAAGTTCATCTATGAAATGCTACAATATTTGTCCAACCTATTTCCTTCCACTTGAAAGCAACGACTTCCATTAGCGGCAGGTTCCTAGCGAGCTCTGTTTAATAATGTATATGTATTGTGGCAGGGAGAAAAGCCTAAATCTTCCTTGAAGCTAATGACTGAGCAACACAATTGCAAAGTTTGCTCATCCTGATACCGGAACAGAAGGCAGGTGCCTGGAATCAAATCCCCTTACGTTCCTCCAACAACACAAAGCTCCCTCTGACTCATATAATATTAGATCCCGGCAAAGTAGGAAACAAAATAATTGTTTATTCTAACCCGATCTTGATTATGTGCTAAAAAGAAAAAAAAAAGAAAAAGAAAGAAAACGAAATTTTGCTTATTTCTTCTGAGATCTGAATGCTGTGGGAAACCTGGTTCCTGAGTAGGAAAAAAAACAATCTACATTTATTAAATTTAGCCAATACTGGTGGGACTCCCAACATCTGTTCTTCTGCGCCGAGCCTTTGTGTCTTGTCTTCTCCCTCACAGCAACACAAGGTTTATTTTCTGCTGCTGTCGGAGAAGAATTAGACTTGAGAGTGTTTTGGGGGGATCTTGTTATTATTCAGATGTATCAGCTTTGTATGTTGTGGCTCTCAGGGTATTTGTTGGGTAACTAAAGTTTTTTAAAGGACCTATAACATCAAATAAAACACAAAGACAAATTGAACTTTGAAATCACTAAGTCTTTATTAAGAAATAACTGACCGAAACTCTGCTTGCGCTCCTCTTCAGAAAAGGCGACAGGGCGACAATCCATCGTGCGGTGCTCAATTTCTCCTCCCTGGCTATCTCCTATAAGGAAGGCAGGGAGGAGAAATCGTGCACCGAAAGAGCGCAAGCGGAGTTTCGGTTATCTTTTGATAAAGATTTAGCGACTTCAAAGTTTCATTTGTCTTTGTGTTTTTTTTTTGTTGTATACTAACAAATTTAAAAAAAATTATATTACGGAACTTGAGAGAAGACTTTCTGTAGAGTTGTATTCTAATAGAAAAACTTCTACTTAAAGGGATACTTTTTATTTTTCAAAACAAATCAGTTAATAGTGCTGCTCCAGCAGACTTTTTTACTGAAATCCGTTTTTAAAATGAGCAAACAGATTTTTTTTATATTTCATTTTGAAATATGACATGGGACTAGACATATTGTCAGTTTCCCAGGTGCCCGCAGTCATATGAATTGTGCTCTGATAAACTTCAGTCACTCTTCCAAACTACGATACCCTGTAATTAATCCTTATTGGAAGCAAAACCAGCCTATTGGGTTTATTTAATTTTTTTATGATTTTCTAGTATAATTAACGTATTAAGATCCAAATTATGGAAATATCCATTATCCGGAAAACCCTAGGTGCTGAGCATTCTGCAAAACAGGTTCTATACCGGTACCAGGCAATATTACTTTGGGCAAGAGTTTTTGTTCATGAAGTTGTAATTTTTGTTTTGCCAAATCTAATATTTTGAATGGGCTATGAATATATTTTAATAATAAACAAAAAGGCACAAAACATGCCCCAAAACAATTTCCTTTGTGGTTCTCTCTGTTGCATTGCAGGTAAAAATAGAACCTCTGATTTAAACTGTATCTATGGAGTGTATGAGCGATGGGCGAGTCTCTGCTATCATTAATACAACATTTTGGCAGCTGCCATATTTATAATGTATATACACACACGCGGCAGTGACTTTGACATGTATAAACTGATAACCTAAGCTTTGTAAATCCTCCTCATAAGAAAAGCTGAGAAAGGCACGACTTCCAGACTCCTCACCTGCCATCTGGCTCTGGCTCAGCAAGACGGATCCATCATTTCACCTTACGCAGACTTTTCTCTCAATTAGGGTTTTTTTTGCAACATTTCTTGTCATTGTTTCTGTTAAACTCAACGTTGGGGAGTTTCTGTGTAAAGCAATTGCTGCCTGATTTTCACACAATCACTGTAAGGAACATACCTGGTGGTCTAGTGGGGGGGGGACAGAGACGCCTGCCGCTCCTTTGGCGGGGACGCCCGCCACAACGAGTGGCTTCCATTAGGCCGCAGGCGCCGGCGTCTTAGGGCGCGCGCGATGCGTTCTTGTGAGATTTAAAGGCGCAGGCACGCTGACACAATGACATCAGCGCAAAATTCAAACACTATTTAAAGCCCATTAGGCCTGTGGGACCTTGCCCGTGATAGGATTGTGTTTCCTGGTGCTCCTGAGCCTTGTGCTATTTGTTGCTATATCCTGAACATGTTTGATTCCTGTTTTGACCCCTGCCTGGCTATTTTGACTATTCTGACTTCTGGATCCTGACCCCTGCCTGACTACCTCTTCTGATTAACCCTCTGATTGACTTCCTGGTTTAAGCCTTGCCTGCCTGACTACGTTTATTCTCTGCCTGCCTCGACCTGATCTGACTACTCTTTTGCCTAACGCTTTGTACTACGATCTTCTGTCCAAAGACTTTGCTTTACAGTCGTGCCCCTCTGCCTATCCAGAACCCTCATCTTGCACCTCTCGTTTAAGTCCAGATGGCATCCAAGTAAGCCAAGGGCTCCTTCCAAGGCCCAAAGGCGGTCACACTACTGGTGAAGTACGAGCCAAGACCAGGGTGCCTGGTGTTTGTTCTGGTGTTGGGTGCCCACCGTGACAAACACCTATTTAGTTTTCATAAAGTTCATACTGCTGAGCTTGTGCTCAGCACTTCTATTTGCCAGATACTGGGAGTGCTTCAAAAACCACAAATAATAAAAAATGAAAACCAATTGCAAATTGTCTCAGAATATCCCTCTCTACATCATACTAACAGTTTATTTAAAGGTGAACAACCCTTTTAATTTACATAATTTTAGTAGACTCAAGGTATGAAGATCCAAATTACAGAAAGATCTGTTATCCAGAAAACCCCAGGTCCCGAGCATTCTGGATAGCAGGTCCTATACCTGTAGTAGACCCCATAGCTGCAATCTTTAGAAGAGTCTTATCTATGCTATTTTAGAACCTATTACTGGATGGATTCTTGTCAGTGATATTACAGGAACAAATAACATTTCCAGTTCTTCTGTCCTTGATTTTGGCACATTTGTTGTTTATTCCAAAGAGTAGGGTCAATATTGCGCGTCTGGGGAAATTGTCAAGAGAGTGCCCAAAATGCATTAAGTCTTTGGCTCTTTGTGATTATCTGTCTTTGTTTATACATTTATATATTATATATATTGATCGGCGAATTTGTCCTGTTTCGCTACGAATTTCGCAAAATACGTGTAACTGGTGAAAAATTAGCAGAATGGCGATTTTGACACTGGCAACAAATTGGCACTGGTCACAACCGACACAACCACCGAATTCGGCACGAATTGGCGCCTGGCGAATAAATTCGCCCATCACTAATTATATACATCTATTTGCAATATGTTCCCTTGCTTGTTTGAGAGGGAAATAGTCCTTTCTTTATATGTCTAAGGCTCTTGGGGATTTGGTGAAAAGGCCATTTCTCTTCTTTCTCTTTCTTTTTTGGCTTTATTATGTACCTATCTAGTGCTACCAATCCCTATTTCTGTAGGGAAATGAGAGAGAGCAGACAGTAACCCTTCCAACACTTTCCTCTTGTCTCTATATATTAGGTACCTATCTAGTGCTACCAATCCCTATTTCTGTAGGGAAATGAGAGAGAGCAGACAGTAACCCTTCCAACACTTTCCTCTTGTCTCTATATATTAGGTACCTATCTAGTGCTACCAATCCCTATTTCTGTAGGGAAATGAGAGAGAGCAGACAGTAACCCTTCCAACACTTTCCTCTTGTCTCTATATATTAGGTACCTATCTAGTGCTACCAATCCCTATTTCTGTAGGGAAATGAGAGAGAGCAGGCAGTAACCCTTCCAACACTTTCCTCTTGTCTCTATATATTAGGTACCTATCTAGTGCTACCAATCCCTATTTCTGTAGGGAAATGAGAGAGAGCAGACAGTAACCCTTCCAACACTTTCCTCTTGTCTCTATATATTAGGTACCTATCTAGTGCTACCAATCCCTATTTCTGTAGGGAAATGAGAGCAGACAGTAACCCTTCCAACACTTTCCTCTTGTCTCTATATATTAGGTACCTATCTAGTGTTACCAATCCCTATTTCTGTAGGGAAATGAGAGAGAGCAGACAGTAACCCTTCCAACACTTTCCTCTTGTCTCTATATATTAGGTACCTATCTAGTGTTACCAATCCCTATTTCTGTAGGGAAATGAGAGAGAGCAGACAGTAACCCTTCCAACACTTTCCTCTTGTCTCTATATATTAGGTACCTATCTAGTGTTACCAATCCCTATTTCTGTAGGGAAATGAGAGAGAGCAGACAGTAACCCTTCCAACACTTTCCTCTTGTCTCTATATATTAGGTACCTATCTAGTGTTACCAATCCCTATTTCTGTAGGGAAATGAGAGAGAGCAGACAGTAACCCTTCCAACACTTTCCTCTTGTCTCTATATATTAGGTACCTATCTAGTGTTACCAATCCCTATTTCTGTAGGGAAATGAGAGAGAGCAGACAGTAACCCTTCCAACACTTTCCTCTTGTCTCTATATATTAGGTACCTATCTAGTGCTACCAATCCCTATTTCTGTAGGGAAATGAGAGAGAGCAGGTCTGTAATCTGATCTCTCTGCATGACCAGCACTAGCCCAAGACCAGGAGGCTCTGTGGAGCCAGCTTCAGTACTCCAGGCTCAGGCTTTTGGGCCCAGCCTGGAGGAAAGTTTGGATTGCAGTTCTGACTCCAAGAAAGAGTTTGGATCAGTTGGAGGAGGTGTGGGGAGACCTGCACAGGTGGAGCTGAGTGGAGGCCATTGTGTTGCAGGGGAAGTGGAGGCAGGTGAGATGGAGGCCCAGGTCCCTGCCAAACAAACTGCAGACAAAAAGACTTCTGGAGGCAGAAAGTCTGAGCCATCAGAAGCCAGAAGGAGTGGAAGAAACACCCAGAGGCAAAAGAAAGTGGCTGAACTTACCCCGGGAGCAGCTGAGGAGGAAACACGTACCTTACGTTCTGGTGCGGTGAGTACTAAATCCCCTCTTCCCAAAAGCAGAAAACACCAGCGCTCTCCATCTCTGGGGGGCTTCACCTTCTGGTGTTACAGTGAGGGCTGAAGCCAGACTGGATGCTAAAGGCACATGTCATGGGGAACCACAGGGTGGAGGCGTGTCTGTGCATGAACTACAACTCCCATCATCCCCTGTAAACATCTCTTCTGGCAGCCAAATGAGTCAGACTGGGGGTGATGAATATGTGGTGCCAGAAACACCCCTTGAAGACTGTGCTGCAGGGAAAAGTCCAGCTGGAAAGGGAGAAGCTGCTATTTTGTCCAAAACTGTCAGATCTGGGGCTGCTGCTGCTGAGGTTTCACAGGCCGGGGAATCCACTGCTCAGGATCCTGCAGGTAACGAGACACCTGAACCCAACTCTCAGCTTAACCCTTCACCTGCCCAACTGACTGCAGCCACTAGAGGGAATCAGGGAAGTTCAGCTGCTGGGAATGTGATGCCTGATACAGACAATGAGGCTGAGGATTCAGAGGGGGAGCAGAAATCCCAGGACTCCAGTGATTTAAGTGCAACAGATGAACCAACTGCACAAAGGAGAATGGGGGCACCCACTGATATAAACCCCCAGCTACCCAGTCATAAGGATATTGCTCCTATCCTGCAGCAGCTGTCTGAGGCCTATAAGCAGAAGGGAAAAAAGAGGCAGAAATTGTTGCACAGCAGAAGCTGATCAGAGCTGCTTATAAGAGAAATAAAGGCAGACTGGAACTGGACCTCATTACACTTAAAGGGGAACTCTTTGAAACCGAGGTCTCCATAGAGAAACTGCTGAGCAAAGCAGGGCTCTGGAGAGAGACTTTTGAAAACAGGGAGCGGTTTGAGAAGCTGCAGGCATCAATTGGTGTGAAATTGTTTTTGGTCAGACCAGTTTTAGTTTGGAGATATTACATCATATCCTGTTGGTGTGATGTCACTTCCAGCCCCAACCCTTGTTCCGATTGTATCATTTATAGACTATTAGATAATATTTAACATTATAAGATGTAAAAGTTGTTTTTCAGTAGAAATGTTCCTCATGCTGTGTATGATTATATAATTGCCTCCATGTCAAGGACATATCTGTTTCTGTGTTCATTATCATCTTTCAGTGACTATTTAGTTATGTTTATTTTTAAGTTTCTACATCTCTTTGTAACAACATATTCAGGGTCAAAATAACCTCCTCCCTTCAAACCTTGGGCTTTGTGTCGGCTTTGCAGGCAAGTGATGAAAACAAGATGATAATAACAACTGATAAAAACATTATGAAATACTAAATTAAATATTTAGGTTCTGAGCTCAGATATAGAAATATATTTAAGAAGTCATGATCATGATAGATTTTATGAAACTGTTAAGAACCATCTCATGGTCTTCAAATTGTGGGTTGTATAGAAATATCCTGCAGAGGCTTCCAACATATCTGCAAAGCAAATGTATTTTAGGAACACAAGGCAAAATGTGTTGGACTTAATAATTCTGCCATAAAATCTTTTTCAGGGGTTCAGTAGAATAAAATTGAACCTTGAGGAGCAAGAAGTCCACTTTGTTTCTACATCTCTTTGTAATGACATTTTCAGTGTGAAATAATGTCTTTCTCTCCTTTAACCTTGGACTTTCTGATGTCCAGGTAAGTGATGAGAGAATAAGATGATTACAACAACTGAGAGAAAGATTTTGAAATACTAAATCAAGGATTTAGGTTCTGACTGGAGCCTTTTTATGCTCAGATATAGAAATATAATTAAAAAACCATGATTGTAATGGTTTTTAAGAAATTTAATGAAAGTGAAAACATTAGGAACCATCTCATTGTCTTCAACTTGTGGGTTGTACAGGAATGTCCTAAATAGGTCTTCTAACACATCTGGAATGCAAATGTATATTAGAAACACAATATTTTGGACATATACAGAGTCAATAATGTCCTACTCCCATCAAACCTTGGACTTTGTATCTGTTTTGCATGCAAGTCATGGGGATAAAATGCCATTAGGTCATGGGAATAAGAAGCCATTTTCATTGCGGGCCGTATAGGAATGTCCTAAAGAGGTCTTCCAACACAAATATATTGTAAGGGCTTAGGTAGCTGGGATTATCTTTCTGGGGGTAAAGCAGCCCATGGCACAATCACAACTCATAAGAGGGTAGTCTCTTTCTGGCAGTTTATTTTTACTTGCAGCAAAACAAAATAAAGGGGCCCATTCACTAAGCTCGAGTGAAGGAATAGAGGAAAATAGAGGAAAAATAGTTTGAATTTCGAATGTTTTTTTTGGCTACTTCAACCTTCGACTACGACCTTCGACTTATTCGAACTAGAAATCGTTCGAATATTCGACCATTCGGTAATCAAAGTACTGTCTCTTTAAAAAAAACTTCGACCCCCTAGTTCGCCACCTAAAACCTACCGAGGCCAATGTTAGCCTATGGGGAAGGTCCCCATAGGCTTTACAAGGTTTTTCTGATCGAAGGATAACCCTTCGATCGATGGATTAAAATCCTTCGAATCGTTCGATTCGAAGGATTTAATCATTCGATCGAACGATTATTCCTTTGATCGTTCGATCGAACGAATTGCGCTAAATCCTTCGACTTCTATATTCGAAGTCGAAGGATTTAACTTCGAAAGTCGAATATTGAGGGTTGATTAACCCTCGATATTCGACCTTAAGTAAATTTGCCCCAAACAGTTCAAAATAAACTCCTTGCCACTTAATGGGCTTCTAATTAATACAGGTTAATTTTCCTAACTAACGAGGAGTAGGCCTACCACCTGTCTCCCCAAAACATGTGATAAGGAAGTACAACAAAAGTTCCAACCTTGTAGTGATTCAAACATCTCTCTGAGCTCACACAGGCAGCTTCCTTGTGTATTTTTCCTCAGACTGAAGCTCAACACTCTGGCTTGAGCTGCCATTTTAATTATCCACCTGAGATGCCTCAGGACAACTCAAAACACCCGGGCTGGACTAGCAGGCCCAGAACCACTCTGTTAGGAACCTGGGGCATAAATAAGCTCCATCATGGACTTTCCCAGGTATCCTAGTAGTGACCTCACCACAATTAGACACAACATGAGAAAATCTTTTGGACATTTTGGTATGAAATGTTGATGAATTAGAGATGAAATATTGAAAAGTTGATACTGTCTATGATAAACCTTGAGATCTCCACTTGGTCTACTCTTCACCAGAACTTCAACTGACACAACTGAGTCTGTCCTCAAACGTGTAAGAAAGTGTTCTTTAAAACAAAACGTATTCACTCTTCCCTTGTCTTCTAAAATTCCATTTAGAGATACACTGGGAGAACAGAATTTAGACGTTAAGATCTTAAATTCCTCAAAAAAGTGATTATGAAATGGATCCTACATTAATTTATTAAGCAAATGTCTAACTGTATGTTCCCTACATAGACAAGGTTAACATACTTTATATATAATAGACCACTTGCCTCTCTTTTATTATTTTGCCCAAGACTTATTTTACCTAAATCCAAGTGAAGGCTGATTGTGAAGTATTGAGTGACCTGGGAATATGGTGGCACAGCGTTTTGATTAAGGCTATTTAAGGTGCAAGCAATTTGCTTTTATTTTCCCCGGCACGCATTCCTCTCTGTACTTTCTCTTACAGAACATACAAGGCTGCTTCCTGAATTAAATTTAATTACCTTCAATAGAGGAGAAGATATTTTGGGAGATGAGTCGATCAGCTGCTCCAAGATTCAGTGTCAATATTATGCTTTGCTTTAACGTTGGAAAAAAAAAACCATGAATAAATATGTATTTAAAGCGCGGGGCTCATGTATTCAGACATTTAACTGCATTTAGTTTGTTTACTGGAAGTCTGGCAGTGAGGTTAAAGATGATGAAAAAAAACAATTTTTGAAAATGAACATGTAGGCAACGTACTGAATGTGGCCAATTATTCTAAGAAAAGAAGCAGTGACATCATGGACAAAGTTCCTAATCTATTTGCTTTCATCCCATGCCTTTTTTTTTTTCAAAGTAAAATATTATTATTCAGAGAAGAATTTTTCTATAACATTCAGAAAATCAGGGTATAATTTTAAGCTGGCGCTCAGAATTGGTTCGTGTTTCCTAAGTAGTGATGGGCGTATTTATTCGACATGCGCAAATTCGCGGCGAATTTGCGAAACGCCCACGAAAATTCAGCTGAAAAAATTTGCCACCCGTCAAAAAAAAATTTTTGTCCGCGTCGGAAAAAACGGACGCCAGCGTCAAAAACTAGATGCGGCGCCGTTTTGAGAATTTTTGCCATTTCGCGGGAAATTTGAGAATTTTCCGGTGAAGCGAAACGGCGCAAATTCGCCCATCACTATTCCTAAGTAGTGATGGGCGAATTTATTCGCCAGGCGCGAATTCGCGGTGAATTTGCACGATTCGCCGCAGCAAATAAATTTGCGAAACGCCCGCGAAAATTCGCGGCAAAAATTCGCCGGCGTCAAATTTTTTTTCCGAAAAAACGGATGCCGGCGTCAAAAAACAGACGCCGGCGCGATTTCGCAAATTTTTTGACGTTTTGCGAAATTCGCAAATTTTTCGACGTTTCGCGAAATTCGCAAATTCGCAAACGTCGCAAATTCGCCCATCACTATTCCTAAGGCCTTAGGTTTTGAAAGTCTTTAAGTTTTTGCAGAACCACCTACTTTATACTGTAATACATGGTTTTTTTTTTCCTTTCATCGTTCAGCATTATTAATTATGAGGCTAACCATTTTGTTTGCAAGTTCTTCGTTATTTTTTATATTTCCATATTAATTAACGCAGTGGCCAATATTTATCATGTTAGACTCTGGGTACTAGGGGGCTTATTTATCATGCGCAGATTTAATCACAGGCACTTTGACAAACCAACCTTCCATCCGTCTTGCTCCCTATAACGAATGCAGGTGGAGAGTTTCTTAATTACAGCGTGGCTCTTTATCAATGTGACGCAGCATGAAAAATGTTGGTGTTGGCACTTACGGGAACCATGTGTCTCGTTTTCTACCAGATAAAATATTAGTAGGTGCAACTAATTGTGCCCTTTGTAAATCAAGCGGCCAGGCCAAAAGGCACCAGGTAGAACACCACATCTTGACCATTGTTGAGCTACGGCAAATACTTCCATATTAATTATTAAAGGGTATAAAAAGGCATGGCTGGAATTTTTATATTTTCTATATATTTTAACACCACTAAGAATATTATTACATTTATTAAACACTGTTTGCACAACCACATGTTGGAAGCTCTAGTCCAGCAACATTGTGGGCACACAATAAGCTATACCCTCATACTGTACTGTCAAAGGGAATCAATATGGCACCTCCTCCTCCCATATGTATAAATACAAATATACAGAGAAGGAATGTTCTGGGCACACAATAAGCTATACCCTCATACTGTACTGTCAAAGGGAATCAATATGGCACCTCCTCCTCCCATATGTATAAATACAAATATACAGAGAAGGAATGTTCTGGGCACACAATAAGCTATACCCTCATACTGTACTGTCTAAGGGGATCAATATAGCACCTCCTCCCATATGTATAAATACAAATATACAGAGAAGGAATGTTCTGGTCACACAATAAGCTGTACCCTCATACTGTACTGTCTAAGGGGATCAATATGGCACCTCCTCCCATATGTATAAATACAAATATACAGAGAAGGAATGTTCTGGGCACACAATAAGCTATACCCTCATACTGGACTGTCTAAGGGGATCAATATGGCACCTCCTCCCATATGTATAAATACAAATATACAGAGAAGGAATGTTCTGGGCACACAATAAGCTATACCCTCATACTGTACTGTCTAAGGGAATCAATATGGCACCTCCTCCTCCCATATGTATAAATACAAATATACAGAGAAGGAATGTTCTGGGCACACAATAAGCTGTACCCTCATACTGTACTGTCTAAGGAAATCAATATGGCACCTCCCTCCTCCCATATGTATAAATACAAATATACAGAGAAGGAATGTTCTGGGCACACAATAAGCTATACCCTCATACTGTACTGTCTAAGGGAATCAATATGGCACCTCCTCCTCCCATATGTATAAATACAAATATACAGAGAAGGAATGTTCAGGGCACACAATAAGCTATACCCTCATACTGTACTGTCTAAGGGAATCAATATGGCACCTCCCTCCTCCCATATGTATAAATACAAATATACAGAGAAGGAATGTTCTGGTCACACAATAAGCTGTACCCTCATACTGTACTGTCTAAGGGGATCAATATGGCACCTCCTCCCATATGTATAAATACAAATATACAGAGAAGGAATGTTCTGGGCACACAATAAGCTATACCCTCATACTGTACTGTCTAAGGGGATCAATATGGCACCTCCTCCCATATGTATAAATACAAATATACAGAGAAGGAATGTTCTGGGCACACAATAAGCTATACCCTCATACTGTACTGTCTAAGGGAATCAATATGGCACCTCCTCCTCCCATATGTATAAATACAAATATACAGAGAAGAAATGTTCTGGGCACACAATAAGCTGTACCCTCATACTGTACTGTCTAAGGGAATCAATATGGCACCTCCTCCTCCCATATGTATAAATACAAATATACAGAGAAGGAATGTTCTGGGCACACAATAAGCTATACCCTCATACTGTACTGTCTAAGGAAATCAATATGGCACCTCCCTCCTCCCATATGTATAAATACAAATATACAGAGAAGGAATGTTCTTAGAGAATCTATATGGCACTTCCTACCCATATGTATAAATACACACACTGTATAGAGAGAAGGGATTTTCTGTCTATGCCTCAACCTATACTTTCTCTGTGAACGGCAAAATAAAATATAATCTTAGTTTATAAATGGTATATATTTTCCTTTTACAGTAATTACTGTTTATATAAGAAACCTACATATGTGCAACACTCTCTCAGTCAATTTACATACAAATAGCCAGCCATTAGCAAAGGTAAGGAAATACGATTCACATATTTTCTCAACTCTTGCATATTCTTGGAATTATTCTATTATCTAAAGGACGATCAGCGTGAAGCAAAATTTCCCTTCCTGCACAATGAGGCTCTTCATTTCTCTTTGGTAAAGGAAGAAGAAAGGTCATGGAAATAAAGAATCAAGGTGTAAGCATAAAATATTAGTCTCGTTTTCACTTCTTGCTACTTGGTAAAGTTAGTGAGTGTGATTATCAAATATTAATCTAGTAATACATGCACATAGCAAGGCCTATTAATGTCAAGTGTTCATTAAATCAGCATAATAAATTCTAAAGGGAAAAAGACTTCCTTCCATTTAATTGGGCAAATAGCATTAGCATAGCAGGATGGCATTAGCAGGCAGATGTTCTAAAGGAAAAATGGAGAAAAAAATTAAATATAATTCATCCTCAGGAAAATGCAATTTTTTAAAAATGTTATTCTTGAAAATCTCCCGGAAGGAATTAAACTTTGCAACTACAATCGGCCTACTTTTAAATTTTTTCCCTCACTAAATGATGTTGACCCTAACCTTCTAAACTTATATTATAAAGTACAATTATGGCTTATTTATCAAAAACTGTTTTTTTTTCTACTTGTGAGTTTTTTTAAACTCAAACAACTTGAAAATCTCCAATTTAAAAAATTGCTTGAGTTTTTTCTTGGCCAACTCCCACTGGTTTCTATGTGAACTTGCAAGCTTTTAGATGCCAGAGTTTTTCATGTTTTTTTGTGCTCAATAAATTCCAAACATTTGAGTTTTTAAAATTATAATTACAATTTTGGAAAAATTTGAATTCACAATCTTTATAAATCGCCCCTAAGACTATTTTTATCGGATTATTTTGTATAATAAAATGGGATTTTACTGTGAATAAGCGTCGATTTGAAAGGTGATAGAATGATAAAAATTCAACCATAAACTTGAATTAACATTTTCAATTAATGTTATTGAGTCTTTAAAAGTGGGGTCATCCCCCAATCAATGGAAGCAAACATTTTTTTACTGGAATCCAGTAAAATTCCAGCTACAGTATTTGAGGAGTCAAGTAACATTGTAAAAACCTAAATATTTATGGATTTGAGAGGAAAATTCTATTCCCCAAATTATAATATCCAGTTCCCATTTATTTGAACAGTAGTGTGAGCTGGAGAGATGCAAATTCTGATTAATTTTAGATTACTTTAGATCATAAATCTCGAAAATAAGAATTTGGTCCCAATCATTCTGGATAATAGATCCTATACTGGAACTTTTTTTAACTTGTCTATTTCTGCCACCATGGGTTTTTTTTTATGTGTGGTATCATTTATTTTTTGCTTGTTTGTTTTGTTTTGGAACTTACATTTTTGTTAAATTTTCTAAATTTTCCTAGGCACCCATTGTAAGACTGTATCATGCACAAGTTGATATTCATTAGCATTCTTTTTCACATGGGTCCCCAAGTTTTACCCATTGATCATAGTATTATTCATCCCTTATAAAACTGTTTTACAATTATTTAATCAAACATTTCATTGCAGGTGCAAAAATTGACAAAATTCCCCCCCCCAACACTTATACAGATATGGGACCTATTACCCAGAATGCTCGGGACCTAGGGGGTTTCCAGATAAGTGGTCTTTCCATAATTTGGATCTCCATACCTCTAGGGGCAGATTTATCTAGGGTCGAATTTCGAAGTAATGGGAGTTTCGAAATTCGAATAAAAAAAAAACAACTGAAATTTATTTAAAAAATATAAGTTTTTTTTTTTGCGGGTGAATAGACTGTATTCGATTGTTCGAATCGAAGTAAGATCGTATTTAATTTTAAATTCGATTTAAAGTATTTTCAGACAAAAACTTTGATTTTTAAAAGTCCACCAATTGACTCCAAATAGGTTTCTAGGAGGTAGGCAAAACAGCAATTCAGCAGGTTTTAGATGTCCAATGGGTGAAGTCGAATTTTTAAAGAGACAGTACATATTTGAATTTTTGATTTTTTTTTCAAATTCGAATCGAATTTGGACTATTCCCTAGTCGAAGTTCACAAAAATAGCTCGAAATTTGGCCCTAAGTGTATTAAAAAATAATTGAAACATTTATTAAATCCAATAAGATTGTTTTGCCTCTAATAAGAAGTGCATGGTACTCTTTTATTATTTTACTCAGAAAAAGTAAATAAATTTTAAAAATAAAATTATTTGATTAAAATGGAGTCTAATTCATAATCTCCATAATTCAGAGCTTTCTGGATAACATATTTTGAGATAACTGATCCCTAGACCCTTACCTGTAGAAGAAAATGAACAGTGGGAAAGGGTCAATAATCTTTGGCCCCATTACAATACTATGGAAAATAACCTTGCATTATTAAACTTCAAAGCTCCAAAGTACAGAAGGCCATCTCCCATAGACTCCATCTTACGTAAGGTATCCCAAACCCAGAACAAACCTCAAGGTCCCATAGAATCATCACCTTTAGCTTCGGGAGGAGCTCTCCTTAAAGGGAATCTGTCGTCATTTTAAACTTTTTTTTTTTTTGGCATTTTTATAAAAAACACACATCCATAGACACAGTCTGGCAAATAAAATGTTAATCCACAAATTAATGCATAAATTATTTTAGTTTGTATTTTGTCATGGGGGCTTCCATTTGTGCTCATTACACATTCATCCTGTGCTGCTCTAACAGCAGGCACAGCATTACCTGTGTGCTTGGAGGCAGCCACTCTGTAATGAAAAGCCAGGTCCCTGCACTACAACATGAGAATCTAGCTGTACCCTCCCCCTCCCCTCTCTGCCCATGCGTGTGATGTTTGGAGGAGAGAGGTCACATGGTTTGCAGGGAACCAATTACTTTCACTTTCCTACGTCCTGCTCTACAGCTGCACTAGCAGCCCCTCCTCCCACAGACACTATCAAAGCTCCTCCCCTTCTGTAAGTTTGATCTTTGCTTTCCTTTGGAGGGGGGAACTTTCTCTCCTTGTTGCCTTCCTAGTTAGTTTTACTGGTTACTAGATGAGGTAAAGGAGCTGTGAGTTCCCTCTGCTAATATCCACCTCACACACACTGCGCTCCTTTCCTGCCTGCAATACTTCTTTTTTCATTAACTACTTACTGCCTCCTTTCTCCTGAGCTATTTTAACCCTTCCTAGACTTCCTCTTAAATTTTCCTGGTTTTCAAGTATGTCCTTATTTTATCCTTTTTTTCTATTCCCTGTCATCAGTCCTGGGAGTGTACTCCTGTGTTTCTGCCATTCATTTTTGTGTAAACAAATATAATAAACTATCTATATAAAATATTTTTTCCAGTGCCCAAATTGAATTGTGTGTGTGTGTATATGTATATATTTATTTTTGAAACGTAAGTGGGGGCAGTGATCACAGGACAATCTTATTTCAGTCCTTCTGAAGTGGTGTCAGTGGGAGCTTATCTTGATTCCTGCCTATTGTTCAATTGACAGGCTCAGCAGACAAGGCTCTATTTACATTACAGCAGCTTGTAGGAGGGAGGGGTAATGACATCACTCCAACTTGCAGTGCAGCAGTAAAGTGTGACTGAAGTTTATCAGAGCACAAGTCACATGACCTGAGGGCAGCTGGGAAATGTCAAAATGTCTAGCCCCATAGCAAATTTTAAAATTAGATATAAAAAAATCAATTTCTTGTTTTGAAAAACGGATTTCAATGCAGGATTCTGCTGTAGTAGCACTATTAACTGATACATTTTGTAAAAAACATGTTTTTCCATGACAGTATCCCTTTAACTCAGATGCCACAAGGTATTATAGTGAGAGGACCAAGGGGAGAGTTCTGGGCAGACACGGGAACCAAACGTTAGTAGGAGGAACGGGGAACAAGGAGAGTGGTCATGGGACAAGGCAAGTCAATCCCAAACAGGCAGAGTAGTACCAAAACAGGAGACAAGAGAGTAGCCAATGTCACAGACCGGATCAAACACAACAATAGCGAAGTACAAAATTGTGATCCTAGAGACAAGTCAAAAAATAGGCAAAGGTCAGGACAGGCAGCAAACTAGGAATGGTCTGGGACAGGCAAGCTCAGAAACAGGCAAGACTAACAAGAAATATCACCCAAGAAACTATGAAAACAGATCTACGTTGGGCAATGAGTAGTAGGTTGAGGGGCTTCACATGTTTTGATGCGTGTGTCAGACTGAAGGGTTACAGGGTATCCCCTCTACACCACTGGACCACCAGGTACCCTTATACTCCACTATAAGCAAAAAATATTTTCTTTCTCTCTGTAATAAAAATGTACCTTGTACTTGATCCCAACTAAGATATAATTAATCCTTATTGGAGGCAAAACCAGCCTATTGGGTTTATTTAATATTTACATGATTTTAAAATAGACTTAAGGTATGAAGATCCAAATTACAGAAAGATCCTTATTTGGAAAACCTCAAATCCAGAGCATTCTGACAAGTGATAGATAGATATTGATAGATCTTCACTGTATGTCTTCATCAATATAAAAAACAACCACATGTATAGTGATTGGTGAATTTATTCAGCAGGAGCGAATCTGCAGCGAATTCCCGCGATTCGCTGTCAGCGAATAAATTTCTGAAACTGCCAAGAAAATTTGCCGGCCTCCATTTTTTTTGGACACTGGCACATTTTTGGCAGTGAATTTACGCTGGTATAAAAAAAACTACGCCGGCGTCAAAAACAAAAATCGGCGTCAAAAACAAGATGCTGGCGCCGTTAGCGAATTCACCATTTCACGGGAAATTCGTGAATTTCCGGGTGAATGGAAATGCCCCAAATTTGCCCCCTAAACTACACATGTATAGTGCTATACAGTCAGCCTCTTCCATCTGATGGGTCAGTTTGAAATATTACTCATCCATTGTAACTATAGTGAGGCAAACCTGAATGAGTTTCAACTGATATAGAAATATAAAATGCAAAATATTGCACTTGCCCCAGCAGTAATATTGTGACAATCCTTAAAACATGACTTTATGCACTTTATAAATAATTAGAATAACAGTTTATAATCATATGATAAATATTATTGCAAATAAATGAACATTTCATTGCTTCATTTCAGAAAATATAAAATAAAAGTCACCACATTTCTTGGAACTTTTTGCACTAAAATATAACGTTCTGTTTTTTTTCTGTGTCTTCTAAAACAGATAGACTTCAAATAAATTGCATAGAAATATCCATATTTATGGATGCCCAGAACAGCTGGAGCGGCCAGCCAACAAAACCATGATGTTTTGCTTTATTGAGTAAACAGAGTCGTTTTCACCCCAGGAAACGTGTGAGAGATGCAATAAAAAGTTTGCATTACATCCCTCAGTGATAATGCAGGAAAAAAAGCTCTACCTTAAAGGCCGGCTCTGCGGTGGCCCATATTCTAGCTGGGTCGAGTCTGGGAGCTGATCACTGCAGCGGAACTTACTTATCTACCAGAAGATTTAGCTGCACATTGGGCGGCAGAATTAAAAGGGAAAATCTTTTCTCAACTCAGAAACCACGAGAACTTCATCCATTTTTCTCCAGCCTGTGGGGAATAAGAACAACTGGCTGTTTTACTGCCCAAATGGACAATGTGAGAAATAGGAATTACCCCGTTAACTTGTTTGGAAGTAAAAGATCCTGAGTGACTCCAACTACAGGTATAGGAAAACCCATTATCCAGAATGACGAGAAGGTTTATCTCCCATAGACTCCATTTTAATCAAATTGTCCAAAATGTTGGATATTTTCTTTTTTTCTGTAATAAGTAGCTTGTACTTGATCCCAACTAAGATATAATGAATCCTTATTAGAAGCAAACCCAGCCTATTGGCTTTATTTAATGTTTAAATTATGTTTTTGTCGTTTTAGGGGCATATTTATTAAGGATCGAGTTGCTTTTTCCATGAAAATTGAGTATTCAAGATGATTTTCTTGATCAAAAATTGATCTTTATTGAGATTTATTAAACCAGACCCTAGAAATAGCTTAAATCCGAAATTTACCATTTAGGAGTCAATGAGAGAGGTCCCTTAAACCATTTGACTATTATAATAGCCTTCATGATGTTCAGTGGGTTTTTCCCGAAAACTCAAATAATTCGAAAATTCAAGTGTTTTCCCGCAGAAAAGTTTTCAGGTTGTTAACCCCAAGCTCGTTGAATCAAGTTTTTCCATTAGCGTTTTTTTAAAATAAGAAGCCTTTCAAGTTGTGAGTTCATTTGAGTTCATTCGAGGTATTAAAAAAAACACTAAAATTTGACTTTTGATAAATAACCCCCTAAAAGTATAGAAATTCAAATTACAAAAAGATCCCTTATCCGGAAACCCCCAGGTCCCAAGCATTCCGGATAACAGGTCCATTACCTGTACTAACATGTACTGTATCAGCAAACTTTTTTTGCTCTGTGCAGTTTTGCAGTAAAATTTGCAGGTTCACCAACAGCAATTTTTTTTGCAAAGCTGCCCTAGATTTTTTCCCTGTGGTCTGTTTTACCATAAAAAAAACGGGATCAGAAAATTCACATTTCGATTAGGCTGTAAAATTTCGACTGCTTGAAAATAACCAATATCTGCTTGCTTTAATGTTTAAAAATTACTTCTATAGAATCTTTATTCTCATGATAGGATACTAGGGGCCCATTTACTAATACTGTGATTTATTTTTCTTTTAACAAATTGTATTTTTTTTTTCTAAAAAATTTCTGGTGTTTTATTTCTGTAAAACCTTGAAAATTCGAGATTTATGAAGTGTAAAAACCATGAAAAACTCGAATACAAAACTTCTGCAAGTTAAAGAAGTCGAAGTAGCACTGATCCTTTTAGACCTTTTTTCAAAATGTTTTTGTTAGTAATTATCCAATTTCAAGAGGTTTTAGAGGTTTTCGTATTTTTATTCACATCGTCAAGCTTTTTTTTTGTTCATAATTTTTATATTTAGATCTTTTAATAACTTTCCTGGCAGTCACGGTTTTAAATTATTAATTGATGATGGAAAAGACCGGCAGAGGTTACAAATACTTATCAGTAATGACTGATCATTTTACCAAGTCCGCAGTCGTGGTTACCACACAAGATCAAATAGCCCTCAACACAGATCATCTGGAGCTTAATGATAAGCGAAAATGGAGCTCATAGATTCCAATTGGATAAAAAAAATTGTTGCACATCAAAAAAATGGACTGCAAAAATGGACTGCATTTCGGTGAAATTTCACTGTTTAGTGAATTTCGATGAAGCATTTTGCATATTACTACTGGAGATATTTTATTCTTGTTTGTGGTTGTTCTAAAAGAATAAACTCAGATCAAGGGGCAAATTTTGTGTCTGAAATCATCATATGACTAGACTTTTTCAAATTAATAAATCAAGGACAACCCCTTATCAACCACAGGGAAATGGAGCTTTTGAAAGATTTACCCAAACTTTGCTCCATTTGTTGAGGACACTGGAGAAGGAAAAGAAACTTAATTGGCAAAGTAAGTGGCAGAGCTTGAGTGGGTATACAACAATACTTTTCATACAAGTACAGGATACACTCATTATCTGCTATTTGGGCTCAATGGAAGGTGCCCAGTGGAAATGGTTCTTCCAACTCCTCCAAATGAAGTGCAGTGGAAGGCATATACATGGGTGAGAGAGCATAAGTGTAGGCTTATAGAAGCACACATGCAAGAATGCAACAAAAACAGCATCCTAGTAAGAGACTGGGTGTTAGTCAAGAGAGAACCTGAGAGAACTCTACATAGAAACATGCTGAAACCTTGTGTCCTATGCCTGGTATCGCACTGGAAATTGAGAAACCAATGCAACAGTTTTAGCTCACTGGAACCATAGAGAAAGTTGAGTGGTATGCTTGTCCATGTCCTACAGTCAAAGAAACAAAAGTAGGTTGGGAACAGGGAAACAACTGGTTTAGTGATCTTCAGAATGGTGTGAATCAGCTGACTATACACCCGAGGAAGAATTATCAGCTGTTCTTTGCAGATCCATGGAGAGTAACTTTGGTGTTCCCCTGTCCTGATTAGTAGATGTCAGTGTTATGTTGCATTGATGATAACATGTGGACTGTATGCTGTAAACTGTTTATGTTATTAAAGGAGAACTAACCCCCCCCCTTAGGCAAAAGTCCCCACTGTAATAAGTCAACAAGGTGAAGATAATGTAAAGAGGAAACAATTGCCATTGACACTGGGTGTTCTCCATTTCTTCTCTTGGATCCTTCTCTTTATCCTCTGGATTTTGTTCTGCTGGAGGTAGAGAGGGTGCTATTGGGAGACAGGGACTGGTGGTCGAGAAGAGAGAGACTAGGAGATTCAAAGGGAGAGAGAGAGAGAGAGAGAGAGAGAGAGAGAGAGAGAGAGAGAGAGAGAGAGAGAGAGAGAGAGAGATCAGATAAAGAGACTCTATGACTGATGGTTACAGGAACAGCAGAGATGGGGAAATCACCAAGTAAAAAGGCTGAGAGATAACTACAAGTGTTATAATGTCTATTGCCTAAAATTGTTGTTTGACTGAGAGAAGGAGAAAAATATAAATGTATGTGCAAATGTATGAGGAAAGTGATTCTTAAATTCAAACCCAATCTAAAGGAGATATAATTTGTCTCATAATTCCTGTCTAAAGCTACTCCAACAAGAGGGTTTATGAGCACCAAAGGAATAAGCTGAAATGAATTGAGGAATAAATTTATTTACTGACATTCACACCCTCAATATCAACACAAGCAGAGTGGTTGTGAAACTATAACTCCGCTGGCAGCTTATTAAGGATTGAGATTTAACTGAAGCAATTGGAGCTCCTATTAAGCTTGCATCAGTGCTGATTTACTAAATACTTTGCTAAAAGTTATTCCTGTTTATCAGAAGAGACAATGTGTTGATTATTGTTGAATTACCTTCTTTATTTTGTAATTGATGTTCATTTTCTATCAAAGTATTTGTTTGATTTAGGGTTGCCACCTTTCCCCACTGGTAGCTCTGGGTGAGGGTGGACCAATGACATCATGGGGGCAGGACGACAACACTGTGGGTGGTGCAATGTAATTGTATGGTCAGGTTGGTGGGCCGTTCTATGATCTGGCGATTGGCCAATTGCAGCATCAATCTTAGGGAATCCTGTCCAGTTTTCCAAATTAGTTTAGTTTTGACCCAGACAGCCCTCCTGAATAGTGATGGGCGAATTTGTGCCGTTTCGGCAAAAAATCTGCGAGTTTCGCGCGTAATTCGCGAATTTTTTTTGGACGCCGGTGAATTTTTGTGGGCGTTTCGCGAATTTATTCGCTGGCGGCGAATCGCGCAAATTTGCCCATCCCTACTCCTGAAAACAGGACTCTCTGGTTGAAATCAGGTGGTAACCCTAGTTTGATTTGATTGTTTAGAAAGAGCTTTGCCTGGTCTGAATTACTAAAACCAATAACCTTTAGCAAACTTCAAAGAGCTTGTAGTTTTGCCCATTCTCCTCACCCCATGTCTAATGATGCATGTCTTCCAGCAGCAAGAAGAAAAGTGAGTAGGGTGGTGGTGCAGTGCATCAGAAGTGGAGAAAATCTGGGAAAATTATGTAGTATTTACAATGGACCAGACAGGGCCCACAGGGACAGGGGCTTCACTGGGATTTTTCCCAATATCCTATTTGGAGAGTCCAACCCTGGCATCATGAACTCTTACAAAAAATGTTTTTGCTGCATTCCTGCTTTTTATTAGGTATGCACAAGTAAACAATTATAGTATAACAAAACAGGGCTGAAAGTACCTGAAATAGTTGACTTTGAAAAATGAATTCTAAACATATAGTAACATTTGGCAGAAAGTTAATACAAAAATCATATTTTTTTGATTGCCAATAAAATGTAAATCTGAAGTCCATAAGTGCAGCCTACCTGTTTTTATTGAATACAACAACGGCAGCATCTGGTCCAACAGTCCAGGCCATTAAGTTCAGTACATGCACCTTTGTTGTCAAAAACTGAAAACCTTTATTTTGGAAGAGCCAAATGAACTTGTATTAATGCTAATGAAAGAAACTTAATATAATGCAGCTTCATGCAAACCCAAATCCTGGAGAGCAAATTAGACTGAGCATCTGAGGCACAACTGGCAAGCGCCTTGAAGGAAAATTATAGCACATCACAAAGGCAAAGTATTATTTCTAATAAGATTTGGAAAACGGGTGTAGGTTTAAATGTGATTGAAATTCTTGTAAACAATACAGAGCAAGCAGTTATCCAAGATTTTCCCTCGGTGGGGACAATATGAAATCCAAGTTTCCATCAGCATTTGCATGAAAATGTAGGGCCCAAGTATTCAAACAGGTTGGTATAAGGCAGAACAGAAGAATTCAGGCCCTTTCTTTTTTTAGCACAATAAATATCCCATGCACTAATTCAAGTCCATACAGAATGGGTTAGTTGAGAAAATAATTAGAAGACCCTGACCCTAGCCCAGCTGAATCCCTGTGGGGTGAACTGGACTGCTGAAAGTGAGCCTGATCGCCAATATCAGTGCCCAACCTCACTAATGCTCTTGTGTCTGAATGTAAGCAACTCCCAGCAATAATGTTCCAGCATCTAGTGGGACCTTCCCAGAAGAGATGGGGCAGTTATATCAGCAATGGGAGGAGCAACTCAACTGAAGCTCAGTAGAAATAACTGGAACCCTAACTGTCAGCCTGATCCCCAACTTCAGTGCCCAATCTCACTAATGCTCTTGTGGCTGAATGGAAGCAACTCCCAGCAACAATGTTCCAACATCTAGTGGGACCTTCCAAGAAGAGCAGGGGCAGTTATAGCAACATTGGGATGGACAACTTCATATTAAATGAATCACCTTGGTTTGTAAATAGGATATTGGACAGGCAGGTTTCCACATAAATGTTGGCCACATAGTGTATCAAGATACAAAGCTCATCCTTTAGATGTGTCATTTCATCTCTGCCAGAAAATCTGGCTTTGAAAACAACCCATTCTCAGTTGTTCTTGGTGATTAATCAGTCTCTGTGCATTTACAAGCCAACTATCCATCCAGAACTGCTGGTTTACTATAACAGATACAGCCTAAATATTCAGAGCCAAAAATGTAAATTTGCAGACAGCTTCCTAATAGATATTGTTAGATATGATAAATGCAAAATATTTCTAAGGGTTTGGATTTAGAGAGTGGACATGAATATCTTCTGTTGGACAGTTTTTACTAGATGTATTGCCCAGTGCATGGGCTTTTTGGCTTCTCTCAGCGCTCCTTATCTTAATGTTTCTGGTTCCCCATTTTGGATCTGCAAAAGACTGTCCACTTGACCTCCCAAATGAAGTAGCATTTTGAAATAAGATGTTGGGAAGACAAAAAGCTTGCTCCAGTTGCCAACAGGACCAAAAAGGGGAGCTGCTGCCATGACCCAAGTTGAGAATCAGCAAAAAAAGTCACCTTTGATAAATGTAAGAGCTAAGATTCTATTTTGACTCAGTGTGACAGCGAGGTCAAACAAAAGTCACATTGACTAGATGTAATATAACACATAACTCTAAAACAAGTTCTGAAGATCAAGAATAGAGTTCTTATGTGGCCAGATCTCTTATTTCTAAGCCATTAGCCATTTATTTGGTATCTAATGCCACAATACTTTGTTTTTGGTATTTGATGTCCTACCTAGTTCTTGTCTAACAAAACAGAGAGAAAAGGGCATAGAAATGTAGCCCCATTATAGCTAATGGGCTGAAAGATATATTATTTTACCTCGAGCAAATACAATCTAGTTCAATATTTCAGCCTTCCGCAGAATGTTCTGCACAAAACATCAGTCCTTGAAGAGCAATAGATTTAATATACGGAGTAAATACAAAAGAATCCTTTTCTGTCCAAATGAAATATTGCATTATGCTGAAATAACCTGAAGTTCAGAGTTAAATATGACAGGTTTAAAAAAAAAAAAAAAGTTTTTTTTCTTCTACACGAGTGACATTAGACACCAACATTTGAAGCCTAAAACATTGCATTACATACAGCTTATTTTTCATCCACAATACACCATGGGCAATGTCTCTTTCCTCTCTGATATTGTATATTTCTACAGTTGGAAGAATTTTGGGGGCCTGCTAGAATTTCAAGTCATGGCAATGTCCCCCTACATATCCTCTAACTCACTAATCATTCAGAAGTGACATTTGGGGAGCATCAGGGTGTTTTAAAACATAACTACAGTAGGCAGTGTAGCCAGGCCATTTATATAGCTGGGGACCCTAGGCACCTGTCACCATTTGAGGTTCGTCCCCCCCCCCATCACATGCATAAATGCTAACATTTCCCTCATGGGGTCTGGAGCACTGGGGATTGACATACAGGAGATTTAAAAAACAAAAAATGGTCAAATCTCCTGTGCATCCCCAGTGCTTCGGAACCTAGGCTGGGGTCTTTATGGCCCAGAAATCCAGGCCTCAGTGCACTTAATCACACCAATTATTAGGCCATGATCACTTTCTTATTAGCTTAGGTGAAGACTTTTAGTATTTTTTTATGAAGTGTAAAAAACACAAAAAACTCTACTACAACACTTTGCCAAGTAAAAAGCAATCAAGGTTCCATAGAAGTCAATGGCAGTTGTACTGATCCCATTGGAACTTTTTTGGCCATTCAAACTTCTACATAGTTACATAGTTGGGGTGAAAAAAAGACCAAAGTCCAACCCCTCCAAATGAATCCCAGTGCACATATCTACACACACCCACTGAAACTATTCAAACCATTATCTATATTAATTTTAGATTTTAGTATCACTATAGCCTTGGATATTATGCTTGTCCAAGAAATCATCCAATCCCCTCTTAAAAGTGTTAATAGAATCAGCCCTTAACATCATAACATCATCTGGCAGGGCATTACACAACCTCACTGTCCTCATTACTTTAAATTAAAATTCTTTCTGTGCTGCATACTTCAGGTGAGGATTTACCAGGAACCTATAAATTATGTTTCCATCCCTTAAATGAATGCCCTTTTTATACAAGACAGAACTGTATTAGTGGACACAAAATAACACTGCCTGGACTTGGACAAATTGTTATCTACAAAAAAACCCCAAGATCCTTCTCAAATAAGATAAACCACACACACACCTTTTAGTGTATAACTTGCATTTATATTATTTCTGCCAAAGTGCATAACATTGCATTTTACAAGATTGAAATTTTCCAGTTTGCTCCCCAGTTATCTAATCTACTTAAATCACTTTGCAAAGTGGCAGCATACTGCAGGGAACCTATAGTTCTGCACAATTTTGTATCATCAGCAATAGAAACAATACTTCCAATGCCCTCCTCCAGGTCATTGGTAAACAAGTTAAAAAGCAAAGGGCCAAATATAAACTCTTGCAGTACTCCGCTGACAACATTGGTCCAATTAGAAAATGTTCCATTTACCACCACTCTTAACTTATCCTTCAACTAGTTCTCTATCCAATTACAAATACTGTGTTGCAGGCCAATATTCTTTAATTTAACAATTAACCTTCTGTATCAAATGCTTTAGCAAAGTTCGAATAGATCACATCCACTGCAATTGCAGAGTCAAGGTTCCTGCTCACCTCCTCTTAAAAGGCAATTCAGTTTGTTTGGCAAGACGGTTATGCATAAAACCATGCTGGCACAATCTCATAGTATTATGATTTGCAATGAAGTCTACTTAAAATCATGTAAACATTAAATAAACCTGATAGGATTGTTTTGCTTCCAATAAGGATTAAGTAAAAAACTGGATTATTTTATTATAATGGAGTCTTTGGTAGTGATGGGCGAATTTATTCGGCAGGTGCAAATTCATGGTGAATGCCCCCGATTCGCCACTGGCGAATAAATTTGCAAAACTACAGCAAAAATTCGCTGGCAAAAATTCGCTGGCAAAAATTCGCTGGCAAAAATTCGCTGGCAAAAATTCGCTGGCAAAAATTCGATGGCAAAAATTCGATGGTGTCAAAAAATTTTGCGAATTTTGCAAATTTTTCGCTGTTTCACAAATTTCATGGGAAAATTCGCAATTTTTTCGGTAAACGAAACGGGACAAATTCAGGAGATGCCTTTCCCCTAATCCTGAGCTTTCTGGATAACGCATTTCTTTATAACAGATGCCATAGCTGTAAGTAATTATATCTGTTAACTGAGTGGCAAAGCCTTTTTTCATTCCTACAGTAAGTGCCCCCTGACACAGTAATGGGCATATTTATCAAGGGTCGAATTGAAAAAACTTTGAAATTCAAATTCAAAATGACCAAAATTAAGTTGAAGTTTTTTTTGGGTTGAATAGGTCAGTTTTTGATTGAATAGGTCTGTATTCGGCTGAATTAGAATGATTCGAATTGAAGGAATATCGCATTCGATCAATTCAATTCAAAGTTTTTCCCAAAAAAAACTTTGATTTTTCAAAGTCCACCAATTGACTCCGAATAGGTTCTAGGAGGTCCCCCATAGGCTAAAACTGCAATTCGGCAGGTTTTAGATGGCAAATGGTCAAAGTCAAATTTTTAAAGAGACAGTACATGATAAATTTCAATATTCGAATTTAAAAAAAAATTTCAAATTTAAATCGAATTTGGACTATTCCTTAGTCGTAGTACACAAAAAATAGCTTGAAATTAGATTTTTTTTTCATTCGAAAATTCACCTGGACTTTTGATAAATCTGCCCCTCAGAGTCCGGTGTTACAGGGAGTTGCAATAATCCAAGTTACTGGGTCTCAGTACTAGAGTAGAGTAGGACAACTTCTCAATAATGTTACTTATTTAATATAAAACTACAGTATAGAAATTGTTGTACCCTATTTCTCATCCAATGGCTGGCAACTATTTTCCAACTATAACAACTATATTTTTATCTTATTTTATTTTCCTTTAAAAAAAAAATTCAGACTCTGAAGTTTCTGAAAAAGAATTGAAAGTAGGCCGTGTGGTGGAAAAAAAAGAATAATTGTGTGAAAATGCTGTCAGTCTCCTAGAAACTGTCTCGGGTCTCATGTTATTCTTTAATTTTCACACCATTAATGTAATTTCCTCTGGCTATTGCTTCTCCCGCAGCTGTTCCATAACAAGGCACCGGCCTCATAGACACATCTTTCATCAAAACAAAATGAAAAAAAAAAAAAATATTATGGTTGGTTTAGGAAAAGAATCAGCCGTTCCATCTGCAAGCTGTGGAACCATCCAGAAAGGTCCAATATATCAGTTTGCAAAAAGAAAAAAAAATGTTTATAATTCCGTTAGTTTCTAATGAGCATAAATGTAATGGCTGATCTGAATTTGGGAACAGTCCACCTGGGACCTGCAACCTGTGGTTGTACAGCTGTTCCCGAGCCACAACTCCCAGCCGTTATTGGTCTAGGGATGCTGGGAATTGTAGTCTATCAAACAGCTGTGAGAAGCCTGAGAACATTTTTGAAGGGAATTCATTTGTGCCACCAATAGTTGGAAGTGCCAATGTTGACTTACAGATATAACATTATGGAAGATCAACCCTTCCTGCAGATTTGGATTCCCTTTCTTGTGTCAAACAAAGAATAAGTGAACTATGCAGGGGGGTTTATAAGATCGAGTCTACCATATAATAATTGTGAATTAAAGCAGAATTCCATAGAAAAACATTTAAAAAAAGATATTTAAATTCTAAGAAAATTATCAATATATATTTATGAATGCAAAGTGTCAAATGATGTTTAAATGGAGCTACAGGTATGGCGTCTAGAAAGGTCATCTTCCAAGGACTTCATTTTATCCAAATAATCAAAATTTTAAAAAAAATTGTAAAAAAAAAAAAAGTACTAAGATATAGTTAAACCTTATTGGAAGCAAAACCAGCCTATTGGGGTTATTCAATGTTTACATGATTTTTCTAGTAGACTTAAGGTATGAAGATCCAAATTTCAGTAAAAGATTTATTATCTGGAAAACCTGAGCATTTTAGATAATAGGTCCAACATCTGTACAATTAAAGGCGAAATGTATTTAAACTCTGTAACAATTACAATGTGGGTGTGACTTTTAAAACATGACCACCAGTAATGGTCACCTTGGAGCATAAGGAGGAATGAGCCCATAAATTGGCTTTTAATTTGTACAGAGAGGTACTGTACCCTAAAACAATTTGCTACATTAAGTACTCCCCAATTCTAAACACAACTGAGCAGGAACGCATTTTTAGAAATGGATTTTTAAAGGACTAGGAACCCTTTGAAACCAAAATTCCCACCCAAAACTTTCTTCTCCTATCAACTTCCTTAGTGAAGAGATAGTCTTACAGCGCCTTCCTCTACTAACTCCTTGCAACAGTGACTATTGCTCTGCCTGGTTTTTGATGCTGCCTCCTACATCACCAATGCTTCATCAAACACACCAACCAATGATTACTTACACAAAGTTATTATTATTATCATTACAATTTATATAGAGCCAGCATCTTCATAGTAAAGAGATACAAATACAAGACAACAGTTAGACAAACAAGACAAACATTTCACTGCAATAGGTGCACAGTTACAACTGAATATTTTTAGGAGACAGCAGGGCAAGAGCCCTTATGAAGAGAGCTTACAATCTAAGAGGGAGACGAATTGAGACATACAGCGAGCGTAACAAGTGTGGATATGGAGTTTTTGTTGGTTAGGATAGTAATGGGAGGTGCCTAGTGAAAGATGGAAAATCAGAGTAAGAGGATTAGGGATATGGTAAAGTTGCTGAGGGATGCAGTTATAGGTTTGATTGAAATGGTGGTATTTGATGGTTATTGTTGAATGTTGAACTCATCTTTCATGAACTCAACTCATCATTTAGGAAATAGTGATCATAACATGGTCTCCTTTGAGATTCTGTTGCTGAGGCAATTCTATAAGGGAGTAACTAAAACACAAAATTTAGTCATGCAAACGTTAACAGTATAAGGGAATCTCTGCAACAACAAGTGGGAAATTATTTTCACAGGGTTAAACACAGAACAAAAAGTTGAAGTCTGTAAAATGATACTTAATAAATATACATGTCAGTATATTCCCCTTGTAAGCAAGGAACTTTGTTGCAAAGCAAAACCTTTTTGGTTCAATAGAAGGGCTGGTGTTGAGGTGGGTAAGAAAAGACTTACTTCTAAGGCTTTCAATTTAGTTGGGACAGCTGAAACATTTATAGGTTCAAAGGGGAAAATAAATCATGCAAAAAAGCTACTGCAGTAAGCAGTAAAAATAATCCTTTTTTTTTTTTTAAATATGTAAATAGTAAAAAAATGAAGCAAGAAGGGATGGGACCCTTAATATCAGATGGGATCAGCTGGTTGATGACAACAGAAAAAAAGCTGAAATTCTGAACTGTTATTTTTCATCTGTCTACACAAATGTGGAACCAGTTAATGAAGGTTTCCTCCTTAATAGTCCTCATTCTAGTAATATAACTAATAATGCATGGTTCACACATGAGGAAATTCAAAAGAGATTAGAACATGTTAAGATAAACAAAGGTCTGGGGCCAGATGGTATTCATCCCAGGGTAATTAGCGAGCTTAGCTCTAGGATTGCCAAACCTCTTTACTTAATTTTTCAGGATTCATTGAGGTCTGGCATGGTGCAGAGAGACTGATGAATTGCTAATGTGGTGCCTCTATTCAAAAAGGGATCCTATTCTCAGTCAAGAACTATAGGCCAGTTAGTCTGACATCAGTGGTTGGAAAGTTTTTTGAAGGGTTAATAAAGGATACAATACTGGACTTCATAGCAAACCATAATACTATGAGTGTGTGCCAGCATGGTTTTATGCGTAATAGATATTGCAATAACTGCGTAACTTAATTTATTTTTATGAGAAGGTAAACAGGGACCTTGATACCGGGATGGCAGTGGATGTGATTTCCTTAGACTTTGCTAAAGCATTTGATACCACACAGAAGGTTACTGGTTAAATTAAGGAATGTAGGCCTGGAACCTAGTATTTGTAACTGTATAGAAAACATGTCTAATTCCAGGCATGTTTCGAGCTTTTCAGCCCTTTATTAAGTGTATACTTGATAAAGGGTTGAAAAGCTCAAAACATGTCGTGTTTTGTTGAATAAAGGCACATTGCAGCAGAATTATCCTGCGCCTTATGGTATCATTACATTGGATGGATGCTAGGGTCTCTGATACCTAAAACTACAAGATAAGGGTAATTATACCAGTTTCAATTGTTGGTTTCATCACAGTGAGGACAGTGAGGTTGTGGAATGCACTGCCGGGTGATGTTGTGATGCTGATTCAGTTAATGACTATAAGAGGGACTTGGATGATTTCTTGGACAGACATAATACAAAGGCTATTGTGATACTAAACTCTATAGTTAGTATAGATATGGGTATATAACATTTATGTGAAAGTAGGGAGGGGTGTGTGTATGGATGCTGGGTTTTCATTTGGAGGGGTTGAACTTGATGGACTCTGTCTTTTTTCATCCCGATTTAACTATGTAACTATGTTCTGTAACTATATGTTTGAAGGTCTAGGGGCAAATGGGACATGGCAGAGAGTTCCAGCGGGTGGGTGCAGCACATGAAAAGTCCTGGATGTGGGAGTGACAGGAAGTAATGAGATAGGAGGAGAAAAGAGAAGGAGATGATGTGCAGAACAAATGTTATGTATGGAAGCTGTACTTCAGAAGACAACAATTGTATGTTATTCTTTAATTTTATACCATTATTACATCTTCTGTATTTTTAACATTCAAGCGATTATATTTTTTGAGTTTCCTGAAACAGTCAATTTTGTAAAAATGAATGGGTGCAATGTGGTATTTGTTCCTGTTGAGCTTTTCTGGGACATTTTTCATAGCGTTATGAAAAACATCCAAAGCAAATTGCTATGAAAGCAAAAAAAAATGCGATCCTTAAAAAACTTGAGGTGTCATCATTTTTTTATTATTATTTTAAAAAGTAATTAGTTGGCTTCACCAGAGGAGATTATTCATTTTCTTTGCAACACAAAGTGGAGGGTTGCTATGTTTTGTGATCACAGTGATGATTCAGGAAGCTGCATGTTGACTCTGATAAGGAAAGTAGACCTGACTTGATCAGAACAGTCTCTACTAATAGGCAAACATGGCTCACAATTGTATTAAACTGGAGAACATGACACCATTCTGTAGTAAAGCTGACAAGTGTACAGATACTTAAATCTCTTCTTAAAAGCTTTGCCTGTGGATTTTGGAAGGGGAATGTCAATGTAAATCTGTTTATTTCTGCAGCACGTCCTTAATAAACAGGAGTTTTCTTTCCTTTAGATTTGGTCTCGTGGCTCAGAGACTTAGGGGCAGATTCACTAAGGGTCGAATTTCGAAGTAAAAAATACTTCGAAATTCGACCCTCGAATTGAAATCCTTCGACTTCGAATATCGAAGTCGAAGGATTTAGCGCTAAACGTTCGTTCGTTCGATCGAAGGATTTTTCGTTCGATCGAACGATTAAATCCTTCGAATCGAACGATTCGAAGGATTTTAAGCCAATGATCGAAGGAAAATCCTTCGATCAAAAAAAGTTTAGCAAGCCTATGGGGACCTTCCCCATAGGCTAACATTGACTTCGGTAGGTTTTATCTGCCGAAGTAGGGGGTCGAAGTTTTTTTTAAAGGGAAAGTACTTCGACTATCGAATGGTCGAATAGTCGAACGATTTTTCATTCGAATCGAAGTCGAAGGTCGTAGTCGAAGGTCGAAGTAGCCCATTCGATGGTCGAAGTCCCTATGTCTCTCTGCAAGGTTTTTGTAATTGATGATCCGGGACTGGTCTTACTGGGAACCCGCAAGAGTAGGGTGGGGTGGATTCCCAAATCCGTAGGCCAGGTTTTCAAGAGGCCCTAGGCCTATTTAGTACACCTGATGCTGAGCAGCAGTGCTGAATGTGTGTGAGACAAACTGCTGGTATTCTCAGCTTCAAGTTTTGTGTTAACCAGAAGGTTGGATTTTTCTGTTGAACTATTTCTTCATTGTTTACCTTCCCCCTGTGAGTGGAAGTTTTTGGAACCGCTGAAAAATAAATGCGGGTAGGAAGCCTTAAAACTGATCCTGGTGTGTGAAGTCGCCTCATTTGCAGCCTACCAGCGAGTGAACCCCCACAATTGTCATAAAGGAAAAGTAAAAGCTCCAGTTGTGGAATGTGGTAGAACCATCCAGTATCAAAGAACTGTTAAAATATGTGACGAAATGAAGGAATCCACCTTGTTTTAGTGAGTAATCATTTGATAAGTACAAAAAGAATGCACTGGGTACTGGGAACGACAAGGCCATGACAGGGTAGGACATAGGGGACCAGAGGAGTGTGTTAGGGATTATGGGTGTTGTAGTCTCCTGGGTTCCTTGTGAGAATAGACAAAGACATGAGAGGTTAAAGGAGAACTAAGCCCCCCCAATAAGAAAAGCTTCTACCTACTACCCTAAATAGTCCCCCCATCCTGCTTCCCCCCCCCCGCATAACTCATTACCCCTAAAAGTGCCCCTTAACCTGGTACTCACATATCGGTCAGAGTAATCACAGTGGAGCTCATGGGCACCATTTTATGGCTGTTCGATATTCTTTGAGTCCTCTTCCTTTCCTTGGGAAATTGGAGCATTCACAGTTGCTACGAACCAGATGACTGCTCCAATTGTGCATGCGCCAATACGACATCATTTACTTAAGGAAGAATACGGAAGAACTGGAAGATGGCGCCCTTGAGCTCCACTGTGCTTACTCTGTACCGATATGTGAGTACTGTCTAAGGGCACTTTCAGGGGTAATCAGCTATGTAGGGGGGGGCAGGGAGGGGGGACTATCTAGGGTATTATTAACATTATTAACAATTATTTATATAGTGCCAGCATAATTCGCAGAGCTGGGTATTAGGTAGGAGCTTTTCTTATGGGGGGGGTTAGTTCTTCATTAAAAGAGGAAGGAAGTGAAGGGGACACTCCACCAGGCACCCTCCCCAGAGCAAAGGAGGGTAGCGGTGTGGGGGTATTAGTGTAGAGTTTCTGTGGGAAGGGAAACCCTGGGGGGAGCTGGAGCTGGTGATGGTGGAATCAAGTGATGGAAGGGGTGAGGTGGAAGGGACCTGAGTTATGGACCTTCACTCTTTGTTATAATTTTTTGCAACGTTCAGCGGCTATTGGAGATTACAAGAATGTTAATATTATAAATGAGTTAAATATTATATAAATGTGAATTGCTAACATTGCCCTACACTTAATTGATGTTGCTATATGTTGGTCATTATTTATGTAAATTTGTTAATAACAAGTTACACCCAAAATCTCTCATGGGGTCTGGTATGCTGTTTTAAGGAAGGAAGAGAAGCCTGTTGTTGTTGGGAGGGGCCTGTCAGATTGACACTGCCAATCAGGGACATTTTAATCTGTGTGTGTCAGGAAGCAATACTCTAGGGGGTATCCTGGGTGCAGCAGCTCCCCAATGGCTGGCATGGGTGCCAATCTTAGTTGAAGGGAAAGTTGGAGTTTAAAGGAAAAAATGTTCTGTAAATAAAACAGTCACAGGCAGGCCAAGGAAAACTAGGAAAGACCAGAAATTAGAAGCCATTGAACTGAGAAAAACTAGGAATGCTGACTGGACATGGATCTCAACATACAGGAAATTTTAACATGAGGCTTAGGATACAAAGCAAGACAGAAGCCCATTTCCTTGGGGCACAAGATACAAGACTGATTGTAGAAACAAGGCAGACGTTCCTTTTCTTGGAGCACAGTATATAAGGCTACAAAGCACAATCCTTATTGAAGGTGAATCTCACATTGGTCACACGCTCCAAGGATCGCTCTATCCCTGAGATTAACTGTTGAGTCCACAGTTTTGTCACTGCAGGTTACTAACCCTCCTGGTCTCCTTGTCGGAGCTTCTGGCTGCTCTGTAAATGACTCCTGATCCTGTCTTTCACTCCTAGAGTGATTATAACAGAACTGCCCTTGCACTTACTTCACTTATTCTGGAACCTTCCTTTGTTCCAGGCCCTACGGAGCACCACAGCACTTTCTCCTGTAGGTGTGCAGACCAAAAGAGACGGAGCACATGGGATCTTCCCCTTTTATAAAATAGAACAATGCCAGTCACTGAACTGCCAGCAGAATACTTTTACACAGAAAAAAGAAACAGCTTCACTTCTATAATCGAGGACCCAATCTAGCTGACTAAGGGACCAAAGGACCTAAAGTTTGGCAAAACCTTTACCCGCCTACATTAATAGAAATGCTGAGCAGAACGCGCTTATCCCATAAATCTCACATGGTAACCTGTACATTGAACAGTGCTTAGAGTTTGACTCTACAACTAGAGAGATTAGATCAACAATCCATTGCAACTCTTATTCAGGCATTACATTTTCTTTAGCAGAGCCACAAAATCATTAAATTCCCTCCCGAAAGTCTCTTTCTGCTTCAGCTGATATTTTGTTTAAATCCAAAACCTATTTAAAAACCTGTCGCCAGAAGATGACTCTTAATTAATCTTCTGTGTAAATTTTTACAGTAATGCACCTCGCTTGGCTTGAACCTAGGACACTTTATCAATCACGCCGCGATGGCGATGTGGGGTTGGAAGACAGAAAGACGAATGAGTTCTCCGATTCGGCATTTTGATAAGTAAGTTAATTTTAAGTAGAGTAAATAAGTAAATTGTTGGATATCGCAGTCACATTTGTGGCAGCCTGCAATTCATTTGAAAAGGAAAAACATTGATAGGGCCAGGTCGGGCATCCATTAGAGTTTGTTCTCAGAGGGAAAAATTGAGAAAGAAACTTGATTTAGATTGTGTCATTGTTACAAACGTATCATTTAAACATGTTCTCGATCTCAGGTGCAGAGTATTACTGCAGTGCTGAACGTTATTGTACAATAGAAAACACATTTGTAGTTGTATCGTTATTATAGGGCACCCAAAATCCTCTCCAACCAGTGCCAGTAGAACACAGACCCCTTATACTCATTATACAATTCCCTGCACATATTTGTAGGAGAAGGATGATAAGGTATAAGGTATAATGCTGTGAAACTTCAGTATAGCTCATACAGGTATACAATCCATTATCAAGAATTGCGGGAAGGCCCTTCCCCCCATAGACACTAGAGATGTCGCGAACTGTTCGCCGGCGAACTTGTTCGCGCGAACATCGGGTGTTCGCGCTCGCCGGAAGTTCGCGAACGTCGCGCGACGTTCGCCATTTTGGGTTCGCCATTGTTGGCGCTTTTTTTTGCCCTCTCACCCCAGACCAGCAGGTACATGGCAGCCAATCAGGAAGCTCTCCCCTGGACCACTCCCCTTCCCTATAAAAACCGAAGCCCTGCAGCGTTTTTTCACTCTGCCTGTGTGTGCTGAAGAGATAGTGTAGGGAGAGAGCTGCTGCCTGTTAGTGATTTCAGGGACAGTTGAAAGTTTGCTGGCTAGTAATCGTTTTGATACTGCTCTGTTATTGGAGGGACAGAAGTCTGCAGGGGTTTGAGGGACATTTAAGCTTAGGTAGCTTTGCTGGCTAGTAATCTACCTTCTACTGCAGTGCTCTGTATGTAGCTGCAGTGGGCAGCTGTCCTGCTTCTGATCTCATCTGCTGACTGCTGCAATAACAGTAGTCCTTGTAAGGACTGCTTTTATTTATTTTTTTGTTGTTTTACTACTACTACTACTACTACTACTATAAGAGCCCAGTGCTATTAGTCTAGCAGTGTTGGGGAGTGGGACTGGTGTGCTAATCTGCTGCTCCTAGTAGTTCAGCAGCACCAACTTTAATTTTTTTTTTTAATATTCATTTTTTTTTATTTTACTTTTTTTATTTTACTACCGCTGTAGTAGTGTATAAGTTGACCTTTTAGGCATTATTTGCCCTGTAGGCATTATTTGCACACTGTTTTCTTCAACCCGCCATCGAGCTGTGTGACCTTGTTCACATTCTGTCTAAATATCCATAATATTACCGTCTCCAGAAAAAACACCGGAGTCACTTTTTTCAAGCAGCCATAATATATTTTACGTAATCCGTATCCACCGCTGTAGTAGTGTATACGTTGGCCTTGTAGGCATTATTTGCACACTGTTTTCTTCAACCCGCCATCGAGCTGTGTGACCTTGTTCCCATTCTGTCTAAATATCCATAATATTACCGTCTCCAGAAAAAACACCGGAGTCACTTTTTTCAAGCAGCATTCATATATTTTACGTAATCCGTATCCACCGCTGTAGTAGTGTATACGTTGGCCTTGTAGGCATTATTTGCACACTGTTTTCTTCAACCCGCCATCGAGCTGTGTGACCTTGTTCCCATTCTGTCTAAATATCCATAATATTACCGTCTCCAGAAAAAACACCGGAGTCACTTTTTTCAAGCAGCATTCATATATTTTACGTAATCCGTATCCACCGCTGTAGTAGTGTATACGTTGGCCTTGTAGGCATTATTTGCACACTGTTTTCTTCAACCCGCCATCGAGCTGTGTGACCTTGTTCCCATTCTGTCTAAATATCCATAATATTACCGTCTCCAGAAAAAACACCGGAGTCACTTTTTTCAAGCAGCATTCATATATTTTACGTAATCCGTATCCACCGCTGTAGTAGTGTATACGTTGGCCTTGTAGGCATTATTTGCACACTGTTTTCTTCAACCCGCCATCGAGCTGTGTGACCTTGTTCACATTTTGTCTAAATATTGATAATATTATCGTCTCTAGAAAAACCACTTGAGTTACTTTTTTTCAAGCAGCATTCATATATTTTACGTAATCCGTATCCACCGCTGTAGTAGTGTATACGGTTGGCCTTTAGGCATTATTTGCACACTGTTTTCTTCAACCCGCCATCGAGCTGTGTGACCTTGTTCCCATTCTGTCTAAATATCATAATATTACCGTCTCCAGAAAAAACCACCGGAGTCACTTTTTTCAAGCAGCATTCATATATTTTACGTAATCCGTAATCCACCGCTGTAGTAGTGTATACGTTGGCCTTGTAGGCATTATTTTGCACACTGTTTTCTTCAACCCGCCATCGAGCTGTGCTGACCCTTGGTTTCCCATTTCTGTTAAATATCCATAATATTACCGTCTCCCAGAAAAAACACCGGAAGTCACTTTTTTCAAGCAGCATTCATATATTTACGTAATCCGGTACCACCGGCTTGTAGTAGTGTTACGTTGGCCTTTAGGATTATTTTGCACACTGTTTTTCTTCAACCCGCCATCGAAGCGTTTCAGTTGAGTCACTTTTTCAACTGTTTTTCCATTCCGTAACACGCTACGTTAGACCTAATTTGCACACGTCTTGCACCTCGAATGAAACTGTATTCTCGGTGAGTAATACCATTTTTATAGTTCATTGCATCTTATTTACGTTGAGTAGAGGTCTTTTACTATCATTAATTTATCAGTGAAATTTCGCGCTTTGTTCATTATGTATATATAATTACACTCGTCACTTTTAGTCATTTTATATTTTCGGTCACACACTTGTGTTAGGCAGTGCTTCTAATTGAGCTTGTTCACATTACTAGGTGTGAGTATTCATCAATATTATCGTCTCTAGAAAACCACCTTGAGTTACTTTTTTTCAAGCAGCATTCATATATTTTACGTAATCCGTATCCACCGCTGTAGTAGTGTATACGTTGACCTTGTAGGCATTATTGCACACTGTTTTCTTCAACCCGCCATCGAGCTGTGTGACCTTGTTCACATTTGTCTAAATATTGATAATATTATCGTCTCTAGAAAAACCACTTGAGTTACTTTTTTTCAAGCAGCATTCATATATTTTACGTAATCCGTATCCACCGCTGTAGTAGTGTATACGTTGACTTTGTAGGCATTATTTGCACAGTGTTTTCTTCAACCCGCCATCTAGCTGTGTGTATTATCGTTTCCAGAAAAACCAACTGAGTTTTTGTTGTTGTTGTTGTTTTTTTAAAAATAATGCCAGGCAAAGGCAGGCCGCCACGCAGAGGCCGTGCTAGGGGCCGTGCTGCTATGCAATCCTGTGGCCCTAGCAAATTGCCCAGTTTTAAAAAGCCAATGACCCTGAACTCCCAAAATGCTGAAGAGGTAGTTGACTGGCTTACACAGCACACCCCATCCTCTACCGTTTCTAACTTTACCACAACATCCTCCTCATCCTCCACTGCTATGGCCACCCCACGTAACACTTCCTCCACCACCGGTGCCCCTTCTTCACTGGGGTCAGAGGAGTTATTTTCCAATGAGTTTCTTGAACTGAGTAATGCGCAACCATTATTGCCAGAAGAAGATGAAGGAGATGAGGACCTTACACCAGATTTAATTCTGGCAGAGAACACGATAGAGATGGACATAATGAGTGATGAGGAGGAGGTCCCCGCTGCTGCTTCCTTCTGTGATGTGTCAGAAGAAATTGATGCATCTGAGGAGAATGATGATGAGGAGATTGATGTTTTGTGGGTGCCTAGTAGAAGAGAGCAAGAGGAGGGTAGTTCAGATGGAGAGACGGAGAGTCAGAGAGGCAGTAGGAGAATAAGACTTAGAAGAAGCAGGGAGGACAGCCCGCAGGGATCAGCAGGGCAACAACATGTATCGGCACCTGTGTTCAGCCGGCCAACGCACCCGCCATTGCCGCCAATACCGCCAACTCCGCCAACGTCTACTGTTACCGCCAGATCGCACACTTCCAAAAAGTCAGCAGTGTGGGATTTTTTTAATGTGTGTGCCTCTGACAAAAGCATTGTAATTTGCAATGAGTGCAGTCAGAAACTGAGCCTTGGTAAGCCCAACAGCCACATAGGTACAACTTCTATGCGAAGGCACATGAGCGGCAAGCACAAAGCACTTTGGGAGCAACACCTCAAAGGCAACAGGCAAACTAAAAGCCACACTCCTTCTGGTCCAGCATCTTACTGCTCTACCTCTGCTCTCCTTGACCCGTCTGAACCACCCTCCACTCCGCCTTCCACCTTGACCACCTGTTCCCATTCCCAGTCATCTGCCACCAGCCAAGTTTCTGTGAAGGCCATGTTTGAGCGTAAGAAGCCAATGTCTGACTGTCACCCCCTTGCCCGGCGTCTGACAGCTGGCTTGTCTGCACTCTTAGCCCGCCAGCTTTTACCATACCAGCTGGTGGACTCTGAGGCCTTCCGCAAATTTGTAGCAATTGGGACACCGCAGTGGAAGGTACCCAGCCGCAATTTTTTTTCTAAAAAGGGAATACCACACCTGTACCAACATGTGCAGAGCCAAGTTACCGCATCTCTGTCACTTAGTGTTGGGCCAAAGGTCCATATGACTACTGACGCATGGTCCTCCAAGCATGGTCAGGGCAGGTATGTCACCTACACTGCCCACTGGGTGAACTTGGTAATGGCTGGGAAGCAGGGAATGGGTAGCTCAACAACAACAGTGGAGTTGGTGTCACCGCCACGGATTGCACGCGGTTCTGCCACCACCTCTACTCCTCCATCGCTCTCTACCTCGTCTTCTTCTTCTTCTTACTCTGCTGCTGGGTCCTCCTTCTCCTCCTCCACACCTCCCCCAGCTCCCCCTAGGCTATTCGACGTGCCAGGTACGCCGTTGTCACGCTGTCTTGGGGATGACGTGCCTGGAAAGCAAAAACCATACCGGATCTGTACTCCTGTCATCTCTGCAGTCACAGGCCGATCGGTGGCTGACCCCACACCAACTGCAGATCGGAAAAGTGGTGTGTGACAATGGAAGCAATCTGTTGGCAGCGTTGAGACTAGGCAATTTAACACATGTGCCCTGCATGGCACATGTGTTAAATTTAATAGTCCAACGTTTTGTCTCCAAGTACCCAGGATTCCAGGACGTTCTCACCCAGTCCAGAAAGGTGTCGGCCCATTTCAGACGTTCCTACACAGCCATGGCACGCCTTGCTGACATTCAGCAGCGCTACAACATGCCAGTCAGGCGTTTGATTTCTGACAGCCAGACTCGCTGGAATTCAACGCTCCTTATGTTGGAACGTCTGCTGCAACAACAAAGGGCCGTCAACGAGTACCTTTTTGAACTGGGTGGTAGGACTGGATCTGCACAGCTGGGGATTTTTTTCCCCCGTTACTGGGTGCTTATGCGCGATGCCTGCAGGCTCATGCGACCTTTTGAAGAGGTGACAAATATGGTCAGTCGCACCGAAGGCACCATCAGCGACCTAATACCCTTCGCTTTCTTCCTGGAGCGTGCCGTGCGACGAGTGACAGATGAGGCTGTAGACCAGCGTGACGAGGAGCTGGAAGCGCACGATTTCTGGTCGGAATCACCAGAACGAACCCAGGCACCTGCTGCAACGCAGGGAGAGGTGCCAGAAGTGGAGTCAGAGGAGGAAGGTGGCTTTGTGGAGGAGGAGGAGGAGGACCAACAGGAGCAGGCTTCCCAGGGGGCTAGTGGTGACCTTTTGGGGACCCCTGGTCTTGTACGTGGCTGGGGGGAGGAGACCGTGGATGATGCAGTCCTTGATAATGAGGAAGCGGAGATGGATAGCTCTGCATCCAACCTTGTGAGAATGGGGTCTTTCATGCTGTCATGCCTGTTGAAGGACCCCCGTATCAAGAGGCTTAAGGAGAAGGACCTGTACTGGGTCGCAACGCTACTAGACCCTCGGTACAAGCATAAAGTGTCAGAAATGTTACCAACATACCACAAGTCCGAAAAGATGCGGCATTTACAAACCAGCCTGCAAAACATGTTGTACAATGCTTTTAAGGGTGATGTCACTTCAGGAACTCATCAACATTCCAGGGGCAGAGGTGCCAGTAATCCTGCCACGAGCACACCTGCAAGGACAAAGCCCTTTGGCCAGTCTGTAACGTCAGACATGCAAATGTTTTTCTGTCCAAGGCAGCGCCACAACCCTTCTGGATCCACCCTCAAAGAACGCCTCGACCGGCAGGTAGCGGACTACCTGGCATTAACTGCAGATATCGACACTCTGAGGAGCGATGAACCCCTGGACTACTGGGTGCGCAGGCTTGATCTGTGGCCAGAGCTGTCACAATTTGCCATGAACCTCTTGTCTTGCCCAGCCTCAAGTGTGCTCTCAGAAAGGACCTTCAGTGCAGCAGGAGGGATTGTAACTGAGAAGAGAACTCGCTTAGGTCACAAAAGTGTCGATTACCTGACCTTTATTAAAATGAATGAGGGGTGGATCTCGGAGGGTTACTGCACGCCGGAAGACTTGTTCTGACTTCTATGCAGCTGTCCTTCTCTTCAAGCCTCATGACTCCACACACAGCTGTCCTTTAGCGTCCTCCTCCTCCCTCCGCCACCGTTACAAACTAGGGTGCAAACCCTACTGGTTTAATTTTTTCTGGCCTCTGTGCTTCAGTGGCTGCAACCAAAAAAACTGGGCAAACAATGTCTACAAGGTCAACGTATGGCAAAAAATGACTATTTTCAGCATTTATATGGCATATTTTTTCTGGCAACTGTGCTTCAGTGGCTGCATCCAAAAAAATGCATATTTTCTGCATTTATATGGCATAATTTTTCTGGCCTCTGTGCTTCAGTGGCTGCAACCAAAAAAATGCATATTTTCTGCATTTATATGGCATAATTTTTCTGGCCTCTGTGCTTCAGTGGCTGCAACCAAAAAATTTATATTTTCAGCATTTATATGGCATAATTTTTCTGGCAACTGTGCTTCAGTGGCTGCGACCAAAAAAATGACTATTTTCAGCATTTATATGGCATATTTTTTCTGGCCTCTGTGCTTCAGTGGCTGCGGCCAAAAAAACTGGGCAAACAATGCCTACAAGGTCAACGACGTTGACCTTGTAGGCATTGTTTGCCCAGTTTTTTTGGCCGCAGCCACTGAAGCACAGAGGCCAGAAAAAATATGCCATATAAATGCTGAAAATAGTCATTTTTTGCCATACGTTGACTCAACGTATATGGCAAAAAATGACTATTTTCAGCATTTATATGGCATATTTTTTCTGGCAACTGTGCTTCAGTGGCTGCGACCAAAAAAATGCATATTTTCTGCATTTATATGGCATAATTTTTCTGGCCTCTGTGCTTCAGTGGCTGCAACCAAAAAAATTTATATTTTCAGCATTTATATGGCATAATTTTTCTGTCAACTGTGCTTCAGTGGCTGCGACCAAAAAAATGCATGTTTTCTGCATTTATATGGCATAATTTTTCTGGCCTCTGTGCTTCAGTGGCTGCAACCAAAAAAGTTTATATTTTCAGCATTTATATGGCATAATTTTTCTGTCAACTGTGCTTCAGTGGCTGCGACCAAAAAAATGCATATTTTCTGCATTTATATGGCATAATTTTTCTGGCCTCTGTGCTTCAGTGGCTGCAACCAAAAAAATTTATATTTTCAGCATTTATATGGCATAATTTTTCTGGCAACTGTGCTTCAGTGGCTGCGTCCAAAAAAACTGGGCAAACAATGTCTACAAGGTCAACGTATGGCGAAAAATGACTATTTTCAGCATTTATATGGCATATTTTTTCTGGCAACTGTGCTTCAGTGGCTGCGTCCAAAAAAACTGGGCAAACAATGCCTACAAGGTCAACGTATGGCAGTTGTTTAAAGAGAACAGTAGATTACTAGCCAGCAAAGCTACCTAAGCTAAAATGTCCCTCAAATCCCTGCAGACTTCTGTCCCTCCAATACAGAGCAGTATCAAGCAGATTACTAGCCAGCAAACTTACTATCATCTGTCCCTGAAATCACTAACAGCTCTCCCCCTACACTATCTCTTCCAAGCACACACAGGCAGATTTTTCAGATACATTTTTGCCCTTGATCCCCCTCTGGCATGCCACTGTCCAGGTCGTTGCACCCTTTAAACAACTTTAAAATCATTTTTCTGGCCAGAAATGTCTTTTCTAGATGTTAAAGTTCGCCTTCCCATTGAAGTCTATGGGGTTCGCGAACCGTTCGCGAACCGCTCGCGTTTTTGCGCAAGTTCGCGAATATGTTCGCGAACTTTTTTTCCGACGTTCGCTACATCCCTAATAGACACCATTATAATCCATTTTTTAAAATGATTCTCATTTTCTCTTTAACAATAAACATTACTTTGAACTTGATCCCAACTAAGATATAATTAATCCTTAATGGATGCAAAACAATTATATTTGGGCTTAATTAATATTTACATTATTTTTTAGTAGACTTAAGGTATGGTCATCTAATTTACAGAAAGATCCCTTATCCCGAAAACCCCATTCTGGATAACAGGCCCCATACCTGTATATACTATATTTAGGAACCACTATTTATTAACCATAAACTTACAAATTATTAATAAACAGTACAAAACAGCAAAATATACAGTATAGTCAAATCTTCATAAGACCTTTCCTTTCACTGAGGTCTCCACCACAGACCTAAGGCCTGTCAGAATCAACTCTAGGAATCCCATCCCCCTTTATTCCTCCAAGATATCAAAAAGACTGATCTAGACCACTTTCCTTCCTTATATACACTCACACAGGGAGGGTCGGATGGTCCTGGCTTTCACATGAGATCTAGACACTTTCAAAGATGACATTCCATCTCCAATTATACTAATCATGCTTTAAGCTCAAATCAATTTCAAACACAAAGAAAGACATAGTCTGCTGGTATGATCCTACTGACTCATAAAGGGGTTGTGCTCTGGTAGGGTGCCCTACAGTACTTCATTTACCCCCTAGAATATAGCATAATAAAGATGGGTGTACACATGCAGGGGCGTTTCTGCCATGAGCCAAGGTGAGAACCTTTCATCAGATGTAGTGATGGGAGAATTTCTGTATTTCTCTGCCAGCAAATAAATTCACCTTGAAAAATCTGCACGCAAAAAATTGTCGCACTTCAAAATTACTCAGACGCCCAATGACTTTAATGCATTTGGACAAAATAGTCGCGCGTATAAAAATTTACGATTTTGGTGCCCATTGTCTTTAATGCGTTTTGCTTATTTTTTGCCGGATTCGCACATTACTACTTAGGTGGCATTTCCTCACATGGGCAACAAAAAGCCCCTGTACACATGGCAGCAGTCATGTTATCTAGACAACCGAACGTCAGGTCAAACAGATAATGGCCAAACACATTTATCTGTTCTGTTGAGGCTACATCTTGATTGAAGACTAGATTTGCAGTCTGGTTAGACCTGTATTGTTTAACTTATGCTACTCATGCATAAATCAGTCATAATACACATTATAGATGCAGTATTCTTCTCTAACTCCAGAGGTTTAGAAGGGTTATTGGATAATAGGAGTGGTTACTGTGAGGTCAAGTAACTCACAGTAGCCAATCAGAGACATACAGTAAACATTTAGTAGATACTCTTCACCCTAAAAAAAAGATAATGTTCATGTAACTGTAATATCTACAATGGCAAAGCAGTGAACTATAGGCCAGCCAAAAATCTAGGCGGAATTGTTGTTAAGATGTAGACATTGGTCAATGTACTGTATGTTGTATAGACAAGCTCTGAAATGTAAGTAATTAAGACATTTTGGTTGTAAATAACTGTTATACATTCTTATTGTCCAAAAAACGTAGAATGCATAAGAACTCGTAATGATAGGAGTGTCTTTAGCTGTAAAATATCTGTAAGAGGAAGAAGCAATGTCCTGCACAAACAATAAGCCAAAAAGATATACCCAAATAGACTATACCCTTATAATAGTTTACAAAGAAGTATATTGTCATACATTCAATATAAAATAAATGGACAAAATCTAAAAATTAACGTTATTATTCAATGCAGCCAGAGCCTCCTTTCCACGTTGAAAAGTTCAGTTTTTTCCTGTTTTTTTTTTTTATTAGTATTGTCATTGCATGTATATTCTATAATTGGGTTATAAACCATTAATAAAAGGACTATTAATGAAACTAAAGAAGAGGAAAGAATATTCGATTCTCAGAGATATCCTTCAGCCGGGGGGAGAGAGTCTGGACACATTAAAGCGTAATAATATTCAGCACAGCGCTGTACTTTATCGTTATTTTTATAATCTGTTCAACAGTTCATTGGCTTCTCCCCAGTGTAAATATCTCCTTTCTTACACTATCTCCTGCTTTTCACAGATAAATGCCTAGCACCTTGGAGACGTGTTCATTTAATTAGTATGAAAGCTACAGTGTAAGGGGCCTTGGTTTGTTGGTTCCCAAGGCAGTTCTGTGAATGTTAATGTTCTCATTAGTTCTTCCATCATTTCAGGAAACTGAGTGAAGGTTAATACTGCAGGACAATGGTACCAATTGTCTATAACGGCAGCCGGAAATTTGTGAACTTCAAAACTCCAAAGACTTCCCGGCCTCAGACCTGCGCAAAGTAGATGTTATCGTGTAACAAACTGCAGGTATCTAATGAGAGTACAGAAGAGGCTCTCGATGCAACCGTCAGTGAAAACCTATACAAAGATGTTATCCAATGTAACTGGTGGGTGTCTCGCAGGCGATATTTCTATGTCTTATCTGGAAAATGGTTCTGGTGATTGGGAAAGTATAACAAAGACTTTAGAAGAGGTATTTGTGGTGCACATAAAACAGAAAAGAGTGAAATTAGTATGAAGTGTAAATCCTCTGTCTTATCATTATATTGTAGTACTGAAGTCTTATGGGATTTTATTGCAACAATACCTAGATTTCTGCTGCCTTCAGCTAACCGTTTTGGGTTTGCTTGTGTTCCTCTAGATCTAATTGACTGAAATTATAAATAATATATTATAATATAAAGATGCCCCAGGTCAGGTGAGCAAATGTGGTTGTGCAGTTCTTGATGGCAGCCCTGACCCTATGGTTTTACTACTATAGGTTCCTAAAGTACCCAGATCCGAAGCAGCTTACAGGTATTTGGGGCAGGTAAATAGAAGTCAAAGAGACGCCTCTGATGGTGAGGTACATCTAAGGGCCTATTGATGAAGCCAACATTTTTTCTTAAAAGGGGAAAACTCTAATTTTTATAGGGAAATAAAACTTGAATTTTTTTAAAATTTACTATACCTCGTATTGGGAGCAAATCTGTACCCTTATCTACAATATTACAGGCTTCAAATACGGCCCTGATGACCACACTCTATTATTATTTCACTTAGACAGGAAATCCAATAGTTTAATTCCAGATATCCTCTCTCAACACCTACTAAGGGCAGCTATATCCCTTATCCCCAAGAATTGGAAGTCACTAGACCCCCCCACTACTCGGGAATGGACCAATTTAGTAGAGGAGACTAGGAAACTGGAAGAGATCACTGGGTTGGTACAAGACTCCCTGAACCGATATAGGATGACCTGGTTACCTTGGTTAGAATTTAACAACTTGATCTGAAAATCTCCTTTGTCTTACCCTGCTAAGGATGCTCCCCAATAGCTATACTGTGCTCACAATTCCCAGTCTAGGATTTCATTGTTGTAACTGACTCGTTGTACTGGAGAAATGACTCGTTAATAACCCTGTAATTATTATTATTATGGAAGTGTAAATGTGAATTTTTATTGTCCTCCCCCCCCCTTCTTTCTTTCTTTCTGTATCCCCCTTCCCCCCCTCTCTTTTGAAAACTTCAATAAACAGAGATTTGGAAAAAAAAATTTACTATACCTCAAAGCTGCTTAAAATCTGAATCCAAAAATACTCCATCTAAATCCTGTCGAGATCATGTAGAAGTCAATGGTAGTGATGGGCGGATAAATTTCCCAGGCACAAGTTCGCTGCGAATTTCCACATTTTGCCAACGGAGAATAAATTTGTGAAACTGCGGCGGTAATTTACAGGCGAAAAATGTGGGGCGTTGAGAAAATTTGGCAATGCATCAGTATAGCCATGTGCATAAACATTGTCGTGTGTCAAAATGATTTTGACGCCCATTGACTTCAATGTGTTTTGTGAATTTTTCACTGTTTCACGGGAAATTCGAGGATTTTCCGATAAAGCGAGACGGGACAAATTTGCCCATCGCTAGTTATCACTTCAGATGTCCCTGAAGTTGTTTCTTGACATTGTGATCTGCACTGGATAATTTGATAAAGTCTGTTTTTTCGGGTGATTAATCATACGATTTGTCGTGACTTTTTCTCACACCAACTTTTTTTTAGCTGATTTCCTGATAAACTAGTTAAATTTGTGGATGGGAGGTAGGTCCACTTTGTTTTAATAAAAAAATACGATAAATTCAAGTTTTAGAAAATACCTCTCCCCTAGAGCATAATTCCCTGGACATGTATAAGAAAAAGTGGTAACTTCAAGCATTTGCACCCACATTTATAATAAAGACGTCTCTACAACTTTGAATTACCCACCGTATGCAAATTGACCTAAGCACAAGATCACTAGCGAATTTTCACTAGGCATAAAAATTGAACGCTAGCACATCTTTGCTATAAAATGCTCGCCAAAGTAACGCTAGAGAAAAGTTGCCAGCGATTGGTGCCCAGGGCGCAACTTCGCATATTAGTGAATTAGCGTAGTGGTAGAGAATTTGCGCCTGGCGAAGAAGTGTGGTGTTTGCAAAGCAGTCGCTGGCAACAATTCGCCTTAGTGAAACCCCTTCCCAATATTTAGCTAGAACCCCCTTTCTTCTAATCTGAATGGGTGACTTCACGTCAGCTAATAGAAAAGAAATCGTCTAACTCGCGCTGTGGCGTTGACCAGCTGCCATAGACACCATTGTCCCAGCACTCGGTCTAAACAACATTCTGAAGTTGACCAGCTGCCGTAAACGATAAAGCCAATATTTGTACACAAAGAGATAAAGAAAATTTGCTAGCGCTTGGTTTGCCTTTAAAAAATAATTACAAAAAATTAGGTTTTAGTACCACACTTTGGCCAAAATAAGTAACACCTCATTTTTTTTTTGTAATATTTAAAGGCAAACTAAGCGCTGGCAAATTTTCTCTTTTTCTTTGTGTGATAAAAAACTAGTACCATGCCTAAAACTGCTTAAAGTGAGTAGCCTGTGGTCCCAAAACTGATATTGTGAACAGTTTTGGGACAAATACGGATCAAACTATCTTGTGACATTTAATAAAATAAACACCTAGGGGCAGATTTAACAAGGGTCGAAGTGAATTCGAGGGAATTTTCGAAGTAAAAAAAATTGAAATTCAAAGTAATTCTTTGGATACTTCGACCAACGAATAGGATACTACGACTTGGAATTTACTTTGAATTTGTTTTGAAGTAAAAATAGTTTGAATATTCGACCATTCAATACTTCGCCAAATTAAACCTGCCCAATTGCTATGTCAGCCTATGGGGACCTTCTACAAACTTTTTCCAAGTCTTTACACATCGAATTTAAATCCTTTGATCGATCGCTGAAATCCTTCGAATCGTCGTTTAATTTGATCGATCGATCGATTGCCAAATTTGCTGAAAAATTAGATGGTCGAATTTCGAAGTATTTTCAACTTAGAAATTCGACCTTTGATAAATCTTCCCCCTAGTAATTTATTTTGGAAAATCCAACTGCATGGTCAGTTGAGAGAGATCTGTCTCAGTATTGGGGTCACAACTTAGATTGTAACTTCAATAACTCTGGATTTCCAGAAAATAGATTTTGCACTAGGTATCACATTTTAAATAAGGCTTTTTATGAGGTTAGAGAATGAAAATGGGGGGGCTGTAGTCCAACAACATCATTAACTATAAGGAAAAACTGTTTGATGATGATGAGTCTTTTTTAAAATCTCCAAGTCTAGTGACCCAATGCATCAAGTAGATCTTTTAATGAAGAACCTGCCTGCCCTTTGCAAAGCAAAATCCTTGAGATTTGTTCATACTATCATTGCTAGGGGGGTTCCTACCACCAAACACCTGACGAGTATTGAGTCCATCTTTCTAACGTTTAAGTTAGAAGTTGAAAAAGTGCATGGCCTCCCTAGGTTGGTGTTGGTAGAAAATACCCTCATTAGAGATGACTCTTGCATTTCTAACTAAGCCTGAGTCACATAATTTGGAGTGTTGGTGAGGACAATGCTAGAGTTGAGTGGGAGGTTTACTTCTCCTTTAGGTCTCAAAAAGATGTGGTTGTTTATACTTGCATCTCTATGAACCTTACTGCAAACTATTTCATCTAAAAGCTATTTGTAGTTTAGCATTTGTGATGGATGATGCCGGTGGAGTTGTAATTCAATAAGAGCTGAAGGGGCACAGATCTGACATCTTTGGTTTAAAGAAAGGACAGAAATGTTTAAAATGGCCTTTATGTTCCCTGTATGATATATTCCGGAAGAGAAGCACCAGCAAGATTACAAGAAAATCTAGTACAGATATTTTTCTTTGTCAACACAAAAGCCTTGCGATTTTGTTCTGCTGAAATTCCCAGATTATGTGTCTATTTTCTGTTTATATGTACCACTTACTCCTCGAATAGCTGTCATAAAACCTGTATCGTCATCTATAAAGGTTCTCCCCCATGAACAAAGTTCTGCTGTAAATGAATACCTACCATTACACTTTACTGTTTATAATGAGAGTTTAATTGTGTTATTGCTCACTTGTGGAGCTTAGAGAAGAGCTTGAGATCTGTAGCTCTGTAGTATACTTAAGGACTAAGAGTTGAAATGGAAATTTAATTTTTTCTAATGAAATTATACCTTGTGCAGCTTTTTTTATTTAAATTCTTAGAATGTAATCTAATGTAATGCTCTGGACATCCTCTTTTCCTCGTAGTCACCTCTCATGCCTAAAGTCCAGACTCCATTTAATGGTGACTTTCACCTTTCCCCCTAGACCTCTAGTACTTAATTAGTCAAAATTTAGGCTTCAGTCTTGTGAAATGTCACTGCTGTAATGACAAGTAGGGGTTCAAAAACACTGTTATTTAATTGTTTTTATGGAGGGCAGCAAATAAGCACTCACCCCAAACCTCACCCTTCAGGTTGGGTCCCTTAGCTCATAACAGTGTTACAGAAATATTGAAAAATAAAGGTTACAGTCACCCTGCTATAGTTCCAGGGGTACCCAGGGCACAAATAAGCACTCACCCCAAATCTCCCCCTAACTGGCCTTCAGACTGGGCCCCCTTAGCTCATAACAAGGTTACAGATATATAGAAACATTGGGGTAACAGTCACCCTGCTATAGTTCCAGGGGTACCCAGGGTACAAATAAACACTCACCCCAAATTTCCCCCTAACTGACCTTCAGAGTGGGCCCCCTTAGCTTATAATAAGGTTATAGATATATAGAAAGATTGGGGTAACAGTCAGCCTGCTATAGTTCCAGGGGTACGCAGGGTACAAATAAACACTCACCCCAAATCTCCCCCTAACTGACCTTCAGACTGGGCTCCTTTAGCTCATAACAAGGTTACAGATATATAGAAACATTGGGGTAACAGTCACCCTGCTATAGTTGCAGGGGTACCCAGGGTACAAATAAACACTCACCCCAAATCTCCCCCTAACTGACCTTCAGACTGGGCCCCCTTAGCTCATAACATGGTTACAGATATATAGAAACATTGGGGTGTCACCCTGCTATAGTTCCAGGGGTACCCAGGGTACAAATAAACACTCACCCCAAATCTCCTCCTAACTGGCCTTCAGACTGGGCCCCCTTAGCTCATAACATGGTTACAGATATATAGAAACATTGGGGTGTCACCCTGCTATAGTTCCAGGGGTACCCAGGGCACAAATAAGCACTCACCCCAAATCTCACACTGACTGCCTTCAGGCTGTTAGCTCATAACAAGGTGACAGATAGTTAGAAATATTGGGTGACAGTCACCCTGCTATAGTTCCAGGGATACCCAGGGCAAAACCAAAGAGATTGTGTAAGATCCAGCAAATTATTAGTATTAATTGTTTGTTTAAAGAACCACTGGGGCCTGAGTTATTGAGAGATCTGATCACAGCATGGACCCACCTTTTAATACATCGTGTGAAAGTGTACTTGCCTTTTTTGTTGTTTGTAGAACAAGCTGCTTATGTCCCACAAAAATAACCTTTTTGCCTTTTTTTTCCTCATGGCCAGTGGTCAAAGGATGCTGGGAGTTGAAGTACTACAGCGGCCAGGGAGTAACTGGCTGAGGATCCCGGGGCTAACATTCTAACTTAAAGTGACTGTTGCACTCCCCCCGGTGTAATGAAAGTAGCACAACTTGCATATTTCCATGCACTTGGTAAATTACTTGCTATAAATCAGAAAGCACGGAAAGCCTTCCAACCAAAACAAAAAAAGAACATATTTTTACAGAAAAAAGCAACAGCACTTTATCGTTGCCTGAGGCAACTCCTGTCAGTGTCACTGAAAGTGTAAAATGATACATATATATCAAGTGCCTCCATCTTCAGACATTCCATAAAACATTTCCACAGTGCGTCCCGGGGAATAATGAAACAGGTACATCACTCAGGGGCATAAGGATTCTACTAGGAAGACTGTGTGTGTCTTTAGGAATGGGAGGCACCTACAGGTTCAGACAAAGGAGATGAATGTTAATAGTTAATGTATTTCTCATTAAAAGATCTTGGTTCAATTCCATGGATTATATTTGCAAGCAGCATCTAGTTTTACCTAGGGCAGTGGCTGTTGGACTTTGTTGGTTCAAACCTTCATTGGAGAACCACCCCTATTAATGACATAATTACTGATATAGGAAAACATTTGTGTATCAGTCATTCAGTCATACTGTAGGTACAAGAATATCCAGAAAACCAAAGAAGTCTTCATCCTAAATCTCAGCCTAATTGACTTTCTACCTAACATCCAGGGTTATCTAGAATACCATTGTCCTCAAATCTCCCCTTATTGGTCTTCAAAGCAGCACCCCTACCAAGGCCTCTTCTCCCCCAGCTCTATAGTTTAGGAACCACTGATTTAGGGACCCTTCATCCCTCAACTTCATGGAAGGTAGAAAATTCCAAGAAGGTAAACTGTTTAAATACCCACAGCCATAGTGCAGCTCAAAATGCTCTTATAAAGGATCTACAGTTGTTCTTCATCAAAGTTTCTCCTGTATATAAAAAGGTTTATTTACTAAAATCTACATTTATCTCATTATTTTAATTAAAAAAAACATAACCAAACTCCCATACCCGATTTGACCTTATATATTACATTATTTTAATCAGTTCAGTGAAAACCCAGATGAAATCATACAATAAATCATATTGTATAATTTTTCTGGCTTTTTCACAGAATCATATGATTTTTTTTTGAGTTTTTGCCTGAAAAGCCCATATGTTCGGATTTTCTGGCTAAACCCAACGCAAATCACGATAACTTCCAATTAGGATAGGGACCTCTGCCCTTTACTTATACACAACCTCGACAGGTCTGAGATGGCAGATTTTTCTGATTTGGGATTTTTGCAGCATCAGGCTTTAATAAATCTTGAAAAATTTGAGTTTTCAAAAATAAAAACGAAAAATTTGAGTTTTTCCCCAAAAATCCTAACCAGAGTTTAGCAAATAACACCCTTAGGGGTTGATTTACAAAGGGTCAAATTTAGATTTCATGGTTTGTAAAAACTCCCATGAAAATCCCATAAATCTGAAATTTGAATAAAAAACAACCAATCAAAATTTATCAAAAAATTTACATTTTTCAAACTCGGGTAAATGGGAATGACCCGCAACCCTGAACCATATTTGAATCAAATTTGATTTGAGTTTTTTCTCAGAGAAAAATGTCTTTTAAGGAAGGCTGCAAACAACAAATTGATCCCAGGACTTTCCCCACAGGCTAAAACAGCAATTTGGCAGATTTAAGGTGGCAAATAGTCGAATTTGAATTCTTAAAGGGCCAGTACATAATACATTTTGAAAATCAAATTAAATTTTTTTTTTAAAAAAGTCAAATCGAATTTGAACTATTCCCTAGTCTAATTTCACTAAAAAAAACTCAAAAAATTCAAAATCGAATTCAAAATTCGAATTTTCACTTTGACCCTTGATAAATCTGCCCCTTAATGTTCCCCAGCACTGAATTTTTATATAGATATTATAATGGGAAACCAAAAAAGAAGACTTCTGCCTAGGTCCCAAGTATGGAGAGAGGATAAGCAAGAAGTGAACAGGGGTTCCAGTAAAGAAGACAGAAGTTTTGGGCAAGCAGTGATCCAATGCATCTGAAAAAACAAACTATAAACAAGCAACAGAGTCAAAATTTTAGACCAAGAATATCAGAAGTATCTGGAACTTCACTACATGAGACCTACAAAAAGTCAAGATCGATGTGGACATCTGTTTTAGCACTAAAACATGGCATCACTGCATATCAACATGATTTCATGGAAGTCACAATGATGTCATCAGGGCAAGATTATGTTATTATCTTCTATATTACAAGTAAGCATTTTTTGGAACCACGGAAGTTAAATCAGGATGTGATTGTATACTTTGTCTCTTATTAGATAGGATAATACATATTAAGCAAATACATTCAGTTCAATTAAGTGTGTTTTAAAGGGTTGAGAGTTGCATCTTCTTAAGCCAAACCAGTCATTTTCATTAACCTCAGCAAAGCATGTTCTTAACAGCCTATAAGGTTTAAATGACTCATAATAGGAAAGAAATCACCAAGTTGCAGCGATTCAGCAAAATAAAGAAATAAGGGAGGGGAAGAGGGATCCTAGGCAGAACAGGAATATTTCAGCTGTCTGAACCAGTTTAAGCCTCACAATATATCCCTTGGGGAGTTGCAAGCCCTTCAGTGACATATCACTTCTGCGGGGATATAATAGTATCTCTTTAACATCACTTTAGAGAAAGTTATTGCTGTCAATACAATTTTCAGCTTGAGATGAAAATGCCAACAAGCAAGCTGAAAAGAAATAACAATAAAGCAGAATGAAATCCAACATGAAGATTGAAATACAGGGCCATAAGCAACTATTCCATGAAGGAGTTTTAGGATCATCAGTTGGCTGGAGAGAAGGACACCATATACTGTATATTCAAGTTATTTATTCATTAAAGGCAGTGAAAGAAAGATTAGCCCTCCTGGAGAGCAGCGATTTCCAGCTTTGAATGGCTGCCTTCCTGAAATCTGTTGATGTTTTGATATTTAGTTAAGGGTCCATCAAAGGAACCTACCCAGCAAATGAAAGATTTGGTAGATAAAGTGGCATCTAGAGAGCAGGTCTCCTAACCTACTAGTTAGAGAATACTTGCCTTATTTAAAAGTACATGAGCTAGTGCAAAATGTTAAATCTGCTTTGTGTCAGGACTTGCTGGGTTTCAAACTCTGCACTTACATGTTGTGCCACTGAAGGTCCTTAGTCTTGGGTTGTTCTTTGTTCCTGGCATACTCCTGTCCCACCCATCTCATTATCCCAATCTGTTTCTCATGATCCAATCCTGGCCCTTTTTATGCCAGCCCTTGACCTCTGCCCAGGGCTTGGTCATTAAGCTGTTCCCACGACCTTGCCGTTGGTTCCCATATTCATCTGTTCCTTATTCCAAGTCCTGTTCCAGTTCCTGCCTTGTTCCTATACCCTGGTGCCCCTCCTTTGCTCTGCTTTTGGATTCCCCGATTCTGACTCCTGGCCTGTCCCTCAACTTCATTTGTCTGCCACATGCCTTGACTCTTTGGCCTGTTTCTGGACTGTGTCTCTGCCTGCCACTTTCTATGAATTCAAGTTGTACATACATTGTGAGCACTTCTCTAAGTTTATTAAAATATTCTTTTACTGTTATCATGGATTCTGATCTCTGTAAAGTTGTGTATGGTTACACCCCGGGTTACCCAGTCTTCAGTCTCCCATATTCCTGGTACTCCACAACGTCTCCCCAGGGAAGATGTGACAATTTGATAAGGTGTTGCTTCCAGAGTTCCCTTTGTGTTGCACTTATATATGTACCCAATGAGTTGCAACTCCCTAATGTTTCTGGTGCTACAATCATTGCTGATTCAGTTTTCACACATACTGAAGATAGAAGATATGAACAAGCACTGTGCCAACATGGATACTAATTAGTAACATGAATTCCACTTCAAAATAATAATAATTTCAATCAGAATAATAAGCATATACCTAATATGGTGAGAAACATTTTGGGAAATGAACAATAGAAGCCAGAAAATAAAAACACAGAAGAAGGTTGAACCCCTTATACAATGAAGTTCACTTAAAACCAACGGTCTGTATTGAAATCCCATCTTCAACAACTAAATACATTAAGTAATAGGTTTATTTAGAAGACACAGACCCAAAATGTTGCCAGAAGATAAACTCTGTCCTTTTTGGCCATGGCACAGTTAGCAGTTAAATTGTTTTTACTTATATGTGATAAATAAATAATTTGATATCATCATGAGGTCATCATATCACTTCTCCTTGGTAGGGGTGGAAGTTGCCACAAGTAGATTTCATCTGGTGCTTGTGTCCTGAAAGTGAACACTTGGCAAGTAGACTGTTCTCTAAAGAGTCTAAATCCACCATGAAACTGTCCCACTAGTTCTCTTAAGAAAATTACAAAAACATAATTAAAGATGCAAGTTAATTCACCAATGAGAACCAGCACTGTCAGCCATATTGCTGTTATCTTACATATGGAGATTGCTGTGTATTTTTTGCTTAATGACATCACACTGTGACCAAACATCAGGAGGGAGGAGATACTGCTGTTTAATTGTTCTGAAATAAAATATTGTGCTTAACGTTTCCAACTCTAGTGGCAGGAACAAAGAATATTGAGCCAGATTGACTAAGATAAGATGGGATTCTCATTGGAAGATTATTTCGCATTATTTGCTGAACCTGGAGATCTGGGGGCAAATTCACTAAACGACGAAGCGCCTAAAGCTAGCGTGAATTCGCCAGAGTTGGGCAAATTCGCTAGTGTTACGAACCCGAACGCGCGAATGATTCTGAACGCTACCTTTTACACCAGACTTCCTTCGCCACCTCAGACCAGGCGAAGCGCAATAGAGTAGATAGGGATTGCTTCAAAAAAAGTTAAAAAATTTTCTAAGTCCCAAAAAACGCTGGCGTTTTTTCATTTTTTATGGGTGATAGGTTGAAAAAGATCGAAATTTTTTTGGGGGGCTACCCTCCTTCCCCCCTACATTTCCTAACTCATGGCAACTTAACTATACAGTGGGCACATGTGTAGGGCAAAATAAAAATTGTATTTGATGTTTTGAAGGTTTCCCAGGCTTGTGTAGTGCTGCTACGAATACTTCCATTGAAAATTCAATCTGGCGCCGTATGCAAATTAACTTTCGCTAGCATAGTAGGTGAATTAACGCTAGCGCAACTTTGCAACCTTACGCTACCCCTGAGCGCAACTTCGGATTTTAGTGAATTTGTGGAGCGCTGGCAAAAATACGCCTGACGAAGTGCGGCAAAGCGTGGCGAAGTGGACGCCAGCGCAACTACGATTCTTAGTGAATGTCCCATCTGGACTCAAGTTTTATACTGCAATATTGCTTCATAGAACTGTCATGGATATTCAGTTACTGGAGGCTGCTTGAAGTAAAAGATAATGTTTCTTTGACTCAACCTTTGTTGATTCTGAACTCACAGAATGCTGAATAAAGGAAACACAGGAACATCTGACATACGGGAATGAAAGGGAGTTATTGGTGAGAAACATGGAGCTATTGCTCCACAGCACAGAAAAACAAAGAACTGCTCTTTCAGCCAATCAGGTGGTTCTGCCCTCAAGGCCAGGGTACAAGTGACCAAGGCTAACTTGAGAACAGAATCCATTGAAGTTAGGGGGGTTCATGGGGAATCTGCATACACGGAATTTTATTCTCTGACTCAGATGTTGCTAGAATGCAGTATACTGATAACCTTGATTGTATTAAAGTATGATTTATAGTCCAGTAACAATTGCGTAGCAGTGTGGCAGAGCTACAGTTTCTAGATCCCCTTCCCCCCCCTCATTACAGTTGTACCTGAAAAATTCTAAATATCATCCATCCTTATTTTTAGCTTCTAATTTTAACCCACAAATGTACAAAAGGCTGCATAAAGATTCCTGCCTAGAAAAAAGGCAGAACATAGTCACTTATATATTTACAGTTCTACAAATTAGATAGAATCATGGCATTCCATCCAGATGATACCGAAGCTTCTGCGTGCCTCTCATTGCCAAATGAAGTTGGTCCAAAAAGGGCACAAGGAGCCTCCGCACAGTATATTTCAACAATATCCAGTCCATGGTGTCTTTATTCGATACCTGCAACACATTTAGTCACGTGGGGTCGGCAGACAGCTGGTTTCCGCCAGAATGATCAACCTGTGAGACATTTGTCCATAGTCGCATGCTGTGATATTACAGTGCTGTGAGCCAGAGAACCATTTGCAGCTAGTTTTATGGTCTACAATTGTACCAATAAAAAGAAAGGAAACTGCTGGAGGGGTAAAGCTGGAGAATGTAGAAATGAATAGAAACACTGCAGCTGTTTCGCTTTTTATATCAACACTTTAACAAGGAGCGGAGAGCTCCCCTCCAATACGTTTCATTCAACTTAATGCAACGCCATGTGTAGAGCGAATAAAATATGTGGAACCCGTAGCTCATGACATTAAAGATAATGTACTGTATTTTTCCATCCCACACACTCCCTTGTGTCTTATTAATCACATTGTTTTACTCACTTACAGGCTGTATGTGCAAATCTGCTTGTGTCTCTTATATTTATCCACAAATGAACAATCTCAAGCAGGGGCATCAGCCACATCAGTAATAGGAGGTTTTAGGTCCTTTAAAAGGACTATGGATTGTGTGCCTTGCTATCTCAGAATATTAGATAAATAACAGGGAAAGAGACGCAATGTGAAATGAAACTGGTTTGGACAATTAAGAGTTGTATCTTGAAGGTACAATTTTCAGTCATTTGTGAAAAACATCAAATCGGTAAATACGTTTTTTTATTTTTATTTTATTCACAGTTTATCGGGTTTGACCTGAATCAAACCGAATGTACAAAATTGTGATGGAGATATAATCAATTATCACACTATATAAGTACGTTAGATAAGAATAAATGGGAAAGACCCTTTAGTGATGGGCGAATTTATTCGCCAGGCGCGAATTCGCGGCGCGATTCAACGCCAGCGAATAAATTCGCGAAACGCCTGCGAAAATTTGCGGCAAAAATTTGCCGGCGTCAAAAGTTTTTTTTTTAGAAAAACCGGACGCCGGCATCAAAAACGGGCGCCGGCGTCAAAAAAACGGGCGCCGGCGTCAAAAACAAGACGCCGGCGCCATTTCGCAAATTCGCCCATCATTAAGACCCTTAACTCAATGGGAACAAGTCATGGAGAATGAAGGGGAGACTGAAAAACCCTTATCCAAATTATACAACATTTTAACAAACAAACTCTTTTTCTTTTAGCCGCGAATGGGAGAAGGAACTGGGAATAAAATTCACAGACCAGGAGTGGGTTAAGATATTTAAGTATAGTAATAAAATGACTAAGGTATCAAAAACGAAAGAAGCCATATATAAATTGATAACAAAATGGCACAACACTCCATGTAAACTTAAAAAAAATGTTCCCACAAACATCAAACAGGTGTTGGAGATGTAAAGAAGGGGAGGGGAACCACATACATATTTGGGCATCGTGTCCATCCCTGGATGAATAATTGGAGTCAGATTTTGGAGAGTATATATAAGATCTCGGGGATAAGAATCCAGAGGGTGGAATATGCATTGATATTATTTAATATATATAAAGATAAACAAACCATGCTTGAAGACCCTCTCACCTTTCAGTTAGTTCAGACTGCTAAATCCTTGATACCTAGGAATTGGAAATCTGAAAAACCACCGACATATGAGGAATGGATAAGAGCTGTGAAAGAAATAAGCTTAACCCACTTATATCACAATACTAGTCAGAAATATTGGAGAACCTGGCATCCCTGGCCTAGATTTATTGAGGATCAATTAAGGATAGATTAAAAGGTAAATAAAAGGATTGGAATGAGGATATCGTAGTACATGCAATATATGCTTGGAAGGAATTTATTGCTGGAAATTGCAATCACTTCACCCTTTTACTTCCCCCCTTTTTTTTTTGTTTCTGTATCCCTGGTGAAAAACTGAAAATAAAGAAATTAAAAAAAAAAAATGTACAAAATTGTACAACATTGTACAAATGTAATTCAAAATATAAATCATGCCTCACTTTTTGTTGTCTTCTCATTGACGTCCCATCTTCTGTAAGGGGATCTTTGTGGTGTCCAAAAGTAGTCATTAAGGCTAATTATCCTTGTGAATCAAGTAACTGGTAATTTCTAATAACGGTGATAAAATAATCCTGAAATTCCTAATGAATCAATAATAAATAAAGGCGGACATGCATGGATTGACCATGTATCGTCTCTGTCTAATTGACCCATGGGATAAACAACAAATTCTAAAGATTTCTCTATACCCATCTTTTATGTAAAAAAGTTTTATTACATCATATTAAAAATCAACAAAAAAACCCACATGGAGCCTCACGTGGTTCATGCTTACCTAGCACTAGTCATAGGCAATCCATGAGACAAACAGTCATTTCTGTAAAGGGCATTAACATTTAGAACGGGCTGGCGGAACACCAGGAAAAAGCTCTGTGGGCCCCGACAGCCCAGACCTGTTCCCCATGGATGCAAACTCTGTGACCTCCACCCCCTCTGATCGCAAAGAGCAGAGAAAGAAGGTACTGTACATACTGGGGGAGGAAGGGGTTGAGGGGTGTTACAGCTTGGGTGGTGGCCTTGGGGGGGGGTGGGTGGCCCCAATTCTGCAGCCCTGGTGGGCCTGGACCACTGAATCTGACACTGTTTAGGACAGCAGGAAGTGAATAGGAGCTATCTGATCTTCCAAAGCACCTATGAACCATTGTCTATCCTGCCTAATTCCCAATCCATTTGATATTCATAGGTCACTAATACCAGCTGGGATTGGCAGGGCATCATTCATGTGCCAATAATTGTATTTTTTTTTTTATTACATTGGTACATACTCTATATGATGTCTGCATTATGGACTTTGAGTTATTTAGTTCAGATATGTAGTAATACCTGTTTACAGTTGAGGGAAATAGCACTGTAAATCTTGACATACTGACATAGTTCAAGTTCAACCCCTCCATACTAGTGATGGGCGACAAATTGGAGTCTATGGGTGTCATTTTCACGATGACACTAGGTGAAAAATTTCACTTATAACTACTGATGAAACCCAGGGCTCACATACATATTCACATCAACCCCTCCACACACCCAGATAAACCTATATATACAAATACCTATACTAACTATAGAATTTAGTATCACAATAGCCTTTGATATTATGTCTGTCCAAGAAATCATCCAAGTCCCTCTTATAGTCATTAACTGAATCATCACCCGGCAGTGCATTCCCCAACCTCACTGTCCTCACTGTGATGAACCCCCTACTCTGTTCCTTTAAATGAAACTTCTTTTCCTCTAGTCTGAAGGGGAGGCCTCTGGTACGTGATTCTCTTTATGGGTAAAAAGTAGGGATGTCGCGGACTGTTCTGCGGCGAACTTGTTCGCGCGAACATCGGCTGTTCGCGTCCGCCGCAAGTTCGCGAACGTCGCGCGACGTTCGCCAATAGGCGTTCGCGTCAAAATCGTTCGACCATTCGACCATTCGGTCGCTAAAATCGAACGATTTTCGTTCGATTCGAACGAAAATCGTTCGATCGAACGATTAAAATCCTTCGATCGTTCGAATCGAACGATTTTCGGATGTTCGAAGTTCGCGAACTGTTCGCGAACTGTTCGCATTTTTTGCCGGTGTTCGCGAACGGCGTTCGCGAACACATTATCGCCGGTTCGCTACATCCCTAGTAAAAAGGTCCCCTGCTATTTGTCTATAATGTCCTCTAATGTACTTGTAAAGTGTAATCATGTCCCCTCACAAGCGCCTTTTTTCCCCCAGAGAAAACAACCCCAACCTTGTCAGTCTCCCCTCATAATTTAACTCTTCCCTCCCTCTAACCAGTTTAGTTGCACTTAGTCTCTGCACTCTCTCCAGCTCATTTATATCCCTCTTAAGGACTGGAGTCCAAAACTGCCCCCATACTCCAGATGAGGCCTCACCAGGGACCTATAAAGAGACAGAATTATGTTTCATCCCTTGAGTTAATGCCCTTTTTTATGCAAGACAGAACGTAATGTATAACCTGCATTTATCAACATTGAACCTCATTTTCCAGTTTGCTGCCCAGTTTTCCAGTTTAGACAAATCACTGTGCAAAGTGGCAGCATTCTGCATGGAACCTATAGTTCTGCACAATTTAGTCTCATCTGCACAAATAGAAACAGTACTTTCAATGGCCACCTCCAGGTCATTAATAAACAAGTTGAAAAGCAAGGGACCTAGTACAGAGCCCTGCGGTACTCCACTAACAACACTGGTCCAATTAGAAAATGTTCCATTTACCACCACTATTTGTAATTTCCGCTTAAAATTGATAAAAATCTGTAGAAATGCAGAAGATGTCATTCAGGCACTAGTTATGTGAATCGATGTGTCTCCATATTTATGATCAGATTTATGATCCCAGATGTAGGGTCAGATAAAGTTGCATTCTTGCTGCCTGGGAGGCAGGCAACTCAGCTGAGTATTAAAGTGCATTAGGATTCTGACAGCGGTTGATATGTGATAAGATCAGATACAAGTGACTAGCAGCCCAGTCCTCAAGCAGATCTTTTCAGTCACTGGTAAATATGTTGTATTGTAGGTTTTTACTGACATTTTGCTGAAAGGATCAAGGTTCTCTTTGGTTTTGATGCAGCAAAGTGCAAACTTGCCAGTTATAAGGTGATATATTTTCCCAGAAACATATTAGTCATTTATTCAGAAATACAACAAATCGGCTTAATCATCACCTTTTCCTTCTTTTCTCATAGAAAAAACAACAGCACTATTATATTATTGACCAATAAATAACATGATGGGATAAGGCTAGTAATTGTTTTCTACAAGGCTTTGATCTACACTATAATTACCCGCTGGACCCTCATCAGTACAAAGAATTACTCCTGAGAGAGAATTCACATAGAAACAATGTGGTTTATTATCGTTTCTTCCACAGGTTCACCATCTAACATGTTCATGAGTCCCATATCCAATCATGTTGTTGCAGCTATTAAATCTCTACAATTAGGCAGATTGGAGTGTCTCCTGTGTGTGGTGCGCTCTGATAGATTCTATTCTCTATAAGAGTTTAATGGTGGACACATGGTTTCAGTAGTAGATGGAAGTCATTGTGAGTATTGATTTGTTGATTCTGTGGATTAAATTACTGTTTATTATCCTATACCTACTAAATACCCACTAAAATGCCTACTAAATTCTCAATCTCCTTACTATGATTAACATTCACCTATGCCTATACTGAATATGAAGGACATCCACTGAGACTGGCGGAAAGGAGGTCTTTCTGTGAGTAAAACCGCAAGGGATGTTGTGATTTCCAAAATACCAATTGTGCTTCAGAACTATATGCAGAAACTTATCATATTTCATGGTCTGTCAATGTGATTGCTTCTCCAATTTCTGAAACTAGCTAAACATTAGTGATGGGCGAATTTGCGCCGTTTCGCTTCGCCGAAAAATTCGCGAATTTCACGCGAAATTCGCGAAATTCTCGTTTTTGACGCCGGCGCCCGTTTTTGACGCCGGCGCCCGTTTTTCCGACGCCAGCGCCCGTTTTTTGCGCCGGCGCCCGTTTTTGACGCTGGCGTCCGTTTTTCGAAAAAAAAAACATTTTTTGACGCCGGCGAATTTTTACCGCGAATTTTTGCGGGCGTTTCGCGAATTTATTCGCTGGACGCGAATCGCGCAAATTCGCCGCGAATTCGCGCCTGGCGAATAAATTCGCCCATCACTACTAAACATGAATCATACGGGTATGGGATCCATTATCCATAAACCTGTTATCCAGAAAGCTCCGAATTACAGAAAGTCATCTTCCATAGACTTAATCTTATCCAAATAATCAATTTTTTAAAAAAGAATTTCCTTTTTCTGTGTAATAATAAAACAGTAGATTGTACATGATCCCAATTAAGATATAATTAATCCTTATTGGAAACAAAATCAGCCTATTGGCTTTATTTCATGTTTATATGATTTCCTAGTAGAGGTACTTAGAGGTTGTTCACCTTTAAATTAACTCTTAGGGGCAAATTCACTAACCTGCGGAGTTCTGCCAGCGATGGCTTTGCTGCACTTCGCCTGGCGAATTTTCACCAGCGACCTGCAAATTCACTAGAAGCGAAAGGTAGCGAAGTTGGGCTAGCGAAAATTCGCCAGGCAAAGCGATGTTGCGCTAGCGAAGGGGAATTTGCATACGACAGGATCTTAAAGTTTGAATGGACGTATATGTTATAGCAAATACATAAAACCACACAAGTCCAGGGAAATGCAAATAGAGATGTTTTATTGCCCTACACATGTGCCCATATGTTATGAAAAGTAGGGGAGAAGCAGTGTACCCAAATGCATTGATTTGAATAAAATACTGAAATATGAATAGGAGAGGCCTGAATAGAAAGATGAGTAATACAAAGTAGAAATAGCAATATATTTGTAGCCTTACAGAGTGTTTGTTTTTTAGATGGGGTCAGTCACCCCATTTGAAAGCTTGAAAGAGTCAGAAGAAGAAGGCAAATAATTAAAAAACTGTAAGAAAAAAATAATAATGAAGACCAATTGAAAAGTTGCTTAGAATTAGCCATTCTATAACATGTTGAAAGTTAACTTAAAAGTGAACCACCCCTTTGAGGTATTAAGATCCAGAAGGAAAGATCCATTATCCAGAAAAACCCAGGTCCGTGCATTAATTAAGCAGCCTAAATCATACAAATGTGGTAATTTGTAGTGATGGGCGAATTTATTCGCCAGGCGCGAATTCGCGGCAAAAACGGGCGCCGGCGTCGAAAAAACGGGCGCCGGCGTCAAAAACGAGACGCCGGCGCCGTTTCGCGAATTTTTCGGCGAAGCGAAACGGCGCAAATTCGCCCATCACTAGTAATTTGTAAAAGGGGAGGTCGTGCATGATTGTACCAGGGATATCATCAAGATGGTGCACCATGTTTGAGAATTGTTTGGTCTTTGTAAGTAGGCACAGTATGAAGGTCCTCAATGGATGAAGTCACTATTCTTCTTATACATTGATCCATTCAAGTCACTATTGTTTTGTGGTTCGCTAAGCTTTAGTCACAAGGAATAACGTGAAGAACTTTGGATGTGAAGTCATCTATACTAATAAGTAATGGTTTTAAAAATATTTCACATTTCTCTAATTCATTCAAACACTTCCCCTTCACCCATTTGGAAGAGTCTTCAAAGTCATGAATCTTTTTGTCCATGAATGGATAAAAAGGGAGGTTATGCAGGATTGTATCAGGGATATCATCAAGATGGTGCACCATGCTTGAGAATTGTTTGGTCTTTGTAAATAAGCACGGTATGAAGGTCCTCAATGGATGAATTGAGAAAAGGTGTCACTATACTTCTTATATATTCTTCCATTCACATCACTATTGTTTTGTGTTTCCTTAAGCTTAAATCAAAAGGAAACTTAGGATGTAAAGTTATCTATGCTAAAAATAATGTTTTTTTTATTCCCTCTAAGTTCTTTTTTCTTATCATCAGTTTGAAAATATTTCACCTTTCTTTAATTCATTCTAACACTTCCCCTTCACCCATTCGCAACATCCCTCAAAGTCATGAAACTTTTTTCTATTCTGAATTCAAGGTCTATGACAAGTTAAAAAAGATAAGTAATGTCATTCTGAAAGCTCAAAAACAAAATGTAAAGAAAGTCAGTAGACTGTAGAAGGTAATAGATAGTGAAATCCTAAAGTAGTCTGGCAAGAGCATGGAGCGAAGGAGGCACGGTTGCAGAACAAGTGAGGTCATCACTAATGAGCGGAAGACAAGAGGAATGCAAATTGCACCTGAATTTATGAACTGGTTTCTGCTCACTGAGCAGATTCTACAGAAGAGCACAGTTAATAAACCAGCAAGAGTCTTTCAGTCTCTGCAGCTGCTGCATGAGGAACGTTCTGCACCCTTCTATTGGTGTTTGGTGGAAATAACCCGTTCTGCTGCATTTATTTGCTTTTAGATTCAGGGGAGGAAAGGGCCTTGGATAAGAGATTTGTTTTACTTCATAGAACACACTGTGGAAGGAAACCTATAAAATGGCATTATGTCTACTGGCGTGCAACTAAAATCTAAATCTCATAGCCAACCGTTTCAAGGATTTCTGGATTTCCACAGATGAGAATATTAAGGCAAAAAATTCTCAAGATGTTGTTTATGAGGTTTGGCATGTTCTGAATAAACAGATTCCACTGTAGAATATGATCTTTTAGAGGCTAAGTATGAATTACTTGAGAAATAGGCTTGATAGGCATGGTTTTTTCTTCACCTCAACTATAATTTGGAATTTCCTCTTTTATTAATTATTAGAATTTCAAAACACTATGGGGCCTATTTACTAACATTTTTATTTTTTTCATGCATCATATTTTATTCTGAAAAAAATTTAGATTTTTAAAAAAAATTCTCTAAAACTCTAAAAAAAATTCCAGATTTATTAAGGGGGTATTTACGTGGGGGCACATGTACTAAGGGTCGAATATCGAGGGTTAATAAACCCTCGAATTCGACCCTCGAGGTAAAATCCTACGAATTCAAATATAGAATTCGTAGGATTTACCGCAAATCCTACGATCGAACGATTGAAGGATTGTAATCTATCGATCAAAGGATTTTCCTTTGATCAAAAAAAAACCTTAGAAAAGTAATGGGGAAGGAACTACCGTAGTATGTAGTCGAAGTTATTTTTTAAAGAAACAGTACTTCAACTATCGAATGGTAGTTCAAATCGTTTGAATCGAAGTCGTAGTTGAAGGTTGTAGTAGCCTATTCGATGGTCGAAGTACCCCCAAAAAAACCGTTGAAATTCTAAGTTTTTTTACTTCGAATCCTTCACTCGTGCTTAGCAAATGTGCCCCTTAGACTCAAACTTATCAAATTTTTTATTAAAACAAAGTTGACCTAACTCCCATCCACAAATGTAACTCATCAAAAAATCAGCACAAAAAAAGTTGGTTTGGGAAAAGTCTCGTCAAAATTGTGCAACTAATCGTATGAATTTTTAAAAACTGACACCCAAATTGAGTTTGAGTTGTTAATATTTCCCAAAAAAACACACTTTTTGGATTATTCAGTGCAGATCACGATGTTAAGAAACATCTTCAAATTGTTCTAAAAATTTGTTTTTTTACTCTAAAAATTAAAGTTTTTTCCCCCTAAAAACTTGACCAGAAAAAAATGAGGCTTCATAGACAGGTCCGTAAGTGTAAAAACCATTAAAAACTCTAATAAAAAATGGTGCTAAGTACTGTAAAAGCAGTAGAGGTCCTGTAGGTGTCAATGGGGGCTTTACTAATCCTATTGGACCTTTTTCTTGCCATTCAAACTTTTAGAGGTTTGCAGATTAACTTTGCTAGTAATTGTCCAAAAAAACATTTTAGAGCATCTTTCAGTGATTTTTATATTATGATCTTTTGATAACTTTCATGGCATTCATGGTTTAAGAGAAATTGAGATTAATTGAGATTAATTGTGATTTCAGAAAAGCTCCAATACCACTAAAATTTGACCTTTAATAAATGCCCTGATTTACTTAAATTTACTTAAATTGGGGATATTGTAATTTCTGCAAAAAATTCAGAAATATGCGATTATTTTTTAACTTGAGTTTTCCAGTCAAAAAGTCTTAAGATTAAGCAATAAAAAAATCTCACAACCTCAGACAGAAAATTTTGGTAGATAAAAGTCGTGGAGCTTCTTCTGGGAGGTGTAGAATTTTCCAGATATTTGAATATTTAAAAGGGGGTATTTACTAAAACTTGAGTTTATCTTTTTTTTATTAAATTGTTATCTACTCAGGATCGAGGTGTTCCGAATAAGGGATCTTTTTTTTTGTAATTTGGATCACCATGTTGTGTCTTCTAAAAATTATTTTAAACATTCAATAAACAAATTGTTTTGCCTCCAACAAGGATTAATTAACTTTTCTTTGGGAAAAAAAGTACAAGGTATTGGTTTATTATTACAGATAAAAAGAGAATATTTTTTTTAAAATTTTAATCACTTGCTTAAAATGGAGTCTATGGGAGATGGCCTTCCTGTAATTTAAAGCTTTCTGATTAACTGGCTTCTGCATAATGGATCCCATACTGTATTTATATTTTGGTAAATATGAGAAATCAATGATACTTTTAAAATAAAAAAAGAGTTTTTCCATTAATGTACCATCATATGCAGGCTACTAGTGATGGGTGAATTTGGGGCGTTTTGCTTCACCGAAAATTTCCGTTTCGACATTTCGCGAATTTTTCACAATTTCGCGAATTTTGCGGGAAATTTGCGAAACTGCTCCAGCGTCTCGTTTTTTACACCAGCATCTGTTTTGACTCCAGCGTCCGTTTTTGATGCCGGCATACAATGTTTTTGACACCGGCATCTGTTTTTTTGACGCCGGGGAATTTTTTGCGAATTCGCCGCAAATTTTCGCCCATCACTACAGGCTACAACACAACCAGTGGAATGCAAATCTCTATAGAGAACCTGCAGGGATTTACCAACTGTGTATCTCAGCAGTATAATGGAGGGCTCAGAGCCTTCAATATAGAGAGGTGGATAAAGTGTATCGACAGAAATGGCAGGAACTTAACGGTAAACACTCCAGTCTTGGCTTGAAACACAAGCATCAACCCTTCCATATTTGCAACTAGCACTTAACCATAGGTCAGAGTCTTACAGTAAATGCTACCCAATAGCATTGCAGTTAGAATCAACCAATCCTATATTAGTTAACATGTCTTCATGTATAATACAGATTATTTAATTGGCAACTAATTGTTTATAATGTTAGCACCTATGACTACAGTTCAATATGGATTATTTTCCGAAAGCGATCAAAAGCTGTTGTCTAGTGATGTGGTTTAGTGGTGAGCGAAATTTTCCGCCAAGTTTAGCAAGTGAAAATGACACTCCTAGGGGAGCTTTGCACCCATCGCTACACTTCGCCAGTCGAAAATTCATTTAGACAACGCTAATTCACTTAAATGCTGTTTCGACGCGGGCGGCAAACTCTGGCGACTTTTCTCGGTTGCGTTACTTTGCCAAAGCGAGCAATTCAAAGAAAAGATGTGCTAGCATTCATTTCTGCCTAGCGCAAATTCGGTAGAAGTCTTGCGCTCCGGTTAATTTGAATACGAAGGGAAAGTTAGAGTTGAATGGACGTTTTTGTTATATGTTGCAGGAAATTCATTACATTTCCACTAGTGATGGGCGAATTTGTCCCATTTATGCTTTGCCTTGAATTTTGCAAATTTCCCGTGAAATTCGCGAAACGGGGGTAAAATTTTCGAAACGCTGATTTTGATGCCGGTGCCCATTAAAGTCAATGGGCGTCCGTTAATCATTGCATCGATTCTGTCGCCGCCGTCAAAACAAGTTTTCGCAGAAAATTCACGAATTTATTCACTGTCTGCGAAATGCGGAAATTCGCTACGATTTCACGCCTGTAGAATAAATTCGCCCATCACTAATTTCCACTGTTAATTACACAAGTCCAGGGAACCTTAATAAAGACAATAGAGTTGGTATAATGCCCTACACATAAAGGCCACTGTATAATTAATGTTCCATATGCTAGAAAATGTATGAGGGAAACCGGTTACCCAAAAAAACAATTATAAGGACTTTGCAGAAAAAGTCGCCAGCGTTTTTTGAACTTTGATGCTTTTTCCACTAAACAATATGATGTAAGTAACAGAAGATTGAGGAAGATCTATGCACTCCATTGCACTTCGCCTGGTCTGAGCTGGTGAAGGCAAGTCTGGAGAAAGAGGTAACGTTCAGTAAAATCCGTATTTTAGTAAATTTCCAGAGTAACATCCATTTGCCAGAGCGAATTGTTGCCTGGCGATAGAGTGCAAATGAATGCTAGCGCCTATCTCTTTTACTAGCGAATTGGCAACTGCACCCGTCAGTAAGTTGGCGATGTCCCTGCTGGCGGTAATGCTGGCGAATTGTCGCCAACGTTTGCCACTTCCCCCTTTAGCAAATCTGCCCCATAGACTCCAATGGGTAAATTAATGATTGTGCACCATAGACCAATTTCGGCTCAGCAAATTTTGGCAAATTGAAACGGGTCAGATTCGCCGATCACTTCTGTGGTCTGCTTGTGAAAGGTCACATAAGCTAAATGACCGTTGTCCCACGTGCAATATATTTTCAAATTGTGGACATTTATTTACATAAATTTATCCTGTACTTGATTAGAGGGTCGATAGAGGATGAACAGTGTCAGGCACTTTGGAGACTGCTGGACATTCCTACCATTTGGTGAGTTGGTCCCCAGGGCAGTGTTCACATGTAATCTCTGAGCTTTGTTTCCCGCTCATCAGGCCACACATGTTCTGACACATATCACTGCATTGTAACCTCAGTGTTTCTATTGACACTATATTTGGTGCCAACTTTGAATTTAAATAGCAGTTTCTGATACCATTTCATTGCCTAATCTGGCAATTTGCATCCTCAGATATGTGTTTTAGCCTTTGCTAGTTTGCTTCCTGGTTTTTTACTTATATTTGTTCTTGACTTGATACTTGCTGCCTGCCCTTAACTTTGCCTGTTACAGACTACACTGACAATCTGAATCATCCTGGTTTGAATCCTCAGAACTGTATCTAAGCCTATGTAAAAGTGGCCATACACGGGCCGATAAAAGCTGCAGACAGATGAGTCGGCAGCTTATTGGCCCATGTATGGGGCCCTCCGAAAGTCGGCCAGATGTCAATCGGACGGGATTAAAAATCCCGTCGGATCGCGGCTGCATCTGTTCACTGATTCGACCGCCCCTTACCCATCGTTAGGATCCAACCGTTGTGCCCTAGGGCCCACGATTGGATCAGCCCGATATTGCCCACCTCAAGGTGGGCGTATCGGCGAGAGATCCGCTCATTTGGCGACATCGCCAAACGAGCGGATCTCTCCATGTATGGCCACCTTTAGTTTGCTTCCTGGTTTTTGACTTTCATCTGTTCTTGACTTTGATCCTTGCTGCCTGCCCTGAACCGTTGCCTGATACCAACTATGCTTCTGCTTGACCCTTGTCTGTACTTCATTTTGGTTCTCTTTATCCTATGTTCAGGTTCCCTGTCATTTGTGCAGCAGAAAGTTCCAGGGCCCCAAAAGGGTGTTGGTGAAGACAGGACTTTCCATAGGGTTGCCACCTGTCCAGTTTTGACCCGGACAGCCAAGTATTTTGAAGGGCTGCCCAGGTCCTGCCCGATTTTCCAAATCCAGGCAGGATTCCCCATGATTGACATTGGTGCATCACAGCCCCACCCCCTGACTTTACAACCCACCCCTGCTGCATCACAGCCCCGCCCCTCCACATCACAGCCCTTCCCACCCTCCACTGAACGTAAAAGGTGGCAACCCTAAGTTTGCATTATTCCAGTCTCAGGGTCTTCTGTTTTACAGATTTTAACAAACAGCCTCTCCTGCATCTCCCACTAACAATATGGGAACTCATATTAAATATAGTGCAGCACTTGTACTGGTGGCATGAATGCATACAAAAGTTCAAAAGCAGTAGATTCAAATCAGAAACAGACACATGGTCAGATCATGAAAATCAGGCTGAAGGACAAAACCAGATGAGAAAGTAGAACATAGGTAGCTCAGTAACATAAAGCAGTGAAGAATACTACATAATAGACACTGGTAACTTGGTCTCTATCTAAATGCAAATCACATGGGGACAGGACCTACATATCAGGACATACCAGCACACACGCCAATGCACCCATCCCATCATTGGCAAGTCGGAGACAGCCAGGAGCAAACTCAACAACAGTGTACATTTTAAATAAGTCAAAATAACTCACAGTTTATCAAGTACATTCACGAGCATATTGTCATAAGGTGATTCCTAGTGATGGGCGAATTTCTATTGTTCCACCGCAAAATTAGTGAAACGGTGAAAAATTCGCGAAAAATCATGTAATCGGAAAAGTCACGCAAAAACCATGAAATTGGAACCTTTTCACGAAAAAATCGTGAAATTCTAATGTTTTCACGAAAAAATCGTGCAATTGGAACAATTTCACAAATAAATCGAGCAATTCAAACGTTTTCACTTAAAAAAATCAAGCAATTAGAACGTTTTTACTTAAAAAAAAAATCGAGCAATTCGAAAGTTTTTACTAACAAAAATCAAGCAATTCGAAAGTTTTCACTAAAAAAACAGTTTCACAAAAAAATCTAGCAATTCGGCCGTTTTCACTAAAACAATTGAGCAATTCGAACGTTTTCACTTAAAAAAACTAGCAATTCGAAAGTTTTTACAAAAAAATAGAGAAATTCAAACGGTTTCACGGAAAAAAAACGCGCTCGTAAAACTGACGTGTTTGCTTTAGAAACACTACTAAAGTTCATATAAATAAGCTGCTGTTCAGCAATGATGGAAATTGGAAAAAAGGCTATATGGCACAGGATAAATAATGGATACGAGATAACATTATGTTCTACAGAGCTTATCTGCTATCTGCTGTGTAACCTGAGCCTTTTCTCCTTTGAATGGCTGCCCTTGTTGCTACACAGCAGCTTATTTATATAAACAAAATTAATGTTTCTGAAGCAAACACACCAGTTTTACAAGTGCAACACTGAATTATATTTTTATTACTTATATATTTATTATTAAAACACTGAAATTTGTTGATGTTACTGTTCCTTTAAGCAGCTGCAGATGACCATAAGAATAATGAATAGACACGTCCATCATTGCATCGAGGAGCCTGCCCAAAGTCCCACAAACTACTTGCACTTTATTTTTGGTGTTCAGACATTTTACTTTTCAATATACGTCCACAGTATATCAATTCATATTTAAAGGAATACCTTGACTTTTCCACATTTGAGAAATTGTTATTACTGTAAATATTGATTCGGCTTGTGATATTTAAAGTTGCTGTATGCAGGCAGGTTGGTGCAGTGATCTGAGGAAAAAGAAATATATACTGTATATAAGGTCATTTTAGAAGAATCACGTTTTTGCTGCAGATTTCACCTTCATCTACTGCTCAACCATGAGCGGAACAGGGATAATAAGGAGCCTCGGCTGATGAAGTGTGATCTCCTAAATACGATATTCAAGCAAATTGTTGATGCACAGTGTCAGGAGATCAAGCGGTGTTCCTATCAACATCTCTTTCATGTTGCCAACACTTACATGAGTCTATATTTATACACTAACAAATAAAGCTACAGGAAGGCCGTGCTTCTCCGTTCACATCCAGTATGTAAATCAGGCCTAAGGGAAGTCAAAGAGAAGCAGCAGAAGACTCTTCAATAAAAGATGTTGGATGTGCACTTCACAGCAGGAAACCACAAGGTGACCAGTGAAGCCAGAGGCAGAGTCAAAGAAGCCTGGCATGCAGCTGCCATCAAAGCTGAAGTCATTTCCATACTCATCCATTCATCTGGTGACTTGGGAAATATCAATTGTAAATGCAAGGTGCTCAATGTCAAGAACAGAAAACTCACCCCTTTCTATGGGTTTACAGTGTCGAATCTATGGAACTTCAAACTCACAAAAACGCACAATACACTTACATTTGCCTGAAAAAATAAATTTTTAGGGTACATTATCTTAGGACTGGTCCGGTCACAACAGCCTGTTTGGGTTTCAGCCTCGTGACAACAATAATGTGACCAATAACCATCTCTGATGTCAAAACCCAACCCACATTCAACTATGAAAACTATGGTGGCACAACAGCAATCATCTTAAGGGTCTGTTTGTGTTCAGTAGAGGAAAATACCAATGTTGGCATGGATTTATTGGATTCTTTTGTAAATGTTTTGAGTAACAGTGCAGGGGGTTGTTTATACTGCCTTGCGTATCCCTTCCATTATCAATTGACCAAAGCCCAAGTGACATCTGGGTTTAAGCTTTTCCTGCTAAGACATGTCCACTTCTAAATCCTGAAGCTTACAATCAAAATTCCTTACATCCCAGATACTCTTCTCTCTTGCTTCTTCATATATGGCAATAGTACTGGTTTTGCACTCATTTGGAGTCATTTACATATGCAATAACTGTGCAAAGTAGAAATTCAGACACAAATTGTGAGGGGTATGGGGTTACCTGTGCGGTGGGGTCGCCCGCTGCGCCATCGGCGGGGATGCCTGCCGCATGGTCCTTGAGCCGGCGCTGGTGCCGGCGCCATCTTGGGTTCTAGGGCGCTCTTAAAGGAAATTTGAAACTATTTAAGGGCCATTCTGTGTTCAGCCCCTTGCCCGTGATAGAACTTGTTCTAGTGGTTTTCCTGAGCCTTTTGCGTTTGTCTTGAAATTTCTGATCTGATTATCAGAGCTGAGCTGAGACCAGGGTGCTTGGCACTTGTTCTGGTATTGGGTACCGGCCGTGACACAAATCTAGCACACATTCAAAACAGTACTTTCATCACATTCCCTGGACTAGTCTGGTGCAACTCACTGTAGGAAACCTGGAGGTAGCACCTGGTCCAGGTTGGCAGTTGATTGATTGTTCCTTAGCATTAACAGGCACCGATGAGAAGCAGAAGCATTGGCAACTACATAAAAGTGCAGGAACATGTTTTGGTGCACAAAGTACAGTACCTTAATTAATTATATTAATATGATATTGCTATTGTGTCCTTTTTAGATCACCCACACTTGTAGCCTTGTTGATGAGCGTATATTAAATTTGTGCCAAAGAATCAAAGTTCAACCTAGAGTGCTCACTGTCGGGTATGGTGATCCAGCACCTCCGAGGAGCATTAAAAACCTGAACCTTACTTGTGCTTCAGAGTAGTCTTTGGGCTTGGGAAGAATTCTCTGCTTTATGGCACCAGAGCTCCAAATTCCAGTGGTTTAAAACAAGCAGGCAAGGACGTCAGAAGAAATTTAGGGGAAACCAGTTGCTAAGGAGTTAGTAAATAGTAGCACCTGAGAGTTAAAACAAAGGAAGATTGTAGTAAAGTACAATGGGCTCTAGTTCAGATAGCATCGTAGTTTAGGACAGCACAAAGGAATGAGCATTACATTTATCCATTTCTGATGAGACTGAGTGCTACCCTTCGGAACAACCATTTTTCCTAGTTGTTTTTGTGAGCCCTGTTGAAGACAGCAGAGGAGAAAAAGCGACGCTCGGGAGGACGCAATGAAACATGTTTTATTTACACAAAGCCTGGACTATGTGATGGGAACGTTTCAGAGGTTTCACAAATAGCCGGAAGGCCTGAAAAAATTGCCATCATGTACCACTGGCGCTTTGTGAAGTAAACATGCTCGCACTTCATCCTTCTGACTGCTGCTGTCTGCATCGATTTCATTCCACCTAATTATATGTTCAACGACCTCTGATAATGGTGGCGCTCTATTAATACATAATCAGTACGATCGGATCAGGGCACCGGTGAATTATAAAGAGATGCCATGTTTTATGTATGTTATTCGTTGTGTTAATCTTGTATAGAATATGTTCTTTTCCTATACTCCTTGTACTAACTGAGGCACCTAGTTCTTTAAAAGTATTATAGATAAGAATTGTTTGTTTATATTGGACACTTACATGGGGAAAACATAAATTTTTGGAGGAAGATTGCAGGAGATTTATAATACTCCTGTCCAGGTCATGTAGAAGTCAATGGCAGGTACAGTATCCCTGAAGATGTTTCTTGACATTAAGATCTGCATTGGTTTTCGTCTGATAATTTGATAAAAACAAGTTTTTGTGGTGTCAATTCAGAGCTTCAATTGAGCAATTCGATGCACTATTTTGTCACAACTTTTTTTCGCTCCGACTTTTCGAAAATAATTATTGATAAATGCGTTACATCTCTGGATGGGAGTTAGGTCGACTTATTTTCAATAAAAAAATGAAATAAACTCGAGTTTAAGTAAATAATCTACTAAGCAATGTGTCCTTTAGTGCAAATATATCAAAACAGCCCTGCCTACCTGAACTAGTACTAAACAAAAACACATTCCTTATTTAAGGTCTACAAACAAAGTGCAATGTGCAAAGTACAATATTTAGATGCTAACTGCCATGTTTTCTACCCACAATGCAGTAATTTTCCCCACAATTCAAGCATAATATCTGGCACCCATTAAGTAGCTTTTAAAAACTTGCCCAATGCAAAAATATGGAAGCATCAATATTAGCAAACAGTACAAAAATGCTGAGAAGGGCTTTTTGCCTGTCAGTGGTGTCAGTAATAGAATAGGTTATTTTTGGTTATGGACACAGGGTTCAGGCTGCCAATAATTCCATGTATGAATGAATGCAAATACTTTTACTGGGTGATTTTTCAGTTTGAATTAAAATTTTTGCCATGATTAAATTTTTTTTGTACAAAAACCCACAAATTCGAAATTTTTGTATTTATTAAGCACAAAAAGTGCAAAAAATATTATCGTAAAACTTTGGCATCTAAAAGCTTGTGAGTTCATGTAGAAGTCAATGGGAGTTATCCTAGGAAAAAATCAATCTATCAATCCAAATACTTTTACTGGGTGATTTTTCAGTTTGAATTAAAATATTTGCCATGATTAAATTTTTTTTGCACAAAAACCCACAAATTCGAAATTTATTTTCAAAAAATCTAATGTTTTTGTATTTATTAAGCACAAAAAGTGCAAAAAATATTATCGTAAAACTTTGGCATCTAAAAGCTTGTGAGTTCATGTAGAAGTCAATGGGAGTTGTCCTAGGAAAAAATCAATCCATTTTTTATTCAAGTTTTGAAAGTTTTTTTTAAGTTTGTAAACACAGAAGTTCAAGCTTTATTTGAGCTTGTAAACTCATTTAAGTACAGGAGTTTTTAATGATTTTAATCAATCAAGTTTTTTATATTCAGATTTTTTAATAAATAAGCAAACATTCAAATTTTTTTTAATAAAGTGCAAAACAATTTTGACAAATAAGGCCATTAATGTTTGCATCACTTTATAAATTTGTAGTTGGGGAGACCCATTTATTGAAGGTTGAATTTTAGTTTTATTACAAATAAACTCATTTCCACAAATGTCAGTAATTTATCAAAAGATCCGAACTGAAAAAAGCACAAATGGGAAAAAGTTGCAGAAAAGTTGTGAAAACCTAGACTTTTTTTGACTTGTCTCACGTTAACTATGACTTTTTTGGTGTGTTGCATAAAAACCAGTGCCAAAAACACCTGAAAACCTTGATTTAAATTATGAAGCAAAGAAAGATATTCCAGTTGTAAAAGGGATATCTGCCATTGACATAGATAATTTAGACAGGTTTTAGCTGGAGTATTTTTGGATTCGGAATTGTTGTAGTTTTGTTGCATAATAAATCCGGGAAAAGTCAAGCTTTTTTTTCCACAACTTTTTTGGGTTTTTGTTGTCAAAAATTAGCCCCTTATTCTTATATTTGTGTTTTATAATACCTTAAGAGAATTTAATTCTGTCACGTTTTTCTTCAGTACCCGCCTAAATAATAGCCTAAATCAAGAAAGTCAAGGTTTTATTTCCAAAATGGCAGGTTTTGGAGAAATTGCTCTTTGTGCATGGATGAAATTTTTACCTTGTATTTTCTTGTTTCATCTTCTTATTTCTCATCTATTTTCTTCTTACAGCTTCTTTCCCATTCACGACTTTAGCTACAGGTCTGTGGGGGCATCTTGAACGCTCGGAGATCCACAACAACATCCAAATTCAGGAACTCACTGCAACGGCTCCTCTCATCTTTCTAAATGATTCCACTGACCATTTTTTATGACACTACGAAAATAAAATCTAAGAAGGGGCGGTGGAAGAACCTTCCAGTTGTGCAAGTCCTACACTCTACAGGATACAAAGCTTGACTGTCTCTTTCAAACCTTTGTGCATTTATGATGAAGGAAGAAGGAGGAAGGAGGAAGTCCAACAGTGTATGTATGTGAATCCTTAATTATTCAGTTGTACTGTGAGTTGGGTATGAGGCCATACCCTGAGTCTATTGGGAATGAGGATGGACAAGATGTGCCGATAACTACTGATTATTAAATGTTGACAGGAGCTCTGTTATAACTACGCCATTGTCTGTATAACATAAATAAATTATTAACAATGGGCTTCTGTGTGAAATATCTACAGGGAAAGCAGAATGAATTACAGATGAAATAGATTATGTCTTTGCCTTGGCAAAATATCACAACGCACTAGCAAGGCAAATGACAAATACATTATTAAGAGTCACATGGCAACCTGTTTTCTGACTGATGCGTTGCTATCATACACAATCAATGCTTTGTTAAAAGTAAGCAGATATGAATTCCGTGGGGTAAAGATCTCCAGGCAATGCTCTGGTAGGATATTGACCCACTGTAAGGCTTCTGAGAATTGATGTGAATGTGGAGCTTGCTGACCTTGGATAAAACGATCCGCAGAATAAAAACCAATTCATACAACAACGTTGTGCAGAATATTATTTTGAATGAGTTTTTCAGGGGCTGAATATTGTACTTAATTTGTGCAGTTACGGAATGTTAAACTGCTCCTCTAAGTCCGACAAAGAGAGAACAAGAGATGGATAAAATGGCAGAATTGCTTGGGATGCCATCAGAAGTCTGAGGCCAAGGAAATTACAGAAGATTTAGAAAGAATGTAGATAAATGTATCAGCGTCTTTGTATTATGCTCTGTCTAGTCTGTCTGTAACAAGAACCTAAAGTGGCAAAAAAGCAGACTTGGAACAATACAGAGTTCTCCTGATGCCTCACAAATAATAAAATATTCCCGACAACCCCACCCCTAATTAATCACAAGTAGTGATGGGCGAATTTGCGCCATTTTGCTTCGCCAAAAAATTCGTGAAATTCGCAAAACGGCACCGGCGTCTCGTTTTTGACGCCCGCGCCCGTTTTTTCAACGCCAGTGCCCGTTTTTTCGACCCCGGCGCCGGTTTTTGACGCCGTCGCCCGTTTTGGCGAATTTTTTCGCTGGCGGCAAATCGTGCGAATTCGCGCCTGGCGAATAAATTCGCCCATCCCTAATCACAAGATATGAAGCCAGAAAGAGTGTTCTTCACGGCTGAAACTGATATACGTACTGAAGGTTTCTGAAACCACGACTAAACTCACTTTCTCTAAAAGTACAAATGTCATGAAATTTATTTGAAAATAAATCCAATCTGAAAAAGCATGAACTGGAAAATGTGCAGAAGAGTCAGGAAAACTGCAACTTTTTCATATTGTTGCACAAAAGCCAGCTACAAAAATACCTAAACACCTCTAAACACACGAATCAAAGAAATCTCTTTCAGTTTTAAAAGACACATCTGCCATTGACTTTTACATTATTGTGTATGGAGTATTTTCGCATTTGGAATTGTTGCAGTTTTGTCGCATAATGAATTCCCCTGCAACTTTTTGTTATTTTTGGCTTCAAAAAGCTAGAAAAAAATGTGGCTGACTAAATCACCCCCCTTAGCAACAAAAATGCCATTGTTCCATCAATTTCTACACATTTTAAAGAGTAACTAATGCAAACATGATTTTATATACGCTGCATACTGAAATATTTTCTAAATATAATCAATTAAATCATGTTTTAAATAATCAAGTTATTCTTCAAGTCTATCCTCCTCTGAGCAACTTCCTCTCTTCATTCTTTCTTCATGCGGGAGTTTGAATGACATTTAAATTCCAATATATCTTTTAGGGGGGCTCTTTTTGCCTAGAAGATGTATTAAAATCACCAGATGTATTCAAATCACTGGAAATCATGTCTCTCCACATGCTCAGTTTGTGCCAAAGTCAGTTATTTTGTTAGATGTTGTTAGAATCAGGTACACATCTGCTAGGAAAGGGAATCCCCCTTAAAGATATATTGGACCTAACCGCCCCCCTAAAAGATATATTGGATCAAATGTCAATGAATCTGACACTCAACTCCTGAATGACAAGAAACAGATACTGAGAGAGGAATAGTGAAGGAAAACCTGATTATTTCAGAAACAATGCAGAAGTTGGAATTGATTTAGAAAGTTTCTTATGTCAGTATGATAAAGCTTATATGATTTTTTTTATTTTTTGCAATAGTTCCCCTCTCTTTTAAAACTCAAACAATAATATATCTAGAATGCTGAATATACACCTCCAACTGACTTCTATAGATGCTTGCCAGATTTTAGCAACTGAACTTTTTCATCAACATCTTTTGAGATTTTTTTGATTGACACATCTCCAAAATCCCAGATTGCTAAACTCAAATTCGGAAAAATTTGTGATCGTGTTTTCTAAAAATAAAGAGAGAGGTCTCAATTTGTAATAAATAGACCCAGTAGTGTTGTTCTCATTTTAATCACTAGCTAAAAGACACTGAACTGAGGAAGGAGTAATTTCTAACTTCCCCAAAATTTTAACTTTACATGCCACTATGGTGAAGAATAATGTTGCTATTTTTGCACTGCTGATGCTAGGGCCCATTTGCAGCTCTCTTCCAGATATTCTATGTACATAGGAATCCAGTGGTCTTAGGTTTGCCATACACAGCAAGATCTGCTTGAGGTCACCAATGATTGGATCTTCGTCTGGTATTCATTTATACTGTATTAATTTATAAAGTCCTTGTAAAGTCCTTGCCCTTAAAAGGAGAACGTGGTGGTACTAAACAGAGTCTGGTATAGTCTTGAGACCAGTTTTGTGCTCTGTAGGTCTCTAAGTATGAACTGTACCGAGGATGTGACATAAGGAAATCCCAGAAACAAGAATTGAGCTAAAATGGAGGCAATGGAAAAACTGCAGGTGTTGTCTACCAAGCTTGTTTAAGGTCCTTAACTGTTTAAGATCAAACAAATATTTAAGACCTTTGTTAGCCTAGTAGTTGAAGTCTTGGAGATCAAAGAAATGCAGGAGGGTAGAGTTTCTCAACAGGGGGAGACATGAGGACAGGATTGGTATGGAGTGGAGTGCCCAAATAATTTGCTGGCTAGTTGCCATGCCTGTACCTAGAACCATGTGCTGAAAATGATCCTGATGGACCTCAGAGCCTAACCAGGTGAACCAGCACCTGACCCCCTAAACTGCATTTTTACCCTCTTAGCCCCACTACCCAATCTAACCTACAACAGCATTATCTACAACCTGCCATGCTACCCGTTAGCTTTCATAAAACTGTGAATGATGTTCTAATAAAACCATCTGGCATCATGGTGGCATCATCTCAGTGAAGAGAAATGAGGGAAGAGATGTGGAGGAACCATTCACCACCCTCTCACTCACTGGCCTAACAACCCTCATCCCTAACAGCAGTTGTCTACTCATAATTCTTCCAATCTTTGCATATTTTTTACTGGAACCCAACTTTATGTAGGACACTAATGAATCAAAAGTACTTCACCCATAGCATACTGCAGCAGAAATCTAAGTAAGTTGCAGAATGTAAAATGTAATATGTCTTATTATTCAATGCAATGTGTCTGCTATAGAGCCGAGAGGAAACACTTGAATAAAGGAGTACTTATTGCCATCAGTCTCTGTATCAATGATATCAACGATTTGAACATTTTTGCCTTGCCTCTACCAACAATAAGCGACCTCTGTTGTGCTGCATATCAGTGAGAGGAATCAAGCTCTGTAGAATGCAGAACGACTGAAGGCAAATTCATTCTATGCATTGTAACAGTCAATATTTTGGCAGGATGAAGCAAATCATCGGATATGATGTGGTGCATATAATTGTGTGTTTCTCTTTTTAAATTATAATAAAATATGCGATTCATTTATTTTCAGATTGCATAGAACATTACCCTGCCAAATAAATGTCAGCAGTGAAGAACATCTCGTGTATGTCTCTATTTGCCACGGTCCATGACAAGAGGTTTAAGAAGACACAACCTATTTATACTTGGGAACTCACTTAAAGTACCCATTGTGACATCACACCAAGTAATGCAGTATACGTATCATATACAGGTATGGGATCTGTTATCTGGAAACCAGGCCCGGACTGGCAATCTGTGGGTTCTGGCAAATGCCAGAGGGGCTGCTATAAGGTGCCATAGAAAGTCGGTTTTTAGTAGGCTGGTGGGGGTGTTTGGGCCTCTGTGTGGGCTCATTGGGCCTCTGTGTACCTGAAATGCCAGGGCCTATTTTAATTCTCAGTCCGGACCTGCTGGAAACCCGTTATGGGAAGGCCGTCTCCCATAGACTCCATTTTATGTAACAACCAAATTTTTAAAAAGTATTTCCTTTTTCTGCGTAATAATAAAACAGTAGCTTGTACTTGATCCCAACTAAGTTATAATTAATCCTTATTGGAGGCTAAACCAGCATATTGGGTTTATTCAATGTTTACATGATTTTCTAGTAGACTTACGGTATGAAGATCCAAAATAAGGGAAGATATGTCATCTGAAAAACACCAGGTTCTGAGCATTCTGTATAACAGGTCCCATACCTGTAGTAACATTTGCCTGCAAATCCACATGGCTTTGTGTTTGGAAAAGCAAATTGAAGACCTTTTCTATACCTTCAAAATATCCCAGGGCCAGTCATGTGTATAATACCCCAGAACACATGGTAGAGTAAATGCAATGACAATTGCATGTAAAATACCCCACAACACAGAACAAGATACCAGTTTAATTTATAATATATCTTAGAACACACGGCAGGTGTCACGTACGGCTCCCTAAATTCAGAACAAGGGCTAAGCTCCCTGGTCATGGCTCAATCTTCAGCCTATAGCAACCAAGGATAGGATGGAAGGCAGCAACACCTTTTAGGAGTAGACGTAGGGTGGTCAGGCAGGCCGGGTCAGTGCAGGCAGAGTTCAGAGAATTGTCAGGCAGGCAAAGGTCGGGATTGGCAGAGTTCAGAAGAGTCAGATAGGCAAGGATCAAAAACCAGATAATACATGGAAAAAATCGTACCCACAGACTAATGAAACAGACCTAACAACAGACAATTAGTGATGGGCGAATTTATTCGGCAGGCGCAAATTCGTTGCAAATTTGCACGATTCACCGCCAGCGAAAATTCGCTGACAAAAATTCACAGGCGTCGGAGAAATTTTTTCGCCGGTGTCGAAAAAAACGGACGCCGGCGTCAAAAATGGACGCCAGAGGTCCTAGTCTCTACTGGACCACCAGGGTAAATCTTAACAGCAGATTATAAGAGGGCAAAGTCCTTTATAATGCCCCTGAAAATATGTGTGGATAAAAGCATTGTAAATTATGTATGGGATCTGTTATCCAGAAAGCTCTGAATTACAGGAAGGTTGTCTCCCATAGGCTCCATTTTATCAAACTAATGATAAGCACTGCGTATCTTGACAGCGCTATATAAATAAATGATGATGATGATGATGATGATGATGATGATTTCCTTTTTAAATGTTCCAAAATAAGATATAATTAAACCTTATTGGAGGCAAAAGCAACCTACTGGGTTTAATTGATGTTTAAATGATTTTCTAGTAGACTTAAGGTATGAAGATCCAAATTAAGGAAATATGCCTTATCTGGAAAATTTCAAGTCTTGAGCATTCAGATAACGGGTACCATAACTGTAATATCTCCAAGAACACATTACTTATTCAATGTATGGCATCTCTGTCCTGAGTTTATAGGAAATTCATTGGCTTAGCCACCCAAGCCTTCATTAGAATCCTTCTATGACTGGAAGAGAAGTGGTGCTTATCAGTGATAGGCAAATTTGTCCTGAAAAATTTGCAAATTTCCTGTGAAATGGCAAAAATCGGTAAACGAGAATTTTGACGTCTGCGTCGATTCGTGTCAATTTTGACTTCTGCATTAAAGTTAATGGGCGTTCTAGTAATAAAATTTTTTGACACTGGCAAATTTTCGTATGCAAATTATCGGAGCAGTTTCACAAATTTATTCGCCTTCGGTGAAACGCACACTTTGCCGTGAATACGTACCTGGCACATTTAATCGCCCATCACTAGTGCTTATGGACCTTTTAGACATGTAACTGTAGAATAGTTTGTGACAGCCCATGTTGTGGAATCTATGATCTAGATAAGTGGTTGAAGGCCCATCATACTCTTTTTTGTATTTGCCCTTTGTATTGATGTAATAGATACAATATATTATTGAAGTCATGCCTAGTGATGGGCGAATTTGCGGCGTTTCGCTTCGCCGGTAAATTTGCGAAATTAGTGAAACGGCGAAAAATTCGCGAAACTGTGCCAGCGTCCGTTTTTTCCGAAATTTCTTTTGACGCCGGTGATTTTTCGCCAGCAAATCTGTATGGGCGTTTCGCGAATTTTTTTGCAGCGGCGAATCACGCAAATTCGCGCCTGGCGAATAAATTCGTCCATCACTAGTCATGCCTACAAAAGGGAGGTATCTTCAGAGGTACAGATCTTCACTGGCTGGTCCAGAAGTGCAAAATATAAGGTGTAGCATTTCTAGCCCAATTATTTGTTCATCTTGGGTTCTCTTTTAAAGTTTTAAATGAAGATGATATAATTATTTATTTTTTGCTTTGCCACCTCACACGTCTATGATGATGTCCTTCACTATACCCGAAATGTCAGCCTTTGCCAATCTGTTAATGCCTTAGGCTGACTGTCTAAAACCTTCCTTCTGACTATTTACTGTAGGGAACAGCAGCAGAGATCATTATAACATTAATGCTGGATGCGCTTTACTGCGGTAGTGAATAATGGAAGGGAAGTGTAAAAACAAAAGGAAAATGTTGAGCACAGACTATTCTAGTGGATTGTGTCCTGAGAGGCTTCTACATCCTGGCAGGTTAAATGGAAGCATTTCATAAAATATTAACTTAAAAACGACTGTTTTAGTTTGTAGAATTAGACTGTTTCTCTTTGACTCGCCAGGGGATGATGGAAGCGAGATTCGTCCATCCGTGGGATGGAATCTTCTTGTTCCAATTACACGCCATCCTAATCATAAAGACATTGACTCACATATATCAGTCTGTCATTTTTATTACCTTCATTTCGGCCGTCTTCCTATTAATCTTTTATTATTTCAGTTTAAATTGTACAATTCTCCCAGGATGTGCTGATTACCTAATGAAATCCATTCTAAGGTTAGAATGCGGCGCTCTCATTCCAAGCGGTCGGATTTCAATTGCACGTTATAAGATTACGAAAAAATCCTTCTTGGTTTTTGATATGCTGCTTCTCGTGAATTTCAGAAGGAATACATTCGACCAACCAAATATGTTTTATGATTGAATATTGCCCATTAATACAATGTTATAAAGAAAGGCGATAACTGGAAATCTGATTCAATTATACATTTGATAGAAAAAAATTATATCTTAAAGGGTAAGTTGACTTACATTGTACAAGTCACAGATTACCCATCCTTGTTTCCTAGGTGCCGCCATTAGTAATGGGTGAATCTGTCCCGTTTCCCAAAAAATTTAAGTCAATGAGCGTCAATTTTGATGCAAGCGACAATTTTTATGACCATTTTGTCCAAATGCATCAAAGTCAAAGTTAATTTTAATGCGCAACAATGAGCGCGATAATTTTTTTGCGCGACACAGCTAACTTTCGTCACAGTTTTGTGAAAACATTCGTCAGCGGTGAAATGTGGAAATTCTCTGTGAATCCATGCCTGGTGAATTTGGCGCCGTATGCAAATTAACCATCGCTAGCGTAACTTCGCTTCACTTAGCGAATCAACACTAGCGCAACTTCGCAACCTTACGCTACCCCTGAGCGCAACTTCGGATTTTAGTGAATTTGCGGAGTGCTGGCGAAACTACGCCTGGCGAAGTGTGGCGAAGTGCGACGAAGTGCGGCAAAGTTACGCCTGGCGCAACTACGAATCTTAGTGAATTTGCCCCATAGTAGTTAAAACCTCATACATACGTATAAGGTTTTAGCTACTGACTTTTTTTCATTCAAATTTGAGATTTTTCTCATGGTCTTGAATTTTTCAAATTCAAGTTTTTCAAATCAGAAAAAACGTGATCTCAAATTTTAAGAAATAGGCCCTTTAGAGGTTGATTTATTAATTTTCAAATTTGTTTTGAAAAAAAAATCAATCGCAATTAAACTGGAACTATCTTTTTTTGCTATCTTGAACACGATCATATTTATGAATAGACTTGAATCAGATAAACTTGATTGAATTAAATCACGGGGGGGGGGATTGATTAAACACACAAAAAATATCCCTCCCATTTACTTCAATATAGGTTGGCTAGGTTTTCGTTGCTGAATTATTTTTTTTTTAGAATTTTTTAGTTGATAATTCTAAAAAAATTCAGATTTGCAAAACTGGAATTTGAAAACAGTGTAGAATTTTCTAAGCTTGCACAGCCTCCTCCTACTCAAGCTAAACAACACAAAACAATCCTTGCCCCCTGGGCAACTCCTGATATAGAAAGTGGGAGGGCTTGAATCCCATTGGTTGATATGAAAGGAGAGAGAAGGATAAAATGACGCGTGCATGACACTTACATTTTTTTTTGCATGAAACACACTTTTTTTTTAACAGCAAAACCAACCTCATAGTCAATTTCGAAATGGGTCCTTTCTTTTGCAAAAACTTTTCTAGTCTCTGACTTTTTTTTTCACAGTTTCACGAAAAATTCCACAGATGCCGAAATGGGGAATTTCGCCACAAATCCATGTCTGGTGAAAAAATTTGCTCATCACTAGAAGAAAATAGAAAGACCCATGTGCGCCAACAAATTCTATTGTAATAGTGTCTGCTATCTAATATACACTTTGGGGCAGATTTATCAAGGGTCAAAGTAAAAATTCAAAGTAAAAAAATTTGAATTTCAACCTATTTTTGTGTAATAGGCCAAAATTCGATTTGAAAAAAATTTGACTGCTCAAATATCGAAATTCATCATGTACTGTTTCTTTAGAACTCTGAATTTCCCCATTCGCCATCTAAAACCTGCCGAATTGCTGTTTTTGCTCAGTGGGGGACCTTCTAGAAACTATTTGGAGTCAATTGGTGGACTTTCAGAAATCAAAGTTTTTTTTTTTTTAAATACTTTGAATTCAATCAATCTTACTTAGATTCAAACTATTCAAATATAACTTATTCACCCGCAAAAAAACAATTTTTTTATAATACATTTTGGTTAGTCTTTTTTTCTTCGAATTTTAAAGTTATGGGAGTTCAAAAAAACGCTCATTACTTCGAAAATCGACCCTTGATAAATCTGCCCCTTTATAAAATCTATTTTATTCCCAGTGTATATTAGGTGCATATATAGTAGGACATGTCCATTTGATCCCTAAAGGAAAAAGGAGGCTTGAAAACACATTTTATTTTGCGTCCATTGTTCATCTTGAATAATTCTCTGTGACATTTTTTTCATCTTTAGAGTTCCCACTGATTCTGTGATGTTTAATGAAAGACTAGAAAACGACACTGCTGCTCTTCACATATCTGCCAATGAAACCCAAGACTAGAGGGAATGAGACTACTTTGTAGATGGTCTCCATGTTACTTTGAATTTACAGTCAGGGAAAGAATTTGTATACAGTAAGTGTCTATAAAATGAAGGCCCACACCACAAACCAGTTGAAGATGAGAAGATGCAGTTGTTGGTAAACTGTGGAACCTTCTTGCCTAGTAGCCATGGGGTCTGCTCCACCTGTGGTTAAACCATTGCTGAAATGTAACAGAAGAGTTGACAAAAGCATCTCAGAAGTCCTTTTTGTAAAATAATTTAGACACTTATGTCGTTATGTAATAAAAGGCACTAAGGGGCAGATTTACTAAAGGGCGAAGTGGCAAACGCTGGCGACAATTCACCGGTTTTAACGCCTGCAGCGGCGTTGCCGATCTACTAACGGGCACAGGTGCCAATTCGCTAGAGAAAGAGATAGGCAATAGGGCTCAGTCACACTCTATCGCTAGGTGACAAATTGCTCTGATAAATTTTGCCCATGAGCAGTAACCCATAGCAACCAATCAGCAAGTAGCATTTACTGGTCACCTGTTCAAGCACCATATTGGTTGCTATGGGTTACTGCTCCTGGGCCTTTTATTACGTATGGGGGAAGGTCTTCTATGCCCTGTAAAGTACAAGGGCTGATTCTGGTCCATATTCCAAAAAAAAACATTTTTTTGTTATTTCTTGCACTAAATTCATATTCTACTTCCTGGTTCTGACAAGCTGCTCCTCAAAGCCTACCTAAAGCTGCAACTAGGGAAGGGGGTTGTTTATACAGAAGACTTTTCTCTTGCTGTATTTAGATAATCATAGAACTAATGTTAACAATTGGGTATTACTTTAACTTAAAAGAGTATTTTTTATTAGCAACTTGTAGATTTAAAAATCTCCCAGTGTTTCAATGAGTGTTTCCTATAAATCAGCCTTGAGCAGATCACTCACATTTAGGCAGTGGTGGATAACTAGAGTATACCAATGACTTTGAAGATCTCCAAAGCTCTTTTATGCCTACCATGAGCCCAGGGGATCTTTCCTATGTTTGAAGTAATAGTCCATGACATTTTCCTATACAGCAAGAAGACTCTGCTTGATACGTGAATATTGAATCATTGGAATGTTGAGCTGATATACCTGTTTTACATCTCTGCAGGGGAACTCAAAGTCTTGTACAGCCCAAGGTTTTAGGCTAATGAAAAAGAAAACAAGTGTATTCAAAGTAATGGAAGAAAGAAAGAGAGAAACAGTAGGAAGTTGTTGACATACGAATTATCTAGAAATAGCATAATTTATAAAATATGAAGAGTCTTTTTGCATTGAAGTCATTTTTGTGTTCTGGGTGTTAGTTTTTATTTTGGTCTGCGAGGGCCAGTAATCTCTCCAGTATTGTAAGACTCGGCTTTCTTAGACCAAAGGCTTTTCTTTTAAAGTTATCTAGTGAACTGTCTCACGATAAACAAGGAACGAGCTAATGATTGAACATGAAATATTCCCCAGTCTACAGAGGCTGCGGGTTGCTTCTTGAATGCCAGAGTATGTTAATCACATAAACTTTTAGACTTTTCATTCCAAGGAACATTGACTCTCAGTGACAGCCAAAACAGAATTTCATTTATTATGTGCAGTAGATAACTAATGAATCTTGTAGCAAAGATGTCTGGCTAAGAAGACTTGATATTTACAGTGCATGCGGCTCATTCGCTAGTGTGCATATTTGTTATGGCATAATCTTCCCAGTACTCTGTGAGGCAAAAGTCTGGGGTGCAGGGGTTGCTGTGATCCAACTAGGACCAAGTAAAAAGAGTATCACTAAATTGGGGAGACTGTGGAATTGATGAGCTGAACTTTTTTTTCAGATGGAGACTTCCAAGTACTACTAAAGATCTACCATGATGAATGCAAGAAATGTCTGCGCCCTGTTGCAGCCTGTTAGTTGTGCTCCTTAACTTGGCATTCAAATGTAGTGATGGGCGAACTTATTCGCCAGGCGCGATTCGCCGCCGGCGGATAAATTCGCGAAACGGCCGTGAAAATTCGCTGACGAAAGTTCACCGGCGTCAAAAAAAAATTGTCGCCCGCGTCCAAAAAAATGGACGCCTGCGTTAAAAAACGGGTGTTGGCATAAAAAAAATGGGCGTCGGCGTAAAAAAATGGACGCCAGCGTCAAAAAGGAGAGGCCGGCGCAGTTTCGTAAATTTTTTTCGCCGTTTCACGAATTTGGAAAGCGAAGCGAAATGGCCCAAATTTGCCCATCTCTATTCAAATGACATCCTGGCTCCACAATATGTTCTATATATTCTGGGTTATAGAAGAAAAAACCCACCTGACAACCCTTAGAACTGCAAAGGTCTCCCTCACCCCTTCAGAATTGCACTACCTGGGACTCACTAGCAATGTTAGTTTCTTGGCTTAAAAATGCAAAGTAGCACAGAGAGGTTGGCGGGCACCATCTCAAACAAGTTGAGTCTTCTTCATTTGGCAGGAGCATGCGCCTTTCATCTGGACCTGGCTTCAACTGTGAATGGTCCATGTTGGAGATTGGAGAGAACACATGAGGTGTCACCTGCAACCTTCATAAACCCAAGTACTGGTGTGTAGCACCATTTTTTTGGGTAAAGTCCAGAATCGAAAAAAAAAAAGAAATCAGTAGTGAAATTTACAAAATCAAAGATAGCAAAATATTATTAAATGATGATCTCTTACCAGAGTAACCCCCAGTCCAAGGGTCTGCCGATTTTTTGGGAAATTACAGAGCATTCAAATGTGGTAAGAGGTCATCCTGTAGTAAAGCAGTTGCCAAAAATGTTTTAGAAAAGTATAGCTATCTTTTTGCTATTTTTTTTATATATATTTATTATTTTTTGCTATTTTGTGTTTAATCAGATGTGTGTCCTTATTGGACACTACTTAAATAGATGTCTCTATTGGATAAGGTTCAGTAGGTTGCTATACAGGCGCAACATACCTCTATTGGCCCATGTCTTTGTAACGAGACCTCTGTCGATTGGTTGAGGACTAGCATTTTAATTGGTCAATACCCCCTTTATAAGGATTGTACAACAGGGGAGACCATTAGCCTATGAGTAAGTGCCCACCTTAGGCACAAAACGCGTCAGGCTTGCACATGTCCTAATAAAGCCATTTTTGGCTACTGCTTTACTACTGGATGACCTCTTACTACATTTGAATGCTCTGTAGCCATCTGCAACCTTGTTGTGATACTCTGTTTGGTGAGTCCCTAATGGTGGTGGTTAGAAGGTTTTTTTTTTATCTCCATAGTACCCAGTATAGGGTGCCCCCCCCCCAGAAAGTAAAGAATACACAGTGGTCTTTTCTATTTTTCTGAGTAAAAATACAACTGTGCAGTGAATCTAGATCACATGTCTGTTTGGGGAATTGATCACAAAAAAAAAACCTTAAATAAACACAAGGGCAAAGCATCTGCAAGAGAAAAAACTACCAGAGGCTGGTTTCCAGATCTGTTGATTCTAACTGTGGAGCTGTCTGTCTGATGAATTACGTCCTTGAGAACTGCAATCAATATAAAAGTTAATAAAAGAATAATAAGGACCTTTCCTTTTCTTCCACCACCTGCTCCGAGCCAAAAACAGCACGAGGAATGGAAAAACTTGTGTTTGCAAGGAAATTCTCAGAGTCCCTTAAAGACTGGTAAGAATGGATGGTATTTATTTAGGTTAAATGTTATAAATATTTATATTACGCAGTAAGGGATGCAATACATTTTTTTTGGATCCATTTGTCCGTAGTTGACAGAGAAGTCATTTGTCACAAGGCGACAGTTTTATTCTTAATTTTATCAGAATAACTTTTTGGATGAAAACAATTGTGCGATGCATGTTTTTCCTAGCACCTTATTTCAAAATGTCTGCCAAGACCGAACGGCCTTTTGCACTGTTGTAAAATCAAGAGTATTTTGTATGTATATATTCATGTTCTTTTCTTTTTCTAATATATATATATATATTTGAAATAGAACAGAAAAATTACATTTTGTGAAAGCCACTCAAGATTGTTGAAGGACCAATAAATACTTAAAGAGGACCACAGCTCCTCTCCCTTGGCTTCCTTATTCAAACTTGCCTTGCACCACAAGCACTCCATCTCCTGAGTAATGGTCAGAAGAAACTACTTCAAGTAAGAGACCAATAAAATGTTACACTGAATATCTAAGGAACTTAGGTGATAGGAAATTCATAATAGAGGGCACATACCTGATACTGAGGTAAGCAGTCTTTATTAAATGAATAGTTCACATAATCAGTGTCCTGGTTTGAGACTGCATCCATGAGGTCAACCTAAGCTTGAAAATAACTGGAAAACTGATTTCATCTCAATGTATGAGATGTCTACCATTTCTATAGAACTAAAATTGGTGGAGTCAGTGGACAGTCAGGTCTACCTTGCTCTTCCTTCAGGTACAGGGCACAAAACCCAGCTGGCAACCACCAACTATGGAGATGTCTTTTGCAACACCAACAGGGATCCTACTCATTAACAAATGGTAACAATTACAGACTAGGTTGAGGCAAAATAATTACAAAGCTGGCAAAAAGGCAGGGTCAGTTTCGAGATTCAAAATCGAAAGATAGACTGAAGTCAGAAAACCATTAAGACATGGTAACAGGTTTGGGCAGTAACCAGAAGCCAATTTGGGTAAAGCAAATGCAAGACAGCCTGCTTTAAACTGATTTTGGTGCCAACAAGAGGACTATTGAGGGGAAGATCATATGTCAGAACAGTGGGGAGCTTTGTAGTGTTATAATTTTAAGAGATATATATGAGGGAATATCTGAGATGTAGAGAATATGTGAAGAATTGGTTTTCATTTGTGAATTAGTCACTGGCATTTACTAAAGAGTCTGCAGACAATTCATGCTAGATTGTTGGCCCCGCAGCTTGCGGTCCGATGCCGAATTCGTCTGAGTTCCTGTGGGAAGAAATTATCATTAAAGACTATTTATCTCTCGAGGAACTAATTTCCAATACAGCTTTACTTTCCTGGAAGTTCCTGCTAATTTCTGGACTTTCTGTGGGATAGCCTTCCTGGGAATTACAGGGATTGTTCTTATTTCGAAGCCTGAAAATAAAGAGACTTTGTTTAATTTACAAGTACTTTTGTACTTTTCTTCTGCTGCTCAATACAGGATTCACTTAGAAAAACGACATTAAATTCCTGACACCCACTGGCTTGGAGGTTAATATTGCTACCGTGCAACATGGGGATCCTACGTTTGGTTCTAACCTGCCCATTATCTGCAAAGAGGTTTAATTGTCTCCCTATAAATGTTTGAGTTTTCTCTGCATATTCCAGTTTTCTCCTAATAGGTAGTGATGGGTGAAACCGATCCGAAAATTCGCCAGCGAAAATGCGCCGGCGTAAAAAAAAATGGATGCCAACATCTGTTTTTTGAATGCCGGCACATTTTCAACAGCAATTGTCCATCAAAACGGACGCCGGCATCAAAAACTAGACGCTGGCGATGTTTCGCAATTTTTTTGCCGTTTCACGAATTTTGGGGGAGATTCGCTAATATTTTGGCGAAGCGAAAAGCCCCAGATTCGCCCATCACTACTAATAGGGATGAATGTGCTGTGCATTAACGTGCCATATAAATAAAATATAATACAGCAGAACCCCCATTTTACATCCCCTCATTTTACATTGTTGTTTTATGGTTCCACCTATATATTATTATATGTATTATAATAAAACATTTCCCTGATTTTACATTTTCCTGGATTTTACACCATTTTTTTTTTTTGGTCCCCTGAAAAAACATGAAATTGGGGTTCTACTGTGCCTCAGCACACTATCATCAGAATTAAAATAGTAAAGTCACATCACACCAACCATTGTGCTCCATCAGGCCATAAAGAACCATCAGACTATAAAGAAAGGAAGGTCTGTTTTTGTTGTCACATAAGGTGGATGTTCATTCTTACATGCGATATAAGCTAAACGATCAACTAAAACCTTGAATAAAACAAATTAAAATAAAACAAATTAATGTTCATGCCTTGGCTTACTATAACCAAAGATCACAAGCTATAATGAAATACAATGAGCCTGCTTGGTGTAAACATGGACACACACACATTTGCCATACAGATTTATAATACTTATAAGCACTTGTTCCACCTGTAAATAGCAATTCTTATTAATGAGGTACTACATGAATAAAAAGGGAGCTTGTACTTTTATTCCTGTTTTATTCTCTCTTCTGCTTTACAGACATTGTTTTTCTTCCATCGCAACTGCATCTCCTGTTAAATTGATTATTTATGTTTTCTACCACACACTCAATAGGGTTGGATTTCCCTGAATAGAATAGAAACATTAAGCAGATATCCCCCTGGCCATAATCAAATCATACTACATTAGTCTGAAATATTGGCCTTTACTTGTCTAGTCAACTAATGAGTTGGAACATTTTTTGGTTAATCATCCTTAATTTTATTTTAAAGTAGTTTGGTTACAAAACCAACCTTCCCATTATATTGGTATCATAGCTAATATACTATACAGTATTACTCTAAAACTCTGTAGTCTACTGAGCCAGCCCAGTTACTTGGTCTTCAAGAGTGTAGAGTTGGCTATTTTTGTTTCATTCTCCACATGACAGTTAAAAAAGAAAGCTAAGTTACAATAGAATAAGTGTATATCTTTATAACCTAGCACATGCCTTGCCATGGTTGATTGATTGCTGATACTGAACTAGATTAAAACAGTAATAAAATCCCCTAAATTTCTGCAAGGCATGGGTCATTGCTCAGCCCTCAGCTCCTACCCTTAACAAAGGTACAAAAACACACGGCCGGCGTCTAGGATCTATTTTATCTTTTCTATTTTTTCAATCCTTTGTATTTTATTTTCTGTTTCATCTAGACAGCTGCCTATTAATTTATATCTCTACAATTCAATTCCAAAAAAAAAAGGGTTGATAGAAAGAAGTTGGATTATTAACAGCAACTCACACAACAATGATTCTCCACCTGTATTGCAAATCTGTGGAGCGGAACTGTATTTTTAAGCCATTGAGGTAGAAAGAGATCAAAGGAAAGTTTGAAAAAAATTATAGAGTAAAGGGCTTTGGAGGAATGAGAAAGGACCTTAATGTGAGCAATGGAACATTTAAGACATTCTCTGTACTAAAGACTTGTGAAGTTGCACAGCTTCAAACTTGGAAGCAGCACAAAGATATTTCATCCACAAAGCCAAACTTTCAATTGTGTTCCATTGCCCAGAGAACTGTTTCTCTGTGATTTTAAAGAAAGGATAGAACTGTTGGTCGTACAGCAAGTGGCCTCCACTTCCCACAGTGTTAAGCAGCCACATTTGCCCAATTTGACATGTTCATTTTAAATCAGCTTTATGAGTGTTCTGGGAGATGTATATGTAAAAAAAATGCACCTGGATGGTTTCTTCAAGTCAACAAACCATAGAGTTATGGTGGTAACAATTGCAAGGGGAGTAAAGAAACATTTTTTAATTAGCATAGAGACTCTGATGGTTAGACATTTCCACTGGCATTTTCCTCCTGATAGTTTGGACATCTAAGTGGTCCTTTTGGTTACCCATGAAGTTAATGTCCTTTTTACTGGGTCTATAGTAATTCAGTTTAATTTATGGTTTGCCCAGTAGAGAACAGTGTGTCCAGATATAAAAGGATATAGCACCATGTGCTCAAGGTCTTCCCTGGGACCTCACCTCTCTGGGAGGTTGTTAAAGGCCCTGGGCTCGAGTTCCCTTTCAATTTAGATAAGACTAAGCCAGTGTTAGTGAGAGGGAGGCTTAGGGAAGGTAGTAAGCAGCCTTTCACTCCAACAAAGAGGAATAGTGGGGTTAGGCCCCAGTGGTGTGTAATCAACCAGTGCAGGGATTCCAGGGAGTTGAGGACCATGTAGGGTGCCAAGATACAAGACCCCAAACTGAGGATCACAGAGAATAGTGCACTACTCTCAAAGAGGAATTGGTACACAGGAGAATGGTAACCTACTTTTCTGCTTATTTTACCTCAGGGAGGATTTGTTATAATTGTATTTGAATTGTCTCAACAAAGCCACTGTCACTCTTGTTTATTGAATTGCTCACTGTTAATAAACCAGTTATTTGCTGCAAGAAATCACTCTGTGAGTTGGATACTTAAATTGCAAAGAGGAGCATACAAAGTAACGGGAGTTGCTCAGGCATAAAGGAGTCAGTACAACACATTTCATATAGTAAGAGGAGAGCACTCCAAAGTAGCAAATAGCTGTGATTGTGTTTATTTAAAGACTACTACACAACATGTTCCGGGTCTTATATACCCTTTTTTAAGGGTATGTAAGAATAGAAGATACACTTGTAAAAGGGAATGTAAGACCCAAAACATGTTGTGTAGTAGTCTTTAAATAAACACAATCACAGCGTTTTGCTACTTTGAAGTGCTCTCCTCTTACTAAATGAATTGTTTGATTGAAGCTGGGATAGCGGTAACCGAGAAGAGGATTTGATGCATTCACAGTGAATAAAGGCAGTGCGGAGAACATTTCTGCTTAATATTGTTCCCACACTATAATCACACTCTCTGCACACTTCTCAAGACCACTTAACAGCGTGCTACATTAGAATGAAATAGTAATTGAAAAAACACAAATATATATGTACCGTATATACTCGAGTATAAGCCGACCCAAGTATAAATCGAGGTACCTAATTTTACCTACGAAAACTGGGAAAACTTATTGACTCAAGTATAAGCCTAGACACAACTACAGCCCTGTCTCCCAGCAGCACCCATTCCGCCAAAGCGAACCCCCAGCGATCAACCGGACTTCTTTGCAAAGTTGATGGTGACAGAGAACCGACAGAGGGCGCTGTGTGATATTGTTAATCCTTCATATAACCAACAGAGGGCGCTGTGTGATATTGCAGTCACTGTTAATCTTTCATATAACCAACAGAGGGCGCTGTGTGATATTGCAGTCTCTCCCCAAGCAAACTGTTGGTATAGGAATGATTAAAAGTGACTGCAATCTCAGCTACTGCCCACTGACTCGAGTATAAGCCGAGGTAGACTTTTTCAGCACATTTTGGATGCTGAAAAACTCGGCTTATACTCGAGTATCTACAGTATCTACTTTATATATCTATATGCATCCCTCATTAGATTCACCTATAAATCCTGAACATTTTAGCAGAGTTTCAGGGCTTTGATATCACAATGTAAAAGATTTGTTATTCGGTAAAATGTGAGAATTTGGCATCGGTCTGAATACTTTTGCAAGGCACCGTATTTCTATTTATTACCAAGTGAGATAACATTATGATACCATGAATTAATTTTTTACAGGGTGCCATTTATAAATCTGAAGTACTCATTATCATATGGATTACGGATAAAAAATAAGAATGTTCCATTAATTCCACATTTACCTTTGATGCTAAAAGCTTTTATAAACCATAAATCAACATTGAAATAAAAAGTTGTAGAACTAAATTGCAGGCCTTTACGCCATATTGCATTTCGCAGCATAAATCTTCAAGAGCAAAATATTTTAAGGGCACCATTTCTAAGCATGTCAAAGAGAGGTGGGAGGATTCAGAATATGTCCGTGAACTACAATTACCAAATTTAGTGTCATTTTTCTTTGAACAGAATCGCCTGGGGAACAGACTGAACGTTTGAGGATCTCTTTCCAGCTTTCATTCATTTGCAGTGATGGCGTTGAGAGAAGATATGTGCGGGACTTTATTATAAATGATATTCAGCTCAGTTCAAAAGATAATAGGCAAAAGGTTTCACCATGCACCTGAACTCCCATAATCTTTCATTCATGTCTTACCCAAGCACGTATTTCAAAGATGAGAATGTGTCACTAAGAGGAGTGCGTTCGCATACAAATTCAGCTCGTAACTTGCATAGATATCATTTCAAAATGTTAAATTCATATAGAAAAAATGTGAGGTGCCAAAAGCTTTTAAATACGTTTTACCTGTTTTCAAATGTGAACTTTTTTCTAAATTTGATTTTGATTTGAGGAAATAAAATCGATATTTGCCTCAATCACTGGCATAGTTATGAAAAACTGAAATCATAAAAATGTGATCACTCTACTGGTGCAAAAAAAAAAAAAAAAAAAGAAATTACATCATTCAATTTGTGCACAAAAGAGAAGAATACAAAAGCTTCAAAAATAAAAACACCCTTTCATCAATGAAATATTGTATAATCTATCTTTCATTTTAATTTCTGAGATTTTTTTTCAACTGCTAAATTTCATAAACTGGTAAAACAGGAATTTTAAATTATGTAGTTTGTTTGTCGTGATGCTTTTGAATCTTTTTGAAATTAAGTAAAGAGGTCCTATAAAGACCCAAACATGATACATACACCTGGGGGCAAATTTACTTAAGGTCGAATATCGAGGGTTAATTTGACTGCCGAATTGAAATCCTTCGACTTCCAATATCGAAGTCGAAGGATTTACCCCAATTCATTCGATCGAATGATCAAACGATAAATCGTTCAATCGAACGATTAAATCCTTCGAATCATTTGATTCGAAGGATTTTCATCCATCGTTCGAACGATTTTTCTTTTAGCTAAAAAAGATAGCAAAGCCTATAACATTGACTTCGGTAGCTTTTAGGTGGTGAACTAGGGGGTCGATGTTTTTTTTTAAAATCATTCGAAATCGAAGTCGTAGTCAAAGATCGAAGTAGCCCATTCGATGGTCGAAGTAGCCAAAAAAACCATTCGAAATTCAAAGTTTTTTTTCCTCTATTCCTTCACTCGAGCTAAGTAAATGGGCCCCCTGGTTCAATCCCCTAGAAATAATATTGTATTTCGTCATTGATGATGTCATTGTGGTAGAGCAGTGGTTTCCAAACTATGGGTCTGCCCACTCCTGGGCAGTGATAACAGGGTTCAGCCTGAAGTCCAGTTATGGTGAGATTTGGGACAATACCCAATTGCTTCCTTGGATTCCACTTTGAAGTTTGAAGGTCACTTGGGGAAAGGTTTGGGATGGTTATGTATTTTCTGTTTTAGATATTCTTAGGACACTGTTTAAATGAAGGACACACCTTCAAATTTAAAAAAGTCCTACAAAGACTGTGTATTGGTGCCAAAACATGGCCTCTGAGGCACTGAAAGGCTTTTATTGATGTATATTTATGGAAAAGCTTATAAAAGTGGCATCAGAGTTTTTTCAAAAATTGAATGTTTGAGATTTACGAATTTAAGAAAATCTCAAAAATGCAATTCAAAAAATGTGGTAAAACCTGGTCAATGGAGGTATACAGATGAAGCCACTTGGATTTGTGTGTTAAATGCATCATGACTCAGGATTAAATGAAGAAACTGTGTAATCTAAAGTCATCGTAACTCATTTAATGCATTTAGCCTTTTCATTAGCATCCCAAAGCTCCATTGTTCACAATGCTGTGACGCAATTATCTGTGTTAAATGGGTTAAATGTGTTTAGATATTCTGTGTTAAAAACACGAACCAAAGTGGCTCCATCTGTATTTTTAGCATTGAAGCTATTCTAGATTTGACCAAATCCCTGAATCCTTTGTGAAAGATTTGTCCGAATACCGAACCAAATTTAAATCCTGATTTGCATATGCAAATAGGCGGTGGGAAAGAAAACAGTGGGGAAAGACATTTTTAGTCACCTGATTTCCCTTCCCACCCCTAATTTGCATATGTAAATTAGGATTCGGATCGGCCAGGCACAAGGATTCGGCCGAATCCTGTTGAAAAAGAATCCTGGCTGAATCACGAACCGAATCCTGGATTCGGTGCATCCCTATTTTTTTATTAAATATACAAACTATCAAGAAAAACAATGCAGTCTCAGAAAAAATTCAACATGAAATGAGTGAATTGGCCTCACCAAGTCAAACTGAACACAAAGATAACAACTGTACACATTTAAGGCCAATTACAAAGTGTCCTAGAATTCTTCTGTCCATCATGCTAAATGTCACTTCTAAGGTCAACTAGACAGTGAAGATATTCTCTATGTTGGAAATGGAGTAAATATTTCTCCTGGCATGGGGCATAACTCGAGGATGAGGATGGCTATAAAATTAACTGCTGCCTTGAAAGAAACTTTGCAAATGTGCCGATATCCCTGGAATATTAAACATATTGGGAGTGATGTCATTTCCATGCAAATGAAGCCATTGCATATTCATGAGATGCAAGACATATGGTGAGTGATGTCATTTCTATGCAAATAGGCACATCACAAAATTATGCAGGACACGCTAAAGGCTGGTAAGTAGTCCCAAACCCTGTTTAACCTCACACACGGCTTCTGGAGATATTTGCTACTTATTCCCTTATTTCAGGAGTCATAGGCTGAACTGTAACCAGAATCACTTGCCTTGAATTCACAGCCGGATACTGCACGGATAAATCACGCCAGGTGTTTCCAGAATGCCCATTAATACAGGACCAATTAAAAGTAAAAAAAAATGAAATGAACGGTTCTATTCAATGATGTTTAGAGGTAATGATAAGTATCTCACAAAGCCTTTAGTGGTACAACATGATCTCAAAGCAATCGGCAAGTGTTGTAATTATGCCTGAGAATGTAGTTAAGACTGAATAAATGATACTACAATAATATGTAATAAAACAAGTTTATTTTTATTGCTTTTTAGCTGCATTGGTTTATTTAGGGCTTGGCCACTTATTTTAATACACTTTGCTCTACAGTAGCTGCAGCACATTTGAGCTTTAGTGAATTAGAGGATAAGAATATGCACAGGTCAAGCCAGACTTTAGTTAGGAATATACTAACGAAAGCATTAGAATAATAACAGGCTGCAAAGTTTCAGTATGTGGAACCCTAGTGGCCGGCAAGCAAGTCAGTGCCAAAGCCATTTTACGGCCCAAACAAGGGCCCCAGTCCCACCAAAATTAATGGACAGACTGCCATTAGCTGTTCCTGGGCGGTTCTAATTTCCCCCTCTTTCTGGCATAACCACACGTAGAGTGCCCAAGCTTCCACCGTAGGTCCCCTCTAACTAAACCTACACACCCAGATCCCTAACAATGGCACACAATCGCCTCAAGGGGCTCTATGCCCCCCAGAGTCAATCTTTGTTAGTACAGCAGGCTATACTTGCTAACTAGCCATCTCTAACTTTCACTCCTAGAGTGAACTCACTTGCCACTGTTATCCTCTAGTTAGCCCTGACAGTACTGACCTCCCCAATGCCGGAACTAGATGTTATTATGCCCCACAGCAAATTTATTTTAGGGCCCCCAACATATCCAGAAGTTGTCCTGTTTCACCAAAAAATATTGAAATTGTTTATTATTTAGGGCCTCATGGGCCCCCTATACCTCCTGGGCACCCTGCAGCCGCAGGGTCTGCTTCCTCAGTTGTTATGCCCCTGGACCTCACCATAGGTCTGGTCACTTGGTCTGGATGCTTCCTTTGGATGTTCCTAAGCCAAAGAGGAAGAGCCTCAGCAAGACACTCCCTTATATAGGTTCCTACAGACCAACCTTTTTCCACTTCTTTACAAGTACACAGTTTAAAGGGAAAGTAGGCACCAAAACAGGGGTTGAAAGGTACAGCAGTCAATGGCATCTAAAAAAAAGCCCTGAGGCCCAGCTGGAGCATATGCAAAGACCTCATCTGTAGGGTCATTCTGCATGGTAAAATGTAATTGCATATGTCGCCAGCTAGGCCTTACACATGGATGCTACAGACCACCAAAAATGTTTAGCATGTTTAGAGCAACCTGTAGCCAACCAGAGCATTAGAACAGTCTCACGTTTATAATGCAATTCGTTTTCCATGTTATCACTGGCAAGTGTATGGACACTAAAGCATTGAACATCTTGATGTTTTCACTGACAAATCATGAGTCAGGTCAGTTATGTTAAATGAACAGTTCATTGTAAAAAAAATAATACTGGGTAAATAGATAGGCAATGTGAATAGTGATGGGCGAATTTGCGCCATTTCGTTTCGCCGAAAAATTTGCGAATTTCCTGTGAAATTTGCAAAACGGCGAAAAATTCGCGAAACGGCGCCGGCATCTCGTTTTTGACACCGGTGCCCGTTTTTTTTTACGCCGGCGCCCTTTTTTGACGTTGGCGTCCGTTTTGGCGAAAAATAATTTTGACGCCGTCTAATTTTTTCGCCCGAATCTTCGCGGGCGTTTCGTGAATTTATTCACTGGTGGCGAATCGTGCAAATTCGTCGTGAAATCGTGCCTGGCGAATAAATTCGCCCATCACTAAATGTGAAATAAAACATGTTTCTAATATAGTTAGCCAAAATTTCATCTGTAAAGATCAGCCTCTAATCCCCGTATCTGCCACTTTTTCTCTCTCTCTCTGCCCCCTAAATGTACCAAGATGTTATATAAGACACAATGGGGAAACTGAACAAACTGTAATCACCTTTGTGCCCCCCTTGGCTTTGCTAATGAGAGTCCAACTGCTGCACAGTAGGATAAGGAATTAAGGCACTTCCCAAATTTGATTCCTACCAAGCCAATGAGCGTCTTCCCTGTAGATTCCCCGCTACAGAAAAATGATGTTAATATCATTAAGCCAAGAATGACAATGACTTAATGAACTAATAATCTGTGGGACTGAAGCTCTGGCAAGGCGTGGATGCAAGCCAAGTGACAAATATGGCTATTACATGAGCACGTGGGGGGCCTGGGATGCAGGGGAAATGGTTGAGTTATGGCAGGGAATATTGGAGGATATTAAAAAGCCATGTGGATGTCGTCTAACAAACATTTTTCATCCCCAAGGAGGCCGATGGAGCTGGAGGCTTGAAAGCCGAGAAATACTGTTTCTAATTTTAAATACCCATATATTATAGTACTGCAATCTTCTCTGCTGTCACCTTCAGCTTTCCTTCAAAATCCTCTTCATCCTGTTTCTCCATCTTTGTTTCTCTCTACCTTGTTTTTTTTCTCTCCATTTAGTCTGAACAGTTCAACCTTAAAGCACTAATCTCATCCTCCACGTATCACCCCCTAGTTTTAGTAAGCTTTACCCCTAGGTTTATATGGGGGGCTATATGGAAGAATTTATTAAACAAAGATCAGTGTTTTCATTGGAATAACCAACTAACAAAGAGGCTAATTTATTAACATTATCATTTTAGTTGTTTTAGAAGTTCTTGAAACCACAAATACATTTTCTGTAAAATCACAAATGCCATGTAATTTATTCAAAGATCCAAATATAAAATGCACAGAAGAAAAAAAAACTGATGAATGCGCTAAAAAATATGAAACATCTCTAAAACCTCTACAAATTCCCGTTTTTTTGCCAAGTACTATTGAAAAAAAAATCCAAAAACCTCCAATAGAATGTCCAACAGGATCAGAACAGTGACTTCTTTGGTGCCTCAACTGTTCTTACTTCAAGATGTTTTGGATTAGAATTTTATGGGGTTTTATGTGGTTTTAAATCTTGAATTTTTAGAGTTTTAGAGAAATTTTTAAAAACACAATTTTTTAGAGAAAAAAGAATTTGTGAAAAGAAATCAGAATGTTAGTAAAGAGGCCCAAACTAATCCAAACTCACTGCCAATTAACCGGCCATCTCATTTGATCTAATGGGGACAATGGAGGTAAAGTAAGCATGTAAAGTTTGCTATAGGTCTAATCACCTATCATGGAGGGTCCCAATCTTGTTACCCTGTGAGCAAGGTTCAGACATAAAAAAAAATTGGGGAGCAATGCAAGCATGACAAATGTTCCTGGGTGGTTAAAATAAGGGCTGTGATTTGCAATTTGGCAGCCCCTATATGGACTGGCAGCCTACAGGACTAAAACCAAACCAAAGCTTGCCTTTGAGCCAGGAATTCAAAAATAAGCACCTGCTTTTAGGCCACTGGGAGCAACATGCAAGGGGTTGGTGAGTAACATGTTGCTTATGAGCCACTGGTTGGGGATCCTATAACATCCAATTAGCAAGTAGAGTTTAATGGTCATCTTTTCACTGTAGGCTACTTTGCCAGAGCAGACTTTGCACCTTTTATTACATACCTCTAAATGAGACAACTCACATCAAAGTCACATAAGTATTAGATATAGAAGCACATATACTTGACATTACTTAAGACAGTTTGTTCAGCACTGCTCCCATCCTTAGTCCAGATACTGATTATTAGTCCTAAATATGCAGAGAGTTAAGCATTAAGCAACCCCCTACCTTCTTCCTTCCATATGGTGCATGAGACAACATGGCATGAGAATTAATGGAGCAACCCAGTGATCCCCAACTAGTGGCTCATGAGAAACATGTTGCTCACCAATAGCCAATGGATGTTGCTCTTGGTGGCCTCAAAGCAGGTGCTTATTTTTGAATTCCAGGCTTGGAGGCAACTTTTGTTGCATAAAAACCAGATGTCCTGCCAAACAGAGTCTCCTGTAGGCTGCCAGTCCATATATGGTCTACAAAATAGCCAATCACAGCCATTATTTGGTATCCCCAGGAACATTTTTCATACTTGTGTTGCTCCCCAACTCATTTTACATTTGAATGTTGCTCATGGAAAAAAAAAGGTTGGGCATCCCCAGTGCAACCTTTGCACTCAACTCAGCTCATCAACTTAATGCAAAACGATGAAGAGAACCAATGCTAGGCTCCCTGTCCTCGGCTCTTGCTTCCACCTTTAACACCTTTCACCTCGGGAGGAGCCCTCGGCTAATCGGATGCCGCCAGGTCTTAATAAGAGGGGAGCTAAACGAGGGTTCTGGAGGAGCAGAGGGGCACGAACGTAAAGCAAAGTCTTTTGGCCAGAAGATCACAGTTTAGGATCAGACGTGAGCGTGGTCAAACAGGCCGGGTCGGTGCGGGCAGAATTCAAGCGAAGTCAGGCAGGCAAGGGTCAAAACCGGAGAATCAATCAGAATGGTCAGACAGGCACGAGTCAGATAACAGATTTCACAATAGTCGGATAACAGGGGGCCAGAAGTTAGAGTAGTCAGACAGGCAGGGGTCAAAACAGGAATTAGATAATCAGAATAGTTTTACACAAATTCCCTTTAAATAGGTTTGAATTTGACGTCATCACACCAGCGCCAAATGCGCCTATAAAAGGAGGAAGTGCGCCCTACAGAACCGGCACATTAGACAAAGAGGCGGGCGTCCCCGCCGACCCCCACGAACCCCTAGACCACCAGGGTGAGTTGTTACAGTTATTTTTCCTCTGTGATGACAAATACCCCACCTGCCCCAGGATATAAACCGGACAGCACTATGGCTTATGTATGAAACCTGTCCAGCACATAATATTCTGTATATGGCGGCACTTGGCCACTGATGCAGTGTAGGATCACATTTCTCTTTGCCCTTGGCATCAAAGACATACATAAACCTGATCCATCATAATCATTCTATTGTCAGCATTTGATTAGGTGAGTATATAACTTGCATAGTTTTTATTATAGGCAGGTCCATTGTGCACCTCAGCAACAATCAGCAGTACAATATGGAGATATTGATTGAGATATCAATGGGGAATATTACATGTAGCAGTGGAGCAAGGTTTCTTTTTAATGCATATTTGCATTACTGATGCCATATTGCCTATCCTGGAAAAGAAAAAAGGAATAAAACAGCACCCCAGTGGATTGCACATATTTGAATATGTTTTCCTTATACTTTGCCTGTCATTTAAATGAATAAAAATTGTAAGTTACAAAAAAAAACAGCACCCCCAGTGATCATATTGATAAGAAAAATGCTTTAACCTGGCTTGAATTCTCTCTGGCAGATAAGATGCCCTTGATTTACTCAACAAGAAAAACCATGCAAATTTGTTTTGCAAATTGATCATTGGGAGTAACGAATCCTTGTTAATTCTCAAATCTGAAATCCGACTTATTAAACTCTGTATAATTGTGCTCTCCCTTCTTACAGGCCGCTATAAATAATTTTCTGCCTGACAAACAGGCTGCGAGAGAAATCTTTCTTGCGCGGTTTTAATAGTCTCAAACAGCCCAGTAATTGGCCTCTTTCTGATCATGATTAAATATGAAAATGGGCAATTTCTTCTTGCTTTGAAAACTAATAGGATTAAATTTGCTGCTGTTTCGCTGGTAGGAAAGAGTAAGGGGGTCACGGCGGCTGGGTTTGTGGTGGGGTCTGATGAAAGTCTGTGCTGGGATCATGTTTAGCGGCTTTAGCAGCAGGGATTTGGGAGTGAGCTACTGATCTGCAAATTGACTCTCCATATGGATTAAAATAGCTTTATCTTATTATAAATGGATCCTGGTTTCCTACATAAACCTAAAATTATAGCACATTGAAGTGGCATTGACTGCTGCACATTCTTGTCTATATTAAATTATTCATATCATTTTAATATACATTTTAATCCCACAATATTTAATGCACAGTTTTGTTTTTCCTCTAAATGTCACTAATATCCCACTGTTACTATAGGCACGATCTCTCCCTACTATACCTGCTATCCCACAGTCACACTCCCTTCCCAGAGACTATTATCCACTGTTACTATAGGCACCATCTCTCCCTACTATACCTGCTATCCCACAGTTACACTCCCTTCCCAAAGACTATTATCCACTGTTACTATAGACACCATCTCTCCCTACTATACCTGCTATCCCACAGTTACACTCCCTTCCCAAAGACTATTATCCACTGTTACTATAGGCACCATCTCTCCCTACTATACCTGCTATCCCACAGTCACACTCCCTTCCCAGAGACTATTATCCACTGTTACTATAGACACCATCTCTCCCTACTATACCTGCTATCCCACAGTCACACTCCCTTCCCAGAGACTATTATCCACTGTTACTATAGGCACCATCTCTCCCTACTATACCTGCTATCCCACAGTCACACTCCCTTCCCAGAGACTATTATCCCACTGTTACTATAGGCACCATCTCTCCCTACTATACCTGCTATCCCACAGTCACACTCCCTTCCCAGAGACTATTATCCACTGTTACTATAGGCACCATCTCTCCCTACTATACCTGCTATCCCACAGTCACACTCCCTTCCCAGAGACTATTATCCACTGTTACTATAGACACCATCTCTCCCTACTATACCTGCTATCCCACAGTCACACTCCCTTCCCAGAGACTATTATCCACTGTTACTATAGGCACCATCTCTCCCTACTATACCTGCTATCCCACAGTCACACTCTCTTCCCAGAGACTATTATCCCACTGTTACTATAGGCACCATCTCTCCCTACTATACCTGCTATCCCACAGTCACACTCCCTTCCCAGAGACTATTCTCACTGTTACTATAGGCATCATCTCTCCCTACTATACCTGCTATCCCACAGTCACACTCCCTTCCCAGAGACTATTATCCCACTGTTACTATAGGCACCATCTCTCCCTACTATACCTGCTATCCCAAAGTCACACTCCCTTCCCAGAGACTATTATCCACTGTTACTATAGACACATCTCTTCCTACTATACCTGCTATCCCACAGTCACACTCCCTTCCCAGAGACTATTATCCACTGTTACTATAGGCATCATCTCTCCCTACTATACCTGCTATCCCACAGCCACTGGGAGGAAGTAGGGGATGAGCTTGTGCAGTTTCACCGATTTTAAGAACTGATAGTAAACTTGATTATATGGTATTATAAAGGGCCCTTTTCTGTAAAAAAAAAATTGCTGTAAACAAAATACAGGCACAGACCTGCTTGAAGTTACTCTGTGTGTGAGAAAAGTGTATTACTTTTACCATTAAAATGCATTCTCACATTTGTTTGTAAGAAACAATTATGATTCTCAGATTTTGTCATAAAATTGTACTCGAATTAGAAATAATATTTTTCCAGGTTGGGAGTAAAACAATATTTCGCACCCAGTTTTTCCTAAATATTTTTTTAGGAAGACTCAGGTCCCCACTCCCTGAAATTGGCAGGTTCATAAACACTGCTACATATTGAGTGTTAGAACATTGAGTTAAAGAGTTCTGTGGCCAGGAAATAGAATAGGAGCAGAACAAAGGTGGCAGTTAGTGTATCTGTAGAAGAAACTGGCTCTTGCGTTACTGTTAAATTATTGCTGCAGGATTCCATTTCCTTATAAATTCTTGCTGCATAAATGGACTTTATCCGCAAGTAGAAGATTGGAACACTCAGTGAACAAGCTCAATGGCATTAGCCGTAACGTCATTTCTGGCAGGAATTAAAGCAGACATCCACTCAGGTAGATCATTTTTAATTAGATTGAAATATACTTTGATTCAAGTTGACTCGCACGATCGAAGTGAAAATAAATAACCTAATCATAATTTCAGAACTCAACAGCAACGGCAAAATATTGAAGAGTGTTTTATTTTCCCCCAAAAGGAACACGATGCCAGTTAGGAACCAACTGTCCATTCTAGTTGGCCCATTTTCTTGATGACCTGAAGCTCTCAGGCATATTTCATTTCCAAAGACAACATAGGATAGGGGGATCCTACAGTCGCCTTGCAGTAATAATCCCGACTCATATTGCAAACCTCAGACTCATTTAATAGAAACATGAAACTTAAGGGACAGAGTAATTATTGAGTCCATTACACAATGAAAAAATTTGATTTATGGTTGTCCCATGAATATTTGAATTCCTTTGCAGAATTATACCCCCCTCATCCTCTCACATAAAGGCACTTCTGTGTATTTGTCCCCCTCCAACTCCTTGGATCTAGCAATTAGCCATCAGAAAATGCTTCTCTCCTGACCTTCTTTAATTTCATTAAAATACTGTGTTTCAAATGCTCTACCATATCCCATCATCCCTTCTATCTGTACTGTACACAATGAAGCATTGAAGTCTTTCCTAAACTTGTTGTTCAGACCACAAAGCATCTTAGTGGTCTTAGTTAGTTTTCTGGACAGAATATAATACATTTCTTTGCCTTGGATCAAGCTAGTGGGGAGACCAGCAAGCATTTAGAATGGAGGGCATGGGTCAATCTAGGAGATGCCCGAGTGTAGTCCACCTCCAGCAAAATTCATGGAGAGTCGTGTACAGAGAGGGACACAATTCTTTGCTCTCCATTCTAAATGTAAAACGAGTTGTGACTCTATGTGCAAGAAAATGGAGTTGTTTGCATCTTCTTTTTTTTTTTCACTTTGCATCTTGCCCATTTTTGCATAGGAGGCTCTTTTGTTGGAGCTGAAACATAATGCAGATGTGCATTTCCATGGACATTCTTGGGCCAAAGAATGATGACACTTGCAATTTTTCTTACTGTCTACTAATTTGTATCCTCAATGCAAATTAATAGGCGGTTGTCCATATAAGAGTATAGAAGGGATATACAGCCTGTGGCATTAGAGATGCTCGTGATGGGTTGTTGGGAAATTTATTGTAGTATTACCTGATTTGTGTCAAGATGCAAGGAAAATTGCACCTGTTTTATTGCAGTAGGTACTGCACACTGCCCTTGCGTTTGTAAATTACATTAGACTCATTCCTTGTGTGGGCATCCACAAATTAATGTGACCCCACTACAAAAAAAATCCTTGAAGGAGCCTGGTGATCCCTACCTATCCCGCCCACTTCCTGATGACCCCCCAGCATCTTCTGCCTTCCTGTTCTCAGGCAGGAGAGAGGCTGGGGAGCATAGTATAGAGCAGGGGTCCCCAACCTTTTTTTACCTGTGAGCCACATTGAAATGTAAAGAGTTGGGGAGCAACACAAGCATGAAAGAAGTTCCTGGGGGTGCCAAATAAGTGCTGTGATTGGCTATTGGTAGCCCCTATGAGGACTGGCAGCCTACAAAAGGCTCTATCTGGCTCTATACACAACCAAAACTTGTCTCTAAGCCTTGGATTCAAAAATAAGCGGCTACTTTGAGGTCACTGGGAGCAACATCCAAGGGGTTGGTGGGCAACATGTTGCTCATGAGCCACTTATTGGGGGTCACTGTTATAGAGGAAGCAGACTCTGTGGTCCAGGTCTCCCTGTTTCCTGGGCCCTGCCCCCCCTGGCAACTGCAGGGTCTGCTATCTGTATAGTTACGCCATTCAATGCTGGATTGTTGCATTGATGTGTGTCAGTTATACTAAGTCGGATTCCACTCAGTCCTGATATTGCAGGCTTCCGATGAATACAGTATGTACAAGTCTCACTGTGTCTGATGCCTACAAAGTTTTTGAACTTTTTTTTTTAATCTAAATTGTAACATTTTTCAATAATCCTTTTTGCTGCATATTGCTTTTTATACACCTGGCACCTACAGTAAGTAGACTTTTACGATGGCTCGGAAAGATTAGTGTCATAGAGATCCCGGCACCATCTGTTCTTGCTGATGACTTTTGTAACCCGCGTGTTGTCAACATCTTCTTCATTACCGTCTGCTTTCTCTTGATTTCATTTAATAACTTTTTTTCCACCCAAGAATATTATTTTTCTGCCTTGGTACTGTGCCATTTCATTGTCACTGAACTGTTTGTCTCCCGGTTGATTTTTCATTTGTGTCTTTTTTCTACATGCACATTAAGCATTTGAGTCAATCAAGCATCCCAGTACTGGCAGTGGCAGATTATGAAGGCATCTTACTAGGTTTCTTGTTAGAAAATATGTTCTAAAAGACATACAAACAACCCAAGGTCTTGCTTGGAGAGCAGACCAATTAATCATTTTCATGTCAATGTCAGCTAGAAAATAACTAAATAAACCTATTTGTAGATATTCCAAATTAAAGTCACAATTCTCTCCTATTAGCAAATGATTTCATTTTAAATAAAGTTGAGTAACTTCTAGTTCCTTACTAGGAGTAAGAAGCTGTCCCTGTATCAGGCCTCCTCAGCCAATAGGCCATAGCACAGTACTATATATTTATCAGGCAAGAGAACCTAAGACGTGATATAATTTTCCAGAAGTGATGTACATTTTCCAGTAGTTTCATTCAGTCATCAGAAAGATGCCATATTAACCATAGGTTCATAACAGTTAGTGCCATCCACTGGTAGGATTTACCTAAAGTGTCCAACAGATTGTATTTATGTAGTCAACTCAAAGACAGGAGATGTCTAGCGGTGAAACTACAGAGCGAACAGACCTCATGTCCAAGGAAGGGCCCAGAGGAGGTCTTCTACTTCAGTAGTCACCTTATGGGTGACCTATGACAGAAGCAAAATGATGGGTAATGTGTGATCCCCTGCCCATACAAAATTGCAGAGGGCAGAAGGGACCAGGGCCCAGAAGTTACACTCCTGATGGTATCTTATTTTCCTTTGGTGGGGCTGATGGGTTTATAAAAGTTCAAACTGAATTAATAGGAGGGATATAGGTCTCCAGGCCTCCTTTCAGTAGTGGAAGTCAACATTGTCATTACACACACACCCTTTCCATGAGAAATGGGATGCTTTTTATCCCTTTGTCTAATACTGATTCTGGACTGCAGGTGTGGGGATACCTACATTCTGTAGGTGCAAAGAAGAAAGAAGGTCCTAGGAGTAAAACTCCTCAAGGAAGGTCTTAATTCCAGGGCTCCCTTGCCTCTGTATGTCCACCTGTTACAGGTATACAGGCTCAGCTTTAGAGGAGCATGAATTGACAAAATTCTTTTGTGAATACCATTTGAATGCATTCATATTGTTGCACTCTGAGCAACACTTTGTACTTATATAACATTATCCCAGCAAAACACCACTATGGGGTCTATAGGGGACCATGGGGTTAAGCTTCCTCTACTGCTCAGGATGTCCCTAGTCAATAACCAATGTCCTGTTGGCATTAGGTATTCCCCTTTTGCCCTGGGGTATTATTTGAGTTCCTCGTCCTCTAGAGCAGTGATCCCCAATCAGTAGCTCGTTAGCAACATGTTGCTCACCAACCCTTTGGATGTTTCTCCCAATGGCCTCAAAGCAGGTTCTTCTTTTTCAATTCCAGGCTTAGAGGCAAGTTTTGGTTTCATCAAAACCAGGTGTTCTGCCAAAAAGAGCCTCCTTTAGGCTGCCAGTCCCCATAGGGGCTACCAAACAGCCAATCACAGCCCTTATTTGACATCCACATGGACTTTCTCATGCTTGTGTTGCTCTCCAACTCTTTTTACACTTAAATGTTGCTTACAAGTAAAATAGGTTGGGGGCCCCTGCTCTAGAGTATAAAAAGAGGAAAGTTTAAAGTTCAATCTTTTTCTTCACTCTGCAATAGCAGGAGGTAGTTCTGTCAGAGAGCCTGGGGTGAAGGTAAGCCTCAGGACATAAGTTCAAGTCCCCAGTGACCCAAACCCGCTCCCTGTCTAAAACTTTTGGCATAAGGTACATTGGGGGGTGCAGATGGGGGTTATGGCTGGGGGCATTAAAAGAGTTTGTGGGTGGGGTGTAGGGGCTCTGGGAGTGTGCAGTTTCCTTAGACAGCAGTCTTAGTTGGCCCTGGACCCCCCAGTCCAACTTTGCCCAAGCCCTAAGGTAGACCAACCTTTAGTAAAGTAGGAGTACCTGATAATAAATGGTTAAGAACCACTGGAGTTGGTCTGGGTCTTTTTATTTGTGCTGTTGCCTTTCTTCTCAACATTTCTAGCAAGGGCTCAGCTAAGAGCAAGGGTTTTCCCTTGTTTTTACTGTCCAACAGCTGTGGTGTTGAAGAGATGGCCTTTAACCCTTCCATTCTACCAATTATTGACCTTTTTATTGAACTGTGTAAAATGTATTTTGGGAAAATAGTGTAAAAAGTGGAGTAAAATAAGTCTTGTATTTATACATCAGTGTATTTCATGTCATGCATCCTACTAGTTGTGATCTTCCTAAAGCTGCCTATTTTATTTTATGCAGCTAGAAAGAGTAGCAGTGTAAAATACGACAAAAAAATGGTGATTTATTTCACAGAGCTTGATTAATAGGCCCCTGTATGAACATTTGTTCCAAGAAAAAGTGATTTGTAAAAGAAAATGCAGTGTTTTCCTTAACTAAAATGAGGAAATATTGTATTCTAGGAAGGACTTGGCATTCTGACAATTAAGGCTTTTGCCTTCGGATGAATGTGCTCGGCTTCTCTCTGAATATATACTCATTGCCTTCAATACATTTCATTTGGTGGGTTAAAAAAAAATCTCAGTTCGACAGTTGATTATTTTGATGCGACTCATTTGAATAGATAAGCATAATCATTAGCATCCTGCCGAGAAAAGGGAGAGTTACGGCTTGTTCTGTACTTTCCAAGAGCTGAAAAGGAACAATGATTTTCTCTAAAATATGGGTCAGGATAATACTCCATTCAGCATTCCAGCTTCAATAGGAGACACCTGTAGAGAGATTTACACATTCTTTTCTTTTGTTTGCTTTTCTGGGTCACTCCTTCCAACTTCCTAATTGATTTCTACTAAAATGGTTTCAGTTAATGCAATATTAGAATCCCTTTGCAATCACCCTAAAAATTGCCCCTGAGGTATCAATAAATTAAAATGTGGTCACTCAACATGATTCATGGCATGAGTAGTGATGGGTGAATTTGCGCGATTCGCCAGCGGCGAATAAATTTGCGAAACGGCGCACAAATTCGCTGACTAAAGTTCGCCGGTGTCAAAAAAAAATTGTTTTGTCGTCAAAAACGGGCGTCGGCGTAAAAAAAATGGACGCCAGCGTCAAAATCGAGACGCTGGCGCAGTTTTGTGAATTTTTCGCCGTTTCGCGAATTTCGTGGGAAATTCGTGAATTTTTCAGCGAAGTGAAACAGCCCAAATTCGCCCATCTCTAGACATGAGTCAGTCTGCCTCAGAAACTCTTAGTGTATTGTATACTCCCATTGACTTGGTTTTCCACTTACTGGTAAGAACCTGTATTTTCCACCATGTTAATCAAAGCTCTGTTCCCATAGAAGATTGGGCCAGTGTCAAACAGGGGTTGACACTTCAGGGGCCCCCACCCCAACCAAACAACCCCCTCCATCCCCTCCCCAGGCAGAAGGTCAGGGGACAAGGCTACAGGCGGGTGGAACAGGTTTGGGTCGGGGTGGAGCCCACTTAGTTACTTTCCAGTCCTGCTGTCCCAGTCTGACCCTGGATTGGGCTAACAGTGCCCTGCTGTGTTAGGTGAAGCTATACAGTCAATGTCAGTGTTGATTCCAAAGTGGCATGTGGTCCTAAGTGCCATTTTGTGCAACTTGTGAATGCCAGGTAGTAATATCCACTGCTGGTTATAACCAGTGCTCTACATCACAGATAATCAATGATAACCAACAGTGCAGCCAAACACTGTGAGTCCTCCTGGGACTTACATCTCAGGGGCTTACCTCCCCTGGCCATTCCTAACAGCTCCTCAACTAAGCTTGATAAATTTAGATTTAGATGTTAGGCAGTCTGGTCCATCTCAAAACCAAAGAAAAAGGTGCCACAAATAACTCAAATAATGGATGAACTCGCCAAGTAGAAATAGTGGTCCAGGTGCACCAGACCCTCATCTCAGGGAGAGGAAAACCCATTAGTTATGAAATGAAAGCAGCCTCCTGGCTCTCTAGGAAATCCACAGGGCCACAAAGATATTGGTTAAAATAAATGTATTGAAATAAAATGAAAATATAGACATGTCCAATGGCCCTAGGCATTTTGTGTCCCATAGGCACTTAGGGCATGAAATACGTAGGGCCATTGGAGATGTCTATATTTTTTGTTTCAATACATTTATTTTTAATCACATATTTGTGGCCATGTGGATTTCCTAGAGTGCTGGGAGGGCTGCTTTTGTTTGTACTGTACAGCCAGTCTGGCTTTAAAGGATAAGTAAACCTTTAAAATAAGTGAATGCAAAATTGATGAGGGTGCTATTCTAAGAAATTTTGCAATGTAGATTCATTATTTATTTTGTTTTAATTCCAAGATATTAAGGGATACATGTACTGTTAATATGAATGAATTTTGTTACAACAGCGCCACCTGCTGGTCAGTTTCCCACCAGTCTGACCAGCAAGTAGTCAAGGAAGTTGTCAGGAGAAAGAAAGAGGCTGATGTTCTTCTGCTTAGGAATAAAATGAGAAACCTTTCTCACATCTTTCCTAAGCAGAAGAACATCAGTCTCTTTCTTTCTCCTGACAACTTCCTTGATTACTTGCTGGTCAGACTGGTGTGAAAATGACCAGCAGGTGGCGCTGTTGTAACACAATTCATTCATATTAACAGTACATGTATCCCTTAATATCTTGGAATTAAAACAAAATAAATAATGAATCTACATTGCAAAATTTCTTAGAATAGCCCCCTCATCAATTTTGCATTCACTTATTTTAAAGGTTTACTTATCCTTTAAGACTATAGTACAAATGGAGTCGTGTTCACCATCGCTCACTTTAAAAACCCACTAACATGCTATATAGCTTTTCACAACTCCCCTTTCAAGAGCCTTTTTATCTCCCTCGTTACCTCTAGTAGTCAAACTTTGCACTTACATTACTAATTTACTAATCTAAAACACTACCACCTAAAGGCAAACAGGGGTACTACAATATAATAAAAAATCTCCTGCTGAGCAGAGGTTTCCAAAGCACTATGTTTGCCATAGAGCCTGTGTTGATATTTTTTTGGTGTTTAAATATTTAAATATGTCGGTTTGTGATATTTTTTAGTGTTTTGTTGTGTTTAAATATGACATTGCATCTTTTATTTCTATGTAGAATTTTGGGAAGATGGAACCACAAGTTCTTTTCAGGATAACTTTGGTAGATTCTTTAATTGCAGATGTTTTTCAGAGAATTAAATAACACAACAAACAGCCAGTATTTTATTTTAGTCCAAAAGCATGGGGTAGGCCCATATATTGCCCCACATACAAAGAGGGAGATTTCATATCCTTAATATTAGTGGCATTTGTGCCTATTACAGTTTGCATTCCCAACCCATTTTCTTATCTAAGATGAATTTGTGTGAGGCAACAGCACCACCACAAAACCTGACAGAAAAGCCAGTGCTTGAGTCTCATTATTCTAGAAATACAGCTCTGAGCAGGAATAATGTTTCAGTTGGTAATCTGTGATAAAGTGAGTCCCATTGTTATGCATGGCACAGAAACAACCCTTTCAATAATAGTTTTTGCTTTTAACGAAGACAAAAAGCACAAGTTTCCTTTATTCAGCTGAGTCCAAAATTAGCATAAAAAGCAAGAAATTATAATTTTACTGATTTTAAACTCAACGGTAATAGATATGTGCCTGAATCTGTAAAAAGGCAACTGTACTCCTATGTATTCCTGCTGATTTGTGCTTGATACTGGGAAAAACCTATTCTGATATAAGGTTTATGGTATACATGTCTCGTACATACTATGAGCAAAATTAGGGACTGTTCCTGCTGAATTGTGCTTAGTACAGGGAATACCTATGCTGCCATAGTTTTTTGGGATCTCTCTGTACAGACTATGAGCAAACTTAGGGACTGTTCCTGCTGAATTGTGCTTAGTACAGGGAATACCTATGCTGCCATAGTTTTTTGGGATCTCTCTGTACAGACTATGAGCAAACTTAGGGACTGTTCCTGCTGAATTGTGCTTAGTACAGGGAATACCTATGCTGCCATAGTTTTTTGGGATCTCTCTGTACAGACTATGAGCACACATAGGGGATGTTCCTGCTGAATTGTGTTTAGTTGTCATACATAATAATTTAAAAAAAGTTAAGCAATCTACCATAATTACAGTTTCTGCACAGGCTATGATGACACATAGGAGGTAGTTCCTGCAGGGAAATAGTATCAATACTGGAACCATTTTATAGTTTCTCTCTGTGATAGCCCATTATATTCAGAGCTTCATTTATGGCTCCTCTTGGCCATCCCACTATTTATCTCAAGTCACCCCCTAAGCTGCTACATACCCTTCTGGCTTTTTTGTTAGAGAACTGTAACACAGTATGAGGTCTGTGGATTGTCATAAGGAAATTTGCAGCCAGTCAACCTGCCAGACTATAGCTTAAATGGAAACTAAATTTCACCATACTTTATCCATACTTAAAGAGAAACTAAAGTCCCCCATATTTGATCCATATTTATCATAAAGACAAAATAAAGTCCCCAAAACTTGATCCATACTCATCATAAAGAGAAACTAAAGTCCACCATACTTGATCCATACTTTTATCATAAAGAGAAACTAAAGTCCCCAATACTTGATCCATATTTATCATAAAGAGAAACTAAAGTCCCCCATACTTGATCCATACTCTTATCATAAAGAGAAACTAAAGTCCCCCATACTTGATCCATACTCTTATCATAAAGAGGAACTAAAGTCCCCCATACTTGATCAATACTCTTATCATTAAGAGACACTAAATTTCCCCATACTTGATCCATACTCTTATCATAAAGAGAAACTAAAGTCCCCCATACTTGATCAATACTCTTATCATAAAGAGAAACTAAAGTCCCCCATACTTGATCCATACTCTTATCATAAAGAGAAACTAAAGTCCCCCATAATTGATCCATACTCTTATCATAAAGAGAAACTAAAGTCCCCAATACTTGATCCATATTTATCATAAAGAGAAACTAAAGTCCCCATACTTGATCCATACTCTTATTATAAAGAGAAACTAAAGTCCCCCGTACTTGATCCATACTCTTATCATAAAGAGAAACTAAAGTTCCCCATACTTGATCCATACTCTTATCATAAAGAGAAACTAAAGTCCCCCGTACTTGATCCATACTCTTATCATAAAGAGAAACTAAAGTCCCCATACTTGATCCATACTCTTATTATAAAGAGAAACTAAAGTTCCCCATACTTGATCCATACTCTTATCATAAAGATCAACTAAAGTTCCCCATACTTGATCCATACTCTTATCATAAATAGAAACTAAAGTCCCCAATACTTGATCCATATTTATCATAAAGAGAAACTAAAGTCCTCATACTTGATCCATACTCTTATTATAAAGAGAAACTAAAGTCCGCATACTTGATCCATACTCTTATTATAAAGAGAAACTAAAGTTCCCCATACTTGATCCATACCAATCATAAAGAGAAACTTAAGTCCCTAATACTTGATCCATATTTATCATAAAGAGAAACTAAAGTCCCCCATACTTGATCCATACTCTTATCATAAAGAGAAACTAAAGTCCCCCGTACTTGATCCATACTCATCATATGGAGAAACTAAAGTCCCTCATACTTGATCCATACTCATCATAAGGAGAAACTAAAGGAGGATCTTTGGGAGACTTTCCCTTTAATCTATGCACTAAGTGAGTTGCTATGATAAGCTATGAGGAAGCAATATGGCAAATAATGATACATTCAATTAAACACAAAAGTAAAATATAAAAATTAAATGAAAGCACAGGGAACAAATAGATTACTTGCTATCAAAATAAAAGTTCCTTTGGCTGAACTATTCTGTTCCCAAGACAAAATAAAGAAAAGAACTTTGGCTTATTACAAGAGACTGTCCTGACTTTTTAATGTCAAGGATTACATCTGTCAGAGGGCCACGCTGAGCAGATACTTTAATAAGCATATTGTTATGTGCCTGCATTCCTATCCATCAATGGCTGAGAAGTGAGTGGGTTTTTTGCAGATAGGCTCTAATCAGCCGAATGTCCCCAGATCTGTCAGGGCTCCAAAGAAATTGACTTTAGACATTCAATGACAAACGCTAACATCCTGGAAACCTCAAGCTTCGCCTTGTAACCAGATGGATGACATCAATCAGCCTTTCAGGCACGGGGAATATTAATGGATTAGACTAGATATCTGCACCACACATACCTCCAGATTTGATGGCCACAGAAACATCTTTATACAAAGGATATATATTTGCCCTATCTCATCGTGACAATTTCAAATGAAATTAATGTCTTTCAGCATTCTCGTTTATTTAGCCCCCTCTCTTCATTTTTTTGCTGTCATGGGCAAGATAAATGCCAGTTTTCACTCAATGTTATCTCCTGCTATCACTTTCACTCGCAGATAAAGTCATATTTGACAATATAAATTGCCCGGGGCAGCGTACTTAATCTTTCCTCTTTCTCCATGACAATCATTTTTCTGAAACAAGAGTCCAAATAAACCACAGGTTCTATCTTTTGTTATCCATCCGGTGCCTTCTTTTTGAAGCCTGTTGAATTTATTTGCAAAACAGAGCCAAAGAAAATTGAAACAACTGAACCATTTTGAAAATTTCATGTATTGAGTGGCTGCCTCTGACCAAACAAATCAAAAACGCAGGCAACCCAATTTATCAATTTTCAAATTCAAGGCTTTTTTTGTAATGTTTTAAAAACAAGCCAAGTTATTTGAAATAAACTTGGAAATGGAAAGATCATTTTTCTGAAACAAGCGTCCAAATAAACCACAGGTTCTATCTTTTGTTATCCATCCGGTGCCTTTTCTTTCTTTTTGAAGCCTGTTGAATTTATTTGCAAAACAGAGCCAAAGAAAATTGAAACAACTGAACCATTTTGAAAATTTCATGTATTGAGTGGCTGCCTCTGACCAAACAAATCAAAAACGCAGGCAACCCAATTTATCAATTTTCAAATTCAAGGCTTTTTTTGTAATGTTTTAAAAACAAGCCAAGTTATTTGAAATAAACTTGGAAATGGAAAGATCATTTTTATTAATTCACTTTAAAAAAAATGTAACTGCAACAAAAATGGTATTGTTCCACAAATTTTTGTACAAACTTTTTTTTTGCTATGAAAAAAAATCAGTGGCGCTTTTAAGGTGGCCATAGAAGCACAGATAATATCATACAAAACAAATTTTCATACGATATTAGGTGAGTGTCTGGTGGAAAAACAGCTGACCGATATCTGCAGAAGACTTGGATATCAGTTGACTCCTCAATCGGGCTAGACAGAAAGTTTTGATTGGGTGCATTTGAAGGCACGCAACCATCGGCCATTGTTAGTGCTGACTCATCAGATACAGGTAGAATTCTATTGTTTCTATTGTATATCTGACCATTCAGCTCTACACGTGTGTATTGAAATGAATGATCTTTCTTGGAAAGATCTTTTCCAAGAAAGATTGTAATTGTTACATCTATGGCCACCTTTAGAAAAGTCACCTGGACTAATTGAATTTAACATTAATTTGTTTGAAATTAGAACAGCCCAACCCAACCTGCATTTTTTGGAAGTGCCCATTATTTTTTCAAATGACCCAAAAGTGTTAAGATATTGTATACAACAATTTGTTTTCTACAATTTATTGATGCTTATCACATTCCTATGGTTTCAAGTGCTATTATTTACCCCTTTGCACCCTATGCTATATAAGTCTCTAGTTATGGAATGTTAGTTAGAAATGTGCACATTTCTTAGATTTTTTCTTATAATGAAACTTTGGTTTCGATAGAAATGTTATTTACAATTTATTACTACTATAACCACTTTTTTTTCTTACATCCTCCACTTATAAAAAAAAATCAACACCCTCTTCTTCAAAACATTAATGGCTTCTATTTTCCACAAATCTGGTCAATTTTCATTTTTTTCCTATGGAAATATGAAGATATTTATTATCAAAACGAGACTGTAAACCCTCCAGACTTTCCTAAATGTTGATTAATTTGCAGGAATTCTACAACATTTAAGGTTTCTGATACATTATCCAGTCCAGCGTCAACATATATTTTATTTCCTTTCCAGCTTCTGTGAAGTCTTTTTGAAACTGTATATAAAAAGCAATTCTGATTTGAGTCGAAGCTATGAAAGAACGTACAAATAGGAAGCATCCTTGCTTTAACACTTTATGACTTGGGCCTATAAATCTCAACAAAAAACCTTGCTCCTGATTAACTGGGCATTGTCAGACTAAGTTTGTATTGCTGCCCGTAATCTTTCTTCCCGTGTGCATTCTGTATAGAGCCCAAGTCTGAAACATTTTAATCTTATAATGTGATGCTGGAGTCAAAGCTGGATTCTAGATTTATATTATGCCAACGTCATTGTTTAAAAAACCCAGGGTGTGATAGCCTCAGTTTTGGGAGTCACTGCTTTAGACCTATGTTTTTTAAAGGGATACTGTCATGGGGAAAAAAAAATGAATCAGTTTAAAGTGCTGATCCAGCAGAATTCTGCACTGAAATCCATTTCTCAAAAGAGCAAACAGATTTTTTTATATTCAATTTTGAAATCTGACATGGGGCTAGACATATTGTCAATTTCCCAGCTGCCCCAAGTCATGTGACTTGTGCTCTGATAAACTTCAATCACTCTTTACTGCTGTACTGCAAGTTGGAGTGATATCACCCCCTCCCTTCCCCCCCCCAGCAGCCAAACAAAAGAACAATGGGAAGGTAACCAGATAGCAGCTCCTTAACACAAGATAACAGCTGCCTGGTAGATCTAAGAACAACACTCAATAGTAAAATCCAGGTCCCACTGAGACACATTCAGTTACATTGAGAAGGAGAAACAACAGCCTGCCAGAAAGCATTTCTCTCCTAAAGTGCAGGCACAAGTCACATGACCAGGGGCAGCTGGGAAATTGACAAAATGTCTAGCCCCATGTCAGATTTCAAAATTGAATATAAAAAAATCTGTTTGCTCTTTTGAGAAATGGATTTCAGTGCAGAATTCTGCTGGAGTAACACTATTAACTGATTCATTTTGAAAAAAACATGTTTTCCGATGACAGGATCCCTTTAACTTTGAGTTTAGAATCCATTTTAAAGAGGTGGTTCACCTTTAAGTCAACTTTTAGTATGTTATATACAGTAATGACCAATTATAAGCAACTTTTCAACAGGTTTTCTTTAGTTTATAGTTTTTCTAGTATTTGCTTATTTCTTCTGATACTTTCCAGCTTTCAAAGATTCCTAACCATTCCAATGCTGATAGATAGTTCTCCCAGTTCTTTCGTGCCCTGCTTCCCGCTATTCTATGGCTTATTGGGCCCAGAAGCAATGGAAAAAATCAAGAGGTACCTGTGAGGTACTAAATAAACAGTTCAGAACAGTATATCTTATTACTACTTTATTACAAGATGACTATTCATATTGGTGCAAATTGTATTTCAGATTAAAGAGGCTCTTTAAGGGCAAAACATGTTTATGAACACTGTGGGGCACTTAGACCTTGAATTATTTTTGACCAATTTATTTTAGGAGAGGAAAATTCCTATTTCAGCTTCTTCCCCTTCCCTCAAGATAGTTAATGCATTAGCAAAACAGGTCCTTGGGTTTCAGTGTCTGAGAAATAATTTTGTTGAATGGTTTTGTGGTTTTATTATAAAACAGTGCAGTATATTCGTGATTTTACTGCTTTTTTCACTGCTCGCTAACCACTAATTGAAATAATTTTCCAGTATCGTGCGTCTGTCATTGTTTAAAATATAGTGGTAGTGGTGTATATTAGCCAGAGATGAATGCTGCTTCTCCTCATTTAATATTTTAAAACAATAAGTTCTCGTAAAATTAAAAACCCAGATGAATAATTAGGTTCTTAGTTTGTTCTATGACATCATTTGTTCCTATAGTTTTTTTTCAAAGTGATCATTTCAGTTTGTTTGCCTTTTTTTGATGACTTTCTTCTTTTATTTGTATTTAAATGTTATACAGGTATGGGATCCGTTATCTGGAAATCCATTATCCAGAAAGCTCTGAATTACGGAAAGGCAGTATCCCATAGACTTCATTTTTTCCAAATAATACACATTAAAAAAGATAATTTCCTTTTTCTCTATAATAATAAAACAGTAGCTTGTACTTGATCCCAACTAAGATATAATTAATCCTTATTGGAAGCAAAACCAGCCTATTGGGTTTATTTAATGTTTATATGATTTTTTTTAGAAGACTTACGGTATGAAGATCCAAATTATGGAAAGATTTGTTATCCAGAAAACCCCAGGTCCTGAACATTCTTGATAACACAAGCAACGTAGGGGGTTCATCACAGTGAGGACAGTGAGGTTGGGGAATGCACTGCCGGGTGATGATTCAGTTAATGACTATAAGAGGGACTTGGATGATTTCTTGGACAGACATAATACAAAGGCTATTGTGATACTAAACTCTATAGTTAGTATAGATATGGGGATATATCATTTATGTGACAGTAGGGAGGGGTGTGTGTATGGGGGCTGGGTTTTCATTTGGAGGGGTTGAACTTGATGGACTTTGTCTTTTTTCAACCCGATTTAACTATATGTAATACATCCAATACCTGTACTTTTAAGAGTGTTGGGTGGCTAAAAAGCAAGACTTGCCCTTAGCAACGATTGTAAGCTAGCCTATCATGGCATGAGGCATAATGTAACCAGATGTGAAAGGATAAAATGCATGTAAGTAAAAGGATGTAAGTAGAATGTAATAAAGATAATGAAAGGGAGGTTTTGAGTTAGCAGGTGATATTGGATATGATAGTTGGATATGATGGATATGAGGGTGGATGTTGGATTTGAGAAAGGAATCAAAGAAAGCGAATAATTAGCATTGATTGTTTTTTTTAATCATACCTTTCTGTAAGAAGTCTAGTACTGAAAGAGAGTTTTTAGATCTTGTGCAGTAAGCTTTATAGTAGCAGGTTGTACTCACCATTTGTACAACACAACTTCCTTTTCCACAAGTAGGCTCTACCTTAATCCACTTTCACTACTTCCTGTTTCACATGTAGGCTGTAGCCTAATCAACTTCTAATTCATCCTGTTCCACACGTAGGCTCTACCCTAATCCACTTCTACTTCTTTTTGTTCCACACGTAGGCTCTAGCCTAATCCACTTCTATTTCTTCCTGTTCCACATGTAGGTTCTACCCTAATCCAGTGTTCCAGGTGTAGGTTCTACACATCAACTGCTGCTTCTTCCTATTCTGCAAATAAACTCTACGCAAATCCACTTCTACTTCTTCCTGTTCTGTATATGGGGTCCACTTCTACACCCTACTCCACTTCTCCTTCTTATTGTTCCAGGCGTCAGCTCTGAGCCTTCCTGTTTCACACATAGGGGCAAATTCACTAAGATCCGAAGTTGCGCCAGCGACTGCTTCGCCGCACTTCGCAAGGCGTAATTTCGCCAGCGCTACGCAAGTTCACTAAAATGCGAAGTTGTGCTCAGGGAGGCGAACGGAAGCGAAGTTGCGCTAGCGTTAATTCATCAAGGAAAGCGAAGTTACGCTAGCGATGCCTAATTTGCATATGGCGCCAAGTTAAAGTACAATGGACGGATATGTAGCAGCAAATACATTACATTACACAAGCCTGGGAAAGCTTCATAAAATAAAGTTGTTATTTTGCCCTATACATGTGCCCACTGTATAGTTTAGGTGCCATATGTTAGGAAATGTAGTGGGGAAAGAGGGTACCCCCAAAAGAAATTTTTTCAGCCTATCACACTTAAAAAAAGAAAAGACCCCAGACTTAGAAAAAAAAATCAACTTTTTTTGAAGCAATACCTATCTACTCTATTGCACTTCGCCTTGTCTGGCGCAAGAGGTTACGTTCAGTGAAATGCGCAAGTTAGTGAATTAGCGTAGTTACGTCCCTTCTCCATAGCGCAACTTCGCCTGGGTGCGAAGTAGCGCTGGAGTAGGTCCACTTCGCTATCGAATTTACTCCAGCGCCTGTTAGTAAATCGGCGAAGTAACGAAATGACGTCATGCTGGAGAATTTGCCCTAGCGAAAGACGCTCGCTCTTTAGTGAATTTGCCCCATAGGCTCTTCCCTAATCCATTTTCTAGTACTTCATGTTCCTCACTCTACTGTCATGTTTGGGTAGCATTCCTTACATTACACATTCTCCCTATTCTTCTCCATTCCAGTCAATTTCACAACTTCACATGACTCTTTATATGATTCTTTCACTCCTTACCTTAATACAGTCCATTCTGCAATACTGTATTTTTACTCTTCACTTCTTCAGTTTTTCTCCCTTTCCCTTTTGTGCCACTTGGTTTTGCTCTGCTCAACATCTGGGGTAATTAAGCAATAGTAATTAGGACCCTGAACAGAAGTAGAAGAGCACTCCCTAGAGAATACTTCCTTGTGGTCTCTTTGTGTGTTGCATTTCATGCCAGATAAAAAAAAAATCCAGCAAAAGTGCAGAATGCTGAAGACAATAGTAATTTTTCCTGAAATAGCCTCTATAAATGTGACTCTGGAATGGTGTATATTAAAGAGAAACCAATAGCAGCAGAAAAAAACACAGAATAAAATCACTTTACAATTGTCTTTTTCAGCCATTATTTCATCCCTCTAGATTTTATTTAAGTGCCTGATGAATTTTAATGAGCTGATGGCTCCGTGCTAATCATTTTTTCATTATGTCACCCTAAAGCCAGAATTCACCTTTTTAATTTTGCATTCTTCCCCTTTTTTATGAACGGTCGTTAAATTGATACAAAAGCGATGACTTCATTCCTGATTTGTCACTGAATTATTCCTTCCACTTCTGACCCACACTGAGCTTGGAGAGCTTGAATCAACCGTAATGGAAAAAGGGCGACCAAGATCCTGCCCCAAATGAGTCTAGAGGTTATTAGTAATGGCTTGGGAGAAAGTTATAATGGATATACACAGTATTTGCAGTGTGGGATATTAAAGGGGAACTATCACTTTTATTAAACATCCATGTTTGAATCAACAATGGTTCTTTTTTTTTTCAATAATGTTTTTAATTGCTTTTAAATTTTATGAAGCTTATTTATAAAAAAAAAGATATACATTTATAAAGACAAATTCAGGTAACTGGATTTGTGGGATGGCAACAAAGGACCATACCCAGGGTGGCAGAATTCTAAGGGCGGTGTCATACCCCATTGGCATCTGCACCCCACCTTGCACTACTACTGCAGAATTTTTTATTTACAATTTTGCTGAATAATTTCATGAAAAAAACAGTCTGTTGAGCTGGAAGAAACAGCAGACATGATTATTATGTGCCCCTTGCCTTCGCATTAACCAATGGGATTGTAGCTCACCCCAACCCTTAACCGTCTATCTAAGAAGCTGCCTGGGTGCCATGTTTGGAGGTATCTGGAAAACATGGAAGCCTCTTCTATGAAGAACAGTTGTAGCATAGGGGAAAGGAGTTTCTTAACATGTATACGTTATTGCAGATTTAAATTTAACCTTAAAGCAGTGACTTATTTTGTTCTGGGGTTATTATACACTAGACATCCCTGCAATGTATTTTGGAGTATTGTACATGAAATTTGCCAAGGGAAACAATGAAGGATTTGGTATAGAAAAATGTGTTTAATTAACCTCCCCAAATACCAAAATCACCTTCCGTTCCACTTATGATCATATCAGCAGTTACCAGTGTTGGACTGGCCCACCGGGATACCAGAAAAACTCTTCTTCCTGTTCTACATGTAGGCTCTATTTGGCCAATTTCATGGTCATTCCCTATTTCTTTATGGGAACAAAGAGGCTTAATAATGGAAGAATAGAGCATAGTATGTAGAGAAAAAAAAAAAAACTAGGAGAATTAAGAGGTTGCGTGAGGAGAGGAGGTATAATAGTTTGGAAAGTGGGCCCTCAGCCTAAGGTTTTCTGGTGGACCCCTGGCACCCCAGTCCGACACTGGCATTTACTATTGTATATTAGAAACACTGATCTAGATCATTTTGTTTTATTAGAATATTCATATCTTTCCATAAGCTGCATGGTGCTCCTCTGGTAGAAGAGATGCAGATTTGTAGGCCGCGCACTCCTGGGACACCAACACGAACCGCCCGTCTCCAAATATTTAAAAGGTAAATTCTTTATTTTTAAGACATACAATCAATCAAACAGCAATAGCGTCTGAGGTCTGACGCGTTTCGTGATAATTCACTTCCTCAGAGACCTCACTTCCTGTCACATTACATCGATTTATATCCCCCCCAACACACCTGTGTATTAATTAAAACACTGAAAAAAAGCTGGAAAAGACCATTACTTTGTTCCGCTTAAAAAATCACGTCAGTTACACAAAAAATATTAATATCAAAAAGGCGTGGATGATTCCATAAATTCGTTTTTTGATTGGTATGACATATAAGTATGAACCATATAATTTGTATAATACATCTTAGATAATTACAGAATTTGATTTATGTGACATTTGGTTTACTTTTGCCCTAAATTCATTCTTCAAAATACAATTTAATATAGTATAATTTAACATTTGGAGACTCAAATATATAAAACATTGTAACTATTCAATCTTCACTTATTGAAATAGCGTTCGTGCAACAATGTATGAATAAGTAGTACCCACAGACAGACACAATGTTGCTATATGAAATAAACTTTTAAAAATAACAACTAATGTCAAAGATTGAGTTTAGCCCTTCTGGTTGTCTGGTATGTAAATGAAATATCCACTTGATTTCTGTTTTCAAAACTTTGGCTTGTAAATCACCACCTCTAGGGCCCAAACTCACTCTTTCTATTCCCTGTACTGACATCCATTTTAAATTTCCACCACCACATTCCCTAAAATGTCTTGCCACAGGAGTATTTACCTTTTCTGATTTGATATCATTAATATGCTCACGTATCCTATTTTTTAAATTTCTAATCGTGCAGCCAACATACTGTTTGAAACATTTTAGACAGGTTATTAGATACACTACCGATTTAGTGTTACAATTAATATAACTCTTAATCTGGTACGTTTTCTTTGTAACACTGCAGGTAAAGATCTCTGAAACCTGGACTACTCCACAAGTGACACATCTCTTCGCTCCACATCTGAACATTCCAATATTATCCAGCCATGTATTACGTCTAGTTTCCTTATTAAACATGCTAGGTGCTAATTTCATGCCCAGTGTTGGAGCCCTCCTGGCTACCACCTGAATGCCCGGTTCCAATAATTGTCTGAACACTGGGTCCCCATATAATATCGGGAGATGCCTATTTATTATATGTTTGATCCTATTAAATTGTATACTGTATCTCGTACTTAGGACTATTTTTTTCCTTTTCTCCTTCTTCTCCTCTAAGTCCCTTCTCATTTCTCTTTCTTCCTTTTCTCCAGATAAACCCTCTGCCGGGGCAGTGTTCAGTACTGAATTACATTGACTAGTTCTATCCTTGCGTTTTATTATATCTTTCCTATCTAGTTCAAGTGCCGAAAGGAAGGCCTTCTGTAAGCCCTCAAATTTGTATCCTTTGCAGAGAAACTTATCTCTGAGTATGCAGGACTCCTCTACATACTTTTCCACCGTACTACAGTTCCTGCGCAAGCGTAGGAACTGTCCTCTAGGAACTGCCAAGACTTGCATATCTACAGGAGAAGACTTTCTACTCTTTCCTTGTTTCCTGATTAGGTTGATTTTTACTCTATAGATAATATTACTGCCAAGGTAAATGCAACAATTCGACAGTAATGCAGGGAGTGTGTGAATAAATGGATTGCTTGTTTTATGTAACTATGAAATTCACAACACATTTTTTTTAAGGCCAAGGAATACAGCTGACCTCTGTAGTGTTACATTTCTAAAATGAAAAGTTTTGAAATATATCAGGATAGATTACACAATGTATAAAAAGATAAATTTGGACTTTGGGTTTGTTTATGTACTGTATTTGCCCTGCTACTGTACAGTCTTTCTTGGTGGGTGGCCTACAGTCCTGGGGATTCTGGAAAGACTACTAGACTCCTCATTTCTACCTAGGAGAACGAGTACAGCCACAGGCTTCGTGCTCAGCTGGGTATCTGATTTTTCCAGTTCAAGTTCTCCTTGGAGTTCAGACCAGGTGAAGCCTTCCCCCTTGAATTCATAACAAGGTTATAGATATTTTAAGAAACATTGAACCATTGTTAAAAAGAATATCTAAGTATAATAAATACAATTCAATCCAAAATCTTGCACTAATTGATCATTAGGATAGGCTTTCAGGTATACGGCATATCTAAAAAACCGAATTTTTCCAAAAATCTGTCCTTCAGGTTGAGCTCTCCTGTTGATGTTCATAGCCCCCACAAGGGGAGCAGTCCCCCAGTATTTTAATCCCCACTTTAAAGTCACCCCCACAATTATCCAATTTCAGGACACTATTGAGTGAGGCAGGGTGGAATGATCTGCAACTGAACTCAGCTTGGAAGAAACCCCTGGAGCTGCAAACCCAACAGAGACTCAGCAAGTGACCACTACCGCTGATTTACCTGGGTTCCCAAGGGTGCCCCAATACATGATATAACACTGGCTGATCATATAATTTAAAAGAATGTAGGTAATTAGCATGGACTGTTGGATTGACTGCTTTGCCACAAAGACAGAAAGGTGCATGGAGCTTTATCTATAATGTGTCCACCTGGACTTGGGCCAGACTGGGATTAAACATTGGTGGACAGGGCCCCTCATAAAATGGAGAGAAAAAAACATTGTTGGTCAGGGACCCCAATAAAATGAAAAAAAAAAAAAAGCTATTGGTGGCCAGGGTCAACTATTAAAGTAAAAAAAATGGTGGCCAGGCAAAAAAAAAAAAAGACCATTGGTGTTCAGTGGAAACTTATCTTTAAAAATTGGCAGACAGTCTTCCACCAAGGCAACAGCAACTTCTGCATTTTATGGCAGCTTCCACTTCGGGTCCCAAATCTGCTTCGGGTCCGATTTGGCTTCGACTCGGGTTTGGCTCCCATTCAGCTTTGGCTCGGTTCGGCTCCACTTCCCTGGCCCATAAATGGAGCAGCCCACTGGCCATTTGCCCGAATGGCCCGATGGCCAGTCCCGGCCTGATCTGGAAAGATTTCAAGGTTTATATCACTGTTTTAGATAACCTTTTCCCTTTCTTTCCATTTTGAGAAAAAGCAGCAGTAGGCTTTTTTGGTAGAGGTTTAAGACATCAGCATCCAGCAGAAACCACCACCCATCCACCGTGGCAAAAAGATTATTATATAAACTTTGCTATATTTCATTTCCCTCTGGTCCTCTGCTGACATAAATTACTGTGCAAAAATTTATTTTTTTGTTTTATTATTCCATATTTCTCTCATTCTTAGAAACATACAATAAAAGTGATTCTTTTTTGACAAACAATGGATTCCTAGTCGACCATAGATTTATCCATTTATATGGGATCTTTGCTTTATCCAACAACCATCTTATAACCCCCAATCACTGGTGGGCAGGATTCAATAAGATGAGAAAAATTGTATCTATAGATTGTCCTGTAGAGCCAAATTTAATTCAGTGAGAAAATATGTCTGACTGTGAAATTAATCCCATCCATAGGTTTTTATAAGCTATAAAATAACATTCTCATTGATTTAAATCTGGTCCAATATTCCAGCTGATAGTGACCTTCTGAACCAGATACTACAATAATTAAAAACAATCCGTAATATAAACCAGGGAAAATTTTGGAAATTCTGTCCATACCTGCACCTCCATCGTTCTTCTCTTGGACTTACCTGTCCTCATTTCTCAGATCCACAAAGGGGAGGTGCAGCGGTGGTAAGATCACTAGTGATGAGCACATATGTTTTTATCAGACATGGATTCACAATGAAATTCCGCATTCTGCCATCTGCAAATTTTTTTGCAAAAATTTGCAGCGAAATGAGTTGCAAGGACAAAAAAGTTGATACAAGAACAAATGCCCATTGACTTTAATGTATTTGGACAAAAAGTCACCAAGACAAAAAAAGTCACCACAAGAACAAACGCCCATTGACTTCAATGCATTTGAAGTGAGAAAAAAATTTGCAAGCGTAAAAAATTGTCATGCGTCAAAAAAATGGTTACCTATTGACTTCAATGCATTTTGCATATTTTTGTGAATTTTTGTGAATTTTTCTCTGCTTCTCAAAACAGGACATATTCGCTCAACACTAAAAATCACTAGTGTAGATAGAGAAACACTCTCCTACACTACAGAACTAAACTCCTTTTGACTTGCTACTCCAACACCTTCATATAATGATGTCACAATGTTTACACTGGGCAATTAGCATTGACTAGACAATTAAAACTAGGCAGTGGACTAACATAGAAACCATGAGCCCTGTTCCCTTTGGCTAGTCAGTTGAGTTCGACCATACTTTCCAATAGTGTTTTACTTGTTACTTTTACACCCTCATATAATGATGTCACAATTAGTGACGGGCAAACTCATTCGCCAGGTATGGATTTGCGGCAAATTTTTAAATTTCGCTGGCGGCAAATGTTTTTGCAAAACTGCAGTGAAAATTTGCAGTAGGAGAATTCAAAAAAAATTGACGCTTGTCAAAATTATTGGGACGCCCATTGACTTTAATGCATTTGGACAAAAGAGTCGCGCATGTTTAAATTTTCGATTGTGTCAAAATTGTTGCGCGTCAAAATAATTTTGATGCCCATTGACCAATGCTTTTCGCGAATTTTTCGTTGTTTCAAAAAAATTTTTTGGAATTTCACAAATTTTGTGGCAAAGCAAAATGGGATAGCTTCATCTATCACTAGTCACAATATGTATACTGACAATTATCAATGGCTAGACAGTTAAAACAAAGTAGTAGGCTCATTTCGATTTCAGAGAAGTAGCCACCATGAGCCCTGTTACATCTGACCAGTCAGTGCTGTTGGGCATATGCTTTGTTTTTCTTTAGGCTCTTTAGGCTCTTTAGGGGGTTATGTAATTAAAGGCACTAAGTTTGCCCAGGAGCAATAACCCCTAGCAACCAATCAGCAGGAAGCATTTACTGGTCACCTGTTTAAAAGCAAACATCTCATTGGTTGCTAAGGGTTATTGATCCTGGGCAAACCATTTATAAGCACTGGGCAAATTTGTAGCTGGGCAGTAGCCCATAGCAAGCAATCAGGGATTAGCTTTTTTCACCCACCCGTAGGTTGAACAGTGAAAGCAATCATCTTATTGGTTGCCATGAGATACTGCCCAGGTTCAAATATGCCCAGTTTTTTATAAATAAGCCCCAGTGTCTTCAATTGCAATTTGGGGTTGGGGTCTTACTTGCCACTCTAACACCTTCATATAGTGATGTCACAATATGTAGACTGCAGATAGTATTGACTAGACAATTAAAACAAGGCAATGGCTCAATTTAAGAAGTAACCACCCTGAGCACTTTATCATCTGGTCAGTCAATGCAGGTGGCCTTAACTTTGTGTTTAAAATTAAAATAGTATTTGGATATGTTTTTGTGCAAAATTAAATACTAATAATATATATGTTTAAGGGTGTAAGCATCCATGTAGGTTACAGTAAAAATGGGTCATAACATTGTTTCCTTGCCCTTGGTTTTAAACTTGACTCCAAAAAAGAAGGAACCCATTCGATTTCATAGCATCTCACACGCTCTGTGAAGGTCAACATTTTGCTCTTTTTTTCCCATAATATCATCATCTTCTCCAGCACCAAATAGGTTGATTATGTTAAAATGAATGGTCCAAGCTAACAATTTGTAATCACAGAAAAAGAACGCTGAGGATATTTTCCCTGCTCATACCCTGGCCGAGCGCACGCTTCGGATAGAGATGTAATTTAGCCTGAAATGTCATTCTGTTCTTTCGTTAAAAAATTGAGATGCTCTTTTTCTAAAGCTTTGGAAAGGTTGTTCAAGCAGCGAGCTTCTAAACAATCACACAAGTAATAGAATTGGTTGGCTAAAGGAAATTCCAGGTTAATTAGCATACAAAAAGCAATTCGTACATGGCATGTGTCACGGATGAATGATCACTTTGTTTTTCTCGAGTAGACCGGCTCTGATTACACGTTTTAACTCCCAAGGTGATCATAACTGTGCTGTTCCTGAAATGGGTTTCACAAGCCTCTGTAGTCTTTGCCTGGATGGACCAGCCATTATTTGTTCCATGATCCTCTTTGAATCAATCCCATTGGAAAGGGACCTGAGCACGTTAAGTAGCAACAGTAAAATAGAACTAACTGATCATTTACCCAAAGAGAAGTTTTAACTAATCCCACAGGAAATGATAGAATTTTGCCAGGTAAGATCCGGTAAAGGAATTCTCATGTTACTTTGATGGAATAGGATGAAGATGTTCTTCAAATATGTCATTAAAGCAAATGCAGTTTTATAAATAAACAGATCTTAAAGCAAACTTTGGCTTTTTTACTCCTCTCTACTTTATAAATACTGCCCTGAGTTACCATATACTATTGGGGCAGATTCACTAAAGGGCGAATTGTCGCCAGTGACCACTTCGCACACATCACTCCACTTCGCCAGGCACAAATGCGCTACCACTACGCTAATTCACGAATATGCAAAGTTGCACCTATTACTTCCTGCCTTTTTGATTTTTTGTTTATTTTGTGCCCCTGATGAAGACCCTTAAGGTCAAAACGCGTTGGGCTCATTTTTGATTTTGATTATGTCTTGTGTATTTTCTTTGTTTATTTTTTTTCTTCTTTTTTGCAATAAATTAATTTTGCTTTTCTAATCGGGTGTGCTATCCATTATCTGCAGTAGTTGTATTTTATTATGGAGACCTTATGGGGAGTCACCTATGGATTAGCACCCTGTAATTCAATTTAAAGGGTGTGCGCCTTCTATTTTTGGTACACCTATTACTTCGGCAGTGTGAAGATGCACTAGCATTCGTGTGTGCTTAGTGAAAATTCACTAGTGATCTTTTGCTTAGGTCAATTTGCATATGGCGGGTAATTTAAAGTTGTATGGACGTCTTTATTATAAATGTTGCTGCAAATGCTTGAAGTTACCACTTTTTATTACAAATGTCCAGGGAACCTAAATAAAGACAAGCGAGTTGATATAATGATCTACACATGAGCCCACTGTAAAATGAATATTCAATATGTTAGGAAATGTCTGGAGAAAACTGGTTCCCCAAAAATATTTTGTTAGGACTTTTGCAGGCAATCCTGCTTCAAAAAAGGAAAAGTCGCCAGCGTTTTTGTAACTTTAATGCATTTTCACAGGATATGATGTAAGTGGCAGAAGATTGAGGAAGATCTAGCTACTTTTAAGCACTTCGCCTGGTCTGAGGTGGTGAAGTCAGAAGATAGAGTGCGAAGGAACGCTAGAGACTGTCTCTTTCACAAGAGAATTGGCTCCTGCGCCTGTTAGTGTATTGGTGATGTCCCTGCTGGTGGCAACGATGTCAAATTATCGCTAGCGTTAGCCACTTTGTCCTTTAGTGAATCTACCCCTTGGAATAGATCCCATTGATTCAGCATATTCAGTATCCATTATGCGATTCTCTCAGATGTTTCCAGCACTAGCAAAGATTCATAAAGAGACTGGAGACAATGGGGTACATTTATCAAAGAGTGAAGTTCCGCCACTAGAGTGAAATTCCGCAGATCTCAATTCATTTCTATGGGATTTTGAAAGGCGTATTTATCAATGGGTGAAAGTGAAAGTTCACCCTTTGATAAATACGCCTATAAAAATCCCATAGAAATGAATGGAGAGTGGCGGAATTTCACTCTAGTGGCGGAACTTCACTATTAACTTCACTCTTTGATAAATATACCCCAATGTGCCTCTGAGAACAATGAACTCACATGCAAGACTGGAACAGCAGCCACACTGGCTGATAAGGTGACCGCACAAGCCCCTAAAGAGTTTTACGATAGTCTGCCTTACAAATATGTGTCCCAAAATCAGATATTTCTCAGGCAGGTTCCAATGGAGGCCCTCATTAAAATCTATTGTTTATGCCTGGGTGTCAGGGCCTAACTGCTCTTGTAAGGTTGCAGTCACGACCAAGGATGAAGCTGTACACAGAAACTCCAATTCATGTGATCCGTAGGTTTAAAGAGAGTTTGTAGTGGTCACAGTAAAGGATCAGGAACCGGTAGATCAAGACAAATTAAAAATTTATAACACCAAGGGACTTTTACCAAGCAAGATCTATATTCAGGCATTGAACCCAGGTCTCTGGTGCCCTGTTATTTTGAATTTTTGCACCAATATGTAACACAATGATATCAAGCACAGCCATCTCATGTTGCAGTGCGATAATGTCAAGTGACGCCCATGGGTGCTGCCATCTTGGATTTGAAGCTGAGCGCTCCGCAATAGAGCACTCCTGACACTGGGAACCCAATCATCAGATCATCTCCAATCCCAAATGAGCAGTGCATGCTCAACTTGAGTCAGTAGCTTTTTCACAGAAGCTAGGAAATCAAAGGAATTACTCATACACCTCTTTATATTTCTGTTGGACAATATAACAAAAAAAAGATAATATTGTAATGACTACTCAAGTGTGAAATAACCATCTTCGTAAATGGAGGAAACCAGAGGAGACTCTGTTGGATCAACAAAAGGACACCTGGAGCATTGGACTATGGGATTTCATCTACAGTGCATTCTAACTTGATTTCACTCCCTCCTCTGTCTGAGAAGAGATGAATCATTTTCAAAAACAGATAGCATCGACCTGATTGTTGAGACTCTTTTGAGTGTGGTTGTCCTGGGAAAAGAGTAGTATGCGTCTTTGAATGGTCTTCCTCGTGTATATATAAGATCATTTGTAAATACTTTGTTAGTTAGGCATATTCCACCCTCTTCCATTGTACCTTTCCCTATATCTTTCTTCCTTCCTCCATCTAAGTTAGTTCACTTTTTATTTTATACCTTTTAATTCCTTTGTAAATAAATATCACTTATTTAAATATCAGACTGTCTCATGTCATTAGCCTGGCACCCCAAAATAGAGCAGATTCAACAAAGGTCAACTACAAGGTTCAGGCTGCTCCTGATTGTTGCTCTATGATGCTTCTGGAGCTACCTTCCATTTGCTCATTCTTTACACACCCTAACTAGCTGCTCATTGACCCTAGATTGCCTCCCTTCCCAGAAAAGTTCTCCCTCAAAAATGACCAAACCCAAAAGAACCATACAGTGTAAAAATAACAAGAAAGTGGTGCAGTAGGGACAACCGTGTCGCTCCCTGCAGGAATGCCTTCAGCAGGCGCCACTTCCGCCTCCTCCTGATTTTGTGCTGTTCTTCTATTGGTTCTGACCCTGACTATGTCTTTATTTCCTGATCTTGTATTGCTTTGTCTGACTGATACCGACCCAGCCTGGCCATTGACTATGCTTCCAGTGCACCATTCTACTTCAACACGTTTGTTTCCTTAGCCTTCCCAGAACTTGCTCTTTGAACCTCTAACGTTAAGACCTGGCAGCATCTAGTAGAGGATGGCTCCACCCGAAGCCAAAGGTGGCTGCTATAGACAGAAGAGTGAGCCGTGACCGGGTCCTTACAGTTTGGTTTACCTTATGTTACAACATAAGCAGAACATAAATATAATATAAGATAATACTCATAAATAGTCCATGCGCTCCACCATGTTGAGAAGAGAAGTAGTGATGTACGAATAAATTCGGCTGGCACGAATTCACTGGGAATTTTTGCGTTTTGCGGCCTGAAAATAAATTTGCGAAACTCCCATGAAAATTTGGCAGCAAAAATTTGCCGGCGTCAAAAAATTTTGGATGCATGTCCGGCAAATTGCTTGTGTCAAAATTGTTGCGCGTCAACACTATTGAATTAAATTTTGCAGGGAAATTTGCTAATTTTCCGGCGAAGCGAAATGGGAGAAATTCGCACATCACTAAAGAGAAGTGGTGCATTGTTGCAGCATGTTCTGCTTGGTCCTGAACGCTTGCATTCTTGCCTTGGTCCTGAACTCTTGCATTATTGTCTTGGTCCTGAATTCTTGATAGCTCCTTAGTTCTTGCTTGATTTACAACTCCAGCATAACCATCTATTCCCGCCTTTGAGTTCCTACCTAGTAGGTCCTCAGTGCCTTAAATGAACTTACCCTTTGACTTTGGTCAGGTATTCAGATTGTCTTCTTCAGGTGGGTGTAGGACCAAACTGAGCCCTGTTCTCCCATTGCTACTATTGGAGTTTTGCATTTTTTGGTATATAGAAAAGCCTGACCCTGGACATACATTTTTTAAAATGAGGACTAAGGGCCATGCTCTTGATCTTTTGTCTGGGGTGTCAAACAACCCACCCCCCAGACTTTCTCCCTAGAAAAAAAGTACTACATCACATTAATCTAATTATGTGTCTGTATGTTCTGATATCTCTCTATTCATTAGCAAACTGCCTGGTTCTAGGCATTACTCTCCTGCATATAATTATCTATTGTGGATTTCTTTAGCTATAATTATCCTCCAATTTATCTCACCTGGTAGCATTTACCATTGTTATAGTTTCCCTTGGCATTAAATACATTTTAGTTATATGGGATAATTTGTTTTACATGCACCGTATATTGGCAATTAGCGGCTTATACTGAGGAGTTCCGCTCCGATAGAACGACTTATTTAAATAAGACCCTGATAATCTTAATTTACAGTGCAATAATGTTGTGTTCTGCATCTACCGATTCCTTCATTTTTTATTTGTTTCTCTTTACCCTACAGAAATACTCCTCTTGACCAGAACTTCAGAAACTCACAAGCTAATCATAGTCAGCAACAGGCCTCAACATCTGAATCATTACTACTGAATTTAGATGTACTGTAGGGTTAAACTACAAGAAAAGCATTTTGAGTGAGCAGCCCCTATTCTTTGCATACAAATGAGAAAAGGTCCTCCTCACTCAAAATGCTTTTCTTTTGGATAGACTACTTTTTAAGATATACACTGTTAGGGGGGTATTTACTAAAATCTTACATTTTATTTAAAGGAGTTGTTCACCTTCTAGTGAAAAAAACTTGAATTTTTCCAGCTTTTAACATTCAGATTTTAATAAATAACCCCCAAAATGTTATGAATATTCATATCCACTCATCCAAGGTAACTTGCACCCAAGGACACTTTTGGTCCGAAACATATGATGCTTTAATACATTAACACTGAATTTCATTGAAAGGCTCTCCAGTTTGTAAATGTAGTCAGAACCAGCCTTAACTAGGTCCAATGAATGGCCTCCATAAGCTTCTCCTGTGCTCTCCTTGTTTGAATCTTGGGTTTCACCTTTGCCTTTTTTAGTTTCTACGGTGGCTTCTTCTACAGACCTCTGGACTGTTTATTGTCTTTGCCCAGTGCAAACCAAGACCTCTGCATATATTTGTGGTCCATCATGATACATAAAGGGCTGCTACTGTCCAAAATTCACGGAAGGCCGTAATAGTGTTATTTGTTTTAATAAGGAAATACATAGCATGAACAGTGAGAGCCAAGGCTGGAAGGATACAATTTTACAGTACCATAGGGACTCAATTCATCACATAATCAATAGCTGTTAAGAGCTCTGGGCCTTGAGTTGTTTTTTTTAGGTAAAGCTACATGCTCGCTGGTAATATGTGATCACTACTTTATAGGAATATTGATTTCCTTCAGTTTTATTGTACAATATGAGAGGCCTGGCCTGCTCTTTAATTAATAGACTGTTATTCCCTGAATTAATGTTTTCTTGCAAATCAAATCTGGAGCTTTGTAATAAAAGTCAATTTTGGTTTAAATAATTTTTGTACACCTACTGAATCCTGGTGGAATAGATGTCCGAGTGCCTAATAGGTCTTGGAGTTCAGCTGACTTATTTTACTTTTTGGAATTATACTTCTTTAATATGATGTGGGTCTGATTAACAACCTTGGATGATAAACTAATTTATAGTAGTATCCTTAAAACTAATGGCCAAATGGTTTTGTAAGACGTGCTGGGAGAGTGCGGCAATCTCTTGCCCCCTGGCGGGTCTCTCCCCGTGCAATGGTGCGCCGTACGTCATGACGTCAACAGTAGGCGTCCAATTTTAACTTTTGGTGCCTTAAAAGGCCAGTCTCCATTTCGAAACTTGCTCGTTTATGGACTAAAGGCACCTTCTGTTCGGTTTCCGCAGCAGAAAGCCCGGGTCCCCAAAAGGGCATCGGTGAACACCGGAACCCACAGGGTTCTCCTGTGCGTCCGCAGTTACATCACTCTACAAGGTTCTGGATAACGTGGTAGTTACAGTTAGTTTTCTCCATGGAACCTTCCCATGCTGCTGCTTCCTCTTCCACGGAGACTTACTTCAACATCATGAAGAAACTTCTGGACAGCCATGAGTCTCAACAGGCGCATCTTGCTCAAGCTTTACAGCATATTACTTCTCGTTTGGAGACACTTCAAAATTCTTGGACCACTGTGCATTTTTCACCACCTGCCCCTGTAAAGGTCCCCAAGATTCCTGCTCCAGTTCGTTTTGGGGGTGATCCGGATGCTTGTCGAGGGTTCATTACTCAATGCAAGATCCAGTTTGATTTGGCACCCGATAAATTTACGACGGAGAAATCATAAGTGTCGTATATCATCGCTCTATTACAGGGAAAAGCTCTTGCTTGGGCATCTCCACTGCTGGATAGAGATGATCCTTTAGTTCATGACTCTGCTGCCTTTGTTTCCACTTTCTGTCAAGTTTTTGATGTTCCGGGCCGGAAACTTTATGTTTCCAATCGACTCATGCAGATAAACCAAGGATCCCTTACGGCATCCGAATATTAATTTCCGTACTTTGGCTGCAGAAGTGTCCTGGAATGACGAGGCACTTATTGTGGCTTTCTGGAGGGGGCTTCATGAGGGTCTAAAGGACAAGTTGGTCACTCAGGATCTGCCTACTTATTTCGATGAATTTGTGTTTTTTATTGTCAAGATTGATTCCAGGATGAGAGAGAAGCCTTCATTCAAGTTTCTTGCCCACAAACCGTCGATTTTGCCATATGTCAGGTCTGACTTTCCTCCTCCTCCTCTTGTTTCCACACCACCGGTCCGTGATGAATCCATGCAGATTGGGGCTACCTGCTTAACACCCCAGGAGAGGATCCGTAGGAGAAATGCTTGTCTCTGTCTATATTGTGGCCTAGCTGGACATCTGCTAAGATCCTGTCCTACCAGACCTCAGAATCAGGGAAACGCTCCAGTCTAGGTGTGAGGAGGGAGTCTCCCCTAGGCAAGATTTCTGCACTCCCAGTTCCCTGCAAAAAATCGTATGTTTTTACCTGCTACCCTGTCTACCTTGTCTGGTACGTTTTCTTGCCAAGATTTTCTGGACTCCAGAGCAGCAGGAAATGTCATTGATAACTGCTTTGCCAAGTCCTGTGGTTTGAGTTCCATATCTCTCAAGATTCCTCTTTCCGCTCGGGCTGTGGATGGCAGACCGATTTCTCCTGGAGTTCTTCCTGCCGCTACTGATCCAGTCCTTGTCCGAGTGGGCAGTCTTCATGTTGAGGAGATGTCCTTTTTGCTCATTGATTGTCCCGAGACTCCTATCATATTGGGGTTTTCTTGGCTTCAACTCCATAATCCGTTGATTGACTGGTCTTCTGGAGAACTTACGGCTTGGAATCCATTTTGTCGCTCCAATTGCATTTCTTCTTCTGTTATTCCTCTAGCAGCTTCTTCTTTGGTTGCTGTGTCCACTTCATTGCTGCCTGATGCTTACAAGGATTTCGCAGATGTCTTTAAGAAGACAAATGCTGACGTTTTACCTCCTCATCGTCCTTACGATAGTCCAGTCGATCTGGTTCCTGGCTCTGTTCCTCCTAAGGGAAGAACTTACCCGCTTTTTGTACCTGAGACTCAAGCTATGAAAGAATATATTCAAGAAAATCTTTCCAAAGGGTTCATCAGGAAGTCTACGTCTCAGGCTGGGGCTGATTTCTTTTTCTCCAGAAGAAGGATGGCACGCTTAGACCATGTATCGACTATCGTGCTTTGAACAAGATCACTATAAAGAATAGGTACCCGTTACTGCTGATACCGGAATTATTTGACAGGCTTACGGGAGCTAGAGTCTTCACGAAGCTAGACCTGCGGGGTGCTTACAATCTAATTAGTCAAGGCGATGAATGGAAGATGGCCTTCAACACTATGAGTATTTGGTCATGCCGTTCGGCCTGTGCAACCACCCCCGCTGTCTTTCAAGACTTCATTAATGATGTTCTTCGTGATTTTTTGCAGACTTGTGTTATTGTTTATTTGGATGATATTTTGGTGTACTCTTCTTATATTTCTGATCACCTGTTCCAAGTCAAGCAAGTTCTTCACAAGTTAAGAGAGAATTGTGAATGCCACAAGTCTTCAATTTCCTTTTTGGTATACTTGATTTCTTCCTCAGGGTTTGAGCTGGATCCTGTTAAAGTTTCCGCTGTTCTTGATTGGCCAGTTCCTACAACTTTGAAAGCCATTCAACGGTTCATTTCAACGGTTAATTTTTATCCAAAGTTCATCAAGAATTTTTCCTAGACTGTAGCACCTATTACGGCTCTTCCTAAGAAACCTTGCAAGATTTCCTGAAATACTCAGGCACAGGAGGCCTTTTTGTCCCTCAAGAGATCGTTTAATACTGCTCCGATCCTCCTTCATCCTTATCCTGCACAGCCCTTTATTCTTGAAATGGATGCTTCAGAGGTGGGAGTTGGGGCATCTTGTCTCAGCGTGCAGAGTTCCAAGGGACCCTTCAGCTGTGTGCTTATTTCTCTCACAAACTGTCTCCGGCTGAGAGGAACTATGACGTGGGTAATCGTGAACTTTTGGCTGTTAAGCTTGCATTGTAGGAATGGCTTCATCTGCTTGAGGGAATGGAACAGCCGTTAACAGATCACAAGAATCTGGAATATATTTCTTCGGCTAAAAGGCTCAATCCTCGTCAAGCTCGTTGGGCCTTGTTCTTCTCCAGGTTCAATTTCTTCATTTCCTATCGCCCTGGTTCAAAGAACGTGAAGGCAGATGCTTTGTCCAGGTGTTTTGTTTCATGATCATGGAAGTCTTTTGGTGCCTTTGCTAGATGTTGAATACAATGACGGGTTCTATCTGAACTAGGGCAATTGGGCTACTTTTCTACATTTGGCTACCCCCCCTCCCCGAACACCTACAGTAGTTAGAAGTAACAATGCTGTTCTAGGGTGTGAAGGAGAATCCCAAAAGGCTGGGTTAAATTATGAGGTTTTACAGAAGCTTTAACCAAATCCTGTATTTCTTTTGTTCGCTATTAGCAACACCCTAAATTCTTGCACAAAGTTACTGTGATGTATAGGGGCTTATTAAAGTAAGACCATACTCACTATAAATCCTCATTGAGTGTTTGAGCTAAGTATCTGTATTCTAACTAGGAAGGAGTTAACACAATATTGCAGGAAAGTCTGAATGTATTCAACATTTTAAATCCAAGCAAAGTAAATAATTCAGCCACTATCAATATCCAAATAACGGGCATGTGTGGAGCTCGCAGAACAAACACTGCTCCCAAATCCCATTCATTTTCATATTTGCACATCAGAGGTTTTCCAAGCAAAAAGTTGATGAAGTCAGCCGTGCCCAGTTTGTTTTCCTGGACTAAATGTCTTGGCACACTACGGCGCCAGCAAATTTACTGCGGCACTTGATAAATGAGAGCAGGAATGTTTGAGGAACCCTCTGCAACTTCCCTTAGATAAATGGTTGTGTTAACTGGCCGGACTTCCACTGTGACCTGCAAATATGCAAAGCAGTTTCATGTGTATTCCAAAAGCACTTTACACATAGAACACAAAGTCATCTGTGATACTGTTGCTTTTTAACGCTTCAATGGGATTGGTGTTAATAAAATACATTTCTTGTGACTGATAAAATGTACCATCAACAAAATCGAGGGATTTGTCGCTTGTAGACATGTCTTCCAACTGTGCCATTTGCCATTATCACTTTTTTTTTTTTTTATAATTCTTTATTTTAGTATTTTTTCAAAATAAAAGGATACAGGGAAATAGTTGGGTAAAATCACATTATATACATTATCACTTTCACGTTCAGTTGCATCTCAAACATATTTTTTTGTTCCTCACCCCTTATTCATGACAGTATTATTTATTTAACTTTTCTTTATATTTGATCCATGGGGACCATATCTAACAGAATATCTTACTATTATTATGGTATATAGAGGTTAGTTCCTCCATTTCTCTTATATCATCAACCGTTCTTATCCAGCCATTATCACTTTTGAATGAACTATGACCTGACAGTTGTCCCAATGGAATGCAGAACAGGGTGAAACTAATTTGGGGAGGCAGCCAGAGACAAGGGCGATGTTGGGCATTTGATCTGCCTACCACTAGATAGGTACCTGATATATAGAGACAGAGACAAGAGGAACGTGTTGGAAGGGTTACTGTCTGCTCTCTCTCATTTCCCTACAGAAATAGGGATTGGTAGCACTAGATAGGTACCTAATATATAGAGACAAGAGGAAAGTGTTGGAAGGGTTACTGTCTGCTCTCTCTCATTTCCCTACAGAAATAGGGATTGGTAACACTAGATAGGTACCTGATATATAGAGACAATAGGAAAGTGTTGGAAGGGTTACTGTCTGCTCTCTCTCATTTCCCTACAGAAATAGGGATTGGTAACACTAGATAGGTACCTAATATATAGAGACAAGAGGAAAGTGTTGGAAGGGTTACTGTCTGCTCTCTCTCATTTCCCTACAGAAATAGGGATTGGTAACACTAGATAGGTACCTGATATATAGAGACAAGAGGAAAGTGTTGGAAGGGTTACTGTCTGCTCTCTCTCATTTCCCTACAGAAATAGGGATTGGTAACACTAGATAGGTACCTAATATATAGAGACAAGAGGAAAGTGTTGGAAGGGTTACTGTCTGCTCTCTCTCATTTCCCTACAGAAATAGGGATTGGTAACACTAGATAGGTACCTGATATAAAGAGACAAGAGGAAAGTGTTGGAAGGGTTACTGTCTGCTCTCTCTCATTTCCCTACAGAAATAGGGATTGGTAACACTAGATAGGTACCTAATATATAGAGACAAGAGGAAAGTGTTGGAAGGGTTACTGTCTGCTCTCTCTCATTTCCCTACAGAAATAGGGATTGGTAACACTAGATAGGTACCTAATATATAGAGACAAGAGGAAAGTGTTGGAAGGGTTACTGTCTGCTCTCTCTCATTTCCCTACAGAAATAGGGATTGGTAGCACTAGATAGGTGCCATGGTAGGTTTATATACCTGAGTTGCCCCTGAAGAGGTGCATAGACTTAAGACACCAGTAGAGAGTTTTATTATAAAACTGAGTTGCCCCTGGGTGTTATATAATCCTAAAGTGCGACTGATATTGTATATTGACTGGAGGTACCCACTGTAGGGACAGGTTACCATTCAATCACCAAGCCACCTGTAGTTCTGCTTAAAGGGGCAGTATACATCTAAAACACCTTTGCTAAAAAATGAGCAGTGTAAATAGGGCCCATGATGAATTTATATTCTGTGTATATTCTGTGTATAGTTTTAATTTAAAAAAATATATATAATTTTGTATGCCATGATAAAGCAATAATTGGTAGGTTGCACTATTTAAACAAAAGGCAAAAAGTATGTTCAGCAAGTTCTATTCAATGAGCTTATGATGAAACGGGGTTTTTAATGGCTCTTTAAGCAGCCAGTAGGGTGGTCCAGTCATACCCCAGTGACTGCCCCCCAACCCTCCTTTTTCTCTGTGGGCCAGTCAGACCCCGTCGTCATGTCGTCCATTATTTAACCATCTAGAACATGTATAAAGTTTGGTCACAGTTCTGGGAGGTTTAGTATCATTAATGCAAATTAATATCTGTATTATCTTATATAATCAAGCAGCCGTGTTAAAAAAAATTTAATTTTATGTGATTCAGACTGTTCTACATCTCCATTATACCCTGCCTAAAAAGGCAATCTTTTATTTCTAGGTCTTTTATCTGTCAGGCTCTGATGTTCAATACATTATTCTCTGATCGTTCTTCTTAATATCAGTCACGATTCCCCTGGGTTCTATCATAATTGACATCAAAGTCATGATTTAATAATTGATTTGGGGGGGGTTAAAAGGCAAACGGGTGTTCTAACTGTTTAATATAAAATACCTGATCAGCCTTTGTTTAAACCCTCGTTGTTAATCATTGTTAATGTTAGTCATTTGAATGTGTATTTATTTAAATTGGAAAGTGGAGGAACATGTTTGTATTGGTTGTAAAGCCAGCGAGTGAAAAGAAGCCTCAATGTTGTAAAACTTTGCACTAAAACCCTAAAAATGTAGTGAAATAAAATCTTATGTACGTATCCACTGTATCCACTTAAATCCAATGGAGGAAAATAAAGGCAACACCAAGGTACTGTATGTTTGAGTTTTCAGTGGACTAACAGATGGTGCTACCCAGACCTTTAAAGGGGACCTGCCACCCTAAGAAATAATTCCAAATTCATATCTATTGTGTTTGTTAGGCAAAATATTCTCTATGTACACTACATAAATTATTTAAATCTTTGTTGCCTTCAGTCTTGGAATGCACAATCACAACAAGCAGGCTGCAGTCATTTTGTGGACACTGTTATTAAGACATGTTTTGTGTCACCTCAAAATCTTGTTTATGTTCCACAATGGGGATCTCATGACCCTTACACATTACTGACAGGCACATCCCTAGTAATATGGACGCCTAAGTAGGTCCTTATGGGAACCTTGTGCTTATGTAGCATCTGTAGTTCTCACAGTGTACACCAGATGGCACTGTGTCAGAGTATAAAGGTCTTGGGAACCATGAGGTCTGGGTCCATTACTTTAGCCCAACCAAGCAGGCTGGAAGGGAATGGGTATATGTCGACCCTAGGTGCATAGGCCCTAGTAATTAGATAGCATACTATTTTATAGATCACTCTAGGAGTGATAGAGAGGTTATATAGTTGAGCAGCTCAAGGCTCCGCCAAGGATATTAGAGGGATTAAGATCCCAGGGTATTACTGACCCAGAGTAGGGACTAAAGTGTTGAGACTAGGTCTGATATGAATTCCCCTAAACTGCCACTGAAAGAGATCCTGAAAACTGGGAAATACCCCTCACGAGCTGCAACTCTCTCTGCTGTATATTCCCTGACCTGCAGGGATTCAGTCTATACTGGTTCTGTGAGTATATGCTACCTTTATGCTGTCTGATTGTTCTAAACTCCATTGTGTATATGTGCTATGTTAAATAAAGACAGTTCATTGTTTAAGCGTTAACAACTACTGGCGCCCATCATTGTGCTATTGCATCTGGTTACAGTTACACTACACCCTGCCTCCACCCCGCTGCGAGGGCTTACCCCTGAGAGAGAGGGCCTCATATGTGGTATGATATGTGGTATGGTATTACACACAAAAAAGTTTGGGGGAAAACAATCATTTCTATTTGGAGTTTAAACTTAATTGTGAACAAAAAGTTGATGGACTTTAATTTTGCAATCGAGTTTAGAAAGAACTAAAAAATCTGAGAATTAAAAAATCGGCCTCCAAATGACGAGTTTAGAATTTTTAAAGGACAAGGAAAGTCTAAAATAGAATAAGGGTATAAATGCTGTATTTTGTAAACTGAACATAAGCATGAACATACTGCACCACAAGCCTAATTAAACAAATAATTTATGCTTTCAAAGTTGGCCACAGGGAGCTGTCATCTTGTAACTTTGTTATACATCTTTGCCTGACCCTGACCCTGCACATGCTCAGTGTGGTTTGGGCTGCTTAGGGATCATCATAAACAAAGCTGCTTGAGTTCTGCATGGCTGGGAAGTAAGGCGGGGGCTCCCCCTGCTGTACATAAATATGATTGTTTCCCTGCAGAGCAGTTAGGGACCGTCTGACAATTCCTATCCACAGCAGTAAATGAAGGGAGAATTTCACTGCATACAGTCAGGTTTCTTATAAAAATGGTACACATTTTTTAATTAAAGTATATTGGAGATAGGTTTCTTTTTCATTAAAAAAAGTAAAAATGGGATTTTATTTTTTTGCCTTTCCTTGTCCTTTAAGGAAAGAAAAATAGAAAATGTTTTTTTTTGTTTATTATTTTAATAATCTTTCCTAAAATGTATAAAAATGTGTTTTTGATTCAAATTTTTCCACTTTTTTGATTCATGGACAATAAGGATTTTGTATTTAGAGATAAGAGTATGCATGGCTGCCCTAATCACCCAGAAAGCTGCCAGTGCAGTGACATGCACATTTTATGGAATTTTAACAAGTCATTATTTCCTTATGCGTAGCATGTCTCTCAGATCTGTGTAAGGAGAGGCTTTGGTCCATGGCCTTTAATACTACATGCTATCACCCATAGCTCGCTGCACGCTTGACAGCCTTCATATGTATCTGCCTGATATCAAAGTCATTTTTTCATTCGCACCTTATCAAAGGCCCGGTCTGAATCCATTAATAGCCAGCTGCACCGCCTCGCTAAATTGTCAACTTACCTTACAGCAATGTTTAATTAGTCATAGTCACTGCTTTCTTAACCCTTTCCTCTTGTTTTTAAATGCACATAGAACATGGAGTTGATGAAGAAAAAGAGATTTGCCCTAAAGCCATTTAACATGGTTGTAAAAATGTCACTGATGTTTCCACCAATGAAACTGAATGTTCATTTCAAATAAATCTTTGACGCAACTTTAAACTTTTTTCTTTCTCGCTTCCCCCATATTAACTAAGAACCCAGACGTCCTATTCCACCAACATCTCATCAATGATGTTTCTCTATCAGTTTGAATCTGAAGAATTGATTTCCTGTGTCAGAACCTCTTTGGGGCTAAATTTAAAAAATGGAAGTCATTGATTTTTTTCTGCTAACCCTGAGAAACATTATTGAAAAAGTTATGATGGAGCCCATAAGTGGGAGGAAGAGGAGGTAGGAAGGGGAAGTGGTAATCAAGTCTTAGCAGGGGGAGGTGGTGGATATAAAATAGAAAGTGCGGGAGTTGCCACTTCCTTTTCCTACCTTTTCACTGGACCGCACAGACTGTAGCAGGCCCACCCTTCCCACCCTATTTTTTCTTTCAGGAATCTATGGAGTTCGAAAGGGGTAAGTGACAGGTATTTGGTGGCGCCTAGTGTTTTTAGGTGTTAGGAGTAGGATCCATTTTTTAGTTGTCGCAGCCATGGCGGTGGTCCTGGGAAAGCAGGGAGTTAAAAGGAAAAAATGTGAGTTGTTCCGGAGAAAAGGAGGAAAAATATATAACTAGCCAACTCGGGCGTGGGGTCCCATGGTGGCAAAAAATTGAGTATACCATTGAGTTGGTGTATTGCGGCTGATGGGTAAACAAAAAGCACATGAAGGGTGCAGCAGTACAGAGATACAATGCACATAATGATAATCCCTGGACCATCTGCCCAAGCTAATTAGAACAAGCACTGTTATGGAATGTGATGTCTAATAAAAATGTCAATTGTTTTGTAAACAGTTAATTTTTGATTGCAGTTTATTGGTGTTCAAAATGTTTGAGCTTGGGACAATTAATAAAGAAGCTGCGGCCAACATTATCCAACAACAATTGGTGTTGTTTCTTTTTTGGTGAGTTTTCTGGGGGAGTGGCGCAGCAAAAGAGTGGTTAGGTAAGTATAGGGTTACTGGTAATTCCCCCCAATACAGGCTCTTACAGTCATGAGAAAGCTCGAATTACAAAAAGGCCGTCTCCTATAGACTTCATTTTGTACAAATAATCCAAATGATTAAAAATAATTTCCCTTTTCTGTGTAATAATAAAACAGTAGTTTGTATTTGGTCCCAACTAAGATATAATTAATCCTTATTGGAAGAAAAACCAGCCTATTGGGTTTATTTAATGTTTATATGATTTTCAAGTAGACAGGGTATGAAGATCCAAATTACAGAAACCCCAGGTCCCAAATATTTTGAATAACAGATCCCATACCCGTTCAGTGCTTTATAAATAGGTCCCTTAAATTGGCCATTAAGGCCAGTTTAAGGGACCAGCTGCCGTGCTAAATTGCCAGCTTATTGGCTTGTATATAGGTGCTTGCCCAATGAACTTCTGCCTGAAACTGGCTCTATATATAGTGATGAGCAAATCTGCCCTATTTTGTCTCCCCAAAAAATTGCGAGACTGCTGAAAATTTTGCGAAACGGTGAAAGATTTGCGAACCCCATTAAAGTCTATAGGGACCTTTTTGTTGCATTGACTTTACAACTTTTTTGTCTGAGCAATTTTTCTGTAGCAAAACATATTAGGGTCTATGGGCACATTTTTTCTCACTCCAAATGCATCAAAGTCAATGGCCATTTTTTTTCAGCTAATTTATTTTTGCTGCAAATTTTTGCCGCAGTTTCAGGAAAAAATCCACCGATGGTGAAATGAGGAATCCATGCAGCTATATACAGTATCTAACATAAAGGCTTGAAACTACTACCAGACAAGGAGTCATTGGCTGTTGATAAGGTCCTTGCCAGACAGGTTCCTGCAGTTTAATCCATTGGCCCTTAACCAAACTATTCTATCAGACTGATTTGGTCCAGCACATGGGTGGCCAAATCAAGTGGCAAGTTGGCTGATCTCAAGGTATATGGCCAGCTTCATATTGTCAGAACTTAGAAGTACCATTCTGATGTATCTGTCCAATAACAATGCAGCACTGATCATTGGGAAGTGTCAGTAATCTAGTACAGGTATAGGATCCCTTATCCGGAAACCCGATATCCAGAAAGCTCCCAATTACGGAATGGCTGTCTCCCATTGACTTCATTTTATCCAAATAATCCAAATTTTTAAAAACGATTTCCTTTTTCTGTGTAATAATAAAACAGTCGCTTGTACTTGATCCCAACTAAGATATAATTAATCCTTATTGGAAGCAAAACCAGCCTATTGGGTTTATTTAATGTTTAAATTAATTTCTAGTAGACTTAATGCAGGAAGACCCAAATTATGGAAAGATCTGTTATCTGGAAAACCTCAGGTCACGAGCATTCTGGATAACAGGTCCCATACCTGTACATAGATAATGGGGTGAACTATGAACACTCTTCACTGGAACTAAAGGTCATGGACTTTCACTGCAGAAGTGATGATGATGGTGTGTCCTCCATGATTAGGTTCATAGACCTCGTCTGGGAAAAGCAAAACAGTGGAAAGTGATCTATCCAGATTGATAATTAAAGTATTCATATAAATACTGTCTTAGATACTATTATAATGATGTAATACACATACTATAATATCATAAATATTCTGTAAATTATTTCTATATTAACAGTGCTTTGTGATGTCATCAACTGTCTTTTGTGAATTATAAACAATTACTGTATATACCCCGTGTTTTAAAATACAAAACAATGAGAAGCCTCCTTGGAGTTGCATAACCTTTGTAAAAGCACTCAGCCTTTGATGGTCATGGAACTCCTTGGTGACTTCTAATATCCTTATATTTTACAACAGTTGGTACATTATTGCTTTTATAATGACCACTGTGATTGTATTTTCGTCTATGGGAAATCCTGATATGACCTAGGTGATGTTGGGCATGAAAACAGGGAACAGCCAAAGTTATTGTCTTGAACCCAATTACTTGGCACTCAGTGGCATGAGCCAAACATTAGACCTGTTAATGACAAGGACAATGTAGGAATTTCGCTATCTTCAGCCATTTCCTGAGTTTTTGTTCTCCTACTTCATCACTTACATCAAACATACAGCGAAAGAAATGTATAAACATTTTTTTTTAACTGACACTGTAAATTTGAAAATGTAGCTTCCAAATGAGTAAAACCTCTAGTCGAGTAAATTCTACCTCTGTTGCACCAGCTAATTAGACCTGCATTTAACATACTGCCTTCTACCTTTCTCATTAATGGTGTTCATGGCAGTTGGAGACTCTCCGTCTCTTATTCATAATAACACTTCTGTCACATTTTCCCTCATTATTTCTAACATATAGAGACTCGCCATTGCTCGGTAGCTCCCCATTACAGTACAAAGAGAAACTGTTGCTTTTCCAGTAGAGCGTTCTTCCTTGAAAAACACAATTGTACGTACAGGGTGCCAATAGTTTATTTGTGCAGAATGAGAAGTTATAGAATGTTGGTGTCAATGGCAACACAATTGAGTACTTGTTTACTTTATAGTAGTTTCAAATAAAAAGTTTATTATGTATTTACTTGTTCAGTGCTGTCCAGTGTTGTGGATACAGAAGGTTATATGTTCACCCAATCACGGAATGTTTCCTGCAGATATTGCCAGTCAGGATTCCCAAGCCTACTTCAATGCCTTCTTCTTTCTACTATTGTTTATCTGCTCTTCACTTCTATCTCATCTATTTGTCCGTTTTCCTGTTGTTCAATTTCCCTTTTCTACATGTTCTCATGTACTTGTCTAAACTTTATTTCCTTATTCTAGTTTTTCTTCTTAACCCCCTTTTCTCTTGTTTTCAACCATGATTTATCTTTTTTTGTGATCTCCTCATGCTTTCTTCTTCCTTTATCTTCTCCTTTTTCATTTATTTTGTACCAAATACGCTTTTCTCTCTTTTATTGCCTTTTGTCATCTTTCCTTTGCATTTTGGATGTTCCTCGGTCCCCATCTATCTCCATCTGCATTTTACTATACTCTGCTGATTTATTAGTGTTTTTTATATCTATTTCAGTGATCCCCAGCCAGTGTCTCTGGAACAACATGTTGCTCACCAACACTGGACTCAATGCAGGTGCTTATTTTTGCATTTGACTCTTGGAGACAAGTTTGGTTGCATAAAAACCAGATGTACTGCCAAACAGACCCTCCTATAGGCTGCCAGTCCACATAGGGACTACCAAATAGCCAATTACAGCCTTTATTTGGCACTTTAGGAACCTTTTTCATGCTTGTGTTGCTCCCCAAATCTTTTTACATTTGAATGTGGCTCACAGGTAGTGATAAGCACATTTTTTCACCAGCCATGGATTTATTTATTTTTTTGCAAAACTGGGGCAAAAAAAAGTTGCCATAAGAAAAAATGCCCATTGACTTTAATGCATTTGTACAAAAAACCTGCAGGGACAAAAAAAGTTGCCACGAAAAAACTCCCGTTGACTTTAATGCATTTGGAACAAGAAAAATTGTTGCATGCATAAAAATTTGCCGCCCTTGACTTTCGAAATTGTTTTTGCTGTTGCGCTAATTTTCAGTGACAGATTCACTACTCACAGGTATAAAAGGCTCTATTTTCAACTTATTCCTATTTTGCTTTTCCCATTATTTCTATTTTTCACCCTTGTTTTTTTTCTGACTCCTTTCCATGATCTTTCTTTCACTTTGCTTGTTGTTTTGATCTTATTTTAACCTTCCTGCAGGGAGCTTGGCCCAGAATAATAGGTTACAGGTCGTAAAGAGCAAATCTGCCCCATTGCTTCTGTAGCACTACAGCAGAAAAATTTACAGAATGGCAAAAAAATAGTGAAACACATTAAAGTCTATAGGTAACTTTTGTGTGTCGTTGCAACTTTTTCTTGTAGCAAAATATATCAGAGTCTATGGGCAACATTTTTCTCGGGATACCGGGAAAAAACCCGGTGGGCCCCCGACCCTCGTGAGCCCCCGCCAGGCCAGAACCCTTCTCTAGATATTTCCAATTGCAAAAAAAAAAAAATTCCAGCAATGCGCAGCGCCGCCTGCGCATGCGCGGCGAACGGCACTGTTGCTGGGCCAACACGTCTTAGTAGGGGGGCGGGGGGCAAGAGGGGGGCCCCTGGACAGCAGTACCGGTGGGCCCCGGGCCCCCTAGTCCAACCCTGTCAACGGGCCCCCCAGTCCGACCCTGTCAATGAGTGCTTTTTCTCACTCTAAATCCACAAAAGTAATTGGGTCTTTTTTCTCAGGTTTTTTTTTCTCACTCTAAATGCATTGAAGGGAACAGGAATTTTTTTTTGGGCAAATTTTGTTTTTCACAAAAAATATTTATTGCAGTTTCGCTACAAAATCCACTGATGGCGAAATGTGGAATAAACCATGAATCCATGCATGGCGACAATATTTGCTCATCATTAGTCACAGTTATAAAATCTATTTCCATCCATAAGAAGCCCCACATAACCTGGTAATAAAAGCGCTTATACAACCAGGGGCTACAGTGGCTTTCCTAGTAAATGACTGAACCCACGGATGAGTTTAAAACATGCTCATTTAAAATATATGAAAACACGTCTGAAATGAATGTCTGTCTTAATTAATAAACTCTAGTAGGCACCTAGCACGGCCAAGTTGTTTTCATCATGCATTAGCCGTCATTTCTCCGAGCGAGGGATCTTTGTCAGGTTCACTACACAGGGCGAGTGTGACATGGGTACCATGATGTACTCAAAGAAGACACGAGACAGGTTCATCTCCTTAACAAAATAATTGCCTGAGGGTTTCATCTCTTATTTCACTGCCGCTTCTACGTTGCTCTGAAGCCTGAGGTACAAGAAGTCAACACCAATTAACTTGCCATTTTGAAGAACAAACACAGGAGACATGATGGTGTCTTCATTAACTGAGAAGAACAGAGAAACAAATTGTTCATTATATATTTACCTGAGCTCAATAACATTTTGAGGTTTCGTGCTCTTTTACCTGTTTGTGCTCAGCTTTGAAATAAAAAGGCTGGAACACACCTGCAGCCAGGTAGAGTATTAGAGTGTTCAAAAGGAAGATTAACCTGTAGCCAATCAAAGCATTAGAACATAAAACAGGACCAGACTAACCTGTAGGCAATCTGAGAATTAGACTATTCATAGGGCTAGACTAACAATATTGTTACATTTAAATGTTCATAAGACAGGTCAACCTGGAGTCAGTTGGCTCAGTAGAATATTTACAGGGCTATACTAGCCAGCAGCCAATCAGAACAAGACCAACCCGAAGCCAATCAGAAATTAGAAAATTCACAGGGGTAGACTAAACGTATTAGAGCATGAGAATATTCATAATGTTCTGGGGCAGAAATCATAAAAACACCATTACAATCATCTATGTGTGGCATCTGTTTTGTCTATGTGCCCTAGGGATCCCTTTTTTGGGTGTCTGGGGTTTGTTAGTTCTCTCCTGGAAAAACACAACCTTTGTTTTCATTCCTCAGAGCAAATACATCAAGTATTGCCCATAAAATAAAGTCAAAAGGTGAAAAGGTTCATTAAAACTCCCAAAGATGATGATAAATCATTTTTTTAAATAATAAAAGTCTGCAGTGATTAGACAGCACCTCTTAAATGTACATGTCTTGTGATCTCATATGGTTTTAGCCTGATATAAATTGGGATAAAAAACCAAAAATATGTGTTTGCCTACTGAAAGAAAACACAATTCAAAGCAATTGTTCAATATATATTCATTAAAAATGGTCAGTGGTTATAAAGATATTTGTTTTTGCAAGTGAATGCAGCAAGGGTGCTGGACTGCTGATTCTGACTGCACTAGCCTAAACCAGCAGTGCAGAAAACAGCAAGGGACAGACACGGTGCTTTCAGTTGCACTTGGCCAATTGGCCAATACCTTTAAAAACATTACAAATGTGTCATGAATAGATATTACAAAGTTGCTTGGAATTAAATTTTCTTTCATTAGGCAAAACGTTTTGAGTTTATTATGAATGCAGATCTTCTATTACTGTTGTCATAAAAGGAACCATTGGTTGTTGCACGGGGACAGTAGCACCAACATCTGTATTCAGCTCCACTTGGCTGACATCATAGCACCAAGATGTCCTACTAACACGCTGGGTAAATGTAATACAAGACCAAGACATCACTGGGCAGTGAAAAATCAATAGCAACTTAGCAACAGCCCAAACTGCCATCATACTGTTTCTCCCATCTGCCCCAAGTAGTACTCGTCCACCTCACTTAATCAATTGGAAACACAGGTTGCTTGGATACAACCAGAAAAAACATGTAGTCTCCTTCTCTTTCCTGACCAAAAGCACAGTGTACAAAAGAAGTAGTTCATCACCCTGAATTGAACCAAAAGAAGTAGCAGACCCATTTCAGCTTCAGTAAGGCATGGCCTTCTTCTGGTCTTGGTCTCCTGGTCTTGGTCTCCTGGTCTTGGTCTCCTGGTCTTGGTCTCCTGGTCTTGGTCTCCTATTCAGGCCCTTTGGCAGAACCACCTCCTGCTGTAGTGGAATCCAGTATCTCCACTTTTATATACTAGGGTTCAGGAAATGGTAAACCACCTTTGGGCCAATTAGGTTTTTTTTGCCTCAGGGAATAGGTTAACTAATTCTTAGTATCATTAAAAAAAGCTGTTTCTCATGCAATGGTTACCATAAGTCTCTTCTGTGTATTCTCCTGCTATAGATTCCTTCAGGTCATGTGGTGCCATTAATAAATCTATGGGGACAATCTGTAAACAAATCCAGAAAGTTCCGAATTATGGAAAGGCTATCTCCAATAGACTCCATTTTATCCAAATAATCCATTTTTTTAAATAGTTCCCTTTTCTCTGTAATAATAAAACAGTAACTTGTACTTGATCCAAACTAAGATATAATTAATCCTCATTGGAAGCAAAAGCAGCCTATTGTGTTTTTTTAATGTTTATATGATTTTCTAGTGGACTTAAGGTATGAAGATCCAAATTACGGAAAGATCCATTATCCAGAAAACCCAAGGTCCCGAGCATACTGGATAACGGATCCCTTACCTGTACTAGTAGTTATATATATAGAAATAAATACATTCAACTGTTAATAGCACCAAGAGAAATAATTAGTAGAAAACATTAATAGCTCCCCTTTAACCTTTTGAATGCATTAGAGGATTCTGATTATATTCTCAGTTTCATATTTACTTGCACCAATGAGTGGGATCTTGGGATGCTTTTATCAAATGTCCTTTGGTCTCATGTATGTTTTCCTGTCAGTGGATTGTGTGGGAAATGAAGACTACGGAATGGAACCTTCTCCACCTGATGTTAGCGCCTTGGTTTCTAAGAGTATTTCTGTTTATCGATGCCGGGACCTCTCTCTTGCAGCTTGGAATGGGAGCAAGGGTTATCTGCTAGTGCTTCCAAGGAAAGTGGATTCAAGCCTCGACCATTCACATCTATTCAACCTCAGCTGATGGAAGTGAGTTAACAGATGCATCTCGGGCTGCGACTCATCTTAAATACTATTTATTATGAGGGTGCCCCCTGTGACAAGTAGTGCCACGTTCTGTTTTTTTCATGCCATTAACCTCAAGAAAAGGAAATTGAAAATGAATTCTGCTCAGAAGTTGAGTTAGGGACAGTGTAAGCTTTGTGCCAAACTTGCTCATAGCATAGTTTATTTTTTTGATATAATTATGATTAAAATTAACTACTTACCTACCTACATTTGTGAGCTTTTAGTACTTGCCTAACTGCCCGTTAGATTTTATTTGGGGAAACCTGTGAATCCTTGTAGATATGGAAGAGATTTATACAAGGGACCAGATTCAATTCAGTGAGAAAAAGTTATCTCACGTTTTATCAAGTGAAAACTCATGGACAAAAACATTCTCGTAATTCAGTTCCAGTTTTAAACCGTAGACTTCAATAGAGTTTTCATGTGATTGTAAGTCACCTGCGCGTTCTCACACGCGAATACAGGTGAATGCGACAAGGCGTACGCCGATATAAGCGCATGTAAGACATGACGCACCAACGTGCTGAAACTGACGCGGGCATCTAAGCGCCTACTAACATGGACGTGCTTGACAACGTTGGACGCAGGTGTCGTTACGTTTGTCGCCAAAACGCCTTCCTTAAAAGGACACTCAGGAATTGGTTCTGTGCTTGGTTATAAACTTAGCTCCTATGATTTTGTATCCTGCTGTTTTGATCCTGTTTTCTGACTTATGCATGCCTACCGACTAGGCCTGGGCTCTGCTTTGCCTACCAATTACTATTGAACTCTGCCTGTCCTGATTTCTGCCTATTTACTGACCTTGGCTATATTCCTCTATTTTCCTCGGCTACTTCAGATTGCACCTGGCCAGTTAGTCTTATTCTGGACTAATAAACCTTCTCCTCACATATAGGCTCTAAGGAAGGATGAATCCTGACCATGAGAAATGTTTTTCTGAATTGAAATGCAACTCAAATTCAATCTTGTCCATGACTTTTCACATGACAAACAATTTTCTCACTGAACTGAATATGGCCCAAGAATGATATCAAGGTAAATTTTTACAGAATAAGAAGAAAAACGAGAATCTAATTCAGTATTACATTTTATGTTATGTTATGTAAGGGGCCAGGGGGTCAGTGTTGCCAACAAGCATAATCCAAATCATATGGTGGTCTGTTCAAACTCAACCATACTCACTTTGGATAAACCATGTCTCTTAAGGGATCTTTTTGCAGGAACTTTTTGATATTTGGCAAATTTGGCAAATGTCCTAAGTAGTGGTTCCTCTCCTTCATAAAATATCTGCTGCTCCCATGTACCATAACCTTTCATCCTTCTACCTCTTCCAGTCCTTTCTCAATGAGGGCTTATTCGCTGAGGTGGTCCCATTGGAGATCACAAGCAGCTTTTAGGAGGAGCTCTCAAGGGCCTATTGGTCATTAGTTTGTTCTCTGATGATAGAACCTTCACTAACGCGGAAGCTGTGCAGACTCTTCTTCCTCCCTGCTTCCCTCTGCATCCAGCTAGAGGATTCGATTGGGGGACCTAGTACTGCCTATGTTTCTGGTGCATTTACATCATGCTGGATTTGTACCTACAAGAAATGCATTGTTTGGGGCAACAACTTGTTGAAAATGTTGGCTCATCTCTAAAGGCCAATATACTTAAAAATGGCTTAGGATGTCATTAGTGAACTCATCTGATCTTTTTTGTTTGTACTGTGGCCACAAATACTCAAGGCACATTTGGGGAGCTGAGACATTTTAAGAGATAAACTATAACATTGGCTAACAGTGATGGCATTACTCTTTGTTATAGACACTGCAGAACCTTGTATATTCTCTCATTTAAACGACAGAGCCACATGCACACAGATAATGCTGGCCAGCTTCTAATCTATTGCTTCATTAAAATCAGTAAAATGAGAAAAAAATAAGGAGTGAGTAACACTCCAGCACATTCTTATAAAAACAGTACATTTGTTTTACTGCAGTGCAATGGTCAAAATGTTGGGTCATAAAATTCCCTTCAAGGATCAGCAAGAAAATCTGTACTCTGTTGCTTCTGAAATGGAAGATTTCCGTCTGTTTATATTTTCTCATAACAGCAAATTCCGTGCCTATCTAGTGCACTTATCTAGCAGCTCTGCAGAATATTAATGAACTCAGAGAAGTGCAGGTGTTTATGCCGTGTTTTTTTGTTCTAATCTCCTGTGCCCCCTTCCTTTTACTGTGAGAGGGTAGGATAAACTTTACTACTATTTTTTCAAGGCTCATGTAAAATGCAAGAGTTGCAGTGTGTAGATCAGAGCATCAGATGCTATTCCAAAGGCAAGTTGACAGACAAAACTAGTAAACAACTAAGTTGGCAGAAATTAGTCTGAGAGTAATACAGAGACGTCTATGGGGGGCAAATAAAGGTAACTGCCCTTGGCCTTACTCCTACTAGGGCAAAGCAGAAGTCATATTAGCAGAAGATCGTAACAGTTGGGAAATATGGTAACCGTCAGAAGTGGGAGATAACATCAGTAGAGTGAGTTAGCATTGGCAGGACACATTGACAATGGAAGGGCAAACTGGAGACAAAAAAAAAAATAGTGACAGTAGAACAAGATGAAAACACCAGGGCAAGATGGAGACAGTAGCAAAAGATGGGGACTGTAGGTCAAAATAGAGACAGTATCAAAACATGGGGACACTAGACCAAAATGGACATACAGTAGTAGCAAAAGATTGAAACGCTAGAAAAGGGGTCCCCAAACTTTTTTACTCATGAACCATATACAGTATCTAGTAGAATTAAGTCAAGGACAGCTGGACAAGACGAACTCTAGATGTCCAGTTGCCTTTGACTTAATTCTACTAGGTATATCATGAACTGGATAAATGAGAATCTAAATGAGCCATATTTAATTAAACATTCCTAAATTCCTAAATTAAATGAAGCTCCGTTTCACAGTACACATGGTCTTTATGCCTTCAAAACTTGGCTCCAAGTCAGAAATTAAAAAACGAGCACCTGCTTTGAGGCCAATAGGAGCAACAGCAAAGGGGTTGGTGAGCAACATGTTGCCACTGGTTGGGGATCACTACTCTAGAACAGGACAACAACATTAGCTTAAATGGGGAGAGAAGCAAAATAAGGTGGCAGTAATACAAGATACTGACAACAGTAAGTTGGAAACAGTAACACAAATTGTTGACAGAAGCAAATGGTTGTGGCAGTAGAGTAAGATAGCAACAATAGGCCAAGGATCTACCTTCAGAGCAGTTAATACCCCCATATCTATAAAATTAACATATATAATTATATATAAGGATCAACAGGTGGGAAAACTGTACACAACCTTAACATTTAGTTTCAGTAAATCACAGGAGTTCATAATATTTTATTCCTACAAAAGCATGGCCTCTGTGGCCCTATATACTAAAAGGGATGTGCAACCTACCTGCCCAATTAGGTGTTTCCCTGAGATAAAGATAATAGGAGAACTTAGGGTAAAGTTATCCGAGTGACCCCTTTGAATGTACATAAGGCATTGGAGATGAGTGGATCTTTTTTTCGGATCATCCTCTTGGAGGTAAGTAGGGTGTGCTCACAAGTTGGAATCAGGAGATAGCACTAAAAATAGAAGCTGAGGAAGGAGAACTGATGAATGAGGATTACCCAGGCCATGGATATCCCTGGTAGCCAGTTTCTGTAGCAGCAAAAGATAATAAATGGGACTAATTAGCTGAACATCCCTCAGCTCCTCTATAGACTGATGGGATCACTGATACTAAAGAGATCCCAAGTATCCAGGTCAGGATAGTTTTACCCATTAGAAAAGCCAGATGTACTAAAGAGGGCTCCTAACATGACCTCAGTATCAATGTAAACTTGTCACACAAAAAATTGCGATTAACTTCTATTAGGCAAATTTCTTTGCTGTTTCACATATTTTTGTCGAAGCTAAATGGATCGGATTCACCCATTACTAACAGCAACCACATCAGATTCACAAAGGCACTAAATTCTGTTCCTTGGCATGACAATCTGCATAAAATATATTAGTAACAACCTTCCCTAAACATGACCTCCTTTGTGTCCACATTCCAATGAAGAATAAAAGGAAAGAAGCAGAGCATCATGGGTTGTTTTTCGCCCCTCAGAGGCTTCCACTAGTGGGAATCAATTTTACTGAGTTGTGCCTGACTGGTAAGACAAATCTTTACCAAGTTCGACCTCAACTCTTGGGGAGTTATTTACTATACCTCGATTTTTTTTCTGGTCGAGGTTTTTTTGAGCAAAAACCTCAATATATCGAGGGAAAAAAACTTGAATTTTTCAAGATTAATTATACCCAGAATCTCCAAAAAGTCAGAATCTGAAAATCTGCCATTGCAAACCTGTGGAGGTCATGTATAACTCAATGGGAGATGTCCCTTTTACAATATGAAGACATGGTCAAACTGGGCTGGCAGGACTCCGGGAAAAAACCCGATGGGCCCCCAGCTCTTGTGGGTCCTGCCGGCCTAGATCTGCATACTTCTTCCCAATGCAACCTCCTTTTTTGGGTGGTAATGGCAAAAACATAGTGGACGTGTGCGGTGGCAGGGCAGAGGGGGGCCTGGGATAGCAGCCCTAGTGGGCCCCGGGCCCCCAATCTCACCCTGTTTGAAAATATTGCTATCTGCACTGGGTTTCATCTGATAATCCAAAAAATGTGGGGGTTTTAGGACAATAACCCAAAAAAATCAAAAGTCTATTCCAAAAAATTTGTATGATTGGAATTTTTGCACAATTGTATTGAGTTCTTTCCTGAACCGACTAGTGAGTGCCGAATTTATTCACCAGGCATGGATATGCCGCGAATTTCCACACTTTGCCGACTGCAAATGGTTTTGTGAAACTGCTGCAAAGTTCGCCATGGAAATTTCGCTGCGACAAAAAAAAGTGTTTCGTAGAATTTTCAGAGTTTTGGAGATTTTTTGGCTTAGCAAAATGGGACAGATTCGATCATCACTAGACCCAACTTCTTCAAGTTATTTTAGTGATAAATAAGATAAAATCACGGATGGGAGTTTGGTCGAACCCCCTTGTCTAACCTCTATGAACTGCTTACAGGAGAACCAAGGCCTAACTAAAGAAGTCGGTAGAAATGTTGTACATGATATTTTGTGCTTCTGTACCAGCCCAAGGCAACCACAGCCCTTTAGCAGTAAAGATCTGTGTCTCCAAAGATGCCCCAGTAGCTCCCCATCTTCTTTTCTGCTGATTCACTGCACATGCTCTGTGCTGCTGTCACTTACTGAGCTTAGGGACCCACTCACAATATACAGTACACATAGAATAGAAATGTCACAATATAAGGCTGATTAGTAATTAATACACATAATTACTACATGGCAGCACAGAAACCAGTGCAATTAGCATCAGAATTGAATAATCAGCAAACCTGTAGCATCAGCTTATATTACAGCCAGGGAAGCTCATTTTCTGCTGGATAATTAGTGACGAGCCCTAAGCTTAGCTTCTCAACAGCCAATCAGAGCCCACTGAGCATGTGAGTGTCACAGACACTTTCCAAGATGGTGACCCCCTGTGACAAGTTTGAAGTCCTGGATCATTGCTGCTATTGACAAGCTCAAACTTTAGCCTCGTGCAATAAGTTCACTATATGAAATATGGCATTTTTAGTCATTTTCATTTTAAGGGTTTAGTTCTCCTATAAACGTTGCTTTACCACTGAAGACTCAATTGCCTCAGTATTTTTACTCAAGCAAATATTTTTTTGTTTGTTGTCCAGATTCAATTCGGTGAGAAAAGGGTTTATCACATGAAAAGTCATGAATGTGATCAATTTGAGATGCAATTCAATTCAACTCTCAAGGGTTATCATGTGAAAACGCTAATAAAGTCTATCTGAAAAAATTGGAACTGAATTTGGAGAAAAGTTTTTTCTCCTCAAATCTTGTCCATGAATTTTTCCATGATAAACCATGAAATAACTTTTTCTCATTGAATTTAATCTGGCCCCATGTTTGTTTAAAGGATAAGTAAACCTTTAAAATAGGTGAATGTAAAATTGATGAGGGGACTATTCTAGGAAATGTTGCAATGTACATTCATTATTTATTTTCTTTTTATTCCAAGATATTAAGGGATACATGTACTGTTAATATGAATGAATTTTGTTACAACAGCGCCACCTGCTGGTCATTTTTCCACCAGTCTGACCAGCAAGTAGTCAAGGAAGTTGTCAGGAGAAAGAAAGAGGCTGATGTTCTTCTGCTTAGGAAAAAAACCTTGTAGATGGCACCAAAGGGCAGCTTCAAAGTTCTAAATCTGCTGTGTGACTATTAACCAATAACAGAAGATGGATAATAGTATTTTTGGCATCTGTCAGCACCCATTTAGCAAATAAACTATAATTTCATGTCTTATTTGTATTTGACATTCCGAGACAGTGAAATCGATAGGAGCCTGGCCGGTATGAGTGATAGTGATCTGCAATGTTGAAGCCTTGGCTGATGTTAAATTATTACTGATGTTGTGATACTTCCACTTTGCAATGGGTCGGCCATTCAAGGCTTCAGTCTGGCCCCACTGCACTTGGCCTAAGCACTGAATGAAACATTCATAAGGTAACACCGACCATAATAGTGGCCGGAAATGTCTACATGGATCACAATGTGCAGCCTAGTGACCTCTAACAGCCCAAACGATATACAAAATTAATACGCGAATTCTTCTGTGTCAAGACTTTCAAGAATAGCTGAACCCTTTGCCACTTAAAATTATGACTTTAAAAATGTATTCATACTGGAAAACTCTGATAAAGAGCAGTAGGATTCCTGAACCAGCAAGAGTATTTTTTAGTTGTAATATTGGTGTGTAGGTGCATCTCAGGTCATTTTGCCTGGTCATGTGATTTCAGAAAGAGCCAGCATTTTCACAGAGCCAGCACAGTGACTGAAGTTTATCAGAGCACATGACTGAGGGCAGCTGGGAAACTGACAATATGTCTAGCCCCATGTCAGATTTCAAAATTAAATATAAAAGAATCATTTTCAGCATTCAAGAAATGGATCTCAGTGCAGAATTCTGCTGGAGCAGCACTATTAACTGATGTGTTTTGAAAAAAAACATGTTTTCCCATGACAGTATCCCTTTAACTTTCGAAGTGAATTTTCGAATTAAAAAACTTCTAATTTCAAATTTTTTTTTGGGTACTTCGACCATCGAATAGGTCAAATTCGACTTTGATTCGAATTGAAAATACTTCAAATATTCGACCATTCGAAAATCGAAGTACCGTCTCTTTAAAAAACTTCGACTTTCACACTTCACCACTTTAAACCTGCCGAATTGCTATGTTACCCTATGGGGACCTCCTAGAACCAAAATTTGAAGTTTTAAAAAGTCAAAGTTTTTTTTTTTTTAATCGTTCGATCGATCGATTAAATCGTTCTAATCGTTCGATTCAAACGATTTTACTTCAACCGACAACAGCCAAAAAATTCAAAAAGAAATTGAAAGAAATTTGGCCAATTTGATGGTCGAATTTCGAAGTTTTTTAACTTAAGATAAATCTGCTCCTAACTAATATGTTATAGAACAGCTAAGCAAGTCTAAACAACTTTTCTGGTAACTTTAATTTAACTTTTTAATTATTTGTCTTCCTCTTCTGACGCTTTCCAGCTTTACAATGGGGGTCAGTGACCCCATCTAAAAATGAATGCTCTGTAAGGATTCAACTGTATTGTTATTGCTTATGGATGCACCAAATCCAGGATTCGGTTGAGGATTCTGCCTTTTTTATCAGGATTCAGATTCCAAATGCCTGGCTGAATCAATTCCGAATCCAAAAAATTACGGGACTTTTCATCACACAAACAAGAAACTTAAAAATGTCTTAACCGTGTGGTTCTCTTTCCCCATTTTTTCCTGATTTACATATGCAAATTAAGATCCGGATTCAGTTCGGTATTTGGCTGAATCTTTCACAAAGGGTTCGCCAAATTGCCGGCGGGATGGCAATCAGTGCGTTTCGTTTTCCGAAGTCGTCCGAAGTTGCCTCACTAGGAAACTTTGGTCGACTTCAGAAAACGAACCCCTCTGAGTGCCATCCCGCTGGCAATTTAGATTCTAGCTGGCGAGAGGCAGTTCAGGGAGATTAGTTGCCCCGAAGAAGAGGTGAATTATCGCCTGGCGACTAAATCTCCCTGAATCTGAACGTGTGCCTCTGCCCTAAAGGGGAACAACCCTGTAAAGTTTATTGTTCTTCAATACAGTGTGTGTATTAGATGTCACCTGGAGATGCTCCTACATTCAGGCCTGGATTTGTTGCCACCAGGTCTAGTAACCCATAGCAACTGAACACTGGCATCTGTTTGGTTTCTATGATTAACAAAACCTGGAGTTTTATTACATTACTGCAATTGAGAATTGGTGGGTTCATTTATTGATTTCAGGGAAGCATGCAACATGCAAGAAACAGATGCAGGCTGCCATTTTTTAACCCTTTGCACCCTGCCCCAGTGTCACTGCCTGCAGCAAAAATTGTTCAAAATCACAGAAAATTTGACAAAATCCATTGGATTTAAAGGAGAAGGAAAGGCTAAAATTAAGTAGGCTTTATAAGAAAGGTCTATATAAATATACCAGTAAACCCTCAAAGTAATGCTCTCTGTCAAAAGAAACACCACATTTCTTTCCTTCTATTGTGTACTCATGGGCTTCTGTATCAGACTAACTGTTTTCAGCTTAAACCTCCAGGGCTTGGGCTTGAGCATGCTCAGTTTGCTCCTCTCTCCCTCCCTCCTCCCCTCCCTGCTGTAATCTGAGCTCAGCGCTGTAAGTGAGCAGGAAATAGGAAATAAACTGCCACGGTAGCTTTCCTTCTCCTTTAAGGGGAGGGTGTTGATATTTAATAAATAGTTTTTCCTTTGCAAAGAACAGTTTTTTCTTTAAAAAAAAAATAAAATGTTCACAGCTGGCAAAAGTGCAAGCTCTTCTGTTCAGGCAGATGTGGCAGCTGGGGGGGCACTTTAAAGGGGTCCCTGGCTCCTCTGTGACCCTGTTCATATCATAGAGCTCCTTTATGCCCCTCCTGTTGCCCATTGGCTCCTCAACTTCCAGGCTCTTTAGAAATAATCATTTCTTCCAATATAAAAGTTGATGCCATTATTTTGACCTTGCAAAAAACTTGAGGTCCCCTTTAAGACTCACATTTTTTTTTTTTCATTTCCATTAGACCTGTGCTGCCAGTGGAAGCAGTCTCATGTGTCGCATTATTTAGAAATACATCGCAGACAGATATGAGCCTCCACCGCAAGGTCACCTGCAGACTCGCCCTATGGGCAGCAGCCTCCCCTGACTGCTCGGCCTATAGATGATGAGTTTGTGCCCCGGCCGTGTGAGCTCGCTGGCGGCAGACTTTCTCGCAGCTGAAAGTGAACCCGTGAGCCATAAAAATCAACAAAGGAGAAAAGAAAACACGGAAAGCTTCATTCTTCCAGCGCTCAGTAATTTCCCCTGTGAGTCTCCGCCGGTATCGTTTCTATTTCACGTCCATTTCTTGTGGAGTTTTCAGAAACAAGAGAGTTTGCTGAGATGTTTTATTTTGTGCTCTACGTTTCTTATAAATCAGTGGAAAAGTGCAGTTTGGGGTGCAATCCGTATACAGCCGCCGAGAAAAACCGATCCCTTTATATTATTTGAATGGAGGGGGGTCTGTGTGCCGCCGCTTATTTACTTCTGGAATTGTAATTGTGCGAATGAGTTTGTGTTTCACAATTACTTTGCTTAATGTTTATAATATCATTCTTAGGTCATTAAAGAGCTGAAAATACTGCAATTAAACTGAAATGGCTGAGCATGTGTGCCGTTGCTTTAAGAAAGGCCACTATTTCATCTACCCCCAATGTATTGTACATAATAAGGATATTATAAATCACTGACAAGTTCTGTGACCATATAAAGGCACAAGGCTGCAGGCTGAGTTATACAGGGAACTCTAAGTATCACTCCTGTATTATAAGGATAATGTACCCCCTACTGTAAATGATAAGGATATTAGAAGTCACTGAGGGGTTGTTCTGTGACCATATAAAGGCACAAGGCTGCAGGCTGAGTTATACAGGGAACTCTGAGTATCACTCATGTATTATAAGGGATAATGTACCCCCTACTGTAAATGATAAGGATATTAGAAGTTACTGAGGGGTTCTGTGACCATATAAAGACACAAGGCTGCAGGCTGAGTTATACAGGGAACTCTGAGTATCACTCATGTATTATAAGGGATAATGTACCCCCTACTGTAAATGATAAGGATATTAGAAGTCACTGAGGGGTTGTTCTGTGACCATATAAAGACACAAGGCTGCAGGCTGAGTTATACAGGGAACTCTGAGTATCACTTATATATTATAAGGGATAATGTACCCCCTACTGTAAATGATAAGGATATTAGAAGTCACTGAGGGGTTGTTCTGTGACCATATAAAGACACAAGGCTGCAGGCTGAGTTATACAGGGAACTCTGAGTATCACTCATGTATTATAAGGGATAATGTACCCCCTACTGTAAATGATAAGGATATTAGAAGTCACTGAGGGGTTGTTCTGTGACCATATAAAGGCATAAGACTGCAGGCTGAGTTATACAGGGAACTCTGAGTATCACTCATGTATTATAAGGGATAATGTACCCCCTACTGTAAATGATAAGGATATTAGAAGTCACTGAGGGGTTGTTCTGTGACCATATAAAGACACAAGGCTGCAGGCTGAGTTATACAGGGAACTCTGAGTATCACTTATATATTATAAGGGATAATGTACCCCCTACTGTAAATGATAAGGATATTAGAAGTCACTGAGGGGTTGTTCTGTGACCATATAAAGACACAAGGCTGCAGGCTGAGTTATACAGGGAACTCTGAGTATCACTCATGTATTATAAGGGATAATGTACCCCCTACTGTAAATGATAAGGATATTAGAAGTCACTGAGGGGTTGTTCTGTGACCATATAAAGGCATAAGACTGCAGGCTGAGTTATACAGGGAACTCTGAGTATCACTCATGTATTATAAGGGATAATGTACCCCCTACTGTAAATGATAAGGATATTAGAAGTCACTGAGGGGTTGTTCTGTGACCATATAAAGGCACAAGGCTGCAGGCTGAGTTATACAGGGAACTCTGAGTATCACTCATGTATTATAATGGATAATGTACCCCCCTATGTGATATGCTTACAAACAGCATTAAGTTAAACAGTATGGCAGCTCCAACTCAGCATGACAAACAGCATGACAACTTAACTCCCACCCAAATGAATAAATACATAGTTATAGAAATGAATCCTGCACATAGTAATCAATTTCCTAATTAAGTACTGATATAACAGCTCCTTTCACTACTGATGAATTTCAGTTCCCATAATGTGTAGCTAGGTGACTTATACTTCTTGCCTATCCCTGCTACAAGATACATCAATAGATTTCTGAAGGGTTGCCCTTTATTGTATTTGCTTTTTGATTTGGTTTTATACCTGAATGACTTCCTGAAGTTTAAGAGGATTAAAAATAGCCCACGTGAAAGTGTCATAAAGTTCAGCCTCATCTTATATTACAGGTTGGTCCCTAGAAGCCACTTTCATTAGCGGATGTCAGAGGAATGGACAACTCAATTCCCAATCAATTAGAGATGTAGAACATTTCCAGCTGCTACTCCCAACACCCTCACCCTCTGTGCCAACAGAATCAGCGTCTGCAGCTGATGGGCTCCACATGGAAATGGCACTTTCACGTTAGCAAAATGCACATTACAGGGAGATTAAGTGTCTAATTAGCATCTTGTAATTCAACAAACGAAGGGTCTGATTTGTAGCCAGTATGTAGAGAGGATTGAGCAGAGCAACATGGCTGCAAAACGGCCTTCAAAACCCTAGTGCAATTCATAAGGTTCCAACGCTAATCTCCTCTCTCCCTCTCTGGAACAGCTGACCCCCTCCTTAAATGAGCCTCTGGAGGGACAGAATAGCTGCTTATCGATAACCTCGTTTGTGGTGTAGATTGGGCCAAACAGATTTCATATTGTTTAGAAAAGAAAATATTTTTGAAATGATCCTTATCATTGGCTATTGTCTATGAGTCTACTGATTCTCAACCAGACCTGGGGGCCGATTCACTAACTTCAAGTGAAGGATTCGAAGTTAAAAAACTTCGAATTTCGAAGTTATTTTTGTGCTACTTCGACCATCGAATGGGCTACTTCAACCTTCGACTACAACTACGACTTCGAATCGAAGGATTCGAAGTAAAAATCGTTCGACTATTCGACCATTCGATAGTCGAAGTACTGTCTCTTTAAAAAAAACTTCGAACCCCTAGTTCGCCATCTAAAAGCTACCGAAGTCAATGGGAAGGTCCCCATAGGCTTGGCTAACTTTTTTTGATCGAAGGATATTCCTTCGATCGTTGGATTAAAATCCTTCGAATCGTTCGATTCGAAGGATTTTATCGTTCGATCAAAGGAATAATCCTTCAATCGTTCGATCGTACTATCTGCCCTAAATCCTTCGACTTCAATATTCGAAGTTGAAGGATTTTAGTTCCTAGTCGAATATCGAGGGTTAATTAACCCTCGATATTCGACCCTTAGTGAATCGGCCCCCTGGTGTAACCCTGAATACAATGGGGTATATTTATCAAAAAGTGAAGTTAGAGATGCTAGAGTGAATTTCCGCCACTCTCCATTCATTTCTATGGGATTCTTAAAGGCGTATTTATCAAAGGGTGAACTTTCACTTTCACCCTTTGATAAATGCACCTTTAAAAATTCCATAGAAATGAATGGAGAGTGGCGGAATTTCACTCTAGTGGACTGTGGTCTTCTCTAACTTCACTCTTTGATAAATATAACCCAAAATGTTGTTTGATGTTTCATGTGTCAATTAATTGAATGCAGGAGAAGGTTTTACTTGTTTGATGAAATGGTTCCTTTCTAAAATTATTTTTATAAATTTACCCAACATTTTCAAAAGAGCGGTCAAGTGCAGGTCAACTTTTTGTTGGCTACGTAAAAACTCTTGTTTTTGGCCATAGAATTGTTCTTTTTGATTAAATGGTTCATGGCTTAGCTGGGTAGAATTAGGAATAGAAATCCTTTATAGAAGGAGGATTTACCCAACATCTTCAACCGAGCTGTCCAGGTGCAGGTCAACTGTTTGTGCAACTCTTGTTTTTGGCCATAGAATTGTTCTTCTTAGATTAAATTGTCCTCCAGATTAGCTGGGTAGAATTAGAAATAGAATTTCCTTTTTTGAAAGAGGATTTATCCAATGTCTTCAGCAAAGCTGTCCAGGTGCAGGTCAACTTTGTGTTGGCTGCATAAGTACAAACTCTTGTTTTTGCCCATAGAATTGTTATTTTAAGATTAAATGGTTCCTGGATTATCTGGGTAGAATTAGGCATAGAAATCCTTTCTAGAAGGAGGATTTACCCAACATCTTCAACCGAGCTGTCCAGGTGCAGGTCAACTTTTTGTTGGCTGCATAAGGACAAGCCCTTGTTTTTGGCCATAGAATTGTTCTTTTAAGATTAAATGGTTCCTTGATTAGCTGATTAGAATTAGAAATAGAAATCCTTTTTAGAAGGAGGATTTACCCAACATCTTCAACCAAGCTGTCCAGGTGCGGGTCAGCTATTTTTTGGCTGCATGTAAGTACAGACTCTTGTTTTTGGCCATAGAATTGTTCTTTTTAGATTAAGGGCAAGGCCAGATGTGGCGTTTTTGCTGCGTTTTTACATTGAATTTTTAAAAAAGAACAGCCAGGTGTAAATATGCTACTGAAACCACATGCGACCGTCAACATGCGTTTTTCAGCACCTAGGATTCTTTTCCCAACATGCACTTCTCATTGTTTTCATTGTTCTCATTGAGAATTTGGACGCCATATTTAAAATACGCTGCGTATTTACGCAACGTGTGGTTTCAAAGGTGCAGATCCCATAGAGTCTATTGATTTGGTAGTTTCTTGACGTATTGGCGTTTCTGCTAAAAACGCCAATACTGGTGTCCTGTGGCGGATTTCAGCTTGCAAGCGCCCTGTGTGAATTGTCATAGTGCGTTTTCCATTAGTTTCAGTGGTAGTGCAGTTTATGCGTATTTACGCCTGGCTGTTCTTTTTTAAAAACGCCGCAAAAACGTCACGTCTGGCCTTGCCCTAAATGGTTCCTGGCTTAGCTGGGTAGAGTTAGGAATAGAAATCTTTTATGGAAGGATGATTTACTCAACATCTTCAACTTTCCAGGTGCAGGTCAACTGTTTGTACAATTCTTTTTTATGGCCATAGAATTGTTCTTCTTAGATTAAATGGTCCTCCAGATTAGCTGGGTAGAATTAGAAATAGAAATTTCTTTTTTAGAAAGAGGATTTATCCAACATCTTCAGCCAAGCTGTTCATTTGTCTGCACAAGCACAAATTCTAGTTTTTGGCCATAGCATTGTTCCAAAAAATTGTGAGAAGACTTGCCTATGTTCATCAGGAATGTAACAGTTCTTCTCAAAAACAGAGCGGAATGAATGCCTCCACTGGCCCATATTGTGAGAGAGTTCTGCAGTTTCCATGGGAAATATTCTAATATGTATTAAAAGCAAGTCACAAAGGCAGCACTAACAAGAACAACATGGACTTCATTTATCTTTGTCAAGGGAATAGTCTCCAGACTGACACACTATTCTGACACTATTCCCATTTGCTTATGAGCTTGTTTTGACTCAGGTATCCAAAACCAGAAACAATTTTGTTATAAAGATTGACAAATCAGTCAACTGGCTGAACTTCCATTGCAAAAGTGTCACTCCTTGGTCTTTGATACAAAAAAAAAACAAGGAAAGAATTGAAATGACAAGTTTACATATTCATTAAGCCAGTTGTTGTCATCGCATCTTCTCTCTCTCTGGTCCAGTAAAATCCCTACACATTGACTGACAAGTGAAATGATTTTAGTCTCTGCGGAAATAAAGATATTTTACAGTTGCTCTTGATATATATATTTTAACTTGTCAGTGTAATTGAGATTCCAAGAACAAATGGGATAATCAGAAAATATTTTCTTTTTTTTTGTTTTTAATTTTCTTCACAATTTTCCTTTTTGTTTTCCTGTTGGGGGCCCAAATTTCTTGATTCTTTCCTTGATTGAGTCTTCAAAATGGTGCTGTAAAGACTGACTCTTGCCTTTCTCCTTTCCATATCTGAATTTTAAGTAGGTCTCATTCACTTGTTTGATTATCCAGCTTCAGAAATATTTGTTCTCTTTTTCTAAATTATCGTAAAAAAAAGGGAGTATTGATTGTCATTCAGGGAAGGGGCAGGACATATGATGCTCCCATTTTATACAAGGCTGCCTAAAGACGGGTGCTTGAGCCATTATATATACAGGTATAGGATCCCTTATCCGGAAACCCGATATCCAGAAAGCTCCGATAGACTCCGTTTTATCCAAAAAATCCAAATTGTTAAAAATGATTTATTTTTTCTGTGTAATAATAAAACAGTCACTTGTACTTGATCCCAACTAAGATATAATTAATCCTTATTGGAAGCAAAACCAGCCTATTGGGTTTATTTAATGTTTACATGAATTTGTAGTAGACTTAAGGTATGAAGATCCAAATTACGGAAAGATCCGTTATCCGGAAAACCCCAGGTCCCGAAGCATTCTGGATAACAGGTCCCATACCTGTATAGAATTATATAGTAGCTGATGCCATCTCCCATAGTCTCCATTTTATCCAAATAATCCAATTTTTAAAAAATAATTTCCTTTATTTTTGTAATACTGAAACTGTAGCTTGTACTTGATCCCAACTAAGATATAATTAATCCTTATTGGAAGCAAAACCAGCCTGTTGGGTTTATTTAATGTTTACATGATTTTCTAGTAGATTTAAGGTATAAAGATCCAAATTACAGAAAGATCCATTATGCAGAAAACCCCAGGTCCCAGGCATTTTGGATAACAGGTCCCATACCTGTACCGATTTCATGCAAAATGTTTCAACAAGTAATAAATTGCATGTTTAAGTTGTGAATTGTATTCAGCAACATTGGAAGAAAGGAAAAAACAACTTGTTTGGACCCTGGAAAACATAGGCACATTTACTAACGTTCATCATTTTTTTCTCTACTACGCGTTTTATAAAAAAAATTCAAAAAAATCTCTAAAAAACTCTAAAAATTCAAGATTTATTAAGTGTAAAAAGCAGAAAAAACTGTACTACAAAACTTTTCCAAGTAAAAGCTGTCGAGGTCCTATAGACCTCAATTAGTGATATGAGGGTTGAGTGTTCCATGGCCCACACCCGGACCCGACCTTCCCAATTCCACACCCACCCCGACTTTCCCCTTCCTTTTATAGACCTGTTCCGCCTCGCTGATGACATCACAAAAGGAGCGGGGTGAGCAGGCCCGTGTCTATAAAAATGGAGGCCAGCAGTATAAGGTTGCGGGTGTGAAGAGCAGGCAAAAAAGCTTAACCCTGAAGCGCCCGGGTCCCGCAGGTATCAGCCTGCACATCAATAAAGCCAATTTGGAGCTGAGTTCAGCCTATTGAATCTTTTTTTAGCCATTCAGATTTCTAGAGGTTTTAGGATTGTTTTTTGCTAGTAATTGTCAGAAATGCTCAGAGATATTTGTATTTTTATGTATCATTCAGTGCTTTTTTTTCCATACCTTTTATATTCAGATCTTTTAATACCTTTCATAGCATTTGTTATTTTAGACAAATAGCGTTTAATAGTGTTTTCAAAAAGCTCAAATACAACTAAAATTCAACCTTTTATAAATGAGCCTCCCAAGTATTAACTTAAAGGAGAAGGAAAGGCTAAAAGTAAGTAAGCTTTATTAGAAAGGTCTATGTAAAAACACCAGTAACCCCTCAAAGTAATGCTGCTCTGAGTCCTCTGTCAAAAGAAACAGCACATTTCTTTCCTTCTATTGTGTACTCATGGGCTTCTGTATCAGACTTCCTGTTTTCAGCTTAAACCTCCAGGGCTAGGGCTTGAGCATGCTCAGTTTGTTCCTCTCTCCCTCCCTGCTGTAATCTGAGCCCAGAGCTATGAGCGAGCAGGGAGAGACTCAGGCAGGAAGTGATATCACACCAAGCTAATATGGCAGCTGCTATCCTAATCAAACAGAGAGATTCTAGTGCAGAATAAATATAGCATTCATAAATTTAGGGGCAGATTTATCAAAGGTCAAAGTGAATTTTCGAATGAAAAAACGTAACGTAATAAACGTAATTTTTTGGGTACTTCGACCATCGAATAGGCCAAATTCGACTTTGTCTTCGATTCGAATTGAAAATACTTAGAATATTCTACCATTCGACCACTTCGCCACCTTAAACCTGCCAAATTGCTAAGTTTTTTTTTTGAAAATCGTTTGATCGATCGATTAAATCGTTCGAATTGTTCGATTCGAAGGATCGAATAGCAAACAGCTAAATTTAAACAAAAAAAACTTTGATGGTCAAATTTCGAAGTTTTAGCACTTCGAAATTCGACCCTTGATAAATGTGCCCCATAGTGTTATAACTTGCACTATTGTGGCTAATCTATTGTCAATAAGTTGCTTTGGTAGCTTTTCTTCTCCTTTAAGGCAAAAAAATACAGATGACAATTTTTTTCTCGATTACGTTTTTGGATTCAGACATGTTTAAAAAAAACAAACTAAAACCTAGGGGCACGTTTACTAATGGTTAATTAACCCTCGGTATTCGACCGTTGAAGTAAAATCCTTCGACTTCGAATATCGAAGGATTTACCGCATTTCCTACGATCGAACGATCGAAGGAAAAATTGTTCGTTCGAACGAATAAATCCTTCGAATCGAAGCTGTAGTCAAAGGTCGAAGTAGCCAAAAAAAAAACATTCGAAACTCAAAGTATTTTTTCTTCTATTCCTTTACTCGAGCTTAGTAAATGTGCCCCCTATTATTAAAACTAAAAAAGTTTTTGAAAAAAGTCTCTTGATTTTTGTGCTTCGTTTGTGACTCAAGATTGAGAATCAACTTTTATTTACTCATAAATGAATATAATTTTTTTGGTTTAAGGTATTAAAATTGGTGTCTCGTAGCAGCTAAAAATTGACATCCGTTTTTTTACTTTTTGAAACAAGACATCCTTGTCAATCCTCCTTATTAACAATCAGTGTTTTTTTTTGAATAATAGGACTGCACTACCTCTTGCAGATCAGAGGTCCAAATGAAGCAGACAAATCCCATGGAGATTTCCATTTTCCTTTGCAGTGCGGAAATTTGCATTTTGATGAGCTCTTGACTTGTTAAAAGATTACAAAATTGAGGAAAAAAATAAGATACCGCCGATAGAATGTAAAAAAAAATGCTTTTAAGCTTGTAGGCATCGAAAGGTCAAATGAGCTGGGCACAGATAACAGCTGAGGTCAGTAAAGCAGAATTCAGGGCCCTAAAATCATTTTTAGAATGAAATGGAATTTAGATGCACATCTTAACCTGCTCTGTACTCTGAGCAAATGTAACTTTTTTTTTTTTTTTTATGCTATTTGGCTGATGCTTCATTATATACAGTGCCTTGCAAACGTATTTAGGTCCTTCAACAATTAAATGTAAAAAATAAAATCAATTCCACTAAAATGTTGTTTGTGGTATTTTGAAATCAAGAAAGCACCAAATGATTGTATTATTCATGGGAATTCTTTGCCTTCGACTTAGAAGAAGAATTTACAAAAAATTATATTTGTCAGAGTATGATAAATCTAGAAATTTGAATTTGAACGAAAACTCAAATCATGTTTGGATAATTGACAATTTGAATTTGAGGGATTTGACCCCCAAATAATTGAAAATTAATAAATCTTAGAGGATAAGTAAACCTTTAAAATAAGTGAATGCAAAATTGATGAGGGGGCTATTCTAAGAAATTTTGCAATGTAGATTCATTATTTATTTTGTTTTAATTCCAAGATATTAAGGGATACATGTGCTGTTAATATGAATGAATTGTGTTGCAACAGCGCCACCTGCTGGTCAGTTTCCCACCAGTCTGACCAGCAAGTAGTCAAGGAAGTTGTCAGGAGAAAGAAAGAGGCTGCTCTGATGTTCTTCTGCTTAGGAATAAAATTAGAAACCTTTCTCACATCTTTCCTAAGCAGAAGAACAACAGCCTCTTTCTTTCTCCTGACAACTTCCTTGACTACTTGCTGGTCAGACTGGTGGGAAACTGACCAGCAGGTGGCGTTGTTGTAACACAATTCATTCATAAAAACAGTACATGTATCCCTTAATATCTTGAAATTAAAACAAAATAAATAATTAATCTACATTGCAAAATTTCTTAGAATAGCCTCCTCATATATTTTGCATTCACTTATTTTAAAGGTTTACTTATCCTTTAATAAATCTGCCCCATAGAAACTGCATCATTGGCCATATTTAAATACATTGAGAAATCTTATCTCCTGGTTTAATCTCATGAAAACTTTATAGAAGTGCATGAGAATTTTTTTTTTTTTATCTGCCCCAATATTTGAGTGAAATTATGAAAACAAAAGGTAGAAGTAGAGGGCACTCATAGTTTAAATACATATAATAATAACCATTATTAAAAGAATCGGTAACTGCCAGAGACTGCTGATAATGAAATCCACCAGTACCACTCATATTCACAAGGTGCTGCTTCCAAAAATTTAACTGCAGTTCTCCTGCTCTGCTCTCCCAATCCCAGAGATGGGGAGTGATTATTTGTGCCCTGGGTACCCCTGGAACTATAGCAGGGTGACACCCCAATGTTTCTATATATCTGTAACCTTGTTATGAGCTAAGGGGGCCCAGTCTGAAGGTCACTTAGGGGGAGATTTGGGGTGAGTGCTTATTTGTACCCTGGGTACCCCTGGAAATATAGCAGGGTGATTGTTACCCCAATGTTTCTATATATCTGTAACCTTGTTATGAGCTAAGGGGGCCCAGTCTGAAGGCCAGTTAGGGGGAGATTTGGGGTGAGTGCTTATTTGTACCCTGGGTACCCCTGGAACTATAGCAGGGTGACTGTTACCCCAATGTTTCTATATATCTGTAACCTTGTTATGAGCTAAGGGGCCCAGTCTAAAGGTCATTTAGGGGGAGATTTGGGGTGAGTGATTATTTGTACCCTGGGTACCCCTGGAACTATAGCAGGGTGATACCCCAATGTTTCTATATATCTGTAACCTTGTTATGAGCTAAGGGGGCCCAGTCTGAAGGTCAGTTAGGGGGAGATTTGGGGTGAGTGCTTATTTGTACCCTGGGTACCCCTGGAACTATAGCAGGATGACACCCCAATGTTTCTATATATCTGTAACCTTGTTATGAGCTAAAGGTTCCCAGTCTGAAGGTCAGTTAGGGGGAGATTTGGGGTGAGTGTTTATTTGTACCCTGGGTACCACTGGAACTATAGCAGGGTGACCGTTCCCCCAATTTTTCTATATATCTGTAACCTTGTTATGAGCTAAAGGGGCCCAGTCTGAAGGCCAGTTAGGGGGAGATTTGGGGTAAATGCTTATTTTTGCCCTGGGTACCCCTGGAACTATAGCAAAATGAGAACATTTGGTCAAGTTCATTTTATTAAAGAACTGGAACTAGGTAGGTTAATAGACAGTATTTTTTATTCTTCGGACTATACTTTATACTGCTTGAAATGATATGCCCCTTTTATTAAGAGCAGGAAAAATCACCTTCTCTATATATGTCTGTGTGTATTTTTGATGGCTGCATTCAGATAACTCTCACCAAAATGTTCTGTAAAACAGATGTTTTATTTATTTTTTTTCTTTATGTCGAGCAGTTAGTAATTCGATTGGTACAGTACATTGACTTTCTGGTGTGTTCGCCTCATATTTATTTACTGCAATATAAATTTGCTGTGCAGTTAAACATGAAGGGCTGAATTCTATTACCTGTGAAATGTTATTACTGCCTTTTATTAGCGATAAACTAAGCCCAAGTAATGAATCTGGCCCTGCGTGGTACTTCTCTGCTCTCTCGCCCATTTGTGGCAGAGACGGGCAAAGAATCTTCTTATAATATTGCAGTTTTTTCACTCCCACCCCAAGTTATAAATGAAGCCATTTAGTAATGGTCATGATTGTGATCAGAAACAACTTCAATAGAACACAGGTTAAATGTCTCTGTGTTGCAGGATTTTAATTAACACCGAGGGATTCGTTTTCTATCAGCCTTCTTCTAAATTACTGAAATATTCGGTGTCTTCACCAATTACGGGTTCTTACAGAGGCAATATGACAGTATCCAGGCAAAGTGCTCAGAGCAATCTGTTGATAACAGAACGTGATGGGAAATACACAATACAGCAAATGAAAGTGACAAGAAAAAACATAATAAAGAAAGAAAAAATATCATCGTGAACAAATATAACAGTGAGGGGCACATTTACCTAGGGTGGAATATCAAGGGTTAATTAACCCTCGATATTCGACTGCCAAATTGAAATCCTTCAACTTCGAATATCGAAGTCGAAGGATTTAGCGCAATTCGTTCGATCGAACAATCGAAGGAATAATCATTCGATCAAACAATTAAATCCTTCGAATCGAAAGATTGGAAGGATTTTAATCCATCGATCGAAGGATTATCCTTCGATCAGAAAAACCTTGTAAAGCCTATGGGGACCTTCTCCATAGCCTAACATTGGCCTCGGTAGGTTTTAGGTGGCGAACTAGGGGGTCGAAGTTTTTTTAAAAAAGACAGTACTTCGATTAGCGAATGGTCGAATATTCGAGCGATTTTTAGTTCGAATCGTTCAATTTGAAGTCGAAGGTCAAAGTAGCCAATTCGATGGTCAAAGTAGCCAAAAAAACATTCGAAAATCGAAATATTTGTCCTCTATTTTCCTCTATTCCTTCACTCGAGCTTAGTGAATGGGCCCCTAAATATGTCTTACAGGCAGAGTTGTCTATAGGGTAGTCCAGGTAAGGGATACATGCATGGAGGGGCCATGGGAGCAGTTGTTGTAGGTAGGGAGGGTGGCAATTGCAGGTATAGTAGGAGAAGATGGGAACAGTAGGAAAACATGATGAAATTGGGTAAGATTGTCTATAGGACAGTTCAGGTAAGGGAGACGTACATTGTGGGTCTGTGAGAGCAGTAGTTGTGGGTAGGAAGAGTGGAATTAATAGGTATAGTATGAAAAGATGGAAACAGTAGGACAACATGAAGAAAGATTGTCAATAGGATGGTCCAGGTAATGGGGATCTTTTGCTGTAATTAAGTATATACTTTTGAAGTTCTTCCATGGAAAGCCATCTATTGGTAGTCTCTCCAAGTTAAAATGTTACCCTGTGGGAGAGCAATGATTCCCAAACGAAAAGAGTTAACATGATACCTCACGCTATTCCAGATGTACTTAACCCTGAATTCTGCTGAATTTTGAGGTGACTCCATCCACTCCAGTTCCACTTATCTTAATTTCTGAGTTCCTCTTACAGGGTTTTGCTCCCCTTCTAAGGCAAATATTTCTTATTAGAGACAGAAAGTTGTCTTTGGAAATATTTTTGCTGGAAAACTCCTTCTTCTTGTAGATGTGTAGAAGCAGCTATCTCCTCAAGCTTGAGGAACACCAACACAAGACAAAATCCAAGTTTCTTCTGTTCTTTACACTCCAGCACCTTCATCTATCTTTAGTTCACTTCTAATTTATCTGCTGAGAGATAAAACCACCCATTCCACTCTCTTCTAACTTCTGGAAACCACTGCATCATGCTGTTCCCGTTTATGTGCAGTAAATTGCACCAGGGGACAGGGCACTTGATATTCATTGCTCCAAGGAATAGTAGAAGGGTCCTAAAGGGATTAAAGTGGTAAATACTATAAGATTGTAGAGGCATACAGCTCTTGGCCATGGGAAGTGATACAATGGTTTTTTTCATCAATAGTAATAAAAAACAACTTTAGATTTAATATGGGGCTTGAAAAATTTGGAGAACACAACATAAAATTTTAAGGGCAAGTTAAGACTAGGGTGATGGCTGATGGGGAGAAATTTCCAGAAAATGCTTTTCCACCAGCAATAAAGTAAATCATGATGTGAAAAACACACATGGCTAGGGTAACATTGTATATTCTAAGCCTGAAAGTTGCAGAACTAAAACATGTAAATGATTCAAAAGGAGCACAAAATTAAAAATGAATGCAAATTGCACATTGTCTTATGATATCACTGCCTACAACATACTTAAAGTTAATTGCTATGTGATTTACCCCCTTTAACCATCTAAACACACTTTTAACGAGCACATGTAATGTTAGGCGCATTATTTTTATCACAAGCCGCGGCTGAACAGATCCATTTCTAAATATAAAATCACTTGGTGTCTTTTCCAGATCTTGAATGTGAGGCAAACATCTTGCAAATTAGTTACGTTTTGTGTTGCTAATTAATGCTTTCCATTACCCAACAATAGAAACATGGCCATTTGATTTATTTGTTCTATTTTACACTAATTACAGAGATTGCTCTTGGACAGAAAATGCAGTAATTCCATAAAACTCTTGTAGGGTAGAACCACAGCAGGGGGGATCAAAAGACGGGGGGAAAGGATGAATATCCAGTCTGGAGCAGCCATTGGCTCATATCCACTTTCTTTGTGTCTTGGGTTTGTGCTCCTCTAGCATTAATTACTGTAATCTAGGCCGAGTGCCACTTTGTAACAATTAGGCAGACAAGGCTACAATTTAAATCTTTGCCTCCTACACAGCACCACCCATCTTTCTTCTCATTAGCTTCCAAGGCAAACAAATTGCTTAGGAGACATGTTATGCCATTTAGTATCTCTACAAATAATCACGGAAGGGAGTCCTTCCTAGTAATATTACTTGTTACATTGTGACTATTGTAGACTCTTTATGTAGATAAAACCAGTTCCTAACGTCACTGAGTTATGACAGTGAATAGCACATTCTCTCCTTTGAGAAAGGGTCAACAGTGTTAAGTATTACAAATGCGAAAGAAATTCCAGGCAAAAAAAATGTATAGCGCGATAACAAGCAGAATAACTAACCATTGTGAATAAATTTGCAGCAACAGGTAACAGAAAATGTAAGATGAAATGAAGCTTGGGAACAAACAGTGAAGGCTACCAACTACCATTAATAGTTAATTGGTCTGTGTTTATTTGTATTTATCAGTATAAAATATTCCCATTAGAGATAGGAGGTTGTCTTTGGAAATATTTTAGCTGTTAAACTCATTCTTGCTGTACTTGTTTGCTTGTTTACCATGAAGCAGCTAGCTCCTCAAGCTTGAGGAACACCAACACAATATCTCCAGGTTTCTTCTGTTTTCTAGACTCAAGCACCTAAAACATTCTCATTAGAGACAGAAGGTTGTCTTTGGAAATATTTCTGCTGAAAAAACTCATTGTTGTTTATGTGTTACTGGTTTACCATGAAGCAGCTAGCTCCTTAAGCTTGAGGAACACCAACACAATATCTCCAGGTTTCTTCTTTTTTCTAGACTCAAGCACCTAAAACATTCTCATTAGAGACAGAAGGTTGTCTTTCTTGCTGTGCTTGTTTACTTGTTTACCATGAATCAGCTAGCTCCTCAAGCTTGAGGAACACCAACACAATATCTCCAGGTTTCTTCTGTTTTCTAGACTCAAGCACCTAAAACATTCTCATTAGAGACAGAAGGTTGTCTTTGGAAATATTTCTGCTGAAAAAACACGTTGTTGTATATGTGTTACTGGTTTACCATGAAGCAGCTAGCTCCTCAAGCTTGAGGAACACCAACACAATATCTCCAGGTTTGTTCTGTTTTCTAGATTCAACCACCTAAAACATTTTCATTAGAGACAGAAGGTTGTCTTTGGAAATATTTCTGCTGAAAAAACTCTTTGTTGTATATGTGTTACTGGTTTACCATGAAGCAGCTAGCTCCTCAATCTTGAGGAACACCAACACAATATCTCCAGGTTTCTTCTGTTCTCTAGACTCAAGCACCTTTAGTTCATTACTCATTTAATCTGCAGAGAGATAAAACAACTTACTCCACTCCCTTATAAATTCTGGGAACCATTTCATCATTCTGTTCTCGTTTAGAGGGCTGTGAGTCTATTCATCCATTAAGGATTCCTACAGAAATTTACAAAAGCAGAATAATCTTTTTTTATTGATTCTCATTTCCAAACATTGAACCTTGATTCTTTACCATCTGTAGAATCAGTCCAACTCATCAGACAACATTTACCTTGTCTCTTGTTCAGTGCTCTCTTTTCACATCATCCTTCTTCTTCATCGCTTCTCTCAACCTTGGGAGTTCCAGAGCATTGCCTGCATTTTCACTGCCCTTATTTCCTTCCACAGCATTAAAGCTTTATTACTAAACATCTACATAAACTGTTTGAAATTTTCTTCTCATCATTCACTGAAACTCTCCACTTTTAATAGCTACAGAGGTTTGTGACATTTTGCAACTCACAAGCTGTTCTTACACCATCTACAGCTACAGGTTTTGAGTGTGGGAGCTTTTTTGTGGAAAGTGGAAAGTGGAAGCTCTTGCACGTATGCCATTAACTAAAGCCCTAGTTGTAAGTAACAGAATTTTACATCTACAAAAATGCTTCCACATATAACACTTACCATTTACAGAAGCTCTTTCCCTTTAATACCTAATTATTTACAGATGATTATCTTCATACTATGATCTGTCTACAATATGTAAGCTTGTTTTCATTGTAAGCTTGCTGGATACACAACAGACAGTTTCTTTAAGGCAGTTTACTTACACACCGGGGTGACCATTCAGGATACAAAACACAAGTGATGAAAATAAATCTTGCCCACTGTCCACTACCTTCACATATTTGATGAGTTCCATCACTAAACTGGGCCCCTTGTGGTCTACCAGCAACCAGCAAAAACACATAAGTTGGGGTCCCCCTTGTACTCATGATACTTCCTTTTGGGAGATTGCTCGGACTCCTGGCTTTCCTCAGTCTCTCAGATTTTTAGTCACTGGGTCACATGCTCCCTCTGCTCCTTGCAGTTGCAGGCAGCACCCCAGCACCTCTTGAAGTTCCTTACATAGGCAGGTAACCTTCCTGCTCTGTGCCATTTTCAGTGAGACCTTCCTGACTGTTTCACTAGAATGACATATTTTCCACAGGACAGCCTTCCTGTGGAAAGTGAGCTCCAACATGTGAGCTGGACTTATGGAATGGAGTATCTGGCCCACTTGTTCATTACAGAATACTCCAGCTTCCAGGACCTGGCTACTAAAGTCTTTAAACAGAGAAAGCCTTTTCTGTTTCTTAATAACATTCCTGTAGCTTACATCTCCTACTGAGGAGAAATTAAAGTTGAATCACATCTTTTACCCATTTCCTTGATCACAACATAGACTATACAGCGCCATGCCCCAATCAACAGAAATTACCATTACTCTTTCAAAAAAGTGTGTATTTATACCAAATTGTCTACAGTGTGTCTTTACAACAGGCTCTATCTGCATAAATGTCTTTACTTCTACTTCTTCCCATAACCTGTATAATATCCTCCATGTTTATACTAGGCTCCATCTACAAGCTGTGTATATGCATTTCACATCCTATTTAATCTCGTTTACTGATAAGGATAGGAACATACCATGTACAATGATATTTCTCTAGGACAGAATGAGTACATAGATTTAGAGAATCTATGGTCATATAAAATCATGTTAGCATAGTATGTTATGTTATATATGGCATACAGTTATATGATATTATGGACCAGATACAAATGAATGAGAAAGTGATACATGAGAAAATTTATGGGCAAAAATCAATTTAAGGAGAAAAAAACTTTTCTAGTAATTCAGTTCTAGGGATGTAGCGAACTGTTTGCGCGAACTTCGACCGTTCGCGTCCGCCGAATGTTCGCAAACGTTTGGGAACGTTCGCAGTTTGAGTTCGCGTTCGATCGTTCGACCATTCGACCATTCGAATTCCTTCGACCGCTAAAAATCGAATGATTTCCATTAGTTCGAACGATTGTAAGCATTCGATCCAATGAAAAGCATTCGATCGAATGGCTTCGATCGTTCGATTCGAATGAAAATCCTTCGATCGAACGATTAAAATCCTTCGATCGTTCGAATCGAACGATTTTAGCGGTGTTCGAAGCTCGCGAACTGTTCGCGAACGTTCGAATTTTTTGCCGGTGTTCGCGAACGGCATTCGCGAACACCAAATCGGCAGTTCGCTACATCCCTATTCAGTTCCAGTTTTTTCTCATAGACTTCAATAAAGTCTTCATGTGATAAACAGTGAAAAACATTTTTTCTCATTGAATTGAATCTGGCTCTATAGGCAAATCTGCAATTGAATAAGAAGTTAAGCTTTTCTCATCAACTTGAATCTGACCATATATTAGATGCAGGATCACATGACCCCTTTGCGGGGAAGTTGGGAATTAATCCAGAAGTTCTGAAAGTGTGGATCAGGAAGAGTCTAAGGGGCACATTTACTAAAACTCAAATTTTTCTTATCCAGTTTTTACTGCGTAAAATTGATTTTATCAACTGTTTCGGTTTATTGGTTTGAAACCCCAAATTTTTTGTCAAGACACAACTTAAGGGACATCTACCATTGACTTCTATATGATCTTGACAGGTTTGAGATGGTGTATTTTCCCATTCTAATTTTTAGCAGCTTTGGGGTATGATAAATCTCTAAAAAGTCAAGTTTCTTTTCCAGGAAAAGTTTTTGCCTAAAAAACTTGACCAGAAAAAAATTGAGGTTTAAAAAATGAGCCCCATAGTCTTCATACTGTCCATTTAGTATGACTGCTCCATGTTTAAATACAAATACACAGCAGTGGTCGTAGTATCTAATACCCTCATTCTGCAATGTCTGTTTAAGTTCAAATAAATTGTCTGTTTTCCCTTCGCATCCAAAAACTAAGAGTTTCAAACAGAAGTTTATAAATATATTATGCGTGGTAATGCAAATACAATGCTATGATAACCCCTCTGATACAAATCTTTGATTAATTAGGAGACCTTGTTAGTCATTCTCAAATGATATCATTAATACCCCTTCTAAAAATGGATCAGAGAAAGTGAGCATAGGCTAATCAGAAGTGCCATGATCTCACGCAGATTAAAAGCCCATCATTACCGAGAAGCCTAATGCATTGCACAGTGGCACGGCAAAGTGTATGTGTCACAGTGGGAACCTTTGGATAAATAGCTTAATTGCCCCCTAAGAACTGACAAATATAATGCGCTGCTACACAACAATGGGTTTCTGTTTTGGGTAATACCGGCTAATTTATTAAGCAATCATTATGATTCGGGGATATAATCAAAACAATATATGCTGGCTCTAAAATGATCATTAAAGAACCCTCTTTTGTTTGCTAATAAAGATTTTAAAACTCTCTGTAGGTTGGAAAACATGTTTATTGAAAAGACGCCTTCTGCAAACAGGTTGATGAGCCTTGCACAGTATCAGCTTGAAAAAGAACAAGATCATGTACTTTAAGCAGTCTCAGCTTGCCCCAAGAGCTATCTGGAGGTAAGTGCAAATAGAGAGGCCTGCTCTTCAAAGGATAGCAGTTATATTTAGGAAGAAATGGGGCCAAATTGAAGCAAGATGGCGAAAGTAAACAAATACAGTATGGAGACAGAAGGACAATATGTGGACTGTTTGGTGAAATGGAGGCAGTAGGGATGAATGGTCCCAGTGGGACAATTTGTCAACAGTAATACAGTACTTTAGATTGATGTTACCCAGCTGTCAGCCTTTCAGTTGTTGAAGAACATTACAACACCAACATTCCGCCAGCAGCTGAGATGATAGTTACAGGCAAAACAATAGGTGTTGTCCTGGGTCCCAAAACTACTAAAAACAGTATTGTCTGCATATTTAGCCAGGGTTATGCCAATGTGATATCTCAGGTTATCCCAGACTGATTTAACACTGTAGATACCAATACATTTGCAGGGGAGATACTTTAAATAAGGTAGTTACTAATGGCACTGGACACATATACTGTAGGTTTACAAGATGGAGGCAGCAAGACAATACAGGAACAGTATGGCATAATGAGACAGTAGGTCAATGAAGACCATGGAGACAGCAAGTACACTATGTGGGAGTGGGAGAAGGTGGAAGCCGACAATATGGAGACAGCAGGACAAGATAGAGAGAGAAAAACAATATGGCAAACCTATGGCATGATGGAACAGTAGGGCAAGATAAAGACCATGGAGACTGTAGGACAAAATACAGATAGCAAGACAATATGGTGACAGAAGGACCATACAGCAAGTACAATATGGAGACAGTGGGAGAAGATGGAAGCCGAAAGACAATATGGAGACAGCAGGACAAGCTAGAGACAGAATAACAATATGGCAACTGGATGTCACGATGGAACGGTAGGGCAATATAAAGACTATGGAAACTGTAGGACAAAATACAGATAGCAAAACAATATGGTGACAAAAGAACATTATGGAGACAAGTAGAATATGGAGACAGGGGGAGAAGATAGAAGCAGCAAGACAATATGGAGGCAATAGGACAAGATAGATACAGCAAGACAATATGGTAACAATATGGCATGATTGGGCACTAAGGCAAGATGAAGACCATGGAGACATCAGGACAAAATACAAATAGCAAGACAATACGGAGACAAAAGGACATTATGGAGACAGCAAGTACAAAATGGAGACCACTGGAGAAGATGGAAGCAGCACGACAATATGGAGACAGCAGGACAAGAAAGAGACAGCAAGACAATATGGAGAAAGCAAGACTATATGAAGTCAGAAGTGTAAGATGACAAGGGAGCAAGCTGAAAAAGAAGGCTCGTATTATTTCTCCCAATGTACCAACCTTTTATAATTTAACCAACAAGAGACTTGTGTGTACTACAGATAACAGAGAGAGTTAAGAGAGATTGGAGAAAGTTAAGGAGAAACATATGAGGTCCCTTAATGAGTCCCTATGATATTTACTGTTGGTTTCCTTTAATAGAGTGATTTTTTTCTTCTAATAGAAAATAGTAATTATTTTACTGGGGTTGTTGGATGTCAAAGCTGATTCCTCAATTTAACCTGGTTCCCCCGAGATTAAGGTTAGGAATGCTGGGTGAAACTTAAAAAGCTGAAAACCAAAACATTAAGTAAAAAAAAGCATTCCAAATTCCCATTTCTCTATTTTCTTCATGACACATCTGTAGTCTAAGCTTGTCTTCATTTCTCATCTCCGGGCTAAAAAGACCATTAATGCATTACAGTAGCGGGCACGCTCAGCACGCAAGATGAAAATAATGCCGCCTTCTAAGCCCAGATCTGTTCGCAGAGTAAGAGCACAGCCTGTTTTTTCATCTCTTTTTTTTTTTTTTTTTTTTGGGATCATGATGAAAGGACAAGTATTACCCATATGACCTCAGGAGTTTTTAATCTATAGGAACAAAGCTCCAGAGCTGTGTTCAAGACGGGCTGAACCATCTGGTTTACAGTTTATAAATACAAAATAAAAGAGCTGCTCTGTTATTAGATCACAGAGTTCTTGGACCTTTGCTCTGAGAGTGACTGGCTCATTAAATATACAGTGCAAAGAGACTTAACTACAATGTTTTCTCATGATAAAATAACTACTGGCTGGTAGGATGTGTTTTAGGGTGCTATTTTTCTTTTTCTTCATCTACTGTAGGTGATACTCATTTTGCTTCCCAAGTCTTGGTTTACTTTCTGGTAGTAAATGGGTTTCACTGGAGAGTTAGAATAAAGGGGTGATATTGTGGGAGATGCAAAGAAGAAAAGGGGGGAGGAAGGATATCCAGCTTACAACCCTCCACCTACTGTATGTGAAAACTAGATGGGAACTTGCCTATGCGTCTTTCCCAGTCTCGCATGAATATACATAGTTACATAATTAGTTACATAGTTAAATCGGGTTGAAAAAAGACAAAGTCCATCAAGTTCAACCCCTCTAAATGAAAACCCAGCCCCATACACACACCCCTCCCTACTTTTAATTAAATTCTATATACCCATATCTATACTAACTATAGAGTTTAGTATCACAATAGCCTTTGATATTATGTCTGTCCAAAAAATCACCCAAGTCCCTCTTATAGTCATTGACTGAATCAGCATCACAACATCACCCGGCAGTGCATTCCCCAACCTCACTGTCCTCACTGTGATGAACCCCCTACTCTGTTCCTTTAAATGAAACTTCTTTTCCTCTAGTCTGAAGGGGAGGCCTCTGGTACGTGATTCTCTTTATGGGTAAAAAGGTCCCCTGCTATATATATATATATAATGTCCTCTAATGTACTTGTAAAGTCTAATCATGTCCCCTCACAAGCTCCTTTTTTCCAGAGAAAACAACCCCAACCTTGTCAGTCTCCCCTCATAATTTAACTCTTCCCTCCCTCTAACCAGTTTAGTTGCACTTAGTCTCTGCACTCCCTCCAGCTCATTTATATCCCTCTTAAGGACTGGAGTCCAAAACTGCCCCCATACTCCAGATGAGGCCTCACCAGGGACCTATAAAGAGGCATAATTATGTTTTCATCCCTTGAGTTAATGCCCTTTTTTATACAAGACAGAACTTTATTTGCTTTAGTAGCCACAGAATGACACTGCCCAGAATTAGACAACGTGTTATCTACAAAGACCCCAAGATCCTTCTCATTTAAGGAAACTCCCAACACACTGCCATTTAGTGTATAACTTGCATTTATATTATTTTTGCCAAAGTGCATAACCTGCATTTATCAACATTGAACCTCATTTTCCAGTTTGCTGCCCAGTTTTCCAGTTTAGACAAATCACTGTGCAAAGTGGCAGCATCCTGCATGGAACCTATAGTTCTGCACAATTTAGTCTCATCTGCAAAAATAGAAACAGTACTTTCAATGGCCTCCTCCAGGTCATTAATCAACAAGTTGAAAAGCAAGGGACCTAGTACAGAGCCCTGCGGTACTCCACTAACAACACTGGTCCAATTAGAAAATGTTCCAATTACCACCACTCTTTGTAGTCTATCTTTTAGCCAGTTCTCTATCCAGGTACAAATACTATGTTCCAGGCCAACATTCCTTAATTTAACCAGTAACCTTTTGTGTGGCACTGTATCAAATGCTTTAGCAAAGTCTAAGTAAATCACATCCACTGCCATCCCAGAACCAAGGTTCCTGCTCAACTTCTCATAAGAAGAAATAAAGTTAGTCTGGCAAGATTTATAAATGTACCAGTTACCAATTAAAGCCTTATATGCCGGTCTTTTCTTACCCACCTCAACACCAACGCTTCTATTGAACCAAAAAGTTTTTGCTTTGCAACGACGTTCCTTGCTTACAAGTGGAATATACTGACAAGTAGATTTATTATAAAGACTTCCCATTTTTGTTCTGTGTTTAACCCTGTGAAAAGCATTTCCCACTTAATATGTTGCAGAGATGCCCTTATACTGTCAAAGTTTGCACGTTGCAGTGTTTTAGTTACTCCCTTATAGAATTGCTTCTGCAACAGAATCTCAAAGGAGACCATGTTATGATCACTATTCCCTAAATGCCCCTCACCCACACAAATGTTAGAGATGAGTTCAGTATTGTTAGTTATTACAAGGTCCAAAAGAGAGTTATTCCTAGTAGGTTCTTGAACGAGCTGGAATAAAAAGTTGTCATTCAGCATATTTACAAACCTACTAGCTTTTTTTGTCTTAGCAACCCCATTACCCCAGTCAATGTCTGGATAATTGAAGTCACCCATAGCAACAACTTGACCCAGCTGTGAAGCCGCTTGTATCTGCAAGAGTAGCTGGGCTTCATACTCGACACTTATACCAGGTGGTTTATAACATACACCAATGATAATTCTTTTTGTTACATTTTGCCCAGTCGAAATCTCTACCCAGAGGGATTCTACACCCACACCAGTGGCAGCTATTGTTATTTCTTTAGCGCATGGCTTTAATTCAGGCTTTACATACAAACACACTCCTCCACCCGCTATTTAATCCCTCTGTCCCTCCTAAAAAGGGTGTAACCATTTAAATTCACAATCCAGTCACATGTTTCATCCCACCAGGTCTCAGTGATACCAATTATATCATCATTTTTAGAGCAATTAATTCTAGGTCTCCCATTTTACCTGACAAACTCCGTGCATTTGCAGCATACAGCGGAGGTTACTACTTTTACTTTTGAAATTTGCATTACTTAGTGGAGAATTATATGTTAAGTTAGAATTATTCTTTTTTCCTTGTAACAGAGGGACCTCCTTAGCTGGTAAACTGTATCTCCCCCTCACTCCTCCCCCATGACCCCTTACTAACCCTTACTAATGTTTTTTGTGATTTTCACTACTGCAGGTAGTAAATGACCCTGTATGACTCTCATCATGCAATATCATTGGTGTATCACATCCCTTTATGGTAACATCCGATAACTTTGCCACTAACCTATTTGGGGCAGGTGCCCTTAAACTGAAGATCGGGGTCCAAAAATGTGTCCTCATCATTTGTAGGGTGTGGGTCCCATAAACCCCTTCTTCCATCCAAGGGACTGAAATTACACCTTGCTGCCTCCCATGTTTACAACATTCTCACACCCAGACAAAAGGAGGTAGGGATAAATTGGGTTCGTGGAACACCAGGAAAAAACCTGGTTGGCCCTGCCAACTCAGACCTGCCCCTTGACTTACCCCCTGCCCCAATTACACCCGCAACTAGAGAGCAAATATGTGGGGGGCGGGGAAGTTGGAGGCGGATTGAGACTGGGGGCCCAGATGGAGGTAACGACCGCAGCGGGGGGCCTGGGGGGGAGTGGGGGCCCCTGTGGGCCTTGGACCCTACAGTCCGATGCTAAAAGGAATGATTTAGGGCATTTTAGGCTGAGAAGGCTACAATAACCTCTAAAACTTGCACATACCAAAATGTAGTAAGTGAAGCACTTGTGCCTACTGTATATCTGTGAACACTTGTACATCTTACAGTTGTTAAGTTCATGGTCCCTTCATGCAACATTCCTAAATCCAAAGACTTTACACCTATGTCGTGACATGACTTGTTCCTAGAGGAGCCCACAAAACGACTCAGCGACTGTGGAATCATGCAATATAATTCTGTATCAGGTAGGTCAAGAATAATGATACTAAGAATTATTGTATTTTCATGATATTTTTAAAGAAAACAAAAATATCCAGGATTTGACTCCAACGGCACCGGCTCTTTGCTCTCCAAACCCCCCCCCCCCCCCCCAAGCCTTTCAATTTAACAGCAAGTCAAATGTCTTCCTCTGTCTCCTTCTTCAGATTGCCTCCTACACTAGCGCAGCCCCCCCCACTGCTCACAGGCCCCTTGCTGAGACCTCAGCGAGAAGCCATCAACAGCAGCTGCTAATGGGAAAGCATAATAGAGTAGTAATGGGATTTGTAAAGATAATATTTAAAATAGCAGTCTCAACTAAACAGCGAAATCAGAGCTTCTAACGGGCAGACAGTGTCAGGCTTCACAATCCGCTCGTCGGGCAGAGAATTAATGTGCTTCTTGCCTGCCGACTAAAAGCTCATCTTCTGGAATTAACATGGGGTGATGCAGAAAGTTGGAGCCAATCTCACTTTGCCATACTGTACACCGGAATGGAGTAACCAGAGCTGAGACTGCTAACCGCAGAGCTTATTTCAGCATAAAACTCGCAAATGTATCTTCCTAATTCTATTTTATGGGCATTAAAATGTATTTTACACAGTGGCATTGCAAGATATTGTAGCTCCTCCACTGCAATATAAATTCTTTCATGTATAGTATAATAACTAGAGCAAAGTTTGCACCAGGTGTAGTAACCCATAGCAACCAATGTGGCGTTACTTCAGCCCCCCTATGTATCTGGTATACAGTACCTCTTTTTATGCCTCTAATCAGGCTGAATTCCCTCTCAGATTTGTGGTAAGCCCATGACACACACAGCCCATGACAAAGTGCCTGTGAGCACAAAACGTGTAGGGCCATTGGAGATGTTTATATTTTAATTTTGTTTCAATAAATGTATTTTTACTTTATATGTATTATCCTATGGATTTCATAGAGTCTTGGGAGGCTTGCTTGCAGAAGTAAGGCCACTAAGGCCAGAGTTTATGGAATTTGATCTCTGAAGGTCAACGGTAGTGATGGGCGAATTTATTCGCCAGGCGCGAATTCGCGGCGAATTTGCGCGATTCGCGCCGAGCGAATAAATTCGCGAAACGCCCGCGAAAATTCGCGGTAAAAATTCGCCGGCGTCAAAAAAAAAAAATTTCCGAAAAAAGTCGCCGGCGCCAAAAACGGGCGCCGGCGTCGGAAAAACGGGCGCCGGCGTCAAAAACGGACGCCGGCGTCAAAAACGAGACGCCGGCGCCGTTTCGCGAATTTTTCGCCGTTTCGCGAATTTCGCGCGAAATTCGCGAATTTTTCGGCGAAGCGAAACGGCGCAAATTCGCCCATCACTGGTCAACGGTTTTCCCCTACTATAAATAAATTATAAGTTAAGTGAAAAATTCTGCAAAAAACGTCCCTTTTTGGTTACAAAACTGCAACTGGGCCAGTCACTAAACCAATCAAGTATTAGCAGAATCAGTACCAGTAGACTTGTATTTTCACCCTCGGTAAAAAGCCATCCAACAGGACCAACACCATCTTGAAGCTATCTACTGTACAACCAATCACCAACTTCCCATCACCTTGGCATGGAGTGGGAGGTGAGGCTACCTATGTACCTTCACCCACCCCTCATGAATACAATGATGGAGGAAGGCAGAAGACAAAGGTAAAGTGCAAGGTCCAGCTAGGCCTTGAATGACATATACTAGTGTAAATGTCTTTTACAGAGATGGTTCCAACAATGGCTAAAAACACCTTGCTCAGGCAAAAGATACAGTATAAGGGGTGATGACTGCAAGAATAATTGTGCCTGTACCGCAGACAGTAGCAAATGAAACCCCATTGTTTAAAGGTACTTGTGTCAAAATGCAATCTTTTGTACTTTCATATAGTTGCACTCAGTCCTTCTTGCCTCCCATTCCAAACTGAGCACAGTTGTACCTATTGATGAAGAGGAGCACTGAGACTACCACCACTTCTGGAGCAGGCAGGTAGCTCCAGAGTTCCCTCAGTGCTCCTCAACGCCCCTCAGTGCCCATTGTGACTGCAAAAATGCAGGAATTCTTGGAAAGAACACTGCATTGTAGGAAAAATGTTGAAAATTGCATATTGCTCACCGCTTTGTGGGTATAAATGACACCATCTTGGTTTGACTAGGTTAAAAAATAAAGTGCATCATGAAAATTGGACACTGGCATAATTCAACTTGTTTGAAAGTAGCAGAAACCAAGGCAAACATGACCGAATGGAGAAGCATTGTGAAGCTTCTTGGTAAAGGGTGGACAACCAAAAGACTACAACTGAGACATTCAGTGATGGGATCGCAAACTGCATTGAACATATACGGTGTATAGATGCTGATTTCCTTCTATAGGCTATTTGCAGAAACAAATATAAAGGTTCCAGTGAGGGTATTCAGCAGAGATCATCTTCCCAATGTCTGGAGGAGATAGGGCTGACTTATTGAAGAAGACTTAATGGCCATCTGGATGGCTGTGCAATTGCAGTTACAATGGTGAGCACCCAATATGAATCCCAATCTTTCAACATCATGAGAACTCACCAGCAAGATGTTCTTCAAAGTACAAATCTCTCATGCAAAAACCCACCCATAACAAAGGTTCAAGTGAACATCAGGAGGCATCACGTGATATAAAGCATCAGTTGCAGAGGAGCAGCTTGTTGATCAAGGAACTCAAGTCTTCAATAGTCATCAAACTCACTCAATGCTTCAAAATCAAATACTCTCAATATGATCAGCTCGGCAGTTAAACGCAAGAAGGGAAATGTCTCTATTGCTAATGATTTAATTAGTAAGCAGAATAATGTTATAAACTAAAGAACAAGACTGGCGTCAAGCGCTATTAATTGAGCTTCAAACTAAATTAACACTTAAACAAAATTAAGAATCCTGTCGATGTTTTCTGGAACACCATAATGATTTTGCTGCAATAAAGCAGATTGATTAGATAAATGGCTTTCATTCAAGTGATCTCTAAAAGGGAGGTATATTGACAATATACACTAATAGATAGATATGTTTTAAGTGTTGGGTTATGAAGGGAGCTTAGTAGCTGCTACTTGTAGTTACCTATACAGTACATAAGCACTTTAGGAACTCATCGTAGTACAGTGCCCAAGTCAAAATGCCATTTAATAAAGTCTTCATCTTTCAATGAGAGCCAATGTGATCAATGCACTTTCTTTGTAATACAGCATTCAAGATGTATATGGCAGGTGGTTTGGACAGGGTGGTCTTGTGCCCACTGGAGCTTGGATATTTTATCTGGTATGAGGTGCAAGAAGTTACCAGATTCCAGACATACTGTAAGTGCTAAAAGAGCAGTAAGGGGTGCTCTTGCATCTGGGGTTTAGCAGAATGAACCCTTAAGTCTGCTTCAGAACGTGGTGGTTCCAGGGTTATGACTGATGTGGTGGGGTAATTATTTTTTGACTTTTCAGGGGTTGTGACTACAACTGTGGCCAGAGGTGTTAGATCAGTGATCCCCAACCAGTGGCTCGTGAACAACATGTTGGTCACCAACCCCTTGGATGTTGCTCCCACTTGCCTCAAAGCAAGAGCTTATTTTTGAATTCCAGGCTTGGAGGCAAGTTGTGGTTGCATAAAAACCAGATGTACTGCTAGACAGCGCCTCCTGTAGGCTGCCAGTCCACATAGGGACTACCAAATGACCAATCACAGCCCTTATTTGGGACCATCCAGGAATATTTTCCATTCTCATGTTGCTCCCCAAGTTTGACTGTTGCTCATAGGTAAAACAAAATTGGGGACCCCTGTGTTAGATCTTTCTAAATAAAGAAACTTGTATGAATGTGCCTATAGTAACTCCACCACACGTGACAGAGTAGGCAATTAAGAAAATCATGATAACTAGGGACATTGATGTGGGCACTTTGGTGCACCAAGACTTGACATTGTCTAGCTATATTTCTGATTATTTGCATTTATTACTGAGCATCATCGTTGCATATATAATGACAGACCCATCTTTGACTGCTACTTCCTAGCTTTGGGGTGTCTGTTTTTTTCATTTGAAATAGACCTTTCCTTTGCAAGAAGAAACTTTCACATTAAGCAGCCTCTGTGCAGAGGAAGAAACTGTGCAGAAGTGAGCAAACCACTAACATCTGTTCATAAGTTTAAGTGGACAACTACCCATTTGTCGCCCCATCCAACCCCCAAACTAACCAAATATATCTCTGGATATGGGGCTATTTTAACTCCAAGACATCTCCTACCTTAAGTTGATAAGGTTACAAGATACTGGTCTTGACCATCAAAACCATCTTCTTGAGGAGCAGACAGGTAGCGCATTTTGGTGCACCTATGGGTGCAGGTTGAAATTGGGCCCACCAGTGCTTGAATAACACCAGTTACGCTACTGGCACTAGTGTCCTTGTTCTAAGTAAATTCACTTGATAAATGACCCCAACAGCATTTTGCTTTAGTTTGCCAAGTTTCCCTAGTCTGAAGTACCTCTAGTTTGTTCTATTGCCTCTCACGTCATATACTTTTATTTCACTAATTGTTTTTGTGCAAAGAAGAACATTCTGTACTCGCTAACGTCGTACACTCTTGTCTACGGGGCAACCATTATAGAACTGTAACATTGACAAGGAGTAGGGGGAAGAATAGAATTCGTATTCGTTTTTTTACAAGCTGCAGCAACAGGATGAAACTTGGTGCATAATGATAATAATACTCTCATTGTGTAAGTGCCTTCTGTATTGAACTTTTTAATAGCAACTGAAACTCTTATGCCAGATAAGCCAAGGTCGTTATTTCATATTTATGTTTCTAGGCTTGTGGAAAGAAGATTTTATTTCTTTCTGCATTCTCTAGACAAAGTTCTGCATTCTTCTTATTTGTAATAAATCCTATTTTGTGATCTCTAGTTTTTGATTTATGGACACTGTTTCCTACCCACCCCCCGACCTTGTGTCAGTTATTTATTTTTACATGCTTGGAATTTACAGTACATTAAATAAATTGTTTGCTTTGCTTTCCAGCTAAAAACTTGCTAAAAGATCTTTTGGCTGTAAATCACTTGTCAAACCAACGTATGAGAAGAACCAGGAGAAAAACGTTCAGCTCTTCATTTCCTTTATCTACCTAACCAAATGTACTCTATTTATTTCGGTGCATTTATAAAAGTAGCCAGAATTAACGCAATGACTTATTTTGGGATATCCCAGGTAATTACCCCTGTAGCCACTTGCTAGGGTACTTTCCCAAGTGTCAGTAGAAAGCCATAGCTGAATATTCAGTATAAGACACATACAAACTGAATTACTGTGGTACAAATTTTGATATTTAAAAATATAGAAAAATGTAATATTCAGTTAAAAATATATAAACAAATATACAGAGGAAGATGAATAATATATAATATACCCTGATAATACTTAAACTGCTTGAGTGGGCTGATTATCAGGGTGGATGTCTTCCAGATTTGCTAAGGGTCTATGGGCCAATTGTTATGGGTTTAGGACTTGTAAAAAACCTATTTCAAATGTTTTGGCTTGTTGTTGCTTCTTTTTCCATTTCCTCAAGGAATGAGAACCCAATAACATGGAGAAAACTGTTGGACTGTGTGCCCACAAGAGGCAGAAAGTGATATGGAGCTACAGATGAGCTATGGAGAAAAGAATAGTGGCCATGTGTAAAGAGGTGAAAAATACTTTATTTTTCATGTTGAAATAGTTGGACAATAATCTAGTTCAGCCAGCAGATGACACCAACACCTAAGTTTGGCCTGTAGGGAAACAAACACCCTTGCAGGCGCTATGCACTTTGGTCTAGGAGCATCTAAAGGCAGGATCAAGAACATGGCCAGACCATTTTTGAGAGACGCATCTTTAGGCTGGCTTGTAGATATAAGGTGCAAATGCGATACAAATACGCTAATTCGCTAAAGTGCAAAGTTTTGTCCCAGGCGCCGAACGCTGGCGATTTTTCACTAGCATTACTTCGGCAGTGCGATCATTTCATAGCGAAGATGTGCTAGCGTTCTCTTGTGCCTGGCGAAAATTCACTAGTGGTCTTGCTCTTACGTCAATTTGCATAGAGTGGGTAATTCAAAGTTGTATGGACGTCTTTATTATAAATTTTGGTGCAAATTTGACAACTGGAAGCTTGAGATGCAATCAGGAGGTTGTGGGGATGAAAGTGAAGGGAAGTGGTATGGAGTCTGCTTGGTGATGCAGAGGGAAGAGCAGAGGCTATGGACAAATGGAAGAATAAAATGCAGACAGGAGGATGAGCAACAAATGCAGAATGTGCATGCTATCCACTGGGAGCTGTAGAGAGGAGAGTGGGGACCATGGACAACTGGAGATGCAATCACAGTTTTTAAAGTGGGATGTAGCCAAGGAATGTTTCCAGGCCTTCTTTAAAGGAGAAGGAAAGGCAAAATTTATGCACTACCTCCCTCTAAAGTTCTTATAAATATCACCTTAATCGCTACATTTTTAGCTCACCTATGTGAATATAAAAGCAGAAAATAATGCATCATGTTCAGCTCTCCTTCGCTAAAATGCCACCGCCATCTTGATAGAGGATTACACGCTTTTTCTTCTTCTGGCGTATTGTGCATGCGCGAAAAACACGCCCAGGAGCGTGTCATAAATGACGTTGCGCTCAGTACTAGCAGTCAGACTGCTCCAGATTTGCATGCGCTGAATTTGAAACATGCGCAATAGGATATCATATGGCCCAACGCGACTCAAGGCTGCCTCGATGACGTCACTGTAGTCCTAGGCTGCATTCTCATTAGAACAATGTTCCTACTACTAGACACCAGGGACACAGCATTAATTCCGTTCTGTAAGTGATTCGTCTAACAGACTTGTAATACAGCTTCATTTATGTTTTAGATTTCGTTCTCCTTTAAGCAAGAGGAAGCTAGAAAATAGTCAGTCCATGAAAAATAAACTTTATGTCTAGGGTTTGCTCTCACAATCTCCCACAATCAGTTTTTATTCCTGTTAATATGAATGAATTTTGTTACAACAGCGCCACCTGCTGGTCAGTTTCCCACCAGTCTGACCAGCAAGTAGTCAAGGAAGTTGTCAGGAGAAAGAAAGAGGCTGATGTTCTTCTGCTTAGGAATAAAATTAGAAACCTTTCTCACATCTTTCCTAAGCAGAAGAACATCAGCCTCTTTCTTTCTCCTGACAACTTCCTTGACTACTTGCTGGTCAGACTGGTGGGGAAATGACCAGCAGGTGGCGCTGTTGTAACACAATGCATTCATATTTACAGTACATGTATCCCTTAATATCTTGGAATAGAAACAAAACAAATAATGACTGTACATTGCAAAATATCTTAGAATAGTCCCCTCATCAATTTTACATTCACTTATTTTAAAGGTTTACTTATCCTTTAAATATAAAATTTAAAAAAAAAAACTACTAAGCAGATCAAGTTCTTCTCTCTATGTTTCCTTGATTTTAAATGTACTCTTGGGGTAAAGCTTTCAAAACACAACATTTATGCCAGCCTGTGGCTTTGATTCCACAACAGAAAATATCTTTCTGATACGCACATATGAAGTTATCATGAGGTTTCAAGGCTCCAGACGTTACTTGAGACATGTAACAGAAAATTGTATGATGTTAGTGCACTTGACCAGCCAAGGATTCATTTTTATTAGGACACAGAAAGAGGTTTAAATTTTGCTGGGACACATGATCATCATGGGAGGCAATGTTGGACTGGGGGGCCCTGGGCCCAAGTGGACTGCCACTTCAGGGGTCCCCACAACTTACACGGAACCCCCAGTGGCCGCAGCTCATAATGTTCTACAAGGGGAGCGGGTCTGGGTTGGTGGGTTCCACAAGGATAGGGGTCCACCTGTTTTTTTTCCCAGTGTCCCACCAGCCCAGTCTGACCCTGATGGGAGACGCCATGTTTGAGACACATGGCCATTCTCTAAAGAGCCCATTAAAAAAACCACAGCCCATACATCTAACTTTTTAACATTTTTATTGAATAAATACTCAAATCTGCTACATTTAGTGATAGTCAGCATTTTTCTCTTCACAGTATAAATATTTGCATTTCATAAAAAAGAATATGATCCTATTTACCAACTAACTGCACATTCTTAGCTGCTCTCTAAAGAGGCCTTTGTGATTTTGCTGGGCTAAGGAAATATAAGCTGGAGCCGTGCAGACTCTATATTGAGTTTAAGCTCCCACAGTCATTTTATTCACTTATTATTCAGCTGATATGTGAAGATAATTGTCAAACAATACATGTTTGGTCTGACTTTCTGGGAACCCACAAGCATAAATTATAAAAAATGCAGTAGTGCCTGCCCATAATTACTCAACTTATTATGCATTAAAGACTTATTATAGAGCAAATTAACTGCATTTTGAACAAACAATACAGATAAGGTCCAGCCGCCGTCTCTGCTTCGGAAACTATTAAAGGCGTACAGTTGTTACATATGTACAATTTAGAATGGATTGATTCGGTATTCTACAATATCTTAAATGGCTCTATTTTCATGGCACAATAAGAATCGTATGCAGGCATGGGATCCATTATCCGGAATCCTGTTATCCAAAAAGCTCTGAATTATGGAAAGTCTGTCTTCCATAGACTCCAGAATAATCAAATAATGCAATTTTTTCAAAATGATTTCCTTTTTCTGTGTAATAATAAAACAGTAGCTTATACTTGATCCCAACTAAGATATAATTAATCCTTAGTGGAAGCAGAACCAGCCTATTGGTTTTATTTAATGTTTACATGATTTTCTAGTAGTATTAAGGTATGAAGATCCAAATTACAGAAAGATCTGTTGTCTAGAAAACCCCAGGTCTTGAGCATTCTGGATAACAGGTCCCATACCTTGCCATTCCTTCAACAGGCCTTTCCAGCCAGAAATGTAGTATATGAATATGAACACCTTTTCTATCCATGTACAGAACATATAGCCCACCAAGACCCTGCTTTAGAATGCGAACATTTAAGGGCACCATATAAAAGGCTTTCAAACGCCCTACATATTTTAACATCAGACTCACTGGTCTATAATTCCCTGGTTGAGGCTGCAAATATTCCAATTACATTAGCTTTGCTTCATTCTATTGGGGGAAAACTAGAAATGGTGGCCTGGCTAAGACTAAAATGTCTCATTCAGTAGTAATGGAAGGATCAAGGTCGTGAGCTCCTCTGTTAATGTCGGGTTGTGTGACCCTCCTTCCCCATTTTGAAATTTATAATTACTTCCAATCCATCAATTTCTTTAAAATACCCCAGTCAAATTGAACAAACTAAATGTAACTGAACCCTTAAATGAGGAAAAAGATCCATTATCTATTAAAGTGTCTTCTCCAGAAATAGCCCCCATCCAATTCTCATCTAATGATCTCCCAAAGTTGCCTCCTTGCCTGCTCCTAAACTATCAGAGTATCACAACAGGGTTGGTGGCTGCTATGTCAGGCCAAGTCATGTCTGGTGTGCAGGCTCCTTAAGAAAGAGCATGGGCAGTGAAAGTCATTGCACATGTTCCTGGGTGGAGATGACCAACTATAGTCATAGCCTTTAGGTCTTGTCCTTCAAACCATAATAGTTACCTGTTCATGGGTGAACAGCAAAAGAACCAGGGCAAACAGGCACCGGCAACAGGCAAGGATGACTTTAAGGGGAAAGTTAAAGAGAATAAACAATTTATTTTTTTTATAAAAACAGCTGCATTCTCTGTTGACTTATCTCTAACTCTGTCCTACATTCATCCAGATATTAGAGAATCAGAGGCTTCCGCTGCTGAAGGCTGATTAGCCCTGTAGATGTTAATTATCTTGTAACTAAAAGCTGAACACAACCTATATCTGTAATGTGCAGTTCCTATTTAGTGTACCGAGCAACATATCGGCGGTTGCTATGCAGGTCATTATAAACCAGTAACAGCGATATAAGAAAGTCTCTGCTTACAAATGGGAATTATTGTAAACACAGTATAAAGCAGGTCTGTGCCTGCGGAATATGAAAGAAAAAGAGAAGCTTTCAGAAAGAGAAAAGTTTTTCATCAGAAGCCTGCGAGTGTAAATGGGAAATAGTGACCTTGGTTTGTTGTGTGACTGAAACAAGCAATTTAAATCATTTTTCAAAAATAGAACTTGTGAATTTGTCATTTGCCGTAGTGTTTGCTTGGCTGGGAATGTAGTTAATGTCACAGAAACGTTGGGTTTATTAGACGCAATGAACTGCTCCAATTTACACAACTGAAGTTAGATATTAATTAGAAGTCTCAATGGGTCCTCTACATTCCTGGACACCCAGCGGTTTGAGGTTCTAATGATTACACCCATTGGCAAGTCTAGTATTGGGATGGTTTCCCTAAAATATCTGTAATGTAGGCATCAGTTAACTAATTGTGCATAGAAGGCAGGTAGGAGGTTGAGTTGATCCAGGGACTGGTCCCATTGCCATTTTGGAGTCAGGAAGGAATTTTTCCTCCTCTGGGGCAAATTGGAGAGGCTTCAGATGGGGTTTTTCGCCTTCCTCTGGATCAACTGGCAGTTAGGCAGGTTAAAGTAGAGTTAAAAGGTTGAACTTGATGGGTTTGTGTCTTTTTTTTTTTCAACCTTCCTTACTATGTTACTATGTTGCAGGAAAATTTGCTATGGGTTGGGTAGGGGTCTATGCAGTTATAAAGGGAGGTTGCATGCCTGGGTCATGTCCAGATTCAGTTGGTGGTATCATGAGTCCGCCAGAGGCAGATTCCAAGATGGCAGCGCCCATACCTGTGACGTCTCGAAGACTCACCTCATAGTGACATGCCAATACTTGGCATAATTGTGCCACACTTTGACATGAAAACTTGAGATAAAATGGCACCAGAGATCTAGGTGCAATTGCCAAATATAGGCACTTCTCCTGAGCGTTCTTCAGTGCTCAATAATTGCTGTCTGACTGATTTCTGGTTTTTGGACCTGATTTCTCTGATTGCTGTCAGCCCCTGATTTTGGCCTGAATTCCGACCTGTTTAACCCTTTATGTACCATAAATTGGATTACCTGAAAATAATGACTCCAGCAGCACTCCAATCAGTGATTCAAACTTTTATTCGTGCAACTAGCAAGGCAATGTACTGTGACATTACACTTGGCTTGATAAAGGGCTGGTATAGCCCGAAATGTTGGATTAGTGTAAGTGTGGAACTTTTTTGACTTTTAAATACATTGGATTACCTGTCCAGCTTCCTTCTTGGTCCCCACTCCCACCTATTAGAGTCACTCACCCCTGACAGGTGACTTGAGTCTAGTGCACATTGAGGTAAATTAATTGGGTCCTGATGAAATTAGTATGTAAACTTTACAGGGCAAATTATCTGTGCTGAGGAATATGTAATTTTGCATACATTTAGTACTGATAGTACTTAAGTGTAACATAGTAACATAGTAACATAGTAAGTTAGGTTGAAAAAAGACACATGTCCATCAAGTTCAACCTTTTTTTTTTTTTTTTTTATTAACTACCTATCTGCCAGTTGATCCAGAGGAAGGCAAAAAACCCATCTGAAGCCTCTCCAATTTGCCTTAGAGGGGGAAAAATTCCTTCCTGACTCCAAAATGGCAATCGGACTAGTCCCTGGATCAACTTGGACTATGAGCTATTTCCCATAACCCTGTATTCCCTCACTTGCTAAAAAGCCATCCAACCCCTTCTTAAAGCTATCTAATGTATCAGCCTGTACCCCTGATTCAGGGAGAGAATTCCACATCTTCACAGCTCTCACTGTAACAAACCCCTTCCGAATATTTAGGCGGAACCTCTTTTCTTCTAATCAGAATGGGTGACCTCGTGTCAGCTGGAAAGACCTACTGGTAAATAAATCATTAGAGAGATTATTATATGATTATTATTATATTATATGAAGTGTGTTAAATAGAGAACTCCCTTGAACCATACATCCTCTATTACTCCTGCCTAATATGTCCTTAAGGTGCCCTTCCAGTATGCAGATTTTGGCATATAGAGAAATAGAAGGATGTTCACACAGTTTAGAGGTTGCAAGGTGCATTGTGGGCAAAGACCATAGAGGGCTAATTTATGAACATAGAAGCTACACACACACTTGGCTAACTACCATGGTGGGGGGGGGTTAGATGGTTCAATTGGGAGTATAGCATATATATATATATGAATGAGTGTGTGTATGGGTCCAGGGAGAGTAGTGTGGGGTGAGTTCAGGCGGTTGGGCCTATGGACCTTTAGTTATGTTGTTGTAAATGGCACAATTGCATTTGCCCATAGCAATCAAATTGTTTATGCTCATCTTCATCCCTTTGTAAATGAACCCTCTGGATTTCACACTTAGGTTACCTTCCTTCTTTAGTCTTGTCATCTGATTTAACCATAAACTCATCATGGATTCACATGATATATATATATATGGGGCCATATCAAGTGACCCAAAGGTCTACCATTCCCACAATCAGACAAAGAGCTCTCATGTGATGGACTGAACAAGTGCATATGAGCTACAGTGGGAGCAATCTGGTCAAGTGGAGAATAGGGATGGGCGAATTTTTTCACCTTGTTTCACGGCGGAATTGACGCCCATAGACTTGTATGGCGTTGTGCGACAAAAAAAAAGACACACGTCAAAAAAATTCGCTGTGCGTCAACATTTTTGTTGACGCCCATAGACTTAAACGGGCGAAATTTCGCTGGCGGCGAATTTTTAGCGAAATGAAACGGGTCAAATTTGTCCATCCCTAGTGGAGAGTATGGGTAGTGCCCACAATGTAGATGGAAACACATAACATTCCCAATATTACTTTTAGAAGAATGTCTGAGTTTTGTCGTAAGCACCAAACCATGGAGATCATGAAACTAATAAACGTATAATCCCCCAAGGGCTCACTAAAAAAAAATTAGTCGATCTCTTTTCCACCGCAAGATATTTTCTCTTCAATTAAAACTTTTATTGCTGTCCTGGATAATTTAAGGATCTGCGGAACACGAGCGGCATTTACAAAGCAATTTCTCAAAGAGAATGGGGACCTCAGGCATGGTCTTCAATCTAAAGATGTAAAATGCATGGGACTCATAGTGTCTGTTATTTGCAATCTAGGAACATTGAGGGACTCAATTAGTCATTTAACAGGGTCTGCTAATTTAAGTCACAAAGATGAAAGATTGTAACCCAAGTAGCTTTAATTGGTCATCTGTTTGAAAGTGGGGTTGTGGGTTACTAGATTTTGTAACCTAATTAGATATACACAGATATTCAATCTATTTTGTGAGGAGCACCCAGTTGCATTCCTCTCCTCCTCGGTGCAAGATGCCCATGGTCATAGCATTGCATCATAGTGATGTCATTGCACCACAGTGTAGTGACAAATTCAAATTTAAAGGACACCAAGGACTTGGGTTCAATTGCCAAATATAGGTTCATCTCCTGAGAGTTCCTGGGAGCTTTTTGATTGTTATTACACTGATTTATGGCTCCTGACCCTTCTGCTTTGACTCTTGACTATGCTGATTGCTGTCGGCCTTGACTTTTGCTTGGACACTGACCTTGATCTGCCTAACCCTTCATGCACCACGTATTAGACTATATCCTGTCTGTCCTCTAGCTTTCTCTTTGATCCCTACTCCAACCTACTAGAGTCGTTAGGCCTTGACAATTTTGCAGAATGCTTGGGGCCTGAACACATGGGTTTCCATGATTTGGATCACCAAGCTTTATATCTACTAAACAACTGTCAGGATCTGCTGAAGTTCCAACCAGGGACCTTTGGGTTTCTGGCTCAATACCTTAACCATTTGGCCAGGTGAGCAGCCTGTAGGGTTGCTCACTAGATGTTACCTGGCCTCTGCAGCCCCAGCCCAGCAGCAACCTGGTTGGTTGCAGTCAGCCAATCAGGGCTGACTCTGCCCTATTTAAGTAGAAAACAAATCAGACCGCACTCACATTTCTGCCCAAATTTGATATTGGGTGCACGTCCAGTAGCCCATTCACATTGGCTGCTCCAGAGTATACAGATTCCATCCAATGGACAGCACTCCTTTTTCCATAAAACCGTCTTTATTTTTCTTAGGACAGCAAGCATGACGGTTTTATGGAAAAAGGAGTGCTGTCCATTGGATGGAATCTGCCCTATTTAAGGCCAGCCCTCTGAACACTCTTTGCCTGACATTGTCCCTAGCTAAGGGTTCCTGTTCTAGCCTCCTTTCTATTCTGCCTTGTCATATCTTATCTTGTCTGAACCATTCCCTGTCTTGTCCTGCCTGGCTCTGAACCTTGTGATGTCTTGATCTGCCTTATGTTCTCCTTCCAGTTCTGCTCTGGTCCTGCTTTAAACCTTGATATTTCGTTGGTTTAAATTTGCCTTGACCTTACCCTGCTCAGCTTTCCTTGCTATTCTGAATCTTGCTTTGCTCCTCACTCCAAACCTGATCTTGCCTTAACCTTATTCTGCCTTGACCTTGACCTGACCTTGCCTTTCTGGTTCCTGTTCTGACCTGTACCCTGTCTATATCTTCCCTCATCTTGCACTGCCTTTTCCAGTCCTCTCCTGCTATCCGCTCCAGTCCTCTCCTGCTTTCTGCTCCAGTCTCCTCCCGCTATCCAGTCCTCCAGTTCCCGATATCAAGCTACACCCACACCGTCCTGTCCTATACTTCTAGTCTGCTCCTGATCTGATCTATGCCCGCACCGTCCGGTCCCATCCAGTCTGTTCCTGTCCTGATCTTCGCTCTCTCCATCCTGTTCTATTCTGCACCTGTTCCAGTCTGACTCATCGCCCTCTTCAACCTGTTTCTTCCTTCCCTTTACGTGTTCCCTGGGCACATACAGCTCCTGCCTCAAGGACTCACCCTTCCCTCATCAGTCTCCACAGCGCCCCCTACCTAATCCTTGACAACAACATTGAAACATTAAATAAACCCAATAGAATTGTTTTGCCACCAATATGGGTTTATGAAGCTTAGTTCCCATCAAGTAAAATGCACTGTTTTACTATTGCTGAGAAAAAAGGAAATCACCCAAAAAAATAATGTTTTGCTTAAAAATGGACCCTTTTTTAAACTTTAAGGGCAGAGACACACTCGAAGATTCGGGTGGATTTGCTCACCCGGTGGCAAATTGCCTGTTTTTCGGGTGACTAATCTCCCCGAAAAGCCTTCCCACCAGCTTGAATCTAAATCACCAGCGGGATGGCACTCGGAGTGCTTTGTTTTCTGAAGTCGCCCGACTCGTGAGGCAACTTCAAAGCACTCCAAGTGCCATCCTGTCGGCGATTTCGATTCTAGCCGGCGGGAAGGCAGTTCGGAGAGATTAGTTGCCGGAAGAATAGGTGATTTGTCGCCTAAATCTCCCCGAATCTTCGCGTGTGTCTCTGCCCTAAGGCTATTGGGTTTTCAGTTAAAAGATCTGATACATGTATAAAATGAAATAGAAAATAATAAAGGCTAGTTGCATATGATTAGCCACTACAGTTAACTCAATTCTGTCATTTATATAATGGCAGTTAGGAGTCGTGACCAAGCTGTACTGTAAGTGACCACTAGGGGGCCATCAGTCTTAATGTGTTGTGGTGTGAGAAGACTGGTTGGGAAACAGGCAGAAAGGAGTTAAATAACAAACGTAGTTTTCAGTTAAAAGAAGAAACATTAAAGGCAGGAACATGCACTGGAGTGGTTAATTGAAGGCAGGAACCTTTAACATCAAGGCAAGGCAGGGAGAAAGTCCAAAGAAAGGGTTAAAACACACAAAGTAAAAGAAACAGCGGGCAGGGCTGGCAGGGTTAAAACAAAGTCAGATGGGCAAGGGTTAATGCAGGAACAGTCCAGGGCCATCTACCATAGACTGAGTGACCAGCAGACCTGGGACTTAGTGAATGAGTTTTACGATCAGGGCACACGCTCAGATTCGGGGAGATTAGTCGCCCAGCAACAAATCTCCTTTTCTTATGGGCGACTAATTTACCCGAACTGCCTCCCAGCGGCTATAATGTAAATTGCCAGTGGGATCGCTTCATTTTCCAAAGTCACCGGAAGGTTCCTCGTGAGCTAACTTCGGGCAACTTTGGAAAACATTCGAGCCGGCAGGAGGCAGTTCTGGGAAATTAGTCGCCTGAAGAAGAGGAGATTTGTTGCCTGGCTTGTGCCTGGCTTGTGCCCTGACCCTTAAAGACTTGAATTTGGCACCATGTAGCCCATTTTTATTTAAAACATTCCTATAAATTGTATGTTATTGTGTAGAAATATTTGCCTCCTGCACTCTTCTTTGTGTTATTAAACAGCCCATAATTATATTTTCCACTTCCCACTGTATTGATTTCCCTTTCTCTGTCCAGAAAAATGATAAAACATCATTATTAAACCCGTGGGGCTGAGTGTATTTCTTTCCCACGTGTCAGGAGAGCAACTGGCGAGGGGTCGGTAATCTGAGGGCAAAGGGGCTTAATTGGCCTAAAGACGTCTAATAATGATAAGAATCATAGGCAGGGGCGCTGCTGCTTTAAATCTTCATCTTTTTGTGCTGCTGATGAAATGTTTGTGAGCATTGTGCTTAAAAGCATGGCTGGAATATGGAGGGAACTAATTGAAGCAAACACAGCATGCACTTCCACCGCGCCGGCACGAATGTGAGCGCTGACATACCCCATTAACTGGATACTTAATGACATTACCGTGAATCATTATGGAGAAATGGAAATGTAGACGTGGCGGAAACTGCACATCTGATGCCGGAGCTGGAAATGAAATAAGGAATGGATCAGAGGAAGACTCCGGACTGGTAACACCATCTGGGCTATAAATACACACTTTCCCTTTATTTTCCCTTTATTTATCCCTTATCTTAAAAAGGGGTGCTGCCATACGACTCACATTTTAACCGATATTAAATGGATTTTATATTTAACATCTCATGCGCATTTAAAAAAAAAATATTTTTAGAGATACTTGTCCAGGAACCTGTTATCCAGAAAGCTCCAAATTACATTTTAATAAAATAATTCACATTTTTCAATATGATTTCCTTTTTCTGTGTAATAATAAAACAGTCGCTTGTACTTGATCCCAACTAAGATATAATTAATCCTTATTGGAGGCAAAATCAGCCTATTGGCTTTATTTAATGTTTATGTGATTTTCCAGAAGACTTAAAGGGGCCCAGTTACTTAGTTCGAGTGAAGGAATAGAGGAAAAATAGTTCAAATTTCGAATGGTCGAATATGGCTACTTCAACCATCGAATGGGCTACTTCGACCTTCGACTTCGAATCGAACTATTCAAACTAAAAATCGTTCGACTATTCGACCATTCGATAGTCGAAGTACTGTCGCTTTAAAAAATTCTTCGACCCCCTAGTTCACCACCTAAAACCTACCGAGGTCAATGTTAGCCCATCCTTCGATCGATGGTTTAAAATCCTTCGAACGATTATTCTTTCGATCGTTCAATAAATAAATCCTTCGACTTCGATATTAACCCTCGATATTTGACCCTAGGTAAATGTGCCCCTTAAGGTATGAAAATCCAAATTACGGAAAGATTAGTGATGGGCGTGAAAATTCGCTGGTGTCCAAAAAAATTGACGACGGCGTAAAAAAACGGTTTCGTGAATTTTGCAGGACATTCGCAAATTATTCTGGCAAAGCTAAACTCCACCAACGCCCATCACTAGGAAAGATCCATTATCCAAAAAAAAAAACCCCAAGCATTCTGATCCATACCTGTAGTACATAAGGGCAGAATGATCAAAAGCTGTAATATTTATTCCCCCTATTAGTTATTTAGGCTTTCTCTATTCTTGACAGCAATTTTTTCTTGTGCAATACAGCTAAAAAAAACTAAATTAGAAGTTTTCACCCCCCCCCCCGGGTCTACTTCCTTCATTTCTCTTCACTAAAATGTTAATTCCTATTTTTTGATGACATTTTTAATCTAAAAATTAGTTTTTTTATTTCTCTAAAACTCCAAATTGTAAAAACCACAAAAACTTGAATACAAAAATGTGCCAAGTAAAAGCAGCCATAGTCCTATAGAAGTCAATGGGAGCTGCACTGAGCCTGTTGAACCTTTTTTTTTTTAGCCTTCGAGACTTTTAGAGGTTATCAGATTTCGTTTTTGTTAGTAATTATCCAAAAAAGTATTTTTTGGGCATCGTTCATTTTTTTTTTTTTCATTTGTGCTTTTTACATTTGGATCTTTAAATAAATTCCTTGGCATTCGTGGTTTTGGAGACATTGGGGCAAATTCACTAAGCGCCGAAGCGCCTAACACTAGCGTCAATTCGCTAGCGTTGGTCATTTTCGTTACTTCGCAAATTCACTAACGAACGCTGTGTAAATTCGCAAGTGTAACTTCGCACCCTTACGCCTGGCGAATTTTCGCTACGGACGTAACTACGCAAATTCACTAACGCGCACATTGTTCTGAACGTTACCTTTTACGCTAGACTTCCTTCGCCACCTCAGACCAGGTGAAGCGCAATAGAGTAGATAGGGATTGCTTCAAAAAAAGTTCAAATTTTTTCTAAGTCCCAAAAAACACTGGCGTTTTTTCTATATTATGGGTGATAGGCTGAAAAAGATGGAAAACATTTTTGGGGCTCCCCTCCTTCCCCCCTACATTTCCTAAGTCCTAAAATTTTTATTTGATGTATTGAAGGTTTTCTAGGCATTTGTAGTGATTCTACGTATTCCTCCATTGAAATTTGAATTTGGCGCCGTATGCAAATTAACCATCGCTAGCGTAACTTCGCAACCTTATGCTACCCCTGAGTGCAACTTCGGATTTTAATGAATTTGCGGAGCGCTGGCGAAACTACGCCTGGCGCAACTACGAATCTTAGTGAATTTGCCCCAATGTGTTTAATTGTGGTATCTAAAATGAGAATGTTCATAAATAGACCTTCTCATCTCCTAATATGTCCGTCATCACTAAGCCCTTCCCTCTTTTTCTGTCCAACTCATATTTTACATGAAAACATATTTCGGTTTTTATTTAGGAGAAGGTATAACCATGAATATTTTCTGGATCACATGGTTTTCATCTCAACCTTATTTTGGCCACAAATTTCTCATTTTGCTGATCAAATAAATGAAGGAGAGCTCCCCTATTTCTCTTCTTGGCGTGTTCTCCTTTAGAAATGGGAAGATGACGATAATGGGAAACATATACAGTAATTACCATTCTTAATATCTTGCCACTTTTAACTTGGTCTCTAAAATTGTCAAGACTAATTATTAGGTTGTAGTTTTCTACGATTAGCCCCATAAGGCTGAGTTTATAGTAGAGCCACTGTAGCCTGACAAGTCCCAGCGCACTAACCAACATCTTGAGATGCGCTAATGAGTTTTTTTATTACACCATTAAATGGCCTTAATGATCTTGGGCATTTGTCACCTACATTTACAGCCGGCATCTGTTCAGACCTACAGTAAACTCGCTCAGATGGGGAATTGGCCTGCAGACAGCTTGGAACCATGTTAAGCTTAAAACCCAAAAAATCTTGACTTTTTCTTAAAAAAATATCATCGTTTAGTAAATTCAATCACTGAATACATTGAACGGCGCTGATCCAAATTGCTCATCATTTATGTCCTGCAGGAAAAAGCCTTTAATTTAGTAAAAAATGAAATGTGGTTATTAGTGTCCCTCGTGCCCCAGCAACCGGATGAAGTTTAGAATGACAGACTGGAAATAAAAGGGAGAGTTCTGAAAAATGGTGATAATAATACTAATAATAATTGTTGTAGCAATGTCTACATCATATAACATATTATTTCTAAGAAAGATGGACCCTTTAAATCCAATGTAAACACTAAGGGGGTTATTTACTAAACTCTGAATGCAAAAATCACGAAAAATTTGTGATTTTTTTTTCATAAAATTTCAGTGGCTTTGGCTCGGCTTCTTTCAGCAGTTGCGCCTTGTCTCCTTTCAACTACAGCTTCTCAGCTCCTTTTGAAGGCGGCTTGGCTCCTACTTGTGGCAGCACCTACTTCAGTGGCTTAGTGACTGAAGGGGGGCCCCCCTTAACATATAGTAGCCACCGGGCCAAGGAGAATTTCCCCCAGTATCCCCCTAATGGTGGCCCTGCCCATGGGACCCACAGGTTTCTCTGCAGGTTGGGAGGTTTTGAGCAAAGAAGGTGAGACACAGGAGCAGGTTTGAGTGGGTGGCAGATCAAACTTCAAGCTGGGCTCCTCCACTCTAGTAATGTAAAGTCTCCTCCTCTATGGTGCCTGATATCACCCGTATGTGAGTCATCACAAGGGAATCAGGTTGGATGTGGGTCATAAAGTAGAAGAGGACTTTGGTGTGTACTAGTCATTAGAGACTGAGAAGGGGGAAAGCAGTCAAGTCACTTCTTCCTCATCAATCATTAGAAATCTCCAACCAACAAGCCCCCATTAGAAGAAAATAGACCATTCCCAACAGACTTACAGATCGCTCAACCCTCCTAGATTATTCACGTCATTCATATTAATAAACTTGGTGAATGTGGAGCAGGGGACGTGGTGTTGAGTGTAGTCTGCTCTGAACTCGACTTGGTCTGGGCAGAACAAGGTTTAGACCTAAATATCTCCTGAGTAGCATTGAGCGAATCTGTCCTGTTTTTGTTCACCCAAAATTTCACAAAACCACGGAAAAATTTGCAAAACAGCGAAAAATGTGCACATTCAGGCCTATGGGTGTTTTTTCACATCAATAAAAATGTTTTACCTATTTTCACGTCTTCAAGTATAGGTTCTCTAAGTTTTTCCCTTTTATTTTATAAATGGTTTGTTATACAGGTAAGGGACCTGTTACCCAGAATGCTCTGGACTCAAGGTTTTTAGGATAACAAATCTTTCCGTAATTTGGATCTTCATACCTTAAGTCTACGTTAAATAAACGTTAAATAAATGCAATAGGCTGGTTTTGCCTTCAATAAGGATTAAATCGTAGCTTAAATTAAATACAAGGTACTGTTTTATTATTACAGAGAAAAAGCAAATAATTTTTAAAAATTTTGATTATTTGGATAAAATTTAGTCCGTGGGAGACGGCTTTTCCATAATTCTGTGCTTTCTGGATAATGGGTTTCTGGATAACAATTTCCATAGCTGTTTTTTTTACGTATGGCCTTTTTGTAATATGTTTTTGTTTATATGCACTGTTATATAACATTATTAAATCCAGACTAATGACCCTGACATTCAAAGCACTTCATAACTCTCCCTACATCTCTGAACTCATCTCTATATACTCACCCAACCGCTTACTACGCTCCTCTACTGACCTGCTACTCAACTCTTCTCTCATTACCTCCTCACATGATCTCATTCAAGACTTTGCAAGGGCTGCACCCCTCCTCTGGAATTCTCGACCACAGTCTGTCCCACTTTCTCCCAACCTTTCTGCTTTCAAAAGATCCCTTATACACACTTATTTAGAGAAGCCTACACTCACTCTGTTTAGCTACCAAATGCAATACCATATGTTACATCTCTCACCTGCTTATTTCTTGCCCACTCATGCCCCTTGTGTCTCATTCCCTTCCCCTTTAGATTGTAAGCTCTTTAGCACAGGGCCTTCCTCACCTTTTGCATCAGTACTGGTCGTTATGTTTTATGTACATAAATCATGTGATTTCTTTGTAGAAACACATTTATTTTACAGCATTGTGCAAGATGTTGGTACTCTAAAAATACATGTTGCTAACAATAATAATAATAATAATAATAATAATAATAATAATAAGATATTTTATTTATATGTTTTGGCAAAAAGAAAAATTGCAATTGCAATTTGAAAAATGTGCACCCACTAGGGATAAACACAAACAAACATAACCATAGCAAGGGTTCTTGGGTCTCCCAGCAAACAAAAGAGAGAATTGCAAAAATTTGCATCAAAATCATATATGGCAAAGAAATTTGCTCATCACTACTATTGACTCAAAACACTGAGACTTTGCATCTAAACTAAGAAAACTATTTCTGGACAGATTTTGCCTTACTGCTCAGACTACATCTGTACTCTCTCAGCCTGTATAGGGTAACAAATAAAAGGAAAAGCGGATAAAGATTTGGGCAGGTTTCTCAGTAAATATGCACTAAAGATACTTCTCTTTGCTGTCACATAACGGAAGCACTCGGCAGTTGTGACAGGTACAGGACACTTAATCCAACAACACTGGTTTCCATGTATTTTTAGAGCACAAGGACATCAAGATGTTTTTGGAGACTTTTGACAACTTGAAATGGGAAGCACAATACAGGAACGTCAAGTAAGAGCATAGAGTGGGGGCCATCGTTCTGCAATAGAGTCTGTTCACTTCACTTCTTCATCCGCAAATCCAGCAATAATCTGACGAAGAGACTTATGGCGTTTACTGTAAATCACCTGGTTACATTGCTTCAAGCAACAAATAACTGCATCAACAAACTTCCTATAACTTGCTGGAAATCTGGATTTTTTCTCTATGTTGCAGAAGTACATATATAAAAAAAATACCAATTTAATAATAAGAAAAAACAGTTTGCCATAATAAAAGACTATTTCAGCTCTTAGCAACTTTGAAATATACAGTACATTCATTTAAAATATTTGAATGACGTCTTTGTTATTCAAAAATGCAATTGCAATTGTAAGCAGTACAGGTATGGGACCTGTTATCCAGAATGCTCGGGACCTGGGGCTTTCTAGATAACGGATTTTTCCATAATATGGATCTGTATACCTTAAGTCTTCTAGAAAATCATGTAAAAATTAAATAAAGCCAATAGGCTGGTTTTGCCTCCAATAAGGATTAATTATATCTTAGTTGGGATCAAGTACAAGTTACTGTTTTATTATTACACAGAAAAAGGAAATCATTTTTAAACATTTGGATTATTTGGATAAAATGGAGTCTATGGGAGACGGCCTTTCTGTAATTTGGAGCTTTCTGGATGGTGGGATTTCGGATAACAGATCCCATACCTGAATTATTATTATTATTAACATGTACAGGTATATAATCTGTTATTGGAAGCCCATTATCAAGAAAGCTCTGATTTAGGGGAAGGCCAACTCCCATAGACTCAATTTTAATCAAATAATCCAAATGTTCCTTTTTCTGTTAAATTATAAAAAAATTAGCTTGTACTTTATCCCAATTAAGATATAATTAATCCTTATTGGAAGCAAAAACAGCATATTGGGTTTATTTAATGTTCAAATTATTTTGCAGCAGACTTTAGGGTATGAAGATCCAAATTACGGAAAGCCCCCTTATCCAGAAAGCCCCAGGTCCCAAGCATTCTGGATAACAGGTCCCATTACCTTTATAAAGCATTTGTGTCAGTACCTGTCTTTCTATTAAAATTATCAAAATATAAAAAAAAAATTCCATTATTGCAGACAATATGCAAAAATAAATAATCATTAATTTTCCAAATTTTGTTTTCCAAACTCAAAATTTTGGGCTGTATTAATCTTCATGGCAACTAAAAAAAAATGAGCTTCTATAGAAGACAATGCGAAATGTATTTTCAACAATCACTTTTTTCAGCTTTTTGTACAGATTTCTTGAAAATGGAAGAGATTTTCAATTCAATCCAAATTGTTTTCAGTAATTTAACTTTCCAATGGAAACTCACATGGAAACTCTTTTGAAGTCAATGGGACACAATTGGTTTTTTCTCCTTGATTGAATCTTTTCATGTGATAAACTGTAAGATAACATCTCACTGAACTGAATCTCGCCCTATGGGTCAGATTCAATTCAGTGAGAAAAAGGTTTATCGCGTGTAAACGAGATTCATTTTGAGATGCAATTCAAATCAGAAAAACTTATCTCACGGTTTATCATGTGAAAACTCTATGGAAGTCTATGGGAAAAACTGGAACTGAATTTGAAGAAAAGTTTTTCTGAATTGAATTGCATCTCAAATTGAATCTCGTCCATGACGTTTTCAGTGATAAACCTTTTTCTCACTCAATTGAATCTGACCCATAGGGTTTTTGATGCTAATTCCAAACCCATTCCCAAACATATGAAATAGAGGAGTAGAACTCTGTGGTAGATTATGTGTAATCCAAAGATCCTCTATTTACACTTCAGAGTCATTTCCATATTGATGTACCTGCTGAGTTCACAAGAACAACTGACCTTCATGTTTCAGGTAATCCTTTATACTGAAATACTATTTGGTTCTATAACAGTGTTCCTTATACGTTGCACCTCTTATTTAATAGTTATACATGGGACCCTCTTATATAATGGGTTATCCATGGGACCCTCTTGTAGTATGGTTTATCCATAGGACCCTCTTATATAATGGGTTATCCATGGGACCCTCTTATATAATGGGTTATCCATGGGACCCTCTTATGTAATGGGTTATCCATGGGACCCTCTTATGTAATGGGTTATCCATAGGACCCTCTTATATAATGGGCGATCCACGGGACCCTCTTTTATAATGGGTTATCCCTGGGACACGCTTATATAAAGGATTATCCATGACACCCTCTTACATAATGGATTATCCATGGGACCGTTTTATATAATGGATTATCCATGACACCCTCTTATAAAATGGATTATCCATGGGACCGTTTTATATAATGGGTAATCCATGGGACCCTCTTATATAATGGATTATCCATGGGACCGTTTTATATAATGGATTATCCATGGGACCGTTTTATAGTATGGTTTATCCATAGGACCCTCTTATATATTGGGGGATCAATGGGACTCTCTTTTATAATGGGTTATCCATAGGACCCTCTTATATATTGGGGGATCAATGGGACTCTCTTTTATAATGGGTTATCCATAGGACACGCTTATAGAATGATTTAATTATATGAAAAGCTCAAAGATCAAAAGCTTAGAAGAGCCTCAATGTATTTCTTTTTATTTAAGTGTTTAAATTAATTCCTTTTACTTTTCAGACTGACACAATTCCCAATTTATTTATTTATTTTGAAATCTGAATAAATATTTTGATTGGACAGATTCCCAGACCACAAAACACTAAGTTAATTAGACCCATCTCATTGCATAGAGACAGTGGTTCCTACCTTGCTCGTTTCTCATCCTGGAAATTGACAACTAAATTCAGACTTATAATTGGACCTCTTATTTGAGTACAATATATAGTTCCCTGTACAGTATAGATAAAGTGCTAGGTATGAAAAAGGGTTTGTCTGGAAATCTTGGATAACATTTGTAGTCAGAATTTCTGCAGGTTAATTTAATTTATAATTTAAAAAAATTATATAAACTCTTTTGCATACATGTAAGCACCCCCTTGTGGCCCTCCGGACGCTTGTGCTGATGCGAAGGGGCACTGAGGGGGTGACCCGGCTGCACGGCTTGGATCCAGGCCCATTGCTATGGAGCTACATTACTGTGGACTATTTTGTAACTGAAAATAATGATTATGTGCAAATGTTGTGTTCTGGGAAAAACTACTGGTCTATTTAATGTTACCAATGCAGTTAAGCATATAAATTGGATTTTACTAATGCAAATGATGAGAGATTTAATTTTACACTTCACAGAATTATCATGGAAACTAAAACCTCTCTTCATATTTTTCTTAATTCTGAAAAACTGAATTAATCCTTTGATCCTTTATTTAAAAGGCTATGTCTTTGGTGGAATCCAAAGGCTTCAAGGGGTCAAGATCAGAAAGACCCAAGTTTGGCAACAGGAACTAAGTCAAAAGGAACAACAAGAAACATTTACTACAAGAATATACCTGTATAGTATTTTTGTCTAATGTGGCATTGAATGTGGTGGCCTGCACAGGTTATAAACATTGACTATACTCACATGCTACAGTCATCAGCAAATCCGACTGCCATTTATACAGTAGGTGGATGTCACGGTCGGCACCCTAAATCCAGAACCGATTCCAAGCACCCTGGTCTTGGCTCGTGCGGAGCCCTCAGCTACTCAGATGCCGCCAGGTCTTAAAACGAGAGGTGCAAGGTGAGGGGTTCTGGACAAGCAAATGGGCATGACCGGATAGCAAAGTTTTTGGGCAGAAGGTCAATATACAAGGCGATAGGCAGAATTGTAATCAGGGCAGGCCGGGTCGAGGCAGGCAGAATACAATGAAGTCAGGCAGGCAAAGGTCAAACCAGGAAATCAAGCGAAGGGTTAAACAGGAACAGAGTCGGATATCAGGCAAGGGTCAAACCAGGAAGTCAAGCAGAGGGATGCGGCAGAATCAAAGTCAAATAACAGGCAAGGGTCAGATTTCAGAAGGTAGAATCATCAATAACAGGCAGGGGTCACAACAGGTAATCAAAAGCAGGTTTCAGGAACAGAATAGCAAAAGCTAAGCACCAGGAACAAACTCCTATAACGGGCCAAGACCTGAAGCCCTAATGAACCTTTTATACTATTTGAATTTTGCGCCAATGCACGCTGGTGTAATCACGCCAGCACACCTGTGCCTTTAAGAAACGAGCGTGTGCGGCTCACGCCCTAAGGGACTCGAGCCAGGAAGTAACATCAAGAATTTCCACTATGGAGTATGGACCAATAAACCTGGGCCCCCGCTTAAAAGATGGAATCTAAAGCTTGATATTCCCCGTGGATAACCAAACCAAATCCCTAACCCGATATGTGGGTACCTCCCTATGGGACTTATCGCTGCTCTTTTCTGGGCGACTGGACCTGCCGAAAGGGAACTATGTACCTCAAAACAAGACTTAGAGCAATGCTCAACAGAAGGGAGTTTTGACAGGGAAGCAGCTGCCACTCCTAGAGTGGAAGTTAAACAGGAATCCCTACACCCGGAACCCCACTGAATAACATCCCCAGTTACCCAATCAATGTGGGGGTTGTGTGCCTGAAACCATGGTAACCCTAAAATTATATGAGAAGATAAAGAACCCTCGATAACATGAAAGGATAACTTCTCGGAATGCAAGTTGCACATGGTCAATGCCACAGATTTTTTGGTTACCAAACCAGACCTCAAGGGGCTTTTATCAATGGCCAGAATCCTCATAGGAGGAATAAGGGGTGTTAGAGGAATATTATACCTTACTGCAAAGGCAGCATTTAAAAAATTCCCCGCCGCCCCAGAATCCACCAAAGCAGAAACCTTCACAGAACCCGTAGGCCAGGTAAAAATAACAGGTACCATGATCCTAGAGGAAACTTCTCGGCCCAAATGGAGCTCCCTTCCTCCATTTAGGTTTTTGAAGCTTCCCGGCCTCTTAGGACACTGGTTATGAAAATGACACATATTCCCACAATAAATACACAGACCCTGAGCCCGCATGTGGGCCTTTTCCTCAGGAGATAAATGAATCACGCCAGCGCGCATGCGCCTTTAAGAAATGAGCATGCGTGCGCTCCCTAAGGGACCGGAGCCAGGAAGGATCAGCGCAGCAGCGGGCTTTCACACCAGGTAAGCAGCGTTGGACCCCGCTGCCCACTAGACCACCAGGGCACTAAGTTATTACAGTGGACAGTGGACACCAGTGAGGAAACAGCTTAGAGTTCCTGACAGTTATAGAATGTTTCTCAATGGTTATCTAGATTAATAATTGACATAAAGGAGCCATTTTCTTCTGATGAATCCCTGGTGGTGTCTACTAAAGACATCACCAAAGATACAACCTTAAGATAAATTCAGTTCTGGGATGGTTCAGCTTCACAATCAAATTCTATCCATCAATAATGAGCAAGAAGAGGCTGAATAAGGTGGCTGGTTACACTTTGCCATTTACTGGATGGTTTAAGACAAAGAAAAAGTTTGTTGACCAAATTTGAACCTTTTGAACAGACAGAGAGTCTATGCACTTGTGTCAGGCTTACCATCTGATCCAACGAAGAAGGAGCAGGATTTAGCAGAATGTGAACCCACAAGCGCCTCGCACAACACTAACCCACCTGGAGTGGAACAGGGAGAAGTGAAGTGACGAGTAGCCAGTGAGACTGACCAAGCGAAGTACAGAGGGTTCAGGCAGAAGCGAAGTCAAACAGGCCGAAGTCGTGGGCAGGCAGCGAAGTATCGTAATCGTAGTCAGGCAAGAAGGTCAGGTCAGGCGGCAATAAGACAATCCGGAAACAGGCTGAGGTCAAACACAGAAGATCAATAGTATATAATGCTAGGGGTTCAGTCAAATAACCTAATAACCAGGCAAGGAGTCAGAGTACAGATTGAGATTAAATAGAGCTATTTGGCGCCAAACTAGCGTCATCACGCTGGCGTCGCACAGCTGACGTCAGTGCGTCCGTCATTGGCGTCCGCCGCCGGCGCCCATGCGTCCGCGACCGCCGCCGGCGTCCAACACCGCATCAGTTCCCCGATGAGCGCGCCTGCGCCTGTGCCGGAAGGAACGCGAAGGCGAATCCTTACATTGCCCCCCATCAAGGAGCGGCCTCAGGACGCAACTGGCAGAAGGTTTATCAGGGTAGCTCTTGTAAAAATCCTTCAACAGCTCCGCGGCATGGATATTAGAAACAGGCTCCCAAGAATCCTCTTCCGGACCAAAGCCTTTCCAGCTGACCAGATATTGGAGATGCTTGCCTCTAACACGGGAATCCAGGATCTTCTCAACCTCGAACTCTTCTTGCCCGTCTACTACAACAGGAGGTGGAGGAGAAGCTGTACGGCCAGGAAAATGAAATGCGGAGGCTGGTTTCAGTAGAGCAGCATGAAACACAGGATGAATACGCCAGGTAGCCGGAAGCTTAAGTTGGAAAGCCACAGGATTAATCTGCCGAGTAATAAGAAAAGGACCCAGGAACCGTTGACCCAACTTCTTACTGGGGCAGGACAATTTGAGGTTAGCAGTGGATAACCAAACGCAGTCCCCCACCTTAAACTCTGGATCACCTCTTCGTTTCTTGTCTGCATATATCTTAAAGTTCTGTTGTGCTTTTCTCATGTTCTTCTGGAGTTTCAGAAAATTATCAGCCAAAAAGGTTAACCGGTCCTTGACTGCAGGAACAAGAATATCTGAAACAATGGAGGAAGGGAAGGTTACAGGATGTAAGCCATAATTTGCAAAGAAGGGGGACTGGTTAATAGAAGAATGTTGGGCGTTATTATAAGCGAACTCCGCCAGAGGAAGGAGATTAACCCAGTCATCCTGGAGATAAGAGGAGTAACATCTCAAATACTGCTCAAGGGTCTGATTAGTTTGCTCCGTCTGGCCATTGGTTTGAGGATGAAAAGCTGATGAAAGCGACACAGAAATCTTAAGAGCACCACATAAGGCTTTCCAGAACTGAGATGTAAACTGTGGACCGCGATCGGATACTACCTCATCGGGAAGACCGTGAAGTCTTACTACTTCCTTGATGAAACAATCCGCCGTCTCAGAGGCAGAAGGAAGTCCAGGCAAAGATTTAAAATGAGCCATCTTGGTCAAGCGGTCAATGAAGACAACAATAGTGGAGCAATCACAGGAGAGTGGTAAGTCAGAAATGAAGTCCATAGACACCCGAACCCCAAGGGCGAGAAGGAACTGGAAGGGGTTGGAGAAGGCCAATAGGACGAACATGAGAATCCTTGAATCTGGTACAAACTTCACACGAAGAGACAAATTTCAAACAGTCCTTAGTCATCCCAGGCCACCAAAATAGCCTTTTAGCAGAAACAATAGTTTTCTTAATACCTGGATGACCCGCCAGTTTAGCGTCATGAATGTTTTTGAGAACTTCCAAACGCATTTGTTCAGGAACAAAGATTTTCCCCTCATGAAGAAGAAACCCTTCTTTGGGCACTAAAGAAGGTTCACAAACGGTTTTAGATGCATCCTTAATTTGATTCACCAGAACAGACTGCAACAAAAGAAAGTTATTTGAATTTAGAATTGTCTCGGGAGAAGAGAGAGTCTCATCCTCAGAGGAAAACATGCGGGATAGGGCATCCGCCTTGACATTCTTGGATCCAGGCCGGTAAGTCAGGTGAAAATTAAATCGCATGAAGAAAAGGGCCCACCTTGCTTGTCTAGGTCTTAATCTCTTGGCGGAACGTAGGTATTCCAAATTCCTATGATCAGTGAAAATGAGAATTGGGTGTTTGGAACCTTCGAGGAGATACCTCCATTCTTCTAATGCTAATTTAATAGTGAGTAGTTCACGATCCGCCACGTCGTAGTTACATTCGCACTTGGCTAATTTACGTGAAAAGAAGGCGACTGGATGGAGTTCTTCTTGAATTCCAGACCTTTGTGATAAAACAGCGCCCACAGCATTTTCTGAAGCGTCGACCTCTAACGTAAATGGAAGAGCCAAGTCTGGATGGCGAAGAATTGGAGCCGACGTAAAGAGTTTCTTCAACTTCTCAAAAGCTATCTGAGCCTGTGGTGACCAAGAAAATTTTTGATTACAGCGTGTGAGTTCAGTTATCGGTAAAATAATTTGAGAGAAATTCTTTATAAATATTCTATAGAAATTTGCGAATCCAATGAAACGTTGAACCGCTTTCTTAGAAGAAGGAACAGGCCAATCAATAATTGCGGAGATCTTCTTGGAATCCATTTGAATTCCTACAGGAGAAATAAAAAACCCCAAAAAGTCTACAGATGTCTGTTCGAATACGCACTTCTCAACCTTGGCATAGAGCTGATGAGTACGGAGACGGGCAAGAACTTTCTTAACATGCATTCTATGCTCTTCCAAAGAACTAGAGAAAATTAAAATATCGTCCAAATAAATGATGAAGAAAAATATCAAGAAAGTCTCGAAAAACATCGTTGACAAAATGCTGAAACGTAGCGGGAGCATTACAAAGTCCGAACGGCATAACGAGATATTCAAAATGACCATAACGGGTACGGAATGCCGTCTTCCATTCATCCCCTTCCCGAATTCTAACCAAGTTATAGGCCCCTCGTAGATCAAGTTTAGAGAAAATCTTGGCCTCCTTAAATCGTTGGAACAGCTCCGGAATGAGAGGAAGAGGGTAACGATTTTTGACCGTGATCTTATTTAAGTCTCTATAATCAATACAAGGTCTCAAGGAATGGTCTTTTTTTTCAACGAAGAAAATCCCGGCTCCGGCAGGAGAAGAAGATTGTCGGATAAATCCCTTGGCAAGGTTTTCATCCAAATAAGTGCGTAACTCCAGGAGTTCAGGCTCTGTTAAAGGATAAATGCGTCCGAAAGGAATTTGAGCTCCTGGGAGAAGATTAATGGGACAATCATAGATTCGATGGGGAGGTAGCCTATCGGCTCCTTTCTTGTTGAAAACATCAGCAAATTCCCAATACGCCAGAGGGAGTAGATCAAGAATTTCAGAAGAAGGAGAAAGGGAACATACTTTAATTGAAGAAGACGAATTCTCAATTAAACATTTAGAAAGGCAAAATTTCGAAGAAAATGTTACACCACCAGTGGCCCAATTGATAGAAGGATTATGTCTCTGTAACCAGGGTAACCCCAAAATGATAGGGAATAAAGGAGACGAAACCACATCGAAATTCATTACTTCCGCATGAATTTTATTAATCACCACAAACAGTGCAGCAGTCTCTTGAACCACAGGACCCGAAGTGATTAGGGAACCATCCGCCACACGAAGTGCTATAGGGTTCTTCTTCGATTGAAGAGGAATTTGGAACTGAAGGGCAACTTCGCGGTCCAAGAAGCACCCACTTGCCCCGGAGTCAAGTATTGCTTGTAGTTCCACCACCTTGTCTCCCCACTGCAAGGATAGAGAGATTGTCAGTAAGGACACAGAAAAGTTGCAACCATTAAAGTCTCTTCCAAAAGTCTCCTTACCCAAGGGACGGGTTGGACAATTCCGAAGAAGATGACCCGCTTGACCACAGTACAAGCAAAGATTAAGCCTGCGACGTCTGAGGCGCTCTTCAGGGGTTAATGCGGACTTAATGGCTCCAATCTGCATCGGCTCTGGGGCAGTACTGATAGTAGCAGTAGGAACTGTAGATGTCATCATAGGAGGCATACGGATAGGAGGTGGAGCAGAAGGTAAGAGCCAGGTAGGAGATACAAGACCAGCCTTTTCAGCCTTTTCCTCCTCCCTACGTTCTCTGAGTCTTTGATCCAACTGAATGGAGGTATGGATAAGTTCCTCCAAGGTGTCAGGGATGCCTGTACGGGCCAACTAATTTTTCAGCTCAGCCGAAAGACCCAGGCGGTAGCGGTTCTTCAGAGCTGCGGGATTCCATTCAGTATCCTCTGCCCACTGACGAAACTCCAGAGTATAGTCCTCGACAGGACGAGTACCTTGTCTCAAGGCATGCAGGGCGGCTTCGGCAGTGGAGGTTCTGTGTGGATCATCATAGACCACGGCCATGGCATCAAAGAACGAGTCCACTGTGGCCAAAACAGGACTTTGCCGATCCAACAGACGGAAGGCCCAAGTCTGGGGCTCACCGGTCAGGAAGGAGATAACAACCCCCACTCGTGTCTGTTCATTCGGATAGGTGTGAGGCTTAAGAGAAAATAGTAGTTTGCAGCTACTTCTAAAGTTGCGAAATAATTTCCGGTCACCAGCAAACTTCTCAGGGAAGGCAACTTTCGGCTCCGAAATCTCAGAAGTGATTACTTGTACTTCGGCTGGAGCGGAGGAAGAAGATGCTGTAGCGGAGGAAGGATTAACAGCCGGAGGATGTACTCTGATGTGCTCCTGTATCTGAGCGTAACCGCTCTGAAGCTCTCGAACGGCTTGGGTCAAGGACGACAGCTGTTGCGTCAGGACAGCAAATGGGGAAGCCCCTTCGGTTGGATCCATGGCCTGGTTATACTGTCAGGCTTACCGTCTGATCCAACGAAGAAGGAGCAGGATTTAGCAGAATGTGAACCCACAAGCGCCTCGCACAACACTAACCCACCTGGAGTGGAACAGGGAGAAGTGAAGTGACGAGTAGCCAGTGAGACTGACCAAGCGAAGTACAGAGGGTTCAGGCAGAAGCGAAGTCAAACAGGCCGAAGTCGTGGGCAGGCAGCGAAGTATCGTAATCGTAGTCAGGCAAGAAGGTCAGGTCAGGCGGCAATAAGACAATCCGGAAACAGGCTGAGGTCAAACACAGAAGATCAATAGTATATAATGCTAGGGGTTCAGTCAAATAACCTAATAACCAGGCAAGGAGTCAGAGTACAGATTGAGATTAAATAGAGCTATTTGGCGCCAAACTAGCGTCATCACGCTGGCGTCGCACAGCTGACGTCAGTGCGTCCGTCATTGGCGTCCGTCGCCGGCGCCCATGCGTCCGCGACCGTCGCCGGCGTCCAACACCGCGCGCCGACGCGCATCGGTTCCCCGATGAGCGCGCCTGCGTCTGTGCCGGAAGGAACGCGAAGGCGAATCCTTACACACTTGTACAACTTGTTAGATATGGTGCCTGTTTGCTGAGTTAGTAGTATCATTTCATTTCTAGGGATGCGCAGAATCCAGGATTCGGTTCATGATTCAGCTGAATCCTTGTGCCTGGCCAAACCCAACCTTTAAAATTATGTGACTCATCTGTTTGTCCAGAGGTTAAATACACAATCGTCAGTCACATTTTTATACAAAAATAACGTTTCCCTTTTTCAAAGGTAACCCATTCAATTTCAGGATTTATTCTGCTGATTTCCATTAGTCATGATACTTTTTTGGATTATATAAAAACATTTTTGTGCAGCCCTGGCCTCCTGTACCCAAACTGATTATTGCTTAGTTCTCCTTTTCTTTGATTTCTGAGTACAAATGCCTGTTCTCAGCTGTGCCACTAATAGAGCAAGAAGCAGGGGAGACTGGAGGTTGTAATGATATGTAATGATTAACTTATTGCACTGCCAAAGAATGATCAAAGTGGAGTGCATAGATCTGTCAATTAACTTTTGATATGGAATGAGTTATTGCTATTTATGATAGGAAATTACTTTTGCTCCACTTACAGAAACTTAACTTAAAATCAATACTTTGTGCTAAGGTCGATATGTTAATGTCTGATACAAACAGGAAGAAACAGGTCAGCCTTCTTTCTACCAAAATGAACTGGGTGAAGTTTAAAGTTTTGATTGGATTACAACCCTAATGAACACAAACCTATTCTATTTGAAAAAAGTCTGGTGCATTTATTTGATTCTTTGGTTGTAGACAGGCATATGCTTGACTCTGATAAGACACAAACTGGTCATTACAAGAAGAAGATGTAGAGTAAACTGAACAGTCCTACGTAAACAATGAAATTATTGTCTTCAGTTGCAATGGTTGACATGGGTTTTAACAACCATTGGCAAGACAATCAAGGTGTTGAAGAACAACAGAGCCACAGGTCTTGATCACATCTGAACTGAATTGCTGAACCATGGTGGCACCAGCACAGTGACGGCATTGAAAATATAGCAGTTGTTGCTAAATAGTATGGTAGATGAGAGCAAGCCAGGTTTTGCACTGGGTGGTCAATCAGCAAACAAACATAAACACCATGCAAGATCATTGAAGTGTCCATTGACTTCCGATTTCTACAATAATTTCATGAACACGTTTGGCAGTGTGCTCTGTAGAATATTGCCAGGTTATATGATATTCTCCACTAGTATGTAACCTATACCTCAACTCCGGGTGTTTGTCAGGGATAGGTAGGGGTCACTGAGGAGGAGGAAGGTGAGTACTTCAGACAAGAGCTGTTTGTGGACACAGAACATGGATAGAAAAGGACAGGCTCATGGTGATGAGGGAGAGGAGTCAGGAACAAGACTGGAATAACCATAGACAACTTAATGGAATGCAACAGATTGGAGTGGGACAGTGCGGGCAAAGTGGCAGAAACAGGACAGAGGATTGAGAATAATGGCAGAACAGTAAGGGACAGATCAGTCAAAGACTCTGGGACAGGACTGTGCAAGTGTAAAATCAGGTCAGGATGGGGGGGTGATGAGCAGACAGGACTGGAGCAGGAGAACTGGAAAGCAGAGCAGAGCTGGCAAGGCAGGGCAAGGTTCAGACAAGGCAAGGTTCAGACAAGGCAGAGCAGGGAACCAAAGCTAGGGGCTGTGCCACAGTGCTCAGTAAAGCTGGCCACAGACGTAAAGATCCGATCGTACGAATCAACTTACGATTGGACTTCCCCATCTCCCGACCTGCCACTAAACATTCCAATCAAATAAAGTAGAAAAGAACAGATCAGCCGATGTTCTGCCCCTGACAGCAATCGTACAAAAGTTATGTCCGACCAAAGCTGGTGACAGTCTCCCTCTGAAAACCGTACGATTGACAATACATGCAGATATATTACTGGCAGCCGACAGAAATCTTTTAACCTGTCCGATCGACCAAACGACCGATCTCCGCCGGACGAAAAATTGCGGGACTCTCCACACACTGTCCGAAAATCATACGAATCCTTGATTCGTACGATCAGATCTTTGTGTCTATGGCCAGCTTTAGTCCATTGCTCATGCACTGGTGGCGCGGAGAGCTGGCCTTATAAAGGATAGGGTCAGCCGTGATTGGCTAACCCCAACCAACCAATTAAGCTGCTGCTGGGAATATGTTGCAAAGGCCAAGTGATAGATAGCGAGTAAGCTTGCTAGCTGCTCACCTGGCTCAATGGTTAAGGCATAGAGCCAGAAACCCAGCAGAGCCTTATACTGATGCATGAAGACTAGTACTAGTAAAACTATATACCTTGACAAATAGTGTCTGCATACAATTCTTTCATATGAATGGAAGTTATTGGACCAAACCTAGTCAATCAATGAAGACAAATTACCATCAGTCAACAGTTTTTCTTGGAGGCATAATGACCAGTGATAGTGATATTAAAGTAGAGGTCAATAGTAAAATAGGCTAGGCATCCAGTAAAAGAGCCACCCATGGCTGGTTGACACCCATTACATACAGTATTGACAGCCTTTGCTGTAAGAAGCAGACATACTCCTAAAATTATGATTATGCTGTATACAGGGTGGCAGGTTACAGACCAAGTCACTGGTTGCCAACAATCTATCTCTGTCTGCTTTCCTCACACTCATTGCCATTAGCCATACAGGGGTAAGCCCCACATTTCTTTGCAGTTATCATATATATTGTGTCCAAGCTTCTCCTGTAGGTTCTCCTCTAACCTACACCAGAACGCTCAATTTAAATCGCCTCAGGAGCCCTACTCCAATCTACTCACTCTTCATTGACTGATTAACAAGACTGCACATTACATGGTTTACATAAGCAGTAACATTCTGCATGTATAAAACAACTGGCATCCAAGAACCACAATGTGACGGATCTCACTGGGTGGAAAGAGAAAAATAAAGGACTTGGATTATCAAGTCAGTACCATTGGTATTAGGTGGAAACAAGTTGCTGACCATGAAAGTGACCAAAATCTTATGAAAATATGCTGACTAATGCTCTCAGTAGGACATAAGTACTTACATCATTACCTGACTCGTGTTTCCTAAATTTAAGGCTAGCTTTAAAATAGGGCCAAGACAGCCTCCAGCGTGTGGTATGCATGTGGCATACAAAATATGTATTGTGTAACAAATGTCCAAAGTGTTGCCCTGGTGACCTTCAACAAAAGGTGGGGGCGGGGCAAAATACAATTTTAGTGGTCTGTTAAGGAGCTGTTTCAGAGTTCCCTCCATGACTTCAAAAGGACTCACTCGTTGACTCACCTCTCCTGCAGCCTGTGTTTAAAAGGTATGAATTGTTTCAAGGACACAACAATTATTTTCAGATTTATTATAACCAAGAACCTACCTTATTGTTATTGAATTTTGGTTTAAATACATGATACAATTTTTTACTGCCCATTAAGCAGAGACTTCATTAAATACACAAATAAGCCAAGGACATTCGGTGTAATCAAGGAATGTGAAACCTTCCCCATAACAAGATGATAAACTGAAACATAGAAATAAATGACATTGTTGTGTCATTGCTAGAGCTGAACAGAAAAAAGAGAACATAACATAGACCCTATTGATGAATAAAAATGTATTCTTTCAAAATATCTCCAATGAATAACAAAATATTTCACAGAAATAATGGAAAAGTTGATGAAGTTTATAGCTGATTTTTAGGAAGCAGATTTGCCTTCTGGGGACATTGGTAATTGTGTCGGCTTTGGCAACTCATGAGATAGTAGTACTAGTGATGGGTCTCCTGGATAAATGTCCCCCAACATTGTTTCAGTTTCTCTCTTATGGGTCCATTTGTCTGAATTATGACTATGGCACACAATAGGGGTCGAGTACTTGCAAAAAGTAAGATGTGGGTAGGGGTCATTAGCTTTTCAGGTCTTGAGTCTAAATCTATGCTTCCCACTAGATTATGCCACTTTTGGGTCTATCAAGAAGTCACTTCTGGTGTTCTGGTTTTGGGATGGTCATTGGGTAGCAGGTTGCATTGTGGATAAGGCAATTGTGGGTCAGACTAAGTAACAATGTGGGTTGTGAGCCCAGTTATGGGTGGCAAGTCTACTAGTTGAATGTTGGTCAACCCAATGAGACCCATGCAGGCCTCTAGCAATATCTATCCTCTATAGCATTGATCCCAACCAGTGGCTTATAAACAACATGTTGCTCACCAACCCCTTGGATGTTGCTCTAAGTGGCCTTAAAGCAGATGATTATTTCTGAATTCCTGGCTTGGTTGCATAAAAACCATGTGTACTGTCAAACAGAACCTCCTTTAAACTGCCAGTCCATAGAGGACCTACCAAATGGCAAATCTAGCCCTTATTTGGTACATCAATGATCTTTTGCCATGCCTGTGTTGCTCCCTAACCCTTTTTACATTTAAATGTTTCTCAGATAGAAAAGGTTGGGGACCCCTTCCCTATAGGTTCTCCATTATCAAACATCCTGCCTCTAGTTCATGGGATTTTGAGGTGACCGTTTCTGGCATCTCAGTATAAACTGAATGACACTCAACATGTGTATAACACAATTGCAAGGGAATCTGACTATGGACACCTTGTCAGAATCAAGCCCTGCCCATACCATAATGGGAAGTAGGTCCAGACCCCCAGATACTAGTAAAGGCAGTTTAAGTTTACATGATCTTTTTTCTCCATTTTATTTGTCGAATAGAAATAGGTGAATGCATAATTATTTCCTATTTTGTATGTCTTTATAGGGGTTCCATAGACTTTATTGTTTTCTTTTTTGGGACATCATCATTTTAGTATAAATCTGGCTCTCAAACATGCAGACTACATTAAAAAGTTGGCTTCCGCTGTAATAGGACATCATCCAGTAATGAATGGCTCAAAGATTTCTGCAGAATCCACAACTTAAGTACTTTCCAGCACAAACACTTGGAGATGATAAAACTCTTTGCTGCTGCTGTGAAAACCCTAATTTTGTTATCTGCCTCTTTATCATTCCAAGTGACATCCCATAATAGCCTGCAACATAATTGCACTGAATTGAAGATGTCACTTATGATACAGTAATGAGAAAGTAAATAGGAATGAATGCATTGTTTTCCAGCCAAGTTTTAAATATGTAAAACAGAGGCGCAGCTGACGGAGACACATTAAGCCTCAGCATGGGCAAAATGGATTAGAGGAGATGCTCCATTCAGACAGATGAAAGAAAAGAACCTTTGTTTTCATCCAATTAAGGCATCTCTGGCTGTTCACTAGGAAAAAAAATTGTACCTTCCATGTTCACGAGCTTTCCAGTGTTCTTAGGTTTGTCATTATCAGGGGACACATAAGAGGAGTGGACAGACTTCAGTCAGCCAGATGTTGCTGAACTGCAAATCCTAACATGCCCTGGCAGCAGATATTGTAGTCCAATAACATCTGTTTGGCCACAGGCTCCATGAAGTATCCAAACACACCTTAAAGAGATACTGTCATCGCATCATTGTGCATCAATAAAATGATATTCATGTATAGGGGTCAAGGTTTTGTCAATAGTTATGGGCAAATAAATTTGTGAAACTGACGCTTCTGTTTTTTTCGCATTTTCGTCGATGAATGTGCGCCAGCATCTAAAAACGGACGCAGTCGTCAAAAACGAGAACAAAAACGGGACAAATTCGCCCATCACTATTTGTCAACGTTTATTTGGTATCAAGTTTCAAAAATATACTCCAAAGAGTCCTATTCAAAGTTAAAAATCAATATTTTTATTAGATACAAAATTTAAAAGAGTAGGCATACTCTATACCTACTCTTTTAAATTTTGTATTTAATAAAAATATTGATTTTTAACTTTGAATAGGACTCTTTGGAGTATATTTTTGAAACTTGATATTTGGGCCCTTGTGGACTGGGGGCTATATTCCAAAAGATACTTTGGCCCTTGAGACTGGCTCTATAGATTGCAGCTTTTGAGCGTTATTACTATAACATTTATTTGGTACTTGGACTAAAAATTCCCTAAAATGGTTATTCCACCAGAGGACTGGAATTGTTCATTGTTGGGAGTTGAAGAGCAATTTTCCTTTCCAGGTTAGAGTTCCCCATGTCATTCTTTATTGTCTGGGGATGTCAGGTGTCCCTATTCTTCAAAAGGAAGAGTCACTGTGGGGTAAATTTATCAAAGAGTGAAGTTCCGCCACTAGAGTGAAATTCCGCAGCTCACAATTCATTTCTATGGGATTTTGAAAGGCTTATTTATCAATGGGTGAAAGTGAAAGTTCACCCTTTGATAAATACGCCTATAAAAATCCCATAGAAATGAATGGAGAGTGGCGGAATTTCACTCTAGTGGCGGAACTTCACTTTTAACTTCACTCTTTGATAAATATACCCTACTGTGTGTTTGGGTTCTTTATACCCTACTTGGTGGATGGGGTGGATGGCTCTGGACAGACTGGGGTAGGAAAGTAACTAGTGATTTTATAGATCTTGTAATAACTCATTCTAGGAGTGAGAGTAAAGGCCCCATAGACGCAAAGATTTTTCTTTGGTGAACGACTGATGTTAGTGCAATCCAATCAATCCGTCAAATTATTGTGAGGTTAGTGGGAATCGAACGATCGTGCATCTCACTATTTTTTTTTCTCAACATCTGTCAGAAAATTGATCGGCCAGGTTAAAAAATTTTCATCGGTCACAGTAAAATCTATCTGTGTTAGCAGGGCCAAGCAGGTAGCTCCCCTCAGTTTTCCTGGCTTCAACTAGACAACATCTCTTGAAATGGTCTTTTTAGTTGATGGACAAATCGTACATTTAAACAATCACTTCAAGATAAGCTTGGTCTAACGATAAATCTTTACATCAATGGCCAGCTTTAGGCTGAGGCTAGTTAGTAGGGCAGCTAGAGGATTGAAAAAAAAGAGGGCAGAAAAGGTTAATAACCTGGGTGTTATTTGCCAGCATAGGGTCTCAATAGTATAGGTTCAAAGATAGTTCCCAAGAGGAGCATCACTGCACGGGCCTTGTTCTCTGGGTACTGCATGCTAGTGAGTACTACCTTGGGATATTACTAATACCCTGCCTAATACCATCAAGAGAAGGATTTATTGTAAAGTGACTGTATCTTGTACCATCTTGAAGTACCATCTAAAAGAGTATTGTAAGTTCCAGCCCAAGTTATTGAAAGATCTGTATGTGTGAGATTACTCTGGATAAACCTCTCACCATCCTACAGTGAGCGCCCACCTTGAGAGAAAAAGTTCTATTCAACACATGTCCTAGGGGCTAAGGGCAGTGTCTTTTGTACTGAAGAGTGGTACAGGTTTGGGTGGTCCAACCACTAATAACTGGTCTTATACTGTACATGTTATACATACACATCAGTGGGTATGATTTGTTGTATTCATGTATTTTAATGGTTCAGGGTTCTTGCTGGTTCTGCTTCAGTCAAGATTCTATTCCACTGATGGCACAAGGGGCACTTTTTAGGGTTAGTGATGAGCTAATTTTTTCACCAGCCATGGATTTGCAAAGAAATTCCAAAATTCTGCACATTTTATTGTGAAACTGCGGCAAAATTCACAGTGGATAAATTCACAGCAACAAAAAAGTTGCCTAGATAAAAATGTCATCAAGACAAAAAAAAAAAGTCGCCATAAGAAAAAACGCCTATTGACTTTAATGCATTTGGAGTGAGAAAATGTGTGCAAGTAAGAAAATGTCATGTGTAAAAAAAATGTTGACACCCTATGGGGTAAATTTATCAAAGAGTGAAGTTCCGCCACTACAGTGAAATTCCGCAGCTCTCAATTCATTTCTATAGGATTTTGAAAGGCGTTTTTATCAATGGGTGAAAGTGAAAGTTCACCCTTTGATAAATACGCCTATAAAAATCCCATAGAAATGAATGGAGAGTGGCGGAATTTCACTCTAGTGGCGGAACTTCACTATTAACTTCACTCTTTGATAAATATACCCCTTTGTCTTCAATGCGTTTCGTGAAACTGGACAGATTCGCTTATCACTATTTAGGGGCAAATTCATCAAGGATCGAATTTCGAGGGGTTAAATCCCTCGAAATTCGACTGGGGAACAGAATCGAATAGAATCGAATAGGCAATTCGGGCGAATTTACGCTCTGGCGAATAGTCGAATTGGTGAATATTCGCCAGGCGAATAGGCGCACGATCGAATATTCGATCGAAGGATTTTCATTCGATCGAATGCGTTTTTATTCAATCAAAAACTTGGAGAACAAGCCTATGGGACTTTCCTATAGGCTTTTAAAGCAATTTGGTAGGTTTTAGGTGGCGAAGTAGGCAGTCGAAGTATTTTTAAAAGAGACAGTACTTCAACTATCGAATGGGCGAATAGTCGCAGCGTTTTTGCGCTCGATCTATTCTAATCATTCTACTCAGGCAAATTTACGCCAATTCGATAGTCGAGGAGCACAAAAAACTACTCAAAATTCGAAGTTTTTTTACTTCGAATCCTTCACTCGAAGTTAGTGAATCGGCCCCTTAGTGTTGCATAAAGGGAAAAAAGAAAAGAGACAAAAGGCCATGAACTGTCTCTAAAAATGTTTATAATAGTTTATATCCCAAATGTGGGCCAGATTTACAAACTTAAGCTCAGAAAGATACTTTAGGCACAATTGGTTAAGTCCAGTTTCCTGCAATGCAGATTTCCAGCACAATATACTGTAGTTTGTTGTCACTGAGTGATAAATATCTAAAACTCTCTGGCATGTGAGATGCATCCCATCATTATGGGCATCATGCAAGTGTGGCACAAGTATTCAACTAGCAAGAAGATCTTCTTCATACATGTAATTGGGAGTGTCCTCTCCCTTAGGGTCTGAGAACCAGGTGAAACCGATTCTGAAGGACCCGAGCGTGCAAGTGATTTCCTCTTACAGTCCAAGTATTCAACTAAACACCCATGAATTGCCTGAGATTTTGGCAGTGAATTACCCAAAGCAAGTTCTCTAATTCATGCCAATAGATGTGAAGAACATGGCATTTATGTTCTGTTTTGCCTGAAAAAAAGACCACAGACATCATTCTTATGCACAAAGACTTCCAGCCAGTCTCCTTTCCAGTCAACCTTTCAATGACTTCTAATATCCTTATCATTTACAGTAGGGGGTACATTATCCCTTATAATACATGAGTGATACTCAGAGTTCCCTGTATAACTCAGCCTGCAGCCTTGTGCCTTTATATGGTCACAGAACAACCCCTCAGTGACTTCTAATATCCTTATCATTTACAGTAGGGGGTACATTATCCCTTATAATACATGAGTGATACTCAGAGTTCCCTGTATAACTCAGCCTGCAACCTTGTGCCTTTATATGGTCACAGAACAACCCCTCAGTGACTTCTAATATCCTTATCATTTACAGTAGGGGGTACATTATCCCTTATAATACATGAGTGATACTCAGAGTTCCCTGTATAACTCAGCCTGCAGCCTTGTGCCTTTATATGGTCACAGAACAACCCCTCAGTGACTTCTAATATCCTTATCATTTACAGTAGGGGGTACATTATCCCTTATAATACATGAGTGATACTCAGAGTTCCCTGTATAACTCAGCCTGCAACCTTGTGTCTTTATATGGTCACAGAACAACCCCTCAGTGACTTCTAATATCCTTATCATTTACAGTAGGGGGTACATTATCCCTTATAATACATGATTGATACTGACTGTATCTTGTACCATCTTGAAGTACCATCTAAAAGAGTATTGTAAGTTCCAGCCCAAGTTATTGAAAGATCTGTATGTGTGAGATTACTCTGGATAAACCTCTCACCATCCTACAGTGAGCGCCCACCTTGAGAGAAAAAGTTCTATTCAACACATGTCCTAGGGGCTAAGGGCAGTGTCTTTTGTACTGAAGAGTGGTACAGGTTTGGGTGGTCCAACCACTAATAACTGGTCTTATACTGTACATGTTATACATACACATCAGATTTGTTGTATTCATGTATTTTAATGGTTCAGGGTTCTTGCTGGTTCTGCTTCAGTCAAGATTCTATTCCACTGATGGCACAAGGGGCACTTTTTAGGGTTAGTGATGAGCTAATTTTTTCACCAGCCATGGATTTGCAAAGAAATTCCAAAATTCTGCACATTTTATTGTGAAACTGCGGCAAAATTCACAGTGGATAAATTCACAGCAACAAAAAAGTTGCCTAGATAAAAATGTCATCAAGACAAAAAAAAAAAGTCGCCATAAGAAAAAACGCCTATTGACTTTAATGCATTTGGAGTGAGAAAATGTGTGCAAGTAAGAAAATGTCATGTGTAAAAAAAATGTTGACACCCTATGGGGTAAATTTATCAAAGAGTGAAGTTCCGCCACTACAGTGAAATTCCGCAGCTCTCAATTCATTTCTATAGGATTTTGAAAGGCGTTTTTATCAATGGGTGAAAGTGAAAGTTCACCCTTTGATAAATACGCCTATAAAAATCCCATAGAAATGAATGGAGAGTGGCGGAATTTCACTCTAGTGGCGGAACTTCACTATTAACTTCACTCTTTGATAAATATACCCCTTTGTCTTCAATGCGTTTCGTGAAACTGGACAGATTCGCTTATCACTATTTAGGGGCAAATTCATCAAGGATCGAATTTCGAGGGGTTAAATCCCTCGAAATTCGACTGGGGAACAGAATCGAATAGAATCGAATAGGCAATTCGGGCGAATTTACGCTCTGGCGAATAGTCGAATTGGTGAATATTCGCCAGGCGAATAGGCGCACGATCGAATATTCGATCGAAGGATTTTCATTCGATCGAATGCGTTTTTATTCAATCAAAAACTTGGAGAACAAGCCTATGGGACTTTCCTATAGGCTTTTAAAGCAATTTGGTAGGTTTTAGGTGGCGAAGTAGGCAGTCGAAGTATTTTTAAAAGAGACAGTACTTCAACTATCGAATGGGCGAATAGTCGCAGCGTTTTTGCGCTCGATCTATTCTAATCATTCTACTCAGGCGAATTTACGCCAATTCGATAGTCGAGGAGCACAAAAAACTACTCAAAATTCGAAGTTTTTTTACTTCGAATCCTTCACTCGAAGTTAGTGAATCGGCCCCTTAGTGTTGCATAAAGGGAAAAAAGAAAAGAGACAAAAGGCCATGAACTGTCTCTAAAAATGTTTATAATAGTTTATATCCCAAATGTGGGCCAGATTTACAAACTTAAGCTCAGAAAGATACTTTAGGCACAATTGGTTAAGTCCAGTTTCCTGCAATGCAGATTTCCAGCACAATATACTGTAGTTTGTTGTCACTGAGTGATAAATATCTAAAACTCTCTGGCATGTGAGATGCATCCCATCATTATGGGCATCATGCAAGTGTGGCACAAGTATTCAACTAGCAAGAAGATCTTCTTCATACATGTAATTGGGAGTGTCCTCTCCCTTAGGGTCTGAGAACCAGGTGAAACCGATTCTGAAGGACCCGAGCGTGCAAGTGATTTCCTCTTACAGTCCAAGTATTCAACTAAACACCCATGAATTGCCTGAGATTTTGGCAGTGAATTACCCAAAGCAAGTTCTCTAATTCATGCCAATAGATGTGAAGAACATGGCATTTATGTTCTGTTTTGCCTGAAAAAAAGACCACAGACATCATTCTTATGCACAAAGACTTCCAGCCAGTCTCCTTTCCAGTCAACCTTTCAATGACTTCTAATATCCTTATCATTTACAGTAGGGGGTACATTATCCCTTATAATACATGAGTGATACTCAGAGTTCCCTGTATAACTCAGCCTGCAGCCTTGTGCCTTTATATGGTCACAGAACAACCCCTCAGTGACTTCTAATATCCTTATCATTTACAGTAGGGGGTACATTATCCCTTATAATACATGAGTGATACTCAGAGTTCCCTGTATAACTCAGCCTGCAACCTTGTGCCTTTATATGGTCACAGAACAACCCCTCAGTGACTTCTAATATCCTTATCATTTACAGTAGGGGGTACATTATCCCTTATAATACATGAGTGATACTCAGAGTTCCCTGTATAACTCAGCCTGCAGCCTTGTGCCTTTATATGGTCACAGAACAACCCCTCAGTGACTTCTAATATCCTTATCATTTACAGTAGGGGGTACATTATCCCTTATAATACATGAGTGATACTCAGAGTTCCCTGTATAACTCAGCCTGCAACCTTGTGTCTTTATATGGTCACAGAACAACCCCTCAGTGACTTCTAATATCCTTATCATTTACAGTAGGGGGTACATTATCCCTTATAATACATGATTGATACTCAGAGTTCCCTGTATAACTCAGCCTGCAACCTTGTGCCTTTATATGGTCACACAACAACCACTCAGTGACTTCTAATATCCTTATAATTTGCTGTAAGGGGTACATTATCCCTTATAATACTCCGATTTGTATGTATAATGAATGTATAATAAATCTCCCCCAACTGTTGTCCAAGCTGTATTTGTAAGACATTTGTTACCTGCGAAACATTAACTTCCCTCTTCTGAAACAGGAATATTCTGGTGTTTCCTGTTCCCCAACAAGAAAGAAAGGTAACCCTTAATCTACATGAGCAATAACAAAACAAGCACAAAAAGATGTAGAGAATTATGGTCTCTATCTGCACAAAGCAATGAAACAATTCTTCTGCTGAGACGGCTAATGAGGCTAATAGCTTGGTGGAGCAATTCTCCGCACTAATGTATTCAAACACAAGTTATTTTGTAACGAGGGAACAAAATGTACTGTATGAGGTAAGAAGCATCACTGCGATACAATGGAACATTTATCAAGTGGATTACAGAGCCTGTTCTTTGGCATGGAAAACACAATCAGTGTAATGGAGAGAAATAGCAAACTGCTCTACCTGCTCTGCTGTTGATATTGTCTGCTCACTCTACTATGTAACACTTCTGAGTCAAGAAAACATGTCCATGGCATGTTAGAGTTCATATTATACATTATCAGTAAAACGGGAACATGTGAGGTGATTGGACACTCTGATGTGGCTGATGTGGGTTTGAGGTGGGACTTTATGACATCCATGACACACGAAAAATGGCAGCTGTCTCCACATATGTCTGTACAAGTCCTATACATTGGAAGAGGTCTCCATACAGGTGGTATCATTAAAGTCAGATGATGGATGGACCTGTTGAATTATTTGCTTCTGCCTTGATTCTCCCAAGTCGATGGTTTATCTGCTCTTATTTCATTTTCCTTCAATGGCATCACATTCCTTCTGACTGAAGTTCTGAAGGAATCTGTAGATCCAATAAAAACAACTACTGTACATATAATGAGTGATCTAAAAGTAGCTTGTGGAAGTTGGGTGTCTTCATCATGAACTGGAATTGCTCTGTATGAGGCAGGTTAGTTAGAGATGCATCTATGAGTATGAAACAAAGCTATCATTGCTATCTTCCTTCCTCAAAATCCCATCATCATTTGGGCACCTCTAGGCATATCACGTGGCCCTCTCCTTTTCTGTTTCCAAACTCCTCTCCTTTTCTGTTTCCAAACAAATTTTGGAAAAGTAATTTGATAGCCATCACTGTGGGGTTCTACTTGACCCCCTTGTCTATAAAAAAGGGGAGGAGTCACTAATATTCTCTAATAATTCATCTGTGATGGTGGGAAGATGTTCTCCAGATCCTGGGATAGACAGCCTCTGTGGAAAGCACATAGAATCAGCATCATCATCTGGGCACCTCAAAGGCAAATCACATGGTCCTCTCCTTTAAGAGACCTTAATGACACATTTTTTTAAAGTATTTTTGATTTGTATTTTTCTACTTGACCCCCTAGTCTATAAAAAGAAGGTTTGAACACTAATTTTCTTTTGTAATTCCTTTTTGATGGAGGGATGATGTTCTCCAGATCCTGGGATAGAAGGCTTCTGTGGAAAGAGGCTTTTATAAATCCTCAGTTGGATACCAAATCAATGAGTGTGGGATAAACCCTACATTCGGTATCTCTAGTAGCACAAGACACTCAGGATTAATAAATGATCAGCTTTGGCTCCACTGAAGAGTGTCCATAGGTTTATTCCCTGGTTGAATGATCCAGAAGCCTAGGGACCCATGTGTGTAGACCAGGGATCCGCAACCTTTTAAACCCGTGAGCAACATTCAAAAGTAAAAGGAGTTGGGGAGCAACACTAGCATTGAAAATGTTCTTGGGGTGCCAAATAAGTGCTGTGATTGGCCATTTGGTAGCCCCTATGTGGATTGTCAATCTACATTGAGGTTCTGTTTGGCAGTGCACCTGGTTTTTATACAACCAAAACTTGCCTCCAAGCCTGGAATTCAAAAATAAGCTCCTGCTTTTAGGCAACTGGGAGCAACATCCAAGGGGTTGGAGAGCAACATGTTACTCACGAGCTACTGGTTGGGGATCACTGGTGTAGACTGAGGGCGGAAGTGTTCTCCATTAGCAAGTACCATTCCCAAACTTGAATTTTAAAAAGTGGCTCAACTAAGGCCACATTCTGTCTACCCCAGCCATGCTCAGTTAGACTAAAACACACCCTGAAAACCCACCATGAAGCCGACAGTTTGGGTCTAGTAATGCAAACAAGTATAGGGAAAGAATACCATAAGGCGCAATTACTGCTGCACAGGTGCCTTGAAAAAGATCTACTAAGCTCGTGTGATGGTGAATAAAGGCACCTGTGCAGCAGTAATTGAGCCTTATGGTATTCTTTCCCCATACTTGTTGCATTACTGGATTTTGCTTTGGATGGAAGCAGGGGTCTAAGATACCTATATGAACATATCCTAAAGGGTAACTATACCAGTTTTCTTTATTTGACAGTTTGGGTCTAACATTGTCCCTACAACTGAGTGTAACTTGATAAGGGCCTGCTATATTGTTTCAAATTTGGCGAAGGACATTGTTAAACTACAGCACTCAGCATCCTAACTGAATATGTATTTTTGTGCAATTATCCACATATTTTCCCTTTAGGACTCAACTGGAAACTGTTCTCTCTTCCCTGCTCCAACCCAGCCTCAAACACACAATAAAAGGTTGGAGATAATGAAATATTGTGACATCTCTCAGCCTTTGCATATTTGCTTTCATTCTAATACACAGTGTAACGCATGCTGAGGTTTTCCCTGACATGCTAACAACATGCTATTGTTAACGGTGATAAATCACATTTTCGTCTCCACCGGTAGGAGGGTTAAATTAGCCTCTTGTTGAAAAGCAAATATTTCTAGCTGTCGAAGGTCTTGTGATTTCTTTTTATTTAATGTTTTTCTTTTGCAGAATAGAAATATTTTAAGTCTCGCCAAGGTGCTGATTGTTTTCCCTGAGAGCAACAGCGCCACCATCTGGACATAATAGAGATGGCAGGCATTAAGCTTTTCTTTCTAATTATGTCTATTATTTTATTTATACATTAAGGGGCCGATTCATCAAGCTCGAGTGAAGGATTCGAAGTAAAAAAAACTTCGAATTTCGAAGTGTTTTTTGGGCTACTTCGACCATCGAATGGGCTAGTTCGACCTTCGACTACGACTACGACTTCGAATCGAAGGATTCGAACTAAAAATCGTTCGACTATTCGACCATTCGATAATCGAAGAACTGTCTCTTTAAGAAAAACTTCGACCCCCTACTTCGGCAGCTAAAAGCTACCGAAGTCAATGTTAGCCTATGGGGAAGGTCCCCATAGGCTTGCCTGAATTTTTTTGATCGAAGGATATTCCTTCGATCGTTGTATTAAAATCCTTCGAATCGTTCGATTCGAAGGATTTAATCGTTCAATCGAACGAATAATCCTTCGATCGTTCGATCGTAGGATTTGTGCTAAATCCTTCGACTTCGATATTCGAAGTCGAAGGATTTTAGTTCCTAGTCGAATATCGAGGGTTAATTAACCCTCGATATTCGACCCTTCATACATCTGCCCCTAAGATAAGAATTCATCTCTCATTGATTGATATTTGTGTTTGTCAAAGAAGAGATGAACTCCACATCATGTGTCATATCTAGATAGGAGTGGCTGAGAAAGGAGTGACTTTGAGGTTTGGGACATTAAGGGGCCGATTCACTAACTTCGAGTGAAGGATTCGAAGTAAAAAAACTTCGAATTTCAAAGTTTTTTTTGGGCTACTTCGACCATCGAATGGGCTACTTTGACCTTCGACTACGACTTCGAATCGAAGGATTCGAACTAAAAATCGTTCGACTATTCAACCATTCGATAGTCGAAGTACTGTCTCTTTAAAAAAAACTTTGACCCCCTAGTTCGCCATCTAAAAGCTACCGAAGTCAATGTTAGCCTATGGGGAAGGTCCCCATAGGCTTGGCTAACTTTTTTTGATCGAAGGATAATCCTTCGATCGTTGGATTTAAATCCTTCGAATCGTTCGATTCAAAGGATTTAATCGTTTGATTCGAAGGATTTAATCGTTCGATTCGAAGGATTTAATCGTTCGATTCGAAGGATTTAATCGTTCGATCGAAGGAATAATCCTTCGATCGTACTATCTGCGCTAAATCCTTCGACTTCGATATTCGAAGTCGAAGGATTTTAGTTCCTAGTCGAATATCGAGGGTTAATTAACCCTCGATATTCGACCCTTAGTGAATCAGCCCCTTAGATACCTTCTTCTGCATTAAGGATGCCATAGATCTTTGATAGTCTTGGCTGAGACTCTAGAATAATTTGCTTATCTTCTATTTTTTCTTTATTTCGATTCCATTTTCCCTTGATTCCCTAAATATGATTAATAAATGAAATATTGAATATTGTTGGGAAGTTCACTGTGGCCGCAGTACAAAGCTGTGAAGGATTTGGGGATTCATTTATTAAGTTAGTGTATTGAGCAAAGTATTAGACCCATGTCCAGAATGGGCATAAGTCAACTAAACAGAGAGGCAACATGGTGGTCAGAGGTAGTGTAGGCAGTAATTGCTGGATTCTCTGTATTCCTGGGGGGACAGGTGTAGTTTGGGGTGGACAGACAAGCTCAGACTGTAGGCCCAATAGGGTGAGATTTGGAGAGAATGCCTCCTGTTTACACCCCAGATATAAGTCCAGCTTGAAAGTCAGTTACAACAAGATTTGGGTTTTGAAGACTAGTCATAAATATTCTTGGAATTGTGGCTGAATGGCTGATACATTATATAACAAGGAGATCAAGGGTCACAATATATAACAAGGAGAACATGGGTCATGGCTGTGCCATGGATGGCGAATGAACTTGTTTCATTTTACTGTACATCTGTGTGGAGAATCGTTCCAATTGAGTGCCTGTCCATTTACTCTACTGTCTGAACGGATGATACACCCATGTTCACCTTGTTATGAGCTAAGGGGATCCTCCTTGACTAATGTTTGGACTTATAAGGTGGGCTTGAAAGGTCTGAAAGCCATTGGCCTAGATCAGTGATCCCCAACCAGGGACTCACCAGGAACATGTTTGTCACCAACCCCTTAGATGTTGCTCCCGATGACCTCAAAGCAGATGCTTATTTTTTAATTCCAGGCTTGGAGGGAAGTTTTAGTTGCATTAAAACCGGCTGTTCTGTCAAACAGAGTCTCCTGTAGGCTGACAGTCCACATAGGGGCTACCAAATTTGAAGCAACGTAGGGGGTTCTACACAGTCAGTGAAGTTGGCGAATGCACTGCCGGATGATGTTGTGATGCTGATTCTGTTAATGCCTTTGAGAGGGACTTGGATGATGTTTGGACAAGCAGAATATCCAACGCTACAGTGATACTAAAACCTACAATTCATATAGATATTGGTATATATAGTTTCAGTGTGTGTCTGTAGTTATGTGTGCTGGGATTTATTTGGTGGGGTCTAACGGTGCCACTCAGCAAAGAGTCCGTCAGGGAAGTGACTCCAGCATCAAAAGTTGTTGTTACATTATTAAATTCCTTCCTATATTGACTACTTTGTGATGACTCTTGCCCAACTCTTCTTTATTTATTGCCATTCTACATATGCAGTACAGCAAATGAAAGGCTGTAATTCTTCTTTTATGTCAGTGTCTTGCTGGAGAGAACACTGGGGCCAAACAATCAGGTCAGGATCCTTGTCCTAGAGAGACAGGGGAATGTTATCTCCCTTCCCAATTTGGCAATAAGTAATGACATCTGAGAAGCAGCTGGCTCATCATCGCTGCTGAATCCTTCATTAAGTATATGTGTTTTGCTTTCCCTTATTCTGTTATGCCATATGTGTTATAACACATCTTTGGTTGCTACGGGTTACAAGACCAATAGTAAACCTTTCACCTTTTTTAACATTACCCCATAGTGTGTCGACATTCCTTAACCAGTCTGTAACTTCATAAAACATGTAGACCAACTCAAACTGGCTGCCCACATCGAGGCGAAGGTACATTTTGGTTATAATTTCCCTGTAATTATAAATATGTGTGTATAATAGGACATTCTTCTACCTTGAATAGTACATGCAGAATCTGTAGTTTGCTCACGGCTTGTATTTATCATGGTTTAACACCCGTAGCATAAGCGCCGTAGGTGTGTGATTTATGAACGTGCACATACATGCATAAAACATAAAACATTTACTTCAATATACATCTCCTGGATGACATATTGATACAGCAAGACAAATACAGCATTCGCGTCGCCGGCACCTTCTGCATAATCAGCTCCCTGTATATTATCCGACCCGTTTCTATATCTGTACCTTAGTATATCATTTATGGATCCTGAGCTGAAAAACTCATATTAAAATGCTCACTGCCTATGATAATCCTATACCTCAAGCTATTATTCATTTATTAAATCCCATAAAACATTAAATCATCTGGCCTGACATTATTGTTATCACGGAAAAAACCTTATGGATGAGTCTTAGGAAGCCAAGCTGTGAACTATATCCTGAGATTTGTTTTACTCCTTGGACCAATAGCTGCCATGCAAATAAATAACTATGGGGAAATGGTAATAAATCTACCTTGGTCGGCATGCCGCCATTTTGTTTTTACTGAACAGTAAGTTCATAAGATAAGAACTTTATTAAACTCAAAGGAAATTCTTATTCCAAAGTTATTCACATACAAAGACAGACTGGGCTGACAGGACACCAGGAAAAAACCTACTGGTCCCTGCTGACTCCTGTTTGAAACCATGGGGAGAAGTACATATACAAGTAAATATTGTAGTTAAGCTAAAAATGACCAGAATATCCACTTTTCATCCTACATAAAGGAGAGGAATTATTATATAGAGTAATGGCTGCTTGTAAGAGTTCCTATAATGTTCTGTAAGTACACCTTGTTGACCTCAACCAACGGCTAAAAGTGCTTTGATATAGTGGATGGGAAGCATTATCCAAAAATACTACGTGATTTTGACAACATCTCCAAAGTCTTCAGCTTCACTCCCAATACAGAGCCTGTTTTCCCTATAATTAATTTATTAAGTCTATTTGTATTGTTACCTTCAATCAACTTCCCCAAAAAAGATGACACTAACCACCACCGAGCAATAATTCATCTGAAGCATTGACTAAGAAGATTTTCATTCATCCAGGTCATGGCGTATCTAGTATAAGTAATTCTAAAACAATTGGACTTGCTGAGTAATCATTGAAGACGTTTCACTACTAGTGATGGGCGGATTTATTCGCCAAGTTTCAAAGGAGCCATTGTGATTGGACGTCTGTGACTGTACTACCCTTTAAATGCCGAAGAATTCTCTGTTACTTAGTTGACCTGAAGAAGCCGATGGTGAAGCGTTTTCACGTTTTCAAGAACTCAGGAAAATCCAGTTGCTTTAGACTTAATTCTACTAGATAGTGTATATCATGACCTGGATGAGTGAAACTCTTCATAGACAAAGACTTACTCTCTTTTGGGTTTACACAATGTTTAGAACTTAATAAGTATAACTGGTATGAGTCGCCTATATTTCTGAGGATTGTTCCATGTTTGTAGGACAATGCTTCACATGTATCTAGTATAAGTAATTCTAAAACAACGGAACTTATTCATTGAGGTAGTTTTGACTTTCAATGTGCATGACTGGAAGTTTGAACTCTTGTGAAAACACCAGGTTAAGGATGTCAAAGCGGCTCATGGGAGGATTATGGTACCACTGTAACTTAACTGAGTTGGAAGCAGGTTCCCAGACTTGAAGAGCTTGTCTTACATGTGATTTTCCCTCCACAGAAATGTGGAATTAATTGGTACAGGTATGGGACCTGTTATCCGCAATACTTGTGACCTGAGGTTTTCCAGATAAGGCCACTTTCCATAATTTGGATTTCCATACATTAAGGGGCACATTTACTAAGTTCGAGTGAAGGATTAGAATAAAAAGTACTTCGAATTTTGAAGGTTTTTTTTGGCTACTTCGACCATCGAATTGGCTACTTCGACCTTCGACTACGGCTTCGATTTCGAATCAAACAATTTGAACTAAAAATCGTTCGACTATTCGACCATTCAATAGTCAAGTACTGTCTCTTTAAAAAAAACTTCGACCACCTACTTCGCCACCTAAAACCTACCGAGCACCAATGTTAGCCTATGGGGAAGGTCTAATTCTGGGCAGTGTCATTCTGTGTCATTCTGTGGCAAATAAAGTTCTTGTATAAAAAAGGGCATTAACTCAAGGGATGAAAACATAATTATGTCTATTTAAAGGTCCCTGGTGAGGCCTCATCTGGAGTATGGGGGCAGTTTTGGACTCCAGTCCTTAAGAGGGATATAAATGAGCTGAGAGTGCAGAGACTAAGGGGCAAATTCACTAAGTTTTTTCGCTAGCGTTCGGCATTTTCGCTACTGCGCAAATTCACTAATGAACGCTGGCGTAGTTTCGCTAGTGTTACTTCGCAACCTTACGCCAGGCGAATTTTCGCTAGCGACGAAACTACGCAAATTCACTAACTTGCGCAGTGTAGTGAACGCTACCTTTTACGCTAGACTTCCTTCGCCACCTCAGACCTGGCGAAGCGCAATAGAGTAGATAGGGATTGTTTCAAAAAAAGTCAAAAAATTTTCTAAGTCCCAAAAAACGCTGGCGTGTTTTCTACATGACGGGTGATAGGCTGAAAAAGATCGAAAATTTTTTGGGGCTCCCCTTCCTCCCTCCTACATTTCCTGACTCATGGCAATTTACCTAGACAGTGGGCACATGTGTAGGGCAAAATAAAAATTTTATTGGCTGATTTGAAGGTTTTCTAGGCATTTGTAATGCAGATACGTGTTCCTCCATTGAAATTTGAATTTCGCGCCATATGCAAATTAGCCTTTGCTAGCGCAACTTCGCTTTATGTAGCGAAACAACGCTAGCGCAACTTCGCAAATTTACGCTACCCCTATGCGCAACTTCGCATTTTAGTGAATTTGCGGAGCGCTGGCGAAAATTCGCCTGGCGAAGTGCGGCGAAGAGCGGCGAAGTTGCGCCTGGCGCAACTTCGATTCTTAGTGAATTTGCCCCTAAGTGCAACTAAACTGGTTAGAGGGAGGGAAGAGTTAAATTATGAGGGGAGACTGACAAGGTTGGGGTTGTTTTCTCTGGAAAAAAGGCGCTTGTGAGGGGACATGATTAGACTTTACAAGTACATTAGAGGACATTATAGACAAATAGCAGGGGACCTTTTTACCCATAAAGAGAATCACGTACCAGAGGCCTCCCCTTCAGACTAGAGGAAAAGAAGTTTCATTTAAAGGAACAGAGTAGGGGGTTCATCACAGTGAGGACAGTGAGGTTGGGGAATGCACTGCCGGGTGATGATTCAGTCAATGACTATAAGAGGGACTTGGATGATTTCTTGGACAGACATAATACAAAGGCTATTGTGATACTAAACTCTATAGTTAGTATAGATATGGGTATATATAATTTAATTTAAAGTAGGGAGGGGTGTGTGTATGGGGCTGGGTTTTCATTTGGAGGGGTTGAACTTAGGGATGCACCAAATCCACTATTTTGGATTTGGCTGAACCCCCGAATCCTTTGCGAAAGATTCAGCAAAATACCGAACAGAATCCTAATCCTAATTTGCATATGCAAATTAGGGATGGGAAGGGGAAAACATTTTTTACTTCCTTGTTTTGTGACAAAAAGTCATGCAATTTCCCTCTCCGTCCCTAATTTGCATATGCAAATTAAGATTCAGATTCGGTTCGGCCGGACAGAAGGATTCGGCCAAATCCGAATCCTGCTGAAAATGGCCGAATACTTGCCGAATCCCAAGCCGAATCCTGGATTCAGTGCATCCCTAGTTAAACTTGATGGACTTTGTCTTTTTTTAACCCGATTTAACTATGTAACTATGTAAATATGTAACTATATGCTGAGCCAATAACACCTTCATGGAAAGGGGGGAAAAAAACAATGAAAAAGAAATATACATTCAACTCAATGGTTTTAATTATTAAAATAGCCATTCGTTGTATTTTCGTGGTTATTTATACCCAAAATGTCCATTCCTTGCCTGTTCCATAATCAATATTATGGGCGTTTAAAATGGCTGTGCATCCCATACAGTCCTGATAACAGGTAGAATATTCAGAGGAGGAAATAACGGGCGACTAATTGGAATCCTTATTGAATTTCCATTCCCATCTTGCTAGGTTACCCCGGCACGTCTGATTTGTTATAAATCTAAATGAGCGAAGACTCTCGGTTATAGATAAATTCACCTTCTAAAGTCCCACAGACACTTCCAAGTGAATGTTAATGAATCAATTCATTAAAAAGCATATTGACATTTTATGACTTGGAAAATTTAGTGCAGGCTGTTTTGCTGAATATGCATGGGAAGCTCTAAGAATATCAAAAGCGGAATTACTCTGCAAGGAGGCAATGTAATAAAAGTCACAAAGTTGGCCTCAGGTCTTGTCAGTTTTACACTGGCCCACCAGGATACAAGGAAAACTCTGGCTTAATCCAGGTGCTGGTGAAACCCAACCATTGGCTTTTATACTTTATACTATGGACATTTCTCATTTCTTTATAAAAACAGAGTAGAAATTTATAGAAGGAATAATCAAAGTATCTAAAAAGAAAAGACTAGGAGAATAAAGAAGGTGAGAGAAGAGTGGTGGAGGATACTTTATATAAGGTTTTCTGGGGGCACCCTAGTACCCCTGTCCAACATTGGGTCTAATTATCTATAGGACCAATGAGCAGGTTGTATTTACTGGCTGTCTCTTTATAATATTACTGGTATATGATACATTATCAGGAAACCTATTATCCATAAAGTTCCAAAATCCGAAAAGGCTGTCTCCCATAGACTCCGTTTTATCCAAGTAATCCAAATGTTTAAAAATGATTTCCTTTTTCTGTGTAATAATAAAACAGTATATTGTACTTGATCCCAACTCAGATATAATTAATCCTTATTGGAAGCAAAACCAGCCTATTGGGTTTATTGGCAGTTACGTTTACATGATTTTTTAGTAGACGTAGTAAAGGTTTGAATATCCAAATAACAGAAACATCCATTATACAGAAAATCCCAGGTCCCAAGCATTCTGGATAACATGTCCGATATCTGTACCTCTTTCAAGAGTTATTCAGTTTTTGCTATTACAAGAAATAATTAGACATATTTACCAAAACAGCATTCACATCACATCTTAGACTAACTGGCAATGAGACTGGGACCACTTATGCCTCGATTTAAGACCTACAAGAGATGCCAGTCCTACAGTTTGGCTACTAATAGATCCAGCCTATAGAACTTCTAAGGATGTACCAATGTAGCAACCCAAAAACCTAAAGCCTGTGAGGCTTAACCACAAAAGTGTGACTGGCAGGTAGGAGCCTATGGCAAGATGAAGACCAGAAGCAATGATACGTTAAAAATAATTATTATAAGAGCTGCAAAACTGAGGTATCAACTCAAAACACTTGTTAGTGGTTGAAGCTAACCACAGGCTGTTAGGCCTGAGTCATGTAAAAGTTTGGCAGTCAGGCCTAGCAGAAGATCCAAAGGCAGCAGGCAAGAGGAGTCCAGGAAATAGGCTGGAGGTCAAAACCAGGAGATCTTCAGTAATAGAGCAATAGATCGGTACAGGAGCACAGGAATAAGGAACCAGACAAGAACCAGGTAGGGATTCAAGAACATGACAGTTACCAAGGCTGTGGAGCAAACAATCGATGTATGTATCTGTTGCAAGAGGCAGGCTTAAATTACACACCGTAACTAGAAGGCTGGTCAGGTAACAGAGTGGAAAGGGGAGAATCTGGTTGCATTTTAGGAAATCTGGTGAGCTCAAGATCTAGAATCTTCTGGATGCTCACCTGAGTAATGCAGGCACTATTCAACATGTTGACATGGGTTCAAATCAGAACAGATCTTGACATATCCTCTTAGAATTTTGACCTACCTCTCGTTCCATGGGCCCTACAACTATCCAACCCAGGTAGTTTCCAGAGAAGTTAACTGATAACTAGGCATTTTTTTGAGAATGTACAGTATTTTAAGAACTATAGGCACCCATAGTTAAATGGGCACCCATAGATAGGATGGACAGGAGAGTGTCATAAGTAATTCCATTCTTTTGGGATATATTGATGAGGGGAAGGGAAGACTGACACAAACGCAAGCGGAAAGTTCTGGAATCTGTCTTGATGAATGGCTGGCTGCTGGATGTGCTCATATCCAAACTGGCCTTATTGTGCTACATAAAGGCTTTCATCCTGCCAATTATACAAAGCCAACGCAGTGGATGTATCACAACTACCTTCATGCTGAAACATTAAAGAGTTCTGAACAAGATGTGATTACATTCCGAGAGCCAATAAGGCTGCCTGGCCGAAACAGACATTGAATGTCATGAAGACATTATTATCAACCAGCCGACTGCATTCCATGGCTGTATGACTGACCTGAAATATTACATTACTAGCTATGGTAAGCAGCCATAACAGGAGGCTAATGGTCTTGTTTCATAATAAAATAACTCATTCCATAGGTGTAGAGCAATATAATTGTATATACAGGTCAATACAGACTATAATGAACCCATGTTTATTAAGAGTAGGAAACCAATACAGTAGAGTGCATTGGTTATTATTATTATTGATGTCAGTAGGGTATAAATCTATAAAGTACATTACAACAACTGATGGATAGTGTCCTCCTCTGATAATTGGTCGCTCCATTACAGGTTGAGCAATAAAACAGGTCAGAACTTGAAGACTGTGTTTTTTCCCAAGCCTTTTTGTCAACCACAGTTGAATGGACCAACAACTCAGTTTATTTTCCCAAACCTCCATATATTGTTCTTCTAAACGATCTTGTTAAGCAGCTCAGATGCTATTGGTTATTTTTATTGATGAAGTAATTGGCCAGACTAATTACAGTCTTCTATAATAAATGGGAAGGAAACAAAATCACTACAACACGTACAAACCGTGTACAACAGCAATGTCAAGAGTAATTAAAGCACATTTTAACAAATACAGCCGGTTGTGACTCGAGGCAACTGTTATTATTTACACCACAAAGAAAATTCCGCACATTCTTGAACAGAAACCGTCATTAGGCAATTTGTTGTAAAGTCAGGAAAATGTTCTACAATATGATTGGACATCTGATTGGAAATTACTCACATTTACAACAAATATTATCATAATAATCAGGGATATACTGAACCCGAAATTTAGTTCAATTCGCAAGACTTTAGCCATGATTTGGCTGAAGCCTTAGTGATTATGACAACCAAATCCAACTGGCCAGTTGAAGGTGAAATATATTTTTCAAGATTATTAAAATGGAGGGGGTTGCTCAAATTTTAAAAATGCAAATTGGAGTTGCCATCTGGTATTCACATTTTCATTTCAAAACTTGAAAACTTAAAAAAAAGATTGATTAAATCAGTTCAGTCGAAAAAAAATTTATATATAAAACGGATCTCATTAAGTCTCGTCCAAAAATATCAAAAAATCACATTGGTCCTTTTAGTTTCAGTTTTCTGTTTTGCATTTTTAAAAATCTGCTGAAAAATAAACTAAAAAAATAAAATAACTTGAATGCTGAAAACACCTTGCCATAGACTTCTATTGAAGTTAGGACAATTTTTTCTTCATTTGAATTTTCAAGATGATCAATCTTGAATTTCGAGTTGCGAAAAAAAATTGCAAAACATTTGCCCCTTGATGTTGTTTTGAGCCTAATATTGTATAATTGGCTGAACTGAAAAAATATGGCTTGGTTGCATCCCTAATCATTATATTAATTTAAAAAACAACGATGATGTTCTAGAACAATGGATTGATGGACTGTGGACTTCTTTCCGCAAAATATTTCTTATTCTGTGCAAGTGCAGTTAATAAGCTTCTCAATATCACACACAGCTGCTATGACTATGTTTGGCTTGAAAATGTAATATACTTCATAGTACACAGAGCCTCAATAATTTATTCTTCATCGGGTGAATAAAAGGCCCAAATCCTGCACAAACACCAGTCATCAGTTTTAATAGAAGCCACCCATCACCAATGGCTCCATGCATGCTTTTAGGTGGTTATCTGTCAACTCAAGAACACCAGTGGAGAAAAAAAACCATGCGCCGTGATCTTTAAATTACTGTACTGGAGCGACTATTCTCAGTTGTCTTCCTTTACCAAATAACATGAAATACCTTTCCAGTCAATGGCCTTAGATGGCAGTTGTCTGAGATATCTCAATACCAAAAGGGGCCATTTGAAGGCTCTGTTGCAAGACATTAGGTTTTGATGGTGTAGACAAACATCAGTTGACCACCGTTGTGACCTGACACCCAGGCCAACAAATCACTCAGGCCAACTCAGCCACAAAGGGTCCCAAGAGCTGTAATATTGGCCTGTGTATGGCCAGCTTCAGGTTGTGCTACATAGAGTAGAGGGCCAAAGACTGTAATCTTCCTTCTATATGCAAATGAGCTGAAATATTTAAGAAATTAGATGAGCAATATGAAATGTCCTGGAAAGCAGTGAAGTTCATGTTAAGTTGAGTCCCATGGGCGTGTTAGCGTGTGTGGCGCATGCATGTGTGTGTACATAATTATATCCTTCTCAGGAAACAACACTGTATAGTGAAACTAGAAGGCAGGAAAATTATAATGGATCATTTTTTCATGGCTCCTAAAAATCTCATTTTCTCCTCCTTTTTTATTTTTGTTGTTACGGTAGCTTTTTGTGAATAAAATTATCAGGGTCAAATATTGCAGGCAGAGGGTTAATGAATTTGAGTCACAAAGAATAAAATATTAATGTTTTCCAGACAGAATCATTTTCTTGAAGAAATGTTTATGTATTCTGTATTCAATTTGGCTTAGCCGGTTCAGTGCTTGGACAATGTTGGATGCAGTTGGGGAAATGATAAGAATTATACATACAGTAGACATATGTGTGTGTGTATTTACTGATCAAGCAGGATTTTGGCATTCCACATTAATTGGTCATGAGGCCTTCAAAATAAATGAATGCCTTAAAAAATGAATAAAAATAAATGAATAGCCACCCCTCTAAAACTGCCACCTGGGCTGGCAGGACATGGGGAAAGAACCTGGTGGGCCCCACAAACCCAGACCCTGTCCCTGCTCCAAGCCAGGTACATCTTCTCCACCCCTGATTGCAGCCACAAAGTAGGAGGAACACAGCAATCACAGGGGAGGAGTAGGCTGGTGAAGAGTTTTGTGGACAGGGGTGGCCCTGAGGTGACAGTCCTGGTGAGCCCCTGACACCCCAGTCTGACACTGTCTGGAGCAATGAATTTATTCCGTCTGCTTGAAAATTGGCCATTGCTACTAATAACCTGGTGGTAGTGGTTGAAATGAGAGAGAAACAGACATCCAACAGAGAAAGATAAACATTAAAAAACCTGGCAACAATTAATATCTATCATCAGAATGGATTTTCTATACACTGTGACCTCTACAATGAAGACATAGCCAGTTAATGTAGTTTGGTTACATACATGAAACATGGTCTGGTTGGACTACAAAAACTAATTTCCTATTTGTTTTGTCACCCTACAAATCCAGGTAAGGCTTACTGTTCTATACAGTTGTCCACAACCACAATACCTCTTGGCATCTTTCTTTTCTTCATTTCTGCTTGTGGATTGAGCTGAAGAACTATCACTCCAGTCTTGTCAATCTCTTGGCATTTTCCCTCTTGCTTGTGGACTCACACCAATGATAATTTGCTCTCTTTAGTTTTGCTTGTGGTCTGAGATGGAGAACTATCACTCCAGCCAGTCTTGTCAACCTCTTGAAATCTTCCCTCTTGTTTGTGAACTGACCTTAAAGGGATACTGTCATGGAAAAAAAAATGTTTTCAAGATGAATCAGTTAATAGTGCTGCTCCAGCAGAATTCTGCACTGAAATCCATTTCTCAAAAGAGCAAACAGATTTTTTTATATTCAATTTTGAAATCTGACATGGGGCTAGACATATTGTCAATTTCACAGCTGCCCCAAGTCATGTGACTTGTGCTCTGATAAACTTCAATCACTCTTTACTGCTGTACTGCAAGTTGGAGTGATATCACCCCTCTCCCTTTCCCCCCTCAGCAGACAAACAAAAGAACAATGGGAAGGTAACCAGATAGCAGCTCCCTAACACAAGATAACAGCTGCCTGGTAGATCTAAGAACAACACTCAATAGTAAAAACCGATGTCCCACTGAGACGCATTCAGTTACATTGAGATGGAAAAACAGCAGTCTGCCAGAAAGCATTTCTCTCCTAAAGTGCAGGCACAAGTCACATGACCAGGGGCAGCTGGGAAATTGACAAAATGTCTAGCCCCATGTCAGATTTCAAAATTGAATATAAAAAAAATCTGTTTGCTCTTTTGAGAAATGGATTTCAGTGCAGAATTCTGCTGGAGCAGCACTATTAACTGATTCATTTTGAAAAAAATGTTTTTCCCATGACAGTATCCCTTTAAGAATAATTTCTTCTCTTTTTAGTATTTCTTGCAGGCTGAGCACAAGAACAAGTCTTCAAATCAACATTTTCTCTTACCAGATATTTATTTTCAGTTAGTGACCAGTTTTTCTTGATGCTTCTGTTTAAGTATTTTCAGGCACAGGCTTATAGGTCAACTGCTAAATAGCAGGGTTTTCCTCCCCCTCAGGCCCTCACCTCTGACCCTGAGTAATTTTTCACTTCAAAAACAACAGCAAAACCAACACTATGATTTATATTTAAGACAATGGGGAAAGAGGGGTTTTAATACTCAGGAATCACTAAAAAATGTAATTTTGTAACCCTGGAATGTTCCAACCCTGTCAAAACACAAATGGTTGTCTTGGAAGAACCACCAGAAATCTGTTCTGCTCATTGTTGGATGAATATTGGGTCTATTGATCATGCTGTGTAAAAAATGGAGGAAAACGTCACCGGTGTTGTTGACCACAGAAACCAATCAGATCTATGTTTTTGTTTTCTAAAGGTGGCCATACATTGCCAATAAAAGCTGCAACAGACCAATTTGGCAGCTAATTGGCCAGTGTATGGGGCATTCTGATGGTTTCCCAGATTGATATCTGGCCAAAAATTAGGCAGATGTTGATCGGGCAGGATTGAAAATCCCTTTGGATCATGGACCACATTGGTTCATTGATGCAGTCCTCGCTCCATCTGCATTCTCGGTACTGTCATACGATTGTGGGATCAACCTGATATTGTCCACCTGAATGTGGGTATATCTGGGAGAGATTCGCTCATTTCGCAAATTTTCAGGTGACTGTTGTGATCTAATTGCTCCTATGGGCAAATTCACCGTTGATATTGTTTTTATAATAGCATGATAAATAAGCCCCATATTGTACAAAAAAAGTTATATAGAAAGATTGATGGATATACTGAGGTCAGCTGTTGGTTCTAATGCATATGCTCTAACTAAGCTGACAATATCCCAAAGCTATTTAATGAAATATGTAGGTCCTAATCTGTCACAAAATAATAAACAATCTGCAGCACAAATTGATCAAATACTGTTGGAGACCTTTGTTAAAAGTCAATTTAATAAAAAGAAATTTGAAGACGCTAATATAACACAATGAACAGTGTAAGCAGTTCTTCTTCATTTTACTTCCTCCATAAAAGTAAAGGACACAGAGTGTTGCAATATAAATTCATGTTCTATGCTTGAAGGGTACAACAAAAAAATGAAAATGAATGAAGACAGGCAATATGCCCATGATTTCCAATGCACATAGTCCATAAAAACATTTACGTTGAAGCAAGTCAGAGTTTTTCATGACTATAACTTTTGGATATCCTCTGATTTAGAAGGCAATTATGTTGTTTGCACCAGTGTAGAGAAGCAGCATAGAAGAAGTCTTATTGTGTTTTTCTTTCGTATTATAGCTTAGAAGAATATTTTTCCAGGGAAAATCACATGGCATGCTTCCTACATTCTGTTCCAAGTGATACATCAACCGGTTGGGCATTCTTCTTCAATGTAGCTGTCAAATCTACCCCAACTTTTTCTTCTGAACTTTATGATTCTCTGAGTTATTTTCAGACTTTTACGTTTGACTATGTGAGGTATTAAACACTTAGGGGCCCATTCACTAAGCTCGAGTGAAGGAATAGAGGAAAAATAGTTCGAATTTCGAATGTTTTTTTTTGGCTACTTCGACCATCGAATTGGCTACTTCGACTACGACCTTCGACTTCGAATCAAATGATTTGAACTAAAAATCGTTCGAATATTCGATCATTCGATAATCGAAGTACTGTCTCTTTAAAAAAAACTTCGACCCCCTAGTTCGCCACCTAAAACCTACTGAGGCCAATGTTAGCCTATGGGGAAGGTCCCCATAGGCTTTACAAGGTTTTTCTGATCGAAGGATAATCCTTCGATCGATGGATTAAAATCCTTCAAATCGTTCGATTCGAAGGATTTAATCGTTAATTCGATTGTTCGTTCGATTGAACGAATTGCGCTAAATCCTTCGACTTCGATATTCGAAGTCGAAGGATTTCAATTCGGTTAATTAACCCTCGATATTCAACCCTAGCTAAATGTGCCCCTTAACTTAGCAATGGTAAGGTCTGCAAGTATTTAGTTCTAGTGTATTTGCAATCCCTTACTTACTCAGGTCTTTCCTGCATCTTGTAGTTATACAACTATAGCTTGAAATGTAGAGATCAGAAAATAATTAATGATGATAGAACATGTGCTTATGTGGTCTCAGTTTTCCCTCACTTATTCCAATACAATATCCAAGAAATAACCATAAAAATTGAGATTTTCCAAATGGAAACTCAACTGGAAGAAATCCAGGAATTTACCATCGGAAACGACTGAACCGCTATTCCCTCTTATTACAACTTTTCGATAACATTCTAAAATCAAGAGAACACGAGACACAGAAATACTTTGAAGGAAAATAATCTTTTTTGTTGTTTCCATTTGCCAATGCATAGGACTATATTATGTCAAATATTATTATCCACAATCTGTTATCTTTATTAACCAATAAAAAGTTAAAAACAGTAACACTATAAAAAAATGGAGATCTGTCAGTGTCCTATCTTTTGATTTAAATGTTCTCAAAGAGTAATTGGGGTTGTTAAAGTACACACTACCATCCATCCATGGAAACAATAACACTCTCTTTGCCTGGTGCTTTGTATTGGCATCGTTGGGTATCACTAGTGCCAGAAACAATGGGTTGTGTCACAGACTGAACCAATGTGTCCTCTGCTTGTATTTCAGATTTGCTTGAGTGGAAAGGGAAAGGTTGTTTCTCACACCAATGCTTTGTTTGCAAAAAAAACCCCAGAGAATGTTGCGTGGATTCCAGGTGACAATAAAAATTTTACAATGGAAAACGACTGGCTTTACACTTGCAGAGAGGCAATAAAGAAATACAGAATAATATATCTGGATTCCAGTCTTCTGTCCATGTTAAGCTTCCATCTTTTGTTGCAGTTGCATAAGGTTAATGGGATTGTTCTTTAATACAAAGGTATTTTGGGTGTTCTTTTGCCTCCCCAACAAAATCGCCTGGGCCGTTGCCCTTTTTAGGAGCAATTTCTGTCTAGTCTGTGAAGTAATAAAGAAAAACCGAGAGGTAAAAGATATTATGAAGATTTGCAAAGAAGAATTAAATTATGAAACTGATGTCGGCTTTTGAGCTTGACATTTTGCAGCCCTCTGTCCTGTAGCCGAATCCTGACGGCAGCTAAGGGACACTGAAATCTCCCTCTTCTTCCCTGAGTCAATTGTGAGCACATCTTAATTATCTCTGTTCCTTTCTGCTAATGGGTTTTTATGAGGACTGGAAAGCTGCGTGAATCTGCAGGACAGGTGGTCATTGCTTTGGCAACAGAGGACAGCACATAGATGGGGGAATTAAAATTATGTGTAGCCCTTTTCTGCTACTGCAAGAAATTTCATACAGATTTTCTGCCTTGTGGAGCTACAGGAATCTTTTATCTCCACTACAGGGGAAAGCAGGGACATTATGATTTGACCCATCCAGGGTCGGGACAGACAGGGCTCCCTTTGGCTTTCTGTACCCTGAGAAGACCATGCTTTGTTCTTCAGAGCCCCAAAAAGGATCCCCCTGCCTTCCACACCCTAAATAGAGCACACTTTTATGCCACTGGGGTTCATGAAGGACTTTTCACACACACAGTGATATCTTGGAACCTTGCAGCACCTTGTTTTCACTCTGCTGCTTCTCTCTCACAGCAGTCCTTCCTGTGCAGAAATTCCTTCCTGTGCAGAACTTCCTTCCTGTACAGAACTTCCTTCCTGTCAGCTCACAAGGGTCCCACCCTCGGCCCCACCCACCCTCTCCTTGCACAGAACAACACAGAGGAGAGACAAGTGTATATACCTCTCCTACATATGTGTCATAAAGTAATAGGAATGATTAGTAATAACACTTGTCCATGATACAATGTGAGAGTCTGGCTACTGGTACAATAATGACGGCAACATGAAGAACTTCCAACATTTCCCAAATGTTTAGTCCAAGGGTGAGGGGGAGTAGAGAGTCTATTTAATTAGGGTATTTAATCATGTGGTAGATTACAGTGGTTCGATATACAGTACTGTGGTAATGGAGCATTAATTAATGCATGGATGAGAGACTGGTGTAGGGAGGAGAACTTTGGGTTTTTGGGGAACTGGCCTGATTTCTCAATTGGCTACAGGCTCTTTACTAAGGATGGGCTGCATCTCAATGATGAAGGTGCAGCTGTTTTGGGGGAGAAGATGGCTAGAGGGTGAAGGAGATTTTAAACTAGGTGTAGGGGAGAGGGTGCAGTAAAGGATTCCGTAGAAGACAGGTTAGATGAGATTGTGGGCAAAGGAAGGGAGAAAGGAGGAGGAGATTTGGTTGGGGATACTGTTAAGGATAGAGAGGAGCACATGTCATATGTTCAATATGCAGGGGTGCTTCGCCAATGAGGCGAGTTGAGGCTGTCGCCTCAGGTGGCAGCGCCCCATTAGGTACCAGGGGCAGCAAAAATGCTGCTCCTGGTACTTTAAGAACAAATCTCCAGGGGAGGGGGGGCAGCAGCAACTGCTGCTGCCTCAGGCGGCGGAGGGGCCAGGATCGCCCCTGTCAATATGGTACCAGTATTAAATGTATGTTTGCAAATGCAACGAGTCTGACTGGTAAAATAGGAGAGCTGGAGGTGCTGGTGCTGGAGGGAAAATATGATGTGATTGGTGTGGCTGAAACATGGCTGAATGAGTCACATGGCTGGGCAGTTAATATCAGCGGAGAAACAGAGGCAATAGAAAAGGAGGAGGGGTATGTCTGTTTGTTAGGCAGGATTTAAAAGCTCATATAAAGGAGGAGGTTATGTTAGAAAATGAGGGGGCAGAAGTCTTATGGGTGGAGTTCTTCACCAGTTGTAAAGAGTCCAGCAAATTAATTATAGGGGTCGCTATAGAAATAGAAAAGGCTAGTAGTTTGGGGAAAGTAATGATAATGGGGGATTTTAATTGGCCAGATATTTACTGAAGCAACAGTACTGTCAGATCAGTTGATGGGAACAAGTTTATAAACTCTTACATGACAATTTTATGGCACAGGTTGTTGTGGAGCCAACCAGAAAAAATGCTATTCTGGATCTAGTGATCTCTAATGATCCAGAACTTATAGCAAATGTGTAAGTCATTGAACCCCTGGGTAATAGTGATTATATCAACAAGTATCTCATAGTCTGCAATCGGTATTTAGACTACAATTTATTTATTGTGTTTAATTTCAATTATTCTCACAGTTACCCAATTCATTAATTAGTGACACATAAATCAATGCAAATTGTTCACCTTTAATTTATACATAATTCATTAAACCACATATATTAATTCATTTATAAAGTGCAAAAAAAGCTTGAAATTACATCACAGTTAATCAGCACTTAATAAAGTTCATGATTAGTTTATATTTGTTAAATGGTTATAAACCGATTGTTATGGATTTATCAGTTCCTTAGTTGATTAGTTAGTTAATGTCCCAAATTCTGTTCTGTTAAAAGAAAAAACACTGAGGATATGCTAGCCCTGGTTTGTTCTGCTGTTTAAATGATCAGGCTGCCAGTTCATATTACTTCCACTTCTAAAGGTCAGCCTTCAGTTCGGAAACAAAGTGGAGACAATTTTATCAAAATGTGGTGAAAGTTAGTTCCGTGAAACCACTAGCTGCCGGTTACTTAGAGAAGCAACAAAGTCACAGGAAAGTAATCAAAACAGTTACTTTATCTTGCGGATGTTCCGTGCTGTGACTTTTCTGAGGCCCAGGGTTTACCAAAACTTGCTGCACTTTCCACTGCTTCTCGTGAGCTGACGCGGAAGCTAATGCCACTATACGTTACTGCTTCGTGGGTGCTGCAGAGGTTGCTCCTGGTCATGGACGCTGTGGTCCGCGCCTCTCACATTACCCATCTTGAGGAACCTTTATTTATGATCTCTGTGTGAAGTCTTCGCCATGGCAATACTTGCGAAGTTTACTTCAGGCTGCGGGTCTTTTCTCATGTGCGCCGGCATTGGAACAGCATAGCAGACAAGATGGGGAAGCAATATCCTTCAGTGGCTACACGCCAACGCGCATTTCACCGTCTTTGGTGTCTTCAGCGTCCATGACTGGGGTCTAGGGGTCTTTGTAGATAACAAGTTGTCTAATTCTGGGCAGTGTCATTCTGTGGCTACTAAAGCAAATAAAGTTCTGTCTTGTATAAAAAAGGGCATTAACTCAAGGGATGAAACATAATTGTGTCTCTTTATAGGTCCCTGGTGAGGCCTCATCTGGAGTATGGGGGCAGTTTTGGACTCCAGTCCTTAAGAGGGATATAAATGAGCTGGAGAGAGTGCAGAGACTAAGTGCAACTAAACTGGTTAGAGGGAGGGAAGAGTTAAATTATGAGGGGAGACTGACAAGGTTGGGGTTGTTTTCTTTGGAAAAAAGGCGCTTGTGAGGGGACATGATTAGACTTTACAAGTACATTAGAGGACATTATAGACAAATAGCAGGGGACCTTTTTACCCATAAAGAGAATCACGTACCAGAGGCCTCCCCTTCAGACTAGAGGAAAAGAAGTTTCATTTAAAGGAACAGAGTAGGGGGTTCATCACAGTGAGGACAGTGAGGTTGGGGAATGCACTGCCGGGTGATGATTCAGTTAATGACTATAAGAGGGACTTGGATGATTTCTTGGACAGACATAATACAAAGGCTATTGTGATACTAAACTCTATAGTTAGTATAGATATGGGTATATAGAATTTAATTTAAAGTAGGGAGGGGTGTGTGTATGGGGCTGGGTTTTCATTTGGAGGGGTTGAACTTGATGGACTTTGTCTTTTTTCAACCCAATTTAACTATTTAACTATGTAACTATGTAAATATGTAACTATGTAACCTCTGCAGCACCCACGAAGCGGTAACGTATAGTGGCATTAGCTTCCGTGAACTAATCATGAACTTTATTAAGTGCTGATTAACTGTGATGTAATTTTAAGCTTTATTGCACTCTAATATATTAGAGAGTGATGTGCCATCTGTAAAAATTCTAAAAGACAAATATATACTGGGGCAACAAAAAACATGAATTTCAGAAAAGCTAATTTTAGTGCCTCGAGGGCTGCCCTACAGAGCATTGATTGGGGCATTACGTTTTCAGCTAAAAACACAGAACACAAAAGGTTGTCAAGAACCACCCTATGTGGCTTAATATAGAAGTGAAGAAGTTAATAGGAAAGAAAAAACCTCAAGTCTGTGGGGACAGAAGCTGCATTTAATGAATATAAACACTATTATAAATGTTTTTAAACATCAATCCGGAAGGCAAAGATTGGAAATGAAGAGTGCATTGTGGCAGAGGCTAAGACTAACCCCAAAATGTTTTTTAAGTTTATTAATGATAAAAACATACGGGTTGGGACTTTTGTTCCTAATGGTACCAGTATGGTTGTAACAGATACAGAAAAGGCAAATGTGCTAAATCAGTTCTTTTCTTCAGTGTATACAATAGAGGAGTCAGAGTTCCCAGGCTCACTTTATAGCTGCACTAATGGTTCAGCTCAATCTAGTCAGTGGCTGACTCAGTATACAATTTACAGTATAAAGCCAGATGGAATACATCCTCGGGTTCTAACAGAGCTTAATTCAGTTTAAGACCAGCCCCTATTTTCTCAGACTCACTTACATCTGGTATAGTGCCTATGGATTGGAGAAAAGATGATGTCATTCCAATATTTAAAAGGGATTACAATCTTAGTCTGGCAATTATAGGCCAGTAAATTTGACATCTGTGGTGGGCAAATTATTTGAAGGCCTGTTAAGGGATCACATTCAAAATGTTGTCCTAGTGAATGGCATTATGAGCCGCAATCAGCATGGCTTTATGAAGGATAGGTCATGTCAGACAAATTTTTTATGATGAGGTAAGTAAGATGCTGGATAGTGGGGGGGCAGTAGATGTGATCTATGTTATACCGTGCCCCACAAACGACTGCTTTCTAAACTAAGGTCTGTTGGGCTTAATGAAGTCGTTTGCACATGGATAGGAAACTGGCTACAGGATCGGGTACCGAGGGTGGTTGTTAATGGGACATTCTCTACTTGGAGTAAGGTTCTTAGTGGGGTCCCTCAGGGCTCAGTATTGGGGCCACTTTTATTTAACTTGTTCATTAATGACTTAGGGGAGGGTGTTGTAAGTAATGTATCAGTGTTTGCAGATGAGACAAAACTATCAGCCCAATTAATTCCATCCAGGATGTGACACTTGCAACAGGATCTTGACTAACTGGCAATCTAGGAAGTTAAAGGAACAGTAACACCAAAAAATGAAAGTGTTTTAAAGTAATGAAAATATCATGTAGCGTTGCCCTGCACTGGTATAACTTATCTGTTTGCTTCAGAAACACTACTATAGTTTATATAAATCAGCTGCCGTGTAGCAACGGTAGAAATTGAATAAAAAAGCTATATGGCACGGGTTAAATAGTGGATACCAGATAACATTATGTTCTACAGAGCTTATCTGCTGTGTAACTTGAGCTTTTTCTCCTTTGAGTAGCTGACCCCATTGCTACACAGCAGCTTATTTATATAAACAAAAGTAGTGTTTCTGAAGCAAACACATCAGTTTTACCAGTGCAGGGCAACACTACATGATATTTGTGTTACTTTAAAACAATTTCATTTTTTGATGTTACTGTTCCTAAGTGGCAGATGACATTCAAATTGATAAATGTAAAGTCCTGCACCTGGGATGTAACAATATCCACTTATACCCTTAATGGGACTGCACTAGGCAAATCCATAATGGAGACGGAGCTTGGAGTCCTTGTAGATAATAAACTTGTCTGTAGCAAGCAATGCCAGTCAGCAGCATCAAGGGCAAATAAGGTCTTGAGTTGTATTAAATGGGGCAGAGAGTCACGGGAGGAGGGGGTCCCACTGTATAGAGCACTGGTAAGGCCCCATCTAGAATACGCCGTACAGTTTTGGTCTCCATCACTCAAACAGGACATTATTGTATTAGAGAGGGGACAGAGAAGGGCAACTAAGCTGGTAAAGGGAAAATCTTAGCTATGAGGAAAGACTGGCCAAATTGGGAATGTTCACACTGGAGAAGAGGCGCTTAAGGGGTGATATGATGACTATGTATAAATATATAAGGGGATCATATAATAATCTCTCTAATGATTTATTTACCAGTAGATCTTTCCAGCTGACACAAGGTCACCCATTCCGATTAGAAGAAAAGAGGTTCCAGCTAAATATTGGGAAGGGGTTTGTTACAGTGAGAGCTGTGAAGATGTGGAATTCTCTCCCTGACTCAGTGGTACAGGCTGATACATTAGATAGGTATAAGGAAGGGTCGGATGCTTTATTCACCAGTAGCTCCTCCCAGCAGACAGGAGAGAGCCAATGAGATTAGAGGAGGGAAAGGGGTGTTACAGGGAGAGCTGGGAAGTGAATCAGGGGTACAGGCTGATACATTAGATAGGTATAAGGAAGGGTCGGATGCTTTATTCACCAGTAGCTCCTCCCAGCAGACAGGAGAGAGCCAATGAGATTAGAGGAGGGAAAGGGGTGTTACAGGGAGAGCTGGGAAGTGAATCAGGGGTACAGGCTGATACATTAGATAGGTATAAGAAGGAATGGATAGCTTTTTAGCTCATAGTAAAAGTTGATCCAGGGACTGTTCTGACTGAATGGAATTTATCCCCCTTTGAGGTAATTTGGGGAGGCTTCAAATTGGATTGTTTGCCTTCCTCTGACATAAAAGGTACTGAAGGCCTCACCTTGAGTATGCAGTACAGTTTTGGGCTCCAGTCCTTAAGAAGGATATAAATGAGCTGGAGAGATTTGCAACTAAACTTGGAAAATAAGAATGAAACTATTGAGGGCAGACTGTCATGGTTGGGGTTGGTTTCTCTGGAAAACAAGGCGCTTGTGAGGGGACATGATTACCTTTTACAAGTAAATCAGAGGACACTATAGACAGATAGCGGGGAATCTTTTTTCCCATAGAAAAGGCCATTGGCCACCTCTTTAGGCTTGATGAACTGAACGTTCCTGTTATACAGTGTTGGGGGTTCTTCACGGCGAGGGCAGTAGGTTGTGAAAGCAGATTCTATTAAAAGGGGCGGTTCCACTTTAAGTTAAGTTAACTGGTCTATTTGTGGCAACATTTTAACATTTTTTTATTGAAAACCTGTTAATAAAAGACCTGTGCAACCCCTTTAATACCTTTAAGAGTAGCTGGAGTGAATTATTGAACAAACATAGAATCCAAGGCTATTGAGATCTTGTGATTGTGTGTATATATAAATCTGTTTATATCCATGCTCTGGGGTTCATTTGAAAGGGGTTGAACTTGATGGACTTTTATCAGTTCAACTGAGCCATGTAAATACATACATTCCCTATCGATCCCCTTACAAGTCCTAAATATACACTTTGAAAGATTAAATTTTCCCCTAACAGACAGTATTTATAAAAAGTGATGGGCGAATTCACCACCGGCAAAAAAAAAACGGAAAAATTTCGGAAAAAACGGACGCGCTGTCGAAAACGGATGCCGGCGTAAAAAAAAACAGACGCCGGCGTCAAAAACGGACGCCGGTGTCAAAAATGAGACACCTGCACCATTTTGCAAATTTTTCGCAATTTCGCAAATTTTTCGGCAAAGCAAAACGGCGTAAATTCGCCCATCACTATTTATAAACTGTTGAGAATCAATGGGCTGATTAATTCCCTTCTAAAGGTTGACTTTCTTGTTCATTTAAATCTAACAATTGGATTGTTCCTGACGTGATATCTTCCGTTGCCTTTTCGTTCATTTGGCAGCATTTGATCAATTACCTGGACATGAAACGGCAAAATGTTATTCTTAGTCCCAATAGAATGGAATGGCAAGTGGTGTAGGGAGGGGGTCAGTTCCTTGGTAAACGTTGCTATTAATTCACTTTAGAGGATTGAGCTCCAATGCTTGAAGACCTTTCTTGATAGTCATATTGAAAACTAGCTCCAATCATTTAAGGGAGCGTTTAGGGTTTATTTGGATCTCTTGGTCTAGAGAGTATCTGTAAACCCCAAGCTTCCATATCACTGGTACATGTACTGCTATTCAATATGGCAACACCAATAATGCCTCTTTATTCTTCTCAATGGCACAGTTGGGCTGTTATCCATATAACTGGAAATACTACATCCTCATAAGTGTCTTAACCCTGGAAATACAAATATACAGAGAAGGAATGTTCTGGGCACACAATAAGCTATACCCTCATACTGTACTGTCTAAGGGAATCAATATGGCACCTCCTCCTCCCATATGTATAAATACAAATATACAGAGAAGGAATGTTCTGGGCACACAATAAGCTATACCCTCATACTGTACTGTCTAAGGGAATCAATATGGCACCTCCTCCTCCCATATGTATAAATACAAATATACAGAGAAGGAATGTTCTGGGCACACAATAAGCTATACCCTCATACTGTACTCTCTAAGGGAATCAATATGGCACCTCCCTCCTCCCATATGTATAAATACAAATATACAGAGAAGGAATGTTCTGGGCACACAATAAGCTATACCCTCATACTGTACTGTCTAAGGGAATCAATATGGCACCTCCTCCTCCCATATGTATAAATACAAATATACAGAGAAGGAATATTCTGGACACACAATAAGCTATACCCTCATACTGTACTGTCTAAGGGAATCAATATGGCACCTCCCTCCTCCCATATGTATAAATACAAATATACAGAGAAGGAATGTTCTGGGCACACAATAAGCTATACTCTCATACTGTACTGTCTAAGGGAATCAATATGGCACCTTCTCCCATATGTATAAATACAAATATACAGAGAAGGAATGTTCTGGGCACACAATAAGCTATACCCTCATACTGTACTGTCTAAGGGAATCAATATGGCACCTCCTCCTCCCATATGTATAAATACAAATATACAAAGAAGGAATGTTCTGGGCACACAACAAGCTATACCCTCATACTGTACTGTCTAAGCTAAGGGAATCAATATGGCACCTCCTCCTCCCATATGTATAAATACAAATATACAGAGAAGGAATGTTCTGGGCACACAATAAGCTATACCCTCATACTGTACTGTCTAAGGGAATCAATATGGCACCTCCTCCTCCCATATGTATAAATACAAATATACAGAGAAGGAATATTCTGGACACACAATAAGCTATACCCTCATACTGTACTGTCTAAGGGAATCAATATGGCACCTCCTCCTCCCATATGTATAAATACAAATATACAGAGAAGGAATATTCTGGACACACAATAAGCTATACCCTCATACTGTACTGTCTAAGGGAATCAATATGGCACCTCCCTCCTCCCATATGTATAAATACAAATATACAGAGAAGGAATGTTCTGGGCACACAATAAGCTATACTCTCATACTGTACTGTCTAAGGGAATCAATATGGCACCTTCTCCCATATGTATAAATACAAATATACAGAGAAGGAATGTTCTGGGCACACAATAAGCTATACCCTCATACTGTACTGTCTAAGGGAATCAATATGGCACCTCCTCCTCCCATATGTATAAATACAAATATACAAAGAAGGAATGTTCTGGGCACACAACAAGCTATACCCTCATACTGTACTGTCTAAGCTAAGGGAATCAATATGGCACCTCCTCCTCCCATATGTATAAATACAAATATACAGAGAAGGAATGTTCTGGGCACACAATAAGCTATACCCTCATACTGTACTGTCTAAGGGAATCAACATGGATATACAGTACATGTTCTGGGCATACAATAAGCTATACATGTATAGTGTATGGCAGCATGCAATCATATCTCATATGTATAAATACAAATATACAGAGGAGGATATTTCTTTGCACATATTATACTCTGCCCTTGTGTGTCACAGTGCATAGTGTGGAAGGTAAAAAGCATAAACACCCCTTATAATAAATATAAAGTAGTTTCTGTCCTTAAATAGGCCAGGTTATTTGTGTCATAGGAACAAATAATTTATTTGCCATTTTCTTCTGCGGTTTCCCCAAAAATAGCAGGGTCCTGGCCAGAAGGTCTTCAACGTGCATCTCCTACCTGTCCAGCTGTGCCACCCCTAATTAACATCCTATGTTCACCGAACCCATTAATGAGCTCTACTGCAAACAGCGCCTGCATGCTAATTAGGAATCTGTCTCTGAGGATATTAATTAGGGGTGACACTTCAGGGCAAGTCTTCGTTTTCTTCTCCTCGTTTGTGAATGCAAAGGAGCCATTAGATGTGAGGAACATACAAACACACATCGGGATGCAGTGAGAGCCCGGCAAATAGACAAACATCACTGCCTCCCTGTTTACAATTACTGTTTTGCATCTCATTAAAACAGAAATACTAGAGCTTGGCTCAAGAACAAGCGCATGTCATAAGGAAAAATCATGCTAAAAGCTTAGTTAAAAAAATTCAGACCTGCCAAGAAATGGGACTTCAAACCCCCTTTTATTTTATCACGTTTTATCTTAGCGGGCACAGATTTATAGCCGGCAGAATAACAAGTTTGGGGCTGTTCCTGCTGAAATTTCAGTTATTATTCCATTGTTTCCCATTTTAACTGTGGGCTTGTTAGGTGTGCTGTAGTGTAGTGTTGCCTGAGACAGTGACAATAGAGAATCTGGGGAACACAAACAAGGGGAAATAATATTACGTATCACATCACTATATGAGTGCAATGTAGACCCCACCCCAATAAGCTTGGGAGAAGTTTGGCTCATCAAAGGTTGTGTCTACACAACACATTTCTTTAGAGAGCTCAGCAGAATGATACCATACAATGGGTCATGTATTCAAGACTGGCTTTTGGATAGGGTTTAATATGTGCAGTAGCATTAACCTGGAATGGTATCACTGGGGGTTCACCAGTTGGCGAAACTCCAATAGAATTATGATTATCAGTGGCGTAACTAGTTGTTACTGGGCCCCATAGCAAATTCAATTTAGGGCCCCAAAATATTTATAAGTTGGACTATTTTACCAAGATATATTAAAATTGCTAATTAATTAGGGTCTCACTGAGCCCCCTACACTCCTGGGCCCCCCTGCAACCGCATTGTCTGCTTCCTCTATAGTTACGCCCCTGATGATTATATAAGTCCTTAATAAAAAACTCTAGAACTCAGTGAAATGATTCTATACAACAGGTCCTGCATTCAAGTCTGGCTTTTTAGAAAGTGAGGGAATACAGGGATATGGGAGATAGCTCATAGTCCAAGTTGTTCCAGGGACTGGTCCCATTGCATTTTAGAGTCAGGAAGGAATTTTTCCCCCACTGACGCAAATTGGAGAGGCTTCAGAAGGGTGTTTTGCCTTCCTCTGGATCAACTGGCAGTTAGGCAAGTTATATATTGCTTGAACTTGATGGACGTGTGTCTTTTTTCCACCTACATTATTGAGTTACTGGATTTTGATTAGGGTTTATTACCTGCAGTAGCCAGCATTATCCTGGTATGGAATCACTGGGGGTTCATCAGCCTCAATACACATCATGTCATAATTATATTCTCCCTTCATGAAGAACTGTCTTTGGACCTTTGTAGACTTGAATAGACTTGTATGAAAAGGTGTAAATGCGTTTCACTTCAATTTAAAATCTTCCCATACTCTTGCTACTTCTTCTCTAGAAGGTTTGTTCTGGGTTTGGGACACTATTCATAACATCACGTTGGGCAATGTAAAAAAGAGACATGCATCTTTAAATTTTTAATTTCACGCTAAGCGTGATGATGTCAGACGCAGACATGAGTCAAAATCGGATAAGCGCACAATGAAAGAGGACGTGGTGGGCGTCTCCGCTGCACAACCAAAGGTATTCTCACATGGGCATTGGGGATGTAGTTCAGACCAAACTACCTCTATCTTTATGGGGTAGGGTTAATATTATTAAAATTATTTACCTCCCCAAAATTCTCTATTTGCTCCATAATGCACCAGTATATCTCGGTAAAAACTACTTCAAGCGCCTAAACCAAATCATGGTCTCCTTTCTTTGGAACAATAAAACACCCAGAATTGCTTGGACCAAGTTGTGTGCCCCATGTGCGGAGGGTGGACTGGCCTTCCCTAACTTCCATCTGTACTATCTAGCTTCGCAAATATATTACCTTCACTGGTGCTTTAAACCTGACCCGTATAACCCAAACTCACAGTTGCAAGCTCTCCTACTATCCTCATGGGAGAGTCTTCGCAATTTCCCATATCGCTCCCTCAAGGACTACAGCCTTCTGCCAACTACGTTAACTACCCCTCACAAATCCTGGCTGGTAGCCCTCAAGACCTTGGGCTATAAACTACCGTTACTATCCCCCTACCTACCTTTGTGGGGAAACTCATACCTACCTCATTTCAGGCACCTGCAGGACTTCATCTTCTGGCCGAACCAGAGCATTAAATGCCTAAATGACCTTCTCGATACCCATGCCTTTCCCACATATCCTGCTCTCCAACACACCCAACACAAATTCTACTCCAATAGAGTATAGTAATACCTCCAACTGCGACACGCTTTCTACTCCCAATTCAACACCCATGCTCCCCAACAGTCCTCTCTTGTCATAGAAGAGATTCTCCACGACTCTAGCCCTTCCCGGCTCTACCAACGACTTCTCCTATCTGGCCCCAAACCCTTTCAGACAACTCAGGAATGGTGGACTAACAAAATTACAGGCCTTGCACAAGATGATTGGGAGGAAGCAATAGATAATGTATACACCGGTCTCATTTCATTAAAGGATAAATTAATGCAATACAAAATTATACACCATGTATATGTAACCCCCATACGCCTTAAACAAATGGGCCGAATCCCTCTTGACTCATGCGCTAGGTGTCAGCAACCAGGCGTGGACTTCTTTCACTTAATATGAAGAGTGTCAACATATTTTTAATTTCTGGACACGAGTTGTAAACTATTTAGCAGATAATTTTGACATCCCAAGGGTTATAACTCCAACCGTTTGCCTGTTGGGGGTTTTGGAGTACCTAGTCCCAGCCAAATATGCGTACCGCATCCTACTTTTTTATGCAGAGGAAACTGTAGCACTCCACTGGATGGGCAACCTCCCACCATCTTTAAGAGCTTGGGTGCAGCTGGTTAACAGTGTACTACCCTTCTATAAACCCAACTACGAGGCTAGGGGCACCCAGACGAAATTTGACAAAATATGGTGCCCATGGAGTGACATAGACCCGAACCCCCCAAAATAAGCCTCGGTTAGGTAACCCTTCTATGCAGAGACAGTGGAGGATTGGATAACCCTGACATGCTTGAACGACCACTTTTAGGCCCTATGCTATGGCACACAACTGTGTCTTTGGGTGTCCATCTCTACCCTATAGCAATGTTTATCTTATTATGCTCTGAGTCAACTTGTTTTTTGTACCCACTTCATGAACCTTGTATGAAATGGTCTGCTTAACTGTTTGTTATGTATGTATAATCACTGTGTGTTTAAAAAGGAAATACAACTTACCTTTCAAAAAAAGAAAAAAACAATATGGCAGCAGAAGGGCAAGATTGTGACAGTAAAGCAAGATGCCAACAGTAGGGACAAGAGGCTGAAAGTAGAGCAGGATGGCAAAAGCAGGAATGAAGGTAAAAGTATAGCAAAATTGCAGAAGAAGGGCAAGATGGTGAAAGTAAAGCAAGATGGAAGAAAAGGGGTAAAAGGGTGACAGTAAAGCAAGATGGCAACAGTAGGGGCAGAACAGTAACAAAAGGGCAAGATGGCAACAGAAGGGCAAGATGGTGACAGTACAGGAACTGTAGGGCAAGAGTGCAACCGATGACAGCAAAACAAGATGGCAACAGTTGGGGCACAATGGTAACAAAAGGGAAAGATGGCAGCTGAAGGGCAAGATGGTGAAAGTGAAGCAAGTTGGCAGCAGAAAGGCAAGAGGGTGACAGTAAAGGAAGATGGCAGCAGTACGGGCAAGAGACTGACAGTAGAGCAGGATGGTAAGAGTAGGTAAGAAGGTAACAGTACATGGTTACAAAAGAGCAAGACGGCAGCAGAAAGGCAAGATGGACACAGTAAAGCAGGTGGCCAGCAGAAAGGCAAGAGGGTGACAGTAAAGCAAGATGGCAGCAGTAGGGACAAGCGACTGACAGTAAAGTAGGATGGTAACAGTAGGTAAGAAGGTAACAGTAAAGCAAAATGGCAGCACATGGGCAAGATGGTGACAGTACAGCAAATAGACCAAGATGGCAACAGTAGAATAAAAGGGTGAAAGCAGTTAGTTATCGTTAGGCCGCTGCCGCGATGAATGTGAGGGTTGTCAGACCAAGGGGGGTGTGGGTGGTGAATTGCTCCTTCACATGCCTTTTCACTTTTCTCTACCCTGAGATGATGCCACTTTTGGTTTCATGACGTCACTCAACATAGTTTTATCAGAGTAAACAAGAGTGTGGCACTAAAGCAAGATTGTAACAGTAGGGTAAGAGACTGACTGTAGACCAAAATGGCAACAGTAGAGGAAAGGGTGACAGTAGAGCAATATGGCAGCACAAGGGCAAGAAGAAGCCTGTATGAGAAGATGGCAAAACTATGGCAAAAGGGTGACAGTCGAGTAAGTAAAGCAGACTGCAACAGTAATGAATAAGAATGACAGTAGAGCGAGAGTAGGCTAGAGAGTAAAAGAAGAGCAAGATGGCAGCAGTAGGGCAAGATGGTAAACATAGGATAAGATCGTGAATGTAACAATATCACTGATCCCAACATGTTACCTTTAGGATTTCATAGATTTTGGGTCACCTGTACATATAAAGTGTCTCTGTTCCTCGTTTAAATCAACTGCCTGATACTTCAGTACATAAACAAAGCATGTGGTTTATTACTCACTCACCTTATGGTATCTTCATAAAAGGAATGTTTGGTGATTTACTTCTGCCTTGAGATATGTTCTCCTTTATCACATCTGGGATTTGTGGATATGTTTTTGTTTAATCCTAGTAGTGTCTGATGTTGTGTTTAAGAGGCTGAAAGATTGCTTATGGTGTTAGACGAAAAAACCGAGAGATAGAAAGTGGCACCTCCTCAAACAGACTGTTATGAAATGCTTTGTTAAGCTCCAAATGCCTGCAAACTGCGATAAATCCGTAACCGTGGAGAAAGGTAGTAAAAGAAGAGAAGATCTAAGTGCATATGGGATGCACTCACAGTTAATGGGCCACTTCTTATAGTTCAGCTCGTTGTACATCTGCATAACTGTGACAAACGGGGAATATTAATTTGGTTTATTTTAAAATGAACAAAGCCTCAGCTTTATTCCCCCAAGTTCCCTTTGTGAACTTGCCCCGTTTTCCATATCACAGGAGCCCGCAACTTTCTCTGATCGTAATTAGATGTATGGAGCCGCCGATGTGCCTGAAATATATAAAAAAGAGGGATTATTTATTAGTCAGTCCATGCAAAGGTATAAAACAGGAGTAAGTGCCCAACCATCAATCACTGAGATGCAACTGCACCTCCATACTGCCCCTAGCAACCCGGGTGATGAAGGTCAGGAATTATAGACAGGCAGGAAGGTGTGAGATGTTTTGTAGTAAGTCAACATGATAAAAGTCCAACTTGTTTGTTCTTGTTCACATAAAAAAGGTCTTCTGCTCAAAACTGTGTGTCTTCAGAAGTCCTTAGGTGGAACATTTCAAAGAAGCTTTAGTTCTACAGCCCAAATCATTGCCCTCCTGCCACGTTTGCATCTAGAGTTTGATACTGCCCATATGAAAGGGGGTGATCTTCATTCATTTGAACTGAAAGTTGTTTTCTTACGAATAATTGTTCTATTGGTCTTCTGGTATGAAGACATGGGTAGAAGACAACTTGTGTCCGAAGATGTAAAGTCCAACTTGTCTGATTTTGTTCACATAAAAAAGCTATTTTGCTCAAAACTGTGTGTCCTCGGAAGTGACCTCAGTCCTTAGGTGGAACACTTCAAAGGGCGCTTTGTTCTACAGCCCTAAATCACTGACCTCCTGTCATGTTTGCATCTTGGGTTTGAAACCCCCCATATGCAAGGAGTGTTCTTCAGTCATTTCAACTGAAATTTGGATTCTTATGAAGAATTGTTCTATTGTTCTTGAAACTGTTGCATGGGGATTTATGCAAAGCCCAGAAGACATAGGTAGAGTACAATTGTGTCAGAAGGTGTATAGGCAACAGTACATGCTTTGTACAGGGAAACCTTTGCATAAAGCATGACTAGAGTATATTTCTTTGATTCTTTATAATAAATAGAGCAGGAACTAATTAATCAGTTTGTGTCATAACTGGAGACCTGGAGAAGGTCTCACTATAAGGCTTGATACTAGTGAAAGCACAGTACAAGCAAAGCAAGCGTTAGAACTCATGTTCAGTGGATACTATTCATCACTTCAAACCTTTGTATGAATTGCAGTGCAAAACTTGACTTGAAATAGTCAGTGCATGGTAGGAGACTGCAGTCCTAGTCAAAGGCTATTTTGATTTCCACCCATTTCACGCAGACTTATTTCCACTCTCTGGATCTGTGAATTCTGCAATCAGGTTCAAGATAATCTTGGGAGGTTCAAAGTGGCATCTAAATCCATAGACATAATCTGAGAAGATAAGAAATGCTTTAGAAGGTCCTAGTCAATACTTCATAACTGTGATGCAAATAACACTTTGTGCTTCTCTATATGTTCCAAAGAGCTGGCCTTGTGCCTGGGTTTATTCTCCATACAATTCCTTTTGGGACCACATATGGCCCCACATAAGGAATGGTTAACATTGAATAGATAATAATGAGAAATGAATGAGATACTGAATCAAATTTGCCAAAACTTGAGTGTAGGTCAGTCTGAGTGTTATAAACAACATGAGTTGGTCAACACTGAGCACTCACAATTTCTCTCTGTTTTGGCATTCAGATTTAAGCCCAGATTCATGTAGTGAATTTTGAGCACAACAGGCATATCTCATTATTTGTACACAAAAGATTGTATGAAATCATTTGATAGTATAGGAGTAGATGCACCTGAATAACAAGAGCACAAACTGGGTTAGTGGGACAACAGCAAAAAACTTGATGGCCTCTGGCACTCATGGGCCCAACTAACCTGGACCTGCTCCCATTGAAACCCTGGGTGCTGCCCATCAACCTCCTCCTGGCCCCGATCATAAAGAAAAAATTAGGCAAGTAAGGTATATACTGGAGGAGAGGGAGTGGAAGGGGCACCTCACAGTTTGGGCAGGGGGCCCGGAGCGGTGTGTGGGGGGCCCCAGACCCCCAGTCTGACACTGAACAAGGGTGGTTATGGAGAGGAGCACATATAAAGAAAACTGGAGAAAAAAACAACCATTGGCCAGCATGAAACCAGATTTGATGTCACCATAAGGTGGAAGTGACTTCATCAGAAGGTAGAAACAAAGTACAGGGGTTTATGAACTTATATGCAGACCTGCACCCAGGGTCACATCCACAAGTCCTACCCACAACAGCACTTTGATGCAATGGCACTTTGGCACTTTTCATTTGCACATGCTCTTATGCCCCCGGCCTTTTGACGAAGGCTAAGAAAGGTTGTAGCAGTACAGTGCCGCACTTTTTTTATGGATTTTACTCCCCTGTCCCTTATTTTTTTCTTTTCAGCACTTGTTTATTTGCACTTTTTATATTCCTTGCTCCTGTCTGTGCTGGTGGGGGGTCTGGGATAAAGGGCTCCCCCTAGCTTCAGCGAAGAGGATCCTGAAGACTACTGGATCTATTGTGCCTTTTGGCCATGGACCCGGGAGTTTTAATGGACTTAGCCTTTTATAAGGCAAGTCATTCCACCCTTTGCACTTTGCACTTTTTTTCACTGGATGAGAAGCACATTAGGCAAACACAAAGTCCTACCCAGAACCTGCAGGGGAGCCATAGGTATCAGCTTATACCTGACACACACAACATGCTTTGTTATTTGCCTGGTTGAACCCACTATTAAATATGGTTTGAAAACAGTTTGTTGAATTGGCCACAGGGCGCCACTTGATGTAAATATTTGCTATAGGTTTCCCGTGGCCAGTTTTTTCTATATAAAGTACAGTAGAGGAGAGGTAGGTGCTACACTCATGGAATATCTCTGGCGCCTTCTATGTTAAAAGCATGGTGACCCCAATGTATAGTAGCTCAGTTGCAAGATATGATTAAATGTGAGGCTACTGGCTCAGTGCACAGTCTCTGCATCCCATTCATTGCTATGTCTGACTCCTGCAAAATGAGAAAAGTTACTTCTAAGAAGAAGTTTATATGGCAGGAGCCAAACCCATCAGTTTTATAGCAAGAAAGAGCTTCCAGCGCGGAAATGTCAGACAGTCTCATGTTCATCTTAATGCCGCATATCTGCTGATTTATATCCCTGCCTGGGTATACAAGCTCCGCTGCAGCTCAGACTACTTCTGCTGCTTACTGACATTTCATTAGTGTACCTGATAATTAAAGTTTGCTTATTTGTTCTAAATTATTCAGTAGCATCGTATATACATTCTGCGCCGTCAAGACACGCCGTTGAGGGAACAAATTAAAGGAAAATATGAAACAAACAGAAACGCTTTGTCACTGTCTCCCTGCGCAGAAATACATTATCGGAACAGCCAATGGGGTGATGTACAGTATTCAGATGTATCAAGGCACAAAATCAGGTTATGTGCCCCCTGCAATCCCCGTGCCACTGGTTGGTTAGAATTGTATTTCCTTTCTGTAGGCAAATGTTACATGCGGCTTAACTTCCCCTTTAAAAGCAAAAAAGAGAAATCACGAGAAAAAACGAAAAAGTTTATGTTGCTGCATTCAACCATTATTACAGGGAACTAGGGATGCACCGAATTCAGGATTCGGTTCGGGATTCAGCCTTTTTCAGAAGAATTCGGCGAATCCTTCTACCTGGCCGAATCGAATCTGAATCCTAATTTGCATATGCAAATTAGAGGCAGGGAAGGAAATTGCGTAACTTTTTGTCATAATACAAGGAAGTAAAAAGTGTTTTCCCCTACCACCCCTAATTTGCATATCAAATTAGGATTCAGATTCGGTACGGTATGTAGCCGAATCTTTCGGGAAGGATTCGGGGGTTCAGCAGAATCCAAAATAGTGGATTTGGTTCATGCTTACAGGGAACAATACATAAAACATAATGGGGGTTAAGTAATAAAAACTCGAAGTTTGTCCACGAGCAGTAACTCATAGCAACCAATCAGAAGGTAAAATTTACCAGTCACATGTTTTAAAGCAAGCATCTTATTGGTTGATAAACTTAGTGCCTTTTATTACATAAGGGGCTAAGTTGATGGAGGAGATGATCTGAATGGGGAGCTTTAACTGTAGTAATTCACCGATATAGACACCAAAGTGTTTCCTCCAGGGTTTGGGGTTTTCTTGGTTGGCCACTAAGGAAGGCCCATGTAAAAGGCTGTTAATGGAATGAAATGTGACTAAAGTAAGCTAGAACTATTAAGGGGCTCAGTATGAACATTCTTCTGGATTTTATTCCACGTCATTTTGCATTTTGTAATGGTTCTTAGATACTTTAATGGCAAAGCAACTTGAGAGTTCTCAAGTAAGGGGAGCGACATGAAGGTTTCCATTCAAACAAAAGCCATGTACCCATTGGTTGAATGGATCTCGGCAGATTTAAGCTCCAAAGATTCCCCATAGAATAAAAACCAGGGAAGAGGCAAGAGAGGAGCATTCATGAATACAAATTTTAGATCTGTGGGACAAGCACTTTTTTCCTACTTTTGATAAATTGGCCCTTGTCACCACCAGAGGGCTGATCGTACTGATAAGACCATTAGGGGGCCACAGAGGGGTCTCAGGGGCAAGAGGGTGAACAACCAATAAACATTGGCATCAGTAGCATTTAAAGGCTCGAATCTTGAGCCATAATCACGTACTGACCGGACTTCCCTAGGAGATCCCTGGCATCTGGCATGCAATAGCACTCAGTATGTCATTGATGACATCATAGACCCGCCACAGTTTGGGGACATCATCGCTGAGCATCTCCGACAGCCTTGAAGTTAAATTGAATCTGTATTTTTACCTGAATTTGCTTCATGCAATATTAACAACCATATAAAAACCTCTGACCCTCATTGTAAGTGATCCTCCAAGGTACATGATGAGGGTTCATCTTTGAGATTGAGGGCTCAGGATTCCAAGCCTTATCTACCTGAGATACTGGAAGCCTCATTTGAAACCTACCTGTGGGTCTGCAACTGACACATTCAATGTTCAAGAATTCAAATGATCACAGGAATCTCCATCCCATGTGTAACAGAGACCTTTTGCCTCCAGATTGTTTCCACCCAGTTGGAGATTGACCTTGATGGGTTTGAGCCAGTCTTTGTGGGTTAAGTTTTATATCCAATATTTGGAGATGAATATCAGCCACTTCATTCCATACAGTTTTTCATTTTGATCAGTCCCATGTGTAAGAGAGTCCCTCTGTCTCCAGTTTGTTTCTAACCAGTTGGTGACTGACCTTGATGGGTGTTGGCCAGTCTTAAATATACAATTTTTCATAGTTCTGGGATGAACATTTGAATCAACATGATTTGGGGTGACCAAAATAAAGTAACTATCCCCTTGTTTCACTCCATAACCAGACAAGCAGATATATATGTGTAGGATCAGCTTACACGTCTTCTCTTTTCTATAACCCAGTAACCTCTTGGTTTTACTTTTGCCTCTCTGTCGCTCATCACTTTCAAGGCGCTTGGAATACTAAGAATAAAGAGATGTAAATTCCCCTCTTGATGTTCATCTTTCTGTTTCCTGAATGTTTCCCAACAGGTCAGGCAGAGGTAAGCACCAGTATGTTTCCCTGCAATAACCAAAACCTTTCCATCTTCCCTTTCTTTGCAATTCAGCCAATTGACTGTTGTGCAATTACTGCAGTAATGACGGCCATTCTATCCCATTACCAGAAGGAAGGTGGGAAAATAAGATTCCCCAGTGCATTGGTTATAAATGAGAGAATGAACAATGGCAGAATGCAGTAAAGTGATTTTATTATCAACTCCAGTTATTAATAGGACCATCATCCATATAGAGAGATTACCCTGACAGGTGAATTAGGAGAGAGTCACATTTGTGGAAATAGCTCCTTCTATTGAACAACTACAGGCCACCAATATGATGAGGATCCGACATGGGGAGTCAGAAAGGTGAGTGCTGCTTCACAACACACAACAAGTTCAGTCATGGACAAAGGAATGGCCAAAGGCTACAGGAAAATGAACATTGTTGAACTTTGTTGACTTCATGGTACGTTGACTTCAGATAATTCATGGTGTGTCCGATACATTGGGTCGGTTTTTGGGGTGAGGTTGAAGGATTGGATAGGAGGGGAGAGACTGAAAGGTTGTAATGGGAAACTGTAAAGATAGGCAGATGCTGATGAGATGATATTATGGTAGGAGGACATTTGGAGATCTGGGATGTAGGATGAGGTGTGAATCTAATGAATATAAATCACAATAATTGTATAAAATTAATTGTACTTTTTTCCTGGGGGAGGAGCAGGTCACAATGAATGAGTTTTAGGTACTTTCAGGGTCGTCCCCTTAGGAAAAAGAAGAGTGTCTGACTTAGGCAAGTCTAGGTCTAGGACGCGCTTCACAGGAGAGCAGCAAATGAGTGAAGAGCCGAGAGCACATATAATATATTATATAAACTGTGGTCACAGTGGCCAAGTAACGTCACAGAAGCTTAGAGTGTCACATAGAAAGACAGAACTAGAGAGAGATAGATAGATAAATAGATAGATAGATAGATAGATAGATAGATAGATAGATAGATGATAGATAGATAGATAGATAGATAGATAGATAGATAGATAGATAGATAGATAGATAGATTCAGCATCAACAGAAATCCTAATTTTCAGGAACTGGAATCTTGAACCCAGAAAAGTAAACTCTCACAGTATCCAGTGGAACATGTAGTCAGAACAAGCAGTGGAGGGAACAACAGACAGACAGACACTGCTGTATCTCCTTTCAGTCTCTCTAAAGCTCAATTTTATTTCCAGGTTTGTGCCAGGGCTGAGCAATCCGTTATTATTGATTTCTGCCCATCGATCTCCCGGGCAAGGATTGTCCTATATTCCATTTTACTTCACATTTGCTGCAGCGTTCCTTGCCCATAAATCTAAGCCCCAATTGGAAGGGCAGACGTCTGTATGTGGGGTGAGGAATCCTTCCCCAGGGCACTTATTGGCCAGACATTATGCAGTTTAATTTAGGGATGAGGAGCTTTCCCAGTGTGTGTCGGTCACAACTCCAGCAACGTTGGCTTCCTAAAGATATTGGAAATGAATAATTCAACATGTGAGCTGAAATACATTCCTCTGGATCAGCACTGGTGGCATCTGAACATGGGAGAATGTACCCTATGTATCATGAAACTCAGATTATTTTTAATTTAAAGGAGAAGTAAACCTACACTTTAAGCATAGGGTTCCTGCACAGGCTCCTTCCCCTATAGACAACTGCCCCAAACAGACACCCCACAAAATCCCTGTTCCCCAGAGCAGGGATGAAAAGGTAACGTTTTACAGGCCGATAAGCAGCCGCCATATCTGGGCACTTCCTGTCTTCTGCTTCCTAGTTGTGACCATCGACCAGAAGCTCATACACTGCGAGCAATGCAATTTTATTTTTTTCTATTGGGGCCAGAAAGTGGGACTGTGTCATCCAGGGTTGCCAGGTTGACGGCTTTCCAGTCGAATTAGGCTACTAATTTAAAGCCCAGGCAGGTTTTGAAAGTTCAAACTGGCCAAGATATGGATTTGGGCTACTTTTTGGGGCTTTGGCTGGTTTGTATTTTGTTATTTTGGAAGTTTTTTCTTGCCCTAATGTGCCAAGCCTATGTTTCCCAATGCATGTTGGGTAATGTGTTTTGTTTTTTTTTTAAACTATTTGCCAACTGTCAAATTTAATCTAAGACTACAATACCCAGCATGCAATGGGACTGACTTGTGTATAAATTGGAAGTTACCCGATTTTGGGCTCTGTACCCCAGTCTACCGTCACTCTTAAAGGAGAAACAAACCCTTAATAAAAAAAACCCTACCTCAATACCCTCCATAGAACCCCCTCTCTCCTCCGCCCTCTGGTCTAACTGCTACCCCGGGCAAATTCCCCTAACTCTTTACTTACCCCTCCGTGCAGATTCTGTCCAGCTCATGAGTTCATGGGCGCCATCTTCAGCCGCTTCGGTAATGAGACCGGCACTTCGGCAATATTTGTGAGTTTCGGCGCATGTGCAGTTGTTGCGCAAAAGAAAATTGCTCCAACTGCACATGCGCCACTTCGCCAGTCTCATTCTGAAGATTACCGAAGAGAAGAAGATGGCTGAAGTGAACTCCACTTGACAGAATCTGCACGGAGGGGTAAGTAAATAGTTAGGGGCATTTGCCCGGGGGGGGGCAGGTAGGCTGAGGGGGAGGGGGTCTATGCACGGTAGGGTTTTTTATGAAGGGTTTGTTTCTCCTTTAAGCATTCTCTCATTTTCCGGTGACTTACCTCAATTTCAGACAATTTTGGGGCAAAAATCAGCTGGCCACCAAAATGTCTAGAGGTTGACCTGTTTTACCAATACTTATTGAAATTGTATATAAATTAGGGCCTTATGGGCTGGTTTTGAAAATTAGACCTGGCAACCCTGGTCTAAATATCGACAGTTGGGAGGCAAAGAAAATCCATTAAAAATGGGAGGGTTCCAGATATCACTGAGACCAGCGCTCTCGGAATTCTCATCCCCTCTAGATAAACTACAATACCCTGGGGCAGATGGTCACCATAGATGTTTTAGGCTCCTATTATTTCATATTTGGGTTCTGAGGGCATATGACCAAGCACCAATCCATAGGGTTGGAGACTGGACACCTACACTAGGAATGTATTGGATATAAAGATAAATGAATCTACAGTATATACTGCAATACCATTTAGGCTTTATAAGAGGGGCTTAATGTGCATGGCACTCCCATTTGCTCCCATCATTAACCCAGAGTAGATTTACAGGTAAAACTTTTACAATAGGGGGCTAATGTTATAACGCTTTACTCCAGTTCCAGTAGCTAGTGATGGAGGAATTTCTCCCGCTTCGCACTCACCAGAAAATGTGTGAATTTCCTGCGAAATACTCCAAATGGCGAAAAATTTGCAAAACGCACGTTTTTGTGTAAATTTTGACGCCTGCATCAATTCATGGCAATTTTGGCAATTGCGTAAATTTTTACAGCGCCGTTAAAGTCAATGGTGTCTGAGTGGTGTTGACATGCGACGCCAGTGTCGCTAATTTATTCGCCAATGTCGAAACACGGAAATTTGTCGCAAATTCGCGCCTGGCGAATTTATTCATCCATCACTACTAGTAACCCATAGCAACCAAACTACTGTTTGCTGACTGTTAATGCTACCTGGTCTGCTAAATAAAGTAATGCATATTGTTCTTTACTGAATGTTAATACATATATTCCAATAGTAGTGTTATACATTGTGTTCAGCGCCATCTAGTGGTTTTCATAAACCGTTGACATTTATTCTTCCTAGTATATTTTTAATTCCTGGTGTTTTTCCCTATTCCTTGGGAATTGTACACATTGATTAGTCTATTTCACGGCAATACAACAAACCCATTACACTATCAAATAATACATGATAAACATTTACAGTAAAAGAGGTTTTAAATGAATGCCATTACTAGGGGAGAGTAGATCAAGATTACAATCATTTCATAAATTATATATTTTTTTATTATGCCCAACAACTTCATCGATATTTACCATTACATACTGTTATTTAACAATAAAATTATAAAGGCAAATTATTTAAAATTTGCGTAATAACGTAATTTTTTAAGCCCATCATTGATCTGTTTTTGTAAGGGGGGTCTCAAAAAGCAACTGCCCTATTCTTAATCTGGTAACTGTCCATTACTGTTTACACATTTAAACTATAGCAGAAGTATAAGGTAATCTCATTGCCACCAGCAAATCACTAAATATGTATAAGCGACTAATAGAAGAATCATATCCCTTATTCCTCCTACAAATTGCTGGTAGTCAATTGGCCAGGAGATGGCAGTGCAACACCACAAATACTGTGTGTGTTTTATTTTCATATGTAAATTATCCCTATAGATGCCTTTCTTCTACTGACATAATGGGGCAAATTCACTAAGATTCGTAGTTGCGCCAGGCGCAACTTCGCTGCGCTTCGCCAGGCGTAGTTTCGCCAGCGCTCCGCAAATTCACTAAAATCCGAAGTTGCGCACAGGGGTAGCGTAAGGTTGCGAAGTTGCGCTAGCGTTGGTTCGCTAAGTGAAGCGAAGTTACGCTAGCGAAGGTTAATTTGCATACGGCGCCAAATTCACATTTTAATGGAGGAATACGTATCAGCACTACAAATGCCTGGGAAACCTTCAAAACATCAAATAAAAATTTTATTTTGCCCTACACATGTGCCCACTGTATAGGTAAGTTGCCATGAGTTAGGAAATGTAGGGGGGAAGGAGGGGAGCCCTAAAAAATTTTTCGATCTTTTTCAGCCTATCACCCATAATGTAGAAAACACGCCAGCGTTTTTTGGGACTGAAAAAATTTTGATTTTTTTTTAAACAATCCCTATCTACTCTATTGCGCTTCGCTTGGTCTGAGGTGGCGAAGGAAGTCTGGCGTAAAAGGTAGCGTTGAGTACACTGCGCACGTTAGTGAATTTACATTATGTAGTTACGTCCGTAGCGAAAATTCGCCAGGCGTAAGGGTGCGAAGTAACACTAGCGAATCTACGCCAGCGTTCGTTAGTGAATTTGCGAAGTAACGAAAATGCCCAATGCTAGCGAATTGACGCTAGCGTTTGGCGCTTAGTGAATTTGCCCCAATGTGTCCACTTACTTATATGTGTGTGTGTTTGACTGTCTAGGAATAATTAGACCAAATTTGTGACTTCTCTGGATCTGTAAAGCAGAGATTCCATGTATTATGCTTAAGTCTTCCTCCTTCTATCAGTCTAGTTACAACTAAAACCCTCCTCATCCTTCATACTTTAATAAAAGGTTGTAACACAATTGTAGTTCAAGTTCCTTTTATGGTCCAATAGATCAATCAGGTATTATATTTGCCCACTTTATCTGGGGTATTATACATGGAATTGGCACTGTATTTATCTGCTGTGTGTTCTGGGGTATTATACATGGAATTGGCCCTGTATTTATCCTGCTGTGTGTTCTGGGGTATTATACATGGAATTGGCCCTGTATTTATCTGCTGTGTGTTCTGGAGTATTATACATGGAATTGGCACTGTATTTATCTGCTGTGTGTTCTGGAGTATTATACATGGAATTGACACTGTATTTATCTGCTGTGTGTTCTCGGGTATTATACATGGAATTGGCACTGTATTTATCTGCTGTGTGTTCTGGGGTATTATACATGGAATTAGCCCTGTATTTATCCTGCTGTGTGTTCTGGGGTATTATACATGGAATTGGCCCTGTATTTATCTGCTGTGTGTTCTGGGGTATTATACATGGAATTGGCCCTGTATTTATCTGCTGTGTGTTCTGGGGTATTATACATGGAATTGGCACTGTATTTATCTGCTGTGTGTTCTGGGGTATTATACATGGAATTGGCCCTGTATTTATCCTGCTGTTTGTTCTGGGGTATTATACATGGAATTGGCCCTGTATTTATCTGCTGTGTGTTCTGGGGTATTATACATGGAATTGGCTCTGTATTTATCTGCTGTGTGTTCTGGGTATTATACATGGTATTGGCACTGTATTTATCTGCTGTGTGTTCTGGGGTATTATACATGGAATTGGCACTGTATTTATCTGCTGTGTGTTCTGGGGTATTATACATGGAATTGGCCCTGTATTTATCTGCTGTGTGTTCTGGGGTATTATACATGGAATTGGCACTGTATTTATCTGCTGTGTGTTCTGGGTATTATACATGGAATTTGCACTGTATTTATCTGCTGTGTGTTCTGGGGTATTATACATGGAATTGGCACTGTATTTATCCTGCTGTGTGTTTTGGGGTATTAAACATGGAATTGGCACTGTATTTATCTGCTGTGTGTTCTTGGGTATTATACATGGAATTGGCACTGTATTTATCTGCTGTGTGTTCTGGGGTATTATACATGGAATTGGCACTGTATTTATCCTGCTGTGTGTTCTGGGGTATTATACATGGAATTGGCCCTGTATTTATCTGCTGTGTGTTCTGGGGTATTATACATGGAATTGGCCCTGTATTTATCTGCTGTGTGTTCTGGGTATTATACATGGAATTGGCTCTGTATTTATCTGCTGTGTGTTCTGGGGTATTATACATGGAATTGGCTCTGTATTTATCTGCTGTGTGTTCTGGGGTATTATACATGGAATTGGCCCTGTATTTATCTGCTGTGTGTTCTAGGGCAGGGCTGTCCAACTGGCAGCCAGTCGCCCCCCCCCTTCTGTGGCCCCCCACATGCTGTGTCTGATTACTATATGTAAATTTTAAAAGGTATCACTATAGAGATTAAATGGCCCCTCCATTGTTTAAACCTCAAATTCAGACTAATCCCCTGCATTGTTCACCTGTGACACCTCTATTGTTCACACCCTAAAGGCCTGTACTGTTCTACCTGAGACCCAGACTGAAACTGCCACATTGTTCACCTGTTCACACTTTATACAAAATGCTAATGGGGCACCAGCACTGTGTCACTGTATGTAGTACATATTAGACTGGTCCGGATAGGTTTCCCTGTCTCCTGCTCTGTTCTGCCTTCCCTCCCTGTGTGTGCCATTCTCTGCTTGCCCAGTGCTGCTTGTGTGTGCCATTCTCTGCTTGCCCAGTGCTGCTTGTGTGTGCCATTCTCTGCTTGCCCAGTGCTGCTTGTGTGTGCCATTCTCTGCTTGCCCAGTGCTGCTTGTGTGTGCCATTCTCTGCTTGGCCAGTGCTGCTTGTGTGTGCCATTCTCTGCTTGCCCAGTGCTGCTTTTGTGTGCCATTCTCTGCTTGCCCAGTGCTGCTTGTGTGTGCCATTCTCTGCTTGCGCAGTGCTGCTTGTGTGTGCCATTCTCTGCTTGCCCAGTGCTGCTTGCCCTACGCTACCTGTGGGATTTGTTCTTGGGGTTTGTTAGCATTTGGAAATTGTTGTTAAGGGCCCCTAAGGTGTTTAATCATGTGTTGGGGGGTTGTTGTATTATCCACAGGGGAGGATGAGGCATATGGATTTAAGGGGATGTTTTTAACATGACTTCAATTTTTCACAAATGAGTGATGAGGAATTTCCCTGCAGTGAGCACCAACCATTTAGTTTTTTGGTGTGTTACCACCGTTAATGTGAAAACGATCTTAAAAGCTCTTGTGGTAATATGGGTGTGGTTTACAGTGGGTGTGGTTTACAACAGGGAGTGGCCAACACTGACTTCAATTATCGGCCCTCCACCACATAGGCCAGTACAATTTTGGCCCTCAGTACCACAGAAGTTGGACAGCACTGCTCTAGGGTATTATACATGGGACTGGCCCTGTACTTATCCTGCCGTGTGTTCTGGGGTATTATACATGGAATTGGCACTGTATTTATCTGTTGTGTGTTCTGGGGTATTATACATGGAATTGGCACTGTATTTATCTGCTGTGTGTTCTGGGGTATTATACATGGAATTGGCACTGTATTTATCTGCTGTGTGTTCTGGGGTATTATACATGGAATTGGCACTGTATTTATCTGCTGTGTGTTCTGGGGTATTATACATGGAATTGGCCCTGTATTTATCCTGCTGTGTGTTCTGGGGTATTATACATGGAATTGGCACTGTATTTATCCTGCTGTGTGTTCTGGGGTATTATACATGGAATTGGCACTGTATTTATCTGCTGTGTGTTCTGGGGTATTATACATGGAATTGGCACTGTATTTATCTGCTGTGTGTTCTGGGTATTATACATGGAATTGTCACTGTATTTATCCTGCTGTTTGTTCTGGGATATTATTCATGGAATTGTCACTGTATTTATCTGCTGTGTGTTCTGGGGTATTATACATGGAATTGGCACTGTATTTATCTGCTGTATGTTCTGGGTATTATACATGGAATTGGCATTGTATTTATCTGCTGTGTGTTCTGGGGTATTATACATGGAATTTGCACTGTATTTATCCTGCTGTGTGTTCTGGGGTATTATACATGGAATTGGCACTGTATTTATCTGCTGTGTGTTCTGGGGTATTATACATGGAATTGACACTGTATTTATCTGCTGTGTGTTCTGGGGTATTATACATGGAATTGGCATTGTATTTATCTGCTGTGTGTTCTGGGTATTATATATGGAATTGGCACTGTATTTATCTGCTGTGTGTTCTGGGGTATTATACATGGAATTGTCACTGTATTTATCCTGCTGTTTGTTCTGGGATATTATTCATGGAATTGTCACTGTATTTATCTGCTGTGTGTTCTGGGTATTATACATGGAATTGTCACTGTATTTATCTGCTGTGTGTTCTGGGGTATTATACATGGAATTGGCATTGTATTTATCTGCTGTGTGTTCTGGGGTATTATACATGGAATTGGCACTGTATTTATCTGCTGTGTGTTCTGGGTATTATATATGGAATTGGCACTGTATTTATCTGCTGTGTGTTCTGGGGTATTATACATGGAATTGTCACTGTATTTATCCTGCTGTTTGTTCTGGGATATTATTCATGGAATTGTCACTGTATTTATCTGCTGTGTGTTCTGGGTATTATACATGGAATTGTCACTGTATTTATCTGCTGTGTGTTCTGGGGTATTATACATGGAATTGGCATTGTATTTATCTGCTGTGTGTTCTGGGGTATTATACATTGAATTGGCACTGTATTTATCTGCTGTGTGTTCTGGGTATTATACATGGAATTTGCACTGTATTTATCTGCTGTGTGTTCTGGGTATTATACATGGAATTGGCCCTGTATTTATCTGCTGTGTGTTCTGGGGTATTATACATGGAATTGGCACTGTATTTATCTGCTGTTTGTTCTGGGATATTATTCATGGAATTGTCACTGTATTTATCCTGCTGTTTGTTCTGGGATATTATTCATGGAATTGTCACTGTATTTATCTGCTGTGTGTTCTGGGGTATTATACATGGAATTGGCCCTGTATTTATCTGCTGTGTGTTCTGGGGTATTATACATGGAATTGGCACTGTATTTATCTGCTGTATGTTCTGGGGTATTATACATGGAATTGGCCCTGTATTTATCAGCTGTGTGTTCTGGGTATTATACATGGAATTGGCACTGTATTTATCTGCTGTGTGTTCTGGGGTATTATACATGGAATTGGCACTGTATTTATCTGCTGTGTGTTCTGGGTATTATACATGGAATTGGCATTGTATTTATCTGCTGTGTGTTCTGGGGTATTATACATGGAATTTGCACTGTATTTATCTGCTGTGTGTTCTGGGTATTATACATGGAATTTGCACTGTATTTATCTGCTGTGTGTTCTGGGTATTATACATGGAATTGAGACTGTATTTATCTGCTGTTTGTTCTGGGGTATTATACATGGAATTGGCATTGTATTTATCTGCTGTGTGTTCTGGGGTATTATACATGGAATTTGCACTGTATTTATCTGCTGTGTGTTCTGGGTATTATACATGGAATTTGCACTGTATTTATCTGCTGTTTGTTCTGGGGTATTATACATGGAATTGGCATTGTATTTATCTGCTGTGTGTTCTGGGTATTATACATGGAATTGGCATTGTATTTATCTGCTGTGTGTTCTGGGTATTATACATGGAATTTGCACTGTATTTATCTGCTGTGTGTTCTGGGGTATTATACATGGAATTGGCATTGTATTTATCTGCTGTGTGTTCTGGGTATTATACATGGAATTGGCACTGTATTTATCTGCTGGTGTGGTGTTTTCGTGTGTGGTATTATACATGGAATTGGCACTGTATTTATCTGCTGTGTGTTCTGGGGTATTATACATGGAATTTGTTACTGTTTTCTTATTATCATGATGTGTTTTCTGGGGTTTATTACATGGAATTGGCATTGTATTTATCTGCTGTGTGTTCTGGGTATTATACATGGAATTGGCCTGTATTTATCTGCTGTGTGTTCTGGGGTATTATACATGGAATTGGCACTGTATTTATCTGCTGTGTGTTCTGGGTATTATACATGGAATTGCCTGTATTTATCTGCTGTGTGTTCTGGGGTATTATACATGGAATTGGCACTGTATTTATCTGCTGTGTGTTCTGGGTATTATACATGGAATTTGCACTGTATTTATCTGCTGTGTGTTCTGGGTATTATACATGGAATTGGCACTGTATTTATCTGCTGTGTGTTCTGGGTATTATACATGGAATTGGCACTGTATTTATCTGCTGTGTGTTCTGGGTATTATACATGGAATTGGCCTGTATTTATCTGCTGTGTGTTCTGGGTATTATACATGGAATTGGCACTGTATTTATCTGCTGTGTGTTCTGGGGTATTATACATGGAATTGGCCTGTATTTATCTGCTGTGTGTTCTGGGTATTATACATGGAATTGGCACTGTATTTATCTGCTGTGTGTTCTGGGGTATTATACATGGAATTGGCTCTGTATTTATCTGCTGTGTGTTCTGGGTATTATACATGGAATTGGCACTGTATTTATCTGCTGTGTGTTCTGGGTATTATACATGGAATTGGCACTGTATTTATCTGCTGTGTGTTCTGGGTATTATACATGGAATTGGCCTGTATTTATCTGCTGTGTGTTCTGGGTATTATACATGGAATTGCACTGTATTTATCTGCTGTTGTTCTGGGGTATTATACATGGAATTGGCACTGTATTTATCTGCTGTGTGTTCTGGGTATATACATGGAATTGCACTGTATTTATCTGCTGTGTGTTCTGGGGTATTATACATGGAATTGGCCTGTATTTATCTGCTGTGTGTTTCTGGGTATTATACATGGAATTGGCACTGTATTTATCTGCTGTGTGTTCTGGGGTATTATACATGGAATTGGCCTGTATTTATCTGCTGTGTGTTCTGGGTATTATACATGGAATTGGCCTGTATTTATCTGCTGTGTGTTCTGGGGTATTATACATGGAATTGGCACTGTATTTATCTGCTGTGTGTTCTGGGTATTATACATGGAATTGGCATTGTATTTATCTGCTGTGTGTTCTGGGGTATTATACATGGAATTGGCACTGTATTTATCTGCTGTGTGTTCTGGGTATTATACATGGAATTGGCACTGTATTTATCTGCTGTGTGTTCTGGGTATTATACATGGAATTGGCCCTGTATTTATCCTGCTGTGTGTTCTGGGGTATTATACATGGAATTGACACTGTATTTATCTGCTGTGTGTTCTGGGGTATTATACATGGAATTGGCCCTGTATTTATCTGATGTGTGTTCTGAGGTATTATACATGGAATTGGCCCTGTATTTATCCTATTATTTATTTTGGGGTACTTTCAATTGAATTGTCATTGTAATTATCCTGTAATTGTTCTGGATGTTATACATGGAATTGGTCCTGGGACACTATGAAGGATTCCATGTAGACTCCCCAAACACAAAACTCATGCCTATAATAAGAGATAAAATTAGCACATATGCCAATGTCAAATCTAAGCTCCTACTGACATCTATCACTTGTAGCAGTCGCACAGTTTGGGAATCTCTGCCTTAATGTATTTCATTCATTTGTATAATCCCCCCCATTACCCCTACAAGGTGCATCATATACAAACATATCGCACCCCCAGCTTTACCCACCAACCTATAAGGAGTTGTGTCGAAATAAAGACAAGGCAGTTTGTTTAAGAATAATATTTATTTATATTACAGAACTGAAAACAGGAAAAGTCCAGGAAACACTTTTCTGTTAGTAGATAGAATTTTTTTGTTTTCGTTTTTTACAAAATGTACAAAATAATCGTATAATCTCCCGAGGTGTCGCCATGCTCTCTACGTGATCATACTCCCTGATTGAAAGGTCTCATGCTTGTACCGTATACACAACTGCACCGTCCCATAACCAGATGGGAACACACAACTTTATTACACGCCGAGAGAGGACCTTGACATAGTGAAATATGACATCGGGGGGTGTTAGACATCAGTCGACCCAGTCTTTCAATACCGTAACCATCGGGATCATCCTACTTTGTCCCCATAAATGTTTTATCAACACAGAAAGTCATATGGGAATCCAGCGGGTTTAGTCTAGGTCTTGTAACCCATAGCAACCAAACCAGTTTACTGGTCAACTATTTGGAAACAAGTATCTGGTTGCCATGGGTTACTAGACCCATCCAAATATTATAACATCCCCCTTTATTAAATTCAAACCAAGAACAATCCATGAATAGAAAGGATTGACATTTGTACCAGCATGAAATCAGAATTCTGATATTTCTGAGGAATAAAATGGCCATTTGCACTGTATATAGGCAGAATTTAGTTATTTGTCTTAATAAAAGGAATCTTATATCTCAACCATTTCTAGATGGAAAGCAATTTAGGTTCAGCCTTTCAGGCTCCATTTCTCTTTGTATTACTTGCCTCCAGCTTTGGTTTTCAGGTTTAACCTGCACCAAATGTCTCCTGTTTTGGTAATTAGGCAGCTACTGTAAGTGCAAGTGGTATAATAATTGCTGGATTTATCTGTTTTTGTTGCACTGATGTTGTGGACACCACATTAATAATATATTTTACCTATATATTTATTATAATCGGATTTCTTAACTGGAACTGGGATGATTGGGCTGTGGTGCTGTACCATTTAGGCTCATGTGTTCCATCCCTTTGTGGTTCTAGGGGTACCCATTTCAGCAAATAAAGACTCACCCCAGATCTCCCCCTAACTGGCCTTCAGACTGGGGCCCCTTAGCCCATAACAAGGTTACAGATATATAGAAACATTGGGGTGTCACCCTGCTATAGTTCCAGGGGTACCCAGGGTACAAATAAGCACTCACCCCAAATCTCCCCCCTAACTGACCTTCAGACTGGGCCCCCTTAGCTCATAACAAGGTTACAGATATATAGAAACATTGGGGTGTCACCCTGCTATAGTTCCAGGGGTACCCAGGGCACAAATAAATACTCACCCCAAATCTCCCCCTAACTGACCTTCAGACTGGGCCCCCTTAGCTCATAACAAGGTTACAGATATATAGAAACATTGGGGTAACAGTCACCCTGCTATAGTTCCAGGGGTACCCAGGGCACAAATAAGCACTCACCCCAAATCTCCCCCCTAACTGACCTTCAGACTGGGCCCCCTTAGCTCATAACAAGGTTACAGATATATAGAAACATTGGGGTGTCACCCTGCTATAGTTCCAGGGGTACCCAGGGCACAAATAAATACTCACCCCAAATCTCCCCCTAACTGACCTTCAGACTGGGCCCCCTTAGCTCATAACAAGGTTACAGATCTATAGAAACATTGGGGTAGCAGTCACCCTGCTATAGTTCCAGGGGTACCCAGGGTACAAATAAGCACTCACCCCAAATCTCCCCCTAACTGACCTTCAGACTGGGCCCCCTTAGCTCATAACAAGGTTACAGATATATAGAAACATTGGGGTGTCACCCTGCTATAGTTCCAGGGGTACCCAGGGCACAAATAAACACTCACCCCAAATCTCCCCCTAACTGACCTTCAGATTGGGCCCCTTAGCTCATAACAAGGTTACAGATATATAGAAACATTGGGGTAACAGTCACCCTGCTATAGTTCCAGGGGTACCCAGGGTACAAATAAACACTCACCCCAAATCTCCCCCTAACTGACCTTCAGACTGGGCCCCCTTAGCTCATAACAAGGTTACAGATATATAGAAACATTGGGGTAACAGTCACTCTGCTATAGTTCCAGGGGTACCCAGGGCACAAATAACCACTCACCCCAAATCTTACCTATTTGACCTTCAGGCTGAGCCACTGAGGACCGTTCTGGATGGCCAAACTTATGATCGGAGGTAAAAAAAAGAAAAGTCACCATAATTACAATAGCAATTAAATCTATTTCTGGGCAACAAATATATTCCGCAACAGTGTTCTAGAAATATCCAGGAGAGCCAATAGACATGTATATCAAATCTTATTCTGTGTGACCTTCAGACTAGGCAACTCACTGTCGGCTTGAGAGCACAGAAGAAGGGTCACGCCACACAGTTTGGGGACCTGTTGGAGAATGGTGAGTCATCTTAAAGGATCACACATATTTCAGTTCCTCTGAGAGCAGAACAAATCCCTGAAACTCTCAAGTTGGAGCTATCTTTATGGGGTACAATGAGGGGTCGCTGCCTCAAGCCACAGATACAATGGAGGCCTGCAGAGGAGACGTTGTTGGTAGAATGGGTGACGTATAACAGAGCAATACAGCAAAAGAAGGGCTAGGTGAAAAAGTTAAGGCAAGTTGGCAACATTATTAAAAGAAAAATGTGGACAAAATTGAGATGGTAGGTCAGAATGGCAATGAGAATGAGTTGAGGCTTGGGTCAAATGCAACAGTAAGACTAGACTTTGTGTTGCAAGAAAGCAACAGAAACACATATCAGTTTTGCCCTATCACCAAGCCCTTCAGGTATTTTAGAAGCCAAAATCTGTTGGATATTTTACTTTAAGATGAGCCGGGTGGTCCCTAGACTGTTAAAACTACTTTTAGCCTGAGGCCCCTCAAAACTATAGTCATGTCTATCTCAAGTAAATAACCACTGCTTGAGCAGAAAAATGATCTTAGGCTCAATACATGGTGGTCTCTGTGTCCTGCAAGAGGGATCAGTGCAACAAATCCAGTTGTGGGACCTCAAAAATCATTAGTAAACAAAATAAGTCTAAACCCATTTTCCCCATAACAATAGATGTATCCATTCATTTAATTGTATGCTACCATGCAAAGTCATATCCGCGGAAGCGCTCCACCCCACGGGTGGCTTTATATTTTAATTGTGAATGCTGGCAAAAGCCTTGCTGCAAATAATTAGCTTCAGTATTCAAGTCATTACAAGAGACAGTAATATGCACCTCTGGTATTATTCAGACATTCTTCTACATAACCAAAATGCATATTTTCTAGGGGGAAGGCAAAATGCAAGAAGGGGGAATGGTACAGTCTCTCAATACACTTTATTCATTGCCAATTATTAATGCATTGCTTTTCGCCATGATGTTCTGGGGACAGCCCCACCTACAGATGGAATGGGATTAACTGAAGCATCTGGCACCAAATGCATCAATATAGCCAAGTCCATCTGTCCTTTTATATGTCTAATTATATATAAAGTAGTCTTTTTTTAGACCCATCTATAAAGCAATAAGGACCATTAGCTTAAATTTACTCCTTAAATGATCTGCTAAGAGTCTAGTTAGTAAGAACTAAGTATTCAGTGATTAATTAATATGTTCTAGCTCTGTGTCGAAAAGCACAGACATCCATAACCCTGAGTGCTCAAGTGGACTTATGGAACAACGGTTACAAAAAAGTTAAGCAGCGCAGGTCTCTGAGGCTTGCGAGAGAGAAGGTCTGCTACAGATCTACCGGCAGGAAGATGTTATTGTGTTGGGAAGATGTAGTAAGTTGCCTAAAAAAAGCCTGTTTTTGAGTGTTAAAAATACTTTAGTCCAAATCCAGGTCACAAGACCACAGCTATAAATAATACCTGCATGAGATGTTGTTGACTTGCCTATACTTACTTTAAGGCAGAGGTCTTCAAAGCTTTTAGGTTCAAGTATCCCTTTGGTATCCACCACTTGGTAAGAACCACCTTCATTTTTAACCTTCACCCCAGTTCTGCTATAGTTCTTGTAGCATGCATGCCAGCAAGCATTCACCTTCAAATGTCAAAAATAAGGGATGGGCCCATCCACTGTTTGAACCCTTTAGCCTTCAGAGTTTAGAGCTTGATGGAAAACAAGCATTCAACTTCAAATTTCAATATAAGGGATGTTTAGCCTCTTATCCATCACAGTTTGGAAATGTCTGCCTTAAATAAGTAGTATGACTAAAGTAACATAATTAAAAAAGTAATATCCATCATCCTTGGCTATTTGTTTTAGAGGAACATCAGCCTGAACTTCCAGGTTTGACTCCCTTCTTCAGTATCTAAAGAAGAGTCATTACTGGCGGCACAGTGGGCTTGACCAAGCCCCAATGTTTCTCTGGTTTCGGGGGAAAAGTGTAATTACCTGTAAATCAGGTTCAGGGATGACATGGAGATATTTATTTTATCTTATTTAAGATTGACAGCCATTGTATGGACAATGGCTCTTCTAATATGAAGGAACTGATGAAAACAGTAATAAGGACATTTGTTTAGATTTTCACCAATGTTATGGCATCATCAAACCATTTCTAATGGAAACTATTTCAAGAATGTTTGGTAAAATGACTGAAAGGATGTTGACAGCCCGTCAAATTCAATGCCACCTGTTTGAAGAATATTGTAGCAGAACATTGATGGTCTTCATCCAAAGATCTCAGTCCTCACAAACGTGAATTCTATGGAGCTAGATATGAAGACAGACCTGCCAGCAATCCCGTTAGTATGGCTTTTTAGAAAAGGAAATGCATAGTCCTTCTGAGTATTTACCAATAGAAAATATTCTTTTGTTTTAGCTTGAGCAAGTTCCCATTGAAAAAATATTTTTTACTTAATGCATGATTTATTGCATCACCAAACTTGTTAGGGAAATTGAACCAAGGCCACATTGCTTGTAAATAGGAGTTTTCCAGTGTTTGATTTCAATATGGGAAGGGTAGGGGGCATCAAGGCAATTTAAATCAAGGATTATAGCTCCATCATCCTCAACTGGGACAAGTGGATGACACCAATTAACTAAAAATAACACTGTAACAAAACCTTACAGGGAGAAGGGGCACATTTATCAAAGAAAAATTGAGAATTATCCTCAAAAACCTCTAAAAAAAAATATTAACCACTGAATTTTGAAACAGCATCTGGACAATTTTTGTACTAATTGTATCTTTCTTATTTGATAAATGTGCCCCATGACATAGAAATGAACACAAGTTGACGAATAAAGAGGTGTGTCTATAGTTGGATTGTAGAATTCCTGACGGTTACAGATTGCCACTTGTTGAATCAAAGACTATAGGAAAAGAAGTGCACTGCTGAGTTTCACTGCACATAATCTATGCACAGGATACCAGCATTAAATGTGTTGGGTGCTGGAGAGAGGTCTCCAAGGCCTCAAGCCCCCTCCCAAACTCTGACTCCCAAGGGGGTTTGGACATTCTCTAAAGCGTATACATCACTGAATAGTGTTGTTGTTTCTAATTAGTTCAGTTCTGCTCATGGTCCACAAATTCTTCCGAAATAGGAACCTGCCTGGCTATGGTTTTTCCCAACAAATGCTGACTGGTGCTCTAGATGGATCTTACTAAAGTGCTGGAGTGAGAAAAAGGGGGCTGACCATGTCCTTATGGTCATAAAGGAACACAATTGAGATAATGCTAGCTGGTGTTCAGTGGGGACTCCATAGCACCATCATTATCTACCAAGAAAACAAGTATATTTCTAATCAAGGCAGGTGGTACAAAAGTAAAGCCAATAATGAGTCAGTGTGTGTTGACTTGGGAAGGAGCAAGGGAGGCACATAAGCTATTCTGCACTGGAAGCCCTTATGGCTGTGCTTGGCACTGCAAGGATGAATTCTAATCTCTGCAAAACAGTCCACATTCCCCTGGTTAATCCATGTCCCAGGGATTTTTTGTCATCTCTCTGGTGAGCAAAAGACTGGTCCATTCCAGCACTTATAACTAACCATCTGGATGAAAAGACAGAAGAGCAAGGATGGTTTCTAACATCCCACATGCTAACCATGCTCTCTTCATCACTAGAGAATGTTCCACACCCTCCTATACCAAGGAGCCGGCTCTGCTTTGTGCTGGAACCATCACTGGCACGCCGCCTATTCTCTCCAGTGTGGCCTGGCTCACTGCGTAAGACCTAGTTTGGGACGGCTTGGCTTTTCTGCCTACTGTGCCGTTGCTCCTAGATCCAGTCTTGGGAGAAGGGGCAGTGTTTGCTGTCACCACCAATGTCTTTGGGGGACCAGGGGGTGGTTGTCCACCATTAGCGTACGCTAACCGAATTGGGCCAGTGACCGAGCGAGAAGTTGACTGACGGCAGCCGTTGCAGTTGTAATGAACGTAAGAGCCAGTGGAGTAATTGGACTTAGTGCTGTTCCAGTAGTTCCCATTGTAAGTATTGGTAGAGGTGAGGGTGTCCTGCTCAGAAAAGGAGGCATCAGGGTGATAGACTTTGGTAGTTGATGAGCACTTTGGAGGGAGATCGTCCTCTCTAAAAAAAGAAACATAACGACTTTTGTACGTCTACTGCAAATAAACATTTTTTAATAAAATCCTTTCTTGTGATGTATTTTTTTTTATTCCTAATATACTGGTATGGTTATAATAGTTCATAACATCAAATTAATAGAGAATTATAACCTAATAATGTAGTAGGGTCATAAATACTCTTTAAAGTACATCCCTTATAATACAGTTCCCTGTATAACTCAGCCTGCAGCCTTGTGCCTTTTTATGGTCACAGAACAACCCCTCAGTGACTTCTAATATCCTTATCATTTACAGTAGGGGGTACATTATCCCTTATAATACATAAGTGATACTCAGAGTTCCCTGTATAACTCAGCCTGCAGCCTTGTGCCTTTATATGGTCACAGAACAACCCCTCAGTGACTTCTAATATCCTTATCATTTACAGTAGGGGGTACATTATCCCTTATAATACATGAGTGAGACTCAGAGTTCCCTGTATAACTCAGCCTGCAGCCTTGTGCCTTTATATGGTCACAGAACAACCCCTCAGTGACTTCTAATATCCTTATCATTTACAGTAGGGGGTACATTATCCCTTATAATACATGAGTGATACTCAGAGTTCCCTGTATAACTCAGCCTGCAGCCTTGTGCCTTTATATGGTCAAAGAACAACCCCTCAGTGACTTCTAATATCCTTATTATTTACAGTAGGGGGTACATTATCCCTTATAATACATGAGTGATACTCAGAGTTCCCTGTATAACTCAGCCTACAGCCTTGTGCCTTTATATGGTCACAGAACCCCTCAGTGACTTCTAATATCCTTATCATTTACAGTAGGGGGTAAATTATCCCTTATAATACATGAGTGATACTCAGAGTTCCCTGTATAACTCAGCCTGCAGCCTTGTGCCTTTATATGGTCACAGAACAACCCCTCAGTGACTTCTAATATCCTTATCATTTACAGTAGGGGGTACATTATCCCTTATAATACATGAGTGATACTCAGAGTTCCCTGTATAACTCAGCCTGCAGCCTTGTGCCTTTTTATGGTCACAGAACAACCCCTCAGTGACTTCTAATTAGTGATGCACCGAATCCAGGATTCGGTTCGGAATTCTGCCTTTTTCAGCAGGATTCGGATTCTGCCGAATCCTTCTGCCCGGTCGAACCGAACCCGAATTTGCATATGCAAATGAGGGGTGGAAGGGAAATGTTTTCCCCTTCCCACCCCTAATTTGCATGTGCAAATTAGGATTTGGATTCGGTTCAGGATTCGTCAGAATCCTTTGCGGAGGATTCGGGGGTTCGGCTGAATCCAAAATAGTGGATTCGGTGCATCCCTACTTCTAATATCCTTATCATTTACAGTAGGGGTACATTACCCTTATATTACATGAGTGATACTCAGAGTTCCCTGTATAACTCAGCCTGCAGCCTTGTGTCTTTATATGGTCACAGAACAACCCCTCAGTGACTTCTAATATCCTTATCATTTACAGTAGGGGGTACATTATCCCTTATAATACATGAGTGATACTCAGAGTTCCCTGTATAACTCAGCCTGCAGCCTTGTGCCTTTATATGGTCACAGAACAACCCCTCAGTGACTTCTAATATCCTTATCATTTACAGTAGGGGGTACATTATCCCTTATAATACATGAGTGATACTCAGAGTTCCCTGTATAACTCAACCTGCAGCCTTGTGCCTTTATATGGTCACAGAACAACCCCTCAGTGACTTCTAATATCCTTATCATTTACAGTAGGGGGTACATTATCCCTTAATACATGAGTGATACTTCCCTGAATTTGTAGTGCACCATAGCGGTTGGCAAATATATTTATAGGAAATGTTTGGTAGTAGTAACCACAAGGAGCAACAACAAGTACAATTTTACACCCGATTTCGAAAATGTTACTAAAATGGAAGATGGGATATTTGGGTTTCTCATTTAGGCTATGCAAAGAAAAATACTGTATGTAGTAAATGAGCAGTTACCTAATTTCATTGGGTATCTCTTCCTCCTCCTCCTTGTGCTTGTTCCTCCAGTAGAATAAGCCCACAGCCATGACGACTATACAGAGGATTAGAACCAGTACTCCTGCAGCTATTGCCCCAGCAATGAGGCTCACACTTTGGTGCTTAGCTATGGAAACAAGAGAACATTCCATATACCAAATGGTTTCATGATCAGATATAGACATGGCCATGTAAGTGGATAAAAATGGAAAGTTGGGGCCCACAGGTTGAGTTTGGCAAAACAAACTTTAGAAACAAGCAAATGTTTAGGGCATATGTTATAAGTGACTCTATCTCCTAGTCCTAGTGAATAGAGTAGAGGACTAAATGTCTAGATCATTCAGGAACATCTGAAACAATTATTCTTTTCATCTTCATTTACTCATTGGAAGTGTTGGACGAAGAGTCCATGGAGGAACAAATGCTCTGGCTATTGTATCCTCAACCATTTAGACTGTTCTTTTGTCTACTTTCAACAATCACACTATGCGGATATGAAAATGAAGACGAACCCCTCTTATGAAGCCAAGTTATGTTAACTAAGATTATAATTCAACATCTGTAATGGGAATTCAGAGTTACACCTTGAATCTTGAGCAAAACTTACGTGCCACAATCTGCAGGTCAATGAGACAAGTGCTTGCCCCCATCAGATTGGATGACACACACTGGTACCGCCCAGACGATGCAGTGCTTATGTTTTTCAGCAAAACCGTCCCTTGAAATTGGTCTGTGAGTGACAAAACACAGTTTTAATTAGAAGAACCACAAAAGACCAACGAGCAGAAGATGGGTGGGGACCACCAGTTCCTTTCTATTAGGAAACCAGCCCATATTCCAAAGCTTGGTGTTTATTGGTGGATTTATGGGGACGTTTCTTTGACCATGTCAATGTACAGCAGAAGATAGTTGTAGACATATAGAAGACACTTAGTAAGGACATGAGTTTGGTCACCTTGGTTGACACTTATCCTTGAGATGGAGTTATTTCCAAGTTCAGTTAGTGGAGCGAGTTGCAGATAAAGTAACTGGGGGGTTGGTTAGGAAAGCTGGTAATGGGTTGGGTGCAGGCCCGTCTGATTAGATGCACATGTTCTTCCCCTTTAGTCTGTAACCTTTATAATAAAGGACACTATTGTGTATCTCTAATTCAACACTGAATCTCATGTGCTCACATTAGTGTCAGTATATTAGATATTTATGATCTGGGAATACATAATATGGGATTGTATGATACAACGAGCGAGTGCAATTCCCTATACAAATCCCAGGTGGCAGATTGTGAGCTCTAACACGGAAAGGCTCTCTCGCTCCGACGCTGAGATGAATTCTCCCCACAAATAAAAGCACGGAAAATCCATCAAGACTGAGACATTAGACAGTACCCCCAGGCTTCTGTTTCATTAAATTACATGTTGAAGGTGTCATACAAGGGAAAATAAACATTTTTCATGCGGAAAAGCAGCTGCAGCCACTAAACCTATCAATTAATTGCTCGACTGTATTATTGGCTGCTCTGGGTTTCCAAGAAAGAAAGAAAACCGAGGCGGCAGCAGCAGAGGCAGAGTTAATTCACATTTCAATTAGACACTTTGGCACTTACTTTATATCTGACATGGGGGATTTGCTTTAGAATTACTGGAAATGCATTGTGCAGGGCTGTGCTGAGATCTCTGTACCCCCACATTAGGTGTATCTCCCCAACATTCCCCTCTATATAGGGACTTATGGGAAATGTACTGAGATCTCTGTACCCCCATATTAGGTGTATCCCCCCCAACATTCCCCTTTATATAGGGACTTATTGGAACTCTACTGAGATCTCTGTACCCCCTACATTATGTGTATCCCCCCAACATTCCCCTTTATATAGGGACTTATGGGAAATCTACTGAGATCTCTGTACCCCCACATTATGTGTATCCCCCCAACATTCCTCTTTTTATAGGGACTTATGGGAAATGTACTGAGATCTCTGTACCCCCCACATTATGTGTATCCCCCAACATTCCCCTTTATATAGGGACTTATGGGAAATGTACTGAGATCTCTGTACCCCCCACATGTGTATCCCCCCAACATTCCTCTTTATATAGGGACTTAATGGAAATATACTGAAATCTCTGTTCCCCCACATTATGTGTATCCCCCCAACTTTTCTCTTTATATAGGGACTTATGGGAAATGTACTGAGATCTCTGTACCCCCACATTATGTGCATCCCCCCAACATTCCCCTTTATATAGGGACTTATGGGAAATGTACTGAGATCTCTGTACCCCCACATTATGTGTATCCCCCCAACATTCCTCTTTATATAGGGACTTATGGGAAATGTACTGAGATCTCTGTACCCCCACATTATGTGTATCCCGCCAACATTAGTCTTTATATAGGGACTTATGGGAAATGTACTGAGATCTCTGTTCCCCCACATTATGTGTATCCCCCCAACATTCCTCTTTATATAGGGACTTATGGGAAATGCACTGAGATCTCTGTACCCCTACATTATGTGTATCCCCCCAACATTCCCCTTTATATAGGGACTTATGGGAAATGCACTGAGATCTCTGTACCCCCACATTATGTGTATCCCCCCAACATTCCCCTTTATATAGGGACTTATGGGAAATGTACTGAGATCTCTGTACCCCCACATTATGTGTATCCCCCCAACATTCCTCTTTATATAGGGACTTATGGGAAATGTACTGAGATCTCTGTACCCCCACATTATGTGTATCCCGCCAACATAAGTCTTTATATAGGGACTTATGGGAAATGTACTGAGATCTCTGTACCCCCACATTATGTGTATCCCCCCAACATTCCTCTTTATATAGGGACTTATGGGAAATGCTCTGAGATCTCTGTACCCCTACATTATGTGTATCCCCCCAACATTCCCCTTTATATAGGGACTTATGGGAAATGCACTGAGATCTCTGTACCCCCACATTATGTGTATCCCCCCAACATTCCCCTCTATATTGGAACTTATGTAAAAACACAGTGCAGGGCTGAGATGTCTATAATCAAATAACCTGAGCCCATTGAGAGTCCCTTGGTAGGAGCCACTGTGCAGGTAATAACATTAAATGATACATTGTTCCAGTGATTGCTGCTAATAAGCTGTAGTAGAAATAATAAATACACCATGTAACGTGTCAGCTACTTATTAGCAGGTTAGTGCTCATGTTCAGGTGCCGCACCATGTGACTACGAGACGCACATCGTCTGGATTCGCTCTGTGACCCCCTTGACTGTTTGCTAAACCAGATATAAATCCCAATGATACAGGGCCCAGTACAAAAGGAGATATTTCATATTCCTCTGTCTTCTCTAACGGGATTTCTCTCATCGTGAATCATAACAATGTAAAACATTAGTAAGATTTATTATACGCTCAGTGCCGTTAATTTTACGCTCCGCGAGTTACATCTCCGTCAGCGGCTTCCACGCAAAGGCTCCACTCGGCGTATATGAATGAAGAATTCAGGAGGAGAATAAAACAATTGTTTGACAACAACAACGGCAGAGAAAGATGCAAAAAGAAGCCCCCCAGTGAGAGAAATGAAGCAGCAACAGGGGCCACGCCCAAGGGATGAAAGGGTCTGTAATAATCAGCTCAGGTTCATTTTAAAGGATAAGTAAACCATTAAAATAAATGAATGTAAAATTGATGAGGAGGCTATTCTAAGCACTTTTGTCATTTACATTCATTATTTATTTTCTTTTAATTCCAAGATATTAAGGGATACATGTGCTGTTAATATGAATGAATTGTGTTACAACAGCGCCACCTGCTGGTCATTTTCCCACCAGTCTGACCAGCAAGTAGTCAAGGAAGTTGTCAGGAGAAAGAAAGAGGCTGATGTTCTTCTGCTTAGGAATAAAATTAGAAACCTTTCTCACATCTTTCCTAAGCAGAAGAACATCAGATCAGCCTCTTTCTTTCTTCTGACAACTTCCTTAAATAGTGGGGTTGTTCACGCTAGAGAAGAGGTGCTTAAGGGGTGATATAATGACTATGTAGAAATATAATAATCTCTATAATGCTTTAATTACCAGTACAGGGTAGTAGTGATAGCTGAATTACTCCCGTTTCGATTCGCTGAAAAATCTGTGAATTTCCCACAAAACGGCGGAAAATTAGCAAAATTTTGACGCCCACGCAAATTTTGCTGGCCGCGTCGGTGTTGAAGTCAAAGGGAGTCCGAATAGTGTTTTCGTGCAATGATTTTGCCGTGATTGACTTTTCCGACGCGCATCCACATTTTTTTTGACACTGCCAAATTTTGGACGGAGAATTTTTGCGGCAGTTTTCGCAAATTTAGCCGGCAGCGAAATGTGGAGATTCGCAGAGAATTCGTGCCTGAAGAATTTATTCGCCCATCAATAACCAGTAGATCTTTCCAGCTGACACGAAGTCACCCATTCTCATTGCAAGAAAAGAGGTTCCATCTAAAAATTCGGAAGGGCTTTTCTTTACAGTGAGAGCTATGAAGATAGCTCATAGTATAAGTTGATGCAGTGACTGGTCCGATTGCCATTTTGGAGTCAGGAAGAATTTTTTTTCTCCCTCTGAGGCAAATTGGAGAGACTTCAAATGGGTTTTTTTGGCTTCCTCTGGATCAACTGGCAGTTAGGCAGGTTAAAAAAAGTTAAAAGGTTGAACTTGATGGACGTGTGTCTTTTTTCAACCTAACTTACTATGTTATTAAGTTACTTGCTGGTCAGACTGGTGGGAAACTGACCAGCAGGTGGCGCTGTTCTGACAAAATTCATTCATATTAACAGTACATGTATCCCTTAATATCTTGGAATCAAAAGAAAATAAATAAATAATGAATTTACAAAAGTGCTTAGAATAGCCCCCTCGTCAATTTTACATTCACTTAATTTAGATGTTTACTTATCCTTTAGGAAATGAGTGAAACTGTTGAAATGATATAAAAGCAGCACGTTTGTACTTACCTTGCGCTACTAAAGCTGGGAGGCCATGGGTGTTGTCAAGTTTCTCCCAGAGGTACGTGGGTCGGGGGATTCCTTCCTCTGAGCTGCACGCCAATGTGATGTCACTGCCGATATCCAGGGAACCCTGAATGCTGCAACGTGGGTCCGAAGGAGGCACTGCAAAAGGAGGAACATACATATAGGTTTCCATATCATTACCTGCAGTAATGTTCCCCTCTACGGCCAATCAGGAAAGGGAAAATTTACCAGCTCCACCCAGACTCCCCAATCCTTATTACTGAGCCCCTCCCCAACAACAAGTCCCTTCCGAGCAATGGCCGTGGTTTTGACATCAAAATCAAGTTATAAATCCATCAAAATGTTTACGGCTTCTCAACAAATGCAAAGTTTTTTTATCTAATTTAATTAAAATATTGTATGACTTTTTCGCCAAGGTCAAAACCTATTTTAATGATCTTATTTAGTAATCCAGGCCTTTCCCTCTTCCCCCCACCAAATCTCCTGGTTCAACCAGGTAAACCCCATTCATCAACCAAAAGGAAATATTTGATGCAATCCAAGTCTAAGAAAAACCCACGCAATCTTTAACTTATTTCCCCACATCGTTTCACTAAGGATGAAATGCTCGAAAATGATGATGATTTAGGGAAATTTGATTTTGTATTGGCAGTTGATATTAGATAAATCTGCCCAACTTTCTTTACAAGTTAAAAAAAAAAGTAGAACTTCCCAAACATGGTCAAGTCAAGCTGCATGGTTGCCAGACATAAAATTAGGGAAATTTGATATTTTTGAGGGTGTTAAAAGCGAAACAAGGACATTTTTTTCTCAATTACGGATAAATCTATCTAAAAACTATCTTCTCAAATTGAAAAAAAAAATGCAAACCTTCCACATTGTGGTCAACTCAAGCAGCCGAGCTGCAATCCAGGTACTGAGACATAAAATTAGGGATGTTTCATTTTTGTGTTGGCAATTGAAATATTCTTCACTGCTGATAAGAAGTGGAAAAGGGGATTTTTCTCTTAATCTTTGAACAATTCTTCCCAAGTGTCTTATCAAAAAGAACTTCCCAAACAAGATGACCTTAAGCCACACTGTGAAAGACATGAATGGACTGACTACAAAGGCTAGAAGTGAATCTCACACCCCCGGGTCTTTGTTGTGATTACTTATGGAGCATCTGCATGTTCCCCCCCATGTCGGGTGAGTTTGCTCCAAAAACATTAGTAAGCTCATATTAATGCCCCATGGTGCTTCTTCACTCACCTAAAACAGTAAATCCAACAACGCCAATATTCCGGATTGCCCTGTCCGGAAGGTTATTGACCATGCACTGGTAGGTTCCTGTATCAGACAACTGGGTGTTGTTGATGTAGATGGAGGCATTGGTGTTTGGCATGGTGTGCATAAACCCCACTCGCCCATGGAACTGGGCAGCGTTAGTAAATACTTGTCCTCCCTGATAGATAATAATCTGGAAAAAAAGACATAGAGGTTGTACTGATAGTTTGCATTAGAAAAAGTTTACAAGGGGAGGGGCATGGATTCTGTAACTCAAGCAGTGGGTGGGACTACAACACTCTGATGACAGTTCATAGGGGAGGGGCAGTGATTCTGTGACTCAAGCAGTGGGTGGGACTACAACACTCTGATTACAGTTTATAGAGGGAGTGGACAATGAGTCTGTGACTCAAGCAGTGGGTGGGACTATAACACTCTGATGACAATTTATAGAGGGAGGGCAGTGAGTCTGTGACTCAAGCAGTGGGTGGGATTATAACACTCTGATGACAACTTATAGAGGGAGGGCAGTGAGTCTGTGACTCAAGCAGTGGGTGGGATTATAACACTCTGATGACAACTTATAGAGGGAGGGAACAGTGAGTCTGTGACTCAAGCAGTGGGTGGGACTATAACACTCTGATGACAGCTTATAGGGGGAAGTCAGTGAGTCTGTTACTTAAGCAGTTGGTGGGACTATAACACTCTGATGAAAATTTATAGAGGGAGGGCAGTGAGTCTCTGACTCAAGCAGTGGGTGGGACTATAACACTCTGATGGCAGCTTATAGAGGGAGGGACCAGTGAGTCTGTGACTTAAGCAGTGTGTGGGACTAGAACACTCTGATGACAGTTTATGGGGGAAGGGCAGTGAGTCTGTAACTCAATCAGTGGGTGGGGCTAGAACACTCTGATGACAGCCTATAGAGGGAGGGGGCAGTGAGTCTGTGACTCAATCAGTGGGTGTGGCTAGAACACTCTGATGACAGCTTATAGGGGAGGGGCAGTGAGTCTGTGACTTGAGGAGTGGGTGGGGCTAGAACACTCTGATGACAGTGTACAGGGGAGGGGCAGGAAGTCTGTGACTTGAGGAGTGGGTGGGGCTTGAAAACTCTGATGACAGTGTACAGGGGAGGGGCAGGAAGTCTGTGACCCAAGCTGTGGGTGGAACTATAAAGCTGGAGGAGGAGTCTGTAACACAAGTAATCGGTGAGAGTAAGCCCCCATACACGGGCCAATAAATGCTGCCGACAGACCGAGTGAGTTAGGCTATCCGATGGGCTTCCCTGATCGATATCTGGCCGAAAGACGATGGCCTTTAATTCAATGGCATAGTAATTATGGTTCACTAAATGTGATAATCCATGATGTTTTGCATTACAGTTGATTGCAGTAACAGACGTGAGCTTGGGAGCTTGGTTCAGGGGTTCCTCCTACCTGCTCAGGTTGGTTGGCGTTGGAGAGCGGAGTCACCGTCCAGATGATGTTGAGGTTGGTGAGGGCTGCGCTCGTGGTAAAGGAGCAGAAAAGAGCCGCCGACTGACCCCTCGCTACCTGAATGTTCTCTTTTTCCATGATCACCTGCAGCGCCGTCGCTAAACCTGCCGACCAATAGGAAAAGCAGAATTTACTTTCAACCTTTTGCACAAATTTCTGGTTCTTCATCCTCATCAGTCCCGAACCTATTGATCTCCACACACACTCCCCTTTGTCATCTCACCGTATTTCACAACACATATCTTTTTGGACATCAAAATCATAACATTTTCCGTATAAGAAGCACAGTTAGTGACTTTACTAACAATTTGTGTCCCTTTAATGCCATTTAGAGAGGCAGAAATATTCTAAGGAACTTTGAAGTGTGATCCTATCTTTTTAATTCCCCAGAGTGAATGTGGGAGGAGGAAGAAGCAACTTTCCCAATTACACCACATTCAATACCCTCCCTATATAATGAACTCCTCCTTAACTGTAAACCCAAAACACAGACATAAACATTTCTGGTAACTGTCATATGTGATCCTACCTTTTTGGTTCCTCAGAATAATTGTGGGAGAAGTAGGAAGTTCATCAAGTAATCTTTCCCAATTACACCCTCTCCCCTTTCCTTAGGGTAAGATCACATTGGGCGATTTGGGGAGATTTAGTCGCCTGGCGACTAATCGACTTGTCTTTGCATCGACCAATCTCCCCAAATGCCTTACCTCTGTCTTGCGCCGGCTAAAATGAAAAATCGCCTGCGGCATGGCACACGCGTTGCTTCGTATTCTGAAATCGTCCAAAGTTTCCTGCAACTTCGGGCGACTTCGGAATACGAATCGACGCGTGTGCCATGCCGCAGGCGATTTTTCATTTTAGCCAGCGCAAGACAGAGGTAAGGCATTTGGGGAGATTGGTCGCCACAAAGACGAGGCAATTAGTCGCTAGGCGACTTAATCTTCCCAAATCGCCCAGTGTGACCTTACCCTAATAATGAACTCCCCCTTATCTATAAACCCGAGACATGGGCAGAAATTAGGAGAATTGAGAAACCCATTATTCAGATTTTTTGAATCACTTGATAGTGGAATTAAGCAATATATAACAGATAAAATGTGATTTTTGTCTGCACAGTTATGTACCATATTCGGCATCAGCATTGAACACTTGCTATTAGTAGGCTTTGACTTATAGTAGTTTGCCTTTAGCATGTCCTTTGATTTAACCTTCTGGCTGCCAGTACAGGGCATTACTGCTGCCAAACAGTACTTACAAGGTTAAATCAGTCGTATTGCTGATAGCTAGTGGCTTTGAAGTCAAAGCTGACACTTCTGGAGGTTCCCATATGGAATGAGAATACACAAACTAAACACACACAGATGGCGAGCTAAGAATTTATTTTTAATTAGATACAACCATTGATGAGCTAATATATATCTATATCACATATTGCTGCTAACAATGAGAGAGAGAGAGAGCAAGAAGGAGTGGATGTTGCTCCAGGCAGTTCTGGGGAGCAGCGAGTGGAATGAGGAGAGAGAGCCCCGGCCAATTCTAATGGCCACGAAGAGCCGAGGAAGAGCTGCACCTCCATAAAGTGACTCCTGTCAATGGAACCTTTAATAGCGGCACAAACAGCGGGACATAATGTTGCCTCTGAGCGCCAATAACCCTTTTATTATGTCAGCAGATGAATGCGGCTCCTTTCAACTTTTCTTTTTGTTTTCATCTCGGAGCCCTCATTGTGCGGCACTGGGCCTTTCTGCTATGGCTGCAGGGAAAGCATTAAAAGGAAAGGGAAAAGCAAAAAGAAATCAGGCCTGGGGGTCACTCAGCACCCCATTTTAATCTAAATTAAATAACGTGGCTTTTAGTCATTGACTGCCGGCCAGTGGGCTCTTATATCTCTCTGCTGCTCATGGAAACTAACATCAGGTTCATTTCTAGCAATCTTCCATTTTATTTCCTCCTCTGATGATAAGGGGTAAAATATATTTTCTTATAATTAAAAAACATTGTACAATAACTCCCAGCATCCAATGTCCGGCTCAGCATAAACCTGGCGATGACTTAAAGGAAAAGGTAAAATTACCGAGGGTGACAAGGCACCAGCCAATGACATTTACACAAAACCAGTCAAGTTTTAATGAATGAATATTGCAAAGATGATATAACGTTTTCTTTTATTACACAACAGACATGCAGGGTGGAGTATAGTCTCCACTGGGGAAGGAATAGAATGATTTTAATGAAGACAAGGAAAGGCCTCCCCCAACCTATCCCTTATGCATTTCCTACAACAAACTGGATAGAGGTATTATACATGGATTTGGCACTGTATTTATCCTGCTGTGTGTTCTGGGGTATTATACATGGACTTGGCCCTGTATTTATCTGCTGTGTGTTCTGGGGTATTATACATGGAATTGGCTCTGTATTTATCTGCTGTGTGTTCTGGGGTATTATACATGGAATTGGCACTGTATTTATCTGCTGTGTGTTCTGGGGTATTATACATGGAATTGGCCTTGCATTTATCCTGCTGTGTGTTTTTGGGGTATTATACATGGAATTGGCCCTGTATTTATCCTGCTGTGTGTTCTGGGGTATTATACATGGAATTGGCACTGTATTTATCTGCTGTGTGTTCTGGAGTATTATATATGGAATTGGCCTTGTATTTATCCTGCTGTGTGTTCTGGGGTATTATACATGGAATTGGCCTTGCATTTATCCTGCTGTGTGTTTTTGGGGTATTATACATGGAATTGGCTCTGTATTTATCCTGCTGTGTGTTTTTGGGGTATTATACATGGAATTGGCTCTGTATTTATCCTGCTGTGTGTTCTGGGGTATTATACATGGAATTGGCCCTGTATTTATCTGCTGTGTGTTCTGGGGTATTATACATGGAATTGGCCCTGTATTTATCTGCTGTGTGTTCTGGAGTATTATACATGGAATTGGCCCTGTATTTATCCTGCTGTGTGTTCTGGGGTATTATACATGGAATTGGCACTGTATTTATCTGCTGTGTGTTCTGGAGTATTATACATGGAATTGGCCCTGTATTTATCCTGCTGTGTGTTCTGGGGTATTATACATGGAATTGGCACTGTATTTATCTGCTGTGTGTTCTGGGGTATTATACATGGAATTGGCCCTGTATTTATCCTGCTGTGTGTTCTGGGGTATTATACATGGAATTGGCACTGTATTTATCTGCTGTGTGTTCTGGGGTATTATACATGGAATTGGCTCTGTATTTATCCTGCTGTGTGTTCTGGGGTATTATACATGGAATTGGCCCTGTATTTATCTGCTGTGTGTTCTGGGGTATTATACATGGAATTGGCCTTGCATTTATCCTGCTGTGTGTTTTTGGGGTATTATACATGGAATTGGCTCTGTATTTATCCTGCTGTGTGTTTTTGGGGTATTATACATGGAATTGGCTCTGTATTTATCCTGCTGTGTGTTCTGGGGTATTATACATGGAATTGGCCCTGTATTTATCTGCTGTGTGTTCTGGGGTATTATACATGGAATTGGCCTTGTATTTATCCTGCTGTGTGTTTTTGGGGTATTATACATGGAATTGGCTCTGTATTTATCCTGCTGTGTGTGTTTTTGGGGTATTATACATGGAATTGGCTATGTATTTATCCTGCTGTGTGTTTTTGGGGTATTATACATGGAATTGGCTCTGTATTTATCCTGCTGTGTGTGTTTTTGGGGTATTATACATGGAATTGGCCATGTATTTATCTGCTGTGTGTTCTGGAGTATTATATATGGAATTGGCCTTGTATTTATCCTGCTGTGTGTTCTGGGGTATTATACATGGAATTGGCCCTGTATTTATCCTGCTGTGTGTTTTTGGGGTATTATACATGGAATTGGCTCTGTATTTATCCTGCTGTGTGTGTTTTTGGGGTATTATACATGGAATTGGCTATGTATTTATCCTGCTGTGTGTTTTTGGGGTATTATACGTGGAATTGACACTGTATTTATCCTGCTGTGTGTTCTGGGGTATTATACATGGAATTGGCCTTGTATTTATCCTGCTGTGTGTTCTGGGGTATTATACATGGAATTGGCCTTGCATTTATCCTGCTGTGTGTTTTTGGGGTATTATACATGGAATTGGCTCTGTATTTATCCTGCTGTGTGTTTTTGGGGTATTATACATGGAATTGGCTCTGTATTTATCCTGCTGTGTGTTCTGGGGTATTATACATGGAATTGGCCCTGTATTTATCTGCTGTGTGTTCTGGGTATTATACATGGAATTGTCACTGTATTTATCTGCTGTGTGTTCTGGGGTATTATACATGGAATTGGCCCTGTATTTATCTGCTGTGTGTTCTGGGGTATTATACATGGAATTGGCTCTGTATTTATCCTGCTGTGTGTGTTTTTGGGGTATTATACATGGAATTGGCTATGTATTTATCCTGCTGTGTGTTTTTGGGGTATTATACATGGAATTGGCTATGTATTTATCCTGCTGTGTGTTTTTGGGGTATTATACGTGGAATTGACACTGTATTTATCCTGCTGTGTGTTCTGGGGTATTATACATGGAATTGGCACTGTATTTATCTGCTGTGTGTTCTGGGTTATTATACATGGAATTGGCACTGTATTTATCCTGCTGTGTGTTCTGGGGTATTATACATGGAATTGACACTGTATTTATCTGCTGTGTGTTCTGGGGTATTATACATGGAATTGGCACTGTATTTATCTGCTGTGTGTTCTGGGTATTATACATGGAATTGGCCCTGTATTTATCCTGTTGTGTGTTTTGGGGGATTATACATGGAATTGGCCCTGTATTTATCCTGTTGTGTGTTTTGGGGGATTATACATGGATTTGGCACTGTATTTATCTGCTGTGTGTTCTGGGGTATAATATATGGAATTGGCACTGTATTTATCTGCTGTGTGTTCTGGGTATTATACATGGAATTGGCCCTGTATTTATCCTGCTGTGTGTTTTGGGGGATTATACATGGATTTGGCCCTGTATTTATCTGCTGTGTGTTTTGGGGGATTATACATGGATTTGGCACTCTACTTATCTTTCCATGTGTTCTGGGGTATTATACATGGAATTGGCAATTCGAATTCATTGGAATTTATCCTGCTGTGTCTAAATAGATTTTTTTTAGTTATTAATAGGACTGGCAGTGATCTCACTGGCTATTATTTAATTACATTTCCCAGGCTACACCTGTAGTACAAAATACAATTGGTTTGATTTATTATATCACTGTGTATAGATTTATTGAAGCATTTATAAAGCTAACAACGGGAAAAACACAATCCCAGCTCTGCTCTATTTAAAACTTTCTTTTTTTTGTTAAACTTTGCCAAAAACTCTCATTTATCTTCCTTCTGATTGTCAAGCACAGGAAGGTTTCTATCCATTACCCTGTGCACAGGCAGAACCTTCCCTTCCAGCCCCTTCTGTTTAATGAAGCGTGTGATGATCTGAAAGGTTAAAAGATTTTATGGCTTCAGATTGCTCAGTAATAAACAGCCCATGTGTCGCTAATGATCATCCTGCGGTTAATTCAGCGCTTGGGGCAGAACCTGTCACACTGCCAAATGCCTGAGCCAAATTTAGTGCCTTGACGCGTCATGTGGTTATAAAAAGCCCCGAGTTGGTACATTTGGTTTTACACTTACTAGATTTTTGGATGATACGGTCATGTCACTTACGAAATGTTCAAAATGCTTTACATCTGTAAGGAATAAACCCATCAAGATATCAGTATACTGCCTCCAGATATAGTTGTCAATAATGAACAACTCTGACAACTCATAGATGGGCAAATTTAGGTGTAGGATTACTGCCAAGAAACTTAAAGGGGAAGTAAAGTCTAAAATAGAATAATGCTAGAAATGCTGTATTTTGTATACTAAACATAAACATGAACTTACTGCACCACAAGCCTAATCAAACAAATGATTTATGCTTTCAAAGTTGGCCACATGGGGTCACCATCTTGTAACTTTGTTATACATCTTTGCAAGACCAAGACTGTGCACATGCTCAGTGTGGTCTGGGCTGCTTAGGGATCGTCATAAATGATCAAAACAGCAGAAGTCAAATAATATCTGCCAGAAGCCGATACAACAAGACTGATTAATAATCAGAATATACAGACTGCACTGGGTCCTGTGTTGTCATGTAATCTAATGTGGATTTTATAGTTTTTGTATTGTTTAATACAAACTTTCTCCAACTCTGCAGAACCAGTGGCTGCAGCAAAATAATCCTCCAAATAGAATCCCAGTTTATCTGTTTAAATCTGGCTCCATGATCTTTGTCCCTGCAGCTGGAGTTGGAAACAGTAAAGGGGATGTAAAGTAAAATAAAATCCAATACAAATCTCTACACAGTCACCGACTGCTCTACAGGGAAACAAACAAAGCTGCTTGAGTTCTGCATGGCTGGGAAGTAAGGCGGGGGCTCCCCCTGCTGTTCATAAGTATGATTGTTTCCCTGCAGAGCAGTTAGGGACCGTCTGACAATTCCTATCCACAGCATTCAGAGCAAGAAAAACAAAGGGGAAATTTCACTGCATACAGTCAGGTTTCTTATAAAAATGGCATACATTATTTAATTAAAATATATTGGAGATAGATTTCTTTTTCATTAAAGAAACATTGGATTTTTTTTTGCCTTTACATCCCCTTTAAGATGGCAAATGTAGGTAATTAAATGGGGGCAAAGCCACGCTCCCTTCCCAGAGACTATTATCCACTGTTACTATAGGCACATCATCTCCTACTATTACCCTTGCCTATCCCACAAGTCACAACTACCCTTCCCAGAGACTATTAATCCCACTGTTATTGATAGACATCCATCTCTCCCTACTAATACCTGCTATCCCACAAGTTCACACTCCCCTTCCCAGAGACTATTATCCACTGTTACTATAGACACCATCTCTCCCTACTATACCTGCTATCCACAGTCACACTCCCTTCCCAGAGACTATTATCCACTGTTACTATAGACACCATCTCTCCTCCTACTATACCTGCTCTCCCACAGTCCACACTCCCTTCCCAGAGACTATTATCCCACTGTTACTATAGGCACCATCTCTCCCTACTATACCTGCTCTCCCACAGTCACACTCCCTTCCCAGAGACTATTATCCACTGTTACTATAGGCACCATCTCTCCCTGCTATACCTGCTATCCCACAGTCACACTCCCTTCCCAGAGACTATTATCCACTGTTACTATAGACACCATCTCTCCCTACTATACCTGCTATCCCACAGTCACACTCCCTTCCCAGAGACTATTATCCCACTGTTACTATAGGCACCATCCCTCCTACTATACCTGCTATCCCACAGTCACACTCCCTTCCCAGAGACTATTATCCACTGTTACTATAGGCACCATCCCTCCCACTATACCTGCTATCCCACAGTCACACTCCCTTCCCAGAGACTATTATCCACTGTTACATAGGCACCATCTCTCCCTACTATACCTGCTATCCCACAGTCACACTCCCTCCCAGAGACTATTATCCACTGTTACTATAGGCACCATCTCTCCCTACTATACCTGCTATCCCACAGTCACACTCCCTTCCCAAGACTATTATCCACTGTTACTATAGGCACCATCTCTCCCTACTATACCTGCCATCCCACAGTCACACTCCCTTCCCAGGAGACTATTATCCACTGTTACTATAGACACCATCTCTCCCTACTATACCTGCTATCCCACAGTCACGACTCCCTTCCCAGAGACTATTATCCACTGTTACTATAGGCACCATCTCTCCCTACTATACCTGCTATCCCACAGTCACACTCCCTTCCCAGGACTATTATCCACTGTTTACTATAGACACCATCTCTCCCCACTATACCTGCTATCCCACAGTCACACTCCCTTCCCAGAGACTATTATCCACTGTTACTATTAGGCACCATCTCTCCCTACTATACCTGCTATCCCACAGTCACACTCCCTTCCCAGAGACTATTATCCACTGTTACTATAGACACATCTCTCCCTACTATACCTGCTATCCCACAGTCACACTCCCTTCCCAGAGACTATTATCCACTGTTACTATAGGCACCATCTCTCCCTACTATACCTGCTATCCCACAGTCACACTCCCTTCCCAGAGACTATTATCCACTGTTACTATAGGTATCATCTCTCCCTACTATACCTGCTATCCCACAGTCACACTCCCTTCCCAGAGACTATTATCCACTGTTACTATAGGCACCATCTCTCCCTACTATACCTGCTATCCACAGTCACACTCCCTTCCCAGAAGACTATTATCCACTGTTACTATAGGCACCATCTCTCCCTACTATACCTGCTATCCCACAGTCACACTCCCTTCCCAGAGATTATTATCCACTGTTACTATAGGCACCATCTCTCCCTACTATACCTGCTATCCCCACAGTCACACTCCCTTCCCAGAGACTATTATCCCACTGTTACTATAGGCACCATCTCTCCCTACTATAACCTGCTATCCCACAGTCACACTCCCTTCCGAGAGACTATTATCCACTGTTACTATAGGACACCATCTCTTCCTACTATACCTGCTATCCCACAGTCCACACTCCCTTCCCAGAGACTATTATCCACTGTTACTATAGGCACCATCTTCCCTATATCCCTGCTATCCCACAGTCACACTCCCTTCCCAGAGACATTATCCACTGTTACTATAGGCACCATCTCTCCCTACTATACCTGCTATCCCACTAGTCACACTCCCTTCCCAGAGACTATTATCCACTGTTACTATAGGACACCATCTCTCCCTACTATACCTGCTATCCCACCAGTCACACTCCCTTCCAGAGACTATTATCCACTGTACTATAGGCACCATCTCTCCCTACTATACCCTGCTATCCCACAGTCACACTCCCTTCCCAGAGACTATTATCCACTGTTACTATAGGTATTCAATCCTCTCCCTACTATACCTGCTATCTCCACAGTCACACTCCCTTCCCAGAGACTATTTATCCACTGTTTACTATACTATAGGCACCATCTCTCCCTACTTATACCTGCTATCCCACAGTCACACTCCCTTCCCAGAGACTATTATCCACTGTTACTATAGGCACCATCTCTCCCTACTATACCTGCTATCCCACAGTCACACTCCCTTCCCAGAGATTATTATCCACTGTTACTATAGGCACCATCTCTCCCTACTATACCTGCTATCCCACAGTCACACTCCCTTCCCAGAGACTATTATCCCACTGTTACTATAGGCACCATCTCTCCCTACTATACCTGCTATCCCACAGTCACACTCCCTTCCGAGAGACTATTATCCACTGTTACTATAGACACCATCTCTTCCTACTATACCTGCTATCCCACAGTCACACTCCCTCCAGAGACTATTATCCACTGTTACTATAGACACCATCTCTCCCTACTATACCTGCTATCCCACAGTCACACTCCCTTCCCAGAGACTATTATCCACTGTTACTATAGGCACCATCTCTCCCTACTATACCTGCTATCCCACAGTCACACTCCCTTCCCAGAGACTATTATCCACTGTTACTATAGGTATCATCTCTCCCTACTATACCTGCTATCCCACAGTCACACTCCCTTCCCAGAGACTATTATCCACTGTTACTATAGGCACCATCTCTCCCTACTATACCTGCTATCCCACAGTCACACTCCCTTCCCAGAGACTATTATCCACTGTTACTATAGGTATCATCTCTCCCTACTATACCTGCTATCCCATAGTCACACTCCCTTCCCAGAGACTATTATCCACTGTTACTATAGACACCATCTCTCCCTACTATACCTGCAAAATGATATGTTTCTAGTCTGCTTTAATATCTCATATAAATTACAAAGAAAGTCCAAAAGCTTGCCTATAGAGAATCACTAAGGAACACAGATTAGATTTGCCTGATCGTCGTGTCCAGTTGATACATTCAATATTCAAGTACGGCAATGAAAATGTACAGTGTTCCCAATTACAGCTCAGCTAATTGAATATCACAAGGACTTGCGTTAAGGTCTTCTGGGACTTTTTTCTTATTTCCACTTTGCAACCTCACTGGAGTGTTAACAAAACTCTGTAAGTAAAGGTGGCACAGTTATTTACCGCCCTCTGCTTGCTGGTTATAATTAGGAAGCAGATGTCAGAGAAACAGGGCAGAATTAACACTTTTGTTGAGACAAATTTAAGTTGGCAACACACACATTGTGCTCTTATGCTTAACAGCTGAGCTCGAGTGGCAACGAGAAGTCCCTATACCATAGACTCCATTATAATCAAATTACTCAAGTTTGACAATGATATTTCCCTTTTCTGTGTAATAATAAAACAGTCGTTTGTACTTGATCCCAACTAAGATATAATTAATCCTTATTGGAAGCAAAACCAGCCTATTGGGTTTAATGTATAAATGACTTTTAGTGGACTTAAGGAACGAAGATCCAAAATATGAAAAGGCTCATTATACCCAGGTCCAGAGCATTCTGGATAACAGCTTCCATGCCTATATATATATATATTGTTTATACAGGGTCGGACTGGGCCAGATCCGCTCCTTCTCTCAAGATTTGTGCGGTGTGGGCCTGTTTGCTTCCGCAAGAGTAGTACGGTATATGGCGGGGGGGGGTTCCCGGGGTGCGTGGGCTCTATTGTGACAGCAATAATAGAAGGGTATATGGGTTGGGGGTGGAGGGGGGCTGCAGAAGGGGGTGGTTGGGGCGAGGGGGTGTGGGATAGTGATGTACAGGCCGGCAGGACCCATGGGTCGGATGGGTTTGGGCCGACCCCGCACTCCTTTTCGCAAGTGGTGGGCAGGTGCGGGTTGAGCTTTTCCCCTGCTCTCCCCACCAGCCACCTTAAAATGCCCACGAGCCTCATCGCCCCTTTTGTGACGTCATCAGCCGGGTTGGGTCTATAAAAGGAACCCGGAAGTCGGATGCGGACGGGCACTGTCTAAGGGAGGGTTAGGGTCGGGTGCGGGTCAGGAAAATCCCGACCCACACTTCACTAGCGTGGGGGACCCTGAAATAGTGGCCCTTGTGGGCCCAAGTCCCCCAGTCCAACATTGTATATATAGTGAATAAAGTACCCCCTTTTGTAAAATATAAGGATATTATAAGTTACCGAGGAGTTTCATGAACTGCAAGGTAACTTCTAATATCCTCATATTTTGCAACTGGGGGTACTTTATTTATTATAATACACACATTTCAATGAGTCATGTGACAGAAATGACATCAGAACTCACCGTTTATAAGGATATAATTTACACGATATTCCTGGCTTTTGTGTATTATATATATATATATATATATATGGATTCTGAGCACTGTATAAGAGGAATAACACAATATAAAAATAAAATCTCTGCACACAGCACTGACCAATTAGATAATAGCTGAGCTGTTATGAGATGTCAGATGTTGTACATAAGAGCTTCTCTTCAAGCTCCCGGCTTCCCTAATAAATGACATTAAAGGCAGAATTAGTAACGGCAGACTGTTGATATCAGCACAGGGAGATACTGAGCATTGATTTTGCCGTGCTTACATCAGCAGCTGAGGCACCGAGGGAGACGGACATATATTGCTTTAATTTATAGTGCGCCCTGTCATCAGTTTCATTGGCTTATCAATTAAACTGGCGGCTCCTGCATCGGGGGCCACTCTCCTCTGTATAATGAAGCCCTCGGTTATTCAGTTGAAGAATTAAAGGGGTATCACCCATGGGTGTGGGGGTAAATATAAAACCATCCATGTCTGTATAAGGAATAAATAGTCATCACTATCCAGCTAATAGACTTCTTATCACATGCTTCTCCGCTGGTGTAACCTTTAACGTAGACTTGTAGAATCAACATCATCGGCAGGGAAAGGGTTAAAGCACAGATATCACAGATACTTCTATTGGCATCAGAGCCCACAACCTTAAATGCCCTGCACTGAGGCTGCTGAATGCTGGGAGTTGCATTTACAGGACCTGTTTTAACCCTTTCTGCAGCCCACCCATGAGTGTCTGTCGGCAGTTGAACAAGAGCTAAAGAGCAGCAGGTGGCAGTTGCTCTGAAGAGCGGCACGGAGCCGGGTTCAATGAGGCACCCAATCAGATGACCCGCATCCAGACACAGGCTCAGCAGTAGGTGACGGTAATTGCCAACCGCCGGGGCTGCTCTCGCAGTACAAATCACACAGCAAAACAGGTCACAGCTCTAAGGAATATTTCCCAGAGTCCAATGCACCAACCCCCACCTCTGTGCCATACGGGAGTCAAGAGCTTTTCTAGAACTTCCCAAACTGCCACATAGGAACCTTGTGTGACTCCTAAACAAGTTAGAGGGTGGCAGTCTGGGTGCTGCAAATGCCATACACACCTTTATAAACATGTAGGAAAACAAAGCAGGAAAAAAAAAGCATTTCCTCTTCTATACAGTGTAATTTGTTCAAAAAGAGATAATGAGCTCTGTATAAACAAACCAAGATTCATTTAGAAAAAAAGAAAAAGTGACCTCAGATTACTGTACGGGGAGCAGACTCTGAAGGAAGTATTATGGGAAAAGGCTCCCACCCAACGACACCCTCCCAAATGGCACTGGTGACAGAACCAGGACTTTCTAAGCAGCAAGGTCTCGGGTTGCCACCTTTACAATAAACTTTTTATGGACTGGCCGGGGGCGGGAATGAAAGGGGGCGGACCGTGATGCCACAAGGGGTGGGTGCTGTCAAAGGGGGTGGGCTACATCACAACTGGGACCTAGAAGGCGGAGATCAGAGAAGGGAAAAGGTAAGATCTAGGTGGGTCGAGTTTAGGTGGGTGGGCCAGGGGCCACATTAAAGGGCATTACGGATTTCACATTGTCAGTAAATTTGTCATACTGGCTGGCTAGGCTTATAAAATACTGGTTGAGTGGCAACCCTAGGTTCTCTAATGCAGGGGTCCCCAACCATTTTTTTCCAAGGACCGGGGGGGTCGGGAGTGGTCGGGAAGGGGGTATGGAGGGGTCGGGGAGGGGGTCAGTACGGCGTGTTTATTGTTCAGTGGCCCAGTTCAGGACTGTCCGCGGCCCGGCACAATAGACACAGATAGACTATTAGGACTCTTTCCATTTCTCTGCCAGAACAAACCTAAATGCTGAAATGATTTGGATTTCAATTCACTCTATTCTTTGGGAAGAGAAAAGAGGGGAGAAAATCCAGGGCCGGACTGCTGCCTACCTGGGCGCTACAGGCCCCCAACCCCATCATTTTGGATTAGTTGCCACCTGTCCAGATTTCACCCAGAGAGCCCGGTATTTGGAAGCGCTGCCTGGGTGAAAAGGTCCCGTCCAGATTTCCAAATTATCCAAAGTGAAGGATGTGGTGATCAGCCAATCACTGATTGCCACATCATCAGTCCCGCCCCTGATGTCACCCACCCCCTTCCCTCGATGTCACTGGCCCATTCCCCTAAATCACCGGCCTTGCCCCTGCCTGTGTTCGGGGGGGGGGAAGGTGGCAACCCTATAGCTGCAAGAGGTACAAGGTTGGGGCAGGAGGCACGAGGTGGGGCGGGTTGTGACGGAGGAGGGAGAAGGTTGTGGTGGTGGGGGGTCTAGCAACAAGATGGGAGACCCTGGTGAGCCTGATTCCCCCAGTCCAACACTGTTTAAAGATACAAATCTCATGTACCAGGGCACAAAGCGGTTTTACCTCCCAGTCCCATTATTTGATCCTTTCATTGGCACAGGTTGTGTCTGACACTAATGATATCAACCTTCTTCCACTCAACCCAAACAGAGAACAGACTATTGAGCCTGTCTCTGAATACAACACTGAGCTCTTGATACAGGAGTAGTGGAGACGTGGCACAGACAGAACCCTGTACTCTGGATTGTACCACTTTATACTTCCCTCTCAGTAATAAACCCTCCCAGTTGTGTCTCCTACGTTGTACATCAAGGAGGTGAAAGATGAATGTGTTGGTGGGAGAGAAGCAGAGACGGATGATGGATTTGCTGGTGAGGGAGAAGCAGAGGCTGAGATTAAATACAGAATTAGCAGTGTTACAATGTCCTAGAATGTTTCCTTTATAAAAGGGCAAAATCCTCATCTACAAGGAATTCCTCCCCCGTCTGTGATTCTGTCACCTTCCCACGGGGCACAGAGCTCGTCACTTTAATAATGACAATCCTACAGGAGAAATAGGGAGACCTCGGCTGGTTCATTGAACTTGTTACAGTGAGAAATGTGAAGGTTTTATTCTGAAAAAAGAAATGTCCACGGGCTGTTTGATAATATAATGGTCTGGCGGAGACCAAACAGCAAGTGAATATTGTGTGTCAGACGCATTAGCAACACCAGCTGCCAGTTTCTCTTACTGTATATACTGAATATTGTACCCCCTACTGTAAATGATAAGGATATTAGAAGTCACTGAGGGGTTGTTCTGTGACCATATAAAGGCACAAGGCTGCAGGCTGAGTTATACAGGGAACTCTGAGTATCACTCATGTATTATAAGGGATAATGTACCCCCTACTGTAAATGATAAGGATATTAGAAGTCACTGAGGGATTATGTGACCATATAAAGGCACAAGGCTGCAAACTGAGTTATACAGGAAACTGTGAGTATCACTCATGTATTATAAGGGATAATGTACCCCCTACTGTAAATGATAAGGATATTAGAAGTCACTGAGGGGTAGTTCTGTGACCATATAAAGGCACAAGGCTGCAGGCTGAGTTATACAGGAAACTGTGAGTATCACTCATGTATTAAAGGGATAATGTACCCCTACTGTAAATGATAAGGATATTAGAAGTCACTGAGGGGTTGTTCTGTCACGATATAAAGGCACAAGGCTGCAGGCTGAGTTATACAGGGAACTCTGAGTATCACTCGTGTATTATAAGGGATAATGTACCCCCTACTGTAAATGATAAGGATATTAGAAGTCACTGAGGGATTATGTGACCATATAAAGGCACAAGGCTGCAAACTGAGTTATACAGGAAACTGTGAGTATCACTCATGTATTATAAGGGATAATGTACCCCCTACTGTAAATGATAAGGATATTAGAAGTCACTGAGGGGTAGTTCTTTGACCATATAAAGGCACAAGGCTGAGTTATACAGGGAACTCTGAGTATCACTCATGTATTATAAGGAATAATGTACCCCCTACTGTAAATGATAAGGATATTAGAAGTCACTGAGGGGTTGTTCTGTGACCATATAAAGGCACAAGGCTGCAGGCTGAGGTATACAGGGAACTCTGAGTATCACTCATGTATTATAAGGGATAATGTACCCCCTACTGTAAATGATAAGGATATTAGAAGTCACTGAGGGGTTGTTCTGTGACCATATAAAGGCACAAGGCTGCAGGCTGAGTTATACAGGGAACTCTGAGTATCACTCATGTATTACCTGTATAAGGGATAATGTACCCCCTACTGTAAATGATAAGGATATTAGAAGTCACTTCATTAATAATGAATAATCAGGGAGTCGGATCCATGTAATGCAGTTTCCAGACTGGATCACAAAGATTCCACAAGAAGTGACATCACTATCAGTACTGACTGTGCGCATCTTGTAGGGAGAAAGGAGTCAGAGACAATATCCCAGTGTCACAACACGTGTGTAATTGCTGAAGTCATTTGTGTATCTTTCTCCAGCAGGTTCAATTCATTCAACAACTTTCCCCCCGACATTTAATCGTTGCTGAAAAGTTTCCCCGTGTGACATCGGCCTAAAATTTCCAATCAATTGTTCCTGCCGCTTTCCTCTCTCTCCAGCCCCGAGTAATGAGAGCCGAGCGACTCCGAGGAGATTTGATTGATTTATTGCTGGTTTCGGACCAGTCAGACCTAGTGGGACCTCTTTAAATTGACTCTAGGGGTGTCGTCAATAGACTGACCCCCTCGCAATGTGCTTGGGCTGCCAGACTGTCACCGTGAAGGATCATTGATTATTCAGCAAATTTCTTTGCTCATTGTTATTCTTATTGATTTCCCTGAATCGTCGGCTCGTTCAGCCCAACTAATTACAGCCTCAGAATATCCCCCCTTCATTAATACACATTAGGGGGTCCGGAGGTCAGGGGGGCGCTTCCTACAGGGTGAGAAGAGGAACAAGTTCCCAGAAGCCCAGGCTGGACACAAGTTTATCCATTTAATATATATCCGTCGCCCTAGAGAAATGTTCTGCTTAGTCATTGAACCACTGCAGAATGAGACGCATAGAGATTTATTAGTTTTCATATGTCAATAACCTTCTTATGGGAGGGCTAAATAAATGATATGGGAGTTTGAACCTCAACTTCCTAAAAAACATTAAAACTGGATGATCAGCCAACAGGTGTTCAGAAAACAATTATAGGATGAGTAACTAATATCTCCCACAGTATTACCCCGTATTGCTTTCTGCTAGAGATATTGTCTTTAGTCTTGAACTCTCTTGTAGAGATACTTTATCTGCTATTCCTTCTGACATTCATGATCCTTTCCCAGAGACTATTATCCACTGTTACTATAGACACCATCTCTCCCTACTATACCTGCTATCCCACAGTCACACTCCCTTCCCAGAGACTATTATCCACTGTTACTATAGACACCATCTCTCCCTACTATACCTGCTATCCCACAGTCACACTCCCTTCCCAGAGACTATTATCCACTGTTACTATAGGCACCATCTCTCCCTACTATACCTGCTATCCCACAGTCACACTCCCTTCCCAGAGACTATTATCCCACTGTTACTATAGGCACCATCTCTCCCTACTATACCTGCTATCCCACAGTCACACTCTCTTCCCAGAGACTATTATCCACTGTTACTATAGGCACCATCTCTCCCTACTATACCTGCTATCCCACAGTCACACTCCCTTCCCAGAGACTATTATCCCACTGTTACTATAGACACCATCTCTCCCTACTATACCTGCTATCCCACAGTCACACTCTCTTCCCAGAGACTATTATCCACTGTTACTATAGGCACCATCTCTCCCTACTATACCTGCTATCCCACAGTCACACTCCCTTCCAGAGACTATTATCCCACTGTTACTATAGGCACCATCTCTCCCTACTATACCTGCTATCCCACAGTCACACTCCCTTCCCAGAGACTATTATCCACTGTTACTATAGACACCATCTCTCCCTACTATACCTGCTATCCCACAGTCACACTCCCTTCCAGAGACTATTATCCACTGTTACTATAGGCACCATCTCTCCCTACTATACCTGCTATCCCACAGTCACACTCCCTTCCCAGAGACTATTATCCACTGTTACTATAGGCACCATCTCTCCCTACTATACCTGCTATCCCACAGTCACACTCCCTTCCCAGAGACTATTATCCCACTGTTACTATAGGCACCATCTCTCCCTACTATACCTGCTATCCCACAGTCACACTCCCTTCCCAGAGACTATTATCCACTGTTACTATCGGCACCATCTCCCTACTATATCTGCTATCCCACAGTCACACTCCCTTCCCAGAGACTATTATCCACTGTTACTATAGGCACCATCTCTCCCTACTATACCTGCTATCCCACAGTTACACTCCCTTCCCAGAGACTATTATCCACTGTTACTATAGACACCATCTCTCCGTACTATACCTGCTATCCCAGACCCACAGTCCCAGAGACAAGTACAGTGTTATAACCCTCCATTGCTACTATTTCGTTACTGAATGCATTTGTGATGCATTATTAACTTTCCCCCACTCTTTCTGCCTACAGTATATCTACTCTCCAGTGAGCTGCTCTATTGAGCAATGCCTATGGCAATCTGCCCGGTTTGCAACCCAATTACAGTTCTATACACAATGAACAGAAGCAAAATCAGATCCTCGTTCGGTGTAATTTCATTAGGAACCAGGATACTTCAGTTATGTGTGTCAATTGGAACACGGTTCAGCGAACATCAAGGCTCCAAATGTGTCAAGTGTAACCGAAAAAATCTCATCTTATCATTTTTATTATAGGGAAAGGCTCTTGGTTGCAGATAAAGTTTTACTTCTCAAGTGGGACATATTCCCTTAGCATGTGGAGCTAAAATTTAAATTCCTACAAAATCTCTATTCAAAATGCAAATCCTTTTACTATTCTTATAATCCTATTCTGGATCTCCCCCAAAATTCTGTGGCACAATCTCCGGGAAGAACGCGACAGATTAGGTTTAGAACTGTGCACATCTGTCCAAAGGATTTAGAATCAGAGGGAATAAAGGATTAATGGGTAAAAAAATGACTTCTAGTGACTTTGGGTTGTTTCACAAAAAACAAAACTCCTAACAGAATTGTCAATCGGAATCATTACTGTATTTATGGTGACAGCCAGAAAGAGAATAGAACTGGCAGTTTCAAGGATCAGAAATTTTACTGGGACAAAATAAACATTGTTTTTTTTGTTGTTTTTTTTTGCAACATTTAATTTAAGTTTGAGAAACATAAATATAAGCACATTTGATAAAAACAGTTAACAAAAATGTGGCCTTTTTTAATATTTCAACTAGAACAAAAGAAACCTGTATTTTCGCAGGCCATGAATTATCCAGTTTTCTGATATTTAATTCTCAATTTAAGGAAAACACATATGGGAAGATTTATCAATATATTTTTTTTTTTTATTTGTTTTTTTACTGGAACATTGTTTTCTTTTTTTTCAATATTTCATTTTTATTTACGTTCAAAGAACATAAAAATAGACAGATTTATCAAAAAAGTACAAGAAAATCAAAAGATCAAAAATAAAATTGACCTTTTTTAACTTTTTTCCTCAGGGAGAAAAGAATCTTTATTTTTGCAGGCCATTAATCATCCAATATAATTTTCAGTTTCAATTCATGGATTGTAAATATGGGCAGATTTATCAAAAATCTTAAATGTATCAACATTTTTCAGTTCCAGGAATGTAAATATGGGCAGATTTATCAAAAATCAAAAAAAGAAAAACTTGGTCTTTTTAAGTTTTCACAGGGACAAAATAAACCTTGTTTTCCACCAGGCAACAAAATGCAACATTTTTGGATATTTCCTACTGACAACACTGTAGAAAATTCTTGTTGCCATGATAAAATGCACTATAGGCATCAATTGCTAGGGGCCGATTCACTAAGGGTCGAATATCGAGGGTTAATTAACCCTCGATATTAGACTAGGAATTAAAATCCTTCGACTTCGAATATCGAAGTCGAAGGATTTAGGGCAGATAGTTCGATGGAACGATCGAAGGATAATTCCATCGATCGAACGATTAAATCCTGCAATCGAACGATTCAAAGGATTTTAATCCAACGATCGAAGGAATATCCTTCGATCAAAAAAAGTTAGGCAAGCCTATGGGGACCTTCCCCATAGGCTAACATTGACTTCGGTAGCTTTTAGGTGGCGAACTAGGGGGTCGAAGTTTTTTTTAAAGAGACAGTACTTAGACTATCGAATGGTCGAACGATTTTTACTACGAATCCTTCGATTCAAAGTCATAGTCGTAGTCGAAGGTCGAAGTAGCCCATTCGATGGTCGAAGTAGCCCAAAAAAAACTTCGAAATTCGAAGTTTTTTTACTTCGAATCCTTCACTCGAAGTTAGTGAATCGGCCCCTATAAATAGTTTTTCCATCTTAGACACAACAATAACATGAAGGTGTCACTGACTCAGCATTCAGCCTAAGACTAGTTTATATGAAGGTGTCACTGACTCAGCATTCAGCCTAAACCCAGGCCGGGATTTGTGGTGAGGCCACATAGGCCCGGGCCTAAGGCGGCAAAAAATTAGGGGCGGCATGCTGCCCAGCCGCATTATGGGGACCTGTGCGTCCCCATTCAAAAGCGCCGTTTGCCAATGCTTACGCGCAGGCGTGCCTGCGTTCGCGGCGCGCGGGCAGAGTGTGGGCGGGCGCTAGGACTGCCCGAGAAATCCAGGCTTACCTAAGCCTAGTTTAAATGAATATTGTCACTGACTCATCATTCAGCCTAAGCCTAGTTTATATAGTGAATAAAGTACCCCCTCTTGTAAAATATAAGGATATTAGAAGTTACCGAGGAGTTTCATGACCATATAAAAATACAAGGTCAAAGGCCGTTTGTTTTTATACAAGGTAACTTCTAATATCCTCATATTTTACAAGAGGGGGTACTTTATTTATTATAATACACAAATTTCAGTGAGTCATGTGACAGAAACGACATCAGAACTCACCGTTTATAAGGATATGATTTACAAGATATTCATGGCTTTTGTGTATTATATAGTGAATAAAGTAGCCCCTCTTGTAAAATATAAGGATATTATAAGTTACCGAGGAGTTTCATGACCATATAAAAATAGGAGGCCAAAGGCCGAGTGTTTTTATAAAGGTCATGGAACTCTGAGGTGACTTCTAATATCCTTATATTTTGCAACTGGGGGTACTTTATTTATTATAATACACAAATTTCAGTGAGTCATGTGACAGAAATGACATCAGAACTCACCGTTTATAACTGATGACATCAGAACTCACCGTTTATAAGGATATCATTTACAGGATATTCATGGCTTTTGTGTATTATATGAATATTGTCACTGACTCAGCATTCAGCCTAAGCCTAAACTTCTATTGCTTCCTAAATCTCCCCATTAGTCTCCTGACTGGGCAGTGTAATAAACAGTGAGGGGCTGAATGGTCTCAAGCTCACGTTGTTGTTCCTATACAGTACGGCCGTGAGCAGATGTTATCTAGTTAAAATTTAATGTCCAATTTAAATTGAATTCTATTTGGAACACAAGTCAAATGCATTATTTAGCACTAATCTGATTTCTCACTCACGCATCTAAGTTTGGAACCAGATATTTTCATTTCTCTCTGAGGTCTACTGTGATGTTATGTCTCTCTGTATATATGCCCCCCCCCCAAACAAAGATATCCAGGAGATCTGGTTACCCAAACTATTCTCAACCAGCTACATAGGTTTCCCGTAGACCTTAAACGAGTTTTCACATGATAAACTATGAGATAATTGAATCTAGCCATTACGTTTGATTTAAATATTGAGGCAGATTCAGTTCAATGGGAAAAACTGGTTTTATGGCTTTTTAGTCTTCCACTGATGACTATTATAGTCCCACCCACTGCTTGGGGTACAGTTTCCCTGCCCCTCCCCCTGTAAGCTTCCATTATAGTATCCTAGTCCCACCCTCTGCTTGGGTTACAGGTTCCCTACCCCTCCCCTCATAAGCTTCCATTTTAGTATTATAGTCCCACCCACTGCTTGGGGTTAGGGTTGCCACCTTTTTCTAATTTTTCTACCGGCTGGTGGGGGGCGGGAACAAAAAGGGGCGGAGTGTGATGTCAAAATGGGCGGGGACATGACGTAAAAGGGATGGGGCCACGACACAGAGATTTCAAGACGGAGGACAAAAGCTAAGTTTACAGGGGATTGGGGGCGGGCCGAGGGGTCTTTTTAAGGGTAAATTTGTAATACCGGCCCGGCCTTGGCCTCGCCACAAATCCGGGCCTGATAGTCCCACCCATTGCTTGGGTTACAGTTTCAGTGCCCCTCCCCCTGTAAGCTTCCATTATATAGTATTATAGTCCCACCCAATGCTTGGGTTACAGTTTCCCTGCCATTCCCCCTGTAAGCTTCCATTATAGTATTCTAGTACCACCCATTGCTTGAGTCACAGACTCCCTGAGCTTGCCACAATCACAAAACCCTAGTACAGTAGTTGCAGTTCAGCAGCACCCAGTTAATCGACAAGTCTGTCTCTAATTTGCCTGAATAGGTTGGCTCATGTCATATTGCTGTTACCTGCCGCAAGCTAAGTGAGTAAACACCAGTCTTGTGATTATAAGAGATAGAATTCTGCCAGCATTAGCTACGCAGTGTATTTTACCTCTAATTAGCAATTAAACCCCTTGTGTTGTGCTTCTGAATTTTAATTATGACTCTGTTTTTACAAATGCAACAGACCTGTTCACACCCATATCCGTACAGAGCGCCTTTGTTCTCCGAGACATTAGCGCATATATTGGCAGGAGCTTGGCACAGGCGGCCCAGGATCTGCATTGCATATTGTATCTAAATTTATACAAACGCTGCTGTGACGGACTGTATCTGTGCTACAAGCTCTGCATCCAAATAATCGCAGCTTCTATATTTAGCTCTATGCAAAATTTGGTGCTGACAGCGGCGGAGGTAATCGCTGAACATTAGCTGCTCAGATCCCTGGTGCGATTACAGTGCAGACACCAGAAAAAAAAAATATGTGGCTGTCTGGGTGTGAAAAGATTCAGAAATTAAAGGAACACTATCCGTAAAATAATTAAGTATATATATTTTGCCTGTAAATGTTATTTAAAAGCTACAGGGCATGTAAATACAGTGTAGCAGGGACATGTATTTAAAGGAATTGCCATAAGTGCAGCTTTTTTTAGCTATTTTTCCCTAGTTTTTCTCATGATCTATGAATCTGACTTCAGTTGTTAAAAAAATTTAGTAATTTGCTGTTTTTTTGGATGCATTGACGAGCCTTTTTTTCTGCTTGGGCTAAGAAGTTATTTCCTGTAATCATGTGACTTGCATCAGTTTATTTCCTGTACAGAGAAGTTGTTTATTTAGTTCAAACGCAAAGCCGATGACTGGTAACAATGTATCAGGCGGATACATTATCCATTTCAGAGCAGTGTTACTTTGTTCTGAGTGTTATTTTTAGTTACCTGTGCCGGTAAGCGCTACAACTGTTTCTATTTTTTTTGAACCAGTACGGATGCCAGGAAGGGACAGTCCGAGCGGCTGGAAACTTCATTAGAGCCTCTCTGCAGTCTCCTGCATACCTAACCTATGGACTCATCGATTAAAGATCATTAGTTTAAAACAAAGCGGAAAGGACTCGGATCTCCGGACAATGCAACTATTTTTATTGCACTCATTAAATTCCAAATTAGGGAGCAGCTCCAGCATATTGGCCCATTAGCATTATTCTGTCGGAATTGTCTGCATAAATAGGGAAATTGATTGACAAAGTGCTATGTTCGAACGGTGATGTTGAAGGGATAAATTATTCACGATGACTGTTTTCTTTGTTCTGTGCCAGGAATTTGCCCACCCTAGCAAAATTTTACTCTCCCATAAGATGCTGAGACATTGACACTTGGCTACTATATTATATCCTCCTATAGAAGCCTAAATATCCAGCGTATTGGGGGCTATCAAACAGCTACTACAGTGTTTACTCTCTAGCACCTTACTGATTTACCCTGTAGATGTTGAAAATGTAGAACTATAACAATTGCCTATAAATCACAGTCCGAATGTCTTCCCAAGATTTCCATAGACCAATGGTCTGACAACATCACTGGGAGCTTCTAACTGGTTCTTCAGACATCTTCTTCTGGTCAAATGGGATGATGCACAGATGGAGCAGACATAACTGAGGTATAAGGTGCCCACAACCCCCGACCTTTCCCCACTGAAATGATTGATGTGATATGGAGAATTGATACAGCATTGAAGGAAGGCCATATATGCTTTGTGTAGGCAAAGAATATTTAATAGTAAAACAACAAGTGATGGAGCACTCCTCAATCAAATCCTTGAGCACTGTCCCAATCATGACCCTGTCCAAATTATCAACTCTATGATGGAATGATGTGTTTGTCAGACCAGACTGGGGCATTTGGGGCCCACCCAGGGCCCCGCTCAGCACCCCACAAGGGGGCCTCTCTCCTCCCAATTCATGTGCAAGTGCACATTGCATGACGGCACATCCAGTCTACTTCCTTCATTCCTTGTTAAACTTTATGGAGGAGGCCGGTTAGAGGAGCGGACCTGGGCCAATGGGGCCCACTAGGTTTTCTCCTTGTGTCCAGTCGGCCCAGTCCAACCATCTAAAGACAAGGCAGACGTTACAGCGCAACTATGTAACTGAGGTGCCATGATACAGCAATGAAGGGTGGCCATATACTCATTGAAAAATGTAGGCAGGGAATATTTCCAAGTAAAATAAGAACAGATGGAGCACTCCTAAACCTAAAGAACACTTTCTGCATTGTCCCCTATCAGGATCTTTATCCAAATGATCTACTCTATGCCGCAACAATACATCTGTTGATCAACCTTAACCCATGACAGATGCTAAAGCAACCCTTAAGTTGCATTCATGATTGCTCCATCTGTAGGTAATGATTTCATCCTGGCCATTTAAAAACATGTTTTTTGACATGTCATTTTTTTTTTCCTTTAATTCTTAGACTTTATGCAAGATTCTGTTTCTTGTCTTTCAAAAGAGATTTCTGTTGATTCAGATTGTTATTCTTTACCTGCCAATGTTTCGCCCCCAACTGTATTTCCTGCAAAATGACAAGTTTCTTATTATAGCGCCTGTCGTGGGCTTTGTAGGGCTGTGTATGTGATAGGGAAGTGAGTCATTCGTTTACAGGCTTCCATCACTCGCCAACACGGAGACATATAAGTGTCCTACACACACAGAATTAATTAAATGCTTACCTGTTTTACACTACACATCACTTAAATGCCATCTATTCTTATGATCCATCTCAATGTTCCCTTTAGATTTCCTATGTCTTATCAAGTGTCACACTGTAGCAAAACAACAAAGAGCTTCATCTGTTGTTGAGTTTCCATCAATCACTGACAACAATGAGTTGAACTAGAACATTGTAATGGGAAAGGCTGGAAAATTGTAATTTGGGGTGTGGTTGGGACTAGAACCCCTTAGGGGGAGGGGCAGAGAGTCTGTATCGCAAGCAGTGGGAGGGACTACAATTTACAAGGAGCTGGCAGACTAAATCAAGTAGTGGGTGGGATTAGTTCACTGTGATGGGAGGGCCTTGGAAATTGTAACTTAAGCAGTGGGTGGGGCTAGAACACCATGAGGTCACCTTTGGGGGAGGGAAAACAATTCTGTAACTCAATGGGAGGGACTTAAATACTTAAATCTCAATTGACAAGGGGCAAGGAGACTAAATCAAGTACTGGGTGGAATTAGCACACTCTGATGGGAGGGCTTTGGAAATTGTAACAAGCAGTGGGTGGGGCTAGAACACCATGAGGTTACCTTAGGGGGAGGGACAAAGATTCTGTAACTCAGTGGGGGGGGAATGAGATACATAAATTGCAATTAACAAGGGGAGGGACATAGAGACTATATCAAGCAGCCGGTGGGATTAGACCACTAAAATGGGAGGGCCTTGGAAATTGTAACTCAAGCAGTGGGTGGGGCTAGAAAACCATGAGGTCACCTTAGGGGGAGGGACAGAGAGTCTGTTACTTAAGCAGGACGTGGCACTACAATACTTAAATCTCAATTTACAAGGGGAGGGGCAGAGAGACAAAATAAGGCAGTGGGTGGGACTTAAATATTTAAATTACACTTTACAAGGGGAGGGGCAGAGAGACTAAATCAAGCAGTGGGTGGGACTAGAACACTATGATGGCAGCTTACAGGGTGTAGGTGACTCAAGCAGTGGAAGGGCAGCTAATATGAAAAAGGTAGAAAGTCTTTAACAGTAAGTGTTAAAAGCAAGGGAAAATTATAGTTTTCATGACGTATTCCAATAAAACGGATTTATTTGCTGCCTGGCAGGAAAATCAATCCAATCATTGGTGGGGGAAAAAGAAATAAATAGGAACACCTTGACCTTAGTGTAATGCTGCGCAATTCCTTCTAACGTTTACAATCCGTTCAGATTAGTCCTTTTTCACTTGTTTGACTTTTCAATGTCTAATACGATGCTCTAGTAATAGCTGATATTATTGTTTTGTCAGATAAAAAAGCAAATATTGACAAATATATAAATATTACACACAAAATATTGTGCAAAGTGGATTTCTATTGTGTTCTAACTGCAATTCATGGAAATGATGTCGAGAAAGCACAATGAGAATATCAAGATACAGTCAGGTCTGCAAATGGTTTTGTGTTCTCTTTCATAAAACATCAACTAATATTAATCACCCACCTTTCATTGGGGTTGCTATGGTTACAAAACAAATCTTTGTTTTCATGCAAAAAGTATTCTATTTAGAGCCCCGCGGCACCTTCATATCTTGTGCCGTTCAATTGGGAATGCGGCAGATCAGCATCAGACTTTTCATTGCAATAAAACTGCTGCAAATTACTGGTGCAAATTTCAGTGAAATATAGATTCTCAATTCCCCCTGTATTTATTGAAATGTCTCTCCTGGGCCAGTAGAGGGAGCTCCATAGATTACAATGTCTGTAATACGACCCAAAAGGTGAAATAATGGGATATGGGACTTTCAGTAAACCACAAGCACCTGCACATTACTGTAACGCAAGTAAAAAGATGTATATCACAATGTATGTTAGGAACATTTTAACTCCAGCCTGCAACCCTCCATCTACTGCTGAGAAGGGAGTGTGACTGTGGGATAGCAGGTATAGTAGGGAGAGATGGTGCCTATAGTAACAGTGGGATAATAGTCTTTGGGAAGGGAGTGTGACTGTGGGATAGCAGGTATAGTAGGGAGAGATGGTGTCTATAGTAACAGTGGATAATAGTCTCTGGGAAGGGAGTGTGACTGTGGGATAGCAGGTATAGTAGGGAGAGATGGTGTCTATAGTAACAGTGGATAATAGTCTCTGGGAAGGGAGTGTGACTGTGGGATAGCAGGTATAGTAGGGAGAGATGGTGTCTATAGTAACAGTGGATAATAGTCTCTGGGAAGGGAGTGTGACTGTGGGATAGCAGGTATAGTAGGGAGAGATGGTGTCTATAGTAACAGTGGATAATAGTCTCTGGGAAGGGAGTGTGACTGTGGGATAGCAGGTATAGTAGAGAGAGATGGTGCCTATAGTAACAGTGGATAATAGTCTCTGGGAAGGGAGTGTGACTGTGGGATAGCAGGTATAGTAGGGAGAGATGGTGTCTATAGTAACAGTGGATAATAGTCTCTGGGAAGGGAGTGTGACTGTGGGATAGCAGGTATAGTAGAGAGAGATGGTGCCTATAGTAACAGTGGATAATAGTCTCTGGGAAGGGAGTGTGACTGTGGGATAGCAGGTATAGTAGGGAGAGATGGTGCCTATAGTAACAGTGGATAATAGTCTCTGGGAAGGGAGTGTGACTGTGGGATAGCAGGTATAGTAGGGAGAGATGGTGTCTATAGTAACAGTGGATAATAGTCTCTGGGAAGGGAGTGTGACTGTGGAATAGCAGGTATAGTAGGGAGAGATGGTGCCTATAGTAACAGTGGATAATAGTCTCTGGGAAGGGAGTGTGACTGTGGGATAGCAGGTATAGTAGGGAGAGATGGTGTCTATAGTAACAGTGGATAATAGTCTCTGGGAAGGGAGTGTGACTGTGGGATAGCAGGTATAGTAGGGAGAGATGGTGTCTATAGTAACAGTGGATAATAGTCTCTGGGAAGGGAGTGTGACTGTGGGATAGCAGGTATAGTAGGGAGAGATGGTGTCTATAGTAACAGTGGATAATAGTCTCTGGGAAGGGAGTGTGACTGTGGGATAGCAGGTATAGTAGGGAGAGATGGTGTCTATAGTAACAGTGGATAATAGTCTCTGGGAAGGGAGTGTGACTGTGGGATAGCAGGTATAGTAGGGAGAGATGGTGGATACAGTAGGAATAAATTGCTTATCTGACACAAGACCAGGTTCCCCCATTACTAACACTGTGTGGGCCGACTGTATGTACTAATGTTATACAAAGCCTCTATATCAGGTGCTGTTAATCCCTGATGCTGACAGTGCAGTAAGATTTTAGGTGTCAGGTTAATGATTCCCATTAGTCATATTCAGTAGAAGTCGATGTGATGCAGAGCGACTGGCAGTTTACAGCATGTGATTAGTGCAGTGGATGACACAGTCGGTACCGACTCCGGAGCTGAATCTCTCCCCAGGCGACTGTCAGGCCTCCCTTGTACAAGAGTCGCTCATTACAGCCGGGGATGCGTTTGACTTATAATAAAACTACAGCTGCAGCATCCGGAGCAGCACAAGAGCTGGTGCCAAGCTTTTAGTTGAGGCAGCTGGACTACAACTCCCAGTGCCCATGTACACCCACATAGAGCTGGGTATTTGAGTTCGCCTGTAGTTGAAATGCTGTTGAATGAAATGCAGGAATTTGCCATCATCTAAACTAAATATAAATATACATAAATATATTCTAACAGTATAGAGTTGTGGGAGCCTTTGAGAGATTTCATTATGTATTTATTCTAGAAAAATACAATTTTAGGCCAGGCTCAAATACAAAGCAACATGGCAGCTCACACAGTGTGTTACAGACTCTCACAGTTCTGCACCAATAGCACAAGAGAAATATCTCGGCTCCTAATAAGGAGACACAAAACCTTCCCTTATTGGCTACAGTGACTTTGATCCAGTCACATTAGTGATTCTTCCTACAGCCCAGTGTGTTATAATAAAGAACAGACACAAAGTATTAAACAATTAATGTTCCATTTAGATCTGTCACCATTCCATGAGCAGATACCTCAACCCCTTTTTTCCTCAACACTATAAAGAAATAGCAGGATTAGCTGTGCTCTCAATAATCGGCTCATTTATCATATCAGACACAGGCACTAGAGGGGTTACAGGACCACTATTCACCAAATGTTCCTGCTGAATTGTGCTTAGTACAGGGGAATACCTATGCTGCCATAGTTTTATGGGATCTCTCTGTACAGACTGTGAGCAAACTTAGGGGCTGTTCCTGCTGAATTGTGCTTAGTACAGGGAATACCTATGCTGCCATAGTTTTATGGGATCTCTCTGTACAGACTGTGAGCAAACTTAGGGGCTGTTCCTGCTGAATTGTGCTTAGTACAGGGAATACCTATGCTGCCATAGTTTTATGGGATCTCTCTGTACAGACTGTGAGCAAACTTAGGGACTGTTCCTGCTGAATTGTGCTTAGTACAGGGAATACCTATGCTGCCATAGTTTTATGGGATCTCTCTGTACAGACTGTGAGCAAACTTAGGGACTGTTCCTGCTGAATTGTACTTAGTACAGGGGAATACCTATGCTGTCATAGTTTTATGGTATATCTCTGTACAGACTATGAGCAAATTTAGGGGACTGTTCCTGCTGAATTGTGCTTAGTACAGGGGAATACCTATGTTGCCATAGTTTTATGGGATCTCTCTGTACAGACTATGAGCAAACTTAGGAGACTGTTCCTGCTGAATTGTGCTTAGTACAGGGGAATACCTATGTTGCCATAGTTTTATGGGATCTCTCTGTACAGACTATGAGCAAACTTAGGGGCTGTTCCTGGTGAATTGTGCTTAGTACAGGGGAATACCTATGCTGTCATAGTTTTATGGGATCTCTCTGTACAGACTGTGAGCAAACTTAGGGACTGTTCCTGCTGAATTGTGCTTAGTACAGGGGAATACCTATGCTGTCATAGTTTTATGGTATATCTCTGTACAGACTATGAGCAAATTTAGGGGACTGTTCCTGCTGAATTGTGCTTAGTACAGGGGAATACCTATGTTGCCATAGTTTTATGGGATCTCTCTGTACAGACTGTGAGCAAACTTAGGGACTGTTCCTGCTGAATTGTGCTTAGTACAGGGGAATACCTATGCTGTCATAGTTTTATGGTATATCTCTGTACAGACTATGAGCAAATTTAGGGGACTGTTCCTGCTGAATTGTGCTTAGTACAGGGGAATACCTATGTTGCCATAGTTTTATGGGATCTCTCTGTACAGACTATGAGCAAACTTAGGGGCTGTTCCTGCTGAATTGTGCTTAGTACAGAGGAATACCTATGCTGCCATAGTTTTATGGGATCTCTCTGTACAGACTATGAACAAATTTAGGGGACTGTTCCTGCTGAATTGTGCTTAGTACAGGGAATACCTATGCTGCCATAGTTTTATGGGATCTCTCTGTACAGACTATGAGCAAACTTAGGGGCTGTTCCTGCTGAATTGTGCTTAGTACAGAGGAATACCTATGTTGCCATAGTTTTATGGGATCTCTCTGTACAGACTATGAGCAAACTTAGGGACTGTTCCTGCTGAATTGTGCTTAGTACAGGGAATACCTATGCTGCCATAGTTTCCATACAGAGGAATATTATACATGTCTGTTCCTGCAGAATTCTGCTTAATGCCTGGGGCACTCAGCCTATAAGGAGTTGACACGAGCAGGAGAGATTTTCCCATCATTCCTCTAGGCTCATTGATGAGAGTGAATGGCACAAAGGAAACAAATGGGGGGTGAGTGTGAGTAGGAAGAGGCAGTGACATGAGTGGGAAGGGAAAGGGCTATATAGCGGATAGGATGTAATCCCACGATTAATGGGCTCTGTAAGGAGATTAGTGAAATCCCTTCCCTGCACGTCAGGACTGGACTGTAAGCTCCCTGGACACAAAAGGGGGAGAGACAAATAAAAAAAGCAAACTTGTGCACCCCACAATATATGTGCCCCCCTCATTACACAGATATTCACCCCACCTGCCAGAGTTTGGGGTCGTGGAAGAGTCAGAACAGAAGCCTCGTATGGCTCCGCCACCAGTTTGCCGAAGGGTTAACAGTCTGATCATGTGACTGGCTGTATGAGTGTATTAGTGTGAGTACATCTGCCAGGCTATTAATATGATACAGTGGCCCCATCTGTACACTCTGCGTGGCCCTTTATCATCTATGATCCTGCAGCCTAAGCTGTTGCTGAACTACAAGCCTCAGCACCAATCCTCATACTAACCAGCACTGCCTTGCCTTACATTATCTCATATACACTATCTACAGAATTAAGTCAAAGGCAACTGCACTTTTAGAGTTTTCTTGAAAACTCAATGTCATCCTTACTGCCCCCCCCTGCATGATACATCTTGACTAGCGATGGGCGAATAAATTCGCCTGACAAAAATCTGCGGTGAATTTCCACATTTCGCTGTCAGTGGAAATTTGCCGACATCAATTTCCGATTTTCACAATTTTTTAGTGGAAACGTTCGATTCGCTCGATTTTTTCATGAAAACATTTTAATTGCCTGATTTTTTCATGAAAACGTTTGAATTGCTCGATTTTTTTAGTGAAAACGTTCAAATTGCTCGAATTTTAAGTGAAAATATTCAAATTGCTCGATTTGTTTAGTGAAAACGTTCGAATTGCTCGATGTTTGAATTGCTAGATTTTCCGTGAAAACGTTTGAATTGCTCGATTTTTTAGTGAAAATGTTCAAATTGCTCGAATTTTAAGTCAAAATGTTCAAATTGCTCGATTTGTTTCGTGAAAACGTTCGAATTGCTAGATTTTAGTGAAAATGTTTGAATTGCTAGATTTTCCGTGAAAACGTTTGAATTGCTCAATGTTTTAGTGAAAACGTTCAAACTGCTCGAATTTTAAGTGAAAATGTTCAAATTGCTCGATTTGTTTCGTGAAAACGTTCGAATTGCTCGATTTTAGTGAAAATGTTTGAATTGCTAGATTTTCCGTGAAAACGTTTGAATTGCTCAATGTTTTAGTGAAAATGTTCAAACTGTCCGAATTTTAAATGAAAATGTTGAAATTGCTCGATTTGTTTAGTGAAAACATTCGATTTACTCGATTTTAGTGAAAATGTTTGAATTGCTAGGTTTTCCATGAAAACGTTTAATTTGCTAAATTTTTTTGTGAAAACGTTCAAATTGCTCAAATTTTTCAGTGAAAATGTTCAAATTGCTCGATTTGTTTTGTGAAAACGTTCGAATTGCTCGATTTTAGTGAAAATGTTTGAATTGCTAGATTTTCCGTGAAAACGTTTGAATTACTCAATGTTTTACTGAAAACGTTCAAATTGATCGACTTTTAAGTGAAAATGTTCAAATTGCTCGATTTGTTTAGTGAAAACGTTCAAATTGCTAGATTTTAGTGAAAATGTTTGAATTGCTAGATTTTCGGTGAAACCGTTTGAATTGCTCAAGGTTTAAGTGAAAACGCTCTAATTGCACGATTTTTCCGTGAATTCAACATTTTTTGTAAACTTTCAGATTTCACAATTTTTCGCAAATTTTCCGCCGTTTTCCTGGATTTTTCTGTGATGCGAAACAGGAGAAATTCGCCCTTTAACTAATCTTGACTTATTATACAAAACCACTGCACCCACCGCACACCCTCTGCCATTTTTAAGCCACCAAGATATTTATGGAAATAAACACAGGCACCCTCAGGGGTTCCCATGCCAACCTGCAGCATCTGGGTGGCGAAAATCACCAAGATATGACGACTGCAGCAGAAAAATCTTTCCAATGTCTGACAAGGCACTGCGAGTACTGCATTTTAACACATTCAGTTGCAGATTTATTTTAGTATTAATGGGGTATATACCGTGCTGATGAGACCACATGTAGGGTATGCCATGCATCTCTGCTTCCAGGTCATTGTACATAGGATTATAAAAAGTGCAGATGGAGGCAATTAAGCGAATAAAGGCAATGGAAGGTATAAAAGGAAGAAACAGACCAGACTGGGGTTGTTGAGGGGGTTAAGAGGGATAAGGCCACTATTTATACATATATAAGAGGCCATATAATAAATGTTTTAGATATTTTAGTACCTGAGTGGTTGTGCCAGTTTAAGAGCTTTCTGGATCCTGGCATAGAAGATTAAGAATGTCATACCTGAATATACATATGTACTCAGAATGTGCTCCAATCTCTGGCGGCAAATATGAGAGCATTACGCACGCATGAGCAGGCGGCACTGATACAGGAGAAGATGGTGTGTTCACATGTCAACATGGAAAATGAGCTGAACAAAAAAAAAACCCTGATTTCCCTTTATAATTTTAATTGCGATGACTTCACCTTTAAGTGACTAGACTATTAAATGTGAGGTCACAATGTCACCTGCAGACGCTTACGGCATCACACCCAACAGAACTGACCTGAATTCCTGCGATGGCTACCATTCTATCCGATCTGAAACATAATAATTAAAGGGGACGTAAACCTATAAATAGAAATTTGCTTAATGAAAGAATATATCATTCTAAGCAACTTCCCAATATGCATCAATTACTTATTCTCAATGGTTTTAAGGCTATTTGCAAATATAATCACTACTGAAAGCAGCTTCTGTCTGCCATTACTGTTCTCTGGTTCTGACTTGAAACAATGTAACGGAAATGAGTTTGTCTTCCTGGTCAGCTGACTCCTATTACATTGTTTCAAAAGACAGTAGCAGGGAACAGGAATGGCAGACAGACACGGCTTTTAATAGGGATTTTATTTATAAATAACTTTAAAACACCTGAGAATTTTTCTGAAAGATAAATAGGAATTTACATAGAATTATAGTTTCTTTAATTGCACAATATTTTATTTCTGGATTTACATCCCCTTTAATTTCAAGGCCATTCATTTTTCTTCAGAATCATAAATGTTAGCAAAAATTCTCTCAATTCCGCCACTACATCTACAAACCCAAACAGATATTCCATCAGCAGTAACGAATGAAGTGAATAATGAGAATTGCAAGTATACTGTGCAGATACATTTGTTAGTAAGTCATACACCGCTAATCACATTAAATACTCCCAGCAATGAGACTGCTAAGAAGTCAATGCATGATGCGTTATCATAATCCATAATCCAAGGCATGTCGTGGGCTGTGAGCGGCATTTGTAATCGCACAACTGCCAGACAGGGCAGTCACTGGAGAGGAAGGAGGGGATACAGAGGATTTACTAAGGAGCAGTAACTGGATTATACCTGTTTTCATATATTTGGATGAAATACATTCCTGTGATACAGGAGGAAGTGGAGGAAGCAAAATAAAGACCTCATGTGCCAGCCAGGCCTATGCAAATGAATCATTTTGATGTGCGTCAATTTTTATGCACATGCCTATTCTGATGCGCAACCAAATTTTTTTGACCTGGTGGATTTTTCCCGGATGAATTTTCTCAACAGTTTCGCAAATTTGTTCGTTGGCGGCGAAACATGGAAATTTTCAGCGAAATCGCGTCTGCCGAATTTATTGCCCATCATTAATTTTGAGTTATTTAGCTTTTTAATCAGCAGCTCTCTGGTTTGAAATGTCAGCCATCTGGTTGCTAGGTTCCAAATGACCCTAGCAACCATGCATTGAATAAGAGACTGGAAATATGTATAGGACAGGCTGCCGAACAGAAACATAAAAATACATTTGTAGCCTTACAGAGCATTTGTTTTTAGAGGGGGTCAGTGACCCCTATTGAAAAACTGGAAAGAGTCAAAATTCAAAAACTATAAAATATAAATAATGAAGACCAATTGAAAAGTTGCTTAGAATTGGTCGTTCTATAACATATTAAAACTTTACTCAAGGGCGACCCACCCCTTTAAGGTAAAGTCCTTTAAGGGGGATGCCCCGTATGTAAATTCGGGTTATTCATGGTGGGGGGGGGGAACTAATTTTGTCATCCACAGGCATGGAAAAGTAGGGTTGTAGGCATTGTCCTATCATTACTGGGCCGGTGTATAACAGGACTGGGCATTCCAAGTAGCACCAACATACTGTATTGTGCAGCGCTGTATAATGGAATGGAGAAGAGAAGTAGCCACTGTTATTGCAGAATGAATTCAGGTGACGTCTTGCTATTATTATATTATTAGACCTAAGAGGTAAGTATCTGGGATGGGACATCACTAGTGCTGCATCAGTAAGTACCAAGGGACTGCAGGAGCCAATCGCTAGGCTTTCTGATGTCTACATGTTACAATATACCTGTCCTTCCATCCTACTTACAGCACGTCAGCCCCCCGGCAAAAAGTAATGACACCCATAGTGGGATTGATTGGGGTGAGAAAGGGCAGTTCTACAGGGCATTTACCTGCCAAGTCAATTAACCCCTTGCTGTGCCCATTCTTCTGTTCAACCAGCAGCACAGATGCAGTGATATATGGGCCACTACAATTCAGGCCGTCTGATGTGAAATATATAGTGAATAAAGTACCCCCTCTATAAATTATAAGGATTTCATAAGTTACTGAGGAGTTTCATGACCATATAAAAGTACGAGGCCAAAGGTCATGGAACTCCGAGGTAACTTCTAATATCCTCATATTTTGCAACTTGGGATACTTTATTTAATATAATACACAAGTTTCAGTGAGTCATGTGACAGAAATGACATCACTACTCACCGTTTATAACTGATGACATCAGAACTCAGCGTTTATAAGGATAGAATTTACAGGATATTCATGGCTTTTGTGTATTATATCCTTATAAACGTCGCGTTCTGACGTATAAGGATATAATTTGCAGTCTGGTCCCATAGTGAAATCACCAGACTGTAGATTACTGTATATCCAGAACTCACTGTTTATAAGGATATAATTTACAAGATATTCATAGATTTTGTGTATTATAAGGATATAATCTACAGTCTGGTAATTTCACTATGGGACCAGACTGCAAATTATATCCTTATACATCAGAACGCGACGTTTATAAGGATATAATACACAAAAGCCATGAATATCCTGTAAATTCTATCCTTATAAACGGTGAGTTCTGATGTCATCAGTTATAAACGGTGAGTTCTGATGTCATTTCTGTCACATGACTCACTGAAACTTGTGTATTATAATAAATAACGTACCCCCAGTTGTAAAATATGAGGATATTAGAAGGTACCTCAGAGTTCCATGACCTGTATAAAAACACTCGGCCTTTGGCCTGTACTTTTATATGATCATGAAACTCCTCGGTAACTTATAATATCCTTATATTTTACAAAAGGGGGTACTTTATTCACTATATAATTTACAGTCTGGTCCCATAGGGAAATGACCAAATTGTAGATTATATCCTTATAATACACAAGAGCAGGGGGACGCTGCGTGTCCGAAACAGCGACCAAAATGTCCACGCCAACCCCTCTGAACCCCCTGCGGCCTTGTGCTTTTATATGGTCACATAACTCCTTGGTGACTTATAATATCTTTATAAATTACAGTAGGGGGTACATTATCCACTATATTATAAGTCACAGAATGAGTTTCATGGCCATATTAAAGGCCAACATGGGGTAATGTACAACAGGGGGTACATTATTTATTATAATACACACATCTCAGTGAGTCATGTGACAGAAATGACATCACTTAGCATCCGATTAAAACTGATGACATCACTATGCGCTGTTTATAATTACAGGTTAAGTATAATATTTGCATATGAGGTTAGACTCAAACCAAGGATTGTTATGGATTGGGGGATCAGGAAGGATATTTTCCTGTTCTAAAGTTTTTGCACAAATATCCAAACTATTTTCGATACCAACTGACCTCCCGCTCAGTGGAACGATGTTCCTATCTGTCAGTTCTCATGAAGACGAAACCCCCATCAGGATATTCTGAGAAGAAAATGAAATATCAAGTTTGCTATAAGTGACCTTTGCCGAGCCGCCTGTGGGAAATCTGGAGAAGCGGCTTCTCATTGTCTTTCTCTTGCAGTGAATTTCTCGGCCGTATTGTGAGGAATCGCAGGGTTTGGCGCATGGGTCGCAGCTCAGAAAGAAAGAGAACAAAAGCTTCTGTGCGAGAAATGTGCAAAGGAACCCGCTCTGACTCTGCCTTCAGAAACATGTAATAATAAAATAATAACTACAGCCACGGGAACAATGGCTCAAAGAACAAATGAAACTCATATGTCTGACATATATTAATGTATTATAAGGGATAATGTACCCCCTACTGTAAATGATAAGGATATTAGAAGTCACTGAGGGGTTCTGTGACCATATAAAGACACAAGGCTGCAGGCTGAGTTATACAGGGAACTCTGAGTATCACTCATGTATTATAAGGGATAATGTACCCCCTACTGTAAATGATAAGGATATTAGAAGTCACTGAGGGTTGTTCTGTGACCATATAAAGACACAAGGCTGCAGGCTGAGTTATACAGGGAACTCTGAGTATCACTCATGTATTATAAGGGATAATGTACCCCCTACTGTAAATGATAAGGATATTAGAAGTCACTGAGGAGTTCTGTGACCATATAAAGGCACAAGGCTGCAGGCTGAGTTATACAGGGAACTCTGAGTATCACTCATGTATTATAAGGGATAATGTACCCCCTACTGTAAATGATAAGGATATTAGAAGTCACTGAGGGGTTGTTCTGTGACCATATAAAGGCACAAGGCTGCAGGCTGAGTTATACAGGGAACTCTGAGTATCACTCATGTATTATAAGGGATAATGTACCCCCTACTGTAAATGATAAGGATATTAGAAGTCACTGAGGGGTTGTTCTGTGACCATATAAAGACACAAGGCTATACACTGACATTGCTATATTTTATATTTACATAGTGAATAGTGAAGTCAATATCTTCGTGTATGACATCACACAGCCTTACTCATTTTTGTTTGTTTATAAAAAAAGAAATAAAGTTACTATTTTCACTCTTATTCCCCTATAACAATAATGAGCCTCAGACAGAAGAGATTACACTGTATAACTTTAGCCGATAGGAATGAACCAGAACAGAACCCGTAATTATCTCAAGGCGCTCGTTGGCTCGTACCATCTGCTGACCCCCCCCAACGTGATTCTCTTTCCCCCCATTACTGATTTACACATAGAAAACAATGTAAGGATCCTTTTTTTTAATCTTTCACGACAATCACAACACGTTGTCAAATCCGTCATCAGAGAACTTCACACCACTAAACCCCGTGCGGCTGAGCTGTTCATTTTAATCCAATTTAGCTGAAGGCTCATTATGGCGGCTGCCGATTCACTGTCACTGCCCCCCGGGCTCATCATCAGGTTATTTACATCAATATTTAGAGAAAATCATGTCCTTTTATTACTTTAATACATATTTATTTTCTTACTGATGTTGTTTCCAAACCCACAGCAACGAGCGAATCTATCAGTTCACAGTCCGATCATGATTTATGGGTCAATTTACGATTCGAATTTGAAAACAATTCTAAATTTATCATGTACTGTCTCTTTAAAAATTCGATATCGACCATTCGCCATCTAAAAACCTGCCCAATTGCTGTTTTATCCTATGGGGGACCTCCTAGAACCTATTTGGAGTCAATTGGTGGACTCTGAAAAATCAAAGCTTTTTTTGGGGAAAAATTTCGAATCGAACGATTCTAATGCGCTATTACTTAGATTCGTACAATTCGAATTCGATCGAAAACGGACCTATTCGGCCAAAAAAAAACCTTCAATTTAATTTCGGAATTCGAATTACGAAGTTTTTCCAATTCGAAAATCGACCCTTGATAAATCTGCCCTTTAGACTTGGAAATGGCACTAATCTAAGCAACTATGCGGTTGGTCTTCTTTTAGTTGACAGCAGACCCAGAGGGGATGTCAGGGAGTATTCCCAGTAGGGATGCACCAAATCCAGGATTCAGTTTGGGATTAGGTTTTTTTCAGATGGATTCGGCCGAATTTTACTGCCCGGCCGAACCAAATCCGAATCCTAATTTGCAAATGAAAATTAGGGACGGGGAGGTAAATCACGTGACTTTTTGTCACAAAACAAGGAAGTAAAAATGTTTCCCCTTCCCATCCCTAATTTGCATATGCGGGCGATTTGGATTTGGTTTGGTACTCGGCCGAATCTTTTGCGATGGATTCGGGGGTTCGGCCGAATCCAAAATAGTGGATAATTCCCAGACCCAGTGTGGTTTCAGATTGGTGCACACATTCAATCTACAGATATAGGACCTGTTTTCCAGAATGGAATCTGGAGGTTTCCAGATAACAGACCTTTCCATAATTTGGATCTTCATACCTTAAGTCTACTAGAAAATCATATAAACATGAAATACACCCAATAGGCTGGTTTTACCTCCAATAAGGATTAATTATATCTTAGTTGGGATCAAGTACAAGCGACTGTTTTATTATTACACAGAAAAAGTAAATCATTTTTAAAAATCAGGATTATTTGGTTAAAATGGAGTCTATGGGAGATGGCCTTTCCGTAATTCAGAGCTTTCTGGATAACGGATAACGGATCACATACCTGGTAAAGGGAAGCACTGACGATTTTGCAATTGAGTTGGGATGTGGAGTCAGCGGGTTTCTAGTTACATTTATTTCTTGATACAGGAGCCCACTGCCCTTTTTAAGAAGGGGACAGCGACGCCCATTTGAAAGCTGGAAAGACTCAGAATAAAGGCAAATAATCAAAAAACTCAAAAAAAATTAAAAAAAATGAAGACCAATTGAAAAGTAACTGATAACTGGCCATTCAATAACACACTAAAAGTTAAATTAAAGGGGAACCACCCCGTTAACGAATGGTGTCCATTTGCGCAATGAGTGTTTCTTAATATTCTGCTGCTTTATAAATAATAATAATAATAATAATAATAACAAGGATAATAATTGTACTTCATTAATAAAGAAACCGGAGGAAAGGAGCACTGACCTAATTGAAAAAAAAAATAAACAATTGACGTTTCTTTATCAAGAACTAATTAATTCCTCATTTTCATTTGAAAAGCAATTTTTTTTTTTTTAGCTCAGCGGATTCCCCGCAAGCCGACAGCCTCGTAAGTCGTTAACTTAATTAAGGGGATAATGCACTTTGCTACATAACGGCGTGTGATGCGGCTCTGGTTAACATTGGCTACAGTTTAGACGACTTGCTCTAGTCGTATAGTTAGCGCTAATGAAGTGTTAATTGGCGTCTGGTGTTCCATTACCCACAATCCTCGGCGGCGGGCTAATCGCCGGAATGCTTCGGAGAAATTGGTTTAATAAAGTATGGACTCATTAGTCTATGAAGGAAATGGGGATTTTTTTTTCCTCAACTGTTTTCCAGCTTTTCTAACAGGTATTAATTGCCGGTGAGTAATGGCGTCCGTTTCAAGTGACAGAACAATTTTTCCACAAAGCTTTGCGCCGGAGAATGGATTTATTGTGAGTCATAATTTCAGCAGCAGAAAGGGACATTGTATGAGAGGCGATTCCGGATAATCATGGGCTGAGATGTTTCCTCGCCCGAGGGGCCCCGGCTCCAGACTAAATTGAATTTATCATATGACTGTCATCAGCCTGAAATCAATACTAATTACAAGGATATTAATTAAACAGAGCAGAGAAGCCATGTGATTGGGAGGCATGAGCCCCTGTTTTATACAATGGATCGACCCACTTCCACCCGGGGCCCAGATCAAGAGGCGACTTCAAAGTCAAAACACGAGAAAGGGATTTGTGAGCTCAAACATCTAGACTTAAAGGGCAACGAAAGTTGAAAAAAGGCTGCAGGCTGAGTTATACAGGGAACTCTGAGTATCACTCATGTATTATAAGGGATAATGTACCCCCTACTGTAAATGATAAGGATATTAGAAGTCACTGAGGGGTTGTTCTGTGACCATATAAAGACACAAGGCTGCAGGCTGAGTTATACAGGGAACTCTGAGTATCACTCGTGTATTATAAGGGATAATGTACCCCCTACTGTAAATGATAAGGATATTAGAAGTCACTGAGGGGTTGTCCTGTGACCATATAAAGGCACAAGGCTGCAGGCTGAGTTATACAGGGAACTCTGAGTATCACTCATGTATTATAAGGGATAATGTACCCCCTACTGTAAATGATAAGGATATTAGAAGTCACTGAGGGGTTGTTCTGTGACCATATAAAGACACAAGGCTGCAGGCTGAGTTATACAGGGAACTCTGAGTATCACTCATGTATTATAAGGGATAATGTACCCCCTACTGTAAATGATAAGGATATTAGAAGTCACTGAGGGGTTGTTCTGTGACCATATAAAGGCACAAGGCTGCAGGCTGAGTTATACAGGGAACTCTGAGTATCACTCATGTATTATAAGGGATAATGTACCCCCTACTGTAAATGATAAGGATATTAGAAGTCACTGAGGGGTTGTTCTGTGACCATATAAAGACACAAGGCTGCAGGCTGAGTTATACAGGGAACTCTGAGTATCACTCATGTATTATAAGGGATAATGTACCCCCTACTGTAAATGATAAGGATATTAGAAGTCACTGAGGGGTTGTTCTGTGACCATATAAAGGCACAAGGCTGCAGGCTGAGTTATACAGGGAACTCTGAGTATCACTCATGTATTATAAGGGATAATGTACCCCCTACTGTAAATGATAAGGATATTATAAGTCACTGAGGGGTTGTTCTGTGACCATATAAAGGCACAAGGCTGCAGGCTGAGTTATACAGACAGGATGCAATGGACATGGAACCCTCCACACTATATGAACTTAATCTGTAATTACAAGTGACCAAACAGCGAGTCTTTTCAGAGACAGATCACAAGACATCTGCCGCACAACACGGAGCCTCTCACTGATAATTTCAGCACTTTTCACATTAGGTGCCAGAGATATTTTTAGAGAGGTGGTGATTAGGCCCATTGTATGAAGCCCTTACTCCAACACACTCACTCACACACAGACAGACACACAGACTTTTTTGTGCTTTACACAGCGGGAAAAACTGACAATTGGTTCCTTTTTTGTGTCCCCCCCCCCCGCAGTGTGTTTGGAACAGTCTGTCTCTCTTCTCCGCCACTGAGCCAGGCACTAAATATCAGCTAAATACTAACAGTGATTATTTCATTCCATAAACAGTTTATTGTGATGGGAATAAAATAATTTATAACGGCTAATTGAATTTTATGGGGCTATTTGGGAAGGAAACATTAAAGGGAAAATGCTTTGGTTTTTATGAGCTGCCTCTAGAAAATACAGTGGCTTATAATGTTATTATGTGTGTGAGTGCACGGAACCGGGGTACCCCCAGCCTGAACCCTCTTTCTAGTACAAAATAGACATTAACACCATCTAGAACCTCAATTTATATTTTTTTAGTTTAAAGGGGCAGTTCACCTTAGGGATGCACCGAATCCACTTTTTTGGATTCAGCCAAACCCCGAATCTTTCGTGCAAGATTTGGCTGAATACCAGATGGGAAGGGGAAAACATTTTTTACTTCCTTGTTTTCTGACAAAAAGTCACGTGAGTTCCCTCCCCACCCCTAATTTGCATATGCAAATTAGGATTTGGATTCGGTTCGGCCGGGAGGAAGGATTCCGTCGAATCTGAATCCTGCTGAAAAAGGCGGAATCCTGGCCGAATCCCGAACCGAATACTGGATTCGGTGCATCCCTAGTTCACCTTCAAGGTAACTTTTATTATGCTATAGATTCTAAGCAACTTTTCAATTGGTTTTCATTGTTTATTTGTTATAGTTTTATACTATAAATTAAGTTTGCCTTTTTCTTCTGAATCTTTCCAGCTTTAAAATAGGGGTCACAGACCCCATCTAAAAAACGAATGCTCTGTATTGTTATTGTAAATTTTTATTACTCATCCTTCTATTGCAGCCTCTTCTATTCATATTCTAGTTTCTTATTCAAATCAGTACATGGTTGCTAGGGGAATTAGGACCATAGCAACCAGATGGCTGAAATTGCAAACTGGAGAGCTGCTGAATAAAAAACCAAATAACTCAAAAACCACAAATAATAAAAAATGAAAACCAATTACAAATTGTCTCAGAATATCCCTCTCTACATCATACTAACAGTTAACTCAAAGGTGAACAACCCCTTTAATTTTTTTTTACAGACATACCTGATTCCACAGATTGAAAGGAAACCTTTGCCCCACCCCCTTAGGCTCACAGTTTCAAGCAACCCCTCCCTCACCTCCCTGAAGTGATTTATTTTGGGACATGTCCCTCTGGTTTCATAGAGGGAGATGCACATTGATTCTGTGAAAAGCAAACGGACTACAAGTCCCAGCATCCATCACTTCCATTGGCACAAGGCTGCTCAAGTGAGCCTAAGGGGGTGGAGCAATGGTACCTGTGAGCACAGATGGACTATTATGGCTCCTTTCAGGGTATATTTGTATAAAAGCAGACACATTTAGATTTATTTATTTATTTATGGCAGTTCAGACAGTGTTTATGCACCTTTATTTATATAAACTCAACAGAATGAGCTCATGTCCCTTTAAAGCAAGTTAAATAAGAGGAGAAATAACAAATACATCTATTTATTCCTCTAGTTGTAAAATGTGCAGCCTCCACTGTGCAGTAAAGAGTCACAATATCAGGGATATAACACTGGGAGGCCCATGGGAGAGGTGTCTGGTAAGAGGGATCCGAGCCAATTATAGTGTTAAAATCTTTCTGTTATTGTTAGTGGGGCAAATAAATGAGTCAATGCTGCCGGAATGGAAAACTGAGGCAGTTAATAGGATCTTACTAATACACACATACAGCTGATGCACCCGAGTAATGTGTCTGCAGTATACAGCTTTTATAATATACTGCACCTATACCTGAAATTAGTTTTATTCAAACAGCCACAGAGAATATTGGGCCACTGTAACCTCAAATTTTGCCTGCTGAATTCTACTTAGTACAGGGAATACCTATACTGCCATAGTTTTATGGGATCTCTCTGTACAGACTATGAGCAAACTTAGGGACTGTTCCTGCTGAATTGTGCTTAGTACAGGGGAATACCTATGCTGCCATAGTTTTATGGGATCTCTCTGTACAGACTATGAGCAAACTTAGGGACTGTTCCTGCTGAATTGTGCTTAGTACAGGGAATACCTATGCTGCCATAGTTTTATGGGATCTCTCTGTACAGACTATGAGCAAACTTAGGGGACTGTTCCTGCTGGATTGTGCTTAGTACAGGGAATACCTATGCTGCCATAGTTTTATGTGATCTCTCTGTACAGACTATGAGCAAACTTAGGGACTGTTCCTGCTTAATTCTACTTAGTACAGGGAATACCTATGCTGCCATAGTTTTATGTGATCTCTCTGTACAGACTATGAGCAAACTTAGGGGCTGTTCCTGCTTAATTCTACTTAGTACAGGGAATACCTATGCTGCCATAGTTTTATGGGATCTCTCTGTACAGACTATGAGCAAACTTAGGGGACTGTTCCTGCTGAATTGTGCTTAGTACAGGGGAATACCTATGCTGCCATAGTTTTATGGGATCTCTCTGTACAGACTATGAGCAAACTTAGGGGACTGTTCCTGCTGAATTGTGCTTAGTACAGGCGAATACCTATGCTGCCATACTTTTATGGGATCTCTCTGTACAGACTATGAGCAAACTTAGGGGACTGTTCCTGCTGAATTGTGCTTAGCATAGGGAATACCTATCCTGCCATAGTTTTATGGGATCTCTCTGTACAGACTATGAGCAAACTTAGGGACTGTTCCTGCTGAATTGTGCTTAGTACAGAGGAATACCTATGCTGTCATAGTTTTATGGGATCTCTCTGTACAGACTATGAGCAAACTTAGGGGCTGTTCCTGCTGAATTGTGCTAAGTACAGGGGAATCCCTATACTGCCATAGTTTTATGGGATCTTTCTGTACAGACTATGAACAGTACAAAGGAATACTGAACATGGCTGTTCCTGATGAATTGTGGTGAGGCGTGGCTGAACTCTTCTGAGTGTGGCAAGGTGGAACAGTGACATGGATTACAAATATCCCATAATTATTTAGTAGTGTAATAAAAGTATTTTATTGAAGGCTATCCTTGCATGCCCCAATTTTCCTTCCATGTTTGTATGGAGAGTTCTCAATTTAGTTGCCGTCTTGAAAGGAAAAACCGCCCTGGGGTGAGAAGCTCATTTTCTAATGCTACTTTAAAGACATCACAATTAAACCAAGCTTTACTTGCCCTTTAATTTTTTTATTTCTATGTTAGATTTGTTATGGAGAGTTAAAAGCATTAGAAGATAAAGGAAGGATCAGCTCAGGGTGTCGGCTGATGATGATGATGATGAAGACAGAAGGGAAACAGTTCATGTTACAAACACAGGGGACAGGGTCACATTTTTGCCATTTATTACGTTTGACCTTTGATAAAAACACTTTCCCATTCCGGTATAAATAGAAAAGTGAGAGTAAGCATTAGTCACTGGCTAACGATGATTAGTGAAAGGGAGACGCTGGATACGGTGCAGGTTCGCTTCCAAAAATACAAGGGACCAAACTAAACTCTACCTTTAAAATATGCATAATTATATATATATAATTGCAATATATGGACAAACAATCCCTGTGTTGTTTAAAGGGTAAGGCATTTTTCAGTAGCAGTAGCACAAAATGTCTCTGTCTTAAATATATTGATAATGGGTTGAGTGCAGAGGACTCTTGTAGTTGACTATATGTATTTTGTGGTCACAGCCTCATTGCACCCCGGCCTAATGGTTTCAAAAAATAGTGGTGAGCACAACTTTCCCTTGTTTTTTTATATATATATATATATTATTATTATTAACATGTATTTATATAGCGCCAACATATTGCGTAGCACTGTATATATACAGTATACAGAAGTTTAGTCCTTTATTCATCGAGAATTCACTTGAATATCAGTTTTTAGCAACATTATCGATCATCTTAATTTTTTACTTTCCATAACTTTTTCTTTAAAGGGACGGTTCACCTTTAAGTTAACTTTTATAGTTATATTTTAATTATTTGCCTTCTTCTTCTGACTCTTTCCAGTTTTCTAATTGGGGTCAGTGACCCCTTTTAAAAAACAAATGCTCTGTAAAGGCTACAAACTATTGTTATTGCTACTTTTTATTCCTCATCTTTCTATTCAGGCCTCTCCTATTCATATTCCAGTTTCTTGTTCAAATCTATGCATGGTTGCTATGGTAATTTGGACACTAGCAACCATATGGCTGAAACTGTAAACTTGAGAGCTGCTGAATAAAAAGCTAAATAACTCAAAAATCACAAATAATAAAAAATGAAAACCAATTGCAAATAGTCTCAGAATTTCCCTCTCTACATAATACTAACAGTTAATTTAAAGGAGAACCGCACCTTTAACTTCCGTCCCAGAGTAAAGGACAAATAAAAAAGAAGAATAAATTGTAATAAAATGAACACTTGTAACAATCAAGCCACCTGATAGAGTTTTAACCATTACGACTAATAGCGATTAAAATGGGAAGGACCATGGGAAGAAAGCTATTTTTAAGGGGAAAATAACATATTCATTTTATGAACAATATATAGTGAATAAAGTACCCCATGTTGTAAAATATAAGGATATTATAAGTTACCAAGGAGTTTCATGACCATATAAAAGTACGAGGCCGAAGGCCGAGTGTTTTTATACAGGTCATGGAACTCCGAGGTAACTTCTAATATCCTTATATTTTACAACTGGGGGTACTTTATTTATTATAATACACAAATTTCAGTGAGTCATGTGACAGAAATGACATTAGAACTCACCGTTTATAACTAAATACATCACTAGTCACCGTTTATAAGGATATAATTTACAAGATACTCATGGCGTCTGTGTATTACATAATTTACGTTAACATATTAATTTTAAATATATATATATTCATATGGAGGATCAGCACACACTGTTGATTGTGAATATCCTCCATATGGATATACAGGTATGGTATCCATTCTCCCGAAACCCATTATCCAGAAAGTTACCAATTACGGAAAGGCCGTCTCCCATAAATCCCACTATACACAAATAATCCAAATCTTTAAAAACAGGTAGTCCACCTGTTATCAAAAGTGATAGGTTCTAGATTTATTAAGGATCCTTTTGTTATGCTGTTAGGAATGAAACCAAAAAAGATGCCTAAAATAACATACAGATTGTGTCAACATATACTTATGGCAGCTAGGATAAATGTTTCCAGTAACTGGAAAAAGACAGATATACCTATAGCATCTCTCAAAACGAGAATAATTCAGATAGCAGCCAATGAGAAACTGGGTCATATGTTATTAAATGATATGGAAACATATGAAAAAACATGGCTTCCATGGTTAATATATGAAAAAGATGCAACACTCAACTTAGTATTACGTATTTAAAGAAGTATACTGGAATTATGAGAACTGAAGAATTAGGTCCACTGCTAAAAAGACAAAGGTTGTAAACCATAATACAAAACCCTGGTTGCCAAAGGGGGTTTTTTTTTTCATTTTATTTTTTATTTATTTATTTTTTTAGGGGTTGTTATGTATAGGAAATATTGTGAATGCCACTTTCATTTTCCTGTAATTTACTTTTTTTTTGTCTTTTGTTTGAAAAATTTAATAAAATATTTATAAAAAAAAAAAACAATTCCCTTTTTCTGTGTAATAATAAAACAGTAGCTTGTACTTGATCCCAACTAAGATATAATTAATCCTTATTGGAAGCAAAACCAGCCTATTGGGTTTACATGATTTTCTAGTAGACTTAAGGTATGAAGATCTAAATTACGGAAAGATCTGTTATCCGGAAAACCCCAGGTCCCGAGCATTCTGGATAACAGCTCCCAATTTACAATATTTGATGGTCCACATTGTTCGAGTACGGGCACTGTGGGACATTTATTTATATATATATATATATATATATATATATATATATATATATATATATATATATAGTGAATAAAGTACCCCCTCTTGTAAAATATAAGGATATTATAAATTACAGAGGAGTTTCATGACCATATAAAAACACGAGGTGAAGGCCGAGTGTTATTATACAGGTCATGGAACTCCGAGGTAACTTCTAATAACCCTATATTTTGCAACTGGGGGTAATTTATTTATTATAATACAAGTTTCAGTGAGTCATGTGACAGAAATGACATCACTACTCAACGTTTATAACTGATGACATCAGAACTCACCGTTTATAAAGCTATAATTTACAGGATATTTATGAATTTGTATATTATATATATATATATATATATATATATATATATATATATATATATATATATATATATATATATATACATAGTTATGTATAAAATAAAATATAAGTATAAAAATACTTTGAAATGAAATTCTAAACAACTATTCCTTCTTCAGATACCGCAAAGAAGAAGCAGCTAAAATTATAGCGGTCTTGTCTTTACAAGTCCTTAAGGTTTCCCAAACAGTCCCCTCACGTCTGCACAGGAGTTTATTTATGGGAAGGGAGGCGGATTCCAAAGGAGATTGCTCGAGTCAGGTCTAGGTTTATTTAAGGCAAGCTGTCTCATTTAGAAATATATACTCTCCTTCTTACTTTCAATCCTAACATACGAGGGCTCCGATTATTATGGGCACAGAATATGCCTTACCGTGTATATTTGCATTTATACATATGGAGAGATGTCACATTGTTTTCCTTAGACTTTACATCATGAGGGTGATAAAAATATTCCTTATCGGTTTTGGTGGAGAATGCGGCCACGATAAGGAAATCCTTCAAATGGTCTTGATCATCTGAGCCAATAAGGTTTAATCAATACACGTGTGTAGTTTTCTTATTCCAGTGACCTACACGTGTGTTGAATAAACTTTATCTGCTCAGATGATCAAGACCATTTGAAGAATATCACCATGGTTTTTTATATTGTGGCCCAGAACATTCCTTCTCTGTGGCGAACTCCACATAAACGTAACTTTTTTGGAAAGTAAACATAATTTCAATATTTGCAATATACATCAATTAAAAAAATATGCAGGCTTTTAATGGTTTTGAACAGTTCCCTAAGCCTAGCCCCCTGCTCTCCTGCTGATTAGTGATTGGCGAATTTGTTCAGATTCACTGGAAAATTTATGAATTTTCTGTGAAACGAGAATTTTGATGCCCGTGTGAGTTCAAAATCAATGGGCATCAGAATAATGTGGCGCTCAATGCTTTTAATACTAGCGACTTTTCTAACGAGCATCCAAACATTTTTGAATTTTCGCTGCAGTTTAATTCGCTAATTTATTTGTCGGCAGAAATTCACCACAAATTCACGCCTGGCAAATTTATTCGCCTATCACTACTACTGATCTGTCTGACTACTTTGCTGAGCTGACTGACTACTGTTACTTTGTATCAACAGCCATCTGTCCTCAGCCTGCATCCTCCAAACCCCACAATTCCCTGCACATGTGATTTCAATAAGGATAGGAACATCAGTGCAATGCATTGTGGGTTATGTAGTTCCTGCATGCTGTCTGTAAGCTGTGGAAAAGTTGTTACAATTAGTAACATCAGTGTTTAGTCCCTCCTTCCCTGCCAGGATTTCAAATGATGCAGAATGAGAAGAAATGTTAAACAGCTGGATTTCAGCATAGAAAATGCCATTTATTCATAATTTTCAAAGAATCAGGTAACTGTGATGGATATATTAGGGGTTTCTGTGTTATGTGGGCCTCTTTATCAAATTTTGGTTTGAAAGCCAGAGTTCCCCTTTAAGTTTGCACAGCCATAGGGGCATTTAAACTTGACTATTCTTTTAATAATGTCTGGGCTCTCTCTGTGCCTCTCTGGCTATTGAGCTAAACGTTCAGCCACCGCTGAGGAATTTCCTTTAGTCTGTCGGCTCATAATGTACCCCCCCCCCACGCCCCATCAGTGTTATTAGACAATACTTCTGCAGTTGGTAACAGCAGAGACAATTCTCCCAAAATATCACTCCTGCCTCCACTCCAGGTGCCAGAATTGTGAAATAATGACATTTCTCTGGGTTGGGGGATTCATTGTCCCCTTAAAAAAAATTGTGGCCCAATACATTTTATTGGCGTGGGCTAAGGATGCTGTTTAAGGCCTGGCCAGATCAATCTTATGTGATGTATGGGCAGAAAATCAGATGGAACTGAATAATAAATCTCATGGGGCTGATTAGGTGTCTCACTGGCAATATGACTGCAACACCAAACTCTACCTGGTAATGATCATTACTTGTCCCAGCACTAAATCTGTCACTCAGAAGAGGTAAGTTTGTTATTAGGGTCCATTTATCTGCAGTAAAGAGCAACCTGATAGGAAAATGTCATTGGTGGGATAGAACAAACGCCTACAATGAAAACAATTTTGCTCCAAATGCTCCTGAGCACTTTATCATTGTTTCCAATGTGCTTTCCACCATTGAATGTCCAATGAGTGCTGCTATGTTGGCAGGTACAGCTTAGAATATGGACGTTATTTGCCTCCATATTGGGCACATATTGATTCCATGCATTAACAGATACTAGCTGGCACAGTGGCTGGGATGCGTTACATATTTAACAATTCATACATTGGATTCAGTTGGGTGGGAAACATTAAAGCATCTGGCATGACTTGTGTTACATAAGGTTAAGTATCACAAGATGGAGACAGTAGGGCAGGATGGAGAAGAAAGAGGGCAAGATAGTGACAGTAGAGCAACATGACAATTTTACAGGAAGATGGAGATAGTAATGGCAGGATAGAAAAGGAAGGTAGAGTGAGACATTTGGGCAAGATTGAGACAGAAGGGAAAGTTTGAGACAGTAGGACAAAATGGAGACAGAACGGCAAGATGGAGACAGAAGGGAAAGTTTGCAACAGTAAGGAAAGATGGTGACAGTAGAGCAATGTGGCAACACTAGGACAAGATAGAGACAGTAGGACAAGTTGGAGGCTGCAAGGCAAGATGAAGACAATAGAGAAGGTAGAATAAGATGGGGAAAGATAAAAACAGTAGAGCAAGATTGAGACAGAAGGATAAGATGGAGAAAGTAGGACAAGATGGAGACAGTAGGAAAAGTTGGAGATTTTAAGGATGGAGACAGTAGAGAAGGTATAATAACATGGGGAAAGATAAAAACAGTGAAGCAAAATGGAGACAGTAGGACAAGATGGATACAATAGGACAATATGGAGACAGTAGGACAAGATGGAGACAGTAGGGCAAGATGGATACAATAGGACAATATGGAGACAGTAGAGCAAGATAGAGACAGTAGGACAAGTTGGAGATTGTAAGGTAAGATGGAGACAGCAGAACAAGTAGACAGTAGAAAACAGTAGAACAAGATGGAGACAGTAGAACAAGATGGAGACAGGAGAGTGAGTTGGAGACAGAAGGGAAACAGTGAGACAATAGAGCAAGATGATGACAGTAGAGCAATATGAAGATGTTACGGCAAGATGGAGACAGTAGGGCAAGACCAAGACAGTAGGACAAGTTGGAGGATAGAGGGCAAGATGGAGAGAGTATGAGTGTAGTCACAACTACACAGAATCAACACCTCTGTGAATTTCTTCAGATGTCACCTCTTTGATGAGTTACAATGTGCCATTGTAAATAGAATAGTGGAAGAGTTTATATGCCGAAAACTTCCCACACCAGTCAGTTGAACTGAAGAAGCTGCTCGGATGAGTAGTGAAACATCTTCATTGATTACTCAGCAAGTCCAGTTGTTTTTAGATTGACCTATACTAGATATACCATGACCTGGATGAATGAAAATCTTCATAGTCATAGGACAAGGACAGTACAAGGACAGTACAAGGACAGTAGAGGAGGGAATTATTGTTCAGTATCTGACTGTAGGGCAAGATGGCAAAAGCAGAGCAAGATGGCAACAGTAGGGCAGGTTGACTTCAGTAGGACAGGATGGAAACAGCAGAGTTGGGGGCAGATGGAAACATTTGGACAGGATGGTGATAGTAGGACAAGATGAAAACAGTAGGGCTGCATGGAGAAAGTTGGGCAGGATAGAGAAAGATGGAAACACAGGTCAATGTGACAACAGTAGGGCAAGATGGGGCACGAATGGAGGCAGGAGGGAAAAATGAAGAAGGCAGACATGATGGTGACAGTACAAATTTATATTACTGTTGCCAAGCTTGTTCCTCAACATACAGGCACATTTTTTGGCTGCTGATAAGACTACCCCAGTGTGTGCGAATGTGATTGGGACATTGTAAGCTTCACTGGGACAGAGACTGATGAGAATCATGCATCATCTCTCTCTTTCTCTCTGTGTCTCTCTTTCTCCATACATACACACATACATACTGTACACACATACATACACACATATATAAATACATACACACATATATAAATACATACACACATATATAAATACATACACACATATATAAATACATACACACATATATAAATACATACAATAACAGCCTTTCCTGAGCCAAGCAGAGATAGAGCATTTACAGTTTACTGTTAGAAATGCATTACTCTTGCAGGGCTACTAAACCCCCTCCACCTCCCAAAGTACTTTTTTTTTCCTCCTCTAGGAAGCAGCATATTTCTAGAGCACTTACCGAGACATGCAGTATTTATAGCCCGCTCATTTAGAAAATTAATTTGCCGCTCGTCGTGACAATTTCATTTCTGCAGTGCAGCAAAGTGGGTGTATCTGTAGCGCGAGGGCTCCCTGCCTGCTGACCATTCAATAAAACCTATCGTATTGTTCCTTCCATAACCTGAGATTTATCAATCCAAGGCCATAAATCGTTCAACTGCCCAGCGCATGAGTAAAAAAAAAAAAAGAAACATTAACTGGTTTATTGCAAAAAAATATATCTATACGGTACAAATTTTTTTTCTGATCTGCGTAAATAAAAAATATATTATATATATATATTTTTTAAATGTATGCTCTTAGTTACTCAAAGGGCAGGTTCTGGTTTAACGTTTGCTGCTTAATAAAACTGTTTATGATTGGCTGGTGTATTTACAGCAGTTAATACAGTAACTTTAATTCCCCAATAAAATGGCATCTGATTGGATGGTGTGTCTACAAGCCTAACCCAAAGAACTTACGCTTTTTTTTTTAAACAAATTAGAGCAAATAGCAATATGGATGAATAAATTACAAAATGTAATATTTTTCCCTATTGACAGTATCTGTTTTCAATATATCATTAGAGTTTGGAACTGGGCGTTATGTCATCAAAGCGTCAGCTCAACAAAGATGTGAAATAAGAATAATGGTGATCATTACAAACAGATAAAGCTGAATGAGTGTGGCCTTGGGACATGATTGCTTGAGTCCAATTATCACAGGTTTTAATTAAATTTTTTGTTTTTGCTGCAAAATGCCCAATAGCAAGGCCAGGGCTACTTAAATTGTATAAAATGGGTAACACTAACCTGGTCACTGGAGGACCATTATTATTTTAACATGTAAAAATGCTAGAAAACACCCCTATAAGACATATCTGTATGAATCTGAGTTAGGGCAGTACAGTGTCGAACAGGGGAGGGGTCCAAGCCCAGCAGAGCTGCCGCATTAGGGGCCCACACTCAGACCACCTACACCAGCCACAAACCCCTTCCGTCCCCCTTCCCATCCCCCGCTAGTGCATACCTTTCGTTTCTATTATTAGGCCACAATCAGTGCGGGGTGAGGTCAGGTTTAGTGAACAATGGCACCAACAATGAAATGGTGAGGTCCAACAGGTTTTTAACCTGGGACCCACTGGCCCAGTATGACCCTGGGTAGTACCACCAATTCAACATAGAGCAAGCTGGGCAGCTCAACCAGGATGCAACACTATATTGCCTTCTGATAGACTGGTGGTTCTTAATCTGTTGGGCTAAAGTGGAATAAAGGAGAGGGAAGGTTTGGCTTGCTGACCATCTATGTTGAAATTTGGGCAAATATCTCTTCACTTTCCTAGTTACACCTAAAAATTCAGCTAGAAGGACAATTAACGTGAGAACATAGTTTCTGCTCTAGATCGTCTTGGTACTATGGCACAAGTCCGGCACAATGGACTTTCTTAACTTCAGTTCTATAAATAACTATCTATAACTAAAAGGTATAGCCCAGCTAGGTCACCTAAACCCCTAAAGATATCTCTGATCCTCACACTATATTTCAGAAACATACAGGGAGAAGGAAGTAGAACTCAGCGCCAAGATAATAAGCCAAAGCACGTGCATTGTGGTACAATCTATTTGCTCAATTTATTCACTGCCCTACAAGGAATCAAACTCCCATGTCAAGTTATCTTGGTGCTACAGTAAGGAGAGGCCATAGAAATATAACTGTCCTGAACATTGTTCCATTTGCTAGAGCTCAATAATGTTGGACCAGGCACATTTAGTTATAGAATAAGGTTGGATTATCATGCTTGAGAGAACAATACATGGCTGGGAAAGGTAGATATGGGGAAGTGGGAGCCAAGTAGAGAGTAGAACAGATGTAGAAGGTTATAGACTGGTGGTGTTGAGAAGATCAAGGTAAGGACCACAACAAATGGCACTTTATAATCCATGGTGCATGTTGCACCATTAGAATCCATAGTGTTACAGTGCATGTCCAAAGGGAAAGAAGACCTACCAACAATGAAGATATACACACCTGAAACGGTTTCCGCATTCCTCCATCAATCCATTTATCCACCTCTACTTGTTATTTCATAGGCACACACATCGTTACTCAGTGGGTCTCCTACAATGATCAAAGGACTATGATGTCTCCATAGGAAGCTCCATTCTAGGCTAACGTCATGCCTAGAGCCTCTTATGGAGACAACATAATGTGTTGGCTTTGAAGTGGCTTTTCGGATAAATAACAAGCTTCATTAAGTTCAGTGGAAAGAGCATTCAGATAGCGAGAGGCAGGAAGTTAGCTGGACTGGAGGTTCTTCCATTGCATTACATTGCTATTTTAGCCAGCAGTTAGCATTCAGACCAGCAATAAACATCCTAAACCCAGCCTTACCCTCAACTCAGCCTTACCTTCAACGTAACCTTACCCTTAATTCAGCCTTACCCTCAACTCAAACTTACCCTCAACGTAACCTTACCCTTAAATCAGCCTTACCCTCAACTTAAACTTACCCTCAACGTAACCTTACCCTTAAATCAGCCTTACCCTCAACTCAACCGTACCCTCAACTTAGCCTTACCCTCAACTCAACCGTACAGTCAACTTAATCTTGCCTCAACTCAGCCTTACTCTCAACTGAGCCTTACCCTCAACTCAACCTTAACCTCAACTCAGGCTTACACTCAACTCAACCTTTCCCTCAACTCAGCCTTACCCTCAACTCATCTGTACCCTCGACTCAATCTTGAATCTTGCCTTACCCTCAACTCAGCCTCAACTCTTGCTAGGTAACATTACTCCTTTAGGTCCAAGGATGGGGGTTTAAAGTATTCAATGGAAACAAGGATACAGAGTCAACAGGCAAAATAGGGGATGCTATTCTAAACTGGGAAGGGGCAGTATGTACAAATATTGTGACCACAGGTTCTTATGAACTAACGCAAGTACAATACATAAAGTGCATTTTTTGCCAAAAAACAGCAAGGTGGAAGCAAGCAGCATTCTGGCATGTGAATAGTGGAGCAACTAGAGATACATGTATTTTATAGAAGAACACTGGAATTGGGGTAAAATTGGATCTCTACTGCAGGGAACAAGACTAGACATGAATAAGCAGAAAACCTAGAACCAAATCCAATTTTCTGATACCTGTAATTTGCATTCAAAAGTACTTTGTTTGCAGAAAATGTTCTATATTTATCAGCTCATTTGCAAATTAGCAAAGCCGGTGATTACTTAACAAAGAGTGTGCACTTGTAAATGTATCCTTATGTCAATCTGCCCCCCGCCGTGACTTGGCCTATTGCTTGTGCAAAGAACCGCAAAGCCCAGATGCTGCAAATTAAACCTTTACATTAGACAAATGCACTTGGCAAAATAAATCATTTTATTGTGTATCACTAACAGTTTTATAAGGCATAACGTACCCCCTACTGTAAACGATAAGGATATTAGAAGTCACTGAGGGGTTGTTCTGTGACCATATAAAGGCACAAGGCTGCAGGCTGAGTTATACAGGGAACTCTGAGTATCACTCATGTATTATAAGGGATAATGTACCCCCTACTGTAAATGATAAGGATATTAGAAGTCACTGAGGGCTTGTTCTGTGACCATATAAAGGCACAAGGCGGCAGGCTGAGTTATACAGGGAACTCTGAGTATCACTCATGTATTATAAGGGATAATGTACCCCCTACTGTAAATGCTAAGGATATTAGAGGTCACTGAGGGGTTGTTCTGTGACCATATAAAGGCACAAGGCGGCAGGCTGAGTTATACAGGGAACTCTGAGTATCACCCGTGTATTATAAGGCTACATTTTACTCACTATTACCATTGAACTATGTACACCTATGTGTTCTGAGAACATTATGTTTATAGGTTTTTGTAAATATCATGTAATTCCTATTTACAAAAGGAAATATTCAGAATCTCTTGATCTACTATTATGTCTGCCAATAGAATAAGACAGGGTTGTCCAACTGGCGGCCCGCGGCCTCCATTTGTGTGGCCCCCATATGAAAGTCTGCCTGCTGTGTCTGCTTACAATGTGTAAACTGTAAAAGATTTCACTACAGAGATTAACTGGCCCCTGCATTGTTTAAACCTCAAATTCAGACTAATCCCCTATATTCACACCTGTAATCCCCCCTTCATTGTTCCCACTTGTAACACCTCTATTGTTCACATCCTACTGTTCACACCAAAATCCCAGACTGAATCTGCCCACATTGCTGAATGTAGTACATCTTCGAGTGGTCCTGATAGGTTTCCCTGTCTCCTGCTCTGTTCTGCCTTCCATATGCTCCGTGTGTGCCATACTCTGCCTGCCCTATGCTCCCTGTGTGTGCCATACTCTGCCTGCCCTATGCTCCCTGTGTGTTCTATAATCTGCCTGTCCTATGTACCCTGTCTGTTCAATACTCTGCCTGCCCTATGCTCCCTGTGTGTGCCATACTCTGCCTGCCCTATGCTCCCTGTGTGTGCCATACTCTGTCTGCCCTATGCTCCCCTTGTGTGTGCCATACTCTGCCTGCCCTATGCTCCCCTTGTGTGCCATACTCTGTCTGCCCTATGTTCCCTGTGTGTTTTATAATCTGCCTGCCCTATGCTCCCTGTGTGTTCTATACTCTGCCTGCCCTATGCACCCTGTGTGTGACATACTCTGCCTGCCCTATGCACCCTGTGTGTGCCATACTCTGCCTGCCCTATGCACCCTGTGTGTGCCATACTCTGCCTGCCCTATGCACCCTGTGTGTGCCATACTCTGCCTGCCCTATGCACCCTGTGTGTGCCATACTCTGCCTACCCTATGCACCCTGTGTGTGCCATACTCTGCCTGCCCTATGCACCCTGTGTGTGACATACTCTGCCTGCCCTATGCACCCTGTGTGTTCTATACTCTGCCTGCCCTATGCACCCTGTGTGTGCCATACTCTGCCTACCCTATGCTCCCTGTGTGTGCCATACTCTGCCTGCCCTATGCTCCCTGTGTGTGTCATACTCTACCTGCCCTATGCTCCCTGTGTTTGCCATACTCTGCCTGCTCTATGCTCCCTGTGTGTGTGTAATACTCTGCCTGCCCAATGCTCCCTGTGTGTGCCATACTCTGCCTGCCCTATGCACCCTGTGTGTGCCATACTCTGCCTGCCCTATGCACCCTGTGTGTGACATACTCTGCCTGCCCTATGCACCCTGTGTGTGCCATACTCTGCCTGCCCTATGCACCCTGTGTGTGCCATACTCTGCCTGCCCAATGCTCCCTGTGTGTGCCATACTCTGCCTGCCCTATGTAGGGAGTGGTCAACACTGGCTTCTATTATCGGCCCTCCACCATGTAAATCAGAAAAATTCCGGCCCTCGGTACCACAAAAGTTGGACAGCACTGGAATAATAGGATTTATTTACTCACCGTTAAATCCGTTTCTCTGATGTCGACAGGGGGACACAGGAGACCGATGGGGTAAAGCACCATCCTTCAGGAGGCAGGACACTTGATTGACAGATGAAAAGAGGGCGTGCCAGGACTCGGGCTTTACCCCTAGCACTTCCTCTTTTAACTCAGTTGGTACCAAATAACTGGCCACCAGGCAAAAATAACAGAAAAACAAGGTAGAACAGGTTTACCATTTAACTTATAACTATGTACAAGCATGAACCGGGTGGGATGTCCTGTGTCCCCCTGTCGACATCAGAGAAACGGATTTAACGGTGAGTAAATAAATCCTATTTTCTCTGACGTCTCCGGGGGACACAGGAGACCGATGGGGACTTACCAAAGCAGCCCCACAAAACAGCAGGGAGGGCAACAGATTTGTGAATGCTTGCCTTTTAGGCTTGCACCACTGCATGTAGAACTTTGCGGCCAAATACCGCCTCCGCCGATGCAAATGTATCTAGGCGGTAGAATTTTGTAAAAGTATGAATTGTGGACCAGGTCGCTGCCTTGCAGATCTGTTCCACTGAAGCAGAGTTTCGCCAGGCCCAAGAGGCTCCCATTGCTCTCGTTGAATGTGCTCTGATTTGAAAAGGTGGAGTCTTTCCTTTTGCTATATAAGCTCTCCCAATGGCTTCTCTAATCCATCTAGAAATGGTGGACTTGGATGCTGGTTGACCAGCTCTTGGCCCCGATGGAATCACAAAAAGAGAATCTGATCGTCTGATTTCTTTAGTACGTGTGGTATACATCCTTAGTGCTCGAACTACATCTAGTCCATGCAGTCTTTTCTCCTTAGGGTTCTTGTGATCCGGACAAAAAGACGGTACAACTATTTCTTGGTTGATATGGAAGGAAGATACCACCTTGGGAAGAAATGAAGACTTAGTCCGAAGCACCGCTTTGTCTTTGTGAAATACTAGGAATTCGGGGTCACATGAAAGTGCTGCTAGCTCTGATACTCTGCGTGCGGATGATATTGCTACCAGGAATACTACCTTCCAAGTAAGCCATTGCAGGTCAAGTGAAGAAATAGGTTCAAACGGAGGATCTACAAGTGCTGTGAGCACCACGTTTAGATCCCAGGTAGGTGTTGGCCTTTGACGTGGTGGAGCTATGTGAGCTACTCCTTGCGAAAATTCTTGAACTGTGTGATCCCAGGCAATCTTATTCTGAAAAAGCAGTGACAGGGCCGAAATTTGTACTTTGAGAGAATTCAGCTGCAGTCCCATATCGAGACCTTTTTGTAGGAAGGACAAGATAGATGGTATGGAAAATATTCCAAAATCGATGCCTGTTTCTTGACACCATAACCAGTAACTCCGCCATATTCTGTGATAAATTCGCACCGAAACTGGTTTTCTGGCTTGCAGCAATGTAGCAATTACTTCCTCGGAAAACCCCTTCTTTCTCCAGATGGACTCCTCAAGAGCCATGCCGTTAAATTGAAGAGCATTGGGTTGGGGTGGTGAATGGGACCTTGTAGTAGGAGATCCCCCCTGCGAGGTAGAGGGATATATGCGTCTGCCGACAGATCTTGAAGGTCGTGAAACCAGGTCCTTCTTGGCCAGAAGGGAGCGATTACAATTGCCAGGAGGTCTGAGTGTCGGATTTTCTTGAGGACTCTGGGTAACATGGGAATCGGTGGAAACACATATGCCAGATCGAACCTCCACGACTGGGTCATGACGTCTATTCCGTCTGCTAGTGGATCCCTGTACCGAGCAAAAAACTGGTTGACCTTGCGATTTGTTCTTGACGCCATGAGGTCTATTTGTGGGATTCCCCACTTTTGTATTAGTTCCTCGAATACTTCGGGATGCAGTTCCCACTCCCCTGGGTCTATTTGGTGTCGGCTTAGGAAGTCCGCCTGGATGTTGGATACTCCCGGAATGTGGATGGCTGACAACTGTACTAGATGTTTCTCCGCCCAATGCACAATCCTTTCTGCCTCTTTCAGAGCCCCCTTGCTTCTGGTGCCTCCTTGACGGTTTATATATGCCACAGCTGTGGCATTGTCGCATTGTATTCTGACCGCCTGTGCCTTTAGTTCCGACTCCCAATTGTGTAGAGCCCGTCGGATTGCCCTCAGTTCTAACAGATTTATTGGCATCTTGGTTTCTTCTAGTGACCACTTCCCTTGTGCTGTGTATCTTTTCCATGTCGCCCCCCAACCGGACAGGCTGGCATCTGTTGTCAGGATCGTCCAGTCTGGAGTTGCCCATGATTGGCCTTCGGTCAGTGTATTCGGGCGAAGCCACCACTTCATAGAGGATATGGTCTTGTGGGACAGAGGAAAGGTTTGCATTAGTGATCCCCTCTTCCACCAGCGCAGAATTTCTGACTGTAAGGGTCGCAGGTGAATTTGGGCAAATGGGACTGCCTCTATGGTCGACACCATCGAGCCTAGAACCTTCATGGCCTGATGTATAGTTGGACGGTGAGATTGATATAAGTTGGATACTTGTTTCCTCAACTTGATCTGCTTGTCCCGTGGCAGAAATACTCTCTGTGCTGTCGTGTCGAATTCCAACCCCAGATACATCATCCGATGGGATGGATGTATCTGTGATTTCTTCCAATTGATCCACCAACCAAATTTCTGGATTATCTCTGTCGCTCGCTTCAGGGCCGCTTGTGCTTGGTCCATTGAATTGGCCTTGATGAGAAGATCGTCCAGGTATGGAGTCACTGAAATTCCCTGGAGTCTCATTGATGCTGTTGTGACTGCCATCAATTTTGTGAATACCCTTGGGGCTGACGACAGTCCGAAGGGTAGTGCCACAAATTGGTAGTGTTGGTTGCGGAACGCAAACCTCAGATAGCGCTGATGGGCCGGCCAAATTGGGACATGTAGGTAAGCGTCCTTGATGTCCAGAGACATAAGCAATTGATTTGGTTCCATACCCCTGATGACTGATCGCAACGTCTCCATCTTGAACTTTGCGGCTCTGAGAAATTTGTTCAAGTCCTTTAGGTCTAGAACAGGCCGAAAAGTCCCCTCCTTTTTCGGAACCACAAACATATTGGAGTAGAACCCGTAAAATTTCTGTTGCGGGGGTACTGGTATTATTACTCCTGTTCTTTGAAGGGTCGTCACGCAGTTGTAAAAAGCTTGTGCTTTGATCGGATCTGTGGGTATTGTTGACATGAAGAACTTTCTGGGGGGTATGGCCCAAAAATCGAGGTGATATCCTTCTGTAATTATCTCTCTTATCCAGGATTCGGAAGTGTGTTGAATCCACGTTTCCCGGAAAAATTGTAATCTGCCCCCTATTGCCCCCTGCTGCCCCAAGGGGCTCGCCCCATCATGCCGAATTGGACTTGTCCTGGGCGGGCTTGTTCTGAGATTTATTGGGTCTCCAACTTGGTCTGGTTGGTTTGTCGGAGAATCTATTGCGAAAATTGTTTCTGCGTGGAGAGGTTGAACGTCTTGTTGCTCTATTACTTTGGCCACGAAAAATTTTTCCCCTACGGAAAGTATTCGCTGAGCGTGACTTCGACTGGGGGAGGAAGGTACTTTTGCCCCCTGTGGCCTGAGAAATTATTTTCTCTAATTCCTCTCCAAATAGACGTTGGCCTTTAAACGGTAGTGCAATTAGTGACTTCTTAGAACTTAGGTCAGCTGACCAGTTTTTGAGCCATAATGCTCGGCGAGCGGCAACCGCTAGGGCGGATGAACGTGCTGTCAGTTGTGCTGCGTCAAGCGCAGCTTCGCTGATATATGCGCTGGTTTCTGCCATGTCTCGCGCTATGTCCATGAGACTTGTCCTGGAGGTCCCATCTTGAAGACCTGACAATATGGATGTGGACCAGGCTTCCATAGCTCTGCCGACCCATGCTGTGGCTAACGCGGGACGAATTGCCGACCCTGCTGTTGAGAATACCGCTTTAAGGAATCCTTCCATTCTCTTATCGGTCGGGTCTTTAAAGGCAGCTGCGTCTGTAACCGGCAGTGTGGTATTCCTGGACAATCTAGAAACTGGTGCATCCACCAGCGGTGGTATTGCCCACTTATCTACTGTTTCTTTTGGAAATGGATACAATTTAGCAAACTTCTTGTTCGGCTGAAACTTTTTGTCTGGAGTGTCCCACTCATCTTGAATCACTGCTGTTAGCTGGTCATGTGAGGGAAATTCAATCGTAGTTTTGCGTTGTCTCTTAAACAGGCCTTTGGACTGTGTTTGTTGGTCTGCAGGTGGATCTATTTTCAAAGTAGTAATAACTGCTTTAATAATTGCTTCCACATCATGGTGTATCTCTTTATCCATCTCCCCTTCCTCTTCATCCTCAGACTGAGAGGAAGAGGAAAAAATCTCTCCCTCTTGTTCAGACTCTGATTCTGATGGTTGTAAAGTTAGTGACACTGGTGTACGAGATTGTATGTGTTTAGCAGATCTCTTACGTTTCTCCCCAGTTCCTTCCTGTATTTTTGACATAGACTTCTCAATAGTCTCGACTATAGAATTGGCAATAGAGTCGGCAAGAGAGGGTAACTGCTGGAGAGAGGCTAGTGACTGAGACAATTGTAAGGCCCATGAGGGAGCTGCTGTCTCTGGCTGAGTCCTAGTTTCAGAACTCTGGGCATTTGTATCCTGAGGAAAAACTTGTCCCTCTTGATTAGAAGGGAGCTCTAAGGATACTGGCGGAGCCTCTGACTCCAGCAAACATGACCTACAAAGCGGGTCTGTTTGTCCCAAGGGAAATTTAGCCTGACATTTATTACACGCCAAATATGTAACCTGTGCCAGCCCTGCTGCTAGTGCAGCACGTCCTCCACTCCGGGTAAATAGTCCCCCTTTCCTACCTTCAGCCATGCTAGAAGTGCTAGGGGTGAAGTCGGAGTGTGGCCACCAGAGAAAACACTGCTGCTAGGCAAGTCTGTGCGCCGTTAGTGCGAAAGCCGCTCTGCTTCTCCGCACTTCAGTGATCTAAAATGGCCGCCGCTTGAATCTGCTGCGAGATTCGCGCCTCCTATACCAAGATGGCCGTCATGGGAATCATAGGTGCGCGAGACTTGCGTCCTCACTGTTACCGCGCTGTTCCCGTCAGCTGAAAACAGGCGAGCGGCCTGGTACAAGAGTTGCGGCTGCATTACACTGTGCGCGCGCGCACACACATTTAGTGACCCGCATTAGGAAAAAACGTAATGCGTACTTCAGGAGAAGAACTCCTCTTACCTGCGCCATATGTGTGTCCCGGCCAGAGTCCCTGTACCCCCCTCAGGGGGCAGGTTAAGATCTGGAAGGCCGCTCCCTAAAGGTGAGCTCTAGGCCCCGGGCTGCAATATTCCCACGTCGGGGGTTAACTATTCTGGGTGTAGGTGACCCTAACCCAAGTCTGGCCCCGGGTGTCAGTGCTAACCACTGACCGGAGCTTCTCTAGTTGTGTCTCTCTAGAGACCGATGGGTCCATCCTCCTGTGGACAGGACACTTGAAAAACTGAGTTAAAAGAGGAAGTGCTAGGGGTAAAGCCCGAGTCCTGGCACGCCCTCTTTTCATCTGTCAATCAAGTGTCCTGCCTCCTGAAGGATGGTGCTTTACCCCATCGGTCTCCTGTGTCCCCCGGAGACGTCAGAGAAAAGAGAATTTTTTTATGGTTGGAGTGAATTTAAAAATCACAAGTCTCCGTTTGTCGTCCACATAAAAATCGAATCCAAAGGTAATTTCAGTGAGCGGTTTCTTTTAATCTCTTCTGAGATAGAATCATTTTTTTGCCAGCAAATATCAGCTAAAAGCTAGACTACATTTCACCCAAAATATGTCAGCCGGGCAATCCAACGCCATAAAGCAGACACATAAAGAAATAAGCTTAATATAGCGCTTCCCAGATGAAAGGTTTCATAAAAGAAAGAAAGATATCCGGGGTCGGGAAATTGCACAGAACAACCCAGAGCGCCTGTCTGTAAATGAGCCGAGCGCAATGTAAATCATATTTAATAGATATTATCAGGACAGTGACACAGTGCGGCTGACGTGTGCAGAAAAGAGGAATGCGATTTCGTTCCAGGAAAGCCATTATGATTCCGACGCTCCGGCACAAAGAGAAAAGTACAAAATGTTGAATCAATCACGGCTGCGTCTTTGCGCTTGGTGTTTATCGATTCCCAGCGACCGCTTTTCCTCGTCAGGCTAATTTATATCCTTTGTGCGGAGGCATGGGGTTTGGCCTAAAATGCACCTGTTTAAAGCAATGCTGAATCTGACAGACTGAAGTGCGTCTGGTTTATATTGTCCAGCCTGAGATCCATTTCCAACAGCTCCTGCTGGGCCCACGTTTTACTGTTCCATCTCACTGTGTTGTCTGCTCCTCGCTCAGCCAGGAAAGAGCACTAAAAGCAATATACACTCTCCTACTGTATAAATAACTCTTACTCTGCTGCCTACTATAGACCTAAATATATAGAGTGACAGAATAAACTGTACTTTCACCCCACATCTCCCCCTAACTGGTCTTCAGACTGGGCCCCCTTAGCTCATAACAAGGTTACAGATACAGTATATAGACACATTGGGGTAACAGTCACCCTGCTATAGTTCCAGGGGTACCCAGGGTACAAATAATCACTCACCTCAAATCTCCCCCTAACTGGCCTTCAGACTGGGCCCCCTTAGCTCATAACAAGGTTACAGATATATAGAAACATTGGGGTGTCACCCTGCTATAGTTCCAGGGGTACCCAGGGCACAAATAAGCACTCACCCCAAATCTCCCCCTAACTGACCTTCAGACTGGGCCCCCTTAGCTCATAACAAGGTTACAGATATATAGAAACATTGGGGTGTCACCCTGCTATAGTTCCAGGGGTACCCAGGGTACAAATAAGCACTCACCCCAAATCTCCCCCTAACTGGCCTTCAGACTGGTCCCCCTTAGCTCATAACAAAGTTACAGATATATAGAAACATTGGGGTAACAGTCACCCTGCTATAGTTCCAGGGGTACCCAGAGCACAAGTAAGCACTCACCCCAAATCTCCCCTTCAGACTGGGCCCCTTAGCTCATAACAGGGTTAGATACATAGGGAACATTTGTGTATGAGCTTTTATCAAATAAAGAACATAAGTATTCACCCCAAATCTCCCCATAATGAAGATTCTATCTGGCTTTCAAGGGTATCTATGAGAGCAATTAGTCATTCCACCCGAATCTCACCATAACTGACCTTATTATGGGGTGCCGTTTGTCCCAAATACATTCTGTATACAAAACTATCCCTAATACACAGAATGAATGTCTCATGTTATATAAGTATTTGTGACCATACACAGAGAAAACAAATATACAAAAGACTTATTTCTATTAAAGAATGAAAACAAAATCTGGTTAGTGCACAAAAGGATGTCATTATATCACAAACTCCATTCTGTACAGTTTAACAAGCAATCTGTCGCACAAATGTATAACCTCCATGTAACGGACGCACTTATGTGCAAAGTTACTTACAGAATGAATTATGTAAAAACAAAGTTGGACATAATATATAATAGTGTAACTAACTAGTGCTTGTCAAGCTAGATTTGACTGACAAAATAGATATCTGCGACAGAAAGCAAGATTTTATAGCACAGGATTCATTCTTTCCACAAAATGACAGTTTTGTTTCACAAAACAGATAAAATAACCATTCTGTGAAGCAACACTGTCAGTCACATTCCTGAACCAATAAGAACAAAGCTTATTGCCATATACAAACAAGATGAGAAGTGGCCAGCTCTGCTCCACATGGCTAAGGCAAAGTATCTGACCTGCTATAGAGGGCGCCCTCTAATGTCCCCTGTGCTGCATAGTAATAAACATGAACAAACCTTTCCTAAAAGAGCTGCTGTTAAACAGTACCGGTTCATAAATGGAAGTTTTTATAAATGGCCGAGAAATATAATGCTGCACTTATAATGATTGTAGAGAAAGAAAAGTATGCAAAACATAAATATGATCATTTTAGGTGATATGGCTTTTCTTATTGTAGTAACCTGCTTGTGTGGCCATTTTGGTTAAGGGCATTCCTGCTGTTTTGCCATTATCTTATGACTCACTCCTGTTCCTCTTCCTGTCTAAGCTGAGAGCAATAATGGGACAGGCCACACCCACCTGCAATGTTGTATTAAATGTACCAGAAGTTACTGTGCTTGTCTGGCTGCTTTGCCTGACTCTCAGAGACATTTAAGGTGCCCATACATGGAGAGATCCGCTCGTTTGGCGATGTCGCCAAATGAGCGGATCTCCCTCCGATATGCCCAACTTGAGGTGGGCAATATTGTGCTGATCCGATCGTGGGCCCTAGGGCCCAATGATCGGATCCTAGCGAACGCAAACGGGATCGCGGGATCGCGCAAATCGGATCGCGGGACCGCATCAACGAACAGATGCGGCCACGATCCGACAGGATTTTTAATCCCATCCGATAGAGATCTGGCTGACTTTCGGCCAGATCTCGATCGGGGAAGCCCGTCGGGGGCCCCCATACATGGGCCAATAAGCTGCCGACTCGTTCTGTCGGCAGCTTTTATCGGCCCGTGTATGGCCACCTTTATACGTTTTGTATATGATAGTTAGACTCCAATGTCTCCTCCTAGCTGTAATCTTGCACCAGTTAGCTTGTAGTAGTCTAGCTATAGTTCAACTACTACATAATAGCTTTAGCCAGAGACTTGGGACTGATCATGTGCACATACCTCCCAACTGTCCCTTTTTCAGAGGGACAGTCCCTCTTTTGACAGCTCAACCTCATTTGTACTGAAAATAGGGTTGCCACCTGGCCGGTATTTTACCGGCCTAGCCGGTAAAATACCTGCCAAGGCCGGGGCCTGTATTACAAATTTACCGGCAATGTAGCTGCCGGTAAATTTGTAACACGATCAAAAGGAGCCCTCGGCCTGCCCCCAATCTCCTGCAACTTACCTTTTTTTGCCTCTTCTAGCGTCCGCGGGTCTCCGTCGCGTGGCCACGCCCCTTTTGACATCACGCCCTGCCCCTTTTGACGTCACACCCGCCCCTTTTGAGGCCCCGCCCCCAGCAGCCGGTAAAATTTTTTATAAAAGGTGGCAACCCTAACTGGAAAGTCCCTCTTTTCTCTGCACTGAACAGCCAGAAAAAGAAACAAAGTTTCTAACTTAATTGGCTTTTGGCAGAGAGGCCAGTACAGCTAACAGGTGCAACTAAGATGCTTTATAACAATTTTGAGATAAGAAAATAAGTAATTAACAGTTTAGATAAGGAGAAATATTTTCACATTTTTATAACCTGCCAAACTTTGTAAAATAAACATGGTAATTAGGGGATGCGGCCATAAAATGGGTGTGGTCAAAAAAATTGCTGCACTACATGCAAAAAATTTTTTTGTCTTTCTTTTTATTTCCAAAATGCAAGATTACAACTAGGAGGAGACATTGGAGTCTAACTATCATATACAAAACTTATAACTGACTCTGAGAGTCATGCAAAGCAGCCAGACAAGCACAGTAACTTCTGGTACATTTAATACAACATTGCAGGTGGGTGTGGCCTGTCCCATTATTGCTCTCAGCTTAGACAGGAAGAGGAACAGGAGTGAGTCATAAGATAATGGCAAAGCAGCAGGAATGCCCTTAACCAAAATGGCCACACAAGCAGGTTACTATAATAAGAATAGCTATTTCACCTAAAATGATCATATTTATGTTTTGCATACTTTTCTTTCTCTACAATTATTATAAGTGCAGCATTATATTTCTCAGCCATTTGTAAAAACTTGCATTTATGAATCTGTAGTGTTTAACAGCAGCTCTTTTAGGAAAGGTTTGTTCATGTTTATTACTATGCAGCACAGGGGACATTAGAGGGCGCCCTCTATAGCAGGTCAGATACTTTGCCTTAGCCATGTGGAGCAGAGCTGGCCACTTCTCATCTTGTTTGTATATGGCAATAAGCTTTGTTCTTATTGGTTCAGGAATGTGACTGACAGTGTTGCTTCACAGAATGGTTATTTTATCTGTTTTGTGAAACAAAACTGTCATTTTGTGGAAAGAATGAATCCTGTGCTATAAAATCTTGCTTTCTGTCGCAGATATCTATTTTGTCATTCAAATCTAGCTTGACAAGCACTAGTTAGTTACACTATTATATATTATGTCCAACTTTGTTTTTACATAATTCATTCTGTAAGTAACTTTGCACATAAGTGTGTCCGTTACATGGAGGTTATACATTTGTGAGACAGATTGCTTGTTAAAATGTACAGAATGGAGTTTGTGATATAATGACATCCTTTTGTGCACTAACCAGATTTTGTTTTCATTCTTTAATAGAAATAAGTCTTTTGTATATTTGTTTTCTCTGTGTATGGTCACAAATACTTATATAACATGAGAGACATTCATTCTGTGTATTAGGGATAGTTTTGTATACAGAATGTATTTGGGACAAACGGCACCCCATACCTTATCGCTGAAAACTTTTATTTTCCTGTCCAGTAGTGATGTGTGGGTTGAAACATTTCCAATACACAACCTCTCGTAACTCTCCCTCTGCCAACCTAGTCCACCATAATTTAGAAACCCACCCATCTCTGATGTCACTGGAGGGTATGGGTCTGGCACAGGTCACTAGAGGGGTTGTTACAGGGGTAGGACATAAAATCATTTTACTGGAAGTGCCAGGCCAGGGGGCCACAAGCCCTTTGGGTATTACTGGCCCTATGCTACACTAGTAACCCATATATTGTACTTAACACCACTAAGTGGGGACAATATGAAGGAAGGTTAGACTGGAACAAATCAGGTTTGGTTCAAAAGCACAGAAGGCCAAGTTGAGGGTTTAGGCAGCATGTCTTGAACTTTCATCTGAGAACGTAGGTTGACATATTAGTCTAATATTAAATATCCACAACTCATCCATATTGGATTCGGCCAACTATACAGACTCCTTTACAAAAAGAAGACTATGAAGATTTTCATTGATCCAGGTCATTGTATATCTATATGCTGTAAGTAAATCTAAAACAACCTGCACTCGCTGCATAATCAATGAAGACATTTCACTACTCATCTGAGCACACTTCACACATCCATTCATGCAAGTCTTACAAGTAAAACCTGTTTGTAAGAGTTGAATGATACTTTAGTAATCCTATCACAGTAACTACACAGAATTACACCTCTGTGAGTTTCACGTCACCTCTTTGAAAATTACAATGGGCCATTGTGATTGGATTAGTGGAAGAGTTTATATGACGAGGACTTCCCACACCAGTCAGTTGTACTGAAGAAGCTGCTCGGATGAGTAGTGAAATGTCTTCAATGATTGCGCAGCAAGTCCAGTTGTTTTAGAATTACTTATACAGGTATGGGACCTGTTATCCAGAATGCTCGGGACCTGGGGTTTTCCGGATAACGGATCTTTCCTTAATTTGGGTCTTCATTCCTTAAATCTACTAGAAATTCATTTAAACATTAATTAAACCCAATAGGCTGGTTTTGCTTCCAATAAGGATTAATTATATCTTAGTTGGGATCAAGTACAAGCGACTGTTTTATTATTACACAGAAAAAGGAAATCATTTTTAAAATTTTGGATTATTTGGATAAAATGGAGTCTATGGGAGATAGCAGTTCCGTAATGCGGAGCTTTCTGGATATCGGGTTTCCGGATAAGGGATCCTATACCTGTACTAGATAAATTTACAAAAAGAATGACCAACTTCCACATCTGAACCCAGATTTCCATGTGAAATTCCATCAATTTTCAATGCAGATTTCCTTGAGACGATAATGTCCACGTCACACAAACAGCCTTAAAATAAACTTCACCTTTAGTACCTTTTAATAAAGTGCCATAAGTGGGTCAGTGACAAAGTCGTGCATGAGGCTGAGTTATAAAGACGAGAGCTCCGAGCTGTCATGTAGAGTATTTGTAGTCTGGTTCATTCCCCATCATGCACGCCACCGCTATAGAAGTATTGCAATATCCAATCAGCGGCTCCCGTGGCCTCTCATACGATAAAATCCCCAGGAGGTAGAGCCAATTCTCTATCTGAAATGAGACCATCTCATGATATAAATGTTTCATGGGCAAGAGTGGCACTATCCTGATAAATAAGTCATTGGGCAAAGTGGCCTGAAATTCAAATGAAGACGGGGATATTATTAGTCTGATTTTCCGGTGAGCCCTGGAGTCACGGCATCCTGGAGTTATATTATCAAAAAAGAACATCCGTGAGAGGTTTGTCGCTAATAAAGTGACCCGGAGACTTTCCAAAACTTCACTGAACTAATGGTACTTCCATGGGCACAAACATTGCTCCTTTTCAGGTGGAACAGTCTCACAGTTGACCTCTTGCAATAAAGACATCTTATGTAATTAAAATACCAACTACTTAGTACCATTTGGTAGATATCTGTAGGGATGTCCATGTCCAACCTGGGGACCTTCAGTTGATGTTGATCTACAAATCCCAGCACTCCCTGACAACCTTCAGTTTCGCCAATCAGAAACTCAGCTTGTAAAATGTTAGCGCCATACGAAGAGGTGGAAATGGAGTGATGTTTTTATAGTTTGTTCTTCTCAAAGCCATAATCAGTGGCCTAACTATAGAGGAAGCAGATCCCGCTTTGCCGGGGGGCCCAGGGGACAAGGGTCCCGGACTGTGGGGTCTGCTTTCTCTATAGCTAATAGGAAAACACCCTCCTCCCCAGCCGATCTATTACGACAAGGAAGGGGACGCAAGTCAGGGCAGGACATGGGGGGAGTCAGGTGGGGCGTGGGCGGGGTTGGTGGGTGGGACATGGGTGGGTCAGGAAGTGGGCGGGAGGATGGGGATAGGAGTGCACTGGGCTTGTTTTGTAGGGGAGCCTGGGGCACTCTAGTTACACCACTGGCCATAACCACTTTGGCCCAGCACACAGGTGGGCAAAAATATTAAATAAACCCAATAGGCTGGTTTTGCCTCCAATAAGGATTAATTATCTCTTAGTTGGGATCAAGTACAAGCCACTGTTTTATTATTACATGGAAAAGGGAAATCATTTTTAAAAATGTTGATTATTTGGATAAAGTGGAGCCTACGGGAGACACCATTCCGTGATTCTGAGCCTTCTGGATATTGGATTTCCAGATATCGGATCCCATACCTGTAATTCAAAAACTATGGATAAAATGAAGGCCAACGTTGATTAGAATTAGCCCTTCTAAAACAAACTAAAAGTTAACTTAAAAGTGAAGCACCCCTTTCACTAGGATAGTGGTTAAGACAGCAACACAACCTTTAATACGAATACGCAGATATACAGTATAAAGCCATTTGGTGCATGTGCTGCATTACTGGGTCTAACTAGATCAAGTTGGCCCAAAATAACCTTATTTTTGCATTTATTTGCTGCAGTGTTAAGGCCCCATATGGCTTGTTCAGTGGGAATTGCGCAGTGCGTCCCTTGGCAGAAGGAGGGCCCGGGCACAGCTGGTGGGGGGTCAGTGCGGTGGCACTTTTTTCGGATACCCTGGATAGAGACACATGGAGAGAAATAGCACTGCGGAGAGGGCAGCCTGCTGTGGCAGCAACTTCTGCATTATTGTACAGTAGAAATCCCATCACACAAAAGTACAGCATCAATTACTTCTCTGCAATGCGCTTGTGTTGGAAAATGAACACCCAGCAACTTTCCCCAGTCCCTCACACAAAGACACAGGGAATGAACTAACTGGTCGCCCGACTTGCGTTTGGTCTTTCTCAAAGGCACAGGGGAACTCGGGGCCCCTCTTAATCACCAATGAAGCTTTGAGCTCGGGGCCAGGGCTGTCTTTGTACAGGAGGCCCAAACATAGAGTCTGATCCAGCAGAGAAGTTCTCTCCAGGGGCAGCACAGAAACGTGGCTTAGCATGCTGGGAGTTGTAGTTTTCTGCTGGGTTAGATATTCATTATATGAAATTATCATCAGTATAGATACTGTATAGAATATTAGTCGGTACAGGTAAGGGACATATTATCCTAAATGCTTGGGACTTGGGGTTTTCCAGATAAGGGATCTTATTGTAATTTGGATTTCCATACCTACAAATATGCTGTTTTTTCTTCCAATAAGGATTAATTATATCTTAGTTTGGATCAAATACAAGCTACTGTTTTATTATTAGACAGAAAAAGGAAATTATTTTAAAAAATTTGGATTATTTGATTATAATGGAGACTGGGAGACGGCCTTTCTGTAATTCAGATCTTTCCGTAATTTGGATCTTCAGTACTTAAGTCTACTAGAAAATCATATAAACATTAATAGGCTGTTTTTTCTTCCAAAATGGATTAATTATATCTTGGGATCCAGTACAAACTACTGTTTTATTATTACACAGAAAAAGGAAATCGTTTGTAAAAATCATTATTATTTTATTGAAATGGACTCTTCCAGATAACAGATTCCTCCTTAAATGAGGCAACCAGACTTTTAAAACATCTGCGGCTCTGACAAATTTGACCAGCCTCATTTTTCCATTATTTACAAATATATAAATTAAAAACAAAATGTAAAAAAATTTTATTGCAGAGGTTAAAATAATAGGTTTCAACCATTTAAGCTAAATTAAGCCAAAAATGTAAAATAAGAAAAATAACTAAATTTAGTCACATTTTCCTTTGAACAACATTTGCAAAAAAAATGCAAGAAAATAAAAATAAAACATTTAAAATACGTATATTTTTTTTTCCTGGAAAGTGTCCAATAATATTTCAACCATTCATACACTATTTAAACAAAACGAAAAAATGAACTCAATGTGAACTGAATTTGGATGCATTTTCTTGTTTACATGATCTACAAATAAATAAATAGAAAATAATATTATCATATTTATATATATATATATATATATATTTTTTTTTTTAATATTAATATTATATTACTATAAAAGGGTCCAATATGTTTTAACTATTTGGACAAATTTTGCCCAAAATTGGAAATTCAACTGAATTGGACCACATTCCCTGTTTTCATGATATTTTGGAAATGTTCCAATAATATTTCAACCATATGGACTAATTTTAGCTTATTTATAAAAAAAAATAAAAATAAAACATTTAAAATACGTATATTTTTTTTTCCTGGAAAGTGTCCAATAATATTTCAACCATTCATACACTATTTAAACAAAACGAAAAAATGAACTCAATGTGAACTGAATTTGGATGCATTTTCTTGTTTACATGATCTACAAATAAATAAATAGAAAATAATATTATCATATTTATATATATATATATATATATATTTTTTTTTAATATTAATATTATATTACTATAAAAGGGTCCAATATGTTTTAACTATTTGGACAAATTTTGCCCAAAATTGGAAATTCAACTGAATTGGACCACATTCCCTGTTTTCATGATATTTTGGAAATGTTCCAATAATATTTCAACCATATGGATTAATTTTAGCTGAATTTGGACACATTTTCTTGGTTTGAAAATCTTGTAGAAAGTAATGTATACAAAAATATATTATTTCAAAAGGTTCCAATAAAGTTTAACTGCTTGCACTAAATTTTACCCAAAATAGAAAACTCAACTGAATTTGACCACATTCCCTGTTTTCGTGATATAAAGGAAAATTTCAATAATATTTCAACCATTTGGACTAATTTTAGCTTATTTATAAAAAATAAAAATAAAATAAAACTTCTGGGGCTCTCCAGACCTAGTGAAACCAATTATTTCTTATGGGAAGCCAACAAATTTATTTTCTGGCAACATGAGAGAGGAGGAATAAAAAGGCAGTGAAATTTCCCATTTTACCCATTAAAATGCTGCAAGAGTAAAGGTATTTTAGGGATAATTCAGCAGTTTCAATAAGTTATGCTGATATTAACAATTTCAATTTTCTGTATTTTGATGGAACATTTTCCCAGGCTTTATAAACATGCAATTCTATTACAGCCAAAACTGTGTGAAAATGTGTGAAAATGTAATTCAGTTCCAAGGTTTATAAATAGGATCCTAAATAAGGAGCATTTGATGCCCACACCAGGTTCCTATGAAAGTTAGTTTCACACGTTGCCTTGTATTCCTATCAGAGTAAGCTGTTGACATTTATATGGTGATTGGTCTGGTTCTGTGAATATTCTAATGCTGATTGGCTATCGCTGTGGTTCCCAAGTTGTGGGGCTGGAAATGAAACTGGAACAATGACCGGAGGGAGTTTTAAGACTAAACAGGGTGAGATTTAGGGAGAATGTATGTTCTCCTAGATACATCAAGTCTTTAAGGTCAGTTTGGATGAGATTTGGGATGAACATTGATATTGAAAAAATGGGTAATACTTCAATTTTTTTCTAAATCTGTAACTCTGTTATAAGCTAAAGAGGACCTGGAATAATGGTTTGACCTTCAGAGGGGAGCTTAATAGAAGAAGTCCAACCACTAATGGGAAACAGATTGGTGGAGCCATGTGAATGTCGTAAGATTTTGACTGGCTAAAGGTTAGTCTATCCCTGTAAAAGTTCTGCTTAGTTACAGGTTGGTCTTGAAGTGCTGACTGACTCTACGTTGGTTTAGTTCTGTAAAGGTTCTAATACCATTCCTAGAATTAATGGCAAATCTTCACTGTTAATGTGGACCCGGCGGCAGATCTTCAGGGTATTGTACAATTTGTACGCACATCGATGATGACATTGAACTGTCCTCTTGAACTGAGCTACAGTTAATTGGTCAGGACTCTACCCAAAAGGACAATCAACGTAAATCAAATTTGGTCAGAAACGTCACCCATGACAACGAGGGTCATTGGTTTTCTGCTCAGATTGATCAGCTCAGCTGCCATTGCACAACGCCGTGATTATCCAAATGCCTCATTAGGCAGATAATAATACAGGAATAATACAGGTCGGCTGGAAAGATTTAGTCTCTTATGTTGACCTTTGACTATATCATTGTGTAAGGTCCCACTGCTGCCACTGAGATTTCTCCATTGTTCCATGATTCAGCAACCACCATGATTAACAGAAATCATCATGAAAAAATCATTTGTTTTCCTATTGTTACTATTTTTACGTGGTTTATACAATATTGTAGACGATATATCTGCTTCAATTTGCCCAAAACAGACTCTAAGTTTATAATTCGAAGACAAAAAAGGTACATTTTTTTCAATGTATCTCAGAGAAACACAACTGATGAGAATGTAATGTGACCCTCTTCTACTTGTCTCTTCTGTAAGGATGAGGAAAGTTGTTTACGACTCTCATTTCCTTAATTATCTGTCCATCAAAGAAGAAGTCATTAATAGCAATCATGGTTCATGGTTATTGGCTCTCATGGCTCCGGCATGAATGAACTGTATAGATGAACTCTATGGTAAAACTTGCCATATCCTCAAGGGTGACCTCAGCCTCTCAGGTAAGACCAGTTAAACGGACATATAAAGACACATGGTATCTACAGGTTTATCCTCCATGGACAATAGTTTATTCACTGGTAACAAACCAAAGAAAAGTTCATCAAATGTACAGTGTTCTGCGAGCATTGGAGAATTATTGGTTAGTGTCAGGTCCCTGAATTCCAAAGGTATCTAAATTCAAAAAAGATAACTTGATGACAACTTATCTTTGATGGAAGCTCCCGCACCCCCATCTTTGATGAATTCCCTAATAATTGAACCCAGCAGTAGAACTTCAAGGTATTGAACAATTTGTATGCATGTCGATGACGACATTGCACTGTCCTTGTGAATTGACCTACAGTAAATTGGTTGAGTCTCTACCCAAAGGGCAAACCACGCAGATCAAAGTTGGCCAGAAACACCCCCCCTTGATAATGAGGGTTATTGGTTTTGTTTTCTGTTCTGTGTTGATTGAATTCCCCAATAATTCCCGTTCCACTGGCACATGCATAGTTCAAACCATTATGCTGTGGAGCACAAGGACCTACTGGGAAGTTCAATCAAAGATGGTGGCAAGGAAGCTCCCTTAGAACTTAACCAGGAAGAGTTTGCTTTTCAGCAAAGAGAACCCCAGTGTCCATAGTTACTGCTTGTACCCTGGTTGAAAGCCTGATATTAAAAGTCTAAAAGAATCTAAAAAGTGAAACTGCAGTTATGTAATGATCCAGTAAATTGGTCTTTTCACAAGTTGGTCTGTAAGTGCAACTCATCGATGCGTGCAGCCCAATTGCCCTGTACCCAGATGTTACTGGGCCCACAGCAAATTTAATCTAGGGCCCAAAATATTTGTAATTTCCCTCATTCTACCATAATATATTGAAATTGCTTGTAAAGTAGGTTCTTACTAGGTCATCTACACTCCTGGGCCCTCCAGTCCATATGTTCTCCGTTCAACAGAACCCAAATCCTGCAGTAGACTACAAATGGCTGATCTTCTGCTGTCTTACTAGTCTAAGGTCTAGTTTAATTCACCTCTATGATTCCACCCAAGTGTCTCATACAGAGGTCCATTGCTTTACCCCATCCAACCGAGCCAGAAGCTTTCTATAGCTACTGAGGACTACATAATACCTTTTTTTAGAACTGTTTCCAGTGGGTGCGGTGTACTACTCACAAGTGCCAAGCTCACGCACTTAAAGACCAGAGAGGCATCAAGTCACACCACAATCGGCAGATAGAAGCGCTTGTATCTAATGGGTGAGTAACCTGGTGGAACATAGTAGGGTCATGTATCAAGTGTAGGGCAAAAAGCAAAAAAATTGGCACTTTCCACCATGTTTTCTGTACTTTGTGCCCAGCTTTTATTTCAGCCTCAGTCTCACTGGTTAATGCCAATGACTTCAAAAGCATCTCTAATTACCAATAATGTGACCTTTGCCTCCAAGGACGGAAATACTTCGCTCCCCCTCCCACTTCGTCATTAAAAAAGGGGTAAACTGAGCTCCCCCTGCACCTATTAAATAGGGTTGCTATATATTTCCCCAGAAGGGCTTAAAACCACTTACTTGTCGAAGACTGTCCAGGTATCTTACAGCCCCAGAATCCATCATTAAAGTTTAACGAGCGCTGTCGGCACGATGGGCAGCGAGTATTTTACTGTCCGCTCACTATTGCACTTTTAGGACATTTGCTAATTAGTTTTTATGCAAACAATGCTGTCGACAGAACTGTCCATGTTGAAGTCATAGCTCCATTAAGCTGACTATTTATTTGGCAGTATCGGGGGGGGGGAGGAGATGGCAGATTGAGTAGGAGCCGTCTGCATATCGGCGCTTGCTGTGCTGGAGCAGATGAGCACATTAAAATAAGGAGACGTGCCAGAGATGAAGATATTGTACATGAAACTTTAATATAACCTCGGGCGCATGAATGTATAGATACGTGCTGGGAGTGAAATGCAATGGCAAGAGAGAAAGGGTTCATGCAGATATGTCTGTCCCCATTCCTGTTAGAGAACTAGAGAACTAGATTGGAGCGAACGAGGGGCCTCAGAACCAGAGATCAGATGGTGCTGGGAGAAAATGATGACACAGCACTTCTTGTTGAACTGTAACTCCCATCATCCATGGCATATGGCACTACAACAGGGCCTGGGAAACCCATACCTGGGTGCAAAATTTGCACCCAGCGTTCTATGTTCACTACCCATTAAAGTGGAATCAGGTATCTCCTCGGAGCGAGCAGACAAGCGCTATAGAACATATAGAGCATATTGCTCAAGCCCCTTGAACTCTGCTTTCCGGAGGTGGGTGAGCAGGTTGCCCGGCTACTCTAATCTGTTCATCTGGCACCAACACTGCACGGACTCCTGCAGATAAGACAGTTGTCACGCAAACTCCTCTCCCGTTTCGCCGCTTATGGAGGGTGCCGGCCCTGCTGCGCCGGAATCTGCTGCTAGGTGCAGCCACAGCCAAGAATGAGGGTCGGTCTTTCTAGAATAACCCTGAGCCAAGTCTCCGTCCAACAATTCCTCATTGTTATGCACAGCGTTGCTCAAGTTCTATTATCAGTTTCCTAGGGATATTGGGGGGGGGTGTTTAAAGAAGAAATGGCTTCTTTTTTTTTAAAAAAAAAAAACTCAATTCACAAAAATGTAACCTGTAACTAATCCATTGCAGGGTGAAGTGTCATCTCTAACTGTCAGCTTTTAGTAAGGATGTGACTGCCTACAATTATAACTTTTATGTCCCTATGTGTCAATTGATTGCTAGAACCTGGGTTTTATCCTGATGGGTCCACATTCAGCAGAACAACATTCAAAGAAGTATCGTATAAAACTTCCCATTTTATTGGAAATTGACTAAAAACACGCTTGACGCATTTCGTGTTTTGCACTTAGTCATAAGCATAAACCCACTACATCAGCACTTTTACATCAGCTTTAAAGCAGAAAAGCTGAGCAGTCACACCAGGGTTTGACAAGATCTAGTGTCAATTAGTGTATTAGGACATTGCCCAACCTCTAACCAAGTCAATAGAATATTTAAAGGCTAGGCCAAACCATATTCCATTAAAATGAAGCCCTTTCTAAATGTATCATAAACACAACATGGATGACAGGCACAGAACCAGGAACCTATATTTTGAGACAAAGATGTCCCAAACACGCTCAACAGAAAGCTCCTCAGATTCCCTTCCCCAATTGTGGGTAAAATATCCCAGTATAGATACAGGTTAAGAGGTTACTCTGTCTATGGGAATGTACTAATAATCTGATTGGCTATACATCGGTTATCCATGGGCAGCTTCTAGTGACTGGATTGCCAACAGATTGGTCTACCCATGTAAATCAGTTCTAAAGATCTGGTTGGCTACATGTTGATTATCCATGGGCAGCTTCTAATGATCTGATTGGCAACTGGCTGGTCTAACCATTGGCATGTTCTAAGCAATTTGATTGGGTACAAATTGGTATGTAATAGTGACTCACTGTATCAAGAATTCGGTTCATGATTCAGCCAGGATTTGGCCATTTTCAAAAGGATTCGGATTGGGGTGAGAAAGGAAATGGCGGGACTTTTTTTCACACATCTAGGGAGTAAAAAATGTTCTTCCACTTTTTCCTTTCCTGGCCCTAGTTTGCAAAGACCCTAATTTGCCTGTAAATTAGGGTTCCGATTCGGTTCGGTATTCAGCTGAATCTTTCACTAAGGATTCAGAGCTTCAGCCAAATTCCAAATAGTGGATTCGGTGCATCCCTAGACTGTAATGGTAATGGTCATGTTCTAGTGATCTGATTGGCTTTATATTAGTGTGCCCATGGGTAGGTTCTAATGATCTGATTGGCAACCGGTTGGTCTACCCATTGGAAAATGTTCTAATGATCTGATTGGTCAAGTCCCATAAACATTCTAATTCTAGAAGTTAGTTGGTTTAGCCATGGGAATGTTCTAATGATCTGATTGGCTGCATATTCGTGTGCCCATGGGAATGTTCTAATGATCTGATTGGCTGCATATTAGTGTGCCCATGGGTAGGTTCTAATGATCTGATTGGCAACCGGTTGGTCTACCCATTGGAAAATGTTCTAATGATCTGATTGGTCAAGTCCCATAAACATTCTAATTCTAGAAGTTAGTTGGTTTAGCCATGGGAATGTTCTAATGATCTGATTGGCTGCATATTCGTGTGCCCATGGGAATGTTCTAATGATCTGATTGGCTGCATATTAGTGTGCCCATGGGAAGGTTCTAATGATCTGATCGCAATCGTTTGGTCTACCATTGGTAAATGTTCTAATGATCTGACTGGTCAAGTCCCATAATCGTTCTAATTCTTTGTTTGGCTAGAAGTTGGTTTAGCCATGGGAACTTTCTAATGATCTGATTGGCTGCATATTAGTGTACCCATAGGAATGTTCTAATTATCTGATTGGCAACTGGTTGGTCTACCCATTGGGAAATGTTATAATTATCTGATTGGCGACCAGTTGGTCTACCTATTGGGAAATGTTCTAATGATCTGATTGGTCAAGTCCCATAAACATTCTAATTCTTTGATTGGCTAGAAGCTGGGGAATATTCTAATTATCTGATTGGCTGCATATTAGTGTGCCCATAGGAATATTCTAATTATCTGATTGGCAACTGGTTGGTCTACCCATTGGGAAATGTTCTAATGATCTGATTGGTCATGTCCCATAAACATTCTAATTCTTTGATTGGCTAGAAGTTGGTAAATCCATGGGAATGTTCTAATGATCTGATTGGACCCAAAACTGATTACAGTAGGTCCTTTGACGCACAGCCACAATTTCCTAATTTCTGTGCACACACCCTAGACCTACACCTCACGCTCACTACTGTGTTCTATCAGCTGCCCATTTCAACTTTACAGCTTTACATTTTTACTAGAAATGAGGATTTTCTGGGGGCACAGAAAGTCATTGAGTTTCCACATGACAAGGCCGAGCTGCATGTGATTTCCAGATATTTTTATCCTAAGAGAGTCTTGCTCCCTTTCATCATCTTCACTGTCAGATCAGCTCGAGGGGCTAGAAATCAGACGGAGCTGGAAAAGACAAGACACTAAAAACAATATTCGGGAATGCGCCCAAACGGCTCACTAACAAGGGCGCTCTGGCAAGTACTGCCGACTGGAGTTTCCCACACAATTCCCAGTCAATTAAGCAACAAGCTCAAAGCCTTGTCTCCCGGATTGAAACGCTCCCACCCTCGTACTCCGAGGATTATCTCTTTCTCTGCACAGAGATCCGGCGTTTAGTGCTCATCCATAGAACTCAATGGGATAGACAAGCGCTTGATTGATATCGGCCAAGACAGGACCATTTAGAAGGGCAAACGCATTTGTACAAATTTCCACATCTTTGACTTGATACGAATCATCTGTGACCCTCACGGTACTTTCTCTGCAAAGTATATAAACACTTCTTCATGGAAGTTCTAAATGTAAACGTTTCTCCTGCAGTGAAACCCACGGGGGGTCAAGTAATGGACTGAGAAATATAATAGCTTATTTGTTATTTTACTAGAACTGCATTATTTAACATTATAACAGGGCATTGCCTATTAGAGGTCAGTGAAGGGTTCTTGGCTAATGTACCCCCTACTGTAAATGATAAGGATATTAGAAGTCACTGAGGGGTTGTTCTGTGACCATATAAAGGCACAAGGCTGCAGGCTGAGTTATACAGGGAACTCTGAGTATCACTCATGTATTATAAGGGATAATGTACCCCCTACTGTAAATGATAAGGATATTAGAAGTCACTGAGGGGTTGTTCTGTGACCATATAAAGGCACAAGGCTGCAGGCTGAGTTATACAGGGAACTCTGAGTATCACTCATGTATTATAAGGGATAATGTACCCCCTACTGTAAATGATAAGGATATTAGAAGTCACTGAGGGGTTGTTCTGTGGCCATATAAAGGCACAAGGCTGCAGGCTGAGTTATACAGGGAACTCTGAGTATCACTCATGTATTATAAGGGATAATGTACCCCCTACTGTAAATGATAAGGATATTAGAAGTCACTGAGGGGTTCTGTGACCATATAAAGGCACAAGGCTGCAGGCTGAGTTATACAGGGAACTCTGAGTATCACTCATGTATTATAAGGGATAATGTACCCCCTACTGTAAATGATAAGGATATTAGAAGTCACTGAGGGGTTGTTCTGTGACCATATAAAGACACAAGGCTGCAGGCTGAGTTATACAGGGAACTCTGAGTATCACTCATGTATTATAAGGGATAATGTACCCCCTACTGTAAATGATAAGGATATTAGAAGTTACTGAGGGGTTGTTCTGTGACCATATAAAGGCACAAGGCTGCAGGCTGAGTTATAAAGGGGACTCTGAGTATCACTCATATATTATAAGGGATAATGTACCCCCTACTTTAAATGATAAGGACATCACTGAGGGGTTGTTCTGTGACCATATAAAGGCACAAGGCTGCAGGCTGAGTTATACAGGGAACTCTGAGTATCACTCATGTATTATAAGGGATAATGTACCCCCTACTGTAAATGATAAGGATATTAGAAGTAACTGAGGGGTTGTTCTGTGACCATATAAAGACACAAGGCTGCAGGCTGAGTTATACAGGGAACTCTGAGTATCACTCATGTATTATAAGGGATAATGTACCCTCTACTGTAAATGATAAGGATATTAGAAGTCACTCAGGGGTTGTTCTGTGACCATATAAAGGCACAAGGCTGCAGGCTGAGTTATACAGGGAACTCTGAGTATCACTCATGTATTATAAGGGATAATGTACCCCCTACTGTAAATGATAAGGATATTAGAAGTCACTGAGGGGTTGTTCTGTGACCATATAAAGGCACAAGGCTGCAGGCTGAGTTATACAGGGAACTCTGAGTATCACTCATGTATTATAAGGGATAATGTACCCCCTACTGTAAATGATAAGGATATTAGAAGTCACTGAGGGGTTGTTCTGTGACCATATAAAGACACAAGGCTGCAGGCTGAGTTATACAGGGAACTCTGAGTATCACACATGTATTATAAGGGATAATGTACCCCCTGTTATAATGGTGTCTTTGTGTCCAGAATAAAAAAAGTTTTATACGTCACCCTTTTCATACAAGACACGTGACATTACCCTGGATCTTGGGCAGTTAAAATACTGGAAATTCGAATCCCTCCCCTCCCTGTCACTCTACATTAGGACCCATTATCCAGTGTAGCAGCTGATATAACACAGAGGGAGTGATCCTCAGCCCGTGTGTATATTGAGTTTCTTATTACAAGAGGGGCCCTGGGACTTGCACACTCAGCAAGAGAAACACAGGAGAACATATCACATCCCAAACCCACGACTTATGGAATGTACCCCAAGCTGTTATCTTCCGGGGAGGGGATGGAAAGGGTAAACAACGCGGCTTTAAATAGCTGAATATTCCCCTTGTATTTTGTTTTCAACGCAGGACTAATAGCAAGAAAACCTATATCAGTTTTGTGTCTCCATCACTAATAAATATATTATTTCTTCCATTACATGGGGTGTACGTCACAGAATACATATATTGAGACACTGCATTAATATCCACAGACAAGGTATCAGTTTAACACTGCAAGAAAATAATCAATTCCCTCATATTGAGTTTAGTCTTATGGAAACAATATGGCAGCTCCCACCTTCTATGTAAAAAAATATAAATTCACCATATACTTCTCTACTGTGTTTACTTGGAATGAGGCAGCCAAAATATCAACTCTTGTAACCTCACTCATTAACCTTAAGAATCCCAAGTGCTTAACCCCCAATGCAGTAACTGCCAGGAATGTGAACCCTGTGCTGAGAGCGAGGAGCTTGGCTTTTTTTTTTTTGCCTTCTGTTTAATCAGTTTCTCTCTCACAGGGGCTCACAGGCCTGACAAGCTCTGCTCCTACATCTCTTCTACTATCTCTACCTCCACCCGTTCCCTACTCCCTGCAGCCTCTCACCTCACATGTGTGTAAGGAATAAGTACCTACAGATAGGAGTCAGCAAATCCCTGGACTCTGGTCTTTTCATGAATATTGAGAAAAATGAAATGCATCTCTTATTAGCAATAAATACACAGATTATTAACCACTGTTACTATAGGCACCATCTCTCCCTACTATACCTGCTATCCCACAGTCACACTCCCTTCCCAGAGACTATTATCCACTGTTACTATAGACACCATCTCTCCCTACTATACCTGTTATCCCACAGTCACATTCCCTTCCCAGAGACTATTATCCACTGTTACTATAGACACCATCTCTCCCTACTATACCTGCTATCCCACAGTCACACTCCCTTCCCAGAGACTATTATCCCACTGTTACTATAGGCACCATCTCTCCCTACTATACCTGCTATCCCACAGTCACACTCCCTTCCCAGAGACTATTATCCACTGTTACTATAGGCACCATCTCTCCCTACTATACCTGCTATCCCACAGTCACACTCCCTTCCCAGAGACTATTATCCACTGTTACTATAGACACCATCTCTCCCTACTATACCTGCTATCCCACAGTCACACTCCCTTCCCAGAGACTATTATCCACTGTTACTATAGACACCATCTCTCCCTACTATACCTGCTATCCCTCAGTCACACTCCCTTCCCAGAGACTATTATCCACTGTTACTATAGACACCATCTCTCCCTACTATACCTGCTATCCCACAGTCACACTCCCTTCCCAGAGACTATTATCCACTGTTACTATAGACACCATCTCTCCCTACTATACCTGCTATCCCACAGTCACACTCCCTTCCCAGAGACTATTATCCCACTGTTACTATAGACACCATCTCTCCCTACTATACCTGCTATCCCACAGTCACACTCCCTTCCCAGAGACTATTATCCACTGTTACTATAGACACCATCTCTCCCTACTATACCTGCTATCCCACAGTCACACTCCCTTCCCAGAGACTATTATCCCACTGTTACTATAGACACCATCTCTTCCTACTATACCTGCTATCCCACAGTCACACTCCCTTCCCAGAGGACTATTATCCCACTGTTACTATAGACACCATCTCTCCCTACTATACCTGCTATCCCACAGTCACACTCCCTTCCCAGAGACTATTATCCACTGTTACTATAGACACATCTCTCCCTACTATACCTGCTATCCCACAGTCACACTCCCTTCCCAGAGACTATTATCCACTGTTACTATAGACACCATCTCTCCCTACTATACCTGCTATCCCACAGTCACACTCCCTTCCCAGAGACTATTATCCCACTGTTACTATAGACACCATCTCTTCCTACTATACCTGCTATCCCACAGTCACACTCCCTTCCCAGAGACTATTATCCACTGTTACTATAGGCACCATCTCTCCCTACTATACCTGCTATCTCACAGTCACACTCCCTTCCCAGAGACTATTATCCACTGTTACTATAGACACCATCTCTCCCTACTATACCTGCTATCCCACAGTCACACTCCCTTCCCAGAGACTATTATCCACTGTTACTATAGGGACCATCTCTCCTTACTATACTAAAATATTTTATATAATTCTTTCCCAGTCCTTTGGTTGTGGAGTGATGGAAGGGGCACAGGCAGCTCTTTCCTATGTTATAAAGAATTCCACTCCCAGAAACTGCAATATTTCTCCCTGGTGGGACAGAAGATCCTGCCTAATGATCTGCTTCCCATTCATTTACAGATCTGGAGATGTTACAGGAAAACAAGGCCAAGACAGAGCTGATTTATATCCTGACACACTTTGAAGAATCGCAATAAATATCATTGTTTCAGCCCTACAGTGCGGCCCGAGAAGTAGAAGGTTCGGAAGGTAAATGCTTAGTTGGGCAATTAAACATTTCAACCCTGTTTGCAGTTTTTTATTCTGGTCTGCATTAAATACTTTAAAGGGTAACTCCGTCCACATAAAATGTAATTCTGGGTAGTATTCTGCTTGTTCTGATTCCTGAAACTATGTAGTAAAAGCCAACTAATTTGCAGACCTAGAGTAGAAGTGACTTTGCTTTTATGGGGAGCAAATGGATATTCTATGCACCCCTCTATGGAGAACCCGGAAACACTTGCACCCCCTACTCCTAAGCAGAGGTATCCTCAGTGCCACTGGTTTACTTGCAGGGAGATGAAAGGCAAGAGATTAATAGGGGAGCGACTACCCCAGTGCTGAGTAATACTCTCTTCATGTTAATTATTTGCCGCGGAGGCTTTCTCCATCAATATATAATTTGCTAACACGGCGAGATATGAGTTTAGATTTCATAAAGTAATTGGCGGCAGCGTTAACAGAAATACAGTTATTTATTAAAGTTTTACAGCCGCAATAAAGCGCCGCTCACTGATAAAGCAATAAATGAACCAGCCAGGCTTATAAAGCTCAACTCGTGGAGTTGCCTTCCCCACTGCTGGGCACAAGGTACCCGCTAGTCCTGCTGCTCGGGCAATAATAATGGTTGAAATTCAGCAACCGGAGATCACTTGAGGTGAAAATTTATTTGACAAGAGCTCTGTTGGATTCTGAACTTACAAAAAGTCAGAACCTTGAACAAGGACATCACAGGGTTTTTATAAATTCTAAAAAGGGAGTTACTGTGGGAGACCATAGAGATATCACTCCGCAGCAGAGAAAAACAAAGAACTGCTCTTCCAGCCAAGCAGGTGGCTCTGCCCGCAAGGCCAGGATACTAGTGGCCAAGGCTAGCTTGAGAGCAGAATCCGTCCAAGTCAGGTTTTTATAGACTTGTAAAAAGGGAGTTACTGGTGGGAGACCATAGAGATATCAATCCGCAGCACAGAAAAACAAAGAACTGCTCTTCCAGCCAAGCAGGTGGCTCTGCCCCCAAGACCAGGGTACTAGTAACCAAGGTCAGCTTGCAAATAGAATCCATCCAATTAAGGTTTTTATAGACTTGTAAAAAGGGAGTTACCAGTAGGAGACCATATAGCTATCACTCCACAGCACAGATAAAAAAAGAACTGCTGTTACAGCCAAGCAGGTGGCTCTGCCCCCAAGGCCAGGGTACTAGTGACCAAGACCAGCTTCAGAAGAGAATCCATCCAATTCAGGTTTTTAAAGACTTGTAAAAAGGGAATTACCAGTGGGAGACCACAGATATATCACTCCACAGAATTATACAATGCTATTTATCCGCACCTCCTAACAGACCATCACTGCCAGATTATAAAAGTGATATATATCAACTGAAGATGGATGTGCAGACAACTCCATTAGGGAAATTTTACAGTATAAAGCATTCCTTCTCTGTTTATATGAATTTATATATATGGGCAGGAGTGGCCACAGTGTTTCCCTTATGAAGGTCTAGTTTACTGTATACACATAACAGTGCTCTGTGTATTGCTATATATATATATATATATATATATATATATATATATATATTACCTGTGTCTGTGTATGCAGATTCCCCAGTGAACCCCCCTCACTTGGATGGATTCAGTTCTCAAGCTAGTCTTGGTCACTAGTAACCTGGCCTCGAGGGCAGAGCCACCTGATTGGCTGTAAGAGCAGTTCTCTTTTTCTCTGTGCTGTGGAGTGATATTTTACAAAAGAGAAATACGAGAAGAGTTACAATGTGTCGCACCATCCATATACCGTGATAAAGAAATAATTAGAGAAAGTATATTGTGCATATACAAAGTTGATTGGTGATTATCACACAGTTCATAGTGTATCAATTGCAATAAATTAATTGAATTTCATCATGTGTCTCATTGATATTAAAGGTGAATACCCATAAATTAGAAGTTGCTTAAATATAAAGTGCTTACGTTGCCTTATTTAATTCTTCTCAGTAATTCCCCAAAAATTCATATTCAGCAGCAGCAGTCATGTTTGATAGAGCAGTTAAAACTAGGGATGCACCAAATCCAGGATTCGGTTTGGGATTCGACCGGGATTCGGCCTTTTTCAGCAAGATTCGGATTCGTCCCAAGGCCGAACCGAATCCGTACCCTAATTTGCATATGCAAATTAGGGGGCGGGGAGGGAAATCACGTGACTTTTTGTCAGAAAACAAGGAAGTAAAAGATTTTTCCCCTTCGGATTCGGTTCCGTATTCCGCCGATTCTTTCACAAAGGATTCGGGGGTTTGGTCGAATCCAAAATAGTGGATTCAGTGCATCCCTAGTTAAAACATAACTCTGAGAGGATAAAGTGGTAGTTTCACAATTAGTTTGGCATATCGGTCAGACTTGCTTTATTTTTCAATGGTGGTTTTAAACACTGAACAGCATCGACTCCAACTTGCACTGTCATTACCAAGGTCACACTTTCCCCTTCACATCCGTATATATACCCTGGGCAAAAACGTTTATATTTATAAGGGTTGTATGGTCGGTTGCTTTGATCTGAGGGGGTCCCATTTATCTTGCTACTATCAAGCAGGTTGCCCCACCAAATAATAAAGGTCAACGCACTACATATTTTTAATTGTTTTTAACCCATGAACTAGGTGCTCTCTTTTTCTTTTTTTTAAAGGGATCCTGTCATCAGAAAAAATGTTTTTTTCAAAACACATCAGTTAATAGTGCTACTCCAGCAGAATTCTGCACTGAAATCCATTTCTCAAAAGAGCAAACAGATTTTTTTATATTCAATTTTAAAATCTGACATGGGGCTAGACATTTTGTCAATTTCCCAGCTGCCCCTGGTCATGTGACTTGTGTCTGCACTTTAGGAGAGAAATGCTTTCTGGCAGGCTGCTGTTTTTCCTTCTCAATGTAACAATGTGTCTCAGTGGGACCTGGATTTTACTATTGAGTGTTGTTCTTAGATCTACCAGACAGCTGTTATCTTGTGTTAGGGAGCTGTTATCTGGTTACCTTCCCATTGTTCTTTTGTTTGGCTGCTGGGGGGAAAGGGAGGGGGGTAATATCACTCCAACTTGCAGTACAGCAGTAAAGAGTGATTGAAGTTTATCAGAGCACAAGTCACATGACTTGGGGCAGCTGGGAAATTGACAATATGTCTAGCCCCATGTCAGATTTCAAAATTAAATATAAAAAAATCTGTTTGCTCTTTTTGAGAAATGGATTTCAGCGCAGAATTCTGCTGGAGCAGCACTATTAACTGATTCGTATTGAAAAAATATTAATATGACAAATTAAATGTTATGCTGCTGCTGCTGAATATGAATTTTTTTGGGAATTACTGAGAAGAATTAAATAAGGCAACGTATGCACTAAAGCACTTTATATTTAAGCAACTTCTAATTTATGGGTATTCAGCTTTAATATCAATGAGACACACATGATGAAATTCAACTGATTTATTGCAATTGATACACTATGAACTGTGTGATAATCACCAATCAACTTTGTATATGCACAATATACTTAATATACTACTTTCTAATTATTTCTTTATCACGGTATATGGATGGTGCGACGCATTGTAACTTCTCATATTTCTCTTTTGTAAAATATCACAGCACAGAGAAAAAGAGAACTGCTCTTACAGCCAATCAGGTGGCTCTGCCCTCAAGGCCAGGATACTAGTGACCAAGACTAGCTTGAGAACTGAATCCATCCAAGTGAGGGGGGTTCACTGGGGAATCTGCATACACAGACACAGGTAACAGACACATATATATATATCTCAATACACAGAAGCACTGTTATGTGTATACAGTAAACTAGACCTTCATAAGGGAAACACTATGGCCACTCCTGCCCATATATATAAATTCATATAAACAGAGAAAGAATGCTTTATACTGTGAGTTCAATGGTAGACAATGCCGGATTAAGCCTACTAATATACTTCTCTGTGCTATTACTAACGCTACAATCAATAGGACCCCCCCTCCCCATACACACACTTTGCATAAAGTCAGCAGAAAAGCAGCATATGGGTTGAATATATAATGAGTCGCTAGATATAAGATGAAACCTACAGGATCTGTATTGCTGAATGGTACAGGATACTCTTACTTATGGCAACAAGATCCATTTCAATGGCCCATTAAAAGCTTTGTCCTGAGTGTGAAACCAGTGCGGCTCATTTACACACAAACACAAGGGCAAATCGTTGTGACTTTGCTCCAACAGTTCAGCAGTTTCCCTGGAATTCAAGCGAGTGCTGCAACTGGCGCGCATGGGGTCTACTAGTGAATCCCCCGGTACTGTGTGTATTTCACCAGAGCAGGCTGAACTGACACACTGAGCTTACACTTTAGTTGCAAGGTGCATGTATAAGTGTAAGCTCCTATGTCAACTGCATGCAATATAACTCCCAGCTTTGTGCGCTTGCCTTTGTGAATGAGCCCCTTAGTGAGTGAACCTCTCCAGATCCCTATAAATTCTCCTTACGAGGTGCTGGCTGGGGGCACACGTGCGAGGGAAGAGGAGATCACGACCAACGACAGCTTTGAAACCACAAAAGAACTTTCAACATCAGCTTTTCTCTGTTACTGTAGGAGAAGGATAAGCAGGGGCTGCGGTTTGCGGTCACGATCGAGAGAAAGAGAGGGAGCTGTATCAAAGATGTTAAAATAAATGACGATCGATGGATTGGTCCTTGCAAAGGGCATGCGGTTAACCCTTCACTGGATGCATTTTAGGATAACTGTGATATTTAAAACAAGTGGCAGTTTGGAAGAGAAGTATAAAATACCAGGCAACATTCAGATTTTCCCATAAAAAGTCCATAAAAAAGTGTATTTGTACAGCTCTGTCTGTAATGGCAGACACAATAGGTCGCTTAAGAAAGGGTTGGTTGCCTTTTTCTTGCTATATATATATATATATATATATATATACTCAAAAGAGACGGGACGGCCTTCCCGAAATTCGGAATATTCTGGATAACGGTTTTCCGGAAAACGGATCCCATATATATATATATATATATATATATATATATATATATATATAATATATATATATATATATATATATATATATGGGATCCGCTTTCCGGAAAACCGTTATCCAGAATGTTCCGAATTTCGGGAAGGCCGTCTCTTTTGAGTAAACTTTTAGTATGATGTAGAGAGTGATATTTTTTATTATTTGTGGCTTTTGTGTTATTTAGCTTTTTTATTCGACAGCTCCACATTTTGCATTATTATCTGGTTGCTAGGGTCCAAATTACCCTAGCCACCATGCATCCGTTTGAATAAAACAGTGATATATGAATAGGAGAGGCCTGAATAGAAAGATGAGGAATAAAAGTAGCAATAACAATACATTTGTAGCCTTACAGAGCATTTGATTTTAGATGGGGTCAGTGACCCACATTTGAAAGCTGGAAAGAGTCAGAAGAAGAAAAAAAATAATGAAATAAAACTATTAAAAAAAGAAAAATGAAGACCAATTGAAGAGTTGCTTAGAACTGGCCATTCTATAATAATTTAAAAAACTATTAAAAAAGATAATATTGAAGACCAATGAAAGAGTTGCTTACAATCGACCATTCTATAACACACTAAAGGTTGACTTAAAAAGAATCTCCCCTTTAAACCTATCTAAGATATAATTAATACTTATTGGAGGCAAAACAATCCAATTGGGTTTACTTAATGTTTGAGTATATAATGTGAAGGTTCTGTCCTGATGTTGCACAGAGCAATTTGACAGTTGGTTCAGGTGTCGTGAAATGCCCTTTTCACCCAAAAAGTTATTGGATACAAGTAGGAATTTAACCATTATTAATTATTAGGAAATATGCTAATGAGCTTGGTATTTGCCCCCAGGAAAGCCCTCAGTTGGGTTTTGCCTACAAACGTCACTGCAATTACTTTTCAAAGAACAAATAGAAAAATAACCCCCGTGTGACACTTGAAATGAACTGGAAAGAACATCACAACCCAGTGCTCAATAGAAAAGCGGCCAATCAATTCCTATTTGTGCTTTGATCTTTATTCAAACATAATTAAAGGGATTCCGCCGTCAGATAATTAACCGATAATTTCACGTAATTTTCCTTTTGTTTTTACACCACTTTTAATAGTGTTGTGATTTGGCCACATTAGCGGCTTGGATCCCACATGTGTATTGGATCATTGGTTCTGGAGCTAAATCTGTCATGGGCAGCAGTGCGGCTAATAAAAAAGAAACAAAAGAAAGAAAGAATTTAGACAGATCTGGCATTGGTATAAATCCTTCTGAATTGTACCAGAGCGAGGTGGGCTGTTGGAGATAGCTCTGAGTGCTGCAGCATAACATGGACTTCATTATTAATCCTATTATCTATTTCCTCTGAGGGCCTACTAGCACATGGTTAGGTCAATGGTTCTTCTGAAGGCAGCATTGACCACTAATATTAACCAACGGAATACTTCCCTAATGGAAGTATTCTACTCCTGGCACACACAACTGCTGGAACAGTACTGTGCGTCTTTTATTTTAAGGTGACTTTAGCCAAAGAAGCCAACAGCCCTTCATGGTTACATATAAAAAGAACTTTCTACTTTCTCCTGCTATTAACCTATTACTACAACCCCAAACCAGAAAATTAAGGAATGGTGAGGGAAGAAACATGCAATTGTTCTGTCTTTTCAGTCAAGTATAGATCCAGACCAGAACCACACCTTCTTACTTTATCACATAGACAGGGTCATCACCACCTAGGTTCACCTACAAAGGGTCAACAATACTTAAATTCTTGTAGACACGGGCATCCCTACCTTGTTCCCCTAGACAGGGTCAACAACACCTTACATCACATAGACAGGGTCATCAACACCTAGGTTCACCTATACAGGGTCATCAACACCTAGATTCACAAAGACAGGATCATCACCACCTAGGTTCACCTAGACAGGGTCAACAATACCAAAATTCACCTAGACCAGGGCATCACTACCTTGTTCACCTAGACAGGGTCAACAACACCTTACATCACATAGACAGGGTCATCAACACCTAGGTTCACCTATAAAGGGTCATCAATTCCTAGATTCACAAAGACAGGATTATCACCACCTAGGTTCACCTAGACAGGGTCAACAATACCAAAATTCACCTAGACCGGGGCATCACTACCTTGTTCACCTAGACAGGGTCAACAACACCTTACATCACATAGACAGGGTCATCAACACCTAGGTTCACCTATAAAGGGTCATCAATTCCTAGATTCACAAAGACAGGATCATCACCACCTAGGTTCACCTAGACAGGGTCAACAATACCAAAATTCACCTAGACCGGGGCATCACTACCTTGTTCACCTAGACAGGGTCCACAATACCGAAATTCACCTAGACCGGGGCATCACTACCTTGTTCACCTAGACAGGGTCAACAACACCTTACATCACATAGACAGGGTCATCAACACCTAGGTTCACCTATACAGGGTCATCAATTCCTAGATTCACAAAGACAGGATTATCACCACCTAGGTTCACCTAGACATGGGTCAACAACACCTAGCTTCATATTGACATCTAGGTTCACGATGACAGGATATTCAATAAATAAATTTACAAAGACAGGAGCATCAAGTATAGATCCAGACCAGAACCACACCTTCTTACTTTATCACATAGACAGGGTCATCACCACCTAGGTTCACCTACACAGGGTCAACAATACTTAAATTCCTACCTTGTTCCCCTAGACAGGGTCAACAACACCTTACATCACATAGACAGGGCCATCAACACCTAGATTCACAAAGACAGGATCATCAACACCTAGGCTCACCTAGACAGAATTGTCAATGCCTAGGTTCATCTAGACAGTGTAGTCAAAACCTAGATTTACCAAGTCAAGGTCATCACCTGGTTCACCTAGGTTTAACTTTCACTCAAGCAGACACACATTTTTCCTTTTATACTTTTATTTTGCCTCAAAGGCAACTGAAATCCAAGATCAATCATCTACTTTCATTGACTGAGCACAGCACGATAACTGAAGTTTTCTAAAGGCACAAATTAATTATTATTAAGATTGCAAAGCAGTGTAATATTTTGGATTTCTTCCCCCGGACAAAGCACCAGAAAGGAGAGCGTGAGAAAAGAGGGTAGGCCTTTGAAGTGGGAACTGTTTTCTTTTTTATTCTATCGGCTCTATAAATTAACAGAAAACTTACTTTTTCTTTATTAAACAGGGAATTCTTTACAAAAGGCAAATTGTTACCCAGTAACTCCCCTATTCAGGCTTTTTGTGCAGAAATGTGTTTACTTTCAGCAATAATTGAATAAAATGCCGAGTGGACAATGGCCCTTCTGTGGAGCCCTTTCAATTACAGACAGTGGTGCCAGTCGACTGGATTATTTGGAAGGATCTGATGATTGTGAAGTGCCCGCAGGGTGTCATTGGCTGACAGTTTGGAAAGGGTACGTATTAAAAAATAATATGCTGTATTTCAGTTAATCAAAACTGCTCAGTTTGCAACAAAAACACATACGGTTTCTCCAGTAGTGCAGCAGAAATGTTTATCTATGGGAATTCAGGCTCACTTTGTTGGCAGGAGTGTTCTGTGGAAGTGCATTGAGCTGGTAAAGGGCAACTGAGTGGGGGGGGGTCCTAAAAACCTGCTGTGGACCCTTTTAACATTTATTTACACCACTGTTATACTCCTGCCCATAATAATTATTGACTTTACACCTTAACTAACCATTAGAGTGCTATATAATTTGCTATCCACAACATTGTGAGAGAAAGCATTGGATTGGTGCACCTGGGGAAAACTGAAGGATCTCACCCCATGTCCCCACCAACCAGAACATCATCACCCTTAGCTGCAGGATACCCCCACCACATGGATAAGAACAAGTTCAGCAGGGGCCACCAGGGCCCATTGGAATTTCTCCAGCAACCACTCAAGGAAAGTTCGATCTGATCCTGCTGACGAAAAAGGTGGATAATTGACATAAGACCATCATGCCCAATATTTAGACCATTCCCTGTTCTACGGCTTCATGCCTTGTTACTCCCACAGGAGTGGGTTTTGCACTTGTCCAAAACCCACTGTAGTTCTGGATTTGGGGTCCTACATTAAGGTCTGTCTCACCCAAATCAGTACAATGGGGAAGTATTTAACATATTCAAGTTCCAGCCCTTCTGGTCACCTTTCTGACAATCTTTCTTAATTTCAGGGAAATAAAGTATCTGAATATCTAAATAGAAAGAGTCCTCACATGGCCCAACATATGAGTGATAATTTGACAAGACTCTGCTGTCCATCTACACCAGCAGGTATCAAACTTTCTAAGTACAAGTTCAACTTGAAGGTCCAACCTTTAGCCAAGGTCCGAGGAACATTCAATCTTTGGTCAGGAACCCCCTTAGCTCATGAAATGAGTACAGATATAGGAATATATAGGTGAATCATTCATTGTCATAGCTTCAAGAGTATCTAGGACAGCAACTACATATGTACCCAAATCTCACTCTAAGTGACCTTCAAGGTGGGTTTTCAGATGTCTCACATTAGGAGAGTAAATGTAATTTCTCCCCAGTTGTCACTCTAACTGACCTTCAGGCTCAGCTCTGCCCTTAAACTGTTCCAAGCCCTCTTGGTGGTCTAGTGACACAGTTTAAAAACCACTGATCTAGACCTGAAGGAGAAGTCCTTTGAGGAGAGCAATGTATACGTTTTGGACTAAGAAGACAGATGGTTTGAAAAGGTTTAATGAAGGCCTTGTTAAACTTGGTGAAAGATTTCAACATTTCTCAGCAAGTCCAGTCACTTTAGACATATCCCTACTAGATATCGTATATCATGTCCTGGATGAATGAAAATCTTCATTGACTATCTGCAAGGAGTTTGTATGTTCTCCTTATGTCTGTGTTTTTCCACATCCCAAACACATCCAGGTGGGTTAATTGGCTCCATGTTGTGAATGAACATATGATTGTAAGTTCCACTGGTACAGGGAATGATGGATAATGCTATATAATTATAGGGACACAATAGAGCAAATCTTAAACCTTAGGTGACTCTCTGTATTCGCCGTGGAAGGAAGGGAAGACTTGGCCGGATTAGATGGAGGCACATCCAGCAGATGGAAAGCAGATTAAACACTGTACAACAGAGAGAGCTTTTCTGTGCTTCCCAACAACTTGTACAAGCCAAGACAGGAGGGAGGGGGGGGGAGAGAGAGAGAGAGAGAGAGAGAGGGAGAGAGAGAGAGAGAGAGAGAGAGAGAGAGAGAGAGAGAGAGAGAGAGAGAGAGAGAGAGATGAACAGGAAAAGACCAGATTTTATCACTCCCCCCACACCGGACCCTTTGCCGAGGCTGCAATAATTGCGCTAAGTACTCTTCTCCCGCAGCCGGTAAAATTACTGCAATTTAAGAAAAAAAAGCAGATTTGCAGCAAAACTTTTCTGTGGAGATAAAAATGATGTATGGAAAATTCATTAAAGCCCCCGGCTGCAATAAGTATAAATAACAGCACAGGATTAGACGTGGGGAAGGTGTGTGCACTGCTGGGCTGTACATTGAAACCATATACTCACCCCTGATTCTGTCAGGCCTTAGAGGGAATTATAATCTAATTATATGGAGAGTTTATAATGGTTAGTAACAAATACTAGTATTGGGTATTCTGCCCAGAGTAACATAATAATTTGCATATTTCTGTCAATTCCCATCAATGGGAGACGCCATTACGCCATTACTCTGATAAGGTCACAACATCCTCTGATTCTAATGAAACAGGGACTACTAGTGAGCAAATCAACATAAAAGAAAGAAAAGTTTTGTTTGGCTTAGTTTTGCTGTACATTTTTGTCTGTCAGACTTACACTTGATTGTCTTAGCACAGAAATCCAAAATATTTATCATTTCCTCAACACAGAATTTCAGTATTTAGTGGACTTAAATGGGAAAGATGTCCCTGAGCCCTGCAAAGAACCAGATGTAGGAAAAGAAGAGGCATAATAGGGTAAGATAACCACATGTCAAGATAGAGACAGTAGGACAAGATAAACACAGTAGGGCAAGATGGAGACAATAAGACAAAATGGAGACAATAGGGTGTAATGGAGGCAGTAGGACAAGATGGAGACAGTAGGGTACAACGGAGACAGCAGGGCAAGATGGTGACAGTAGGGCAAGATGGAGACAGTAGGACAAGATGGAGACAGTAGGACAAGATGGAGACAGTAGGGTACAATGGAGACAATAGGGCAAGATGGAGACAGTAGGACAAGATGGAGACAGTAGGACAAGATGGAGACAGTAGGACAAGATGGAGATAGCAGGGAAAGATGGTGACAGTAGGGCAAGATGGAGACAGTAGGACAAGATGGAGACAGTAGGACAAGGTGGAGACAGTAGGGTACAATGGAGACAGTAGGACAAGATGGAGACAGCAGGGCAAGATGGTGACAGTAGGGCAAGATGGAGACAGTAGGACAAGATGGAGACAGTAGGACAAGATGGAGACAGTAGGACAAGATGGAGACAGGAGGGTACAATGGTGACAGTAGGGCAAGATGGCCACAGTAGGGAAAGCTGTAGAAACTTAGCAAGATGGTAACAGTAAGACAAAATGGGCAAGTAGGGCAAGTTGAAAACTGAAGGCAAGCTGGGGAAGGAAGGACAAGATGGAGACAGTAGGACAAGAGATAGAGAGTAGGGCAAATGACAACAGTAGGAAAAGATGGCATCAGTGAAGAAAGTTAACAACGTGTAGGACAAGATGGAGACAACAGGACAAGGTTAAGACAGTAGGCCAGGTAACTGTAGGAGTAGGACAAGGTTGAGACTGTAGGGCAATGAACACATAACATGCATTTGACATGTCCCTAGATTTCTATTGTGATTTGGAAGTCCTAATATAGGCAAGAAACTGGATTTGGCACTTCTGCTGAGGAACCTATTATGTAACCTAAAGGTCGGATCTTGAATCTAGGTGACGAACCATAGGTATGACTATAGGAGTTTATATGGGCGGGGGGGTATATTGGGTCCAGGGCAACAGTGAAAATTTTTTTAATCCATTTGCTTCAATAAGAGAATTCCTGTCCAATTTTATCCACCACAGAATCACGTCTCTATCAAGCGCTTCATGTTTCCACTAATTGCCGGTAACAAAAGGACTGCGCAGGAGCCGAGGACTCATTGAAAAGAGTCGTTAATTAGCAATTGTATGTGCTGTTTTACATCTGGGCTATAAATAGCCTTCAGTGCAGAAGGAAGACGGGATCAGCTTGTTTGGAGCAGGCGCTGGATGGGAAAATAAATGGATCAGCCATCAAATACCCATATATATATATTTATATACACACACGTAGTGCTCATAAATCTGCATTGCAGTCTGGGGCTCCTCCACCAACACAGAATATAATGAATGGCAATGTGAGATACCTGGGGCTTAGGACAAGTCAGCGACGATCTCCGTAGTCAGCAAAATAGGACTTTTTTCTTGAGCCTCATAACAATACGCAATGCTCAGAGACGGGAAAAACACACTTATTTTCATTAAGTAGAAAAGAGGTTTCAGGACGTGGGATGGAATGTGGGTGCCTCCTTAAACTTGTAAATGAGGGGTGAGTAAATGGACACCCTTGTGTGCATTGGGAGGGGTTGGGGGGAATAAGCCCTCAGAGTTACTAAATGTGACCTAGAACTATTTAAAGGTATAAAATCTCACCGTAATTGAAGGGTGGTTCTCAAGGAGTTTATAGGAAGGCACAAAAGCATTCTCCCTCAGGTTCCCCTTAAATGACCTTCAGGCTGGCCCGCCCCAACCAGTTAGGGAACCACTGTCTTGGTATCTTTTCTTTAGACTTTCTCTATTTCAAAGGTGTCCTACTCAGCACTGGTGACCCAAACAACCATGGATTGTCTAGATTTGGCCTTACCAGTGCTTTGCAAAGGAGACTAATGTAGTAATGTGTGGGACAGAAAAAACTCAAACCGTACCCGACCCTAACCCACAACATCATAACCCGCACCTGAGCCCAAACCGTTTTTGCTCTGTTTGCCACTTCTTTGTGTGCCTCTGGTTCCAAGTCAAGAAATCTGTGGGAGCAGTGGAGGAGTGTGTTCCCCAGTCTGACCCGCACCCAACCCAACCTGCAATGGTTGGCCAAACCCATACCCATCAGGTCAATCCACACTTCACTAGAACGCACATAGGAATTCTCCCAAAGGTCCCCCTCCCTTAGCTGACCTTCAGGCTGGCCCACCCCAACAAGTTAGGAAACCACTAGAAGCTTTTCTTTGGACTCTCTTTGTTTCAGTGGTGTCCTACTGAGGTGGGCAGACCCAACCAGCCCTGGATAGTCTATACAGAGACTTAATCTGTAATATGCTTTGTAAAGGGGAAGAATGACCTTCTCCTCCCATTAAAACCAACAAACCACTAATTATAAGCATCTAAAAGTGCCCTGCAAGTTATATATATATATAAAACTAATAAAAGGAAATGAGAAAAGCGAATGTTGTGCTTCCAGGTTCCATTTATGCTCCTCACATTTCTGTGGCACATCTGGGATTCCCGAAGCCCTAATGAAAACCCAAGTTATTAAGTCTTCATTCAGCCAAATGAAATGTAATGGGCCGGGGAGGTGGATCTCTCCACTAGACACGCTCAGATGTCCAAATAGAACACTTGCTTTTTATTGACTGCCCTATGGGCCGATCAATGTGGGATTGAATGGGCTGAAGGTGTGGGGGGTTCGGTTTATGGGAGCACAAAGCTTCTTAGCAAAACCAGTGTGAAGTGGTCTGGTGATAAATTATTTGCACATTCTCCCGAACTAGCTCCGTGCCCGGCAATTGAGAGTGTGAAATGTATGGAGCAGAATGAATAGTAGGGAGGGGGCAATGGAAATCCTTCCAAAACATGAATTAATACTAGTAGCTTTGTTTATCCTAACTTAGCATAACAGCATGTGCTCCTTCCTTAAAGGGGATGTAAAGGCAAAAAAAATAAAATCCCATTTTTACTTTCTTTAATGAAAAAGAAACCTATCTCCAATATACTTTCATTAAAAATGTGTATTGTTGTTATAAGAAACCTGACTGTATGCAGTGACATTCTCCCTTCATTTACTGCTGTGGATAGGAATTGTCAGACGGTCCCTAACTGCTCTGCAGGGAAACAATCATACTTATGTACAGCAGGGGGAGCCCCCGCCTTACTTCCCAGCCGTGCAGAACTCAAGCAGCTTTGTTTGTTTCCCTGTAGAGCTGTGTAGAGATTTGTATTGGATTTTATTTTTGCCTTTACATCCCCTTTACTGTTTCCAACTCCAGCTGCAGGGACAAAGATCATGGAGCCAGATTTAAACAGATAAACTGGGATTCTATTTGGAGGATTATTTTGCTGCAGCCACTGGTTCTGCAGAGTTGGAGAAAGTTTGTATTAAACAATACAAAAACTATAAAATCCACATTAGATTACATGACAACACAGGACCCAGTGCAGTCTGTATATTCTGATTATTAATCAGTCTTGTTGTATCGGCTTCTGGCAGATATTATTTAACTTGCATGTTTTGATCATTCATGACGATCCCTAAGCAGCCCAGTCCCCACTGAGCATGTGCACAGTCTTAGTCTTGCAAAGATGTATAACAAAGTTACAAGATGGTGACCCCTTGTGACCAACTTTGAAAGCATAAATCATTTGTTTGATTAGGCTTGTGGTGCAGTAAATTCATGTTTATGTTTAGTATACAAAATACAGCATTTCTAGCATTATTCCATTTTAGACTTTACTTCCCCTTTAAATGTATCTAATATATCTGCCATTCCCACCCAGTCATTCTACAGCTCCAGTATTCTAATAACAGCGCAGGATATTTCTATGTTTCCTTTTATCAAAGGGGCAGAAGTAATAAGCCTTGGATGAAGGGACATTGATTATCTTAAAGGGACACTGTACACTTAAATCTGAAACTACAAGCGGCACCTTGCAAGAGAGGGAGCACGAGACAATGATTATAGACGTATCCCCTACTATCACCATTGGACAAATACAAATGGGAATTAATATAACTATGCTGGCCCTTTAATATACCTTCCTTGAGCCCTGGTGTCCTTTGTTGTTTTCGGAGGAAAAAAAAAACTATGAATTATTGAAGTCTCGGGGTCCTGCATAAGTCATTGGGAAAGGTCTGTGCTGATGTCCGTACCGATACCCGATGAGTTTGTGGTTTCTGCTCAAAAAACTCCAGAAACTAATTTTTTTCCGGAGTTTTCTGAGTTGAGTTTTTGCACAGAAACCCAGAGTTTTCGGGGGAAAGCTCCAAAGTTTGTCCGACCCTATTTTTTCTGCCTTTTTTTCTTCATAAATAAAGTTCATTTGGGCAATCGGAGTTGCTCGGATTTCTAACTTAGAAATACTGAGATAAATTCGGACCTCGATAAATAACCCCCATAATGTTGCTTAATTAAAGAAAACATAATTCTAAGCAATTTCCCAATATTCATTCAATATTTCCATGTGTAAATGTAATTCTTATTGGAATGCGGCATCTCTGTGTTCAGTCTCTCTGGCTGGTTCCGACTTTAGATAAATTGTAGCAAATCGGATCTCCTGCAACACAGACGGGTCTGTTTATCGGCTGCTTCTGATATGGGGCAAATTCACTAAAGGACGAAGCGCCTAACGCTAGCGTTAATTCGCTAGCGTAGCACATTTTCGTTAATTCGCCAATTCACTAACGGACAATGGCGTAAATACGCTAGTGTTACTTCACACCCTTACGCCTGGCGAATTTGTGCAACGGACGTAACTACGCAAATTCACTGACGCGCGCATTTTTCTGAACGCTAGAGTTTACGCCAGATTTCCTTCTCCACCTCAGACTAGGCGAAGTGCAATAGAATAAATAGGGATTGCGTCAAAAAAAAGTTAAAAACATTTCTAAGTTTCAAAAAACGCTGGCGTTTTTTCTTTTTTTATGGGTGATAGGCTGAAAAAGATCGAAAAATTTTTTGGGGCTACCCTAAACTTTGCTTGGCGAATTAACGCTAGCGCAACTTCGCAACCTTACGCTTCCCCTGAGCGCAACTTCGGATTTTAGTTAATTTGCGTAGCGCTGGCGAAAATATGCCTGGTGAAGTGCGGCGAAGCGGACGCTGGCGCAACTACGAATCTTAGTGAATTTGCCCCAATTGTTTCAAACATAAGAACCAACAGGGCAGGGAATAGAAATGACCGCAACGGCTTTCCATAACAACGACATCTCACATAACGTTAATAAAACACACACGTATATTCAATTTTTTGCTTGTTTTCCATATCAAATCCCAGTGTATGAGAATTAATCCAACCAACTCTCTCTCTCTGGTTAATCTGTCATTTGTAAAAAGGGCCAGTGCTGGGCTAATGGTTATTATTTAAGAGCATTAAGCCTGATAAGTCTCTTAGGCATCCCATTTCATTAAATTATTCCTTGAAATCTGAGCATTCTGCACCACTTTTCCGCTACTTGTTCAACTTATTAACCAACCGACCATTTGTAATTGTAAATGAAGTAGCATCTCTCCCTCTTGCACTGCAGGTTCTGCTTCTTGAAACAATGTAGCTCCAGGCCAAAATGTAATACCTACAAGGCATTGTGTGCTAATTCACAGCTGGCTTGTGCTACATTGTATCAACAGTCAGTGCCAGCAGTGCAGTGAATAGACAAACGCTGGACTCACATAACTACAAATCATGAAACTGTTGGTATAATTATTTATTTTTGTTTTTATGCTTCATTAATGAAATACAGATATTTAAATGTGTTCATTTGGTCATTGGGAAGTTAGACTTAGTTTACTATAATGTTTGAATATTACAAAATTAAGATAAAACACTTAATTTCTGGTTGTCGAGAAACACAAAAGCAACCAGGCAAACACACAACATTTTAATTAAGGACTAGCTACAACGTTGTTCAGTGAATTTAAAGCTGAATTTAACAAGCTCCAGTTCCAGGACTGTGACTCGGAATTCTGATTGGAATGTCCAGTTATTTTCTCATCCCTAACAAGTTTGCTGGTTGGCTCATTAATCAGGTTCAAGTGTATGGTGGGAAACGCACGTATGGCCGGCAGGTCTATCATCCTGGGACAACTGCTCTACTGAGTCCCAAACCTGGGCTGGAGGAGCTCAACCGACCCACCATCTGTCCCTGGCACAGAAACCTGAGCCCCCGCTCACACACTCACACAAACACACTCACACAAACACACTCACACAAACACACTCATACACACACATTCACACACACAAACACACTCATACACACACACACAGGAAGGGAACCTTAAGGAGATCAGGGATCTATTTATAAAACCTGCTGTGGCTTCAAGATCTCACAGAGTAACAGCCCGGATGAGATTTCACTCAATAATTCTCAGTGCTTAGGCCTTTGGGAGAGACGCTGAGTAGCCTGGTTGTGCATTTGTATGTAGTGTAAATCCTTATTAATCATTACTGCTTACGTATGGAACCATGACCTTCAACCGTGGCCTTGCTGTTTCCTTCATAACATGAGGGGGTTTGGTGCCTTGTGTGGTGTGTTTCTCAAGGCTGGGAGAACTAAACGTTATTTGGCCCATCAAAAAATATCATATATATTTGGGGCCAATAAACCACAACTGTTTTAGAGAATAAATTGTACGTGAAGAGAGGGAAGAAATAAGAACTGGTAATACAGAGAAGAAAGGCAAGATGCAGACCAAAGGTGGTGACAGTAAGACAAGACAAAGAAAGTAGGGCAAGATGGAGTCAGTAGGATGAGAAGCGGTTAGACGATTAAACTGGGAATACACAAAAAGAGGGTCAAGATAAAGTCAAAAGGGCTAGGTAAAGACAGTAGGGCAAGAAGGAGACATCAAGGCAAGATGGAGACAGTAGGACAAGATAAAAAGGAGACAGAACGGCATTATTGAGACATTAGAGCAAGATGGAGACAGTAGGACAATATGGTCAGATGGACACAGTATGGCAAGATGTAAATGGAGACAGAATGACGTGGTGAAAACAATAGAGAAAACATTAGGGAAAGATAGAGACAAAAGGTCAAGATGAAGACACTGGGCACATTTGCACCGGGGCAGTAACCCATGAGAGATGATTACTTTAAGTGATCAACTTGCAGCTGGCTGAAAAAAACGAAATCACGGATTAGTTGCTATGGGTTAGTGTCCAGGTGCAAATTTGCCCAGTGTTTATTAATGAGCCCCAGTAGGAGATGATTGAAAATGTGCGGCATGATGGAGACAGTAGGACAAAATGGAGAAAGTAGTAGTAAGATGGAGTCAGTAGGATGAGAAGGGGTTAGAAGATTACATTGTGAATACAGAGGGTCAAAATGTAGTCAAGGGCAAGGTAAAGACAATAGGACAGGAAGGAAACAACAGGGTAAGATAGAGACAGTAGGACAAGATGAAAATGGAGACAGAACAAAATGATGGAGACATTAGGGCAAGATAAAGACAGGAGGACAAGCTGGTGAAATGGACACAGTAGGCCAACATGTGAATGGAGACAGGATGGCATCGTGGAGACAGTAGGGCAAGATAGAGACATTAGGGCAAGACAAGACACAGAAGGACAAGATGAAGACAGTAGGAAAAGATTGAAAAAGTATAGCATGATGAAGACAGTAGGGCAAGTTGGTAGCATTAGGGCAATACAGAGACATTGGAGTAAAATATAGTCAATAGGACAAGGTGAAGACAGTAGGAGAAGACTGAGAACATGTGTCATGATAGAGACATTAAGGAAAGATAGAGCGGAAAGGACATGATAAAGACAGTGTGAGAAGATTGAGAAAATGTGTCATGATGGAGACATAAGGACAAGATGGAGACTGCAGGATAAGATGGAAAAATTAGGGCAAGATAGAGACAGGAGGAACAAATGGGGAAGCAAGACAGCGGTAGCAGAGGAAGATGGAGGCCAAAGAGAAACAGTAGGGGAAGATACAGACAGTAAGGAAAGATGGTGACATTAGAGCAAGGTGGAGAAGAAAAACATGATGGTGACAGTGAGAAAAGAAAGGGACAGTAAAGCTAGATTGTGACAGTCAGGCTAAGTCAGTGATAGTAGGGCAGGATAGTGACAGTTTGGGAACAGGCAGCTGAAAGGAAAGATGGAGAAAGTAAGACGAGGTATAAGTGTGGCCGGACCTGTGATGCTTTAGTTGGAAATAAACTTTCACTTGTCAGTCATTTCTCTTAAAGGCACCAAAGAACCCACCGAAGGTTAAACAACAATTTAGGGGCCTGGTTATATTGATGGCAGTTCTCCTTTATTCTCCTACATAAATCCATGGAGACAAGATTGAGCCGTAAGATAAACAGATTCCAAAAGAGTTTTGTTTTGTAAAATGTTTTTTTTCCAGCAACAGGAAATAAAATGGATCATTCCGATTCTCGAACACATCGTCCAGACCGTGGGTGCGATCTGTCATTGTGAGAGGCGAGAGACCCACGCTATAGCGCTGCTCCGATAAGGAAATAGCTTCCTTTCTCATGCTGCTAAAAAGTGCCGTGTAATCTGATTTCCTCCGTTAGCAGAGAGCTCAGAAAATTGGAAATATCCACATTACTCAGTTCGTCCATCAATATTATTCCTTAAAGGGCCACTGTCACATTAACGCTTAATATTTTCTTTCCTGAAAACAGTGATTCCTAGTCAGTTATAGTACTACATAGTAATATTCGCATTCCTTTATTCCACAAATTAGCAGTCCTGTCCTGCTTTATGGCAGCTGAGATTCTAGCTATCTGTATAACAGAACATTCTGTCCCAGTGGCTGCACAGATCCTATCTGATCCCCATTGTAAGCAGCAGTCCTGTCCTGCTTTATGGCAGCTGAGATTCTAGCTATCTGTATAACAGAGCATTCTGTCCCAGTGGCTGCACAGATCCTCTCTGATCCCCATTGTAAGCAGCAGTCCTGTCCTGCTTTATGGCAGCTGAGATTCTAGCTATCTGTATAACAGAACATTCTGTCCCAGTGGCTGCACAGATCCTATCTGATCCCCATTGTAAGCAGCAGTCCTGTCCTGCTTTATGGCAGCTGAGATTCTAGCTATCTGTATAACAGAACATTCTGTCCCAGTGGTTGCACAGATCCTATCTGATCCCCATTGTAAGCAGCAGTCCTGTCCTGCTTTATGGCAGCTGAGATTCTAGCTATCTGTATAACAGAGCATTCTGTCCCAGTGGCTGCACAGATCCTCTCTGATCCCCATTGTAAGCAGCAGTCCTGTCCTGCTTTATGGCAGCTGAGATTCTAGCTATCTGTATAACAGAACATTCTGTCCCAGTGGCTGCACAGATCCTATCTGATCCCCATTGTAAGCAGCAGTCCTGTCCTGCTTTATGGCAGCTGAGATTCTAGCTATCTGTATAACAGAGCATTCTGTCCCAGTGGCTGCACAGATCCTATCTGATCCAGATTGTAAGCAGCAGTCCTGTCCTGCTTTATGGCAGCTGAGATTCTAGCTATCTGTATAACAGAACATTCTGTCCCAGTGGCTGCACAGATCCTATCTGATCCTCATTGTAAGCAGCAGTCCTGTCCTGCTTTATGGTAGCTGAGATTCTAGCTATCTGTATAACAGAACATTCTGTCCCAGTGGCTGCACAGATCCTATCTGATCCTCATTGTAAGCAGCAGTCCTGTCCTGCTTTATGGCAGCTGAGATTCTAGCTATCTGTATAACAGAACATTCTGTCCCAGTGGCTGCACAGATCCTATCTGATCCCCATTGTAAGCAGCAGTCCTGCCCTGCTTTGGGGAAGACAATTTCTCTTTAAAGGACATCAAGGCAGGACAGGGTTAAAAATAAAGCAGACAATTTATTGCCAACGTTCCAGTATCAGGCTCTCAGGTTTTGCCCTGACAGATATTGAGAGGTTGGGGAGTGGAAGGGTGCACAGCAATCACTTTTTTTTTCCACTGACTAAACTAAGCAACGTTTCAGTCATTGTGGGGAATCAATGCAGTCGTGTCTAACCATTGACTTGGGGCCCGTGGGGAATTATCTCAAGATAAACAATAGAGCTCCTATATACAGGATCTTTATACAGTCTCCCCATGATGGACGGCTCTAATACACTGAGCAGTACAGTTTGGCAATTATTATTAACGTATTTAGAAAGCAGGAGCTCTGCTCAATAAAATGCAATACTTAAACACTGACCGAGGGTTTACTTCCCCTTTAAGTCACATACGGCTGCTGTACTACGTGCTACAGGAACCTTGTGTAATGTAACAAATTTTGCACTGGAGCTTTACATGTCATTTAGACTAATTAAAAAGTAAAAGTAATGCTTTAAGTGTAAGCCTATGGCTCAACATGTATAGATGCGCTCTGGAGGGATTCCTGTTATGTTTTGGGTAGCCGAGGATGAGTAGAGTATAACAGTGCTTTATTAGCAGGCTCATGCAGGCATTACACAACAGTAACTTTCACTTTTAAGCTACCAGGAAGTATGCACAGTAAAAGTCTGAACACAGTGACATCTACAGGCCATTTGTATAAACACCCCTATAGTAGGAAAGCATTTGGACAACAATAATAAACAGCAACATTAAACAATATGCATTTTAAAGCAATAATATACATCATTCACATCACATAGTCCTTGGTCCATGCAGGTAGTTTTCTGATTCTCTCAGTATGCCTTATAAGTTCACTTTCTTCAGGCCTATTGCAGTTGACATCAGGAGTAGGAAAATGTCCTTCATCAAATGTAGCTTCTCCAAAGTCATATCTAACAGGAGCAAGACGACTTGCATTCCATATGCGTCCATCAGACAGTTCATATGTGTATGGTCCTCGCTGGCGTCTCACTTCAAGTGGTGTAGTAAATTAAGATTGTCCTTGTTTCAGTATTCCTGGTTTCTTAATTCTGACTAAAGATCCAGGCTGAAAGTGGCACCACGTTTTCGGTCAATATAAGTCTTGCATTTGGCTTGTTGACGTTTCACAATGTCAGCAGTAGATGATTTTGTAGGCACAGTATTTTGTGGAAGTTTGATGTCTGCAACATGTAAATTAGTGCGCATCTGTCTGCCATATAATAATTCAGCTGGAGATGATTAGGTTGTTGCATGGCGCGTTGCTCTGTAGTTATGTAGGAACTCTGTTGTAAATACTTTCCAAGATTTCCCAGTAAGATTTGCTGTCTGTAGTGTTTCTTTCAGACTTCTGTTGAATCGCTTGATATCTCCATTTGCTTGTGGGTAATACACTGAAGATTTCCTATGCACAATATTCCTCTCTCTCAGAAACTCTTATGAGACAAACTGTGGTCCGTTGTCTGATATTAACTCCTTTGGATTACCTTCTCTGCTGAAGACTGTAGACAGACATGTTATTACTGTAGCTGATGTTATATGAGAAACAAATGCAATTTCAGGCCATTTACTGTAATAGTCTATCAAGGTTATAGCAAATCTACAGTCTATAGGAGCATCTGTAAAAGGACCGACAATATCAATAACAAGTTTTTCCCATACTTCCAAGTATAGCAGTTTCCTTATTCACAATGTAAAAGTCACATTTTGCAGTATTTGATTCAAATTGTACAGTCACTGGCAAGTAACCAAACACAGGGATTGGATCCTTTAAGTAACTGACCAGTTTCAGCGCAGTGGCAACAAGCGGAACTTTTGCAAAGTATTTCAAGAAAATCTCCTTTGGTTGTATAGAAAGAGCTGAACCTGTATCACATCAGCTTAATGGAGTGACCCTTGTCAGCAGAAGCAGTACTGACACTGACACTGACATATAAACTTGTCTGGAATAAATCTACCAGCTTTATCCACACTTAATACTGTGACATTTGTAGTAGTGACTTCATGAACATCTTTAGCAGAACTACGGCAGATCTTAGCAAAATGATCTACTTTTGTGCATTTGCGGCACCGTTTAGCTTTTGCAGGACATGTAACATGATTTGCAGTGTGTTGTGTTGAACCACAGCGAAAGCAGTATTTTCTATTTGTATTTGCTGTATGTTTTTGCAGTGTAGGTGAATCCCTTTCCTTAGCAATGTATTTTGCCTGTGACTGTGCATTATTAGGCCACAGTGCTGAATTCACAGTCTGTACATTCCCAGCAGTTCCCTGACTAAGAGTTTTAGCCTCTGCCACTGCTGTTTCAATTTGGCTAGCAACTGTAATAGCCTTTGCAAGGGTTAAATCCTGCTCTAGGAGCAGTCTCTCTCTAATGTGAGGTGAATTAGTTTTTTCCACTATTTGGTCTCTTAGCATTTCATCTGTTAGATTTCCAAACTCACAGGTAACAATCAGCTCTCTCAAAGCTGCTACAAATTGCTCTGTGGATTCGCCATTACGTTGTCCATGTTGGCGGAATTTATATCTTTCAGCAATCACATTTACTCTTGGCACGAAAAAGTTCTTTATAGCAGTAAGAGCAGTTTCATAAGTCTCATCAGGGAATGGTAATGTATAGAATATACACTGTCCCTCTGCTCCCAGGCAGTGAATAAGTAAAGCTTTCTAGCAGGATATCCCCTTGGTCAGCAGCAATAATGTAATTTTTAAACATACGGATCCAAGCAGTAAAAGGTATGGTAGGCTCACCAGGGTTTGGAAGAAAAGGTGCTGGCTGCTACAGAGGTAAAGAGACATCCTTGTCACCATTTATTATATTTTTGGTAGCCGAGGATGAGTAGAGTATAACAGTGCTTTATTAGCAGAGTCATGCAGGCATTACACAACACTAACTTTCACTTTTAAGCTACCAGGAAGTACGCACATTATGTCTGAACATAGTGACATCTACAGGCCATTTGTATAAACACCACAATTCCCAAATTTCCTTTCCAGTTTCCTTCATTTAGGAGCCTTCGTGGGGCTTCTGTGCTTGTCTGCAGATACTTGAGAATTTTATCAGCCAATCAAAGTGAACAAATTGAGATACGGGATATTAGTTGTTTTACTTGTACCGATTGAGCTCCCACTGATCAGACTGATAATGAAATGTTAATTATTTATCCTTTCCTGGAGCAATCAAAGTTCATTCTAACAGGCTGCATCTACAGTAGAAAAGGAAAGCTACCAGGGTTTATATATATATATATATATATATATATATATATATATATATATATATTCCCAGTCTGTAGCCCAATCAAATTTAAGATGATTGTCTGGGCTTAACACTAAGGATAACAGCTCCCCTTTTCATAGTAAACTTGTTGACATAATTTAGAGGCAATTTTTTTTCTAACTCCGCCCATGAGGATCATTGATTATTTCAGCTGTATCCCTTTAAGCCAAGGATTTGTCATACAATTAAAATAGTAACTAAATGTGTTAATGGTGTGTTAATGCTTTAAAACCAATCCTTGGGTCACGGAGTTGACATATGTTGGATGCAATCTTTTCTAACTCCACCCACGAGGAGCATTGTATGTGTCAGTTGTGTTTCTTTAAACCAGTGATTTGTCCTACATTAAAACATTTTCATTTCATCCAAATGTCTAAATGCTTCTAAACCAACTGTTGTGTTATGCTGTTGACATAAGTTGGATGCAATTTTTTCTAACTCCACCCTTGAGGAGCATTGTATGTGTTCCAAAAGTGCAGGTATTTGTGCTACAATAACATGTAATTCAACATGTGATGCATACACGTTTGGGCCACGCAATTGTTTGGGGCAAACTTTTCTAACTCCACCCCTGAGGAGAACTGTGTGTCAGTTATACATTTAAACCAGTACAAAATAGCAATTACATCCAGATGCATAAAAGGTTCTAAACCAATTTTCAGTCACATGCTTGACATATATTGGAGGAAATATTTTGCTCACGAGGAGCAGTGTGTGTTATATTCCTTTAAACCAGGGATTCACCCTAAATTAAAAATAGTAATTAAATCCAGATGTGTACATTAATTTTTCAACCATGAACTTGACATAAGTTAGATGCAGTCTTTTCTAACCCCGCCCATGAGGAACATTGTGTCATTTATTTTCCTTTAAGACAGGAATTCATTCTTTAATAAAACATAGTTATTAAAGTCAGATGCATTAATGTTTCTAACTTCATTTTTTCGGCCATGAACCCCGCCCATGAGGAGCATTGTATGCAAGTTATTTACTCTTAAAGGAGAAGTAAAGTTTAACTAAAGAAGTAAGTATAAATGTTGTATATTATGTTTTGGGTTTCTGTACCAGCCCAAGGCAACCACAGCCCTTTAGCAGTGTCTCCAAAGATGCCCCAGTAGCTCCCTATCTTCTTTTCTGCTGATTCACTGCACATGCTCTGTGCTGCTGTCACTTACTGAGCTTAGGGACCCAATCGCAATATACAGTACACATAGAATAGAAATGTCACAATATAAGGCTGATTAGTAATTAATACAGATAATTACTACATGGCAGCACAGAACCCAGTGCAATTAGCATCAGAATTTAATAATCAGCAAACCTGTAGCATCAGCTTATATTACAGGGGAAGCTCATTTTCTGCTGGATAATTAGTGACGAGCCCTAAGCTTAGCTTCTCAACAGCCAATCAGAGCCCACTGAGCATGTGAGTGTCACAGACACTTTCCAAGATGGTGACCCCCTGTGACAAGTTTGAAGTCCTGGATCATTGCTGCTATTGACAAGCTGAAGTATATAAAATATGGCATTCTTAGTCCTATTCATTTTTAGGGTTTACTTCTCCTTTAAGACAAGAATTCATCCTATAATAAAAGGTCCTAAATTAATTTTTCAGCCATGAACTTGACTTAAGTTAGATGCAGTCTTTTCTAACCCCGCCCATGAGGAACATTGTATGTGTCATTTATTTTGCTTTAAGGCAGGAATTCATTCTTTAATAAAACAGTTATTAAAGTCAGATGCATAAATGTGTCTAACTTAATTTTTTCAGCCATAAACTTGACATAAGTTGGATGCAGTCTTTTCTAACCCCGCCCATGAGGAGCATTGTATGTGTCAGTAATTTTCCCTTAAGACAGGAATTCATCCTATAATAAAACATAGTTATTAAATTCAGACGCATAACTGCTCCTAACTCAATTTTTTGCCCATGCCCTTGACACAAGTAAGATGCAGTTGTTTCTAACCCCCGCCCATGAGGAGCATGGTAAGTGTCAGTTTTTCCCTTTTAAGACGTGGATTCGTCCTACAATAAAGAATAGTAATTAAAGTCAGATGCATAAGTGGATGTGAACCCATTTTTGGGTGACACGGCCGATTCTTTGATTTAACATGGTGCATTCTGCAAAGAAGAAGTGCAGCTTAAAGTAGTCAGAAAGCTGTTCGTTTGCCGTCTCTCTCTCAACTGATTTCTTAAACAACGAGATTCTTATTGTTTCTGAGAGGAGCAATGCTCTGTATCTGATGCGCTCAATAAGATATTGGCTCGCTATGCCGAATTTTATGGGCCGTTTTATTCCTTTCATAAAAAGGGGGCTCTCGGCTGTAACTGCAAGCACAGCTGATACCAACAGCAGCACTTGATTTGTTTCTGACCAGAAGTTACACACAATGCTGAAAATGCACCGATTTTTACCCAGTCGGGGGGTCCTGTGGCGGCTGCAGGGGTCGGTGAGTGACAGCAGCAAGTAGTCGGGCACCCTCTCGGCACGCACACCCAGCTGCATTGGTGCAATGCACAGATGCCAACAGCGGGGATTAGACAGACCTTGAAAACTTGGCAGCGGTTTCCCATAACGGAACGAATCCAGTAGCAGCAGCAGAGTAAACTAATAGAGATTGGCCTGAAATACCCTGCAGCACCGACATATAAACAGAGAATGTTACGGCACAGGGATGATCTTGTACTTCACCTCTGTCCCTCTGCAGCCTCCTGGGTTTTAATCCTTGGCTTAGTTTGGGCTCTTAACCCCTTGTTGGTTGGAACCGGCTCTGACTTTCCACTCTTTGGACTGTTAACCCTTTGTTGGCCACAAACGCTACACTGGAACCTCCCGGCTTGGCTGATTCTGCCTGTAATGTTCATACGGCTTTCTCCCGGCTATTAACCTCTGCTGGCTGGAAAGTTAACGCCAAAACTGCTGCCGGGCTGAGTTTTCTGTTCCCCCTTCAGGGCTTTTTAACCCCTTGCTGACCAGAATCTGAAATGACTGTGCATGAAGTTCTGGCTGAGATAAGCGAAAACGCTTTTTTTTATAGAGGGAATAAAAAGGTTCATAAAACCCAATGTGTTGAGCCAATATGTTGCAAAGCCTATCAGAAATGAAACGTTCTGCAACTGTTACAATGTAGTCATTTCAGTTCCACTGTGTCCTCTTATTGTTCCCAGGGCTCTAATGTCCCTGCTACTGTCGTCTCTATTTGGTGAGACCCCAACCCGCTCCTTCCCTGACAACACCCGTATGAGCCCCGAGTCCTGAGACATTTTTGTGACCAGTGATATCAGGGGACGTCCCAAACCCATAAGTGGGACCTAGTGATTTAATCCAAACCCACAGATGCCATGGGTCACTTGCCTGCCCTCATGTTGCTACAAAAGGGAAATAAATAAAAAAAAATAAAAAAGCAACATCCCAAAGCTTTGGACCCTACATTAATTTCCTGTTCCTGTTCAGTAAGTTGTAGTTCAGCCGCTGCTGGGAATTGCAAATCACAAGAGCTCTAGGAACCCAGGCCTGACATCCCCACCCTTAATCATATGCCGCAGTGAGGGATAAAGAAGGAATTCAATTCCCTATTCAGCTTGATGCTGTACACAGGTATATTGTGTATTTATGTGAGTGTGCGGTTGTTTTGGGTCACAAACTGCAACACTCCGACACCTCAAATACTAAATGTAACTCTTCCCTCTAACTGCGCTCGCAGCTGCCCAACCCCCCCACTGATGGAATGTTCATGTGTATAATGTGTATATTATAGAAGCAGGTTGATAGTAGTCCATAACAAGCACAGGGATGTCTAAACGGGTATGTTTTTTGGCATTTCTATTCTAGTACAAGATTAACATTCTGTGTGCAGGGCCTTTTCTTTTCCACCCTGTGTTATTCACTAACTCCTTTCTCCCCACACCCAAAATATTATCCACAGCCTCCATCTCTCCCAATGTATTATCCACTAACTCCTCTCTCCAACCCACTATTTTATCCAGCACCTCTGTCTCCCCCAGTGTGTTACCCACCAACTCCTGTCTCCCCCCAGTGTTACATAGTTACATAGTTAAATCAGGTTGAAAAAAGACAAAGTCCATCAAGTTCAACTCCTCCAAATGAAAACCCAGCCCCATACACACACCCCTCCCTACTGTCACATAAATGATATATACCCATATCTATACTAACTATAGAGTTTAGTATCACAATAGCCTTTGTATTATGTCTGTCCAAGAAATCACCCAAGTCCCTCTTATAGTCATTAACTGAATCATCACCCGGCAGTGCATTCCCCAACCTCACTGTCCTCACTGTGATGAACCCCCTACTCTGTTCCTTTAAATGAAACTTCTTTTCCTCTAGTCTGAAGGGGAGGCCTCTGGTACGTGATTCTCTTTATGGGTAAAAAGGTCCCCTGCTATTTGTCTATAATGTCCTCTAATGTACTTGTAAAGTCTAATCATGTCCCCTCACAAGCGCCTTTTTTCCAGAGAAAACAACCCCAACCTTGTCAGTCTCCCCTCATAATTTAACTCTTCCCTCCCTCTAACCAGTTTAGTTGCACTTAGTCTCTGCACTCTCTCCAGCTCATTTATATCCCTCTTAAGGACTGGAGTCCAAAACTGCCCCCATACTCCAGATGAGGCCTCACCAGGGACCTATAAAGAGACACAATTATGTTTCATCCCTTGAGTTAATGCCCTTTTTTATACAAGAACTTTATTTGCTTTAGTAGCCACAGAATGACACTGCCCAGAATTAGACAACGTGTTATCTACAAAGACCCCTAGATCCTTCTCATTTAAGGAAACTCCCAACACATTGCCATTTAGTGTATAACTTGCATTTATATTATTTTTGCCAAAGTGCATAACCTGCATTTATCAACATTGAACCTCATTTTCCAGTTTGTTGCCCAGTTTTCCAGTTTAGACAAATCACTGTGCAAAGTGTCAGCATCCTGCATGGAACCTATAGTTCTGCACAATTTAGTCTCATCTGCACAAATAGAAACAGTACTTTCAATGGCCACCTCCAGGTCATTAATAAACAAGTTGAAAAGCAAGGGACCTAGTACAGAGCCCTGCGGTACTCCACTAACAACACTGGTCCAATTAGAAAATGTTCCATTTACCACCACTCTTTGTAGTCTATCTTTTAGCCAGTTCTCTATCCAGGTACAAATACTATGTTCCAGGTCAACATTCCTTAATTTAACCAGTAACATTTAGTGTGGCACTGTATCAAATGCTTTAGCAAAGTCTAAGTAAATCACATCCACTGCCATCCCAGAATCGAGGTCCCTGCTCACCTTCTCATAAAAAGAAATTAAGTTAGTCTGGCAAGATAAACACATAAAACCATGCTGGCACAAACTCATAGTATTATGATTAAATGTGAAGTCCAGTATCTTATCCTTTATTAACCCTTAATCGAAAAGCTTTCCTACCACTGACGTCAGACTAACTGCCCTATAGTTTTGGAGCTGAGAACTGATCCCTTTTTGAATAGCGGCACCACATTAGCAATTCACCAGTCTCTTGGCACCATGCCATAACCTCAAAGAATCCTGAAAAATTAAGGAAAGAGGTTTGGCAATCACAGAGCTAAGCTCGCTAATTACCCTGGGATGAATACCATCTGGCCACGGACCTTTGTTTATCTTAACATGTTCTAGTCTCTTTTGAATTTTTTCATGTGTGAACCATGCATCATTAATTGTATTACTAGAATTGGGACTATTAATAAGGAAACCTTCATTAGCTGGTTACTCATTTGTTTAGTGTGTTACTCGCCAGCCGCTGTCTCCCCCAATGTGTTACCCACCAGCTCCTGCCTCTGTGTCTCTATTTCCCTACATTTGGCTTATCCAAAGCACTCCTGGCACCAGAGACTGACTGTAGGTGTGTTTTAACATAACAAATAATATTTTTGCCATTTTGGCTGCAATCTGGTTATTACTGCCAAGTATCCTTTGAAAAGGCAGGTTTTATATATTATTAAATATAGAAGACAGAGAGAAAACAGTCAATGTATTAGGTATAAACAAATAAGAAATGTATTCCAGAACAAAGCCACACTCCTGAGAGACACAATCAGACACCAGTTTAATCTGGATACAAGTCTTATTGGCAAAGTTATATCACATTACAACGTGTTCTCCCAAATGAGTCAGCAAGTAAAATCCTAAGATTAATGAAATATCCAAACTGTCGGATCCATGGCTCAGACACGACTCGCAACAAAAGGAAAACTTTCCGCGCTGCGACATTGTTATCGAGTGACTTTGAAGCACCGACTGCACCTCCAGCACCGATTCAGCCGTCCTCATCCCCGCACCTGACGGAGACATATCAAAGGGCCAACCTGTATCTCCTGTAACAAGGTGCTGACACTTTGATTTCGACTAATGGTGAATGTTACAAGAAATACCGGCTTACTGGCCTGCCTTTCCCTGCTCTCTCTCTCCAAGCTGCGTAACAACCTATTCTACTGTCGAATACAGCTTTTTATTATTTATAGACTAAAGGAGTATTTTATTGGACATGATCAGCACAGCTTGGTGTTTTGCCTTCACTGATTCAGTTATACCATGTGATGCATGCAGCAGAATTTCTATTCCTGCACTGCTGCTTCTGACTCCTAAAACCTAGGGAGTTCATTATATATACAGTAGGCACACAGCTGGGCCCACTGACTATATACAAGTCAATTAAAACTTGAAAAGTATGTTTTTATATATTTTTTTGGGATGAATGCCTCCCAATTTGTCTGACTCCAGCGGAACACAACCGGCTTTTCCTGGAGAAGGGAAAGGAATGTCCGTATAATAGGAACATGCTGATTTCCTTCTGAAACGCTGCCGCCAAAGCCGAGATTCGCATAAAAACCCTAAGCACCCCCCCCCTTCCGTAATGAATCCTGCGTCAGCAATGGCCCAGAACACAAGGATGGGAACAGAGGGAGCTTTGTGTGTTGGAGATGGGCAATGAGGCTTTAACAGAAAGTTACTGATTCACATGGTAATAAGGCGCTGGCCTTTCTCATCTCTGGCCTGGCATAACGTGATGGCACGGGCAGGGGGGGTGCATATTAATGCAGAAGGAATACAGACGTACAAATTATTATTATTATTATATATATATATATATATATATATATATATATATATATATATATATATATATATATATATATATAATTTATTTATTTATTATTGGGGGAAGGATTGGAGATGTGACCCAATTTATTGTTTTTCTACAAATAAAAAGAAACCGTTTCTCCCAACATCCCCTGCTCATGCCAACAGCTTATGAAAAGCGAGTCTTGGAAGCTTGTTACTAACTACTTGTAACAATGTATCACTTTACTCATCACTTCCTAGGAAACGAGTCCAAATGAGTCAACAGCCTGAGACCATGTTCTTCCTCCAACTGAAGTAAGTGCGGTTAAATGCAGCCAAAGGATTCAGATATTCATTTATAGTGCATTTCTCTATACACAGCAATATCATCTTACTTGGTGAGCAATTGTCCAACCACCCAATCCAACCATCAGATCACACAGTTGTCCTGTGGAGACCCCTCAGAAGAAGATCACATGAACATGCCAATGATGACTTTACCTAACATCAACCTGCCTGACAGATATCTTATTTTCAGTATGATATTGGCCAGAAAAGCCCTCCCATGGGCCCCTTACACAGGCCAATAAGCAGCAGACTTAAAAACACAGCCGCAACTTAGGGTGCTCCAAAATGGACACAATGAAGGCTACATGTTGCTACATTTCATTAATTCAGGTCAAAACTGCCATGATAATGCAAAATGCTTATGAATTTTGAGTAAGCGTATCTATTGTCCCTAGCGATCCCTTGAGTAGCCACCACCTTGGACCTGGCAGCAGCTCCAAGGCTCCTGCAGTTGGTTATGTCAACAGTCACACCAGGATTGTGCTCAGCAAACTGAATGCAAACACTGTTTGAATGCACGCTCCAGCGGTGACGCTACCTTTACTCTGTAAATGCTTTATATGCAAATTGCACCGGATTTGGGTCAAAAAACAAACACAATTTAGTACATCTAGGCGAATTGTGGTGGACCCAACTCTGTACTTGGTGGGAATGTTGCTGGAATTGTAAGAGAATTGCTACATTGTGGGAAAAACGCATGGCCAATTGCATCTGGTATTGAACAGTGACCTTGCAGTCAGACCATTTTGGTCTGGAAGGGCTGAATCTGGAGCTTTTATTGGCTTGTCTATGGCAAGCTTTAGACTACCTTGTAACCAATCAAAGAATAAGAATGTTCACGATGCTACACAAATGTATACTTAATTAGTACATTAAAATATCCACTGAGCTAGATCTACCTGTGCCATTAGAATGTTCTCAAGAACAGACCAACCTGTACCCATCCAGAGCATTAGGGATAACGTTATGCCATCCATAGTAGACCCATGGAAAGCACCAGAAAGTTCACGTTCAATTGTGGCCAACTGTCAGCTTCTATAATAGGACATACAAGATGTTTGAAATGCACCTTTATATAAAAACAAATTCAAGGCCTGTTATGTTCTTGGGTTGAGGGACATCATTACCTTCTCCACTTCTAACATACATAGTTAGAGACAGTCTCCCAACTTGTAAATCCATAGTCCAATCAAATAGTCTTTCCCAAGAGTATTATAATTTATCCAGGCAGCACTTCAGTACCAAGAAAGATATTGTTCATTTCATTCTACCAAATCAATAACACAGAGACAGGAAAGCCTTGGGTTGAGTGCTGAGGATCCTTTGTCTTTGTGTTTTTGCAGAATGACAGTTGATAACTTATTCAATATCCAACTATTCAAGATTGTTGGAAGAAACACCAACAATCTTTACTATGCTGAACACTAAGACCCTTATGTGTAACGTCAAAGTAAAAAGTGAGAAGGTGCGACTACAACTTCATATGAAGAAAACAAAGGTTATGACAATGGGAAAGACTAACTTGAGAGTTAACAGGTAAGACATAGACAACTATTGCTTTCTTGGATCACTCATTAGCATTCATGAAACAAACTAAGAAGACTGATGCTTGGTAGATCCATCATCAATAGATCTTGTGATTGTTTGATGGAAAAGACCATAATTGTCCAAAAGATATCATTTTCTGTTTATGGATAGTGAAGAAGCAGGGCAGAAAAAGTGCAGAACTTGAGTGTCCATGAAGAACACCATATCATGGACCACATTAAGTCTGACCTTCCACTTGAAGCTCAACTAACCAGATTAACGTTGGCTTATTTTGGGTAAGAGAAGACCCAGTTATAGAAAAAAGTTGAGGTAAAAAGAGAGAGAGGATGGAATGAACTTTCAGTTGACCGAAGACAGAACCTTCTGGAGAAAGGCTATCCATATGGTCACCATTAGTCAAAATTGTCCTGAAGGTGCTTAGTAATAATGATAAATACCATATCAGGTGCTCATTTTATATGACACTTTCCATGGGCAGCAGTTCAGAATATGCTCAAGAACATGAATCCACAGGTATCTAATCTTGGCCTGGCCTAAAGAAATGAGTTAACCCTTTGCATTACAACGTTCTAACCTGTTGACATGGCAACAACCATACACCTTAAAGCTGCGGAATGCAGATTGTATTTACTAAGGTTACTCTGAAGCATCTCAGAAGAAGTGTCAGCAATTAATGTAGCCTTGTCTAATTAAACCTCTGACATACGCAATTCACACGACGTCTTTGGGATGAGTCAAGTCAGCTGTGAATTAATTTGTGCTGTTCTCAAGCCACAGTCCCACCTCAGTTAATAAACAAATAAAAATATTGATTCTGAGAAGGTTCTCGTCCCTCCACTATCAGGTTTTGTTACTTATTATTCTATAAATATTGATAATGGGCTCCACCAAACTCAGAAGAACTGCTGGTTTCTACATAGGGTTGCACCTTAACTTCTATGGTCCAGACAGTGACATCAGGGGGTGGAGTTGGATGGTATCAGTGGGCGGGTCTAACTTAAAACCTGTGACCGTGTAAAAAATGAACTATCTAGTTTAAAGCCAGGCAATATCACTACACAATGTCGGTGGTTCTCTTTATTATTAGCAGTCACAGGTAACAGGTCACTGCTCCTCCATCCAATGCTCCACTTCCCACAATAGGCTTTTAATGCCTATTACATTTACTAATATTGTTCAAAATCAGTGAAATTGGGCAATCAATTGTATTTTTGGGTTTATATCCTCTTCCATAAAGACAAATTGGTAATCCAGCTCCGTTTATCGGTTTACCGCATTTTCCTTGTTTGTGATTGTGCAGCTTTACCAACTCAAAGCAATGTCCATGCTGCCCCCCCCCCAAACCTAGAGACTCCATAGAAAAAAGGCCATTCACTAAATCCCTACCATCTCCTTCAATTAGATCACTGTGTAATTAGCAATGCAGAGAGTTGTCATTGTGATAAACACCAACCCTTTCCCTCTGTCACTAACCAATAAAGATTCCTTCCTCTTAACCCCCAGGCTGCTGGGCAGACATGCAAATTTAACTGCATGATATTTGACCCTTTAAATGCTAGAGATCAAACAATTTACTGCCGTATACGCAATATAAGCAGCATTCCTGCCCTGCTTTATGGCAGCTGAGATTCTAGCTATCTGTATAACAGAACATTCTGTCCCAGTGGCTGCACAGATCCTATCTGATCCCCATTGTAAGCAGCAGTCCTGTCCTGCTTTATGGCAGCTGAGATTCTAGCTATCTGTATAACAGAACATTCTGTCCCAGTGGCTGCACAGATCCTATCTGATCCCCATTGTAAGCAGCAGTCCTGTCCTGCTTTATGGCAGCTGAGATTCTAGCTATCTGTATAACAGAACATTCTGTCCCAGTGGCTGCACAGATCCTATATGATCCCCATTGTAAGCAGCAGTCCTGTCCTGCTTTATGGCAGCTGAGATTCTAGCTATCTGTATAACAGAACATTCTGTCCCAGTGGCTGCACAGATCCTATATGATCCCCATTGTAAGCAGCAGTCCTGTCCTGCTTTATGGCAGCTGAGATTCTAGCTATCTGTATAACAGAACATTCTGTCCCAGTGGCTGCACAGATCCTATCTGATCCCCATTGTAAGCAGCAGTCCTGTCCTGCTTTATGGCAGCTGAGATTCTAGCTATCTGTATAACAGAACATTCTGTCCCAGTGGCTGCACAGATCCTATCTGATCCCCATTGTAAGCAGCAGTCCTGTCCTGCTTTATGGCAGCTGAGATTCTAGCTATCTGTATAACAGAACATTCTGTCCCAGTGGCTGCACAGATCCTATATGATCCCCATTGTAAGCAGCAGTCCTGTCCTGCTTTATGGCAGCTGAGATTCTAGCTATCTGTATAACAGAACATTCTGTCCCAGTGGCTGCACAGATCCTATATGATCCCCATTGTAAGCAGCAGTCCTGTCCTGCTTTATGGCAGCTGAGATTCTAGCTATCTGTATAACAGAACATTCTGTCCCAGTGGCTGCACAGATCCTATCTGATCCCCATTGTAAGCAGCAGTCCTGCCTTGCTTTATGGCAGCTGAGATTCTAGCTATCTGTATAACAGAACATTCTGTCCCAGTGACTGCACAGATCCTATCTGATCCCCATTGGAAGCAGCAGTCCTGCCTTGCTTTATGGCAGCTGAGATTCTAGCTATCTGTATAACAAAACATTCTGTCCCAGTGGCTGCACAGATCCTATCTGATCCCCATTGTAAGCAGCAGTCCTGTCCTGCTTTATGGCAGCTGAGATTCTAGCTATCTGTATAACAGAACATTCTGTCCCAGTGGCTTCACAGATCCTATCTGATCCCCATTGTAAGCAGCAGTCCTGTCCTGCTTTATGGCAGCTGAGATTCTAGCTATCTGTATAACAGAACATTCTGTCCCAGTGGCTGCAAAGAAATATTTTAAAATGATGGGATTGTAGCCCTTTAATGATACCAGTCTAATCTCTCTAACAGTGAAGCGAACAGCAAAATTTGCAAGATGTCTCCGCTGTCCCTTATGACAATGTACCACACTGTCCCCTGTAGGGATTCCTGCTGTTGGAAGTGCCGTCTGTTCCCGGCGCAGCCATCTGTCCCTACCTGTGGTCGCCTGACAAGATGCACAGCAAGCACTTTGTACCTGCACTTAAGTCTGGCCGGCAATGCAGTTTATCCGGTAGCCGAGTGGCTCTAATGTTGCTGAGCAGCTGCCAATGTGCTGCTTTGTGCAGAGTCCGACGAGCAAGTGAACTGGATAAACTGAGGTTTTTCAGGCATTAAAAGTTAGGTTTTAAAGGGACGTTACTGCTCTGCACATTATATACCCCCTGCTGCTTTATCTACCAATTCTTCAGTACCAGGGATTCCAGCAGGATATTGCTAATGAGCCCACACATACTGGAGTTGTCCTCAGCCCATGTCTCCCCAGTATCGGTAAAATACGCCCTCTAGATACTTTGTAGCTTGTGGGTATTTGCAGTTCTCTGAGATCCATCTATTTACAGAACTTATTTGTCATTTCTACTATTGCTCTGTCCTTCAGATATTGGGGTGACTGCCCACTCATATTGGCACATGGAAAAGAGGCAGGGGTTTCACTATTTGGGGGAGGTGGATGTTCAGCTGTAAAGTTTTTAATGGGGTGAAACCAAACCCCAAAATGTGCACCATGAGCAATGCCAGGCTGGAGTGGTGTAAAAAGCAAAGTCACTGGAATCATGGAGAAGTAGGAATGTGCTCTCTGGGGTGATTTCACCATCCTGGAGTCTGATAGGAAAAGTTTGGGGTTGGGCAGATTCCCAGAGAACACTACCTGCCCAAATGCATAATGCCAAAGGGAGGTGGAGGAGGAATAATGATCTGGGTGTGTTTCCATGATTTGGGCTCTTGGGGTACAATGATTCTGTACTGGTGGAAGATTTTGGGGAAGGTTCTTTCCTGTTTCAGCACAATAACACCCCCATGTACAGAGCCAGGTCCATAAGGAATGAGTTTGGGAAGTCTGAGATGGGAAGAAACTGACTGCACTCAGCCCTGACCTCAACCAAACTGAACCCCTGTGGAAAAAATTGGAACCCTGATTGTGAATCTGATCCCCAACATCAGTGTCCAACCTCACTAATGCTCTTGTGGCTGATTGGAAGCAACTCCCAGCAACAATGTTCCAACATCTAGTGGGACCTTCCCAGAAGAGATGGGGCAGTTATAACAGCAATAGGAGGTGCAACCCAACTGAAGCCCAGTAGAATTAACTGGAACCCCAACACTGAGCCTGATCCCCAACATCAGCGCCCAACTTCACTAATGCTCTTGTGGCTGAATAGAAGTAACTCCCAGCAACAATGTTCCAACATCTAGTGGAACCTTCCCAGAAGAGATGGGGCAGTTATAGCAGCAATAGGAGGAGCCACCCAACTGAAGCCCAGTAGAATGAATTGGAACCCCAACGGTGAGCCTGATCCCCAACATCAGCGCCCAACTTCACTAATGCTCTTGTGGATGAATGAAAGCAAACTTCCACCAACAATGTTCCAACATCTAGTGGAACCTCCCCAAAAGAGTAGGGGCAGTTATAGCAGCAATGGGAGGAGCGACCCAACTGAAGCCCAGTAGAATGAACTGGAACCCCAACTGTGAGCCTGATCCCCAATATCAGTGCTGAACCTCACTGACGATCTTGTGGCTGAATAGAAACAGCTTTCATCAAAAATGTCCCATCATCTAGTGGAACCTTCCCAGAAGAGATGGGGCAGTTAAATCAGAAATGGGAGGAGCAACCCATCTGAAGCCCAGTAGAATGAACTGGAACCCCAACTATGCGCCTGATCCCCACAATCAGTGCCCAACCTCACTAATGCTCTTGTGGCTGAATGGAAGCAACTCCCAGCAACAACTCACAGGAGCAACTCCCAGCAACAATGTTCCAACATCTAGTGGAACCTTCCCAGAAGAGATGGGGCAGTTGCCAGTTATAGCAGCAAATGAAGGGGAACTTCATATTAATGAATGGTTATTAATGAATGTTAGGGGGTGCAGGTGCCCCTATACTATTGGAGACGTACTGAACTGTACAAATGGAGTCCTGAGAGCTCGGTGATGGGCCTGGTAATGGAGGGATGGTTCTAGGATGGAGATTTATAGAAAGGAAGGCAAAATTAAATAAAAGCCTGTGAGCAATTTCAGCGAAGCCAAACATTTGTATTTTCGATTACAGCATAAAATGAAATGAGATCTCTTTATGCCCCTATAAAACTAAACCCGGTGGAGAAACGCGCTGCTCTGCTTCAATTATTAAACAGCTTTCCAAGGGGAACTAAAGGAATCCATTATGCCGTACACAGATTTACAATGCAAATAATGTCAAAGCTTTTGTTTACACGGACAATCTGCCGACGACGACAGAAGAACTGCACCAACGTGGGAGATTGTCAATCTTCTTTACAGGATAGAGAATCCCCAAGGCAGTGCAATTTAAAGGGGAACTAAAGCTCAACAAAGGATTAGGCTAGAAATTCTGCACTTTATGTTTTAGGGCCCCCCAGTAGCTCCCCATCTTCTTTTTTGCCGATTTCCAGCACGTGCTCTGGGCTGCTGTCACTTACCTGAGCTTGGGACCCACTCACAATATACTCTACAGTATATAATACATTATAATGATAACAATACATGGCAGCTTAGAAATCAGTGCAGTCTGCATCAGAACCGATTCATCATCAGCCCTGTGATCAGCTTCTGTGACAGATGTGGCCTCACTTTCTGCTAATGGTTTGATCATTTCCTACGACCCCTAAGCTTAGATTCCTAACAGGTGCCCACTGAGCATGTGCAGTGCCAATGATTCACAAAAGCTGCCTAACAAGATCCAAGATGGGGAGCTCCTATGTCCAACTATGAAGGCCTGGATCATTACTGTTATAGGGATGCTGAACCTCTGGACTGGTACAGTAAATTCCGTATATAAAATACAGAATTTCTAGCCAGATTTATGAAAAGATTTCTGTTGGCCTGTAATTGTTGGGAATCGACGCCTGCAACTATTCCGACTCCATCGAGAATCAATAGACGCCCATTGACTAATGTGCGTCGGAATTGTCGCTGGCGTCAGAATTGTCGCTTGCATCAGAATTGTCGCTGGCGTCGGAATTGTCGCCACCATCAATAACTTTTGACCCTGTCGTTGGGAGAAATTTGCCCATCACTAGATTTCACCAAAAACTTAATTTTTAAACCTAATTTTATGATCTGCAGAAAGCCTTTGTACATAGCAAGCGATACAACATCCCCACGCCATGCCCTACTTGCCCTTCAATTACATAACCAATATTTTATTCTAACAGTATCAAGAGACAGCTTTATCGCACCATTGGCCAGTTCGTGATCCAATCAGGTTGTATTACTTATTAAACAGGGGCAAATTAGAGAGGTCCCAGTCACGGAGATTGTCTGACCTGCTCATTAGCAGCTTGAGCTCCCGTCAGATGATTTCTATCCAGAACAGTAAGCGTTCACTTCCAGCCTCCGTCTCTCCCTCTCACCAACTTCCACCCTCAGGGTGATTCAAATAAAAAATACTCTATATTTAGGCTGATAGGATAATCAGGGTGGAAGGCCCCATCTGTTTGATGCTGCTGCAACTTCTATTTTCATGTTTTTTTCTGCTCTGTTTGGTAGGAGACGCCAAGGAGGCATCAGTCTGACAATGAAATGTGTCATAGGGTGTTTAACTGAAATAAAACCTTTGGCTCATTCCAGCCATGTAAATGCTATACAAAGGGGCCCCTGAGCACACTTAAAGAGAGACTGCACCCTGTTTCTACAAAGTTGTTCCTTCACTGACCAGCAAACACATTGGAAAGGGGCTCCTTATAAAGCTGCACATTGGTGTTTATGTAGGAGTAGAAGAGAAGAAGAAGATTGGTTTGATAAATTAAGTGTATCCAAAGAAGGGCAGTTGGGGTGAAATTTGGCAGGAGTGCCTATTTGTATAACAAAGATAAGGAAAGCCAAGACCAAGGAAAATAATAAAAAAAAGAATTGTATTAAGACAGAGAGCCTAACTTTAGGCCCTCTATTTGTAATACTTTTTCTTGGGGTATCCATATATTTGGTATATAATTGCAGTTCAGCCTTCAACTGGGGCTATTTATATCAGACCCCAAGTCCTTTTTCCCATTCCCCTTAAACTAATTACTATTTTAATGTCAACAACCCCTTTTTGGACTATCTGAACACCTCTACAAGCTTCTGGTTTCTTAGAGTGCCTATTTGCCCCTATAGACAGTCCTGGTGCCTGATGGTCACTAAGAATAAGATTTGGAGACAACATTTGGAACAAGATTTGGAGACAACTTACTCTGTGCCATGGATATTCTTGGAACTCTGGATGAGACACCAAGGTTTCCACATATCTGTGAAGATATGGAAAGACAATTACCTTAAGTTTCAACAACCACCCAAATCTAAGCATGATGGATCTCATGATGTTCAGATCACGGACCTGAAGAAGATCCCAAGCCTACTAGAGACTATCATCAAACCTTGGACCACACAGGGATTAACACCAACACAGCATACCTCAAATTCATCTCACCCTCCAGATCTCCAGTAAACTGTCTTAAAAATATTCCATGAGACATCTAGTAGGTCACCATAACTCCAAACTGAAGTCAAATTTGGCTGTTTTTAGCCTAAAAGAACCCTAAATTGGCATCTACTTGGACAGGTCTACACAGCTTCAATGTCAACAAAAAGTTGGGTTTCATCCAAGATTTTTAGATATGTCTCAATTTTTATTGGTGTTTTTTTTTCTCCAATATTTTTTCTTTCAAATAAAACAACCAGGAGCTCAAAACTGCCGAGATCCGTTCAGTTCAATCCTTTAAACGCTCTACATACTGCCAAGAATTTTATCTATAATTCTCAAGCTCATTACTGTAAATGTCTAAGGGAAACTTGGCCATCAAATTGTTTCTCAGTCATGAATACACTCGAGAAAATTCAAGTAAAGAAAAAGATAAAAAATGGAAAGACAATTACCTTAAGTTTCAACAACCACCAAAATCTAAGCATGATGGATCTCATGATGTTCAGATCATGGACATGAAGAAGATCCCAAGCCTACTAGAGACTATCATCAAACCTTGGACCACACAGGGATTAACACCAACACAGCATACCTCAAATTCATCTCACCTTCCAGATCTCCAGTAAAATGACTTAAAAATATTCCATGAGACATCTAGTAGGTCACCATAACCCCAAACTGAAGTCAAATTTGGCTGTTTTTAGCCTAAAAGAACCCTAAATTGGCATCTACTTGGGCAGGTCTACACAGCTTCAATGTCAACAAAAAGTTGGGTTTCACCCAAGATTTTTAGATACTTCTCAATTTTTATTGGTGTTTTTTTTTTTCCTCCAATATTTTTTCTTTCAAATAAAACAACCAGGAGTTCAAAACTGCCGAGATCCGTTCAGTTCAATCCTTTAAACACTCTACATACTGCCAAGAATTTTATCTATAATTCTCAAGCTCATTACTGTAAATGTCTAAGGGAAACTTGGCCATCAAATTGTTTCTCAGTCATGAATACACTCGAGAAAATTCAAGTAAAAAAAAAGATAAAAAATGGAAAGACAATTACCTTGAGTTTCAACAACCACCAAAATCTAAGCATGATGGATCTCATGATGTTCAGATCATGGACATGAAGAAGATCCCAAGCCTACTAGAGACTATCATCAAACCTTGGACCACACAGGGATTAACACCAATACAGCATACCTCATATTCATCTCACCCTCCAGATCTCCAGTAAAATGTCTTAAAAATATTCCATGAGACATCTAGTAGGTCACCATAACTCCAAACTGAAGTAAAATTTAGCTGTTTTTAGCCTAAAAGAACCCTAAATTGGCATCTACTTGGGCAAGTCTACACAGCTTCAATGTCAACAAAAAGTTGGGTTTCACCCAAGATTTTTAGATACTTCTCAATTTTTATTGGTGGTTTTTTTTTTCCTCCAATATTTTTTCTTTCAAATAAAACAACCAGGAGCTCAAAACTGCCGAGATCCGTTCAGTTCAATCCTTTAAACGCTCTACATACTGCCAAGAATTGTATCTATAATTCTCAAGCTCATTGCTGTAAATGTCTAAGGGAAACTTGGCTATCAAATTTTTTCTCAGGCATGAATACACTCGAGAAAATTCAAGTAAAAAAAAAAAAAGATAAAAAAACCAGGAATTGAAAATTTCTCAGGAAAATCAAGCCAAATTTTCAAACTTTGATAAATGTTCCCTGTAGGGTAGTCATGTCCTTTTGGGCTCCCAGGAACTGAAGAGTGACAAGCCGCCATTTCCCTGATATTAATCTCCTTTTTAGCCCGGCGTGATCTCCGGAATTCCAGGAAATTATAATGATCAGGTTCAACAATTAACATCTGCTTGGGCCTCGTCTTAGAGACTGCTCATCATTAAAGAGACAATTTATTCTGCTCGGAGCCCCGGATTGTTCCACAATTGACACAATGAAATGTGAAGTTCAGGCAGGTTACAAAGATGAACCCCCCCACTCCCCGGGAGGGAGAAGCAGCAATTAGATCAGACTATCAGCGTGTTTCACAGTTCCGCCAGCGAGACGAGTCTTTTATCCCACCCGTGTGAATGAACTGCCGATGATCCCAAGAGGTGCCGAGTCTACGAGGTTCTGTCACTTACAAACCTAAGCAGAGTGAATATTTTTAAATATTTTATTTGAACGTTTCCCTGGCAACCTGACATACATGACAGAATTCTCTCTTCCTTTTTGGCTTAACCGCTTACGCCCGAAGTGAACAGGCTTTAAATTCTGCCCAATTGGACAATCTCGGCCAATACAGATTTTTGCATCTGTTTCTTTTTCATGACCCGAACAACTGTCCCTTAGAGAGTCAGTGTGAGTTATATTAATATTTCATTGTAAAGTTTCCAATAAAAAAAACCATAAAACCCCTATATATTAGGTACCTTTCTAATGCTACTATTTCTGTAGGGAAATGAGAGAGAGCAGGTGTGTAATCTGTAGGGATGCACCGAATCCAGGATTCGGTTCGGGATTCGGCCTTTTTCAGCAGGATTAGGCCGAATCCTTCGAACCGAATCTGAATCCTAAGGGAATCCGAAGGGAAATGGCATGACTTTTTGTCACAAAACAAGGAAGTAAAAAGTGTTTTCCCTTTCCCACCCCTAATTTACATATGCAAATAGGATTCGGATTAGTATTGGGCCGAATCTTTAGAGAAGGATTCGGGGGTTCGGCCGAATCCAAAATTGTGGATTCGGTGCATCCCTAGTAATCTGATCTCTCTGCATGACCAGCAGAAGCCCAGGATCTTGTGGCTCTGTGGAGCCTGCTTCAGTACTCCAGGCCCAGGTTTTAGGGCCTAGCCTGGAGGAAAGTTTGCAGCCTGATTCAAGCTCTAACATCTCAGAGTTTGAATCTGTGGAACAACTGTCAGCTGCTGGGTTTGCTTCCCAGGCAGTGAGTATGGAGGAGTCCCCAGCTGGATCCCACAGACATTGTGGTGCAGTGGAAGCCCAGGCAGGTGAGAAGAACATGGAGCCCCAGGCCCTGCAACCTGCCTGGCAGAACTCAGAGGGGAGAAGCAAGGGGAGCACAAAGCCTGAAGCTGGAGGTGACGGTGCAGAAGTGAGAGGAGTGAGAGGACAAGGCAGAGACAAAGAGGTGCAGCTGATCTGACCCCTGGGGCAGCTGAGGAGAAGGAGAAAACTGGTGCAAAAACTGTGAGTAATAAATCTTCTTCTGATAAATGTAAGAAACTCCAGCGTTCTGCCTCTGTGGCTGCTTTACCTGATGTCAAAACCTGTTGAGCAGGCTTCGTCTTCTGGAGTGGACCCTAAAGCTTCATCTTCTGATTTGGACCCTAAAGCCTCAGGACAGTTCTGGGAGAGAAGGAGATTATTCCCTGCAGGTGAAGGCATTCCTGTGTCAAGTTGATGTGGGAAGGGAACATAGAGGGTGCCCCAAACAGAACCTACATTTTTAGGAGACTAAAGGTCGAACTCTAATGGAAAGCGAGGGTTGTACCTTTCTCTTTCATGAACATGTCCTCTTGTTATGTGCTGTATGGGGGGAACTGTACTTATATTAATACTGTCTCCAGTACTCTGACACTGCTCTCCTTTTCTTCTCAGGGTGATGGTGGTAACATTGCTCAGCCTGGAGTACGAGGATCGTTTTTGTGTTTTGGGGATGATATAAAGGCCATATGGACAAAAACAAGACTTTGCGAGTTTGGCCTTGTGAATTGGTGGGTTGGAGGGTTTTCTTTGGACTGTTGCCTATGGACAGAGGGATGGACTCTGCGGGCAGGAGGGTGTATGGGTGGGTTTGTGGCTTTTGGATTTGCTAATATTATGTTATGTTTTGATGAATTAATTAAAGTGTATTTTTGTAATAAAAATCTCTATATATTAGGTACCTATCTATCAGTGTTATTGTAATGTTAGTCTAAATGCTGTTCATATTCTGCTGTAAAATGTTCAATAAAAAACATAAAGGCACCTGAAACACTCCAGGCGCACCCCAATCTGTTTTTCTTATAGGACCCCCCATGGGAAATAAAAATCTGCTGGCACCAGTACCATTACTAATACAGAGCTCGGCAGGATTTGCTCCGTTCCATACAGAGATATTGGGAGACAAAGAGTTTTTATAAAGGAGAAACAAATGGCATGAGTTGGATCGCCTTAGAATTCTGGATTACAAACAGGTTTCTAACGACTTCCCCGAAGCCTTTTATTGGTTTTACACATGATACGAAAAGAAATAAAATGGCGGGGGGTAAAGCCATTTGTAATTTACTGCTCGCGAAAAGTACGGAATGCAGAACAAAATACGTTACAACTGAAGAACTTAACTGCAGTCCTGTAGATGTTCTCTCTTTGCCTAATGGTACACTCAGGGTTTGGCAGTGCTGCCTTCCTAGCATTCTTATTATGGGATCTCTCTGTACGGACTATGAGCAAACTTACGGGCTGTTCCTGCTGAATTGTGCTTAGTACAGGGAATACCTATGCTGCCATAGTTTTATGGTCTCTCTGTACAGACTATGAGCAAATTTAGGGGCTGTTCCTGCTGAATTGTGCTTAGTACAGGGGAAAATCTATGCTGCCATAGTTTTATGGAATCTCTCTGTACAGACTATGAGCAAACTTAGGGACTGTTCCTGCTGAATTGTGCTTAGTACAGGGAATACCTAAGCTGCCATAGTTTTATGGTCTCTCTGTACAGGCTATGAGCAAATTTAGGGGCTGTTCCTGCTGAATTGTGCTTAGTACAGGGGAAAATCTATGCTGCCATAGTTTTATGGAATCTCTCTGTACAGACTATGAGCAAACTTAGGGACTGTTCCTGCTGAATTGTGCTTAGTACAGGGAATACCTATGCTGCCATAGTTTTATGGGATCTCTCTGTACAGACTATGAGGAAACTAAGGGACTGTTCCTGCTGAATTGTGCTTAGTACAGGGGAATACCTATGATGCCATAGTTTTATGGGATCTCTCTGTACAGACTATGAACAAACTTAGGGACTGTTCCTGCTGAATTGTGCTTAGTACAGGGGAATACCTATGCTGCCATAGTTTTATGGGATCTCTCTGTACAGACTATGAGCAAACTTAGGGGACTGTTCCTGCTGAATTGTGCTTTGTACAGGGAATACCTATGCTGCCATAGTTTTATGGGATCTCTCTGTACAGACTATGAGCAAACTTAGGGGACTGTTCCTGCTGAATTGTGCTTAGTACAGGGAATACCTATACTGCCATAGTTTTATGGGATCTCTCTGTACAGACTATGAGCAAACTTAGGGGACTGTTCCTGCTGAATTGTGCTTAGTACAGGGAATACCTATGCTGCCATAGTTTTATGGGATCTCTCTGTACAGACTATGAGCAAACTTAGGGGACTGTTCCTGCTGAATTGTGCTTAGTACAGGGAATACCTATGCTTCCATAGTTTTATGGGATCTCTCTGTACAGACTATGAGCAAACTTAGGGGCTGTTCCTGCTGAACTGTGTCCCTTTAAGCTTTATTTAATCTCTTGCCCAAAGAGGTGACAGTTACTAATGAGTTGAAAATGCAGAGTTGTTCGTATAAAACTCACTAAATATAAGGGCCAGTGTTTTCTCTTTCTCTGAGTGACACAAATACATTCTGTGGTTTGGGAATCCAGAGCACTTAGTGCGGCTCAATGAGGAAAACGAATTACTGTCTGGTGAAAACCGCGGATATAGAACAAGTTATTCTATACAGAGGTGACTGCAGATAGTGGGGCTCACACAAAGCAGCACTGCAGGTACCAATAGGGTCGGCTAGAGCTCAGTTATTCCCCCTACTGTATGGGGTCGGCAAGAGCAATGGGGACAAGCCGGGGCCTCCAGGGAGTTGAAAGTTTTCAGGTTTATTAAGACAAGTCTCAATAAACTGCAAATCCGGGTTGTTGCCAACTGACTTAAAGGGGTGATTCGCCTTTAAATGAATGTTTAGTATGACAATTTGCAATTGGTTTTCATTTTTTATTATTTCAGTTTACAATTTCAGCCATCGGGTTGCTAGGGTTCAAATTACCTTAGCAACCATGCATAGTCAGGAATATGAATAGGAGAGGTCTGAATAGAAAGAGGAGTAATAAAAAGTAGCAATATAAATAGCCTTTGTTTTAAGATGGGGTCAGTGACCCCGCATTTGAAAGTTGGGAAGACTCAGAAGAAAAAAGCAATTAATCAAAAAACTATTGAAAAAAGAAATAATGAAGCCCAATTGAAAAGTTGCTTAGAACGGGCCATTCTATAACATACTGTGAACTTAAAGGTGAAACACCCCTTTAATAGACCTCAGGGATCATAAAGTGATTTTAAAGGGGAACTAAAGTGTAACTAAAGAAGTAGGTAGAAATGTTGTAAATGATGTTTTGTGCTTCTGTACCAGCCCAAGGCAACCACAGCCCTTTAGCAGTAAAGATCCGTGTCTCCAAAGATGCCCCAGTAGCTCCCCATCTTCTTTTCTGCTGATTCACTGCACATGCTCTGTGCTGCTGTCACTTACTGAGCTTAGGGACCCACTCACAATATACAGTACACATAGAATAGAAATGTCACAATATAAGGCTGATTAGTAATTAATACACATAATTACTACATGGCAGCACAGAAACCAGTGCAATTAGCATCAGAATTGAATAATCAGCAAACCTGTAGCATCAGCTTATATTACAGGGGAAGCTCATTTTCTGCTGGATAATTAGTGACGAGCCCTAAGCTTAGCTTCTCAACAGCCAATCAGAGCCCACTGAGCATGTGAGTGTCACAGACACTTTCCAAGATGGTGACCCCCTGTGACAAGTTTGAAGTCCTGGATCATTGCTGCTATTGACAAGCTCAAACTTTAGCCTCGTGCAATAAGTTCACTATATAAAATAGGACATTTTTAAGCACTAGCTACTGAAGCAGATTATTGTCAATAGATTACCCACAATAGTGCAAACTATAACACTATATTTATATATATCCTGCAGAATACTTTACCATACCTGAGTAAACCGATCTAGAGGTTCTCTCTGTTTGTTTAGGATAGCAGCTGCCATATTAGCTTTGTGTGACATCACTTCCTGCCTAAATCTCTCCCTGCTCACTGGGCTCAGATTACAGCAGGGAGGGGAGGAGGGGAGAGGAGCAAACTGAGCATGCTCAAGCCCAAGCCCTGGAGGTTTAAGCTGAAAACAGGAAGTCTGATACAGAAGCCCATGAGTACACAATAGAAGGAAAGAAATGTGGTGTTTCTTTTGACAGAGGACTCAGAGCAGCATTACTTTGAGGGTTTACTGGTATATTTATAAAGACCTTTCTGATAAAGCTTACTTAATGTTAGCCTTTCTTTCTCCTTTAACTGGGAACTAGTGATGGGCAAATTTGTCCCCTTTCGCCAAAAAATTTACAAATTTCCAGCGAAATTCACGAAACGCGGGCGTCATAATTCACGCCGACAACAATTTGATGCGCACCTATTTTGTCCAATTGCATTAAAGTCAATGGGCGCGCATTAAACTGTCGCCGGCGTCGGAATGGTCACCGGCATGGATTTTGACGTCCGCTTTTGGCAAATTTCGCTGGAAATTTTTGGCCGAATTTTCACTGCAGTTTTGCAAATTTATTCGCCCACGACGAGACGTGGAAATGCCCCGTGAATTCGCGCCTGGCAAATAAATTCGCCCATCACTAGTGGGAACTCCTACTTTATATTAACAATGGGGCACAATAAACAGGCGCTTTGTGTCGCCCCACCCCCGAAACATGGCTTTCAGCAGCTGAAGGGTTACAGGGAGCGTCTGTCTCCCATACTAAGTGCACAGCTCCCAGAACTGATGATGAAGATGTTCTGACCTGTTCGCGGGAGAATTCATGCAAAATGAGCACAGCTGCTCGGTGTTGGCCCAGGGACGGCTAATCCGGGCGCCTCGGATCAATGTTTTCAGCTCAGGGTTGGCACAGAGAGAAGGAGGAACAGCTGGAGCCCAGGGTGCTGGGGGTGGGAGGACACATGGGTGCCCAACGATTACGTCCAAACATAAGTAACACAAGGGTTGTGTAGTTAATAACTGGCTGCACTCAGTACTGCCCTGTCCAACCTGCACTTTCTATCAACTACACTCTCCTGGGCAGCTGGAGCACCATATCCAGGTATGGGACCTGTTATCCAGAATGCTCGGGACACTTGGGGTTTCTGGATAATGGATCTTTCCGTAATTTGGATCTTCATACCTTAAGTCTACTATAAAATCATGTAAACATTAAATAAAGCCAATAGGCTGGTTTTGCCTCCAATAAGGATTAATTATATCTTAGTTGGGATCAAGTACAAGCGACTGTTTTATTATTACACAGAAAAAGGGAAATGATTTTTAATAATTTGGATTAAATGGAGTCTATGGGAGACGGGCATTCTGTAATTCAGAGCTTTCCGGATAACGGATCCCATACCTGTACTAGATTAGTGCCATGGGGGTCAGCGTAATCCTTCTCGATCTAATAATTAAGAATGACACACAGACCCCCTTCCTTGGTTTTCTTATTACAGTGATCAGTTGGCTCCATGGCCAGAACTAGGGGATGAGGCAGAGAAGGTTTGTGCTTAGGGTGTAAAGATGGGGGGTGCCAGGCACTTATCTTCTCTGCCTCTTATCCCCTAGTTCAGTGTATTAGGGTTCCTCACTCTGCCGGATATGTGGGGTATTTATTGGTACGCACAGCTATTCGGCGCCACAACTGCCCAGGTTGCCTAGGGTCTGGCCTAGGTTGGCTCTTCCCATTCCATTAGTTGGTTTAGCGCTGTGACTATTCCTGGGCTCTGATTGGCTAACATATAGATCAGTGGCGTAAATAGAGTGAGCTGGGCCCCCCTGCAAGAAAATGTTCAGAGGGGCCCATCGCACTCCGATCCCCATCCTCTCAACCCTCCCACCCACTTCCTGCCCTGCCTGCGCCCACTCCCCACCCCGTGCCGATTTACACCCCCTTCCCCACCACAACTAAGAGAGCAGCTGGGGCGGGGGTCTTTTTTTATTAGCTATAGAGCCAGGCCCGGATTTGTGGAGAGGCCACCAAGGCCCGGGCCTAGGGCGGCAGGATTTTAGGGGGTGGCATGCTTCCCAACCACACCCACATTGGTTCAAAAACACTAGGGATGCGCAGAAGATACAATAATTTTGTAAATTTTCCGTGCCCAATCCACATTGCTCAGGTCCCGATTATGAAAATTTGCATGATTAAAGGGGGGGCACGGGTGATGAACGGCAGTGGGCCTAGGGGCGCCCGCTATGTAAATCCAACCCTGTATAGAGCTCCCTGTTCCCTGGCCCAGGAGGTACAGGGCCCCCATGACATATACCTCCCAACATTTTGGAAATAAAAAGAGGGACAAAAAATTTGTCCAATGTAGCGCAGCAATTTTTGGCCACGCCCATTTTTATGGCCACACCCCCTAATAACCATGTTCATTTTACAAAATGTGGCAGGTTATGAAAGTTTGAACATATTTCTGTGTTTTTTTTTCAGTTATTACAGTTTTGCTAATGAAGGTGAATTGCCCTTTAAGCTGTCTAACTTCTCCCAAGGGACCTGTTATCTTATATTGTTACAATTGTTACAAAAGTATCTTATCTGCAGCTGTGGCTGTTCTGGGCCAAAAGCCAATTAAGTGAGAAACTTTGTTTCTTTTTCTGGCGGTTCAGTGCAGAGAAAATCTGGGGGACTGCAGGTTGAGCTGTCAAAAGAGGGACTGTCCCACTAAAAACGGGACAGTTGGGAGGTATGCATGAGGCCCTATATATATTGTATTGATTTCAAATTTCAAGTAAACAAGTCAATGTCTAGACATTTTGGAGGCCTGAAAAAAATAATTTGCTGTGGGGCCCAGTAATATCTATTTATGTTACTGACTGTGGGGTCGGCTTCCTCTATAGTTACTGATATATCTGCAGGTCTCTGGGGTAACTCTAACCCCCCCCCCTGAAGTTCCCAAACTGCCACATGAAGACCTTGTGCCCGTATACCCGGAGCGTTTATGATTTTCCTCTCTCTCCCTCCATCAGAATTCAGTCCCTCGCTCCTGGGCTCCTAGCGTCTGGCTCTAATTAAAATGAAACATTAAGCTGTAACGCCAATCAATTTGTACAAAAACCTTAAAAGCTTTTTATAATTCACTTCCAAAAAAAAATAAATCAATGCTCCTTCCCATTTCCAGATTACATATTTACAGAGATGGAAAAAAGATTATTTGTGTTTTCTTTATTAACCTGGACAGGAGCTCGAGGACTGGCATTTTGCTAAGAGCCGACTTGGGGCACACGGATTCCCTGGGGAACGGTCTGTGATATTTACGTTGGGTTTTATGTAAAGGGGCAAAGGGCAGTTTCTATTAGTATTTAGATATAGGACTGATGTATGTTTGACACTTACAACAGCTCTAAACTACTAAAATTATGAGCTTATGATTTCTTCCTGCACCCCCTCACTATGACATCACATATTCACCCAAATTACATTTGTGGAGGGCACCATAAGGAGCCAAAGCTCAACATGAACAAATGCTACAGGCTTAAATCAGTATCCCCCTGTACTAAGCACAATTCAGGAGGAACAGTCCGCTAAATTTGCTTATAGTCTGTACAGAGATATCCCATAAAACTATGGCAGCATAGGTATTCCCTGTACTAAGCACAATTCAGCAGGAACAGCCCCTAAGTTTGCTCATAGTCTGTACAGAGAGATCCCATAAAACTATGGCAGCATAGGTATTCCCTGTACTAAGCACAATTCAGCAGGAACAGTCCCTAAGTTTGCTCATAGTCTGTACAGAGAGATCCCATAAAACTATGGCAGCATAGGTATTCCTCTGTACTAAGCACAATTCAGCAGGAACAGTCCCTAAGTTTGCTCATCGTCTGTACAGAGAGATCCCATAAAACTATGGCAGCATAGGTATTCCTCTGTACTAAGCACAATTCAGCAGGAACAGTCCCTAAGTTTGCTCATAGTCTGTACAGAGAGATCCCATAAAACTATGGCAGCATAGGTATTCCCCTGTACTAAGCACAATTCAGCAGGAACAGCCCCCTAAGTTTGCTCATAGTCTGTACAGAGAGATCCCATAAAACTATGGCAGCATAGGTATTCCCTGTACTAAGCACAATTCAGCAGGAACAGTCCCCTTTGTCTAATTTAACATATTTTAACATATTTTTTAAAACCATAAAGTACTTACAGTAAGAGTAAATCAGAACAGCCCCCATACCATTAAAATACATATCCTTTTCCTTTTACTGTAAGAGTTTCCAGTTTCTGAATGAATCCCCGCCCAATAGAACTTCCCAAACTCAAATGGTCCCATTAAGCAATAAGGAGGTTCCGCTGCCCTTCACGTGTCCCAGCGCAGCCCTTTTCGTGGGGTGTAGACGGGCGATAGCGTCTCTTTTCATTTTCTCTTTCTCTCCGTCTCTCTGGGTTTTGGCAGAGAGTCATGATGAGAGGATCCGGAGTCTGAATTCTGAACATGATTAATCTCTGTGCTGTTTCTCTCGCCGCCGGCCACTAAATATTGCTGCCTTGCACTTTACATTCTGTCTTCTCAAGCGCCCCTTCTCCCAACTCTTCAACGGAACCGGACCCTGAATCCCATTCCACTGAGCTCAGCAGCCTTCCCCTCCCAAGGCTCCACTTCCAGCCATAACATCTTCCCTCCTAATTAGTAGCATAATATCAACCCAAAAATTCTCTTCTACAAATATTTTCATTTCATTCGTTATGCACATCTTATTAGCACCAGGCAGCTTTTTACAAAATATAACAAGTATGTGCAGTTGTTTACTTTGCCTTGCTAAGCTTTCTTATGTCACTCCCTCTTATTAAAGGAACAAAGTCCTATAGACTTTCAATGCTTTGTTATACAGATAGCTAGAATCTCAGCTGCCATAAAGCAGGACAGGACTGCTGCTTACAATGGGGATCAGATAGGATCTGTGCAGCCACTGGGACAGAATGTTCTGTTATACAGATAGCTAGAATCTCAGCTGCCATAAAGCAGGACAGGACTGCTGCTTACAATGGGAATCAGTTAAAATCTGTGCAGCCACTGGGACAGAATGTTCTTTTATACAGATAGCTAGAATCTCAGCTGCCATAAAGCAGGACAGGACTGCTGCTTACAATGGGATCAGATAGGATCTGTGCAGCCATTGGGATAGAATGTTCTGTTATACAGATAGCTAGAATCTCAGCTGCCATAAAGCAGGACAGGACTGCTGCTTACAATGGGGATCAGATAGGATCTGTGCAGCCACTGGGACAGAATGTTCTGTTATACAGATAGCTAGAATCTCAGCTGCCATAAAGCAGGACTTGACTGCTGCTTACAATGGGGATCAGATAGGATCTGTGCAGCCACTGGGACAGAATGTTCTGTTATAGAGATAGCTAGAATCTCAGCTGCCATAAAGCAGGACAGGACTGCTGCTTACAATGGGGATCAGATAGGATCTGTGCAGCCACTGGGACAGAATGTTCTGTTATACAGATAGCTAGAATCTCAGCTGCCATAAAGCAGGACAGGACTGCTGCTTACAATGGGGATCAGATAGGATCTGTGCAGCCACTGGGACAGAATGTTCTGTTATACAGATAGCTAGAATCTCAGCTGCCATAAAGCAGGACAGGACTGCTGCTTACAATGGGGATCAGATAGGATCTGTGCAGCCACTGGGACAGAATGTTCTGTTATACAGATAGCTGGAATCTCAGCTGCCATAAAGCAGGACAGGACTGCTGCCAATACAAAAACTAAATCACTTTTGCCCCAAACCACTACACTCTCCTGCAATTACACAAAGGTGTCCGAGAACAATACAAAGAGTGTGCCTCTCAAATCTCTCCCAGATAGGGTTGCCACCTGGCCAGTATTTTACAGGCCTGGCCGGTAAAAATGATGGTTGATCCCAATGTTATAAATATTGAAAAAAGGATAAACATATAGGAAGGCAGGTATTTTTTTTACAGAAATGGAGGCAACCCTACTCCCAGACTCTCATACCCTCTGATTGCAGTTATTCTTTAGGGACTCCTAATGGCACCAACCCTACAAGCCGTTCCTCATCCTCCTCCTCTTCTTCTTCTTCTTCTTCTTCTTCTTCCCCCACTTTTCATCCCCCCTGAGGTGTCTCCTAGTTATATGAGTGTAGGCCCCAGGCAAACAAGCCTTGTGTGTAGCAATAAAAAGTCATAAAGTAAAAAGCCTGGCACATGAATGGCTGATTTAACTGCCAGTTGGGAGACTGCAATGATAACCCTTTATTTGCAATGTTTCCCTGTGGGAGTTTTAACCCCATTGGTTACAGAGAACATGTGGTACTAAGCTTCTCCATGATTGGCTGAGAGCTCTTGTGCCACAAGTGGGGCCCTTGATCCACCTGCAAGGAACTGAGTACAGAAGCTCTTATGTAGGAATTGTCACTATAGGGAGTCTGGAGAGGGCAGATCCCAAGAGTAGGGAACCTGTTGTGGATACTTAGGGTTTAGCAAAGCATTAGAACCTAAAGGTAAAATTTATATATTGGATTCCGTCCATACCCACGAGTAGCTTTGACCCACCAAGCCTGACTAGAAGGCAGAAATTATCTGGCACTGAGGGAACCCCCATATTGTGCACCCCTTCAGCCGCATCTTCAGACCCAGCGTTGGACTGTTGGAGGCTCACAGTCAGGGGGCCCATCAGCTCCCAGTGGGGAGTAGTCAGGACCAAGGAGGAAGCTTAGGGGTTAAAGTCCAAGTTTGCGGTACTAGAAGGGATCAGGAGTAATCGTCGTCAATTCCAGGCAAAGGTTCAGTAGGCAGAAGTGTAGCAAAATCCAAATTCAGGCAGGGTCAGGAAGTTCAGGAATCAATCAACATGAATTATAGATGCACCCAGGAACCAAACAGGAAATCCTACAATCGGGCATCGAATCGGCGTCCTTGGCGCCCCTTTATTTTGAATTTTGCGCCGGGCCTGTGACGTCATCACGCCAGCCTCGTGACGCCGTTGTCAACCCACGTGGGCTCCACCATCTTAGATAGGACGCCGGCGGAGATGGGAGTGCCAACGAGCAGTAGCATAACTCCAGCCTGCACCCGGGTCCCCCGCTCCTAACACTATCTTTGTGGTGGATTTTGTATGAGCTGTAAGTAAATACACTGATAAAAAAAATCATTTGGGGATACATAACTTTTGGCACCTCCAAGTATGAAAAGACTTTCCTTCTCCTTTAAACAAGTGCAATTGGCACAGTACAGTGTTGGACACAATTCACCATGTTTTTACCCGGATGCAGTGTTTTTTCCCCACAATCATCAGAATCAGATGCAAACTAGCTGAAAATGATGGCGACAAAATGGTGACTGTATACGGTTCATTTGGTGCAATTTTCTGCAGGTATTGATGCAGGCCGCTGTGGGAACTCTGGAATGACTGGCAGCTTGAAGGTGTCACAAGGGTCGGACTGAGGTGTCCTGGGCCCACTGGGGCTGCCACCTCTGGGGTCCCCACTTCAATCATGAGCTTCTCCAAAAGGCCAAACCAATGTTGCAATCCTCCCCCCACCAGCAATGAGGAGGAGTTTACAGAAGAAGGAATTGCATTTTACAATTGAGGTGTCATAGGTTAGGCACCCCCAAGAGACTATTTGTACTTACCTGACACCCCGGGCTGGTGCTCCGATCAGCAGAAAACCGAAGCGATTCTCTAGGAATGTACTGCGCATGCGCAACTGCGAGAAGACCCGAAGAGGCAGAAAGAGGATCTCTCCATGTTGGTCGCTAGAAGAACCCTGGGGTGTCAGGTAAGAAAAAGTAGTCACTTTGTTGTGCCTAACTTTTACCACCCCAAGTATAAAATGCTATTACTTCTCCTTTAAGGGAAGAGACCAGAGTTTCCTAGTAGGGTGTGGGTCAGGGTCGGTGGGGACCATGAGGGCCTTGGCCCACCGAGTTTTTTCCCGGTGTCCCGCCAGCCCAGTCGATCGTTGGTTACTCTAGCTCCAGGGCCCCCCTGTGCCAACACCGACACTTACACATGATTCAGAACAGGCAATTGATTCATTCACTTTTGTATTGGTGCATCAGACACAATTAATCTGATCTCTCCTACTCGTGTGGGCTCAATGGTACTGGGATTATGTCAAAAAATGGTGCATTCTGGGCACAAAACATAGAGAATTGCATCCCGAAATTGCACGTTGCACTTGTGTAAATAAATAACATTTCACATGGAAGTGCAGGAGTAGATGAACTGTGTCCATTTTGGCACGACCTGTGCTTGTGTATTTGTGATTCACCCCTATGACTTTGGACCGTTCAGAAATAGAACCCTGTGTAATATTACCATTAATGTACAAAGCAGTGTGAGTACAAATAAAAAGCCTCATCCATTTGACTGTAATATTCAAACAGATCAATCAGAAGGGGCAATATTACACAGAAATATAAAATTCAAGGGGAGACAGATGATAATTAGAATAAAGACATTAGTTTCTCATTAAGGAATCTCTGCAAAGCACCAACAGGAACGCGAGCAATTGCCGCCGTTCCCTCTATTCCTACGGCACCATCTGGGCTTTTCCTAGAAATAAAATGGCACCAATTTCTCCGCATTCCCAGTCTCTGGTCACTATTTATATACTGGGGAGAAAAAAAAAAGTGAAAACAAAGCCGGGCCGGAGGAAGCAAAATAAAAGGGAAAATACACACAAGGTAGTGATGAGTTGGCGCACGCCCAACGTGCCTCTCAGTGGGAATAAACTGCCAAAATCCGACTTCTGGAGTTTGATGTATTACCCCTCATTCCCCTAATAACTTCCCCGCAGTCCTGAAAGGGGGAGGGATGCTTAAGCCTTCGGATACGGCATATAGTATGAGGCTGGATCATCCCCCCCTCAAGGTTCTACTGTGTATATCCACCAACTGCAGATAGGTCCAGCCTTATCCCACCTTCTAATTAGCTGTAGTGTGGAACTCTCTAGAGATGGAGCATGCAGAACGTCTCCGAGCATCTGATTATCTGCATTGAGAAGCCGTTCCTAAGGCTGGAGAGAGGGAACTTGGAGTACTGAAAACTAATGGCATATCTACTACACTCCTGGATGTTGCTGAACCCCTTTAAACATGGCATTAATTCAATACCATGAGCTGTGTCATCCCATTTCCCAAAGTGGGAGGGTTATTGTGTTTGTACAGCTCCAGGGCATTTTCCCTTTGTAGTCATAACCACAAGGACGTCAACTGAGGTCATTTATCAACCTCAGGCTAAGCAAGAACGTGGTGTCCTTGGAGTAAGGGAATATTGCAGGTACAAGTATAAGCACAGGTGCCCATGGACGTTCCTTTTTGATGAGTTGGCCATGTTATTTGGGCAAAAGACATTAATGCCACAGTAATCAGTGGTGGTGCACCCTCTGAAAGTATGTTGTGAGAAGATGAAGCAACCATATAGGGTCAGACTGGAAGGCCACAACTCATGGGATGTTCCCGATGGGGCAACATGTTCTTATACCCACCATAAGCCATAAGCCTCCATATTTCCTATGTAGTTACTTAGTAGTTACTTCCAGTTTTGGACTGGGATGCCAGGGGCCCACCAGAAAACCTTAGGCTGAGGGCCTACTTTCCAAACTATTATACCTCCTCTCCTCTCTCAATCTCTCTATTCTCCTTCTCTTTTCTCTACATACTATACTCTATCCTTCCATTATTAAGCCTCTTTGTTCCCATAAAGAAATAGGGAATGGCCATGAAATAGGCCAAATGGTTAGAAGCAAGAGGCCCACTGATACCTGGGCCCACCTAGAGTTTTGTTGGTAGCCTGGTGGGCCAGTCCAACACTGGTTACTACTGTGAATGTTTGGAATGGTGGGCCCTTGATATCAGGTGCTCTAATGGTGCCCCTTGTGGCATTACCCTTGCCAACTGACTTGGCGACCCACTCAGATGGCTTAATTTTTATGCTGTCCGATTGTCTCAGAAAGATGGCACTAAAGGACAATGTGGGTAAAACACAAAGGATGATATTGGTGGTTCCTTCAATACTGGTCCTTTGGAGAAGCAAAAGCCACCGGGCAGTTACTCCTAATAAAAATGTTTGTTGTTCCGTGATTCACATATACAGTTCCACCTGGCTTGAGCTGGTGTTGGGCAAGGTCCACCCGTCACCCAAACAGTGCCCAGAGGTTCTGACACCGGAGGCTTCTTTCTATTATCAGAAGATACAAGAACTAAAAAGACAAAATCACCTGCAACATCTCAGCAACTCAAGACTCCCACAGAGCTTTGCAGGACAGAGGCTATTTTTTGCACGTTACCTCAGTTATTATTAACATCGTCATAGCAACCCAATGCGCATCTGAGATTGCCTGGCATTCTCCATGCCAACTTCTGCCCTTTCCGTGCCCTGAAACATGATTACGCACCAGCCCGTGAAGGGATCACCACCCTGCTGGGATGCACGAATCCAGGAAGAAATCGGGGATTGAAAGATGAAGCAGAAAATAAGACTCCAATGGGCGATGTTAGATCCGTGCGGCAGCAGTTTTCTTACAACCATTAAAGTGGGCACTGATATCTCCACTACCCTCAGAACATACTGCAGAAAACAAAAGCAGGCTGCAGGGATTCACTATAATTAATGCGACGTAGCTTCAGCTGGTTCAGTTACCACTGAGCTAAAGTAGAGGCTTTGCTTGCCCTTGAAATGCAATCAGTGCACCAGGCAACCCTGATTTCCTAGAAGTGTCTGCAATTTTTTACATGATCTGGTAACCTTATGTGACGTGATTGATGCCCTGCCAGGCAGTCAATGAAACCTGCACCATAGCAGAGCACATCCACTAAAGCTGAGCGTGGGAATCACTATTTATATTAGTGCCCCTCTGCCTGTCTCCTAGCCACCTCTGCTTGCTCTCTCCTCCTGCACCGCAGCACCCTACTCCAGCCCCAGGGTGCAGAATATAATTAAACTGATTTACCCAATTTAACTCAATGGCGTATTTCTAAGAAGTTACTGTGAGCTAATTAAATCCAGCAGTTGCAAACATGTATCAATAGTCATTATATGAATATTCCAGTGGGGGCCCATTATGTTAATGAAAGCCATGGCAAGGTTCTGTATCAGGGTACCTGAATGCCTGTGCCCACAGTAGAAGCCCTTCCACTCCTAGAAGAAGCTAAACCACTCGCACTCCCACTAGAAGTGCTGTAATTGTCAATAGGTTGTTAGATAAGAGGCTCATGGCCTGGGAAGAGGCAACACAACAAGTCTATGGGAGCAGCTTAAGTGCTTTGGCACAACCCCTGGACAAAACTATACGAATGACCATTTTATAGAAGAGCAGGCTGGAAGGATTGATCTGGCCAAACTGCATTACATACATCTTTTTCTCGACGCTGCAATATCAGACTTGCTTTTCAGAAATGTTTATTGAATGCCAATGCAGTAAATATCGTTAATAGGAGAGTCTGCTGATGCGGCTTTAGAAGAAAGACGGATGTATTCATTGCTGAAAGTGACCCTATTTGACTAGATTGCAAGCTCCACTAGGGCAGAAGAGGTGTAAATGAAGATCATTTAGATCTGATTGATCTGCATACGGGCACCAGAGGCTTTAGGGGCCCACCCCAACGTAAGCCTGTTTGTGTCCAGACACTTTGCCATTAAAGCTCCTTCCAGAAAAGATGCAATGAGAATGTTCACTTCTAACATAAAGCTCTATATGGCTACAAGGTAGATGTTTTGGCACGATTGGCACTTGGGCGAAAGAGAGACACAATAGAACAAGATCAAACAGCAGGACAAGATGGAGACTGAGTGCTGTCTCAGAACAAAAAGTAGACAGCAGGTCAAATGGAGTCGGTAGAACAAGATGTAGACGGTTGGGCAAGGTAGTAGCAGCAGAATGAGATGGATGCAGCAGGTCAAGATGGACACATGAGGCCAAAAACATGGCAGCAGAGCAAGAAGTAGACAGTGGAGAAAGATAGTGAAAGTTACAGCTGAAAAGATGAAGACAGTGGGTCAAGATAGTGGCAGTAGAACAATATGTAGATCAGTAATCCCCAACCAGTAGCCCATGGGCAACATGTTGCTCTCCAACCCCTTGGATGTGGCCTCAAAGCGCATGCCTATTTTTGAATTCCAGGCTTAAAGGAAAGTTTTAGTTGCAGAAAAAACAGGTGTACTGCCAAGCAGAAGCTCCTGTAGGCTGTCAGTCCACATAGGGGCTACCAATAGCCAATCACAGCACTTATTTGGCGCCCCTAGAAACATTTTTCATGCTCATGTTGCTCTCCAACATCTGAATGTTGCTCACGGGTGAAAAAGATTGGGGACCCCTGATGTAGATAATAAGGCAAGGTGGCACCAGTAGAACAAGATGGAGGGAGCACATAATGAGGCCAGCAGCAGATCTAAGTTAAAAAAACAGTAAAGGATAGCAGGTATATGGAGAAAGAAGGCAAGATGAACAGCAGCAAGACAAGAAGCAGATAATAGGGTAAGATAGAGTCAGTAGGGCTAGAAGATGGCAACAGTAGGTAAAGATGAAGCAGTAGGGCAAAACGGGTAATGGTAGATCAAGATGGAGACAGTAGAACAAGATGCAGATACTTGGGTAAAATAGAGACAGTAGGGCAAGAGAAACAATGTTAGGACAAGATGGAGATACTTAGGGTAAGATGAAGACAGAAGGGTAAGAAAATGGCAACAGTGGGGCAAGATTGGCAACAGTATATCCAGATAGTAGATGTGTGGGTGAGATGAAGACAGTAGAGCAATTGGATACATTGGTTAATGGGTTATACTGTTAAATATGTGGGACAGTTCTACTCTATCAGCAACAGCCAGATTACATTTTCCATCCTCCCATCATACCCTTTGGACACGCACACAGTGTTCCCGGCATTCCCACTGAAGGAATAGACAAATCATTGTGATAATAATAAACAAGAGACATTATTCACTTGACAGTGTGGAATTGTTAATGAAATTATTAAGGATGAGCTCATCATTTATCATCACAAAATGGGGAGGGAACAAGTCATAATATTTATATTACACAACATTTCATAATTGCATTGTTGGCTTCATGCCTTATTGTATGATTTCTCATTGACCTCTGAGCTCCCATAATTCCATATGAAACTGAACTAGCCCAGTCTGCAGCCTTGTGCCTTTATATGATCACAGAACCCCTCAGTGACCTCTAATATCCTTATCATTTACAGTAGGGGGTACATTATCCCTTATAATACATGAGTGATACTCAGAGTTCCCTGTATAACTCAGCCTGCAGCCTTGTGTCTTTTATATGGTCACAGAAACAAACCCCTCAGTGACTTCTAATATCCTTATCATTTACAGTAGGGGGTACATTATCCCTTATCAATACATGAGTGATACTCAGAAGTTCCCGGTATAACTCAGCCTGCAGCCTTGTGCCTTTATATGGTCACAGAACAACCCCTCAGTGACTTCTAATATCCTTATCATTTACAGTAGGGGGTACATTATCCCTTATAATACATGAGTGATAACTCAGAGTTCCCTGTATAACTCAATCCTGCAGCCTTTGTGTCTTTATATGGTCACAGAACAACCCCTCAGTGACTTCTAATATCCTTATCATTTACAGTAGGGGGTACATTATCCCTTATAATACATGAGTGATACTCAGAGTTCCCTGTATAACTCAGCCTGCAGCCTTGTGCCCTTATACGACCATGGAAAACATGGTGAATTCTAACAGATAAGTATAATTAATATAATTATTGCTGAATATATCTTTATTTATACTTAAAAGACACTGACAATCACGCTAATTGTTAAGCAATCATAATGATTTAAATCAATATAAAAGATTATCACAAATAAATGTTTTTTTCATACAAACGACAGTAATTCCATACATTTCTCCTTAGTATAACTGAAGGCCCTTTTCCTCTACTTTCCACTCATTCCCTTTTCCAAGAAACGCCTTCCTTAAAATGTATTCGTTTTGGCTTCCCTATCTCCCCATCTTTTTCATATCCTCCCCTTCATTATAAAATAGAGAGAGGCACGGTGTATCTGATTCCGAAGGGTGTAATAAATCACAAAAAAAAAACTCATGTTGTTGCCGATGTAAAAGATAAATTTTACACCAAAAAAAAAAAAAGAGAACAAAAACTAATTTCCTTAATTTATAGGCACCGTTATGAAATATTCTGCAGAATCTCACGTGGGATAATGAATAGTTGCTGCATTCAATACTGCTGATAATATGGTTGCTCTGTCTTCTCTATCTTATTGCTTATTGTGTCTTGTAAGACTATAGTAGTAATAGTAGAATACAGGTATGGGACCTGTTATCCAGAATGCTCGGGACCTGGGGTTTTCCGGATAACGGATCTTTCTGTAATTTGGGTCTTCATGCCTTAAGTCTACTAGAAACTCATTTAAACATTAAATAAACCCAATAGGCTGGTTTTGCCTCCAATAAGGATTAATTTTAACTTATTTGGGATGAAGTACAAGCTACTGTTTTATTATTACAGAGAAAAAGGAAATCATTTTTAAAAGTTTGGATTATTTGGATAAAATGGAGTCTACGGGAGACAGCCATTCCGTAATTCGGAGCTTTCTGGATATCGGGTTTCCGGATAAGGGATCCTATACCTGTATAGCCATAAAGCATATCAGAATGAGAGTACAGTTAGCACAGTGCACCCCATACACCCACACAGCCGGTATCATAGTTATGGATATATGGAATTAAAGTCCAACTAACAATCACATGGAGGTGACGTCTCTTGCCTTAAGGAACATATAGATCGGCAGTGAGTGCAACGGCTGTAGCAGAAAGCAGTGTGTTAATGAGGCCTCTCGTTACCTAATTAATGAATACTCTGGTGGGTCACGTTATTTTACGCTTTATTTCATCCATTATTATCACAGTGGGGGAAGCAGTTCAACCGAAGGACAAGGTACTGGAACTCAACACGGTGCCAATCACTGGGTATTTTACTTATAGAAAGATTATTTGTGTCTAAGTCAGGGTTGGTCAATGAGCTGCCCCTAGACAATGTGGAACGGCACCTCTTAGCAGCCCTATCAATCCTTCTCCTGGATATGTATTTGAATGACAGATGGATGCCAGCCAATAACAACCCTTCCCTGATTACTTTATATTAAGAAGAAAGAGAAGGTTGGCTTGCTCAAATTGACAGTATTTTATCTGTCTTGGCCCACCATGGAGAGTTGTTTTTCATTAGTTAGTCACCTTGGCATCTCCAAGACCATGCATGCTTCATTCAAGCACATCCTGAGTTTTGGGGAAATGTTCAACCATGGAAAGTTGACTTGCTCAGCAATCAAGCCGATTTGATCCATCAGAACAATAGAGCAGTAACTTGGTCAGCTTGGTCCAGCATGGAATTTTGATTTGGTCACCTATTATAGAATTTCTCGGGTTGACTCTTGAAATTTGAATTCGTTAATAGAACAGCATAATTACAAAATGTCACTTTTACTTTATGATTAGCTAAAACAGGGTTGGACAATCCTAGGGTCCCCCACTATGGTTGCTCAATAACTTTTGTAGAATTGCCCCTCGACAATTCATCTGGGCTGTAACTGAACAACAAATAGAGGGCATCTCCAAGACCATGTTTGCCTCCTTTAAGCACTTTAAGTCCAACCATTAGAAGTGTTGACTTGCTCAACATTCAGGGTAACTGTGTCAACCAGAAGAAGTTTATTTGGTTTATAGCAGTAACTTGACCAAGTACAGTATTTTAGCTGGAGTTGGTCCATCATTAAACACTTACTTGTATTATAGAATGACTTTATTCAACATTGAAAGCTAACTAAGTCGACAACAGAACAGCACAATTACAAAATTCACTTTTACTTAATGATTGTCTTTATCAGGGAGGAACGATCTAAAACTCTCACAATGTGGTTTCCCTACACTTACAAAGAATTGCCTCCCAACAATATTGCTTGGTTGCATTTGATAAACTCTAAGACCTTATCAGATCGCCGATGCCTTGGCTGACACGTTCAACCACAGATAGCCGATTTGATTGATTGACTTGGTCAAGCAGGAAAAGTTTACTTGGTTCAAATGAAACAGTAACTTGGTCAACTACAGTATTAAAGAGGGTTTTGGTCCACCATGAAATGTTGACTTAGTCAACAACAGAACAGTAAAATTACAATAGGTCACTTTTGCTGAGTTCTATCTGACGGAGAGCATCTCCAATGCCATGTATGTCTCATCCCAGAGTACAATTGGATTTGTTGAACCATGAAATGTTGACTTGCTCAACAAATCAGAGTTTCTTGGTCAACAAGGAGAAGTTGACTTGATCAACAGTCGAACAGTAACCAACTTTATGCCAACTCTATAAAGATGACAGGGTCAACAGCAAAAAGATGACTTTGGCCAACAGAGCAATGAATCCAATAGGTTGACTTGGTCAAACAGGAAGAATTTATTTGACCAACAACAGAAAAGTAATGTGGCAAAGGACAGTGGATTTACTTGGCTACTAGATAATAATACTCAAGAGGTTCTTCATACGAGTAGAAGCAGACAATGTTCTGCTTTGTGGATTAACTAAGGAAGGGTAATAAATTGGGTGAAGAAAGCCTTATAGATTTGCCTATAAAATGAATTTACCTGAACATAAAATGTCCAGAAGGAACGGCTCCCATGTCTCCTCTTATTTAGAAACAGAAAGGAAATGTATCAGAACGATTCTTGAGGCATTACCCGGCTCCTAATACAGATGTCCCATGATTATATAGTAAATGGACGGTGCAGGCTGAATCGTGCAGCTGCTTTATATCTGGAAAGGAGCCAAATTTAGTAAAGATGAGGGGGAAAAAAATCCTTTTAAGAAATACCTGACAATGCAACAATGCCAGAACCCGCCACGCTGTGAAATATAAAGGTCGCAGCGGCGGAGAGAGGCAAGGCTGCTTATTACCGGAAATCTAATAAACTTGTTCTGAGGCAAAATAATAGCTTACTGCTAATGAGCACAGATTAGAAGCTCTTCCGAAAAAATCCAGAACCGCCTTGTTGGAGAGGCAGAAATGGGGACAGAACAGAACTTTCCAAAGATACATTATTATCAGATAAAGTTTGAGAATATAGGGCTCATCTACCATTGCCTGGGGTGCCAGTCCTAGAGCGCTATGGAGAACAAGGCAGGCAGCAAGCGCAGAACCCCCCAGCACCTTGTGGCCCCCGGCACTCACTAATTTGCACTTCTGATTGACACACATACCTGAATTCATTCTAAGGCAGAGTAAAGCTCAACTTTTTTTGCCCTATTCTAAGAGTGCACCTCAAGGCGTAATATGTGGGGCAACAAGTGCACAAACAGCCGAATAAGATATACAGTATTTGTATGATACATTGAGACTTTGGGCAACACATAAGTACCCCAATTCTCCCCCAACTGGCCTTCAAAATGGGCCGCCTTAGCTTATAACAAGGTTACAGATATATAGAAACATTGGGGTGTCACCCTGCTATAGTTCCAGGGGTACCCAGGGTACAAATAAACACTCACCCCAATCTCCCCCTAACTGACCTTCAGACTGGGCCCCTTAGCTCATAACAAGGTTACAGATATATAGACACATTGGGGTAACAGTCCACCCTGCTATAGTTCCAGGGGTACCCAGGGTACAAATAAGCACTCACCCCAAATCTCCCCTAACTGACCTTCAGACTGGGCCCCCTTAGCTCATAACAAGGTTACAGATATATAGAAACATTGGGGTGTCACCCTGCTATAGTTCCAGGGGTACCCAGGGTACAAATAAGCACTCACCCCAAATCTCCCCCTAACTGGCCTTCAGAATGGGCCCCCTTAGCTCATAACAAGGTTACAGATATATAGAAACATTGGGGTGTCATCCTGGTATAGGTCCAGGGGTACCCAGGGCACAAATAAGCACTTACCCCAATTCTCCCCCTAACTGGCCTTCAGAATGGGCCCCCTTAGCTCATAACAAGGTTACCGATATATAGAAACATCGGGGTGTCACCCTGCTATAGTTCCAGGGGTACCCAGGGCACAAATAATCACTTACCCCAATTCTCCCCCTAACTGGCCTTCAGAATGGGCCCCCTTAGCTCATAACAAGGTTACCGATATATAGAAACATCGGGGTGTCACCCTGCTATAGTTCCAGGGGTACCCAGGTCACAAATAATCACTCACCCCAAATCTCCCCCTAAATGCCCTTTAGACTGGGCCCCCTTTGCTCATAACAAGGTTACAGATATATAGAAACATTGGGGTAACAGTCACCCTGCTATAGTTCCAGGGGTACCCAGGGCACAAATAATCACTAACCCCAAATCTCCCCCTAACTGACCTTCAGACTGGGCCCCCTTAGCTCATAACAAGGTTACAGATATATAGAAACATTGGGGGTAACAGTCACCCTGCTATAGTTCCAGGGTACCCAGGGTACAAATAAGCACTCACCCCAAATCTCCCCCTAACTGACCTTCAGACTGGCCCCCTTAGCTCATAACAAGGTTACAGATATATAGAAACATTGGGGTGTCACCCTGCTATAGTTCCAGGGGTACCCAGGGTACAAATAATCACTCACCCCAAATCTCCCCCTAACTGACCTTCAGACTGGGCCCCCTTAGCTCATAACAAGGTTACAGATATATAGAAACATTGGGGTGTCACCCTGCTATAGTTCCAGGGGTACCCAGGGTACAAATAATCACTCACCCCAAATCTCCCCCTAACTGGACTTCAGACTGGGCCCCCTTAGCTCATAACAAGGTTACAGATATATAGAAACATTGGGGTGTCACCCTGCTATAGTTCCAGGGGTACCCAGGGTACAAATAAGCACTCACCCAAAATCTCCCCCTAACTGGACTTCAGACTGGGCCCCCAAGCACAATGAATCAGTCTTCGAGTCTTACTAATCACAATGCAACACAGGCAGTAAAATTCAGATTGTTAGTAGAAATACATGAAGCCGACTGTTTACACAACATCTTTGTCTCTGACAGACCCAGACAACGCATTTCGTGCAGCCTTCATATCGCAAAAGCCTTTGCGCCGGGCTGCGCATTAATCAGGGAACGCCATTCATTCTTTAGACTATTGCCATAGAAACGATCTGCCTGGTGGGTCGTGTACACAACGCATATTATTAAGGGAATACGGAAATAAATGGCAAAACGAATAGAACAGTTTAATCATCTCATAATACAAAGGGAAATCTCAGCCGAGATCAGGGAAGCAAGGCTGTCTATTAAGTGGCCGCTTTCATGTAACCACTGGGAGGAATTAGACTTAAGTGTCTCGGCACCTTGTCATATTATCCGAATTTTCCCTAAATGATATCAACACGGGTTCTCTCTAGTGTTTAATAAAAAAACTGGGGTGTAGACCCCAGGCCACGACTCATTATTTCCAATGGGATCAAGCTCAATGGTCGGCAGTTCCCTGCAGTGATCTAAGGAGACTACAAGTTGTGGCTGATACAATGTATCCCTTTGAACTGGCTCATTAAAGGGGAAATAAACCTTCCCTACACTTGCCAAAAAAGGCACCCCAAACATAATTATAAATGCAGAAAGATTCTCCAATGAGAAACACTGTTGCCAAGGCAACTTTACATTATTAATCAAGCCTTTATCTCATGCAGGGAGATTAATGGGCAATTTAATTCGGGCAAACTTTTAATTAAAGGGGTGCTTCGCCTTCAGGTTAACTTTTAGTATGTAATAGAATGACCTATTCTAAGCAACTTTTCAATTGGCCTTCATTTTTTGTTTTTTAGAGTTTTTTAATTATTTGCCTTCTTCTTCAGACTCTTTCCAGCTTCCAAATAGGGGTCACTGACCCCATCTAAACAACAAAAGCTCTGTAAGGCTTCACATTTATTGTTATTGCTTCTTTTTATTACTCATCTTTCTACATAGGCCCTCTACTTCTCATATTTCCATCGCTCTTTTAAAGCATTGCCTGGTTTCATTGGACCCTAGCAACCAGATAGCTGCTGAAATTGCAAACAGGAGAGCTGCTGAAAGAAAGATAGAAAAGCTGCAAATAATAAAAAAAAGGAGACCAATTGCAAATTGTACATCATACTAAAAGTGAATTTAAAGGGGTGGTTCACCTTTAACTTAACTTTTGGTTATAGAATGGCTAATTCTAAGCAACGTTTCAATTGGCCTTTATTTTATAATTTCTGAATTATTTGCCTTCTTCTTCTTCTGACTCTTTTTTTTTTTTTTAGATGACCCCATCTAAAACCAAGTGTTACACATTTATTGATAGTAGGGATGCACCGAACCCACTATTTTGGATTTGGCTGAACCCCGAATCCTTCGCAAAAAGATTCGGCCTAATATCGAACCCCCTGCATATGCAAATCCTGCTGAAAAAGACCGAATCCTGGATTTGGTGCATCCCTAATTGATACTGCTACTTTTAATTACTCATCTTTCTATTCAGGCCTCTCCTGAATAGGCCTTGTGTTTTTATATGGTCACAGAACTGCTCAGTAACTTATAATTAGGGATGCATCAAATCCACTATTTGGGATTCGGCCGAATCCCCAAACCCTTTGTGAAAGATTCTGCCGACTAACAATCCATGTGCAAATAAGGGGCGGGAAAGGAAAACATGTGAACATATTTTTTCACTTCCTTGTTTTGTGTCACAAAAATGTGATTTCCCTCTCTGCCCCTAATTTACATATGCAAATTAGGATTCCAATTCAGTTTGGCCAGACAAAAGGATTCGGCTGAATCTGAATCCTGCTGAAAAAGGCCGAATCCGGGGCGAATCCTAAACCGAATCCTGGATTTGGTGCATCCCTACTTATAATATCCTTATATTTTACAAGCGGGGGTACTTAAATCACTATATAAATTCTACAGGCAATTGTGGCTCTTGCATATTCTAATAAAATATACAATAAAAACATTCTCCCTTCAGCAGCAGATCTTGCTTAGGATCACTATGGGGGCTACTCTGGCTCTTATACCCCCAATTTTCCCAGGCTAAAGACCTGCCAATATCTGGTGACCCCATATCCTTCATAATCACTTTCTGCATTCATTGTATTACAGCAAAGGGAAGCAGCATGGCAGCCCCATCCCCACATACAAATACACTGGGACAGATAAATAAAGTTCAGAAAGAGACTCGCGTGAATTCAGATGGAAATCAGGGGCAATGAAAGGCAGGGATTGGGGCTGTGCCTGGCAGAGGACTGTTATTGCTTCTTTTATTCCATTATGACGGAGCCATAAAGCAATGCATTTATATCCGCTGCTCAACTCATGAATATGAAATGGGCTGCGCTGCAAACTGTGCCCCCGGGCGCTATTCCTGCACAAACGTATCAGGCTGGAGTTTTACTGACTCTCTGGATATTGTAACAAACCTGCATTATTTACATTCTCCTGCCAGGCTCCTCGGCTCCATATACAGAACAGCAGGAGGGGCAAGAAGAGTAAGGAATTTTATGGAACTCGTGCAGCACAACAGGACCCCATTGTGTGCATTTTACCTTCACTGATTTGTTTATACAGGGGTAACTAGATATTACTGGGCCCAACAGCAAATTATTCTTCAGGGCCCCAAAATGTCTACAGATTGACCAGTTTTAAAAATATTTATTGACATTGTATTTGAATCAGGGCCTCATGGGGTCCCTATAGCTCCTGGGCCCCCCTGTGTTTATATCATGTGACACCTCCATGTGGAATAATCGAACCCCTGGAGCACATGTCATTGACCCGGTTTTCCAACAGTCTAAAAAAATTATAATCTATAGGCAGGTATAATGGAGATTCTTCTATGCGCAGCATATTGATGGGGTAATGCAGGAGTTCCTGCTACACCCCCTTGTGAATCGGGATCAATAGTGTGACATAGGGTGGGATGTACAGTGACTTATAGGGTGGGGTATACAGTGAGTTATAGGGTGGGATATACAGTGAGTTATAAGGTGGGATATACAGTGAGTTATAGGGTGGGATATACAGTGAGTTATAGGGTGGGATATACAGTGAGTTATAGGGTGGGGTATACAGTGAGTTATAGGGTGGGATATACAGTGAGTTATAAGGTGGGATATACAGTGAGTTATAGGGTGGGATATGCAGGGAGTTTTAGGGTGGGGTATACAGTGAGTTATAGCGTGGGATATACAGTGAGTTATAGGGTGGGATATGCAGGGAGTTATAGGGTGGGGTATACAGTGAGTTATAGGGTGGGATATACAGTGAGTTATAGGGTGGGATGTACAGTGAGTTATAGGGTGGGATATACAGTGAGTTATAGGGTGGGATGTACAGTGAGTTATAGGGTGGGATATACAGTGAGTTATAGGGTGGGATATACAGTGAGTTATAGGGTGGGGTATACAGTGAGTTATAGGGTGGGATATACAGTGAGTTATAGGGTGGGATGTACAGTGAGTTATAGGGTGGGATATACAGTGAGTTATAGGGTGGTATATACAGTGAGTTATAGGGTGGTATATACAGTGAGTTATAGGGTGGGATATACAGTGAGTTATAGGGTGGGATATACAGTGAGTTATAGGGTGGATATACAGTGAGTTATAGGGTGGGATATACAGTGAGTTATAGGGTGGGATATACAGTGAGTTATAGGGTGGGATGTACAGTGAGTTATAGGGTGGGATATACAGTGAGTTATAGGGTGGGATATACAGTGAGTTATAGGGTGGGATATACAGTGAGTTATAGGGTGGGGTATACAGTGAGTTATAGGGTGGGATATACATTGAGTTATAGGGTGGGATATACAGTGAGTTATAGGGTGGGGTATACAGTGAGTTATAGGGTGGGATTTACACTGTGACAAAAGGATGTACCATAGGTTGTGCCCAGGGTAGAACTGGGGGTGTGTGAGGGCTGCTAACAAGTGATGTTTAAAAAATTAACTGGAAGTCGAAAGCCGGCAGTTCTGGGTGGTGGGTGGGGAGAGCAGGAAGAAGAGTTCAACCTGGACCCTTCTGCCACCTGCAAATGGAGGTGCGGGGTCGGCCCGAACACGCCCGACCTGTGAGTAAACACGTGAGTCCCCCGGGTATCGGGCCTACCCGCACATGACTACTGCTAACCAATGGCACACCTTATGCTACATCCAGGGTCAGACTGGGCCAGCAGGCCCCCGGGAATAAACCCTCAAACATGATCCCAGGGTCAGACTGGGGGAAGCTGGGAGCGACGGTGGAGGGCCGGCAGGGATCATGCAGTGTTGGATTGGGGGGCCCAGGACCCACCAAGGCTGCTGCCTCAGGGCCCCCAACACCCCCCCTCCTTCAGCAAAGCCCTCTCTATCACCCCTGCCTGAGCCGCAACCCCCCTCCAGTCCCCCGCATACCTTTTTATTCATGCAGCCACACCGGGGGCCAGGTAGGGAGGTCGGAAGCAGCGGCAAAGGGAGGAAGTTTGGGCTGAGCCAGTCTGGGATCACGTGTGAGGACCAGGGCCCATCAGGTTTATTCCCAGTGTATAACAGGCCCAGTCCAACCCTGGTTGTACCATAAGATGTGCCATGGGGCATGTGGTTAGACAGAAACTAAAACAGAAAGTGGAGGATCAAATAACACGGCAAAACCTCCACCAGTCTAATGAAACACAGCAACCAATCAGCAGCTACTTTATAATGGCCCACAGCAGTTAGAATAATACAAGAAAGCATCTGATTGGATACAACCTGAAGTAGGGAATATTAATAACTGGTGTCTGCAGTGAGTGAAAACCTGTAACAAGTTAACCCTATTCCGGTGTTATAGCGACTTTAAAGGGATACTGTCATGGGAAAAAAAATTGTTTTCAAAATGAATCAGTTAATAGTGCTGCTCCAGCAGAATTCTGCACTGAAATCCATTTCTCAAAAGAGAAAACAGATTTTTTTATATTCAGTTTTGAAATCTGACATGTGGCTAGACATATTGTCAATTTCCCAGCTGCCCCAAATCATGTGACTTGTGCTCTGATAAACTTCAGTCACTCTTTACTGCTGTACTGCAAGTTGGAGTGATATCACCCACTCCCTTTTTCCCCCAAGCAGCCAAACAAAAGAACAATGGGAAGGTAACCAAATAACAGCTCCCTAACACAAGATAACAGCTGCCTGGTAGATCTAAGAACAACACTCAATAGTAAAATCCCATGTCCAACTGAGACACATTCAGTTACATTGAGAAGGAAAAAAAGCAGCCTGCCAGAAAGCATTTCTCTCCTAAAGTGCAGGCACAAGTCACATGACCAGGGGCAGCTGGGAAATTGACAAAATGTCTAGCCCCATGTCAGATTTCAAAATTGAATATAAAAAAATCTGTTTGCTCTTTTGAGAAATGGATTTCAGTAGCACTATTAACTGATGCATTTTGAAAAAAACATGTTTTCCAATGACAAGATCCCTTTAAGCAATGTTGCTTTGTGTAGCTGCTGTATACTCCCGAGTGAACAGCAGCTCTATATAGAGTATAAAGTAAGCTCCTTTGCTTTGGAAGGGTTTTAGATTCCAGTTGAAGCGGCCGGCCTGGGATGGGCCCACAGTTATTGAGAATTAGCTTTGGAGAGAGATGGGTTACAATGGCAACCATACACCTGCTCTGGGCAAACAGAATATATTATATAACAGATTATAGGCAGGTCTGGCCTCCTTAGCCAATAGCCACAACATCAGGTCAGCTCTTTTGTACTGAGCAAAGCTCCATTGAGCCGTTATTGTGCAGGTGTCACCGCTTGAAATGGTCTATAACAACATAAATCAGGAGTAAGTATGTTCCTAAATCACTTCCCCAATTAGTGAAGGCCCAGGAGTAAATATGTAAACACAGCATCTCCCATGTCATCAATAAACCAGGAATTAAACGGCCAATCAGGGAAGCTGAAGTGCCCCAGCCATATCCCTATTGGAATACTCTTTGCTGACGAAGCGCTACCCTCCCTGTATGAGATATATACAGAAGGAATATATTTATACATACATGTGGGAGCTGCCATAGTGTTTCACAGTACAGTGTGAAGGTATAGATTATTATGTATATACACACCATTCTGCTGCCGAAAAATATCCCATGAGGTTTATGGATTCAGCCCCACTGTGAAGTGCCCAGTATGTGCCGAAATTCCCAGCAGTCGCCAGGATTTATCCAGTCCTAGTTCAGCTTTATGATTCGGAACATTTCGGGTGCTTTCTAGTTTCCGTAGTGCAGAATAATTCTCTGAATCGCTATAATAATAATAATAACAATAATAATAACAGTGGTGTAACTAGATGTTACTGGGCCCCGCAGCAAATACATTTTTAGGGCCTCAACATATCGAGACATCGCTCTGTTTTACCGAAAAATTGCTTATTAATTAGAGACTTATGGGGCCCCAATACCTCCTGCCCCTCCCCCCTGCTTCCTCTGTAGTTACGCCCCTGAACAATAATAATAATAATAATAATAATAATAATAATAATAATAATAATAATAAAAGGGCAGAGTAATGGGAGAGTTTAGCTTTGATCAGACTGAGAGAGTGTTGTACTGAGTCGCTTCCCACAGTGTCAGCAAGCAGAGCAAATATTTACTAGAGTCGCCCCTAAAGATCAAACCTCAGCTCAAGTACCGGCCCCGAATAAAGGGCTTCCTATATGAGAATTAATACAAGGTGTACTGATACTCGCAGCTCTGATATAATTCATAGGAACCAGATACTTTGCAGCAATGCTGAGCCCCGTAGAGCCCACTTTGTATCATGGATAATAGATAAGCTACGGGGAGCACAACGCTTATGTACTTAAATACCGACAAGCAGAGGTCGGGGGTCATTCGAGGCTCCCCACGCACCCCCAGGATGAGATCCTTTTCTTATACGGAACGAGACAATAAATATTTTATTTGCAGTTACTGGAGAGGCAGGTCGATACAATGTATCACAAGAATATCCCTGTTTTTATGTTACTAGCGCTTTAAGGGTTGGGTCCTAGAGGTTTACTCTCGTTTCTGGTCACTGTCCCCAGTAGTCACTCACTTTCTGCCTGTACTTAGGAACTTGCAATCTGTGTGACATGTGACCCAGTGTTACTAACATGCTCCCGCATTGTGACGTCACTTCTCCTTACTAAGTTACAATATGGCCGGCAACAATCACCGGGGATCCTGCAGGCAGAGATGTTCTGCTTCTTTTAGTAGCTTTGGTACAGGGGGGGGAATGTGGTAAATGCCAACAGCACCAAAGTCCAGGACAGAACAACGGAACTATAGAATGACGGCAGCATCATCTCTGTCCAACTGTAATACGGAAATATTCACTTTATTTCAACTTTCCCTGTCACTGTATCTAACGAGGGAGCAAATAAGAGAGAAAGAGAGAGAAGGAGAGAGAAGGAGAGAGTGAGTGGGAATGGGAGTGAGTGCAGTGATATAGAGAGAGGGACTGAGAGAAAGTTCCAAGAGACAGAGGGGAAGAGAGTGAGGCATTAGAGTGAGAAGAGAAAAGAGAGAGATTTCAAGAGAAAATATAAATGATGAAGTGAGAGAGAGACAGTCTGTGCGGGACACAGTCACAGAGGGAGAGAGAATAGAGACAGAGAAAGAGAGAAGTGAGAGACTCATTACTCATGTGAATGTGCCAGTGGCTCTATGTGTGATATACCTGTATAAATGATTGTCCAACGGTCCCCAGTTACTCACTACTCACATATATGTACCAGTAGTACCACCAGTTACTCACTACTCACATATATGTACCAGTAGTACCAACAGTTACTCACTACTCACATATATGTACCAGTAGTACCACCAGGTACTCACTACTCACATATATGTACCAGTAGTACCCCCAGTTACTCAGTACTCACATATATGTACCAGTAGTACCCACCAGTTACTCACTACTCACATATATGTACCAGTAGTACCCCCAGTTACTCAGTACTCACATATAGGTACCAGTAGTACCCACCAGTTATTCACTACTCACATATAGGTACCAGTAGTACCCACCAGTTATTCACTACTCACATATATGTACCAGTAGTACCACCAGTTACTCACTACTCACATATATGTACCAGTAGTACCCACCAGTTATTCACTACTCACATATATGTACCAGTAGTACCCACCAGTTACTCACTACTCACATATATGTTCCAGTAATACCCACCAGTTACTCACTACTTAGATATATTACCAGTAGTACCCACCAGTTACTCACTACTTACATATATGTACCAGTAGTACCACCAGTAACTCACTACTCAAATATATGTACCAGTAGTACACCCAGTTACTCACTACTTGCATATATGTAGTAGTGTCCCCCAGTTTACTACTCAGTACTCACATGAATATACCAGTGCTCCACAGTTACTTACTTGCCACCTGAATGTCCCAGTCCCTCCTTTGAATCACGACTCACACATGACCCCAGTTACTCACAATAAACAGGGATGTACATACACATATCATACTCTTACCTTGTTGCAGGTAGTAAATTACTCCCAGGAAGATCCACATTCCTGTCGGACACATGCTGGGGGGGGGGCAGGTGAGAAGTAAAATTTCCAGTACAGGGAAAGTCCAGGAGTAAATGTCACTGGGAATCTTCAGCACAGCCGGGCCCCGTTTATAATCCGACAAGAGAAGCCGCTGATACTCAGGGTGTGAGACTCGCTGGAACTTCCCCTTTAATCCGGACACTTCCGCGTCTGACCCGAGTAACGCCGAGTCCCGCGACTATCCGCGCAAATCCCGCAGCATCTCCGGAGCCAGAAAACGACATCCACGTGGGGTTGTGCGAATTGCTGGGGCCAAATATGTAAAGAACACGCAGAGGCTCCAATAGATCCAGGTGCTTTATAAGATACAGGGTGAGGGGCCCCAGTGACTGGGGGGGCAATGAAAGCTCTTGGGGGCCCTACAATAACAATCGTTCCATGGACAGTGGCAGCTGTCGGGGGTCCAAACACACGTGTCTCCGGCCAGACCAGGGCCACACGCAGCTCCTCGGGGGCGGGGATATCATAGACCCAATCAACAGCTGAGCTTCCAGGGATCACGTGACGCGCTGCTGGGGGACCCGGGGTCAAGGGAGTCGTCATGGGGGGTCCAACCCATTATTTTCCTGGGTGGGGGTTCTGGATGCTCCTCTGGGTTGGAATGGATTGATCCTGAGCAGAGGGGGGGTCCTGGGTCCGCTGGGGCGTGTCCTGAGCTGGGGGCTCCTACATTCAGCTCTATACACGCTCCGCAGGGATCTCAAGGCTCCGCAGGGGCTGCTGGGAAGGTGGCGGATCCCGCGCTGCAGATGAAATCCCAGGGCAGTGCCAGAGTCGGACTGTACCACTAGTCTCACAACCCCCTGTCAGCGGCTCAGATCCCCCTATAGACACGAGCCCCTAAATCCCGGACACAGGGCGCGTCGCATAATCATCTGGATCCCACGGAGGAGACTCGTTACACAGCGGCCGCTCGCTGCTTCCCGTTATCCGGACTGTCCCGGGTCGCACGTGCTCCCTCCTTCTCTCCTCACTGACAGCCACTGCCGTCTCCCAGCAACCCGGGGACGCCGCCTCCCCCGCCCGCTCTGCTGTGCCCGCAGATTCCACGAGTGAGAGGGACAGCGCCACCTGCTGGTCACGGGAGAGAACTGCGCCATTGTTGTTGCCTGTGGCAGGTCGGAGCTCCTGGAGGAGCAGGAGGAGCTGCTGGGCGGTCGCTGCGGTGGCTACTGGCCGGCCATGCACGGGTTAAATGCATGAAGTGACGTCACATATAATTGGGTGAGATCATGAGGTGAATGTGAGACAAAGAGGGGTGTGAGGACACAATGGGGAGATGCAGAGACAGACACGGGGAATGTGGAGGATTCCATTGTGCTGCAGTGGGGGGAGCTCCCCTGGATTCTCACTCTTATGGGGTGAACGAATGAGCTGTGGCTGCTGATTGTGCCTCAATGTGCTCGGGCTGCCAGCAGGGACCTGGGTGTAAAATAATTGCTTCTCTGTGGGGAATGTACAGGTACCTTTTATGTTCTGTAAGGCACAACCCCCCCCCCTCCCCAAAACTATTGACTAGTCATGCTCCAACCTGAAGGTGAGTTGGGGTCACACCTTCCTGCCCTGGGTACCCCTGGAACTATAGCAGGGTGACACCCCAATGTTTCTATATATCTGTAATCTTGTTATGAGCTAAGGGGGCCCAGTCTGAAGGTCAGTTAGGGGGAGATTTGGGGTGAGTGCTTATTTGTACCCTGGGTACCCCTGGAACTATAGCAGGGTGACTGTTACCCCAATGTTTCTATATATCTGTAACCTTGTTATGAGCTAAGGGGGTCTGTCCTGAAGGTCAGTTAGGGGGAGATTTGGGGTGAGAGCATATTTGTGCCCCATGCACCCCTGGAGCTATAGGACAGTAACTGTTACCCCAATGTATCTATATGATGATTTTGTAGGATCTCCCCTTGTCTCCAGTTTCTTCCCACACTGCAAAAACATACAATCAGGTTAATCGTCTGCTGATAGGACTGAAAACTAGTAAATGTGAAAGGGACCTTAGATTGTAAGCTCCACTGTTGAATGGTGAATGATGTATAATCTCCTTATAGAACTGTGGAATATGTGGGTGCTATATAACGTAAAATAAAGAATGGGTGGGGGCATCTACTTGTCAGTCTGTGACATCACCAGACATGGGAAACCAAGGAAAGTTCTATAACAATAAGGAACAGCCCCTTCCCCTTCTGCTCAGAGATTCCAGCAAGTACAGGGTGAAAGGCAGAATTTTAAATCCTAGTCCTGTGTCCGCCAGTCATTACTGGGGTTATAAATGATGACAGTGTCCCTTTAAACTGTGACTGGGGGTCAATAAACTGTTGTACTTTATTAATCAGAAAAGGAGAGTTTGAAGAGGAAGATGATCTCACGTGAGAGGACTGAGGGTAGAGGACAGGCAGCGATTTGAACAAATAACCCGTCACTGCTAATACAGCGAGAGGGAATGAAATAAGCATTTTAGATTTACAGCGGAGAGCGCAGACTGTCTGTATGGCGCTTGTAATTTATCAGCCATTTTATTCGAGATATAAAGTGACGGCCCATTAAAATGCCAAACGTTATAGCGCCAACTCCTGCCCGGCCATCCGCACTTTATAATTTAATCTTCATATCATTTATTTAGCTTTCTAAGCTCAATGCCAAGGACAACATTTAGTAATAAACGGACTTTATGGGAAGGGACGCGCTGCGGGTGTATTATGGGATGCTGAGACTTTTAGGGCAGATCCAGTATTTCTATCAATGTACTGACTCGGGGTATAGTCACAGGGGCCCAGACTTTACCAACTCAGGGGCTGATTTAAGTGACATTATTGCATCACAGTCTCCATGGTGCTGTCACAATGTCAAGATCTGCCGCTACCTACACTTTATGGCCACCCCTGATTTATTATTATCAGGCTATAGCTCTTGCCCATAACTATTCCTTCTCTGTATAAATGAACTTCTAGACACGGGAGGGAGGTGCCATACTGTTTCCCTTGGACAGCACAGTAGGATGATATAGCTTAATGTGTGCCCAGGACAATATTCCTATAGAGCCATTAATATAAATTCCAAAAGGACAGAGGATAGACAGATAGGCGATAGATAAATAGATAGACAAATGATACATAGATGAGATAGAGAGATAGATAGATAGATAGATAGATAGATAGATACATAGATAGATAGATAGATAGATAGATAGATAGATAGATAGATAGATAGATAGATAGATAGATAGATAGATAGATAATAGATAGATAGATAGATAGATAGATAGATAGATAGATAATAGATAGATAGATAGATAGATAGATAGATAATAGATAGATGATAGATAGATAGATAATAGATAGATAGATAGATAGATAGATAGATAGATAGATAGATAGATAGATAATAGATAGATAGATAGATAGATAGATAGATAGATAGATAGATGATAGATAAATAGATAGATAGATAGATAGATAGATAGATAATAGATAGATAGATAGATAGATGATAGATAATAGATAATAGATAAATAGAAAGATAGATAGATAGATAGATAGATAGATAGATAGATAGATAGATAGATAGATAGATAGATAGATAGATAATAGATAGATAGATAGATAGATAGATAGATGATAGATAATAGATAGATAGATAGATAGATAGATAGATAGATAGATAGATAGATAGATAATAGATAGATAGATAGATAGATAGATAATAGATAGATAGATAGATAGATAGATAGATAGATAGATAGATAGATAGATAGATAGAGGGATAGATAGATAGATAGATAGATAGATAGATAGATAGATAGATAGATAGATAGATAGATAGATAGATGATAGATAATAGATAAATAGATGATAGATTATTTTTTATATCTGAAATTGCAGCTACATTTATAAACTTCCTTGTTCTATGACTTGTTAGCAAAGATTAGAATGTAATAGAATATTTAGTCTGACCCTAAACACAAGGATTACACAGGTGAATCAGTGGCTTCTATCCAGAGTTCCTTTTGCTCTTTATTTAAATGTTAATTTGGGGACCTGTAACAGGTAAGAGAGAGAGAGAGAGAGAAGTAGCGCTGACTCTGCTGTGCTCACAAGGCAAGGAAGAGAGAGAGACCTACTTGGGAGAATTTGGGCATCTGGCGCACTGTGTTTGTGGGTCACTGCAGGGAAATGAGGGTATTTGGTGCAATATTCGCCCCAGTGCTGCCCTTCTATTAGTCTTTGCAGTCTGGTACTGGAACTGCCACCTGATTCCTTAAAGGTGAGATAAACCCCCCAAATGAATTGATGTAAACTTACTCCACATGCTCCTATGACCTTTACAATTTACATTCATTTTCTATGTTTAGTGTTTTCTGAGATAATGTCAGTTTTAGACTGCCGATACCAAGCTTTCGGCTCCACGGCTTTCTTTGAGCGTCAGCGACCCTAACTGTCGATGCACTCTCTAGGCACTTCCTGTATTCGTTTAACCCTCGGGTTGCTGACTATCATTTCAGGCAAAATCCTCAGTGTTAGAGTAGCAGAATAACACGCTAATGCCATTTTAACATTATGTGCCAGAAGTGAGGCAACTCCAGTTCCCAAAGTGCTGAAGTTGAGGCAGATATAATGAAGTCAAGAAATTTAGGAAAGAAGTCAGGCAACACCGATATAAAGTGTCATCATCGTCCCTTTTTTATGTGCCATAAAACACGTATGTACTGTAACATTGTAGCTGAAAGTGATAAATGCATCCTGCAAGCTCTACCCTGCACTTAACTGTCAATACAAAACTGAAATTAAAAATATCCACATTTCAACATGAGAATAAAAAGAGCCTCGGAGCAGATATTCACTGGAGCCGGCAGTTGCCCTATAAATTGCCAGCACAGTATGGAAGCGAGACCTTAGCCATTTGCTGGCTGCTCTCCGTGGTGCTGAACATGTTCTATTGCTCACACTAATGGCTGATATATATATATAATACACAAAAGCCATGAATATCTTGTAAATTATATCCTTATAAACGGTGAGTAGTGATGTCATCAGTTATAAACGGTGAGTAGTGATGTAATTTCTGTCACATGACTCACTAAAATTTGTGTATTATAATTAATAAAGTACCCCCAGTTGTAAAATATGAGGATATTATAAGTTACCTCGGAGTTCCATGACCTGTATAAAAACACTCGGCCTTCGGCCTCGTGTTTTTATATGGTCATGAAACTCCTCGGTAACTTATAATATCCTTATATTTTACAAGAGGGGGTACTTTATTCACTATATATCTGTATGTGGCCTCAGCCCTGTCATTATCTCTCCGCCTGTCCCTTAACCAAATGTTCTTTTGGCTTCTTTTAACCCAGTTTAGGCTACAGAGTTCTTTTAAACGCTATTAAAACACATATTTTAATGTAGACCTTCATCACTATAGAGTCCTGCAAGGGGCTTGTCTGTTCCCCATGTGTTTGTGTGGGTTTCTATTCCACCTCTTTCAGAATGTAATTTAAATTGCTGGTTGTTAGGGTCACTGACCCCCCAACCCTTGAGGCTAAATTTTTGTTGTAAATGTTACCTCTTATTATCTATAAGCTATAAAGCTGAAATCACATGTGAGCGAGCGATCCTATTGAAAAGTTCCAAACTCCCTTAATTGGGAATGACAGGGGGTGTCATGCAGGTTTGTGTTAAATCATTTGGGGTCATGAATGCACTTAAATAACTGGAAGAGAACAAGGTGCTCCAGAATGACATATAAAGTGACTCACCGAACAGTGAAAGTGGTCCGGGTGCACCAGACCCCCAGCTTTAAGCAGCGGTACAGCAACGAATATGGAAGCAGAGCTGACCGGCACTCAAAACAGATCCACAGGACCAAAGGAATTCAGCTAAAAAATAATTTTATTTGAGAAAAGTTAAAAGTATGTTAGCATCTCTATCTACCCTACGTGTTTTGCACCCCTCAGGGCACTTAGTCATGGGCTCTGAAATGCACTGTTTGTGGCTTCAATTTGGGGGGTACAGGGGCCCCCTAGGGCAGCCTCCTCAGGAGCAGAGTCAGCCTTTCCCCCATCCAGACCCGGTAACTACAAAGTAAGGATGCGGTGTGCAGGTGAGTGGGCAAGGTTGGGCAGCTGGAACCCTCCTCTGCCTCTAGGGCCCCAGTCATGACCCCCCTTTACCCCTGGCCCCCCAGCTACAACCCCCTCTTTCCCCCGCTTACCTTATTTTATTTTGTTGGAGGTAAGGGTGCAGCTCCCAGGGTGGGGAAAAGGTCTGGGTGTCCCACTAGCCCAGTCCAACTCTGGTTTATGGGGCGTTTGGACACCTGACCACAGAGAGAACAGGACGATCCTTCTTTGAATTTGACAGAGTGAGCTGGTTTGATTGATCTCCATCAAGGGGGAAGAAGATATTGTAGAGAAGAAGACATTTAGATATTTCTATTCTACTGAAGTTAGGCGAGTAGAAGTGGTCTTTCTCTTCTGTGCCGTGTCCTCTTGTCCGTGGAAGTTTCTTAGGAAAATGCCCCAGTTAGTTCTTCCAAGTGTTCTTAGGAACAGATTGTGCCCTGTAAAATAGAATGGGATAACTTTCCTGCAGCAATGTGAAGGTGAGTTGGGCATGAAGTGGCCCTTTTCTGTGCCAAGCTTCTGAAGTCTTGGAGCTACATTCTTAATGGATATCAAGGCTTTGTATTGCCTCTTGTCAAGAACTTCTTCATAAGCACAGAAGTCCAGATAATAAGAGTCTGCCTCCTATCACACATCTCTAGATTTGTCACAATACCCATTCATATGTATAAATAATGTTCTGGGCACATAATAAACAATACAATCACACTGTACCGCATAAGGGAATCAATATGGCACCTCCTCCCATATGTATAAATACAAATATACAGAGAAGGAATGTTCTGGGCACACAATAAGCTATACCCTCATACTGTACTGTCTAAGGGAATCAATATGGCACCTCCCTCCTCCCATATGTATAAATACAAATATACAGAGAAGGAATGTTCTGCGTGCTTAATAAACTCATTGTTTCGTAACATGATGAACCTCCAGACCTCACTGTATTTGAATGATCGAGTGGAAGGGTCTTCCTGTTCCCTCTGAACTGTAAGATCCGTAATCATTCTGCTGGATGCCTGGAACACATTGAAGTTCTGAAGAACATGAGGAAAGAAGAGTACAAACAGTATTTGGCTTTGTTCCGTTCTCCTAAAAAAACAGCAAAGTACAATTTTGAACACATTGAGGAATGTCATCTTTAAGTGTTAGCTTGTTGCCTAATCACCTTGGCCAAAGCATTCTCTGTGGTGTAGAGGTACAATGTCGCCCCTAGTGGTGAGCTGCTCTACTACAGTCCATGGCAGAGGAGCCGGCAGTGCTGACGGCCAGGGGTGAGTGTTTTGCTGTTTAACTTGCAGTTCTCTAGGATTCCCAGCCTGAAGGCCAATGGGATGAAGATTTGAGTTGGAAATAAGACTAATAAGAATAAGATCTGTAACTTAATTATAAAACAAGGAGCACAAACACAAAGCTGGTATTGTATACAAAAATCTAGACCTGTTAAGTGTTTCAGTAGTAAATACATGTAATTCTTTTTTGTTTCATTGTTCTGCTTTGAAGTCGTTTCCAGATACCGAGTCCCTGTACCTTGGGGAGAAGGTATTGCTGCTATTTTGTAGCTGGGAAACTTTGATAAATAACCCCTATTGTCTTCTCTTTGTCTATTTTTTTTATTCTCACGTCTATTCTGAGCCACAAATCTGTAGCCAAAGGCAAGATTGGCCACTCCAGATGCAATGCCACGGGCAGTCTAGAGACTTTCCATCAAAGTCTGGCACAAAGCAGGTTGATTTGCATGAAGCGGTCAGCTGACTCAGAACACAAACAGGGCCCCTATTCGTAAAGAAGGGGCCCATAACAATGTAGGATAACTTGTGGGTATTTGGCAAACCTGCATTATTTTAGCAGTTGTTGGTCCATCATATGACAACCTATGTACATCAGGTTGGAATTCTATATGGGAAATTTGTAATAGTTGTTACACAGAATGATACGTCATTTGTCTTGTTGCTCCTCCTTGCCAGCTTGCGTGGAGGTGGAAGGGGCTCCCTTGTGAGAATGCGAAGTAGAGCCACCCATGTTGGGAGTAGTAAGAATAGCTTCACCAGCTGCATTGACCTTTAGCAGGAGGAATGGAGTCAATTGGTCACTTGCTCCCACCCTAAATGGTATAAAAGTTTGCGTAGGAGTTTAGTTTCATTAGAGATTAGGGATACCTACATTGTGCAACTTTGTAATATTCAAATGCTGGGAGGTAAAGTGTGAAGGACATAATGTTATATCTGCTTTAGGGCACAAGAGGGAAAGGAAGAGGGTTAGCAAGGTGGGCAGCTTTAAGCCTCAACATATTGTGTAATGGGTTCCAATCATATCATTAAAATATGGATCCAAGAGTGGGGTGCAGGGCTAGAGAGGGGTCTCCTATATGCTTAAAGGGGTTGTTCACTTTTAAATGAACTTTTAGTACGATGTAGAGAGTGATATTTCGAGACAATTTGCAACTGGTTTTCATTTTTTATTATTTGTGGTTTTTGAGGTATTAAACTTTTTATTCAGCAGCTCTCTCTTGCAGTTTTTAGCAATCTGGTGGCTAGGATCCAAATTACCCTAGTAGCCATGCTTTGATTTGAATAAGAGACTGGAATATAACTAGGAGAGGCCTGAATAGAAAGATGAGCAATAACAATAAACTTGTTGCCTTACAAAACAGTTGTTTTTTAGATGGGGTCAATGACCCCCCCCCATTTGAAAGCTGGAAAGCTGCTTAGAATTAGCAATTCTCTCTTAAAGGATAAGTAAACCTTTAAAATAAGTGAATGCAAAATTAATGAGGGGGCTATTCTAAGCACTTTAATAATTTACATTCATTATTTATTTTGTTTTTATTCCAAGATATTAAGAGATACATGTACTGTTAATATGAATGAATTTTGTTCCAAAGCGCCACCTGCTGGTCAGTTTCCCACCAGTCTGACCAGCAAGTAGTCAAGGAAGTTGTCAGGAGAAAGAAAGAGGCTGCTCTGATGTTCTTCTGCTTAGGAAAACAATTAGGAACGTTTCTCACATCTTTCCTAAGCAGAAGAACATCAGCCTCTTTCTTTCTCCTGACAACTTCCTTGACTACTTGCTGGTCAGACTGGTGGGAAACTGACCAGCAGGTGGCGCTGTTGTAACACAATTCATTCATATTAACAGTACATGTATCCCTTAATATCTTGGAATAAAAACAAAATAAATAATGAATGTACATTGCAAAAGTGCTTATAATAGCCCCCTCATCAATTTTAAATTCACTTATTTTAAAGGTTTACTTATCCTTTAACTTGGTCCCAGAGCTATCCATTTCTTTGAAGGATAGAAATTTAGCAAAGATCCATGAAAAGGTGTCTGATCAATGTCCTAAATGCAGAGCTGAGGTGGGCTCTTGGTTTTGTGTATTTTGGACGTGCCCAGTAATACAGAGATTCTGGAGTAACGTTCTCCAGTACATACCGTAAATGAGAAACTTGCTCTCCTAAATATTCGCTCCCCAGAGCTCTGTCTGTTGGGTCTAACAGGGGACCTACACCTCAGCCAGTGATCCCCAACATATTGCTCTCCAACACTTGGATGTTGCTTTCGGTGACCTCGAAGCAGGTGCTTATTTTTGAATTCCTGGCTTAAAAGCAAATTTTACTTGCATAAAAACCATGTGTACTGCCAAAGAGAACCTCCTGTAGCCTGCCAGTCCACATAGGGGCTACCAATAGCCAATCACACTTAATTGGCTCCCCCAGGAACTCTCTGCATGCTTATGTTGTTCTCCAACATATATTTACATTTGATTGTGGCTCACGGGTAAAAAAGGTTGGGGACCCCTGCTCTAGACTGCTACCTACAGTTATGCAAAAAATGCAATTCTAATGCGTTGGAAATCCCTTAATGCCCCTTCTCTGCAGTTTCGGCTGGAAATGGTAAACGATTCCCTCCCACATCAGAAACTCATCAGAGAAATTTGAAGCTATATGGGGGACCTGTCTGGACCTGCAAAATATTTGATGATACTTGTGTACTATACATAAATAATTTGTATAGTGCTTCAAGCTCCAAATTCAAGCCTATGATTAACTGCCCAAAAGGCACGAAACGCGTAAGGCATTTGGGATGTTGTTGTTCTAAATAAATACATTTTTTAACTACATCGTGGAGAGTGATCCAGTTTGTGCCAACCTTTTTCATTTGAGATACTTGTGTACTTTATGCCAACCTTTTTCATTTGAGATACTTGTGTACTACCTTGTATCAAAGTAATTGGAACCATTGCCCCTTTCTTCTCTTCCTTCTTTCTTTCTTCCTTCCCTTTTTCTTGTTATTGTAACTTTTTAATTTTATGTTTTGAAAATTCTATGCCATACTAAAAGTTAACTTAAAGGTGACCCACCCCTTTAATGTTAATGGTTGGATGTTCACTTGTTAACGTGCAAATAACAATTTTGGGCAACATTTTGATGCCTCTGCCATTAACAGCCTTTTGCTCAACTCCCCATTCCATTTGCCTCCAGGGTGTGTAAGTGAAGCGCGAGCAGGTTATAAACTGACACTTATAAGATTTCCTTCCTCAGCGCCACGTGGAGATTCTTATCTTCTCTAAATTCAACTGATTTCATTTGGGCACAGAAATTTACTTTATTCTTCTTCCAAGCATTGCTTTTCCGTGTGATGCTGGTTATGTAAATGTGATCAGTGCAAATGGAACGATGATACTCGCTGATGGCAATATCTGGTAAATAATAAATGTGGATTAACAGCAGCTCTACTGAGAGGAGGCTGAAGGTTGAACACATTAATCCTATTACCAGTTGACTTATTAGCTGGACACATCATTAATCTGCTTTGTCGTGTAAAGGGTCGTGCCTGAGGAATACCTTATCTATTGTCATGTCCTATTAGGATTATTCACTCAACTGAAAGAAAATATGTCCTATCCCAGTTTCCTTTGTATGAGGACGCGTGTGAGGGAGTGAGTAGGCGGCAATAGGGAGGTCATCAACCATTAGGTTTCCCATCACCATGAATAATAATTGCTTGCATTAGTAGCTCTTTGATTGTCATAGCTCTCACAGATGGAATAAACCAAGTATCTTCTGAGAAGGCCTGAAAGTATTTCATTCATGATTAAGTGAGGAGCAAGCATACACGTATCATTTATTATAAAACTTTGACTGGCAGCCTCCCATAGGTTAACTTGGGCTGTTGGAGTTGTAGTATAATGATGTTGAAAGAGCCACAGGTTGTCCGGCCGTTGCCTGGAATGTCATTAGTACTGCTTATGGTGAACCACAGAGATATGTGGTGGATTCCAATCATTATAGGGATTTTTGTGGAAAGCCTGGATATGCCAGGAAGGCTCAAATCCATTATCCACTCATGAAATTCCAGTGATGCCAAGTACTGTTCTAGTTTGGTGCTCTACCACACGTTGGACCCATTACTAACAAACTCTCCAGAACTGTGAGTGGTGACTGACCAAGTAGATGCTCCAAGGGTTCCCTCTCTACTACAACGAGGTTGACTGACCAAGAAGATGCTCCAAGTGTCCCCTCTCTACTACAACGAGGTTGACTGACCAAGAAGATGCTCCAAGTGTCCCCTCTCTACTACAACGAGGTTGACTGACCGAGAAGATGCTCCAGTGTCCCCTCTCTACTACAACGAGGTTGACTGACCAAGAAGATGCTCCAAGTGTCCCCTCTCTACTGCAACAAGGTTGGAAAAAAAGTAAAGTTGGGACGTAACAGTTGGAGAGATAAGGTATTGAGTGTATATTCTGTCATTATTAGAGGAAGAGGCATTATATATTGACATAATTCAGTCTTGAATGTAAGAACGGAACATCCATCTCCTCTGCTTCACGACAAAGTTTCTATGAAAAAGAAAGAATAAAAGGCTGCATTTTCCTGAGAAGTTATTTAAATATACGTTGGCCAAACCTGTTGACTTCACTCATTCGACCTAAGAAAACTCAACTGAGACAACATGAGCTCCTCAACCATGTCCACTGGTATCTGTAGATCTTCTCCCACTGAACAGAAACCATTGCTTAGATGTGCCTCTCTTTCCACCTAAAATTTCTTTTGGGATGGACATTTATTGTTCATTATCCACTCTTGGTTATGTTAGAAATGTTATGAGGTGATGGTTGAACCCCATGTGGCAGGACTACAAATGTAGAAAACCCTCTTGTGGGTAACATATTAAGTACTTATACTATTTCAGAGCAAGGCATCTATGGGATAGATGGGTGCACCGTCCTTGGCTTCATTTAGCAGGAAGAATATCTTTGTTTAGTAGACTGTGACTACCGTCCTCGTTGCATATTCGTCACAGGGTTTGAAACAATTTTGACGAGAAACTTGTGTGAATTATATTAAATGACCACTTCTCGATATGTAATAAAACTTCTTGATGCCAGATTGAAGTTGCCAATGTATCCAGGAGCTTGCTCCTATAGAAATGGACAAAAGTATGACTTTCAACATCTGGAAAAAGGGAAACTGAACCTCTCCATCCTTCCAGGTTGGGTTTCTATCATCTCCTTTGCCTCCACAATAAGCTTTGTGATTTTTAAAGGAACCTCTGTCTTTGGCCTCGTGCCTGTCTCCTAAAAATCTATGGGGGAAGGGGAAAATGAAAACCAAAAGAAATTCAATTTCTAATAATCATATACCTTTAACATGGTGTTAGCAGGAACTACAAATTCTATTTATATATTATTACGTTTTCTTCTTTGTTTGTATTGTGCGTTGTTCGGATTTCATTTGAAACCGTTGGCGCGGCTATTTGGGTTTCCATGACAACTGCACGCATCAAACCGTATTCTTGGCTATCCAAGGATTGCAATTAAAGATGCTTATTTTAGCCCAAAATGCCAACTCTTGAATTATTCTGATCCAGATAAAGCAATGTCATTATTATGCACTGATTAAATGGTAATGATTTCCAATTTCCCTCTCTTTTCAGTTATTTTTGCTGCTCGCTTGAGGTGCGCCGGGGCCTCGCTGCCAATTAAAGTGACATGGCTATTGTTGGTTTGGATGGGGCGCTCAGAGAGTCGGCAGATGATGAATACATTCCCGGCGCTGCTAGATAACGGCATTGAGCTTTGATGCCGTGTATCAATATTTCATTGTGTGGCTTGGAATTCCGAGCAGTAGAATTTGGCGAGCGAGACGGGGTTTCCGGACCTGTGAGTGTGGAAAGGAGACAAGTGGAGGTGAAGGCGCAGAGAGAAAGGATATTGAAATCAGTTTTGGTTTACATACAAATAACCTAGTTCAGTCGTGTTTTTTTTTTCAGCTGAGAAATATTGCAAAAATCAGACATGCTCTTTCTTTTCAAGATTTAGAAAGAATTATTCATGCTTTTGTTTCTTCTCGTCTGGATTACTGTAATTCATTATTTACGTGCCTGAGTCAAAGATCGTGGAGTTCAAAATGCGGCGGCTCGGCTGCTAACAAAGTCAAGACGATGTGATCATATTAGTCCAGTGCCGGCCGATCTTCATTGGCTTCCGGGGAAGTTTAGGATTGATTTTAAAATGTTACTATTAATGAGGCTCCAGAATATATTTCGGAGTTGCTGACTGCTCATAAGAGCAATAGGTTGCTAAGGTCCTCCAGTCAAGGATCGTTAAAGATTCCCAGAACAAGACTGAAGGGGAAAGGCGATTGTGCTTTTGCCGCATTTGGAATAATTTGCCATTAGATATTAGACATGCCAGTTCGGTTGCTATTTTTAAAAGCCATTTTTATATTTTGGCTTTTAAGTGGTGTTGAGTCTAATTGGATGCAATATAGTGTTGCTGTTACTGATTATGGTGATGAAATGAGGAGTTATTGTGTATTGGATGTTTATTTTATTGATCTTATAATCTGTAAAGCACTTTGTAGTTATGCTTTGAAAGGTGCCATATAAATAAACTTTTTACTTACTTACTTACATCCCTTAATCATTCAGTAACTGTTACATTCAGAGAGACGGGAAACTGTACCCACAGCTATAGCCGCTTATACTGGCACTCGCTGAATGGAGCCTTCTGGTGCAATGCAAGATAATTCCTTTGGAAAGGGAAACTATATGCTGAGTATTAATGTGTTCTGCACTCTACTTTCTTATAAATCTACAATGGAACGTTGCACACACATAAGCTTGTTATTGTCGTTTTATAGGATCTCTCTGTACAGGTACAATTTATGGGCTGTTCCTGCTGAATTGTGCTTAGTACAGGGAATACCTATGCTGCCATAGTTTTATGTGATCTCTCTGTACAGACTATGAGCAAACTTAGGGGACTGTTCCTGCTGAATTGTGCTTAGTACAGGGAATACCTATGCTGCCATCGTTTTATGGGATCTCTCTGTACAGGCTATGAGCAAACTTAGGGGACTGTTCCTGCTGAATTGTGCTTAATACAAATGAATACCTATGCTGCCATAGATTTATGGGATCTCTCTGTACAGACTAGGAGCAAACTTAGGGGACTGTTCCTGCTGAATTGTGCTTAGTACAGGGAATACCTATACTGCCATAGTTTTATGAGATCTCTCTGTACAGACTATGAGCAAACTTAGGGGACTGTTCCTGCTGAATTGTGCTTAGTACAGGGGAATACCTATGCTGCCATAGTTTTATGGGATCTCTCTGTACAGACTATGAGCAAACTTAGGGACTGTTCCTGCTGAATTGTGCTTAGTACAGAGGAATACCTATGCTGCCATAGTTTTATGGGATCTCTCTGTACAGACTATGAGCAAACTTGGGGGGCTGTTCCTGCTGAATTGTGCTTAGTACAGGGAATACCTATGCTGCCATAGTTTTATGGGATCTCTCTGTACAGACTATGAGCAAACTTAGGGGACTGTTCCTGCTGAATTGTGCTTAGTACAGGGGATACCTATAGTATCTTTATATGAAGTCTATAAACAAATTTATGGGGCTGTTATGTTTAGCACCGGGGAAAACATATATTATAACAATTTTTTGCTTAATAAGACCAACATCCCATTTCAGAATTGAGAGACTATTAACGTTTTATTACTGCCAGGAGATTCCATAGTCTGACTGCACATAATAAATGTGATATAATTCTGAACTGAGTGACCAATCCTGCTGTGTATGTGGACCATGAAAATGGTGGGACAAAGCTTTTCTTTCTCGGGTGCAGCCACGTTACAGGCCAGGGAACAGGGTGAATTTCTTGCTATTATTTGGAGTTTTTCAGCATCGGTGAGCAGAGAAATACTTTGGCCACAGCAGCCGACTGCTGTCAGAACATTAATCCAGATGAGTTCCCTTTAATTGCTGAGGCTTTTCCAGAGTTAATGCAGAGATTAGCCCATCAAGATAAGTCCCAGGAGAGTATTTACCTCCGTTTCACATGACTGATAACCAATTTTCAGCATGAGCAAGACATTTCTACTACTACAATTTACTTGGGGACTTGCACATTCAGATCCGATGGAGAGATTGGGTTCCCTCCAGTGCTGGTTCTGCAGGTCTGAGCCTGGACTGGGGAACTGGAGACAGAGAGAGAGAGTTGCACTAAACCCTGGGGAGAAAGGGGCTTTAATAGGAGTCTGGGGAAACGGGTGCTAAAGGAACAAATGAATAGAATTAGAAATAGATGATGTGGAACACACTGCCCAGAACTTTCAAAGAACATAATGAGTCATAAATAAGCTCATGTGTAGCAAGTTCCATCTTGGGGGAGACTATGTGGTCCCCATAGAAGTCCATGGTTACAGAGATAAAGAATTTAAATAAATGTGTAATTGTCCTTTCTTGGAGGCCAGTTGCAGAATGAATTGGTGGCAGGGTTGGACTGGTCCGACGGGAAAAATACGGTTGGCCCCCGGAACTTGTGGGCCTCGCCGGCCCAGACCCGCTGTTGGTGCTTCCTTAGGGGGGGTTGCGGCTGGGGCAGGGGGGCATGTGGTATCTGTATCTTCGCCACTGGGCCTGGGGGTGTGTGGGGGCCTGAAGTAGTGACCCCCTGGGCCCTGGGTCCCCTAGTCCGACCCTGATCGGTGGGGGTTTACAAATTGGTCCACTTAGTCTCCTCCAAGTCCTGAGAGAATGACCACCTGTCCTGGTAGAGAATTCATAGTAAATAGTAAGTGAGGTTGAAGAAAGACACATGCCCATCAAGTTCAACCTTTTAAGTCTATTTTAACCTGCCTAACTGCCAGTTGATCCAGAGGAAGGCAAAAAACCCCATTTGAAGCCTCTCCAATTTGCCTCAGAGGGGGAAAAAATTCCTTCCTGACTCCAAGATGCAATGGGACCAGTCCCTGGATGAACTTGTACTATGAGCTCTCTCCCATATCCCTGTATTCCCTCACTTGCTAAACACCATCCAACCCCTTCTTATACCTATCTAATGTATCAGCCTGTACCCCTGATTCACTTCCCAGCTCTCCCTGTAACACCCCTTTCCCTCCTCTAATCTCATTGGCTCCCTCCTGTCTGCTGGGAGGAGCTACTGGTGAATAAAACATCCGACCCTTCCTTATACCTATCTAATGTATCAGCCTGTACCCCTGATTCACTTCCCAGCTCTCCCTGTAACACCCCTTTCCCTCCTCTAATCTCATTGGCTCCCTCCTGCTGGGAGGAGCTACTGGTGAATAAAGCATCCGACCCTTCCTTGTACCTATCTAATGTATCAGCCTGTACCACTGATTCACTTCCCAGCTCTCCCTGTAACACCCCTTTCCCTCCTCTAATCTCATTGGCTCCCTCCTGCTGGGAGGAGCTACTGGTGAATAAAGCATCCGACCCTTCCTTGTACCTATCTAATGTATCAGCCTGTACCACATCTTCACAGCTCTCACTGTAACAAACCCCTTCCCAATATTTAGCTGGAACCTCTTTTCTTCTAATCAGAATGGGTGACCTTGTGTCAGCTGGAAAGACCTACTGGTAAATAAATCATTAGAGAGATTATTATATGATCCCCTTATATATTTATACATAGTTATCATATCACCCCTTAAGCGCCTCTTCTCCAGAGTGAACATCCCCAATTTGGCCAGTCTTTCCTCATAGCTAAGATTTTCCCTTTACCAGCTTAGTTGCCCTTCTCTGTACCCTCTATCCCATACCTCTTATAATAAGGTGAACAAATTAGGATCAGATTTATCAAATTGTGACTACGAGAGAAAAATTCACCAACTTTCTATTCATTCCTGTGGGATTTTATGAAGTGTATTAATCAATGGGTGAAACTTAGAGCTCAATGTTTGATCAATACACTTATAAAACTCACATAGGAATGAATAGAAAATTGGTGATTTTTCCTGTGGTGAGCTTTAATCTCACATTTTGATACATTTCCCCCTTAGACTACCAGTATACAGCCATGTTCATTCACCCTTTGTTGTGACTGTTTTGTTAGCAGAAAAAGTCTGTATAAAAGTCTGTTCTGGACATGGGGCTGCTCAGGCATAGGCTGAGAAAGGGCATTAGCTCCCATTTAATATTTTATTTACACTTATATCACATTATAAGGGCAATTCATAAAATCCAAAAATTATTTTAGATTTTTCTCACTGTGACAAATTCCTACGAACGTTCCCCAATTCACAGTTTGCGCTTCAATGGGATTTACAAACCTGCCCCAATTAATTTTTGGCAAGACAAGCCATTGGGAGGACCCCAAGGTGAAATCAACAGTTTATATAAGATCACGTAAGACCCCCTTTACATTGATATGACATTGAATTGAAAGGATCTCGGAAGGTTTGAGACCGACAAGACGACGTCACGTGAGACTTTTTTTCAACAAGATTTTTCAAAAATTCCCAACCTTTCAAACATTACCCCTTTAATATCAGATTTTGTACATAAATTAATTTTGAAATTCCAAAGAGATTAACAGGGTTGTTCACCTTTAAATTAACTGTTAGTATGATGTAGAAAGGGATATTCTGAGACAATTTGCAATTGGTTTTCATTTTTTATTATTTGTGGTTTTTGAGTTTTTTTTAGCTCTTTATTCAGCAGTTTTCCATTTTGCAATCAGCCATCTGGTTGCTGGGGTCTAAATTCTCCTAGCAACCATGCATTTATTTGAGTAAGAAACTGGAATATGAATAGGAGAGGCCTGAATAGAAAGATGAGGAATAAAAAAGTAACAATAACAATACTTTTGTAGCCTTACAGAGCATTTGTTTTAGATGGGGTCGGTGACCCCCATTGGAAAGTTTGAAAGTGTTAGAAGAAAAAGACATGAAAATAATAAACTATAAGGGTCAGGGCACACGCTCAGATTTAGGGAGATTAGTCGCCTGGCGACAAAACTCCTCTTTTTCGGGCGGATAATCCCCCCAAACTGCCTCCCACTAGAATGTAAATCCTTGGCGGGATGGCACTAGTTTTCCGAAACTGGCTCACAAGGAAACTTCAGGCGACTTCGGAAAACGAAGCGCTCCGAGTGCTATCCCTCTGCCGATTTACATTCTAGCGTGAGGCAGTTTGGGGGTATTAGTCGCCCCGAATCTAAACGTGTGCCCTGACCCCAATTGAAAAGTTGCTGAAAATTTGCGACTCTCTAATATACTTAAAGCAGAACTAAACCCTAAAAATGAATATGAATAAATATAAACTTGTCACAGGGGGTCACCATCTTGGAAAGTGTCTGTGACACTCACATGCTCAGTGGGCTCTGATTGGCTGTTGAGAAGCTAAGCTTAGGGCTCGTCACTAATTATCCAGCAGAAAATGAGCTTCCCTGGCTGTAATATAAGCTGATGCTACAGGTTTGCTGATTATTCAATTCTGATGCTAATTGCACTGGTTTCTGTGCTGCCATGTAGTAATTATGTGTATTAATTACTAATCAGCCTTATATTGTGACATTTCTATTCTATGTGTACTGTATATTGTGAGTGGCTCCCTAAGCTCAGTAAGTGACAGCAGCACAGAGCATGTGCAGTGAATCAGCAGGAAAGAAGATGTTGAGCTACTGGGGCATCTTTGGAGACACAGATCTTTACTGCTAAAGGGTTGTGGTTGCCTTGGGCTGGTACAGAAGCACAAAACATCATGTACAACATTTCTAGCATCTTCTTTAGTTAGGCTTTACTTCTCCTTTAAAGGTGAACCATCCCTCTAAATCAGCTGTCTCAGGGCAGATTCATCTCACCCCTCCTCTCGCTGTTGGCTGTGATGGTCTTGGTTTCTCATAGGCCCATCTAAACGACTCCGGTGATCGGAAGCTTCTGGAAACCTATTCCGTAAGACAAACATTACCCTGGCAATTACTGCGCATGGTGGAAAGCGATTTATCAAATCCCCATTAAAGGTTCTCTTGGCTTTAGAATGACATTATACGAATGAATTTGAAAAATGTCATCGCTCGGCACCTCGGGGGTAATGTATAGGCGGGGGCTTAGCTCACATTAGCAAATGAAAGAGCCGGCGAGTAGATGAAGCCAGAGGAGATGCATAGAAAGCATTTATTTGATGTATGTAAGTTAATAGCAGCGGCTGCGCTAGACTCCCCTGCGTCTGAAATCATATCCAACGATGAGGTAAAACCTACTCTCCCCGCGCACAAGGCGGGATGGGGCGGCGCTCGACAGTAATGTAACGCCTACGTCTTGGCACATGAACAGAGACATTTATCAATTTAAAATGTACAGCGGCTTCTGTTCCAACTGATCTAATGTGATGTCATCAGTAATCAGGTCTTAGTGATGTCATTGCACAATCTGACTCATTGAAATAAATCAATTATAAGGCATAATGTGTCCCCTATTGTAAATGATAAGGATATCACTGAGGGATTGTTCTGTGACCATATAAAGGCACAAGGCTGCAGGCTGAGTTATACAGGGAACTCTGAGTATCACTCATGTATTATAAGGGATAATGTACCCCCTACTGTAAATGATAAGGATATTAGAAGTCACTGAGGGGTTGTTCTGTGACCATATAAAGGCACAAGGCTGCAGGCTGAGTTATACAGGGAACTCTGAGTATCACTCATGTATTATAAGTGATAATGTACCCCCTACTGTAAATGATAAGGATATTAGAAGTCACTGAGGGGGTCTGTGACCATAGAAAGGCACAAGGCTGCAGGCTGAGTTATACAGGGAACTCTGAGTATCACTCATGTATTATAAGGGATAATATACCCCCTTCTGTAAATGATAAGGATATTAGAAGTCACTGAGGGGGTCTGTGACCATAGAAAGGCACAAGGCTGCAGGCTGAGTTATACAGGGAACTCTGAGTATCACTCATGTATTATAAGTGATAATGTACCCCTACTGTAAATGATAAGGATATTAGAAGTCACTGAGGGGTTGTTCTGTGACCATATAAAGGCACAAGGCTGCAGGCTGAGTTATACAGGGAACTCTGAGTATCACTCATGTATTATAAGGGATAATGTACCCCCTACTGTAAATGATAAGGATATTAGAAGTCACTGAGGGGTTGTTCTGTGACCATATAAAGACACAAGGCTGCAGGCTGAGTTATACAGGGAACTCTGAGTATCACTCATGTATTATAAGGGATAATGTACCCCCTACTGTAAATGATAAGGATATTAGAAGTCACTGAGGGGTTGTTCTGTGACCATATAAAGGCACAAGGCTGCAGGTTGAGTTATACAGGGAACTCTGAGTATCACTCATGTATTATAAGGGATAATGTACCCCCTACTGTAAATGATAAGGATATTAGAAGTCACTGAGGGGTTGTTCTGTGACCATATAAAGGCACAAGGCTGCAGGCTGAGTTATACAGGGAACTCTGAGTATCAATCATGTATTATAAGGGATAATGTGCCCCCTACTGTAATTGATAAGGATATTAGAAGTCACTGAGGGGTTGTTCTGTGACCATATAAAGGCACAAGGCTGCAGGCTGAGTTATACAGGGAACTCTGAGTATCACTCATGTATTATAAGGGATAATGTACCCCCTACTGTAAATGATAAGGATATTAGAAGTCACTGAGGGGTTGTTCTGTGACCATATAAAGGCACAAGGCTGCAGGCTGAGTTATACAGGGAACTCTGAGTCTCACTCATGTATTATAAGGGATAATATACCCCCTACTGTACATGATAAGGATATTATACAACACCAAAATATTGTATGACCATATGAAGGTACAAGGTTCCAGGCCAAGTGTGATTAATTATATAGATACAAATAAATGTTTCTCCTATACTCAGGCTATACATATGTGCAGAGGGTTATTCTTGCTGTAACTTAATCTCTATAATATGATCACCACTCTGTTGACATGCTGATGGGCTGTTGGGTGTCCTCGTGTGAATGATATGTGGGAGAGAACTATTTATGGATACATATTACTGTATATACATGGTTGAAGGTGGAAAATAAATGCCCCCCCCCTCCCAATTCACCAGTCTACTATGTTTGTTATAATCCCATTAGAATCCCCTGTATGAAGCTGTGAGCGAAATTGAGTACAACAGAAACGCTTATTAAATACGGCAGCTCAGAGGCAGAGCGATTGGGAAGAGCTTTTATATAGACTCTTTGTCATTATGTTCATTGAAGGAGACAGCAGCTTTAATTTATTTGGATTTATTCCCTCCCTGTCTCACATTCTGCTTAGTCTTTGGATCTATACATCGATGGGATTCCTTAAACGGGTTGTTCACCTTAGTATGATGTAGAGAGGGATGTTCTGAGACAATTTGTAATTGGTTTTCATTTTTTATTATTTGTGGTTTTTTACGAATTTAGCTTTTCATTCAGCAGCTCTCCAGTTTGCAATTTCAGTAATCTGGTTGCTGGGGTACAAATTGCCCTAGCAACCATGCACTGGTTTGAATAAGAGACTGGAATATGAATAGAATGATAGGGTGAGTCATAAAGAGTAGCAATAATAGATTTGTAGCCTTAAGGTGGCCATACAAGGAGAGATCCGCTCGTTTGGCGAAGTCGCTAAACCAGCGGATCTCACTCCGATATGCCCACCTTGAGGTGGGCAATATCGGGCTGATCCGATCGTGGGCCCTAGGGCCCAATGATCGGATCCTAAGGAACGGGAACGGGTGGTCAGATTGCGGGACCGCATCAATGAACAGATGTGGCCGCGATCCGATGGGATTTTTAGTCCCATCCGATCGAGATCTGGCCGACTTTCAGCCAGATCTCGATCGGGGAAGCCCGTCGGGGGGCCCCATACCCGGGCCAATAAGCTGCCGAATCGGTCTGTCGGCAGCTTTTATCAGCCCGTGTATGGCCACCTTAACAGAGCATTTGTTTTTTAGATGGGGTCAGTGACCCCCATTTGAAAGCTGGAAAGAGTCAGAAGAAGAAGAAGGCAAATAATTCAAAAACTATAAAAAAAAATAATGAAGAAGAATTGAAAAATTGCTTAAAGGAATTGTTCAGTGTAAAAATAAAAACTGGGTAAATAGATTTAGATAAATAGATAAATAGATTTAAAAATTAGGCTGTGCAAAATAAAAAAATTTTCTAATATAGTTAGTTAGCCAAAAATGTAATGTATAAAGGCTGGAGTGATTTGTTGTATAACAAGTTAGTCAGAGCACTACTTCCTGCTTTTCAGCTCTCTTGGTTTACACTGACTGGTTACCCTGGTTACCAGGTAGGAACCAATCAGAGACTTGAGGGGGGGCCACATGGATCATATCTGTTGCTTTTGAATCTGAGCTGAATGCTGAGGATCAATTACAAACTCACTGAACAGAAATGTCCCATGTGGCCCCCCTTATAGTCACTGACTAACTCAGAGTTAGAGAGCTGAAAAGCAGGAAGTAGTGTTCTGGCTATTATGTTACACATCCACTCACTCCAGCCTTTATACATTACATTTTTGCCTAACTAACTATATAAGATACATTTTTTTATTTTGCACAGCCTATCTATTTACCCAGTTTTTATTTTCACACTGAACTATTCCTTTAATATTAGCCATTCTGTAATATACTAAAAGTTAAGTTGAAGGTAAACTGCTTCCCTTTAAGGAATTGATTTGGACATATTTATCAAGAGATTCAGTTGCTCTGCTATTGCTTTCTAATAACTAATTAAATAAATTAAAAGCTATTAAAGAATTCAAGTAAGAGGGTGCAGCTGACTGGGTGCCCAGAACATTCCTTCTCTGTATATTGTGGTTTTACATTTGGGTGGGAGGTGCCATATTATTTCCCTTAGACTGTACAGTATGTACAGTAAGAAGGTGCCAAGCAGTGTTGAACGGGGGGGTCTGGTCCTGCACATCCTATGGTCCCCTGCCCCAGCTGCAACCCCCCTACACCCCCTCCTACACAGAACCAATTTATGAGACCCAAACACGCATATTTACCCACTTTGATCCGCTACCCGACCTGCAACTGCCTTATCCGCAACCCGCGGGTCACCAAGTGCTGTTGCTGCAAACTGGAAGTGATATCAAAAATGGGAGGGGACAGAAAAAAAGTTTTGTAAAATTTTAAAAGCAGTAAAATATAGACAATATCACATTGTCTATAAATTTAGATGAGACCCCCAACCCAAGCCGCGACCCGCATGTATACCAGCACCTGAAAATCCTCCCCTCATCCCGCAGGGTAACGCGCGAGTACCTGACCTGCTGCATGACTCTAGCGGGGGGAGCTCAGTCAGTAGCATCTCAGCGGCCACAGGGAGCCGTTCTGGGCGAGTGAGACCCACCGGGGTTATTTCCAGTGTCCCACCAGCCCAGTCTGTCCAAGGCAATATCCCAAGACTGCAGTGAAACAGTAGTGCAGTATATGTTCAACCCCTACATGTATTGTATTGTATTGGATTGGATTGGATTGTATTGTATTGCACTGTACTGTATTGTATTACACTGTGTTGTATTGTACTGTGCTGTATTGAACTGTATTGTACTGTATTGTAGTGCAGTATATGTTTAACCCCTACATGTATTGTATTGCACTGTGTTGTACTGTATTGGATTGTACTGTATTGTACTGTACTGTGTTGTATTGTACTGTATTGTATTACACTGTATTGTATTGTACTGTGTTGTATTGTACTGTATTGAACTGTACTGTATTGTACTGTATTGTATTGTACTGTATTGTATTGTACTGTATTGTATCGTACTGTGTTGTATTGTACTGTGTTGTATTGTACTGTATTGCACTGTATTGTATTGCACTGTATTGTATTGCACTGTACTGTATTGCACTGTATTGTATTGCACTGTATTGTATTGCACTGTACTGTATTGCACTGTATTGTATTGCACTGTATTGTATTGTACTGTGTTGTATTGTACTGTGTTGTATTGTACTGTATTGTACTATATTGTATTGTATTGTACTGTATTGTACTGTATTGTAGTGCAGTATATGTTTAACCCCTACATGTATTGTATTGTATTGCACTGTGTTGTACTGTATTGGATTGTACTGTACTGTATTACACTGTATTGTATTGTATTGTACTGTATTACACTGTATTGTATTGTATTGCACTGTGTTGTACTGTATTGGATTGTATTGGATTGTACTGTATTGTATTGTACTGTATTGTATTGTATTGCACTGTGTTGTACTGTATTGGATTGTACTGTACTGTATTACACTGTATTGTATTGTACTGTATTGTATTACACTGTATTGTATTGTACTGTATTGTATTACACTGTATTGTATTGTATTGTATTGTACTGTATTACACTGTATTGTATTGCAGTGTATTGTACTGGATTGCAGTGTATTGTATTGTACTGTATTGTATTACACTGTATTGTACTGTATTACACTGTATTGCATTGTACTGTACTGTATTTTATCAAACTGTATTGTACTGTATTGCAGTGTATTGTATTGTACTATATTGTATTACACTGTATTGCATTGTACTGTACTACATTGTATTGTACTATATTGCATTGTACTGGATAACACTGTATTGTGTTGTACTGTATTGTATTGTATTGTAGGTGTGGGGTCCATGGGAAACCCAGAGGGAGGATGGGGATGGATAGGCTCTATTATTGCTCCTGGTTACATTGATCACTGCGGAAGGAAATCTGTTCATGAATTTTTTAGCTGCAGATTTCAATGGATTGTTTATGGGGTCAATTTTTAATACAATTCTTTCAATAAATCATGAATATTTCATTTGCTTTTTCCATTTCTGGGACATTTCTGAGCAAATTTTTTTTCTCAGTTCTTATGGTAAATGCAGATTGACATATCGACCCAAGCGGCAAGTACTTTATTGACTTACAGAACTTCGACTGCCACACCCTGTCATACTAAGCCACTCCCTTATCTACTCCTGGCTCCACCCCCATTCCAATTATCCCCACCCCTAGCAGGCAGTTAGGACAGGGAAGGTGTGGGTGCTGCCAGTGGAACGTTCTTCTTTCTACACAATTTACAAAGATCCTTGAGTTACTTCCTATAGAGTTAATTTAAAGGTAAATTATTCCCACCCCCTTTTATAAATTATGCTAATCTATAACCCTCCTTCTTCTCTACTTTTCCCAATTCTCCCACCATCCGTTCTTCCCTCTCCCCATCTCCTTGTCAACTCATCCTCATTACGTTTGTGACCCCCCCATCCAAACTGTCAATTAATGGGTAGAGATAAAAACGTACTATTTCAAAGGGGAAGTTCAGGCTGTGAGCGGAGTAAACATATGATTATCTTAATAAACACGGGGTTCTGCGCGATTGTTCTTGCGGCTTAATTACAACATTTATTTTTATTTATGCATCTGTGTTTGGCGCTGTTTGTGCCTTAATCACAATTAGTCAAGAGGAACTCGTCACAAATGGGTGTCAGGAGTTAATTATCTTCTTAGGAGTAAGTGAGCGTAACTGCGCTTCAGAGGAGAGCCATTGTATAGGTAATATATATATATATATGGGTTTCAATGTTTCTCTGTACAATGAAGTTTATGTACTTGTACTGGTCACGTTATCACCCTGTCAGGGTCACACTGGGGTAGCAGAGGATCACAGGCTTATTAGCTAATCTACCCTCTTTTCAGAAGCTTCTCTGTTCTGGTCTGCTCCATTCTGTCCTGTTCTGTCATTTCCCTTGCCTCTTTTAGTTCTCTCTATTTTTTTTTTTAGTATGTCTGATCAAGCAGGAACAGCGCCCTAAGTCTCATAGTCTGTACAGAGAGATCCCATAAAACTATGGCAGCATAGGTATTCCCCTGTACTAAGCACAATTCAGCAGGAACAGTCCCTAAGTTTGCTCATAGACTGTACAGAGAGATCCCATAAAACTATGGCAGCATAGGTATTCCCTGTACTAAGCACAATTCAGCAGGAACAGTCCCTAAGTTTGTTCATAGTCTGTACAGAGAGATCCCATAAAACTATGGCAGCATAGGTATTCCCTGTACTAAGCACAATTCAGCAGGAACAGTCCCTAAGTTTGTTCATAGTCTGTACAGAGAGATCCCATAAAACTATGGCAGCATAGGTATTCCCTGTACTAAGCACAATTCAGCAGGAACAGTCCCTAAGTTTGCTCATAGTCTGTACAGAGAGATCCCATAAAACTATGGCAGCATAGGTATTCCCCTGTACTAAGCACAATTCAGCAGGAACAGTCCCTAAGTTTGCTCATAGTCTGTACAGAGAGATCCCATAAAACTATGGCAGCATAGGTATTCCCCTGTACTAAGCACAATTCAGCAGGAACAGTCCCTAAGTTTGCTCATAGTCTGTACAGAGAGATCCCATAAAACTATGGCAGCATAGGTATTCCTCTGTACTAAGCACAATTCAGCAAGAACAGTCCCCTAAATTTGCTCATAGTCTGTACAGAGAGATCCCATAAAACTATGGCAGCATAGGTATTCCTCTGTACTAAGCACAATTCAGCCGGAACAGCCCCCTAAAGGTGGCCATACACTGAGAGATCCGCTCGTTTGGCGATGTCGCCAAATGAGCGTATCTCTCTCCGATATGCCCACCTTGAGGTTGGCAATATCGGGCTGATCCGATCGTGGGCCCTAGGATCTGCTTAAGAAAAGCATTTAAACGTTAATTTAACCCAAAGGGATTGTTTTGCCTTCAAAAATAATGAATGAACCTTTGTTTGGATCAAGTACAAAATACTGTTCAGTAGCGGAACTACCGGGGGTGCAGGGGGTGTGAGCGGGCCAGGGTCCGCACCCCCTCAGGGCCCCCTGGCAGCTTGCGCGCCACTGAAATGCGGGCCGAAAATCGCATGCGTGGGGCGTCACGATACTGTACTTTTATTACAAGGAAAGAGGAAATAATGTTTTAAACTTGAAACCTGGAAATCTGTTATCCAGAAAGCTCTGAATTACAGAAAGGCCGTCTCCCATAGATTCCATTTTATACAAATAATTAAAAATGTTTAAAACTATTTCCTTTTTCTGTGTGATAATAAAATAGTAGCTTGTACTTGATCCCAACTAAGATATAATTAATCCTTATTGGAGGAAAAACCTGCCTATTGGCTTTATTTAATGTTTAAATGATTTCCTAGTAGACAGTAGAAGATATGAAGATCCAAATTACGGAAAGATCCGTTATCCAGTAAACCCCAGGTCCGAGCATTCTGGATAACAGGTCCCATACCTGTATTTTATTAAAATGGAGTCTATGGAAGATGGCCTTCCGGTAATTTTAAGCTTTCTGGATAACGGGTTTCTGGATAATGGATCCCATACCTGTACAGTAGTTGGGTTTGTAGGAGGAAAATCTCCAATTACTTGACCAGATAGGTGGTCCATTGGTAACCTGCCAGCATCTGTGGGTAAAGTCTGGGGAAATTCTGCCAATAAGTGTAAGCAAATATTTTGGGTGAGAATGACAAAAAAAACCCCATAATGACGGAGACTCTGGCAGGGATTCCGTGAGAAAATTAAGCAGGAACTGCAGATTAATTAAGACATTTCAGTGCAAGGAATAAAGAAGCTGTTGCAGCGCTGCCAAAATCTTTCACTTTCCATAACTGATACGGGAGGAAAGGTTAATGAAACTGCCAGTTTTTTTGATCAATATTTGAGATTTGAACCTTTCCCCTGAAAAAAAACCTCTTACGTTCTAGGAAAGGTTGCGCTGTGGCTGCCAGCACGCCATGTTTAACGTTCCCTAACTGTCGGCTCTATCACTGGGGGCCTCCTTGGCACCTCCTGCAGGAAATGACCCGCACATTGACCTTTATGAGCTCTAAAACCTTTCTCGGCATTCATTTAAAGAAAAAAGACAATTCTGTTGCCAAGGCAACCAAGCAAAATAAATTCTGCGGGTTTTTTTCAGGTCGAAGCAGATGGCTGACGAATGATACTTTTTTTTTAATTGGAAGAACACAGTGTATGTAGTTGCAGAATGGTAGAAAGAGCGTCACCTACTGAAAGGTTTATTGCTAAAAACCCATTTAACCCATAACCCTTGAAATATCATAAGTGAATCGTGAATTTGCTGCGAATTTCCACTTTTCGCAGACAGTGAATAAATTTGCGAAACTGCCATGAAAATTCGCCGGCGAAGAATTTTGAAGCTGGCGACAATTCTGATGCTTAAGCGAAACTGGACGAATTCACCCATCACTAAATATCATCGTAGGCTCAAATTATATTTTTTGTACAGGCTAAGTCTAAATCACACCAAAGCTTTAATTTAAAGGACCATTATACTGTCAGCATTCCAGCTGAAATTTGCTTTGTACAGGGGAATACCCATGCTACTACGATATCTCTTCATTCAGACTATGAGCAAACTTATGGGACTGTTCCTGCTGAATTGTGCTTAGTACAGGGGATACCTATGCTGTCATAGTTTTATGGGATCTCTCTGTACAGACTATGAGCAAACTTAGGGACTGTTCCTGCTGAATTGTGCTTAGTACAGGGGAATACCTATGCTGCCATAGTTTTATGGGATCTCTCTGTACAGACTATGAGCAAACTTAGGGGACTGTTCCTGCTGAATTGTGCTTAGTACAGGGAAATACTTATGCTGCCATCGTTTTATGGGATCTCTCTGTACAGACTATGAGCAAACTTAGGGACTGTTCCTGCTGAATTGTGCTTAGTACAGAGGAATACCTTTGCTGCCATAGTTTTATGGAATCTCTCTGTACAGACTATGAGCAAACTAAGGGGCTGTTCCTGCTGAATTGTGCTTAGTACAGAGGAATACCTTTGCTGCCATAGTTTTATGGAATCTCTCTGTACAGACTATGAGCAAACTAAGGGGCTGTTCCTGCTGAATTGTGCTTAGTACAGAGGAATACCTATGCTGCCATAGTTTTATGGGATCTCCCTGTACAGACTATGAACAAACTTAGGGACTGTTCCTGCTGAATTGTGCTTAGTACAGGGAATACCTATGCTTCCATAGTTTTATGGGATCTCTCTGTACAGACTATGAGCAAACTTAGGGGGCTGTTCCTGCTTGATTGGACATACTTAAATGATGCTAAATTATCATCAGTCAGCTTGTTTCCTAAATAATTAAAGAGAAACAACATGAAATAAACCTGGCCTACAAAAAGGGAAATTTTTAGTGTCTTCCCTTACACAGTGGACCTTATTACACACATAAGATCTAAATGTAATAAAATGCTAAACCCTTCTGTCTGTGTTTTCATTATATTAGTTATGATTACAATAGAAACAGTTATACCTAAGCTGTGATGTACAGACAATCCCCTTTAAAGCTCACTCCCTGAACTGAAAGGCCTCCGTATGATGGATGCTGTGCATGGATAAAGATAGCAGAGATATGAAAGGCACTGGAGAGTTTATTAAGGGATTGAATGGATTTCCAATAGGGAGAATATTGCAAAGAAAATATTTGTAATATACATTTTTATCCTTTTTTTTCTTAAAGGGAGTGTGCGCTGTTCAGCTCCCATGGAAGTGATTCTTGTTCGGCCCCACCTGCTCTTTCATTTCTATGAACGTCCAGCAGCCAAGACTTTAAAACCGGACCCTGCTGCCATGACACTGAACTGCGTTTTAAGGGGTTGTTTGCCTTTAAATGAACTGTTAGTATGATGTAGAGAGGGATATTCTGAGACAATTTGCAATTGGTTTTTATTTTTTATTATTTGTAGGTTTTGAGTTGTTTAGCTTTTTATTCAGCAGCTCTTCAGTTTGTAATTTCAGCAATCTGGTTGCTAGGGTCCAAATTCCCCTAGCAACCATGCACTGATTTGAATAAGAAACTGGAATATGAATAGAAGAGGCCTGAATAGCTGCTGTAGCTTTGAAAAATCAGATACAGTATTTTGAAAAAAAAAACCTTACTTCTGTCCCTGGAAATGAACCAGGACTAGAATTACAGAAGTTTGAGTCCAAAAAGACTCAGGAGGACTCCGGAAGAGTCTGCTGAATTGTGCTTAGTACAGAGGAATACCTATGCTGCCATAGTTTTATGGGATCTCTCTGTACAGACTATGAGCAAACTTAGGGACTGTTCCTGCTGAATTGTGCTTAGTACAGAGGAATACCTATGCTGCCATAGTTTTATGGGATCTCTCTGTACAGACTATGAGCAAACTTAGGGACTGTTCCTGCTGAATTGTGGTTAGTACAGGGAATACCTATGCTGCCATAGTTTTATGGGATCTCTCTGTACAGACTATGAGCAAACTTAGGGACTGTTCCTGCTGAATTGTGCTTAGTACAGGGAATACCTATGCTGCCATAGTTTTATGGGATCTCTCTGTACAGACTATGAGCAAATTTAGGGGCTGTTCCTGCTGAATTGTGCTTAGTACAGGGAATACCTATGCTGCCATAGTTTTATGGGATTTCTCTGTACAGACTATGAGCAAATTTAGGGGCTGTTCCTGCTGAATTGTGCTTAGTACAGGGGGATACCTATGCTGCCATAGTTTTATGGGATCTCTCTGTACAGACTATGAGCAAATTTAGGGGCTGTTCCTGCTGAATTGTGCTTAGTACAGGGAATACCTATGCTGCCATAGTTTTATGGGATCTCTCTGTACAGACTATGAGCAAACTTAGAGGACTGTTCCTGCTGAATTGTGCTTAGTACAGGGAATACCTATGCTGCCATAGTTTTATGGGATCTCTCTGTACAGACTATGAGCAAACTTAGGGGGCTGTTCCTGCTGAATTGTGCTTAGTACAGGGGGATACCTATGCTGCCATAGTTTTATGGGATCTCTCTGTACAGACTATGAGCAAATTTAGGGGGTGTTCCTGCTGAATTGTGCTTAGTACAGGGAATACCTATGCTGCCATAGTTTTATGGGATCTCTCTGTACATACTATGAGCAAACTTAGAGGACTGTTCCTGCTGAATTGTGCTTAGTACAGGGAATACCTATGCTGCCATAGTTTTATGGGATCTCTCTGTACAGACTATGAGCAAACTTAGGGGGCTGTTCCTGCTGAATTGTGCTTAGTACAGGGGGATACCTATGCTGCCATAGTTTTATGGGATCTCTCTGTACATACTATGAGCAAACTTAGAGGACTGTTCCTGCTGAATTGTGCTTAGTACAGGGAATACCTATGCTGCCATAGTTTTATGGGATCTCTCTGTACAGACTATGAGCAAACTTAGGGGGCTGTTCCTGCTGAATTGTGCTTAGTACAGGGGGATACCTATGCTGCCATAGTTTTATGGGATCTCTCTGTACAGACTATGAGCAAATTTAGGGGGTGTTCCTGCTGAATTGTGCTTAGTACAGGGAATACCTATGCTGCCATAGTTTTATGGGATCTCTCTGTACATACTATGAGCAAACTTAGAGGACTGTTCCTGCTGAATTGTGCTTAGTACAGGGAATACCTATGCTGCCATAGTTTTATGGGATCTCTCTGTACAGACTATGAGCAAACTTAGGGGCTGTTCCTGCTGAATTGTGCTTAGTATAGGGAATACCTATGCTGCCATAGTTTTATGGGATCTCTCTGTACAGACTATGAGCAAACTTAGGGGGCTGTTCCTGCTGAATTGTGCTTAGTACAGGGAATACCTATGCTGCCATAGTTTTATGGGATCTCTCTGTACAGACTATGAGCAAACTTAGGGGCTGATCCTGCTGAATGGTGCTTAGTACAGGGAATACCTATGCTGCCATAGTTTTATGGGATCTCTCTGTACAGACTATGAGCAAACTCAGGGACTGTTCCTGCTGAATTGTGCTTAGTACAGGGAATACCTATGCTGTATAGTTTTATGGGATCTCTTTGTACAGACTATGAGCAAACTTAGGGGGCTGTTCCTGCTGAATTGTGCTTAGTACAGGGAATACCTATGCTGCCATAGTTTTATGGGATCTCTCTGTACATACTATGAGCAAACTTAGAGGACTGTTCCTGCTGAATTGTGCTTAGTACAGGGAATACCTATGCTGCCATAGTTTTATGGGATCTCTCTGTACAGATTATGAGCAAACTTAGGGGCTGTTCCTGCTGAATTGTGCTTAGTATAGGGAATACCTATGCTGCCATAGTTTTATGGGATCTCTCTGTACAGACTATGAGCAAACTTAGGGGGCTGTTCCTGCTGAATTGTGCTTAGTACAGGGGGATACCTATGCTGCCATAGTTTTATGTGATCTCTCTGTACAGACTATGAGCAAACTTAGGGGGCTGTTCCTGCTGAATTGTGCTTAGTACAGGGGGATACCTATGCTGCCATAGTTTTATGGGATCTCTCTGTACAGACTATGAGCAAATTTAGGGGCTGTTCCTGCTGAATTGTGCTTAGTACAGGGAATTCCTATGCTGCCATAGTTTTATGGGATCTCTCTGTACATACTATGAGCAAACTTAGAGGACTGTTCCTGCTGAATTGTGCTTAGTACAGGGAATACCTATGCTGCCATAGTTTTATGGGATCTCTCTGTACAGACTATGAGCAAACTTAGGGGGCTGTTCCTGCTGAATTGTGCTTAGTACAGGGAATACCTATGCTGCCATAGTTTTATGGGATCTCTCTGTACAGACTATGAGCAAACTTAGAGGACTGTTCCTGTTGAATTGTGCTTAGTACAGGGAATACCTATGCTGCCATAGTTTTATGGGATCTCTTTGTACAGACTATGAGCAAACTTAGGGGGCTGTTCCTGCTGAATTGTGCTTAGTACAGGGAATACCTATGCTGCCATAGTTTTATGGGATCTCTCTGTACAGACTATGAGCAAACTCAGGGACTGTTCCTGCTGAATTGTGCTTAGTACAGGGAATACCTATGCTGTATAGTTTTATGGGATCTCTTTGTACAGACTATGAGCAAACTTAGGGGGCTGTTCCTGCTGAATTGTGCTTAGTACAGGGAATACCTATACTGCCTTAGTTCTATGGTATTGGGCAACTATCAGTGGGTCGGGGGCAGTAATAAGAAAGACCTGAGTTAGTTGCTGAAAAAGACAATTTAAGGAAAACTGATATACATTAACATTTTGAAACTTTTATTAGATATATACATAAGATAAAACATTAAAACTATCATTATAGCAGACCATGAATGTTTAATACCTGAGAGCTGAGTCTCTATCAGTCCTGGGCAATATAGGCAAGTGTGTCTGCCAACAGCACGATGAGCAATAAAAACACAAGGGAGTGAAGGGAAATATTCCCAGTGCAGATTGTGTTCAGCGCAGCATGAGATTAGGCAAGTGGCCCCGGTCCCTTAATGTTCTCAGAGCTGCGCTGAAGATTTATTTGGCACAACAATACTTGTGATTAGTGCTCTAATCCTTTCAGCTCTGCGAGGGCCAGTCTTGCATCTTATGGGCAATATTTGCCAACAATCCCCACTGTACAAAGCCAGACACAGAATGCGGCACCAACAGATGTTATGGGACCTTTAACTGGATTTTCCACAGGCCGAGAACAACATCGTTTGTCAAAAGTCTCACTGAGACGCTGAGTCGATGGACTTTTTCAGAAACTTGTCATATTTGCTGGATGTATAATGAACTTGTGTTTGTTTCGAGGATACATTAAAGGGGAAGTAACACCATTTTTAACCATAGGCACTGCAGCCCTCCCCCAACCAGACTCCGGAGAACAACCCTGTTCCATTGTACCTGATCAGAAAAAGAAGAGTTAGTTGGTGGCCGCCATGTTTGAGCATCTCTTCTGATTCTTCTGCAAAATAAAATCCTGCAGATAATTATATAGTTAAATTGGATTAAAAAAAGGGAATATAATGACATGTGTTTTTATTAAAGAGGTGTTTTTTAGTATGTTATAGAATGGCTAGTTCTAAGTAACTTTTCAATAGGTCTTCATTGTTTAATTTTTTATAGTTTTGTAATTATTTGCCTTCTTCTTCTGACTCTTTCCAGCTTTCAAATGGGGGGTCACTGACCCCATCTAAAAACAAACACTGTGTAATGCTACAAATTTATAGTTATTACTCCTCTTTATATTCAGCCCTTCTCCTGTTTCTCATTAAAAATCAGTGCACGGTTGCTAGGGTAGTTTGGACCCTAGCAACCAGATTGCTGTAATTGCAAACTGGAGAGCTGCTGAATAAAAAAACTAAACAACTCTTTTGATTATTTAAAGCTTTCAAATGGGGGTCACTGACCCCATCTAAAAAACTAATGTTCTATAAGGCTACACATTTATTGTTCTTGCTACTTTTTATTCCTCATCTTTCTATTCAGGCCTCTCCTGTTCATATTCCAGTCTCTTATTCAAACCAATGCATGGTTGTTAGGATATTTGGACCCTAGCAACCAGACTGCTGAAATTTCAAACTGGAGAGCTGCTGAATAAAGAGCTAAATAACTCATAAACCACAACTAATAAAAAATGAAAACCAATTGCAAATTGTCTCAGGATATCCCTCTCTACATCACAGTAAAAGTAAATTTAAAGGTGAACAACCCATTTAAGCAACATTTTAGAGACATTCCATCTTCCTTCTGTGTTTAACCCTGTGGAAAGCCTTTCCCAGTTAATATGTTGCAGAGATTCCCCTATATTAGCAAAGTTTGAACATCTAAAATGTAGTCTTTTGGTTTCTCCCTTATAGACTTGTCTCTGCAACAAAATCTCAAAGGAGACCATGTTGTGATCACTATTCCTTTCATGTTTACCCAGATAAATGCTAGAGATGAGCTTGGTAATATTAGTTATTCCATATTCCTAGTAGGTTACCCCAGTCAATGTCTGGATAATTGAAGTCACCAATAAATGATGCATATCACTTCTTCACCGACATATTTCAGCAAGAGGTGAAACATCCCCAAAACCACCATGTCTCCTGTCATTGATGTGAATGGAGACCCCCCGTCACCACTTGTTACAGGTGGTTTTATGGTGGAATCCATTCACATCACAGGTCCTTCCTTTTTGGCCTGCAGCAGTTGACCTAATCAGATGTCCATTGAGCCTGGGATCAACAAGACTCCAGAAGTGTAGGACGTAAAGGAACAACCCCTTTACAGCAGTCAGGGAGCATGAACGTTATGAAGGAGCTAGTGTATAGGATAACAACTGTTATAACTCTCTAGAGAGAGTGAGTCAGTGAGCATTAGTTAGCAAGAGCAGCTTTAAGCTCCACCAAGGAGGACAGACGGGAGTAGCTCTTCCCCAGGCTCTGCTTGCTTGTAGTGAAGGGACCACAGTACTGACAAGAGAATCAGGCTACACTTTCTCCCTGTTCCACGTCTATTGCAGGGGATCCGGACCACATGAGGTACTGACAACCAAGGAGGTGAAACGTACAGCTCTCAAAGCTATCCCTTCAGCAGTGCCATCTGTGATGTATCTACTAACACCTGTGATTGTACTTGGCATTTATGTAACTAACTCATGTGCTGTTAGTATTTTCAACCCTGCGGCGCTTTCATTGAATAAAGCCTTATTTGTTTACAAAGAACCCCTGGCATCCTCGTTTACTATTATTTTACATCTTTGTCCGTATAGAGATGTAGATCAACAACGCCCTCATTTGCTCCTTACACTTAGCGAAGGCCCATCCTGCTGAAAGAGGGTCTAATGTAACCCATGCTCTACCCTACTAGTTGGTTAAGCTTGTTTTAATTCAAAATAAGGTTACGCTACCATAGATAGTAGTGATCTCTGAATGAACACTGAGGGGAATGTTTGTGCTCCTTCTGCCAAAGGTTTATGTAACGACCCCTGTAGTATTTCTGGCTTATTTTTAGGTGCCATTTTTTCCATGCAGCAGAATTGGATGCCAATGCTCAAATTGGTATTTTCAAGGGAACGGCAATGGCAGCCAATAGCTTGAAAAAGACTCACAAATCAGATGGCACCTGTTGAGCTTGTGTTTTTAACATTTGCTCAACCCATAAGGCCTTTTTATGAAGAGCGGGGCAGGGTGTAAAGGGCAATAAATAGGCACTACAGGTTGTGTTTTTAAATGCAATCCAAACCTGTGCCTTTTCCATGATCGCATCTGTTATTGAATTTTGGCAAAGCTTTATTTATAAGGGGTGGTACTTGGGCACCCCTTTGTCATTCTGATACTCAATGCCAACAGCTGCAAGGTGCTATGGCAGAACCATCTTTTTGCCCATTATATGGGGGACTTGCATTCTGTAAATGAGAATTATTGCTCCAGGCACAGAAGGTAAACTCATAGGTCCAAGGGGTGCAATTTTTTTGGGCAATGACCAATGGCCCCTATTGCTATGGGCATTTCTTATCTCAGCCATGAGGCAGTAAATGGGTAATGGTGAAACTAAACAACTGTTTCTTCCTATCATCTTTTGCTACTGATCTAACAATGGATATTACCAAAGAGAATTCAGGATCCTGCGACAGAATTGACAGAGTTGCAAAAAGCATTTTATTGGCGAGCGTTATTTGATTCTGAATGTGTCCGATCAGCTGACAATTTGCGTGGGATTCGATTCACAGATTTTATTTTTGTTACTAAGAGGGGGGAAAAAATTCACTCCGCGATCTACAAAACAATAAAATATTTTTAGAAATTTTGATGAACGGCAGAAAAAAAAACCTTGATAATCTGTTGAAGAGCGGAAGCCGGAGAATAATAAGTGGAGATGAATTTGAATGATTAAATAATGTGGATTTTTTTTTTAGCACAAAGAAAACTCCTTAACGTGTTCCTCTAAAAGAAGGGGTTTGATATTTCTCTAACCACAAAGACTCCATATCTCAGCCAATTAGTTGTAAAATAGCATCTGATGTTTAATACCTAATTATGCAATAAAGAATAGCGCACAGGGTGGCAGATCTTTCTCTGCACATGAATTCTCATTTATCTGCTCTACACACTTGTAACTCTGATAATATATATTTACACGGCAGTGGAACAGTTATATCCTCTTACTATTTCCTCTTACTCTGCCTCTTTAAGTATAACTGGCACAGTAGTGAACTTGCCTGGCACTTTGGCATCTGTATGAATGAAGGCAAACATTCATGTTATGTATATAAACAATAAAGGCCCCAATGTGGGCTGAAACGTTGGATACACGAGTGATATGACATTAAAACGAATTTGAACACTTGAGAATCTGGTGTGTGGTCCATTTTGAAGGCTATATATATATAAACACACCAAAGATGTACTGGATGTTTCAGTTTTTCAGTAATTAATAGACTCATCCTGTTTCTCTGAGTCCTTTGGTATCATCAGATGGGTTGAAGGAGCCCAGTGTTGTCCTGAAGGTCATGGTCATGGTTGGCAGCAAACCTTCCTACTTTTTATCCAGAGTTACTTTATCAGAAAACCATTAACAAAAGAAAACAAATTCTTGCATGAGCACACCTTCTGTTATATGAAGATAATATCATATAACCAGTTTGTTTTGGGGATTGGGGGGTGATCATCTGCAGCCTAATAAGTTCTGCAGTTCCTAATAAGTCCTTTTAATGGCACAAATAAAATCTACATGCTACGCGGCTAATTAGGAATTCATTTGGATGTGTGGTTGTATCAAAATTGGTGTTCAAACACATATAAAATCTACATGCTGCATGTTTAATTAGTCATTTATTTGGAAGCATGGTTGTATGAAAATTGGTGCTGAAACCCATACAATCTGCATGCTGCATGGCTAATTAGGAATTCATTAGGATGCACAGTTTTTTTGAAAGGGGTGCTACATATAAAATCTGCATGCTGCTTTGGTAATTTGACATGCATTTGGATGCATGCTTGTATCAATATTGGTGCTCAGACACATAAAATCTGCATGCTGCATGGCTAATTATGAATTTAATTGGATGCATGGTTGTATCAAAATAGGTGCTAAGACATAAAATCTACAGGCTGCGTGGCTAATTAGGAATTCATTTGGATGCATGGTTGTATCAAAATCTGTACCATGTAGTTTAAGTCAATAAATATATGGGTTTAAAGGGGTGAGATGGAAACCCTGTTACTCTATTGGTGGATATTTTCTATTTGAGGCCGTTAAATGGAGTACAATTTCGATTTACTGATGCCTATGCCAATGATTTTGACATTTTATTGGTTTACCTTGCCGGCGGTAGTTCACTGGTTATGGCCTCCCTCTACAAGTTTCCTGTAATTTGCACATGAATTTATTGAAAAGTCGACATACCCTCCCAGCTTTACAAGAGATATAGGCAGTGTGGGGCAGATCTGGCGTAGCCAAGGCATAACAGATGTGATACAGGTGTATCAAGATGTGGCCACAATGTTCCAAAAAACCTCTGCCAGCAGCTTGATGTGTTTACCTTGTATTCCTAAGAAAGAAAAGCATTGCAACGTAATTGATAACGTCCCTTTCAGTAAGAAAACCGCACTATCAACCCTGCGTTACTCTCCTTTTATCGCCTATAAGATGCGGCACCTGTGTAACTGGATTGACACAATACAGAAAATACATCATATTATTAAACTAATTTTAGTTGTTTTTCTGAAAATCTAAAGCTCTGTCTAGTCCCCGGGGGGATGATAGAGGTGAGCCTGCCTCTCACAGATTCGGCACAATCAGCAATATCTCAATTTACCCTTCACTGCCCCCTGCTACTGTATCTTCAATTCACCAGGGAGCCCAGGAGTGACGGTGCAGCCCCCGTACCTAGACACATAATGGATGAGGCAGTCACAGCACATTTAAATGGAGAGCTGAGCATAGACAGTCTGCTGATGTACATATATATATTTATAGGGGGGGATCAGATTTTCCTGTGCAACAATGACTAGGCAAGCGAAAACTGATAATGATGAGTATGATGATGATGAACCCAACACTCCTTATAATAAACTAAGAAATAAGGGGGAGAAAAATAATCTCTTTGCCAGAGCATCTTGGCCAGAAGGAGAAAATCTGGGTAGTAAATAAAATCTAAAAACAGGGTGAGCGCCCACAGTGTTTGGATTTATTGCACAAATTCTCAGGGTGCTCATAAACACCAGGTAGAAGGCAGTATTAGAATGAATAAAAGCCATAAACACTCTGGCTGTGTCTTCACCTATAGGTTCACTATATGTCCACAGGTACATCATTAAGCCCCTCTGCTGTCTCAGCACATGAGTGCAGTCCTCCTGCCAGTGTGTAACTAGGGTCGGCCACTGTGCTCAATAACAGGAGTGCGGCCCCCCTGCCCACGGCCATCATCAGGGGGGCACAGTTATACAGGCCTAAAAGGGGGACCGGCTGTGCTGCTCTTTCCTAATTAGCCAGGCCCCCCTTGACAGCGTGATCCCAAAGACACGAAGTTCCGAAGCCACAAAAGGAGCCGAAGGAAACAAGGAAGGTAAGTTCCACTGAACACTAATGTGTTTTTTTTCTATTTTATTTAATTAAACCCCTGGCCACTAATGTAATATTTTAATACTCGAAAGACCCATGGCCATCAATGTTTATTTAAAGTGGACCTGTCACCCAAAGACAAACGTCTGTATAATAAAAGTCCTTTTCAAATTAAACATGAAACCAAATTTCTATTTTTTATTAAAGCATTCATAGCTGTTGTAAGCGCATTTAAAAATCTCAGCTGTCAATCAAATATTGTCTGCCCCTCCTCTATGCCATGGGCAATTACTTTCACTTTCCATTCAGCACTTCCTACATGTCACTGCTCTCCCCACATTCCCCCATTCTCTTACACCATTTAATTGTGTAACCAGGACATGGGGATGGACATCAGGTCCCCCATTCTGGTGCACAAACAAGATTCTGAGATGATACAAGACTTGTCTTAATAACAGTGTCCACAAAATGGCTCCTGTCTGCTTGTTATAATTATGAATTCCCAGACTGAAGGAAACAAGATTCAAAAACTTTATATAGTGAAATTAAAGTTCATTGTGCTTGACTAATTTTATAAAATAGGATTTTGAATATTTTTTTTGGATGACGGGTCCCCTTTAAAATATTCTATGAGGCCACCAATGTTTTTTTTTAAATTTTCTACACGGCCTCGGACCACACATATCTTTAACTTGTAAGGAGGGGCCTGGCCACCATTTTTTTCCATTCTCTATGGGGCCCCTAACCATCAATGTTTTTTTTACCTTGTGGGGACGACACTGGCCACCAATGGGTTTTTTAAATTGTATGGGGGGCCCTGCCAACCAATTGTTTTTTTTTAACTTGTAGGGAGGACACTGGCCACCAATGGGTTTTAAGCACCCATGTTTGTGTGGCTTTTTTACTGTGGTGTGGGGGAGTGTGGGGTCAGGGCCTCACTGCACTGACAAATATTCAGTAATTTGCCAAATTGTTTCTCAGGCATTGGGTATGGAAAACAATGTATTTGGTGTGTACCTGGTGTAGCAATGCTTAAAAGGAACATCCCAACAATGTGTGTGCTCCTTATATAGGACTGTGTGTAGATGGCTGGAGTCAAGCAGCACCACTATGTATGATGTCTGATGCTATAGGTGTAGATTAAGGTCCCATATTGCACATTGGAGTCGTCTGGATTCTACTCGGTAAATAGGATAGAGGTGCAGGGTCGGACTGGCCTGCCGGGATCCCTTGGTGGGCCCCTAGGCCCTTACTTCGGTTGACTGGCTTAATAAAATAATTCAAAATTATTTTTGTATAGTTTTCAAATGATTTGCCTTCTTCTGACTCACACCAATGCCTGGTTGCTAAGGGAATTTAGACCCTAGCAACCAGATCAGTGCTGAAATTTCAAACTGGAGAGTTGAACCACAAATAATAAAAACCACAAATAATAAAAAATGAAGACCAATTGCAAAATGTCTTAGAATTATCTCTGGGTCATGCTAAAAGTAAATTTATGGGATTCTCTTACGCAGTAACGTAACTTGGTGGGGGCGGGCCCTGGTGCGAGCCGTGCAGACGGGCCCGCCCCCACCCTCGTGTGAGCGATTTTTCTGTGCCGCTGCAGCCGACTCCAGCCGGCTGCAGCGCGCACGATCTTCCAGGGGGGGGCCCTGCGGGGGTGCGGGCCCTGGCCCATTTGCACCCCCTGCTCCCCCGGTAGTTACGCCGCTGCTCTTACGATTTTGTATTTTTTGACTAATATTTTAATTTAATATTGTTACGCTCATTCCAGAGTTTTTAAAAAAAACATAAAAATGTTAATTTTGATATTTGTGATTAAGTTTCCTGGTGGGACCCAGGCACCCCAGTCCGACACTGTAGAGGTGAATGTAAAAGCTGCAGACCCAATAATAGTCTATGTTGGAGCATTAACCACTTGATACTGAAGTATCTCAAAGACAATTACATTTCTAAAATGTTGGTGGAGTTGAAGAGTTATTTAATCAGCAGTTTCCCCTTGAAGAAGTCCAGGAGTGTCTGTGTAACCCAATGCACAGCCTCAATGATGAGAGCTCTTAGCTGAAATTTATAACTGGATCTTGCATGGGGCCAAACTCAGCAATTTGGATCCAGAAATCCACAATTAACTATGGAAAAGATAAGTAGGTGTTTACTGTAAACCAGTTAACCATGCCATCACCCAAATCTATACCCCTGGTATGGTCAGCGTGTGGCGCAGGAATGGCCTATCCCCCCATGAGGTTCGCCTTTGAGGAGCAGGTGAACATTAAATGCTACTTCCTGATTGGTTGCTACGGGTTACTAGACCTGATGCAGCTTTTATTACATGAACCTCATTGTGTACAATAGTAGTCCTATATAAGTACAAGAATGCATATATATATATATGCCAGTCACACATATACCCCATGGTTTTCTCATTCGGTAAGTCTAGCAGCGAAGTAGTTCAGCGGCAATGATAAAGGAATGGGGGAAGATTCATTTTTTTTTGTATTTGACATGATTTAACATCAGTTGGCGCCGCAGCTGCAGATAATCACATTAAACACAGTGGAAAGCGCTGAGTCCCAGAGCGAGTTTGTTTGCAGCTATAATAAATTGGGAATAGGAACACAAGTGACTGGCCTAGGAGGATTCATGTTTAAACTTATAGCGCCTCTACTGGTCACCGACTGCATTTACAAAACTGGAAGCTGCAAGGCACTTTTTTGTATTACAGTGAAACCTCAATTGTACATCCCTTATTTTAAGTTTTTTTTGTCCCACCTATATGCATAATACATTTCCCTGATTTTATATTTTTGCCCTCCAGGTATGGGATCCGTTATCCGGAAACCCATTATCCAGAAAGCTCTGAATTAAAAGGTCGTCTCCCAGAGACTTATTTTTATCCAAAGAATCCATAAAAACGATTTCCTTTTTCTCTGTGATAATAAAACAGTAGCTTTTACTTGATCCCAACTAAGATATAATTAATCCTTATTGGAGGCAAACTCAGCCTATTGGGTTTATTTAATATACCTGGGGGACCTGGGGTTTTCTGGATAGCAGAGTTTTCCTACTAGAAAATCATGTAAACATTAAATAAACCCAATAGGCTGGTTTTGCTTCCAATAAGGATTAAATATATATTAGTTGGGATCAAGTACAAGCTACTGTTTTATTATTACACAGAAAAAGGAAATCATTTTTAAACACGTTAATTATTTGGATAAAATTAAGTCTATTGGAGATGACCTTTCTGTAATTTGGAGCTTTCTGAATAACAGGTTTTTAAAAATGATTTCCTTTTTCTCTGTAATACAACAGTGCTTTGTACTTGATCCATACAAAGGTTTAATGAAATATTAATGGAGGCAAAACAATCCATTTGGGTTTAATGAATGTTTAAATGATTTTCTAGCAGACTTAAGGTAGGAAGATCCAAATTAGGGAAAGATCAGTTAATCAGAAAACCCCAGGCCCAGAGCATTCTGGATAACAGGTCCCATACCTATATTGGTTTCTGGTCCCTTAAAAAATGTAAAATGGGATGCTGGACAAGATTGTAGGATTATGGTACAGGCTTTGATGCTTTGAATCTAGTGATGCCCAGATACCCATAATCCCACCACCTTCCACAGACATTCTAGCAATAGACATTCCAGCAATAGACATTCTAGCAATAGACATTCTAGCAATAGACATTCTAGCAATAGACATTCTAGCAATAGACATTCTAGCAATAGACATTCTAGCAATAGGGGCAGGTCATGGGCCAAACTAGTCAAAAGGCCCCTCCCTGTTTGTGATGTCATTGTTCTCTGTGTGACATCAACTCTAACATCATCAGAAGCAGTTGCAGATCCCCATTAGACCTATCACTCCTGCATTAGGTTGGGTACCCACAGGTACAAAGATGGAACCCCTTACAAGTAGGGTTGGTTAGTGGGTCTGGGTCTGACATTATGACATAGGGAAATAACAAAAGTGCACAACGGTCATCATTATTTTAAAACCCAGTATAGGGGTGACACATTCTTTGGGAACCCACAGACTGGAATTACCCCAGACCCACTAGGGGGCTTTTTATATAAAGTATCCACAGTCAACATTTACAAATGTGGAGTTTGTCAGTGAGCAGCTCACAAGGGGTTGGGAACCGTGAGAAGCAGATTTGGCCACTGCAGACCAAAAAGCTTACGGCACAGACAAACCGTACGGTGTGAAAAGGGTTAAGAAGAATTAAAAGAAACTGACTTGGATACCGACAGTCCTGGATGTAGTTGCTAAGACAACAATGATGGCTCCATAGTTACCAGAAGCCTCTGTCACCTTAAGAGGATGAGAAGTTTCTCAGGAAAATACCAGAATATGTGGATCGGCTGTGTAACAAATCTGATATAAAAGCAGAGAGATCGTGTGTCAGAAAGAGAGAACTGTGCTGATTAGGGATGGCCGAATCTGACCCATTTTGTTTTGCCAAAAATTTGCTGCCGGCAAATGTCGCCCATTAAAGTCTATGTGTGGCGCGGCGAAATTTGTTTGACGCACACCGCCATACAAGCCTATGGGCGTCATTATTGCGGCGAAACAAGGCGAAAAAATTCGCCCATCCCTAGTGCTGATCCAGAGAAGCTTTGCGATGAATATTTATCATATGAACAAGATGTCGCTCGCGTTCGCCAGAAATACCCCACATAAATACATACGGCAAATTGAATGTGACTTTATAACACTCCTCATGCTGCTCACTTACCTGCAAATCAGTTTGTCTTCCCCCCCCTCACTGTCTCTTTATTGGTGCAGAGAGGCTTTTCCACATGTTGTTGCTTCTCTCATATATATATATATATATATATATATATATATATATATATATATATATATATATATACATCTCATTTGCTCCTAAGTTAGTGGGCTAAATGGAATAGCCTCATACTTCAAGTTATAAAACTATGGTCTAGGCCTCTCTAGTTGCTATAGGCAACTGCAGTGGACAGTTTAGTATTTATATTTAGGATGCACCAAATCCACTATTTGGGATACGGCCGAATCCCTGAATCCTTGGTGAAAGATTCGGCCAAATACTGAACCGAATCCTAATTTGCATATGCAAATTAGGGGCAGGAAAGGAAAAAGTGGAAAAAAAATCTTCATTTGTGATGAAAAGGCATGTGATTTTCCTACCCGCCCCTAATTTACATATGCAAATTTGGATTCGGATTCACAGACAGAGCTGGGCCTTTCTGTGAATACACTCTTGCCTTTGTTCAGTGGGCTGTAGTATTTATAAGATGCGGGTGGAACGTGGGTGTCAAGGTTCAGAGTAGAGTCCTTCGTGGGTCCATTTTTTTGAAAACCCGTACCTGCAAAACAAACCCACAACTTGCAATTTGACCCGCATGTTCAGCTACCCGACCCGCAATAAGCGAACTAACCTTTCCGACCCGGGGACATTTGACAGGAAGTGACGTCACTCAGGTGCAAAATCCTCGGAAAAAAAAAATTATTTTTTGGTGAAGCGAAACAAAAACAGATTTGCTCATCACTACTCAAAATCGTTCAAAATATCATGCCCGACAGCACCTCATTCTGGATATTTTGATAGATTTTGAGTTGTGATGAGCGAATCTGTCCCTTTTTGCTTCGCCGAAAAACTCCCCAAAAAATCACAAAAAGGACTAAACATTTGCAAAACGCCTTGAAGTCAATGGGCATCAAAAATAATTTTTTCACGCACAATTTTTTCTCACTCCAAATGCATTAAAGAGAACGGGTGAGAAAAAAAATTCTCAGCAACAAATTTGTCTTTACGACTTTTTGTCTCAGTGACTTTTTGTCCAAATGCATTAAAGTCAATGGGCGTCAAAAATTGTTTTACATGTGACAATTTTTATATGCAAAACATTTTTTGCTTCGGGGAATTTTTCCGTGGCGAATATTTGCCACAGTTTTGTGAAGTACGAAAGTGGCGATGTACAGAAGTTCGCCACAAATCCATGCCTGGCGAATAAATTTGCTCATCACTAATTTTCAGAGGTTCAAGGTTTAGAGTAGAGTCCTGCGTGGGTCCATTTTTTGAAACCTGTACCTGCAACACAAAGCTGCAACTTGCAGTTTGACCTGCATGTTCCCGCTACTCGCAATCGCAATAAGCCAACTAACCTTTCTGACCCGGGGACATGTGAAACTGGAAGTGACGTCACTTCCAGTCAAATGTGATGATAAGCCAACTAACCTTCCGACCCAGGAGACATGCGAAACCAGAAGTGACGTCACATTTGACTGGAAGAGATGTCACTCCGGTGCCGAATCCTCGGAAAAAATGTAAAAACTGGAAGAACCACAAGGGTGGTTGGGTTCAAGCCCGCACCTTTGTTCGGTACCCAGCCGGGTTACCTGATGACTACCAGCACGGCCAAGGAATTGGGGACTTTTTGCCTGAAACCCGACCACTTTGCGGGTATTCTGTGGGTACCAGACCCGATACAGGATAGTTCAGAGCACAGCAGGGAAGCACATGGGTCTTCAAGGCGACACTATTGCATATCTTAATGCCCTTGCTCTAACTGAGGGCCATTGGCTTTAGTGTCCATACCTGGGACTGGAAAATAATTCTCAGTCATGGAACATTGAAAGGCTGAGAAGTGAAGTAGAAGGGGAGGGTGCCGCTCTCTCTGAGATATACATTTGTTCTTATTCCAACAACACAGACGCATTTCTTGGGGCTGAAGCTTATCATGGCAGTGAATGTTCTCCAAGCTCATGTTGTCAGTACCTCTCATCAGTGTTGACAATAAAGGGCAACTTGACCGTAATTCATAGCTCCCACTATTCGGGGCTTCACGTTGCCTTGGATCAGGAGAGACAAGCGGCCCTCCCACAGTCGCCTACTTTATCTCACGAGACTGATGTGTATTGATTTAAATTCCACATGGACAATCTGTCTTACACATGGTTTCAGATAAAGAGATCGGCGTCTTTGTCATCCGGGGAGAAGTCACCGATAGTGTTGGCTCTAATGCTATATATAACAGGAGCTGCACGGAAACAACACCATTGGATGAAGAATGTGTTGGGCAATTGCAATATTGCTTTGATTATTCCAATCTACAAGTCTACAAGTCTAAGGGGCACATTTACTATGGGTCGAATATCGAGGGTTAATTAACCCTCGATATTCGACCATCGCAGTTAAATCCTTCAACTTCGAATATCGAAGTCGAAGGATTTAACACATTTCGTTCGATCAGAAGTTACTTAGAAAGCATATGGGGAAGGTCCTCATAGGCTAACATTGGTGCTCGGTAGGTTTTAGGTGGCGAAGTAGGTGGTTGAAGTTTTTTTAAAGAGACAGTACTTCGACTATCGAATGGTCGAATAGTCGAACGATTTTTAGTTCGAATCGTTCGATTCGTAGTCGAAGGTCGAAGTAGCCAATTCGATGGTCGAAGTAGCCCAAAAAATACTTTGAAATTCAAAGTATTTTTCATTCTAATCCTTCACTTGAGCTAAGTAAATGTGCCCTGATGTGATGTGTCATGATAATACTTATTTTTTTCAAGAATCTTTCTGCTCCTAGTCATTACCAGTTGTGCTCTGGCCCTGCAAATAAGGGTTAAATTTCTACATTATTCTGATTTACAATTTGCCCCAATCCTTGCACTTTTTTAGTATGATGTAGAGAGTGATATTCTAAGATAATTTGTAATTGGTTTTTATTTTTTATTATTTAAGGTTCTTGAGTTATTTAACTTTTTATTCCGCAGCTCTGCCTGCAAGGTCAGCAATTTGGTTGCTAGGGCCAAAATTACCCTAGCAACCATGCATTGATTTGAATAAGCGACATATGAATAGGAGAGGCCTGAATAAACAGTAGAAATAACAATAAATGTGAAGCCTTACAGAGCATTTGTTTTTTGATGGGGTCAGTGACCTCCATTTGAAAGCTGGAAAGAATTCGAATAAAATGAAATTAGAATAAAATAATTCAAAAACTGTAAGAAAATGACAATGAAGACAAATTGAAACATACTAAACATATATACTACAAGTTATTTGAAAGGTGAACCACCCTTTAAAGTGATATTGAGAATGGAAAGCAGCAGTTGGGCACTTTTTTTTACATCTTTCTCAAATTTGATTATGAAGATTGGGGTTTGACTTTGATATGGTGCTCAGCTTATTCGGGGAAAATCCAGCATTCGGCCGAAGACAAAAATCATGGATCTGAAACATATTTAGTACGGAATATTTGCACGCTTTTTATTGAACCCAATAAACATTGAATTCAGTTTTGATAGATTTAAATTCAAATGTGGTACAGATTGAAAAAATGTAATGGAATACTTTTGTAATAACTTTGCAATTACATAAATGTTCTAAACAGAAAATTAAACATATTCTGCAATATTGGTATGGGATAACTTATTCAGAAACCCATTATCCAGAAAGCTCTGAATTACAGAAAGGCTGTCTCCCATAGACTCCATTTTATCCAAATAATCAAATTTTTCCTTTTTCTCTGTAATAATAAAACAGTAACTTGTACTTGATCCCAACTAAGATATAATTAATCCTTATTGGAAACAAAACCAGCCTATTGGGTTTATTTCCACATGATTTTCTAGTAGACTTAAGGTATGAAGATCCAAATTAGAGAAAGATCTGTTATCTGGAAAAGTTTAGGTCATGAGCATTCTGGATAACAGGCCCCACACCCATATATATTTATATATATGTGTATATATTAGGGATGCACCAAATCCACTTTTTTGGATTCGGCCGAACCCCCAAATCCTTCACGAAAGATTCGGCCAAATACCGCACCGAATCCTAATTTGCATATAAAAATTAGGGATGGGAAGAGTAAAATATTTTTTACTTCCTTGTTTTGTGACAAAAAGTCACGAAATTTCACGAAAATCCTGAACTGAATCCTGGATTTGGTGCATCCCTAATATATCCCTGCCCATGATTCAAATGAGGGTTGGGCGTGTCCTAACAGTAGAAGAACAGTAGGAGGGGCATAGCCAAACACAGGTAGGGTTGTCACCTGGCCAGTATTTTTAAATGATGGTTGATCCCAATGTTATTAAAAGGAAAAAAGATAAATATATAGGAAGGCCGGTATTTTTTTGCAGAAAAGGGGCCAACCCTTAACACAGCCCTGCAGTCAGCTTTGGACTGGGGCCCCCCATCCCAGCGCATAGCCCCCTCCCGACCCTGCCCCAGCCAAAAAGTTCCCTCCAGGAGAGTCCTGCAGCAGATTGGGTACCCGTGTATTACCCGCAAAAAAAACCGGGCACCCTGCGGAATGAGGGGAGGATTTCCAGGTGCGGGTATAGCCGCCGGTCTCATCTAAATTTCTTATCTTATGTAATATTGTCAATATTTTACTCCTTTTAAAGTTTTACAAAACTTATTTCTGTCGCCGCCCACTTTTGATGATGTCATTTCCGGTTTGCAGCACCCTCACTTCCTGTTTGATGGTGGCTGGCCGGTTGCAGGTTGGGGATAAGGCAGTTGCGGGTCAAGGTCGGGTAGTGGATCAAAGTGGGTAAATATACGGTTCGGGTTGTGGGTTCAGGTCGAGTTTTAGAAATTGGTTCAGAGCAGGACTCTACCTCCAGGGTCCCCGCCCGAGCTGCGACCCCCTTGTAGCCTCCCAATCCATACCTTTTCTCTTCCAGGGCTGTACCTGTGGCCAGAGAGGGAGATCAGGGGCAGTTACAATAGTCCCATTCAGGAATCAGGTCTGGGCTGGCGGAGCCCATGAGGGCCGGGGCCTACAGAGTTTCTTCTTAGTGTCCCAACATTCCAGTCGGACTCTGCCTGCAGTCACAAAAGCAATAATAGGCTTCAACTCCTTATCAGGCCAGCCTAGCTGCTGATTGGCTCTTATTCTACAGTGCTGTGTACTGAGAACCACGAGCTTCCCTGCACAGCCTGGGAAAGGAGGCAGCAGGAAGTGGAACAGATGGGCGGGACTAGTAAGATATTTTCAGAAACTTTCAAAAAAATCAACCCAATTCGTTCTATATTTAAAAGAGGATAATCAGGGTTTCCACCTTTTCAGATGGGGATCTCCAGGTAGGGGGCGGGATAGATTACGTCGGGGGTGGAATGTTTGATGTCCGGGCGGAGGGGCTGACAATTCAGGGCAGGTATATTCCATCAGGGTATGGGGTTATGATGTGACGATCAGCATTTGACATTAACGTCAATGTCCTGCCTAGGGTTGTCATCTTTTTTCCCTCCCGAAAACGGGCAGGGGGCGGGCCGGTGATATAGGGGGGTGGGTCAGTGATGTGCGGGGCTGGTGATGTCAGTGGCGGGACTGATGACATAGCAATCAGCAATTGGTTGATCGCCATGTCATTAACTTCAATGTCCCGTCTCGATTTCCTAATCTGGAAATCCGGACAGGAACTTATCACCCGGGCAGCCCTTCTGAAAACCAGACAGGTGGCAGCCCTAAGCATAATACTCTGACATGTGCTTGTTTTTCACACCGTTTTTGAGGGGAGTAAATCTATTCAAAGTGCCAAGAACATGTGACACAGCAGAATCATGTCCCTGGAGATCCTGTAGGAGTAACGATCACATTTCTGTGCATTTCTGTTACATCTCCGCAGAGATCAATACAAACAGAAAATAGATAACTCAAAATGAAATATTAATGAGGTTAAGGTTTCATTTCCTTTTTCTCAAAGGAGTTAATATAGTGAATGATGCGCCCCCTGTTGTAAAATATAAGGATATTATAAGTTACCAAGGATATAAGTTGCCACATCAAGGCAGGAGGACTTATAATATCCTTATGTTTTACAACAGGGGGTACACTATTTCTTATAATACACAGGTTTGACCTCCCCATCTTCTTCTCTGCTGATTCACTGCACATGCTCTGTGCTGCTGTCACTTACTGAGCTTAGGGAGCCACTCACAATATACAGTACACATAGAATAGAAATGTCACAATATAAGGCTGATTAGTAATTAATACACATAATTACTACATGGCAGCACAGAAACCAGTGCAATTAGCATCAGAATTGAATAATCAGCAAACCTGTAGCATCAGCTTATATTACAGCCAGGGAAGCTCATTTTCTGCTGGATAATTAGTGACGAGCCCTAAGCTTAGCTTCTCAACAGCCAATCAGAGCCCACTGAGCATGTGAGTGTCACAGACACTTTCCAAGATGGTGACCCCCTGTGACAAGTTTGAAGTCCTGGATCATTGCTGCTATTGACAAGCTCAAACTTTAGCCTCGTGCAATAAGTTCACTATAGAAAATATGCCATTTTTAGCCATATTCATTTTTAGGGATTAGTTCTCCTTTAAAGGGCAATTCACCTTCATTAGCAAAACTGTAATAACACATAAAAAACACAGAAATGTGTTCAGACTTTCATAACCTGCCCAATTTTGAAAAATGAACATGGTAATTAGGTGGTGTGGCCACAAAATGGGCGTGGCCAGAAAAAAATTCACCACTCTCAGCGCGGCAAATCTTTTTGTCCCTCTTTCTGTTTCCAAAATGTTGGGAGGTATGAACCAGGTCTCTGTCTGATTTAAAAATCATGAATTGAATTTATGTTTGAGGACAAAAGACATATCTGTGAGTACATGTATGGAATCCGTTATCCAGAAATTCGTTATCCAAGCTCCGAATTACAGAAAAGCCATCTCCCATAGACTCCATTTTATCCAAATAATTAAAATTTTTAAAAACGATTTCCTTTTTCTGTGTAATAATAAAACAGTCGCTTGTACTTGATCCCAACTAAGATATAATTAATCCTTATTGGAAATAAACCAGCCTTTTGGGTTTATTTCATGTTTATATGATTTTCTAGTGGACTTAAGGTATGAGAATCCAAATTACAGAAAGATCCATAATTCGGAAAACCGTAGGTCCCAGGCATTCTGGATAACAGGTCCCATACCTGTAGTTGGGACACAATTTTTGAGTGTTACGTATGTGTACTATATATATTATGTATTACGTAACTATATATATTAGGGATAGACCCAAACCTGGCTAAACCAAATACCAAATGTAAACACTTAAAATCACGTTATTTTAAAGTAAGAGGGACACGACCCTATAAGAACATTGAGTAGGTGCGAGTATAAATGTAATTCATTGATCAAAGTCTCATTTGTAGGTACATGCATTTTTATAAATGTTGCAATATAATAATGTGTCATTTTCCTGCGTCACTTTATTTTATCCGACAGAATGCACCAAATAGAGCTTTTGTTGGTTTTCGGGGAAAAAAAAGTCTCTTGTCTATTGGCTCAGAAAAGCTGCAAACTCTCAGTATCTACTGCAATTCCTCAAAATAGAAACAAGCTATTTAAAAATGTACCACGTGGCTGCACATTCGGTAACCTTCAGCCCTGATTGCTGTTGATGTTGTTGTGGAAGAGCCATACTTATTATGAGATGCTATTGCAGGTTTATGAAATAGAGACAGCTGCACACTCACACTGCACCGATAGTCTTTAGGCACAAGTAAGAGACTACCAGGCGCCTCAACATCACCAATAGGGATCTTCCTGGAGTAAGAGAGCTCCAGGTGCCTCACTGCCCCAGTTAGGGATCTTTCTGACCTCACCAATAGGGATCTTCCAGGACTCCCTCATAAGTGAGAGAGCTCCAGGTTCCTCCCTGCCTCAGTTAGGGATCTTTCTGACCTCACCAATAGGGATCTTCCTGGACTCTGTCATAAATGAGAGAGCTCCAGGTTCCTCACTGCCTCAGTTAGGGATCTATCTGACCTCACCAATAGGGATCTTCCAGGACTCTAGCATAAGTGAAAGAGCTCCAGGTTCCTCACTGTCTCATTTAGGGATCTTTCTGACCTCACCAATAGGGATCTTCCTGGGCTCCATCATAAGTGAGAGAGCTCCAGGTTCCTCTCTGCCTCAGTTAGGGATCTTTCTGACCTCACCAATAGGGATCTTCCTGGACTCCGTCATGAGTGAGAGAGCTCCAGGTTCCTCACTGCCTCAGTTAGGGATCTTTCTGACCTCACCAATAGGGATCATCTTGGACTCCATCATAAGTGAGAGAGCTCCAGGTTCCTCCCTGGCTCAGTTAGGGATCTTTCTGACCTCACCAATAGGGATCATCCTGGGCTCCATCATAAGTGAGAGAGCTCCAGGTTCCTCCCTGCCTCAGTTAAGGATCTTTCTGACCTCACCAATAGGGATCTTTCTGGACTCAGATTTAAGTGCCAGATGCTTCACTGCATCAATAGGGATTTTCCTGGGCTCTTGAATTCAGCTGGCCATAGACGAGCAGATTTTACCTTTGTATCCGCCAAACGATTCGACGTCCCAATCTTTGGACCTGCCACTAACCATTCAGATTAAATAAAGTAGTAAAAGAACAAATCAGACGATATTCTGCCTGTGACCAGGACTGTATTTAGGTTCAATGCTGCCCTCGGCATCGGACCTAAACACGCCCCTACGCACCAAAAAATCGTACGAAATTTCAATTTGTACGACTATATCTTTGCATATATGGCCTTAAGATGAAAAAGAGAGTGTAAAGTGCCTCACCACACCAATAGGGATCTTCTTGTAAGAATAATGTCAAGTGCCTCACCCATAAGGATATTCTTGGACTCCAGTATAAATGAGAGAGTGTCAGGTGACTCACCACACCAACAGGGATTTCCTTGGCAAAATAAATGACCGGGTGGCACATTGAGAGGGCTCTGCCTGATTTTAGACATAGACTAGAGAGCGCTAGGTGACTAATGGCACTAATACTGTTTTGCCTGAACAAAGAGTTCCAGCTACTTCACAGGTACTTCTGGTGTCTGATCTTCCTTGGATCAGACATAACCACAGAACGATAACTCAATTAGGAGGATATTTCTCAAAAGTCCAGTGTTGAGTTTTTTTTTACCTTAAATGAACTTGAAACTTGAATGGTATCTTATATACAGTAACTCGAGTGTCTAAAATACTAACGAATGTTACCGACCCGAAAACTCAAATCAAGTTCAAATGTTGCTTGAATCGAGTTGTTCTCTGAAGAAACCTCGGATGTCAGGAAGGTTATTATCATTGTGGTTTTATTAGCTCATGTGCAGGTAGACAAAAAAGGGGGCAATGTTGCCCCCTTTTTTTGTTTACCTGCACATGAGCTAATAAAACCACAACATTGTAAGTGAATTACAACTAACAGTGTGCTGCAGTCATTGGACATTGGTTGGGTTAATTACTGCTGAGCACCTGGTCCTCAAGGATTTTGCACTAGGTTGAGCGCTCTAATATTGTGAGGAAGGTTATTAACATCTTCAAATGGGTCAACGGACCTCTGCCATTGACTACATGAACTCGGAAGGTTTTAGGTGGCGTCGTACCGAATTTGAGTTATTTCCAGGGTCAAGGTATGATGAATCTGGAATTCGAATTAGTGTTTGACTTTCTTTCAACTCAAAAATGTGAGTTTTGACCAAAAAAACAACTCCAATATTTGAATTAGAATTTTCCGTTCGAATCTTAGTAAGTCTGCCCTTTAGCGTATTCGAGTTTTTACGTTTCAGTTTTTTCATTAATAAGCCAACATTTGAGTTGTGAGTTTATTCAAGGTATAAAAAACCTCGACCTTTGGGAAATAACTCACTCAAGTTTTACAGCAGGTGCCTTGGGTTGAAGACTCCGCTTCTATGTACCCATCGTGTTCAAAGGTTCTGCTACACAAAGTTGTATATATGTCGGCAGCGCACACTACTATTTAAAATTATAGAAGCTTACAAAGCCATGTACGGCGGTGCGTAAGATAGATATAATTAGTTGCAACAACAAAAAGTTTTTAAAGATCTTATTTTCCGCACACTGTAGATTACTTCATGTAATATATTAATCAAAATTAATAAATCCTCAGAGAGCCCAAAAATTTATGATTTAATTTTTTGAGGTTTAAAACCTCAAAAAAATAAATCATACATTTTTGGGCTCTCTGAGGATTTATTAATTTTGTGCGGAAAATAAGATCTTTAAAAACTTTTTGTTTCTGCTACACAAAGGCCTGAGTGTTGGCTGTGAGAGGCCTTGGTGGGGGGGAAAAACATCTGCTGGTTTAGCCTACAGAATTGTATGTGAAGGATCCCATTGTACCTGGATAATGGGGACGTATTGATTTATTCTCTGCCCATAACAGTACAGGCTTAGCATCCCCTCATCATCTGGACTTGTCATTCGCTTGCCACTGATTGGTTCCCAGCATATAATAACTCTGAGAGATGGTTTTATGAAAGTCTAAGCTTTATGGAATATGAGAATCAGTTCCAACGTAGCCCATCCATTCCTTTCAGCTGCGTAAGCTCATTGTCCACCCGTGCGTCTTTCTCTTCTGTTTTTGGAAATCACAGAATCAATAGAAGTTGTGCTTATATCAATATTAATATATATATTCACTAACACTATGTAGCATAAAGGAATCTCTCTATTGGAATTGTTAACATTTATAGGAAAAATAGGGACTTTATTGCTCCCATCCGCTGTTGTTGGGCAACTTCATTATATCCATCAGTCATTAATTATAGAGATCAATCATTCTCAGCAATAAGTTTTAACAATTTCTTGTTTATTGTTCTTATGAAAATCTTTGAACAACATTTGCAGAGATTTGCATAAGATATTTCTGTATGATTGTCAAATAGTCAAGTCAATTTATTTTATTGTAAACTCAATAAAAATAATAAAAATAAAAAGAAGGGCACCACCAAAGGCATGGCATCTGATATCCAGAAAAGCCCCAAATTACAGGAAACCAATTCTCCCATAGACTCCGTTGTAATCAAATGATAATGATTTCAGCAATAATAATAAAACAGTTCCTTGTACTTGATCCCAACTAAGATATAATTTATCCTCTTGTGTTTAATTAATGTTTCAATGATTTTTTTAGGAGACTTAAAGGGGACCTGTCACGCAGACATAAAAAGCTGTATAATAAAAGTCATTTTCAAATGAAACATGAAATCCAAATTCTTTTTTTATTAAAGCATTCATAGCTGTTGTAAATGAAATTAAAAATCTCAGCTGTCAATCAAATATTGCCTGCCCCTCCTCTATGCTTTAGGCAATTACTTTCACTTTCCATTCAGCACTTCCTACATGTCACTGCTCTCCCCACATTCCCCCGTCTCGTCACCATTTAATTGTGTAGCCAGGACATGGGGATGGACATCAGGTCCCCCATTCTGGTGCACAAACAAGATTCTGAGATGATACAAGACTTGTCTTAATAACAGTGTCCACAAAATGGCTCCTGCCTGCTTGTTATAATTATGAGTTCCCAGACTGAAGGAAACAAGATTCAAATAATTTAAATAGTGTAATTAAAGTTCATTTTGCTTGATTAACGTGATAAAATAGAATTTTGAGTATTTTTTTCAGGTGACGGGTCTCCTTTAAGGTTTGGAGATTAAATTTACAGAAAGACCCCTTATCCGGAAAACCCTATGTCCCGAGCATCCTGGATAATATGTCCCATACCTGTTCCACCAAGAGATCTTTCCAATCCTTTTTGCCATGAAAGTTTGAGCATGAGGGACTAGGGTCAATGGGGTAAGTTTAACTGGGTGCTTGGATGAGAAACAATATGGCTGCTCCCAGTTGTATGAACAAATAAAAAATATGCAGTTATGTTTCCTTAGGCTGAGAATTTAATAATCTGACCCACCAATTTCTGTCCGAAAATCAACCAGAGAAAATCCTGCCTGGCAAGGACCACACTGGGGCATTGAGGCAATACCCTCTCAAACTGGTCTCCCTAAGCCCCCCATTATGATACATCATTCTCTGGTGACACTCAGGGACTGTCCCCCTTCTTCTGCTCCATGCTTAAAACTATAGGGTCGAGCAGGTCAAAGGGGGGCTGCCTCATTAGTGCAATGGCAATATTTGTAATACCGTCTTCTTCCCCCCCCACAATCTGCCCCACTTCCTGCTCCATTTTACCATCTCCATCCCAATCCCCCAGAATCTGCCCTATGTTCTGCCCATTGATGACATTGGCCTGCCCCTTTATGACATTGCTCCACCCCTTTACATCACTGCTCCGCCCTCCTTTATCATCATGCCCCTCTCTATAAATTCTCAGAATTCAAAGATGGCAACTCCAGGTAACCTCCAGCCTTATGGGACCACAAGCAGCACAAAACTAACCCAAGTTGCCGCCATTTAATAATGTGAAAGAATGAGCAAGAGGCGACGTCACAATGGAAAGCACAGAATTATATATATAGAAGCATTATACGATACACTACAGTCTTTCACATCGTAAAATAAGAAAAACATTCGCATAAAATATGAAAATATGTTTTCAGTTGAATTCAGTGCAGCTGTGACGGCTTACTACAAATGATTCCCAAAAGCAATTTTCCATATAGATATATATATATTTAACATATTAAAATGTGCTCTTATTCATCAGGCAATTTTAATTACACTACTCATTTCCTTTTTTTTTTTTATTTCTTATAATTGGAGCGAATTCAGGAGTTATAATCATTCTCTTCTTCACTCACAAAACTGTGTTTCTGTTGCTAATAATAAACAATATTTAATATTCCTACAAAAATACCGCAACCTAAAAATAGCAGGAGCCCCAGGGGAATTCTGTATTAGCTTATTGTCCCTGTCTGTGTGTATGAAAATCTGCTCTCGCCTTCCTTTTTCTCAGTCTGTTATTGGTGTGAACGGGTGGAATTAATTTGGAGAAATCCAAGCAAATTCTGATGGACGTTCTTTCATGCTACGGACACATCGAGATTCTGGTGACAGATTCTACACGCGTCTGTCTTTAATCAGCACTAGGGATGGGCGAATTTAACCCGTTTAGATTCGCCAAAATTTGTGAAAATTCACCAAAATGCATTAAAATGTGAGGCCGACGAATTTATTTTGACGCACAACATATTTTTTCTCAAATTGAAGTCTGCTGCCGTCATTTCCGCGGTGAAACGAGACGAAAAAATTAGAGACTAATCAGTGCGTTTAATGATAAGAAATCTTTTTCTGGATCAGGCCCGGGAGTGAAAGGTGATTACACAGGGGTGCTCCATGTCAGATAGGTTGGCAATACCTCTTCATTCATTGTAATAAATCTTCTTAGTCATACAGTTCAGGGGTCGTGTTACTGTTCCACATAACCTGTATAAATAATAATGTCACATATATCATGCATATAAAATTCATAAAAAAATCTTTGTCCCTGAATGTTACATCCAAGTATCTTTACTTATTCTAATTAAACCAGTATATTATACAGTATAGTTGCCATGTTAAACCCTTTTAGGGACATTTATTCTAAATAGTCCAAACTCCAATATAAATCTCCATCCTATCCCTATTATATCTCAAGGGACTATTAAACCTAAATCTAAAAACACCTCAATCTTTGAGTAAAGCATGTAATATTACAACCCGTTTAAGACCCACACATGTGTGTCACATGGAACTGCCCTAGGTCAATCTTTTGGCCTATCTTTGGCCTTTACTTTCGAGAGAAGCTTGAGGGTCATGTACAGGAGGCAGCAGCCACTGTATAGTCAACTACTGGAGTAGATTTAAAGGCAAAATTGTCTTTAAGGTGAAGTAAACTCATTTAGTTGCAGTGGTAGCCCTGAATAGCCCTCATAGAGATGCCTCCTATCCCTGGCTCTGTTCTGGGAGGTGGGCTTGTGCATGGGCCCTATGCTTACTAGAAAAGTTCACTTGTCCTTTAATTGTCCATTTTGTTCTGTTTATATTGGTAGTATAGTTTAAGGGTGTTACATATTAGGGTTAATTTATGAAGACCCTGGGCAGAAGAGCAACAGAGGCACAAGAGTGCATCTCTTTGTGGTCATGCAGAGCTTCTCAGAGTGCAGAGCACTTTTGCTCAGATAAAAAATGTTGCAAAAGGTTGGGGATGGGTAGGGAGTGGGATGCAAGACCCTACATCCTTTTCCATTCCTATTTCTATAAATAAGTGCTTTATTCATGGGGGAGGCTGTGGGCATCTGTGCTCCGAAACAGAGTGTTGTGTGCCTAGATGAGGCCTCTTTGTGAATAGATCTATGGTTTAGCCCTGGGAATGATCTAATGTTCTGATTGGCTATAGAAGAAGTCCAATGATCTTTCTCCCCGGAGGCCCAGAATAAAGGTGGCCATACATGGGCCCATAAAAGCTGCTGACAGACCAAGTTAGGTGGGGTTTTGACATTTTGGGGGCAGAGTCATAAAGTTTCGATGCTGGTTTGGCCAGGAAGGGACTGCAGCGCTTGGATTAGGTGAGATGGGGAGCTGAGAGGAGGCGGATCAGGGGCAGATCTGAGGCGGACCAGGGGCGGAACAATAGGGATTTCAAATTTACCGGCTAATACATTGACGGTAAATTTGAAGGGCTGCCCGGGTCAAAACTGCCTGCCTGGTTTTCAATTAGGTAAACCAGGCAGGATTCCCTACGTGTCGTAGCCCGCCCCTCCGTGTCACAGGTCCGCCCCCTGCCTGGTCTCCACCGGGCTAAAAGGTGGCAACCCTATACTGGCCAGATGGCAACCCTAGTCCTGACCCATTGTTTAAGAGTGACTGGGCTATCAGTTCTCACCAGTTATAAAGCTATATAGGCTCTACAGACAAAACATATAGGCTCTAATGGTACTAATGAGTATCTGATCTCTAGATATCTCTATCTCTAGATATCTCTGGGTATCTGATTGCTGATTCCATATCTGCTTATGAACCAAGGTCCTTAGTCAAATGTTGGGGGCACATGGGACAACGGGAGGCATTTAAGTGAATAACAGCTTTAACCCCTCCATCACCTTTCTGTATACATCGCCATTAGCCTGGCACTGTAATTGGCTCTTGTTGTGCTTCATGGGCACGGTAGAGGTTAAACTACAGGCATTTGCTTGCCATCTGTCAGCCCATAAATCCTGACCCCTAACTACGCCGACTTATAATGAGATCGTTAGCGTTTATTCCATCACACACACTTTCCTATTTTGCATTCCATTAACTCGGTATGTTTTGGTGTCAGGTATAAACAATAGCCGACGCCACTTACATTGGAAAACATCCGTCAACCCTGTGCGCTGGGCAAACAAGTCCCACTGTTATTTTGTATAAAAACTTAATGAGCACTAGAAATACAACTGAATTCTCCCAGAGATGGAAGTGAGATGTAGGTGCTGAGATCTCCCAAGAATCCATCCAGATCCAGTGGTTTAGCCTCAGGATCATCATAATGAAGGTGCATGTGGACCTGCCATCCATGGCCCAGTTCGGTCCACGCCAATAGGATTCTCAAGCCAGTCTCAGAAATAAGTGGTCAATGTTGTGCTGGCCCCATGCACAGTCAGGGGATTATTGTACATTACAGGGATACCACCATTACCGTATATACTCGAGTATAAGCCGTCCCGAGTATAAGCCGAGGTACCTAATTTTACCTCCAAAAACTGGGAAAGCTTATTGACTTGAGTATAAGCCTAGGGTGAGAAATGCGAGAAATGCGAGGTAGAGTTTTTCAGCATATTTTGGGGGCTGAAAAACTCGGCTTATACTCGAGTATATACGGTAATTCTTTTTTGGGACAAGGGGCATATATGGAGGGTCTTGGCCATAGGAATGCCATACCTGCTGGTTCCTTAACAAGGCCTGTGAGCTCATAGTATAGTGAGTGAATTCAGCAGGGAACATGTTAACTGCAGGCTTTTCAACTTGTCCTCTCAACTTGCTGAATTTGTATTTTGATGAACACCTTGGATAATCCTAATGAAGAGCAAAATGCTTCTGCAATAGAGAAGCACTTCTCCCTTTCAGGCTGACTGTGTATAAGAGAAAACTTGTCAATCAAAGAGTGGGAGGGTTGTGTCTCCCATCAGGTAGTTACAGCCATCATGGACTCTCTCCTTCTCCGTATTTAAGTGTTTACTAGGGATGCGCCAAATTCATATTAATTCACAAACACAGAGTCCTCCACAAAAGTTTTGATCGAATCCTGACTCAAAAGCGAACCCTAATTTACATTTTTCAGTTAGAGAAGCAAAAATATGTTGCCATTTTCCGGGGCTTCAAAGTCACGTGGCTTGAAGGGTTTGGGTTAGGTTTGATGGAATACTTTTAAATTCAGCCAGATCCCAATTGTGCAAAAAGAGTTGGGATTCAGCTGAATCCTAGAGTTGGGGCATCCCAAGTAGCGATGTACAGGTCAACAAAAATCAAATCACACCCTGTTATGTTTTGATAGCCAAGGATGAGTAGAGTATAACAGTGCTTTATTAGCAGGCTCATGCAGCCATTACACAACAGAAAGCAACTCTAACACCACAAACTGTATAGAAAGTATAAGTCTTGAGCACTGTGACATCTACAGGTCATTTGTATAAACATGACATATTCCCCCTATATTAGGAAAGCATTTTGGCAACTATAATAAACAGCAACAATTAAACAGTATGCATTTTAAAACAATATTATACATTCTTCACATTCACTTCCTTAGTCCATGCAGGTAGTTTTCTGATTCTCTCAGTACGCCTTATAGGTTCACTTTCTTCAGGCCTATTGTAGTTGACATCAGGAGTTGGAAAACGTCCTTCATCAAATGGAGCTTCTCCAAAGTCATATCTAACAGGAGCAAGACGACTTGCATTCCATATGCTTCCATCAGACAGTTCATATGTCTATGGTCCTCGCTGGCATCTCACTTCAAGTGGTGTAGTAAATTTAGATTGTCCTTGTTTCAGTATTCCTGGTTCCTTAATTCTGACTAAAGATCCAGGCTGAAAGTGTACTTCTCTGGCACCTCGTCGCCAATATGTTATGTTTTGGTAGCTGAGGATGAGTAGAGTATAACAGTGCTTTATTAGCAGGCTCATTCAGCCATTACACAACAGTAAGCAACTCTAACACCACAAGCTGTAAAGTATGCACAGTATAAGTCTTGAGCACAGTGACATCTGCAGGCCATTTGTATAAACACCACACAACCGAACCTACCCTGTCCTCTCAACCCTAACCCTACCAGGCATGGGCGCTCTATTGATAGACCCCCGCCTACTCACCCATCTCTTATGTTACAAAAGTGGGTGGGGCAGGTGTGCAACTATAAATAGAGACTGCCGGTGGCTGAAGCCAAAAGAGTAAAGTCGAGGGCGGGGAGAGCGGAAGGAATGTGATAGCAAAATACACAAATGCAATAGGATATAAAAGAGCAGAACCAAAAGCAGCCAATAGGGAGAGCACAAGAGAGAGGAGAAGAAAATATAAGGCACACAAAAGGGAAATGTTCTATAGAAAAGGCAGTTAGTAGAATGGCAACTTGGGAGAAGATAACAGTGGGTGACAGAATGGGGGAGCAGAAAGAGCTGACAAGGGGTAAGATCACGGAGCACAAGATCCAAACTCAAAACCAATATAAAATATTCTCAATATGGCTACTCCCTTGGCCTGTTTGCTAGTTAGCTTTCAAGTCAGGTGACCAATCTGGGCATTCTATTGATTTTTATCGGACGTCTCGTTGTTATTGTTCTGGGAATGTATCCAATAAAATCCAGGAGAAAGGCTGAAGCGCCGCCATGTTTGGGATGCAGAGCCAATAAATAACAAGGGAAGGAGCAGGCTGATCGGATCAGTGTAATCCCTTTAGTATGAGAAAGTCTGTCATCTCATCTCCAGCTTGTGAAATGGAATAACAGAGCCCCCTGCCCGGGTGTTGTAAATACAAGCAATGAATATCACACATGCCTTGCAGCATCCTATCTGGGGCACCAGAGTCATCTGAAATTGAAATCACAGTTATTTGTGATAGTTCCGCCAGAATGATCTAGAGGTATTATATATATATACACCACCGGAGTGGGTCTCTCATGCCACTGTATTCCAGAACCAGTGGACTGCACCAGTTAAGTGCTGGGCCAGCATGTAATTAGTTGCCCTGGGTACATCATAGTAATACAGAAGTTCCTGTTCCATATAAGGATATCTCCATTCGGCAGATACGTTTCAGAAGGAACCCCCTCTTAGTGAATTGGGACTCATATCCATCTGGTCTGTACAGAGAGATCCCAAAGATGTGAGAAAGGTTTCTAATTTTATTCCTAAGCAGAAGAACATCAGCCTCTTTCTTTCTCCTGACAACTTCCTTGACTACTTGCTGGTCAGACTGGTGGGAAACTGACCAGCAGGTGGTGCTGTTGTAACAAAATTCATTCATATTAACAGTACATGTATCCCTTAATATCTTGGAATTAAACATAAATAAATAATGAATGTACATTGCAAAAGTGCTTAGAATAGCCCCCTCATCAATTTTACATTCACTTATTTTAATGGTTTGCATATCCTTTAGAGGATTTTTAGCCATTATTGAATATACCGACAATCAATCCCTGTTTTGGGGGCATTTTTAGTAGCTTAAAGCACAAACTGGCTTAATGTCCAATATATATTGATTATAGGGGAGTGCAGAGGGCCTCTTGCCTGTGTCTTTGATGTCCCAGCAAATCCGCAATTAATATTCTAACAGAGAGATCGTCCTCTTATCCCTTTGATCGTGAACCTTCATGTGTAAATTTAGAATTGTGGGATTTAGATGGGGCAGAGAGTAAAGCGACCCATAATGCCTCTGTACAATGTCACAGAAAAGGCACAGGGGTCTATTTGGCCTTTAAACAACAAAGTGGAGTCAATGAGTAACAAGAGGACGACTTTATTCCTAACAAATGAAAGGGAGCTTATGTGCTCTTGTTTTATTATAGGAAGGAATATAAATATTTCCCTCTGATTGGAGGTGACACTAAAGCCCAAGTGCAGCAGGTCCTGACGGCTGACGCAGCATCTTGTCTGAGCGACACGGGTCCCCTGCCCGGCCGGGAACTTCTTCCTCGATATAAATCAGATCTCGCTTGATTTAAAGTGTCACCCCTGCAGCCCATTAATCTCTCCGGCCTATTGGCACCGCACATCAGCCTGAGACGTGGCACTTAAAATACGACGTCCCCTTTCTCCTTACTCGGCCGTTTTCTGAGCGTAGTCCCTCGACTCTATTGATTGGGCATGAGCAGGGATCAATAGGTAATAATAATATCTACTTATTTACATTACACACGAATCAGCCGCTTTCTGGCCTTTGTGGAACGGAAATATTATTATCATGTTCTGGACACTCCCTGCAGCAAAGGAGCTTACACTCTAAGAGCCCTATCACATTCACACACATTAGGCCCTGTTAGGGTTGCCACCTTTTCTGGAAAAAAATACCGGCCTTCCTATATATTTATCTTTTTTACCCCATAAGTTCACTATATAAAATATGCCATTTTTAGCCATATTCATTTTAAGGGGCTGATTTATCAAAGGTTGAATAGTAGAGGTTTTTTTTTAATTCAGATGAACTCTCGAAATTTGAATAGTATCTTATTTAAGAAAAAAGAAACCTTTCTCACATCTTTCCTAAGCTGAAGAACATCAGCCTCTTTCTTTCTCCTGACAACTTCCTTGACTACTTGCTGGTCAGACTGGTGGGAAACTGACCAGCAGGTGGCGCTGTTGTAACACAATTCATTCATATTAACAGTACATGTATCCCTTAATATCTTGGAATTAAAAAAAATAAACAATGAATGTACAATGCAAAAGTGCTTAGAATAGCCCCCTCGTAAATTTTACATTTTAATTTAATTTAAATGTTTACTTATCCTTTAACATCTTCAAAAGGGCCACTGGACCTCTGCTTTATTAGCTTTATTTCAGGCTATTTAAAAACAGTGAACAGGCATCTTCATGAAACGTACTTCCTGTTCTATTTAATTGATTATATTTAGAAAGTTCCTTTCAGTATGCTGAAGCTTATATTAAATTTTACATTTTCACGATGGTTCCTATTTTTTTAATACAGTTTCTGCCTGTGTTAAACTACAGAGCTCCGTTGAGATCAGCATGAAATACACAAGTAGTGATGGACGAATTTGAGCCGTTTTGCTTCGCCGGGAAAGTCGCGAAATTCACGAAACAGCAAAAAATCCGCGAACTGGCAAAGAATTCTCGAAACGGCGAAAATGAACCGTTGCCTGCGAATTTTCGCATGCAGTTTTACGAATGTATTCGTCGGCGAAATCGTGCCTGGCGAATAAATTCGTCCATCACTATACACTAGCACAGCTGATTTTCACCTCTCTGCTCTGTAGCCACACACAGCTATACTTAAGTGCAGAAACTGGAAGCTGCCAATTTCCATGGATCCGCTTCTCTCTGCTTAAATATTCCTCGGGCTGAAAGAATCATTGAGAACTAGTGTGCCCTAAACTCTTTGGGGCAAATTCACTAAGCGCCGAAGCGCCTAACGCTAGCGTCAATTCGCTAGCGTTGGTCATTTTCGTTACTTCGCAAATTCACTAACGAACGCTGGCGTAAATTCGCTAGTGTTACTTCGCACCCTTAAGCCTGCCGAAATTTCGTAAAGGACGTAACTACGCAAATTCACTAACGCGCGCAGTGTACTGAACGCTACCTTTTACGCTAGACTTCCTTCGCCACCTCAGACCAGGCGAAGCGCAATAGAGTAGATAGGGATTGCTTCAAAAAAAAGTTCAAATTTTTTCTAAGTCCCAAAAAACGCTGGCGTTTTTTCTATATTATGGGTGATAGGCTGAAAAAGATCGAAAAAATTTTTGGGGCTCCCCTCCTTCCCCCCTACATTTCCTGACTCATGGCAACTTAACTATACAGTGGGCACATGTGTAGGGCAAAAAAAAAAAATTATTTGATGTTTTGAAGGTTTCCCAGGCTTGTGTAGTGATTCTACATATTCCTCCATTGAAATTTGAATTTGGCACCGTATGTAACTTCACTTCGCTTAGCAAATCAACGCTAGCACAACTTCGCAACCTTACACTACCCCTGAGCGCAACTTCGGATTTTAGTGAATTTGCGGAGCGCTGGCGATACTACGCCTGGCGAAGTGCGGCGAAGTTACGCCTGCCGCAACTACGAATCTTAGTGAATTTTCCCCAATGTGTAATGAATTTGTCCTAGACAGACAAAAACTAGAGAGAGACTGAGAAACGTTGTATAGAAAGGTTTACAATACACTGGAAGCCCAATATTTGGTGACAATTATGACAATCTGTATCATTCTCCTAAAGAGAGAACCTCAGCGGCTCTGTGCAGTCCTTGTCCGATGGGATTTTCAGCAAACAAAAAGAGAGCCAATACCTTATTTTACTGCAAACAGGGGTTCAGTGTGGCTGTGTATCGGAGACGCCGCTTGTTTGCCTATTCAATTATCCCACTTCACCCCCGGACCGCCGAGCCTCTGTGACCGAGAAAAAGAGAAGAAAGAGCGGAACCCGAATATGCTGCCTATCTAGGACGCCGCCATTATCTGTAAGGCTGCCTTCATCTGAACGCTACTACAAGCGGCGTCTCCGATACACAGCTACACTGAACAACTATTCCGCAACCACTTCAACGTTTTACCGCTCGGTAAGTTTTTATGACCCGCAGGGCCAAAACTGTAGTTCCGGCGTTTCTTCACTATCAGCAGTATCTGTATCCATAGAACTACCGCAAAGCCTCCAGCGTGTTCACACACAGGGCAGCCATCAGGGGGGGACAGGGGGGAGAGTTGTAGGGGGCCCAGAGGGTAAGGGGGGCCCGGCCACGCTACATTTACTTGATTAGCCAGGTCCTCCATCTTTCTGAGAGTCGCTGACTTCGAGAAGGCATGGACGTTTAAGGGGCCCTGGCCACCAATTTTCTCATAATGTGGGGGAGGGGGCCCTGGCCACCAATTTTTTTTTCACAAGTGGGTCCTAGCCACCATTATTTTTTAATGGGGGTGCCCTGGCCACAAATGTTTTTTTATGGGGGGCCCTGACCCCCAGTATCTTTTTATTTTTTATTAACATGTGGGAACCCTAGCCACCAATATTTTTTGGTTTTTTTTTACTGTGTGGTGGAGGGAGGACCTGTGGGGTGGGGGGCGGACCTGTAGGCGGGGCTTGCAGTGGGTGCAGCCCAGGGGGCCCAGAAAATTTTGTCGTATGGGGCCCTGCGATTTCTAATGGCGGTCCTGTTCACACACCGGCCACAGAGAGCCAACCTATGTCTTATATTATCGATATAATAAGGATTGAAAACTTAACGTACTACACTATATACTGCTTTCTTTCTAGGTGATCGGGAATATATTTAATAGGGAACATCGGCGCACCTAAACTTGCCTATAATTAGTACTTACAGTGGAAGTGTGGATCCACTACCCCCCATAGACTCTCATCCAACAGCGCAGACTTCACCATATACAACATGTTGCTCACAAGCCGCTGGGTTGGAGATTACTGATCTATAACATTGTAAAAGTTATTCGAAAGTTTAACTTCCCTAAAACAAAATAAACTCCATGTAAGGAAGGTACGTTTTTATTCTCAAAAGGTCACTAATATGTTTTGTAAATACAATCAAAACTTTGCGTGACTGTCATTGTTTTTCTTAAACAGGACTCCCATATTCCATAGAGCAGGGGTCCCCAACCTTTTTCAACAGTGAGCAACATTCAGATGTAAAAAGAGTTGGGGAGCAACACAAGCATGTAACATGTTCCTGGGAGGTGCCAAATAAGTGCTGTGATTGGCTATTGGTAGCCCCTAAATGGACTGGCAGCCTATAGGAGGCATTTGGCAGTACATCTGTTTTTTATGCAACCAAAACTTGCCTAAAGTCAGGAATTAAAAAATAAGCTCCTGCTTTGAGGCCACTGAGAGCAACATCCAAGGGGTTGGGGAGCAGCATGTTACTCACGAGCTACTGGTTGGGGACCACTGCCATAGAGGAACAATAAAGATAACTCACATGTTGCAGAACAGTCTGGGAGTAAAAGGCAAAAGTGGAAGGGGGTTATTTATCAAGGTCCGAATTTATCTCAATATCGGCTGCTACAAACTCCGATCTAACCCGCTCGGGTTTTTAACGCTTATTTATTACATTTTCCAGAAAATTTGCTTTGCGGGAAAAGCTCCGAAGTTCACCCGAAAGCTCAGAAAACATCGTGAATTTGCCCGAAACCCCCGACACAACCAAAAATCAATGGGACTGTTCCCATTGACTTTTATGCAACCTCGACAGGTTTGAGATGCCGTGATTTTTATATTTCGGGCTTTTGAGCCCTCGGGATTTAATAAATTCCGAAAAATTCGTGATTTTTTTAAAGGATAAGTAAACCTTTAAAATAAGTCAATGTAAAATTTACGAGGGGGCTATTCTAAGCACTTTTGCAATGTACATTCATTAATTATTTTTCTTTAATTCCAAGATATTAAGGGATACATGTGCTGTTAATATGAATGAATTGTGTTACAACAGCACCACCTACTGGTCAGTTTCCCACCAGTCTGACCAGCAAGTAGTCAAGGAAGTTGTCAGGAGAAAGAAAGAGGCTGATGTTCTTCTGCTTAGGAAAGATGTGAGAAAGGTTTCTAATTTTATTCCTAAGCAGAAGAACATCAGCCTCTTTCTTTCTCCTGACAACTTCCTTGACTACTTGCTGGTCAGACTGGTGGGAAACTGACCAGCAGGTGGCGCTGTTGTAACACAATTCATTCATATTAACAGCACATGTATCCCTTAATATCTTGGAATTAAAGAAAAATAATTAATGAATGTACATTGCAAAAGTGCTTAGAATAGCCCCCTCGTAAATTTTACATTCACTTATTTTAAAGGGTTACTTATCCGATTTTAAATTCACTAATTTTTTGGTATTTCGGGTATTCGGAGTTTAGTAAATAACCCCTAAGTGGCTAAATGGCTTATTTGTTAGCTTATATTAAGGGAAGAATGTATTCCATATTCTACTGGGGTTTGGGTATTTTTTTTTTTTACTTTAAAATTCTGCAGTTTTATATCCGTTAATCGCATGCTTGGAAAAATGTAAAAATTAGGGATGGGCGAATTTGTCCCGTTTTGCCAAAAATTCGCTACCTGGCGAAATATCGCTGGCGGTGGGTTTTTTTTGATGCACGACGCCATACAAGTCTATGGGCGACATTTCCGCGGTGAAACAAGCGAAAAAATTCGCCGATCCCTAAAAGTTAAATGGCTATACAATACATTGAAATATGTGCTTTAATGCTGAAAAAAACCCAAAAGTTCATAGAAAATTCTTTGGCATTGGTGTTACTGGTACTTTTAGACTTTTTTGGGTAAGATATTATCCCTTCGAATAGCCTAAGATATTGGCACCACCAGATTAACACTATGCTTGTGCTTTTTCAGATGCTTATAGCAGGTTCAGTTTATTCCCTTCAGCTAATTGCAAAATAAGAGGATATTAGAAGTCACCTCGGAGTTCCATGACCTGTATAAAAACACTCGGCCTTCGGCCTCGTACTTTTATATGGTCATGAAACTCCTCGGTAACTTATAATATCCTTATATTTTACAAGAGGGGTGTTTATATAATATAAAAATATCTGGAACGGTCCAATTCCTAAGACGGACGAATGGCTAGTGTCAGAGGGTTGATAGTTGTCACCCCCACCCTCTATGACGCCATAACGCTATATGGCCCAAGGCAGGATGGACTATTATGGCGAATGGTCTACTGTGGACAATGGTCAATCATATAGTTTATACTAGGCCATACAAATAAAAGATCATCACTCTGTTTCTTAAATTCCAGAGTATCAGCATAACGCCAGTCTGTCTGATGGGGGCCCCTTACTGCTGAAGTGCTGCTCGAATAACTTGAAATACCACAATGGCCTTGGTTAGCCATAGCTGATTGCGAGGCTGTGGACTGTTGGAGCTAGGCACAGTATGTTACAACATTCCTTTGATAACATGTATGACTAAGTAAATCATTTAGACATTAATTGTACAAGGAGGAGACAGACTATGTATGGTATTTCCGTGAAACCCTTGTCACACTTATTGTAAGCGCCTTCTGATAGCTATATAATGCCTGGACCAAGAGGTGGGTCTTTGGTAAGTCCTTGGCTGACATTCTGTGTGTTACTCCAACAGCTTACCCAGACAAAACTGTTATGTTGTATTATGTAAGAATAAATTGCCTGACTATTACTAAAGGTTTTCCTTTACTGAGTTTTGTCTTACACAAGGTCAAAATGGTACTACAAAAAATACCATCATATGGTGACCCGCCGACTGTGATCCTGTTTTTTTCCAGTCAATTTTTTTTCAGGCAATGGAGGGCTCCAGGCTGGCTACTGGAGTGTACCCGAGGGGCTTTGTTCTCGGATGTCGATAGTTTACCCGTGGATATTTTCTTTTCCAGGACGGTTTCCCCGTAAAGCTTTACTTTAACGGATGATGGATACACGCGCGTAAGTACCCCCCTGGGTGGGGTATATATGTTTTTCTAGCTTCTTCTTTTTGCCTATTGTTTTGTTAATTGTTGTGTTAATCAGCTGAAATTATCTGCCATTCATGATAGGAATCCGCAGTTTCCTTCCTGTTTTTGTATTTTGTATGTTTGTTATTCCTTATCATGAAGTGTAGTCTAAAACATCTTGAAATAGAAATTACACATGTACTGTATGTTGTTTGATGCACGCAAAGGATCCATGAATGTTGAATGTTTGCCTAGCTGAGTGTGTGAATAACTTTAGTGTAACTGTCATATGTGTAATGGTGTGTGAGAGAATGTGTGGCTCTATCTCAGAGTCTGCTTGTTGTTTAGAAGTTTTTCTGCGGTTCCTGTTTATGGGGCGACCTAGCAGGCCAGAAATACGGAAAACTAGGTTTTCTGAAGGAAATTCTGTAGAGTGTGAAGTGTGAATCACTTTCCTGTCCGTTTGAATTGTCAGATGAAAAACGAGAGCCCTACAAACATTTAGGTGTTGTCCATCTGCAACTTCAAACCTATTTTCTCCCTTTCCACTCAATTGTAAGCCTGTTCTAAATTACAGAGAAAAGTATAACATCATTTTTCCTGCAGGTGACTCCAGTTTATATGTCTGTTTGCCCTGTTTGTTTTATAAACCAATGTTAATAGCTCGCTGCTAAGCTTTTTTGCATCCTACAGGTCTGTTAGAGCATATTTTGAATGTATTACTTGTGTGTATGTTAGAAAGAAAAGGACTTGACTTGACTTGACTTGACGGTTATATGACTTTGATGTGTCTGTAATGAATATGTTTACCTTACTGTTTTTGGTTCTCATTAATGTTTATAAGTTTTCATAGGTACCTCTTGTAATATAATATTTGTTCTATGTGTCTGTCACTACAATATTGTAATTTTTGTCTTTAACTATCATGTCACTATTCGTATCTTATCCTAACATTGTCTTCTTTGTTATTATTCTCGTAGTAACATTAGTTCTCTTGTGTATTTCTGTTTGTGAATGGGTTACTCGTGAATAAGGTTAATTCACTCCACTTGTCTTTCTATTTTAACAGAAATATTAGTGTTGTCTCTTTAAATGTTCTTTGTTGAAGTTTTTTGTCTCAAACAAACCTTATTTCTCTTTTTTGTCTTTATGTGTCAGATTGATAACTCTTTTCTAAGTGTATTATGTTTTACTTGTGATCTGAAAGAAAAAAACATGTTCCATCAGTTTAGAATATCTAACAATCCTCCTAGATATGCTAGTTGAGTGCCCAAAACATTTTAAGTTTCAAAGCCTTTGTTAAGTGTCACAGCTGAGGGGATAAGACTGCGTTTTCCTGGCCAGAAGGCGATAGTTTTCTTCCCTCATAACTTGAAATTCTACTGTGACAGATAAAGGATAAGTGAAAGAGTAAATATTTTATTATACAAATTGCATGCCATTAGATCTAGCAGGCTTTTGCCAACAATAGAAAGTGATATTTCTCACATATGCTTCAGCTGAGACATTACACCTATTCTCTGCTCCTTGCTCAGCAAACTTAGATCCAGTCCTTTATATGGATACTAAGGAGCAATTAAATGCTATTTTGAATGTGCCTATTGGCAATTTTAGAGTGATACAGGGTTACACAGTCTCAGAACTTTTTGTTTCACGGTGCAGCCCCCAGTAATGAAGATTCTTATTGAGCTAATGGTTCAGAATGTTTTAAGCTTATTAACAGTAGTACTACCCCTGAATCTTCTGAAGACAAATGTCCTGACGACCAAATAAATCATGGTCAGTTGTTTCACGCTGAAGTACTTAATGGTGCATTAGATTTACAGCACCCTTTAAGAGGAAACCTAGTTCATAGTCTAATTAATAACAAGAAGGATTCTATTTGCTGGTACTGTCATAAAAACTACACTTCCCAGAATCCTCCGTTGCACAATATTTCAGATGCTCAACTTCTCTCACTGTTTTGTAACTTTCTTTTTTGTCAGGCAGTTGGCTCAGGAACTTTTAACCACAGCAAATAATTTTAACTTTACCGTTTCATACTCATCTGTATTTTTTTTCTGTATCTCCTGCATCTGGATCTTTTTCACCAACATGAAGGTAAACTTGACGCAGTTTGGATCCATACCCGATTCACTCATTGGTACAGGTTAAATTCCTTTCATTATTCTCTAGACAGATGTGAATCTATTATTTCATATTATTGTACTGCATTTGCAGTACAACAAGAGAGGAGTATTATATTGTGGGTTATGTTGTTGTTACTATTTTTTCTAATTAAATAAGTTTCAGTTAATAAAAATGCAGCTTATGTGCTTGTGCCGCTGCTACAGAAAACTTCTCCCGTAATCATTGCACTTGTGTATCTTGCATCACAAGTCTGCAAGTGTAAGAAAATGCAGAAGTGACTTAAATTTATTGTTGATTTTGTCTGATAACCAGTAATTTCACTACCAAATTTGTAGAAATAAATTATGCTACTAAAATGGGTCTATGTCATTTTCATTTAGGCTAAAAATATAAATATATATATAAAGGTACAAGAGAGAACTTGTTAAATGTTTTTCCTGGTTATGATTAATCAATATTATTTTGTTATAAGAAGGAAACAGTACAGGTTGTATTTGATAGTTTACATAATTAAATTTTCGATTCTGTTACAAATTTGCAAATATCACTGATATTAAGTGGAATTGTGTCTTTGTACCATCCCACTTCCAACAACACAATTACTGGCAGCATTTGGTTGGATTTATTCCCAGCTGTCCTGTCAATTCTCTGCAACAATCCTATCAGGTGTTGTGGACTTTCTCCATTTGAATTAACCACAAGAAAACACATGTCCTTCACTCATATCATAAATGTACAACCACTTCTCATTACTGACAGTTCATACAGTAGTTTCATTAGAGTTCTTTAGCTAGTACACTAGATAAGTCAGTATTACCAGAACACCAGATATTGTCACATTGTCTCTTTGTTTCCAGGTTGGTGATCTGAGCAAAACTCCATCAGTAGCTGTTGAGATTATTCCAATCCATTCCAAATAGAACAACTATCATTGATCACACCACTCATTGAAAGAAACTCTACATACATACAAAGAGCCATTTCAAAGTTTGCCATTCATATCTGTGATGCCTTTACATTTTTGCCTATCCTAATATCGAATCCATGGACTGATTATGAACTCTTAAGAACTGTACAAAGACTGCTGCATTGACTGAATACAAGTGACTGTTGAATATTTCTTCATATGTCTATCCACCGCCATGATGTCTCTCTGATTGGACTTTCCCCTATAATGAACTGATGGACTGATATTGAAACGGGTTAATTTTAAGTTTTCAATTCATACAGTATTGAATGTGATATAGTTAAATTGTGTACAATTTATAAGAACAATGGGAATGTGATAATGTAATATTTTCTCTATATGTTTAATTTTAGATTAGTTATGAAAACAACAAAGGTAAAATTGTATCTGTTTAAAAAGGTTTTAGAAGGAAAGTTTCCTGTAATTACTCATTATTGTATTATTGCCCCAGGTCCTCAGCTCTATATGTAGCTGGTTGTGTGTAAACAGCACTGACGTAGAAAAAAAAATGATAGACCCCATAATAATAGAACTCTGTCATGTGCTAATATTAGTATTGAGTAGAGTCTAGATTCCAAGACTAGTCCCGCCCATAATGTTAAATCTATAAAAAAAAAAAAATAGAGTAGCTGACCAAACTAGTATGATTTTAGATTATCATGTGTTTTGATAGGAAAAAGAAGGTTGTACTCATATTGTTTCTGAAATGTTTGTTGAATGTCATATAGTCAAAGTTTTAGAGCTGCAACAATAAGTGTAATGTTTTTATAGAACAGTTCAGTTATTCCAAATGATTAGGTAAAATTTTATAGCTGGTTAAAACAACTCCATTGGAAGTTTCATTAAGTCCATCCATGTCATCCTAGCATTAATACTTGGTCTATATTTCTCTGTTAGACTTTGTGCTATAAGTACCTTCCAACTTCTGCTCACATTTGATTTACATCTATAAGATAAAACTTTTCTCAGCCTTATGGGGGAGGTTTGACAAGAAAAAAAAAAAGAAAAACAGCTCAGAGATAAGTTCTCTGAAAGTTATAGCTCAGATACACAAGGGCAGGCTGTCCCCAGCCCCACAGCTAAGCTCTACCCCGCCCTTACAATACAAAGTAGAGAAAAGGGGGGCGACGGGGGATGCTGCAGAAGTGCGTCTGACTAAAAACACACAGATTAACTCATAAGGCATACATAGAGCCATCAGCCTTCCCACTCTATGATGAGTTGTTTTCCCATCATAGCTAAGAGAAAGAGAGAGGCAGCAAAAGAGGTAAAAGGTCAAGTATGTGCCCTAGAAAGTCAAAGTTTCTGAGAATCAAAGGAAGCTAGAAAGCAAAGAGAGGAACAAGAAAAGTTGATAGCAGAAGGGTTAAGTTAGATAATAGAGAAAAGAAAAAAGTTTGAATTTAGCATTTTTAGCCTCATTTCAGTATTTTTCATTTTTAGCTTCATTTTAGTATTTTTCATTTTTACTAATCTTCATTTTTACATTTTTATCTTACTCAGGATGATTATTACTATGTCTCATTATCTCTATCCAATGATTTCCTTTTATTATCTCTCTGTAATGCTTTATTTTGCTTTATTTTGAAACCTAACTTCACTATAATCATATATTTGCTTAAATCTTAGGCTACATGTTATATTCAGACAGCTCTTGCTTCATTGTGCGGTTCCAGCGGTTCGTAGTCACGTTAGTTCCTCAAAAACAGGAAATACTTCTAGCCCCCTAGCTACCTGTTTTCTTTGTTTTCATTCATTTCAGCTTTTCAGCTGCACTTCTGTATTGGTGCTGCCACGACAGTTGAACTTTAACTCACAGTAGTGCACACCACTGTCCCATTTATAATAGACCTCACTTGTTCCTGGGGGTCCTCTCAGCACTCTTACTGTGCCTGTAATTACTAATGTGAAACATATTTTTAAATGTTTCAAGAGAGGAATGTTTATATAATATAAAAATATCTGGAACGGTCCAATTCCTAAGACGGACGAATGGCTAGTGTCAGAGGGTTGATAGTTGTCACCCCCACCCTCTATGACGCCATAACGCTATATGGCCCAAGGCAGGATGGACTATTATGGCGAATGGTCTACTGTGGACAATGGTCAATCATATAGTTTATACTAGGCCATACAAATAAAAGATCATCACTCTGTTTCTTAAATTCCAGAGTATCAGCATAACGCCAGTCTGTCTGATGGGGGCCCCTTACTGCTGAAGTGCTGCTCGAATAACTTGAAATACCACAATGGCCTTGGTTAGCCATAGCTGATTGCGAGGCTGTGGACTGTTGGAGCTAGGCACAGTATGTTACAACATTCCTTTGATAACATGTATGACTAAGTAAATCATTTAGACATTAATTGTACAAGGAGGAGACAGACTATGTATGGTATTTCCGTGAAACCCTTGTCACACTTATTGTAAGCGCCTTCTGATAGCTATATAATGCCTGGACCAAGAGGTGGGTCTTTGGTAAGTCCTTGGCTGACATTCTGTGTGTTACTCCAACAGCTTACCCAGACAAAACTGTTATGTTGTATTATGTAAGAATAAATTGCCTGACTATTACTAAAGGTTTTCCTTTACTGAGTTTTGTCTTACACAAGGTCAAAATGGTACTACAAAAAATACCATCAGGGGGTACTTTATTCACTATATATATTTTTTTTTTTATATCTATGTAATTACTGTGCTGCATTGCATTATATGTATGGAACTCTTCTAAGGGTTCTAGTTAATTTAGTGGGATTAATTGTATGACTTTGTGACAATTCTCATCTTTTTAGATTAGAAGGTGGGTGTGACAAAGATGTCAATAATTATTCATTTGCACCTATACTTACATTACTTTCTTTTCCCCCGTAACCGAAGAAGAATGCCCTCCTGTCTTACCCTTTTACAAATGAAAAACTAAAAATTGATATAAAGAATCTTGCTGCTCCTCTAAAACATGTTTTCCCCCTTTTTGACGAGTGTCCTGGTTCTGGGTAATTACAGAGTTACAGCTGCACCTGGTCTCTTTATGTTTCAGGTTAATGAATGTGAATGTTTTCTTGGAAGAGCAAGAGCCAACCGGAAATGAACTGCTGGACATGGTTTTAAATGCTTTCCATTTGTTAATGTCTATACATATTATACTGTTTAAAATTATATGTATGGAGGTGGTGGTAGATGGTGACATATATCTCTCTCTCGTCTCTCTCTCGTCTCTCTCTCTCTCTCGTGTCTCTCTCTCGTCTCTCTCTCTCTCTCTCGTCTCTCTCTCTCTCGTCTCTCTCGTGTCTGTCTCTCGTCTCTCTCGTCTTTCTCGTCTCTCTCTCTCGTCTCTCTCTCTCTCGTCTCTCTCATCTCTCTCTCTCTCGTCTCTCTCTCGTCTCTTGTGTCTCTCTCTCTCTCGTCTCTCTCTCTCTCGTCTCTCTCTCTCTCGTCTCTCTCTCGTCTCTCTCTCTCGTCTCTCTCGTCTCTCTCTCGTCTCTCGTCTTTCTCGTCTCTCTCTCTCGTCTCTCTCTCTCTCGTCTCTTGTGTCTCTCTCTCGTCTCTCTCTCTCTCTCGTCTCTCTCTCTCGTGTCTCTCTCGTCTCTCGTCTCTCTCGTCTTTCTCGTCTCTCTCTCTCTCGTCTCTCGTCTCTCTCTCTCGTCTCTTGTCTCTCTCGTCTTTCTCGTCTCTCTCTCTCTCGTCTCTCTCTCTCTCTCGTCTCTCTTGTCTCTCTTGTCTCCCTCTCTCTCTCTCGTCTCTCTATCTGCAATATTATCAGTGACTGGGCTGGGTACTGTGCCAGACAAAGAGCAAGACTGGATTGTTAAATCAGCCATACACAGGTCACCCCATTGGTCAACCAAACAGATTTATATGTCCAGCACCCTTTACGGATTTCTATTTTCTTAGTATATCGGGCCCAATGTAATTATTTATTTGCTCGGCCTTTGGGTCTCACTGTTCAGTCCGTGTGGCCCGGGTGCACTCTGCCCCAAATATTCCAAGGTTAAGCCGCCCTCTCATTGGCCTTCTCGTCATTCATTCATTGTTAGAATAAAATCTGTTGGTTTACCAGATATCTAGTTTGACCCGGTGCAGCTGCCCCTAAGGGATGGCAGTCAAATCACATAAATCCAAAGAATGTTGACTCTGAAGATCAAGGATCACTCAATTCAGCTTCAGTTTAACAACCGTTATCTTTATTATTACATTTGTTTAAAAGACACCGCATCCAAGGTCTTAACGCGTTTCATAACAACGTTCTTCCTCAGAGACCTTCTAAGGAACATTCTTTGGATTTATGCCACCAGACCGATGTCTTACATATGTGTAACATCTCTTCACTCTCACTCAGGACTAATCGCTTTACACTCAACTTTCATTCTGGCTCTCCTGAGTTTTGACAGGGTGGGGAGATCACCTGTTTGATTAGCCACACGGGGCTATAACTGAAGACGTGTTCCTTAAAGGGCACCGATCACAGCCAAAATCAAACACATATTAACAATCTGACCAGTACAAGCTAAACAGGTTTAATCAAACTACATATATAGTTTTTTGAAAAAACTGCAGGTTTTTAAAAAAATCCCTTACTTTGTCAAATGGGTTCTTTCACTGAGGGAGGCCATACTGAGACTATAACAGAGACTATAATATGCAAATTTCAGGCGCATGCTCAGATTGTAACACTGCTTTGAGTATTCTACCCAGAATGCCTTGTTTTAGTAAACTACTCCACTAGAAGTATCAGGAGATTTCCCTATCTTGTCCCCTGCTGGTGATGTTATTATGCAAATGAAGGGCACACACTAACTTCCAGCAGGTGGCAGCACTACTGAACAGCAGCTAACACACAGGTTTGGCTGATTTGAAAATAGCTTAGAAGGGTTGCTAAGCAACAAGGAATTTCAAATGAGCATGTGCGAGATCTCAGAGCTGCAGTTGGCTGGGAAGATATAGGTAGGAGGAGCCAGTGAAATCCAAGATGGCTACTTCAGCTAGCACTGCAGGGGAGATAGGGGAGATCTTGCAGAAGGAATATTGAGCTGATCATCCTCTGCCCTTGTGAGCTTACAATCTAAAGTCCTTAACACATTCCCATCAGTCCTTGCCCCAGTGAGCTGACAATCTGAGATCACTATCACCTTCCGATCAGCCCCTGCCCCAGTTAGCATACAATCTAAGGTCCCTATCACATTCCCATCATCCTCTGCCCCAGTGATCTTACAATCTAAGGTCCCTATTACATTCCCTCATCCTCTGCCCCAGGGAGCTTACAATATAAGGTCACTATTACATTCCCATCAGTCCTTGGCCCATTGAGCTTACAATCTAAGATCACTATTACATTCCCATCAGTCCTTGGCCCATTGAGCTTACAATCTAAGATCACTATCACCTTCCGATCAGCCTCTGCCCCAGTGAGCTTACAATCGAAGGTCCCTATTACATTCCCATCATCCTCTGCCCCAGGGAGCCTACGATCTAAGGTTCCTATCACATTCTCATCAGTCTCTGCCCCAGTGAGCTTACAATCTAAGGTCCCAATTACATTCCCATCATCCTCTGCCCCAGTGAGCCTACAATCTAAAGTCCCTATCACATTCCCATCAGTCTCTGCCCCAGTGAGCTTACAATCTAAGGTCCCTATCACATTCGTATTTTAAATTCGAACCTTAATAAATCTCCCCCTAAGAGTTAAGAATTCTGATTGGTAGAATAAAGCTGTGATGATGTTTATCCCGACCCAAATGTAAATACAAAGTGTTTGTGGAGCAACACTGCCTCCCAGTGGGGATAATGTGATATACAATGAATGGGATACAGAGCCGCTTGCCCATGGAATACAAAGCAAATTATAAAGGGTTTTGGTAAAAATATAGACATTTTGCACAAACATGTATTATTACATATTACATATTTGTTTTTTTTTGTTTGTCAGGAAATTACAGAAAAACTGGTTTACGAGAAGCCGGAAGAGCCATTAGAGTTGATGCTGCAGAAGGTAGGTGCTGTGATACTATCCTATTGCCAACCAATCCAGCTGGTGTGGAAGTACCAGTGTGTCAGCTCTGTGGGTTCTACACATGGGCCCCTCTATCTATTGGCTTCTGTAATGCAAAGCAGCAAGAGCAGCCAATCAGTGCTCATCTAGTTGTGCCATGATGGATCCTACACCAGAATAGGGGAGCTACCCACTGTTTCTCAATGTTTACAGCAGTGGAGGCGGAGTTTAGCAACTGGAGCTACCATACAGCTTGGACTTTTCTTGTCCAGTAAAGGATTGTTTACCTTTAAATTAACTGTTAGTATGCTGTAGCGATGGATATTCTGAGACAATTTGCAATTGGTTTTCATTTTTTTTATTATTTGTGGTTTTTGTGTTATTTAGCTTTTTATTCAGCAGTTCTCCAGTTTGCAATTTCAGCCATCTGGTTGCTAGGGTCCAAATTACCCTAGCAACCTTGCACTGATTTGAATAAGAGACTGGAATATGAATAGGAGAGAAAGAGGAATAATAAAAAATTAACAATAACAACACATTTGTAGTTTTACAGAGCATTTGTTTTTTTAGATGGGGGTCAGCGACCCCCAGTTGAAAGCTGGAAAGAGTCAGAAGAAGAAGGCAAATCATTCAAAACTAGGCCTACGATCTAAGGTCCCTATCTCATTCCCATCAGTCCTTGCCCCATTGAGCTTACAATCTAAGGCCAATATCACATTCCCATCAGTCCTTGCCCCAGTGAGCTAACGATCTAAAGTGCCTATCACATTCCCAGCCTCAGTGAGTTTATAATCTAATGTCCCTATCACATTCCCATTAGTCCTTGCCACATTGAGATTACAATCTAAGGTCCCTGGCACATTCCCATCAGCCTCTGCCCCAGGAAGCCTACGATCTAAGGTCCCTATCACATTCCCATCAGTCCTTGACCATTGAGCTTACAGTCTAAAGTCAATATCACCTTCCCATCAGCCCCTGCCCCAGTGAGTTTACAATCTCAGGTGCCTATCACATTCCCATCATTCTCTGCCCCAGGGAGCCTACGATTTAAGTTCCCTATCACATTTCCATCAGTCCTTGCCTCATTGATCTTACAATCTAAGGTCCCTATCACATTCCTATCGGTCCCTGCCCCAGTGAGTTTACAATCTAAGGTCCCTATCACATTCCCATCAGTCCTTGCCCCATTAAGCTTACAATATAAGGTCCATATCACATTCCCATCAGTCCTTTCCCCATTGAGCTTACAATCTAAGGTCCCTATCACATTCCCATCAGTCCTTGCCCCATTAAGCTTACAATCTAAGGTCCCTATCACATTCCCATCATCCCTGCCCCAGTGAGCTTACAATCTAAGGTCAATATCACATTCCCATCAGTCCTTGCTCCGTTGTTTGAGCTGCCGAGTGCTTGATCTTTGGGGCTTTGCAGAATTGCAGTAGGGACGGCCGTACAGTAGTACCGAGTAGCTGTACTATTATGCACCCTGTATTACTGACACCATTTACTTTTTAATCTCGCTGTGTTTTCTGCAGATCACTCGGAACATGTCGGCAGAGAAATATTGCTTTTGGTTTTTTTTGCAGCACAGACAACGAGCGGCTTAATAAGATTGTTTCTTGGTCCTACCCCCCCCCCCCGGGTATATTGATATTTACATTAGCAGCACTGGGTTATAACACTCCGACTATTCTCATTACAAGTGACAAGTGAGAGCAGCTCATACGCCCAACTGAAAGATTAACTGAACAATCAACATCATTTACTGTGAAATCCAGCGAGCGAGTAGCCACAAGCACTGCAGGGCCCGACTCTGAGCGCAATTAATACGGCCGCGGCGTTAGGAATATCGATTGCAAGCTCTGCTACTCCTGTGCTTAGCAATAAACCTGCCGGGGGCTTGATTACAGCCAAGAAAACTCAAAGAAAACTTCTGTTAAAAGACTTACGACAAGCAGAACGTTTTGTACAATTTCTCTTTTTTTTTTCTGGCGAGTCGGAATAACCCAAAACGGCACAATAGTTATTGAACTGAAACTTCTCTTAAAGGGGTTGTTCACCTTCCAACACTTTTCCATTCAGTTGGTTTCATATAGTTCACCAAAAATACTTTTTCCAATTACTTTCTATTCTCTATGTTTTTCTAATCTTGAAGTGTAAAATTTCATTTTTCACCTTCTAAAGCAGGTGGGGTCGCCGACCCTGTAAACTGTTTTAAATTGATACATTTAGTTGATCCATTTCTTATCTTTGTCCCTGCAGCTGTTAGAATTGATACAATAGTTACTGATACTCCAGAGATGCTGCTGAGAAATGGATCAACTGAATGTCGTAAAATTGTAACAGTTTCGATTTTGCGCCTGAATTACTGAGCTGCCAGACTCAAACACCAGAGACACCGACATTCAACTTTAAACTTCGAAAAACAGTAAAAAATTAAAAATGGAAAGTAATTGAAAAAAAATCTTTATTTCTGGGGAACAATCTGAAAACAATTGAACTGAAAAAGTGTTTGGAAGGTGAACAATCCCTTTAAAGTGTTTTTTTTCTGCCTAGGAATTAAAATATGGCTGCTCTTTTTAACGAGGGATTCTAAATTAACAGTACTCCGCTCTGTTGAGATGCTTGTGAGCTGAACCCTACCCTAGAGTCCTGCGTGGAACCAATTTTTGAGACCCGGACCCAAACCCACATATTTACCCACTCAGATCCACTACCCGATCCTGGTCCACAATTGCCTTATCCGCAAACCAATCCACAAATCCGCCGACCACCATTAAACAGGAAGTGCTGTTGCTGCGACCCGGAAGTGACATCATCAAAAGTGGGTGGAGACAGAAACATTTTTTGTAAAATTTTAAGAGGGGTAAAATATAGACAATATATAAGATTAGAAATACAGATGAGACCCGCAACCCACAGACCTGCATCTATACCCCCACCCGAAAATCCTACCCTCCCAGGGTACCCAACCCACTGCAGGAGTCCACCCACCACTCTGCAATGCTGAACTGGAAGTCATATCTATGTCTGACACTGGCATTTCAAGAACATACAGCTCCAAACTGCAGGGCTTGTTTAATGGCAAAGTTTCTTAGGATCCCATCCTGACTGCAAGAGCCTGAAACTAGCACTGAGAACGTGGCAGTCTCTTGCTCCCACTCTGTGATCCGTGGCTATTGCAGTGATCTGAATCCATTTTCTGCAGTGATCTACCTGACATGCCTGCAGTTAAAGGAGAACTAAAGCCTAACTAAAGAAGTAGCTAGAAATGTTGTACATGATGTTTTGTGCTTCTGTACCAGCCCAAGGCAACCACAGCCCTTTAGCAGTAAAGATCTGTGTCTCCAAAGATGCCCCAGTAGCTCCCCATCTTCTTTTCTGCTGATTCACTGATTCACATGCTCTGTGCTGCTGTCACTTACTGAGCTTAGGGAGCCACTCACAATATACAGTACACATAGAATAGAAATGTCACAATATAAGGCTGATTAGTAATTAATACACATAATTACTACATGGCAGCACAGAAACCAGTGCAATTAGCATCAGAATTGAATAATCAGCAAACCTGTAGCATCAGCTTATATTACAGCCAGGGAAGCTCATTTTCTGCTGGATAATTAGTGACGAGCCCTAAGCTTAGCTTCTCAACAGCCAATCAGAGCCCACTGAGCATGTGAGTGTCACAGACACTTTCCAAGATGGTGACCCCCTGTGACAAGTTTGAAGTCCTGGATCATTGCTGCTATTGACAAGCTCAAACTTTAGCCTCCTGCAATAAGTTCACTATATATATATATATACATTTACTGTATATTCATTTTTAGAGTTTAGTTCTCCTTTAATGCAATGCTTTGAATCCATTTTATGTAGTGACCTTACTGGCATGTCTAGGGTTAAATAGCACAATTGTTAGGAGCACCAGTGAAGAACGCCAAAAGTTTTTTAACATTATTTTAATATATTTTATTATCCATTTAAAAACACAACACCACACACTAGAGGGACCAAACGCTTAAATCATTTTGTGGCGTCACTTCATCAGAAGAAATCACAGATGGCACGAAACGCATAAGCATATGGTCCCGCGGGTGTGTATTAAATGGATAATAAAATCTGAATATACTTTTGGTGTTCTTCACTGGTGCTCTGTACAATTGTGCTATTCTCATGGATTCTTACGCTCTTTCATGCCGCAAGCTCTTATGCCACCGATTTCCAAGTTAAAAAACTCTTTGACTTTTTGTTTAGAATCCGCAGAGCTCATTCAAATAAATGTTATCTTTTCACTAGGGATGCACTGAAGCCACTATTTTGGATTCAGCCGAACCTACGAATCCTTCGCGAAAGATTCAGCCGAATACCAACCCCAATCCGAATAAGCATAAGCAAATTAGGGGTGGTAAGGGGAAAGCATTTTTTACTTCCTTGTTTTGTGACGCAATTTCCCACCCTGACCCTAATTTGCATATGCAAATTCAGATTCGGTTTGGCCGGGGCAGAAGGATTCGGCCGAATCCAAATCCTGCTGAAAAAGGCCGAATCCTGGCCAAATCCCAAACCGAATCCTGGATTCGGTGCATCCCTACTTTTCACTCCAAGTGGTCTCCGGTTGTTGCAGTTCCACATCTCTCGTTCTTGCCTTAAAGGAACAGTAACACCAAAGTTTCTGAATGCTTAAATCCCCCCAAAACTGCTATAATAATAGGTAAGGCTTACTTCCCCTTGGATTTTTTCCAGATCTTTAGCTTTAGCTTGAATTTACTTTCAAAGTCGGAGAAAGGAGAAAAGACAACAGCAACTTCAATTCCTCTGCGCTGAACCAAAGTCAGCTTTACACCGATGACCTAAAGCACCTGCAGCTTAAATAAAGTCTCACATCATTACCCCCAAATCTGTCGGAAGGAATAGAAACTACAGACACTGAAAAAAGCTTAGGTGCTTTAGGTTATTGGTGCAAGGTGAGAGGGATATTCTGAGACAATTTGCAATTGGTTTTCATTTTTTATTATTTGAGGTTTTTTGACTTATTTAGCTTTTTATTCAGCAGCTCTCCAGTTTGCAGTTTCAGCCATCTGGTTGCTAGGGTCCAAATTCCCCTAGCAACCTTGCACTGATTTGAATAAGAGACTGGAATATGAATAGGAGAGAAAGAGGAATAATAAAAAATTAACAATAACAACACATTTGTAGTTTTACAGAGCATTTGTTTTTTTAGATGGGGGTCAGCGACCCCCAGTTGAAAGCTGGAAAGAGTCAGAAGAAGAAGGCAAATCATTCAAAACTATAAAAAAATTTTTTAAAATGAAGTCTAACTGCCACTAAAAGATAACTTAAAGGTGAACCATTCCTTTAAATAGAATGCTAATAAAATACAGCCTGAAGATCGACACCCCTCCCCCCCCATTGTGATAGAGATATCAGTCTTCATTGCCCCCAGACCCCGCTGCCAATTCCTCAGAAGGCGAATGTGGAGACTGTTAGTGGCATCGAGTAATTTATCTGATCACTCGGCCGTTCCGCTGCCATGATATAAAGTCAATGAGAATATAAATGTGCCACTGAGTGAGACGTAATGGACTGGGCCACATAAACGCCGATATTCTGGGCTCCAGCACCGCTTGCACCCAGGGCCGCCATCAGGGGGGGACAGGGGGGACAAGCGTACCGGGCCCGGGCATGAAGGGGGGCCCGGCAGCGCTGCATTTTTTTGAAGATCCGGGCCCCCCTTACGAGCGCCCGAGCCGTACATCTTGCCTCTTCAGTGCCGAATGCGGAAGTGCCGAAAAGCCGAAGCCGATGCGACGAAAAGACCCGAAGTCATGGAAAAAGCCGAAGTCCCGAAGTCACGAAGCGCCGAAAAGACCCGAAGTCACGAAAACAGCCGAAGCCGAAGTCCTGAAGCGGTGAAAAGACCCGAAGTCACGAAAGGAGGCGAAGTTGAAGTACTGAAGCCATGAGTTCAATTCTACTGAACACCAGTTTGTGTTTTTTTTTTTTTTAATCCCCTGGCCACCAATGTATTATTTTAATATTCTATAGGCCCCTGCCACCAATCTTTTTTTTAAAACTTTTGTTTTTGGGGCCCCAATTTTTTTTTTAACTCGTAAGGGGCCCCTTGCCACCATTGTTTTTTTTTGGCGGTTTTTTTTAAAAAAAAAATTAATTTTCTTTTTGGTGGCCCCAAATTTTTTAACTTGTAAGGGGGCCCCTGCCACCAGTTTTTTTTTTTTTCAAAAAAAAATTATTTTTTTTTAAAATTTTTTTTGGGGCCCCAATTTGTTTTTAACTTGTAAGGGGGCCCCTGCCACCATTTTTTTTTTTTTCAAAAAAATTTTTTTTTCTCCAAATTTTTTTTTTGGGGCCCCAATTTGTTTTTAACTTATAAGGGGGCCCCTGCCGCCAATGTTTTTTTTTTTTTTCAAAAAAAAATTAATTTTTTTTCAAATTTTTTTTTGGGGCCCCAATTTGTTTTTAACTTATAAGGGGGCCCCTGCCGCCAATGTTTTTTTTTTTTTTCAAAAAAAAATTTATTTTTTTTCAAATTTTTTTTTGGGGCCCCAATTTGTTTTTAACTTAGAAGGGGGCCCCTGCCACCAATGTTTGTTTATTTTTTAGTTTTTTTTACATTTTTTTTGTTGGGGCCCCAAGTTTTTTTTAACAGGGGGCCCCTGCCACCAATGTTTTTTAAAAAAAAAAATTTTAATTTTTTTTTTTTGGGGCCCCAATTTTTTTATAAGGGGGCCCTGACCATCAATAGCTTTTTACAACTTGTGTGGGGGGGGGGTTACTTTTTTAGCGCTGATGTCTGTGTGGTCTTTTAACTGCGATGTGGGCGGGATATGGGGCGGAGCTTGGTCGTCAGTGTGGGCGGGGCCCAGGGGGCCCCAAAAATTTTGTTGTACGGGGCCCCGTGATTTCTAATGGCGGCCCTGCTTGCACCGACCCACTAGACTGGGGCTTATTTCTGTGGGATTACAGAAAATTATTTGTAAATAATGATCTTTGTGGCTATTAACTTGGATATTGCACAAGCCCCTTGTCACCTGTATAATGAGCCGCAATCCCATAATATGGTGTTTTACCCAGAGGCAGCCCTACAGGGACTGGGGTATCATCTATCCATAGAATTCTCTGGTCCTGAGTTTTCCAGATAAGGGATCTTTCTGTAATTTGGATCTTCATACCCTAATTTAGGGGTAAATTTATCAAAGAGTGAAATTCCGCGACTAGAGTGAAATTCCGCAGCTCTCAATTAATTTCTATGGGATTTTGAAAGGCGTATTTATCAATGGGTGAAAATGAAAGTTCACCCTTTGATGAATACGCCTTTAAAAATCCCATAGAAATGAATGGGGAGTGGCGGAATTTCACTCTAGTGGTGGAACTTCACTATTAACTTCACTCTTTAATAAATATAAGTTATTATATTATATCTTAGTTGGGATCAAGTACAAGCTACTGTTTTATTATTACACAGAAAAAGGAAATAATTTTTACAAATTTGGATTATTTGGATAAAATGCAGTCAATGGGAGGCGGCCGTTCTGTAATTCGAAGCTCTTTGTATAACAGATCCCATACCTGTATCACCTCTGCAATACTTTGGATTAAAGGAAAATTATACCTCCCGAACAATGTAGGTCTCTATAAAAAGATATTGCATAAAACAGCTCATATGTAAAACCCTGTTTCATGTAAATGAACAATTTTCACAATAATATACTTTTCTAGTAGTATGTGCCATTGGGTAATCATAAATAGAAAACTGCCATTTTCCTGGGATCGTATGATTCACGGTGCACACAAACAAACCAAACCAACTATTCATGTTAGGTCACATGAGCCAATTTACAGACAGAGTTGTGTCTTTTGCTTCAACACTACTTCCTGCTACAGTTAGAGTTGCAGTATTTCTGGTCAGGTGATCTCTTCCTGTTACGGTTAGAGTTGTAGTATTTCTGGTCAGGTGATCTCTTCCTGTTACAGTTAGAGCTGCAGTATTTCTGGTCGGGTGATCTCTTCCTGTTACAGTTAGAGCTGCAGTATTTCTGGTCAGGTGATCTCTTCCTGTTACGGTTAGAGCTGCAGTATTTCTGGTCAGGTGATCTCTTCCTGTTACGGTTAGAGTTGCAGTATTTCTGGTCGGGTGATCTCTTCCTGTTACAGTTAAAGCTGCAGTATTTCTGGTCGGGTGATCTCTTCCTGTTACAGTTAGAGCTGCAGTATTTCTGGTCAGGTGATCTCTTCCTGTTACAGTTAGAGCTGCAGTATTTCTGGTCAGGTGATCTCTTCCTGTTACAGGTAGAGCTGCAGTATTTCTGGTCAGGTGATCTCTTCCTGTTACGGTTAGAGTTGCAGTATTTCTGGTCGGGTGATCTCTTCCTGTTACAGTTAGAGCTGCAGTATTTCTGGTCGGGTGATCTCTTCCTGTTACAGTTAGAGCTACAGTATTTCTGGTCAGGTGATCTCTTCCTGTTACAGTTAGAGCTGCAGTATTTCTGGTCAGGTGATCTCTTCCTGTTACAGTTAGAGCTGCAGTATTTCTGGTCGGGTGATCTCTTCCTGTTACGGTTAGAGTTGCAGTATTTCTGGTTGGGTGATCTCTTCCTGTTACAGTTAGAGCTGCAGTATTTCTGGTCGGGTGATCTCTTCCTGTTACAGTTAGAGCTGCAGTATTTCTGGTCAGGTGATCTCTTCCTGTTACAGTTAGAGCTGCAGTATTTCTGGTCAGGTGATCTCTTCCTGTTACAGTTAGAGCTGCAATATTTCTGGTCAGGTGATCTCTTCCTGTTACAGTTAAAGCTGCAGTATTTCTGGTCGGGTGATCTCTTCCTGTTACAGGTAGAGCTGCAGTATTTCTGGTCAGGTGATCTCTTCCTGTTACGGTTAGAGTTGCAGTATTTCTGGTCGGGTGATCTCTTCCTGTTACAGTTAGAGCTGCAGTATTTCTGGTCGGGTGATCTCTTCCTGTTACAGTTAGAGCTACAGTATTTCTGGTCAGGTGATCTCTTCCTGTTACAGTTAGAGCTGCAGTATTTCTGGTCAGGTGACCTTCCAAAACTTCTTTTCAGTTCAGTAGAAATAAGAAATAAAGACTTTTTTTCAATTACTTTTTATTTGTGACCTTTTTTTTTTACTTATGAAGTTGAAAGTTTCATCTTTCCCCTTCTTATGTGTTTGTGAAGCAGCTCTGGGAGTGAGGGGGTCAGCGACCCTGTAACAACCCAAAGAGAAAGTTGATGTGTCCCTCCACATCTCCAGTCCTCTTATCTTCTTGACCTTGTACTCCACATCCTTTGATCTCTCTCTGAGACTATTTGTGATCTCCACTGTTTCCTCCAGTCTCCTACTCCTCTTGATTCTTCTTCATTTGGATTCAAGTCTCAACCCTCCCAACCAAATCTGATTCCTGGACAAACAGGACCTTCCCATCCCTCTTCTCTGCATTTGATGTTGGTCACCAATCATCTCGGCTCTTGGCTTCCCTTGACATTATCTGATGCTGCTTTTCCTCAGATCTCTCCAACAAGTCCAAAGCTTACGGTGACAGTTCTTCCAAGAATAGTCTCCATACAGGGAGGTGCCAGCCTATGAAAATGATGACTGAAGGTCAATAGCTAGGACCCCAATCCATCATTCTTCTGATTTCTGATCCTTCTGGTTCTTCCTAATGTTCTGCTTCATAAATACTGAATACATTCCCAGTTACTCTTACCCTCCAAAATCATGTCTTCTCAACTGTGTTTGGTTTTCTTACCAGCAAGACTCAATCTTCCCTCTCTCAACCTTCCCTGACATCTTTTATATTTACCAGACTTTATTTTCTCCGTTCTTCTTCTGCCAGTCACTCTACTGAACAATGGGCTTCAGTCTTGGTCCTCACATACAAAGCTCTCGAGAACTGACCGGCGGGTGACTCTTCTCTGCTCACAAACTTCATTTTCTGAGCAGAACAACCATTTTCTCACTGACTTCATGTTCTGCTGACTGTAGCCAAACTGAACAGCAGGGGGTGCTGTTGTGTCAAATTCACAATATTAGCAGAATAAAAACTAATAACATTTTGAAAAGGTAAAAAAAAAAAATGAATGTAAATTGCTGAAGTAAAGAGGAGCAATTTTACAGTCGTTGGAGGGTTTGCATTTCCTTCAAAACCATCAATTTTAGGTAAGTGAATCCGCTGCCCAATAACTTCATGTAAAACATCAAGCAGCCAACCTTGGTACATGTATCTTAACCCAATTAACCTCTTTCATAATTGTGAATGAAATCTCTATAAATCCCTCTATAAGTGAACTGCAGATACCGGCCCTTCTCTTGAGATTAGAGGCCCTCCTGCTGCTTCTGCACTAGCCCCCATATTGGCAACATCTGCACTTGCTAAGGATCAGCTTGATACCTCAAGTGGCCTCATTCCTTCACTTGCCTTACAATGCCCACGGCCACAGAAGTAAATTGCAACCTAAAGAGGCTGTATATGGACTGGCTTGTTCAATATCCCACAGCTTGTCCCCAATGGACCAAATAGATGAATATTTAGCCATTTATTCCTTTCTATAATATTAATCTATAAGTAGACGTATAAGTCATTTCTGCATCTTTCCACTAGAGGGAGCAGCAATGAAAAGTCACAAAGTCTGACTTGTCATTAAAGGAATAGCGTGACAGGCCCCCATTCTGGAAACAGCTGCACTGGCACAGAATACGCCATTCATTTTGGTCTCAAATGGGGGGGTCACTGACCCCATCTAAAAAAACAAATGCTCTGTAAGGCTAAACATTTATTGTTATTGCTACTTTTTAATTGCTCAGCTTTCGATTCAGGCCTCTCCTATTCATATTCCAGTCTCTTATTTAAATCAATGCATGGTTGCTAGGGGAATTTGGATACTGGCAACCAGATGGCTGAAATTGTAAACTGGAGAGCTGCTGAATAAAAAGCTAAATAAGTCAAAAACCACAAATAATAAAAAATGAAAACCAATTGCAAATAGTCTCAGAATATCCCTCTCTACATCATACTGACAGTTGATTTAAAGGTGAACAACCAAGTGAACTGGGGGGAACAGGAGAGCGTTATACAGAAATGCACCACTAGGTGGCAGCAGTAACACAGAGGCTTAGTGAGGCCTCCTCTCTGATACTGTCAGACAAAAACTTAAAACTTCTAACCCATCACAGATCAGTAATTCCCAGAACTCATGATTTAAAGAATTTCAGAAATTTTCAGAACCTTTTGTCCCACAGAATTCCTCCTCTGCATTAATCAAAGAGGAGTAAAAGGTGTTTTCATTCCTGTTAAATGGATCTGCACTAGTAACTCTCCCTCCTGCACTTCTCCTTATTCACCTGTGTGTGGCGCTGGTCCTGACAGGCCCATAGCAACTGCACTGGGGGAGACCATAGACACAAGTAACTGGGCCAATACATAATCCTGCAGACAGTGCCTGGGGGATATAGGCATGACAAGGAGGTACAAGCTGACAGGGCAGCATAAAGTCTATGGTCTCATTACGTAGTCTAGAAAATTGCAAACTCTTGATCACATTCTAAAACACAGCAATTTAATTAGCTCCTTCTTGGGGTTATATTTCAGCTTGTGTAAAACAAATAAAAAATGTACCCCCAACTGTAAATGATAAGGATATTAGAAGTCACTGAGGGGTTGTTCTGTGACCATATAAAGACACAAGGCTGCAGGCTGAGTTATACAGGGAACTCTGAGTATCACTCATGTATTATAAGGGATAATGTACCCCCTACTGTAAATGATAAGGATATTAGAAGTCACTGAGGGGTTGTTCTGTGACCATATAAAGACACAAGGCTGCAGGCTGAGTTATACAGGGAACTCTGAGTATCACTCATGTATTATAAGAGATAATGTACCCCCTACTGTAAATGATAAGGATATTAGAAGTCACTGAGGGGTTGTTCTGTGACCATATAAAGGCACATGGCTGCAGGCTGAGTTATACAGTTATACAGTATATATTTATATTTGCACATAATAAGGCCTCTCATTGAGTGAGTGTGAGTGAGTGTGAGTGAGTGTGAGTGAGTGAGTGTGAGTGAGTGTGAGTGCTTGCGTATGAGTGAGTGGGTGTGGCCAATAATAATGAAGAGCTACAGGTTGTTTGTAGTGTTTGTGTGAAACCAGAGGCAGAAAGTCCTCATTCTTTACATAACTGGGACACATTCCTCCCCAAACACACCAGGCAGGTTTTACAGAAACCCCTTCCCACCCCTCACAGCAAAACCTTGCCTAGTCCCCATGTGCGACAACAGCTTCACCTGTTTAAAGGGGAACTAATGCAAAACAAATATGAAATAATAAAAGTGTGGACATTCCACTGTACCCCCAGCTGCTCAAGCTCAGGATACGGAACCAGTCGGGGGTCGCTGCATCCCTATCCCTCCATAGAATTTTACAGTAATTCCATCGCTGCACTTCATGCAGAACATTAGAAGATTCACAGGGAGCTGGAGTCTTAGCCGGGGTAGAAGTTGCTGCTAATACATTGTTTCAAGAGTCAGAACCAGCAGTGCAGAGAATAGAAAGGGACAGACCTGCTTTCAATAACAGAGGACAAACTGAAGGATAAAGAACTAAATGCCACTTACATATGTGCATTAAAGTCGGGCATATCTGAGCTGCCCCCACCCCAAATAAAGGGCAAGTTAAAATGCAGATGGATTACCCATAATGCTCCGTATAAAAGCAAAAAAGCTTTCAAAGCCAAAGGCTCATTTATTTGTCTCTTAATGGGGTTCCCCGGCCAGCGACCAACGTCTGCCTAAATAAATGACTTGTTTACCCATTTAATTCCCGGGGCATTCGCTTAGCAGTCAGAAAGTTGAGAGCCGACCGACCCCTCCAGCTTCTCACAAAACACTGGGTATTATTGCTGGAGTTGGACTGGGCAGACAGACTGCACCATTGTTAGAATAATAGGGGGGTATATGGGGTGCAGAGGAGGAGCAGGAATCAGGGTCACAGAGAAGGAATTGGTTTCAAATGTGGCTTTTGATGCAACACCTTTACATGAACAGTTGTGTGTGATATTCACATTTTGTACTGCTAATATCCTTATTTGTATGTATTACAGCGTACCTCCCAACTGTCCTGTTTTTAGAGGGACAGTCCCTCTTTTGACAGCAAAACCCGCAGTCCCTCGTTTGTACTGGAAAGTCCCGTTTTTCTCTGCACTGAAGAGCCACAAAAAGAAACAAAGTTTTTAACTTATATGGCTTTTGTCAGAGAGCCCAGAACAGCCACAGCTGCAGATAAGATACTTTTGTAACAATTTCAAGATAAGCAAATAATTAATGTAACAATATAAGATAACAGGTCCCTTGGGAGAAGTTACACTCACAGCTTAAAGGGCAATTCACCTTCATTAGCAAAACTGTAATAACTTAAAATATGTTCAGTCTTTCTTAACCTCCCAAATTTTGTAAGATGAACATGGTAATTAGGGGGTGTGGCCACGAAATGGGCTTGGGCAAAAAATGTCCCCGCGGTACATGCTTTTTATTTCAAAGATGTTGCTATGTATGCTATAGTAGAGCCTACTTATGGGGCTGTTCCTGCTGAATTGTGCTTAGTACAGAGGAATACCTATGCTGCCATAGTTTGTTTTATGGGATCTCTCTGTACAGACTATGAGCAAACTTAAGGTGGCCATACACGGATAGATCCGCTCGTTTGGCGATGTCGCCAAACGAGCGGATCTCCCTCCGATATGCCCACCTTGAGGTGAGCAATATCGGGCTGATCCGATCGTGGGCCCTAGGGCCCAACGATCGGATCCTAGCGTTCGCCAAACGGGCGGTCGGATCGCGGGACCGCATCAACGAACAGATGCGGCCGCGATCCGACGGGATTTTTAATCCCATCCGATCGAGATCTGGCCGACTTTCGGCCAGATCTCGATCGGGGAAGCCCGTCGGGGGCCCCCATACACGGGCCAATAAGCTGCCGACACGGTCTGTCGGCAGCTTTTATCGGCCCGTGTATGGCCACCTTTAGGGACTGTTCCTGCTGAATTGTGCTTAGTACAGGGAATACCTATGCTTCCATAGTTTTATGGGATCTCTCTGTACAGACTATGAGCAAACTTAGGGACTGTTCCTGCTGAATTGTGCTTAGTACAGGGAATACCTATGCTGCCATAGTTTTATGGGATCTCTCTGTACAGACTATGAGCAAACTTAGGGACTGTTCCTGCTGAATTGTGCTTAGTACAGGGAATACCTATGCTGCCATAGTTTTATGGGATCTCTCTGTACAGACTATCAGCAAACTTAGGGGCTGTTCCTGCTGAATTGTGCTTAGTACAGGGGAATACCTATGCTGCCATAGTTTTATGGGATCTCTCTGTACAGACTATGAGCAAATTTAGGGGACTGTTCCTGCTGAATTGTGCTTAGTACAGGGAATACCTATGCTGCCATAGTTTTATGGGATCTCTCTGTACAGACTATGAGCAAACTTAGGGACTGTTCCTGCTGAATTGTGCTTAGTACAGGGAATACCTATGCTGCCATAGTTTTATGGGATCTCTCTGTACAGACTATGAGCAAACTTAGGGACTGTTCCTGCTGAATTGTGCTTAGTACAGTGGAATACCTATGCTGCCATAGTTTTATGGGATCTCTCTGTACAGACTATGAGCAAACTTAGGGACTGTTCCTGCTGAATTGTGCTTAGTACAGGGAATACCTATGCTGCCATAGTTTTATGGGATCTCTCTGTACAGACTATGAGCAAACTTAGGGACTGTTCCTGCTGAATTGTGCTTAGTACAGGGAATACCTATGTTGTCCCTGAAGCTCAGCACTATTCACACTTATACACAATGTGCGGCACTTCAGTCTGACTCTGTTACTTCAACTGCAAAAATTGCATTGGGTTCTATTTAAACTTGTTAAAAAAAAACATCCACTTTTACCATAATATTTTTTAAAATCCAAACCCCTGACTCCTCCCTCCCCACAGTCTTGCTCTTTATTTCTTACTGTTCCTTGAAAAACCTGTTCCTCTACTTTCCTCATGTAAACACGGTGGGTTATATACTTAAATATATATATATCATATACTGACTGCTCTATCCCCCAGAAACAATCCCTCTGCACGGTGCCCCCCAAAAAACTGCCCCTCTACTCCTAACCCTAACCTGTTAGAGGGGGACAAGCCATTCTTAATTTACAGTAGGGGGTACATTATCCCTTATAATACATGAGTGATACTCAGAGTTCCCTGTATAACTCAGCCTGCAGCCTTGTGCCTTTTTATGGTCACAGAACAACCCCTCAGTGACTTCTAATATCCTTATCATTTACAGTAGGGGGTACATTATCCCTTATAATACATGAGTGATACTCAGAGTTCCCTGTATAACTCAGCCTGCAGCCTTGTGCCTTTTTATGGTCACAGAACAACCCCTCAGTGACTTCTAATATCCTTATCATTTACAGTAGGGGGTACATTATCCCTTATAATACATGAGTGATACTCAGAGTTCCCTGTATAACTCAGCCTGCAGCCTTGTGTCTTTATATGGTCACAGAACAACCCCTCAGTGACTTCTAATATCCTTATCATTTACAGTAGGGGGTACATTATCCCTTATAATACATGAGTGATACTCAGAGTTCCCTGTATAACTCAGCCTGCAGCCTTGTGCCTTTTTATGGTCACAGAACAACCCCTCAGTGACTTCTAATATCCTTATCATTTACAGTAGGGGGTACATTATCCCTTATAATACATGAGTGATACTCAGAGTTCCCTGTATAACTCAGCCTGCAGCCTTGTGCCTTTTTATGGTCACAGAACAACCCCTCAGTGACTTCTAATATCCTTATCATTTACAGTAGGGGGTACATTATCCCTTATAATACATGAGTGATACTCAGAGTTCCCTGTATAACTCAGCCTGCAGCCTTGTGTCTTTATATGGTCACAGAACAACCCCTCAGTGACTTCTAATCTCCTTATCATTTACAGTAGGGGGTACATTATCCCTTATAATACATGAGTGATACTCAGAGTTCCCTGTATAACTCAGCCTGCAGCCTTGTGTCTTTATATGGTCACAGAACAACCCCTCAGTGACTTCTAATATCCTTATCATTTACAGTAGGGGGTACATTATCCCTTATAATACATGAGTGATACTCAGAGTTCCCTGTATAACTCAGCCTGCAGCCTTGTGACTTTATATGGTCACAGAACAACCCCTCAGTGACTTCTAATATCCTTATCATTTACAGTAGGGGGTACATTATCCTATTGGTGCGTTGCTAGGGGAACCAGATAAGAGCTTAATTAAATATACTTTATAAAAGGAAGGTTTCAGACAAACTGAAAGTCTTCGCATCACAACGATTACATTTGCATGCAGATAAATTGCTTCTTTTTAACATGAATAAAACAAATACAAAGGGCATTTACCATTTAAAGGGGAAGTTTCGGTAAGGAACAAAAGCGCAGATGAGAGGGAAAGGCAGGAAATCAGGTAGTTGTGCACTAATAACCCCCATATACATACAACCTGTATCCTGCCATATAGTTCTGCACTATGAGTTGTGCATGTGGCACTGCAAGTGTTAACTAAGCCTTTCGTTTCCCACTGGGTCTGTATCTATGGGGCACTACTTTTCTATCGGCAAATCCCCCTAGATCCCACCGGAGACCCTCATAATATACAGGATCATATAAACCTACAATGGCTGCCAGGACTTTTACTGGGGCCCTAGGGGGCCCTCTGGGTGTTATCCTGGCCGGTCAATCCTACCAATTCTGTTTAAATTATACTCCCAGCAGGAATAGCCTGTCCAATCTGACACTCCCACCATATCTAGGACTCCAACTCCCAGCATGCCCTGTAAGTCAGAGAGAGGCAGAAACAGCACTGGGCCCCTGTAACATTGATCTGTTTTCTAAATGGAGACAGATTGAAGTTGGGCCCCTGCACCCTGGGACCCAGAATGCTTTGCACATTTCTTAGTTGCATTAACATCACTGCAACATAAACTGGTTATGCAGAACCATCAGTGCAGTCAATATCAGTTGTAGAATACATGGCACTACAAGGGTTAAACCTGGCATGCAGATAAAGAATGGCATCAGTTGTAGTTCAGCAACTCCCAGGGTCTTGAGGTAAAGAAACAGGGCCCTATAAAACCACATGGGGCTCCCCGAGTCACATTCCTGCCTGAGAAACAAAGAGACCTGATGCTTTTCCCCAGCCAAAAATCAAAGAACAGGTTTGGCCAGGTCCCTTGGTCACATGACTGGTTCCCACCAATAGCAGCGGGGCTCAGGTAAGGCTTGATGAATCTTTAAAGAGTTGCTGGAGAATCAGGCAGGACAGGTGTTTCCCATCTCTCAGGCAGGACAGAAGGTAAGTGGATCCCACCCCAGGGGCCCCCCAGTTATTGGCCAATCAGCCAATCAGCCTGGGTAATATCTGCTTTATACTCACATATTATGGGATGTCCTTCCATTCTTTCTTTCAAGGTTTTACCTACAGCCGCTGTAATTAAGGGTAAAGCAGCAACATGACTGTGTATTTGGGCCCCTTATGCTGTTCTACTGCGCCATGGTATCGGTTGGGATATTCTGGGAGATATAGGAAAGTGCTCGGTATATTCAGAGTGTGTGGGAATGATAGGGTTAAAGCCATCTGTTTATCAATTAACTCTTAGCAGTTCCAATTCAAACCAAAGATTTGCAGCTGCTGCTGCCCCCAAGAGCTTACACTCAGATTACGCACATAGTGTAGAGCAGCAGTTCCTTTCAGTCTGTCAGTGGGTGCGGCTCCTGTATGCACATTATATAAATAATCATCTGCCTGCGAGCAACTGCACCCAACCTGCACCCAACCTATATCTCTTCTGATCATGCCTATAGGGTGCTGGTAATAATGATCTGCTCACTCTTTTATCCATGGAGAAAGTTTACTTCCCCTTTTATCTGGATCTGATAGAAATTGGGGAAGGGGTTGTTGAATGTGAGAGGCCTGTGTTGGTTTTTTCTGTCTCAGTTACTATATAACTATAAAGGTGCTCAGAGGGGACACTCTTTGGGGTATTGGGGTTGGAGTGTGAGTTTCCTGCAGAGTAAAATCCCCAATCAGCTCCTGGTACAAATACACTGCAAGACTTATGTGAGTAAACTTCCCCTTTATTCTGGGAAATATTATACAATCCAATGTTGTGTTACATGTTGAGGCTTTTGCATTTGTGTAACCCTAACACTTATATAGAGGGGAATTTTGTGCATATTCCTTGGCTTTTAATAACCGGGAACATTACCCAAAAAGTTGTGTTTGTGTTCATTATTCGGGATGCACTGAATCCAATATTCGGCCGAACCAAATCTGAATTTGCATATGTAAATTAGGCGTGGGAGGGAAAATCATGTGCATATGCAAATTTGGATTCAGTTCGTTATTCGGCCGAATCTTACTTTTTGAGTTCATTATTCGGCCGAATCGGTGCATCCCTATTCATTATATAATGAAAGAAAATGCAATAATCCTTTAACCGTTTCCACTGATTTTAATGTGATGTGTGAATGTAATTGCTGCTGTAAGTGGAGTCCGTCTGGCTCTTTATATTATTCTCTTAATTACTAGTTGTGACTCATGAAACAATTTATCACAAGCCGCTTTTGTACAAGGCTTTGTTTCCTGGTGCAGTTTTATAGTCTGGGGGGAGAAGTAATGGACCCAAAGCTGAATGTTTGAGGCAGAGCGGGGGTTAAGGACCAGTAATAAGATTAGAATGTCGGGGTCTGTGCCTTCTGTCGTCACTCTGTGTTTGGGGGTGTCTGCTTGTGTCGGGGTGCAACACATACTATTTAGCTGGTATCCGGCTGATTCAATCTTTGTGGTCCATTAGATAACATGCCGGGGCGATGTCCCATTAATGAGCTACAGCCAACGAGTGGCCCCCAAATCCTGAAACCAGGGGGTACTGCATGGAAAGGCACAATAGGGCTGGTGCTTATAGGGGAGGGGAATTTGTTACCCCATTTCACTTGTTTGCAGGGCCCACCATCCAGGGGACAGAGGTGATCAGTAGGTTAATAATTTGGGGGACCCCTCTGCTAACTTACTAGTATGGGGCCCCATGATGACTAATGGGGGGCTCTGCTTGAGAAAATGAATGTGCATTGTGCTACGTCATTAATAGGGAGTAGTGATGAGCGAATTTATTCGCCAGGAACGAAATTGCTGCGAATTTTTTTTCAAAAATTAGCGAATTTGCAGTGAAAATTGAACGCCAACAATTTGCCAGCATCGAATGACTTTGGCGACGGTTCCGACGCCAGCGTTAAAGAGTTTTTTCGATGCCAGGCCTTGACTTAGGGCAAAAAAATGCAGATTCAGGAAAACAACTTGTTTTCAGTTTTCCTGTTTGTCCTGTTGTACTCGCTGTGAGATTCCAAAAACAAAGGCCCTGGAACGTCTCCACGGAGCGGCAGCATCAGGGCGTGTCCCTGGGTCCATTCAGCACCAGACACATTGGAGGTTCATGATGAAAAAAATCCAAAGGGTCAAAATGATTTGTCATCAGCAAAGGAAGGGTCCTTTTTTCTAAGGGCGAACAGAAGTATAGGAGGTTGTTCTTCACTGTAAGGACAGTCAATTAACCATGTGATGGCTCCACTTGGGGTTATATCACAGTAATGTCCTGTATAATAGTAAATGGAACCCACACACACACGGGACCCTAAAATACTTTGAGGTCCAAATCTAAATATATTTGTAGTTACTCAGCCGAGGGGCCATAAATGTTACCGAGGGCCGTTACTGGCCATTCACATCTGGGTCTCTGATTTCCCCTAATGCATTGGGGCCCCACTGGCCCCGCCCTTCTGTATTCTTTATTTTTCCCTTTCTCCAGCCCTGGTGCCATAGAAACTCCTTTAACATTAAAGTGTTCTGACCCGACTGCTGGAAAGGGTGAAGGTTGGCCCTTGGAATGTAGAAGGAATGTTACTTGACTGGCCCAACATGTTGGGGGGGGGGGGGGGGTCTGTCTGTCTGTCCTTCTCCCAGGCTGAAACATCTGCAATGGGACATATTTATTAAAGGACATGGAGAATTCTTTTAAAATTAATTTTTGTTAAATGTTTTGACACCCAATGACTTGTCACTATTCTGTATAGTCACAATAGCAACTCCCTGCACCCCTATCAGAACTTGTCTGTCTTGGTGACTGTTACCCCAATGTTTCTATATATCTGTAACCTTGTTATGAACTAAGGGGGCCCAGTCTGAAGGTCAGTTAGGGGGAGATTTGGGGTGAGTGCTTATTTGTACCCTGGGTACCCCTGGAACTATAGCAGGGTGACACCCCAATGTTTCTATATATCTGTAACCTTGTTATGAGCTAAGGGGGCCCAGTCTGAAGGTCAGTTAGGGGGAGATTTGGGGTGAGTGCTTATTTGTACCCTGGGTACCCCTGGAACTATAGCAGGGTGACACCCCAATGTTTCTATATATCTGTAACCTTGTTATGAGCTAAGGGGGCCCAGTCTGAAGGTCAGTTAGGGGGAGATTTGGGGTGAGTGCTTATTTGTACCCTGGGTACCCCTGGAACTATAGCAGGGTGACACCCCAATGTTTCTATATATCTGTAACCTTGTTATGAGCTAAGGGGGCCCAGTCTGAAGGTCAGTTAGGGGGAGATTTGGGGTGAGTGCTTATTTGTACCCTGGGTACCCCTGGAACTATAGCAGGGTGACACCCCAATGTTTCTATATATCTGTAACCTTGTTATGAGCTAAGGGGGCCCAGTCTGAAGGTCAGTTAGCGGGAGATTTGGGGTGAGTGTTTATTTGTGCCCTGGGTACCCCTGGAACTATAGCAGGGTGACTGTTACCCCAATGTTTTTATCTTGGATGAGGGGCTGACCAGATGTTTCTGCCTTTAGCCAAGTTATAGGCACAACAGGTAGTGAGGAGAAATGGGGAATGACAATTGTCACTCCCCAAAAATCTTGCTTTCATTCAGCAATGGTTTCCTCTTTAAACCATGGATGAAACATGCTTAATTGAAGCATCTGGCACACTGAGCCGCGCCTCTTTCTCTTGCAAATTACAGCATCTCTGTTGCACAGTATGGAGTTGTGATGCTCGGCAACACTATATACAACCAGTGAGAGCTGTAAGTAAATAGCATTAGATACATTGACTGAGCTTGCCAGTGTTCTCCATAGAGAGAGAGATTTTTTATTTTATATAAAAAAAGCAAAAACATTATTTTATTTATTTTTGCTTTTTAAAAATATTTTACATTTTTTTTTAAATATATTTTTATATTTTACTGAGTGGAATTCTTGATGCTCTCTCCTCCCTGCCCAGCTATGCATACATGAGAAGCTTGGGATGTTTTTAGATCTCAGATCTGGTCTGTGTTCCCTTTAAACAGACTGACCGGGAGAAGAAAAACCTGTTTTCCCCTGTTGATTCAGAAAACACCAAAGATAAAAATGTAACATTGTATGAAATGCGAGCGAGTTGCATTCCTTCTCATGGGTCGGGGCACACGTTCATCTTCTCGGTCTTCCATGGTGTAAACTATAGAAACCCTATAGGCCCACATTCCACACTATGTCCCAATCCTGCAGCTTTTCTTAATCATACTCAACTTTATTATATATATATTTATTTTTTTTTTGACATTTTTTTTTTTCTTTAAGGGAAAATGAAAGACGATTCTGGCATTCGGTGTTTCCAGTCCCTCCTTATCTTCGGCAATGTGGTCATTGGGGTAAGTAGCTGCTATATCCCTGGAGAAAATTCTGGAGAGGTGCCTAATAACTGAAACATTTGTTTCCCTGTTTTTGGAAATCAAGTCTCAGGGCACCTGTCCATAATTCGGCCATAATTTTGATGCCCCTAGTGCCTACTAGTTGTTTCTTTCACCCTCCACGTTTTATATAATTAAGTTGGATGTTGCTCCTGTATCTTTGTGTTCCTTGCAGCCCTCTGTGGGCCACATGGTCCAACGATGGGTCCAACTAGGGGATGTCCACAAGTCCAACAAAGGTAACCTTCAACGTTCTCTCAAAAATGGCTTGTGTTTTAATCATGCCCCACCTCATCTTTCCAGCTCTGTGGTCTGGCCCTGACAGCCGAGTGCATCTTCTTTGTGTCGGACCAGAGTGGTATCTACCCGCTGCTGGAGGCCACCGACAACGATGACATATTTGGCGCAGCCTGGATTGGCATCTTTGCTGGATTCTGTCTTTTCGTCTTGTCTATCCTCGGCATCATTGGCATCATGAAGTCGAACAGGAGACTGCTAATGGTGGTAAGGCTTGGGTACTGATCCAGTGAGGTTCTGCAGGCTCCATTCACTTTGGACCATTGGATGTTGGGGTTATATTAGAAAGGAACTCGCCTCAAAGAATAGAAATCCATGTTTCTGTCCATCTGGTTCCAAGACCTATTGGGTGTGGTCACAGTCATTCTACCCCTGATTCACTGGCTAATGTAGAACTCAGACAATTTCTGCACATAGTATTTATTTGTGAGGGTCCCTTCAAGAGTAACTGACCCATACTATTCAGTGGTGGTTGCCACAGTGACCAATCAGCCCTTAGTTGGTTTAATGCCATTCGATGCCAGAAGATAGTAGACTGGTTGGATTGGGTTATTGCTTGTTACCAGTGTTGGATGATGGTACTTTACTCCTTCTTCATTTCAGTATCTCATCCTGATGTTCATTGTGTATGCCTTCGAAGTGGCCTCCGCCATCACTGCTGCAACTCAACAAAACTTTGTAAGTATTTCTTGCCTAGAGATTTCCCAAGTCACTAATCCATGAAAATACTAAGGGAATAACTAATTGGAGATGGAAGAAGAAGGAGACAACTGTGGGTCTTCTCACACATACTGAGTAGGGGCATTAAGCAATAAGTCTTTGGACAGACCTGATAGGCAAACATTTGTGGTTTAGACCATCCAATAATCCTAAATCCCTTCCCATTAAGGTATAACTCAAGCATGTCCCCAACAATGTGTGACCATTAAAACAGTGTGGTTCCCTTACCAATTGGTGTGGTGGAACAAAAAAAGGTAATTGAAGAGGGTGATAGGAATTTCAGGGCTCTAAGTTCTACCTTAAACTTTTTTTTCTTCTTCCTTGGTCTAGTTCATTCCAGAACTCTTCCTGAAACAGATGCTAGAATTTTACCAAAACCCAAACCCAATCAACAATGACAACCTTTGGAAAATTAATGGAGTCACTCGCACCTGGAACCGCTTTATGCTTCTGGTATGGTATGGGGTTGTGTGTTTGGGTTGAAATGAGCTAAACATCCCTCCAGGACAAATTCTATAGTCCCTAAACTTGGGTTCCTTTTTTTTTTTTCTCAGAACGGCTGCTGTGGAGTCAACGGACCACAAGACTGGCAGACCTACAACTCCGTGTTCAGGCAGTTTAACAGTGACTCTGCCTACCCTTGGCCTCAGCAGTGCTGCGTCATGAACAGCCTCGGGCAACCCGTAAACCTGGATGCCTGTAAGCTTGGTGTTGCTGGATATGTGAATCTGAATGTAAGTATTCTAGCAGGACCTGCATAAATTGGGATGCATTATATATACTTCCAACTCATTGCCATCTGCCTTTAGCCGAACAGTTGACTTGCCCCTGTAAAGAGAGGAAGATAAGGGCATTGCTGCTGTAAGCCCCTTTTAAATGTAGTTAAGGGAAATATAATGCAGGTAATGGTCTATAATGCTGGAGTGGTGACTGTGAGTGGGGGGCAAAGTGATGGCAAAGGATTTTGTTGAGGGCAAATGAAGACCTATTTCATAACGATGTAACTTTTTGATACATTATAGGGTTGCTACGACCTGATGGCTGGCCCTATGACCCGTCATGCCTGGGGAGTTGCCTGGTTTGGATTTTCCATTCTCTGCTGGACAGTAAGTAACTCTCAAATTGCTTCCAAATGATCCAGGGGAAGGTGAAAAAAACCCACTTGAAGATAATGACCCCATTGTGGTCAACCAGACTAGTACCTTGATCAGCTTCATACTTTAGTATTAATGCCAGTATCCTTGTATTTTCCCACTTTCTAAAAACTTATCCCACTTATCACCCAGGTGACCCAGCTACGTCATCATAATATGTTTGTGCCCAACCTAAAGTGACTCTAAAGCTGCCCATACACAAGTAGATCCTCTGAGTAGATATGGTCTACCTACAATTATTTACCCAACCTGTCCTCCCAAGTGGTGTGTGCCAACCATGCTACAGTTTGGATCACATGGAGGGTCAGGAAAGACCTGTTGAGCAGTTGACATCAATGGCCCACTTGTGTACTCAATCCGTGGGATTTTTCGGTCTTCGAGATCAATAGCTGGTTGAGTTTCCATCACAACTTGGTCAGGGAGGGCTCTGCCTTTAGTCCTCATATATAAATCTTTTAAAGAAGCTGGGATAGTTCACCTTAGAAATAACAGACAGGAGAATTTAAGGAATATTACAACCAGGCTTTATTTTTTTTTTTTTCTTCTTTCAGTTCTGGGTTCTCCTTGGGAGCATGTTCTACTGGACCCGTATTGAGTATTAAGGCAGTTCAGACTGACTTTCTTCCTAAACCTTTTATAAAGGAAGGTCTACACTATCTTGGCCAGCATGAAGGACATGCCTTTTGGGCCTTTGCCAATCTCAAGCACGAACAACTGTTTTATGAAATATTGGCCCATGGACATGTTTGGAAGGAGAAGCCACGTGGGACACGCCTCTGTGTGTATAAAGTGTCACTGATTCCTGATCCATCCCTACTAGGACAAAACTGGTCAAATGAGTCTTAGAACAAGGTATTTGCTTCTGTTGACCAAGCTTGGATGATCTTTAACCTTCATCGTTTTGGAACGCCCTCCTCCCCCTCCATCCCACTGTAGACACGTGCATTTTAATAGGAGTTACACAGTCCTGCCAATTATAGATTTTTTTTTTTTTGTCTGTTTTATGTTTTTTCTTTTTAATTATATATTAAAGTTTATAGTATATCTTTTGAACTATTTGCATATGAACAAGTAATTGCAATCACAATTTTTTTTGCCTTAATCTTTCCTTTTGTCTCACTGAGCTTCGTCAGATTTCTCCACTATGGTTTTTATAATTTTTTTATAGGTGCCATTATTTTTGTCTATAGGCTGCAATTAGTCTGTCACAAACAGAGCGTGGGGGAGGGGGAAGGTAGAAGTCCTGATGATGATAAGTTGATGACTAGTCTGGATACCTTGACCTACAATAAGGAATTTTTCACCATCAAGTGATGTCCATGTAATATGTTCAATTGACTAAACGTCTAAAGATAAAACACCTCTTGCCCCAGGTCAATATCCCTCTCTTGAACGTTTCCATATTATTCCTCCTCTGAAACTCCTTTGTCCATATCCAGGAACAGTATGAAATCTTCAAGGTCTCTCCTACGTTCTTTGGAGTAAGAGATGTGTCCTACAGGAAAGAAGGGAGATCTTTCTACCTAAGTGTCAGGGCATACGCTCAGATTTGGGGAAATAAATCACCCGGCGACTAATCTCCCCGAACTGCCTCCCGCCGGCTAGAATGTAAATTGCCGGCTGGTTGGCACTTGTATCGCTTCGTTTTCCAATGTCGCCCGAAGTTTCCTCATCCGATGACTTCAGAAAACGAAGGGATCCGAGTGCCATCTCACCGGCGATTTACTTTCTAGCCAGCGGAAGGCAGTTCGGGGAGATTAGTCGCCCCGAAGAAGAGGAGATTAATCTCCCCAAATCTTAACGTGTGCCCTGACCCCAAAAGTCCAGAGTTCTTGTAAACCACTGTGTTGTTTTGTCTGTTTATTGCTCGGTTTTTCCATTCAGTGTGTAGAACTGTCTGTAATAATTTATTCATAATGATAAAAGCTTCATAATGTGAAAGGTCTTTTTCAATCCATGAAAGTAAGGAAATTCTCTCTTGAGCAAATGGGTTATTGGTTCATTAGAATAAATCACGCCACCCAACTAATACAGATCTGCTTTATAATAATCAATAAATTTACATATATTGACTTTGTTCTGATATATTTCCTATTTATATTTTAACAGAAATATAGGAAAGTTTTTAGTTAACGCTAATGCAATTTTGAGATTTAAAGTAGGGGGTACGTTATGCCTTATAATACACGAGTGATACTCAGAGTTCCCTGTATAACTCAGCCTGCAGCCTTGTGCCTTTATATGGTCACAGAACAACCCCTCAGTGATTTCTAATATCCTTATCATTTACAGTAGGGGGTACATTATCCCTTATAATACATGAGTGATACTAAGAGTTCCCTGTATAACTCAGCCTGCAGCCTTGTGCCTTTATATGGTCACAGAACAACCCCTCAGTGACTTCTAATATCCTTATCATTTACAGTAGGGGGTACATTATCCCTTATAATACATGAGTGATACTCAGAGTTCCCTGTATAACTCAGCCTGCAGCCTTGTACCTTTATATGGTCACAGAACAACCCCTCAGTGACTTCTAATATCCTTATCATTTACAGTAGGGGGTACATTATCCCTTATAATACATGAGTGATACTCAGAGTTCCCTGTATAACTCAGCCTGCAGCCTTGTGCCTTTATATGGTCACAGAACAACCCCTCAGTGACTTCTAATATCCTTATCATTTACAGTAGGGGGTACATTATCCCTTATAATACATGATTGATACTCAGAGTTCCCTGTATAACTCAGCCTGCAGTCTTGGGCCTTTATATAGCAGTGGAACTCCTGTGATGTAATAATAATAATATATTTACAAGGGGAGAATCTAATAGCCGGGGCTCTCTAGATAGAGTTAGAATGTCCATTGCTGATGACATCCAGAGGTGGTTAGAAATGTGCTGAGTTTCTTGAGCTGTGTTGGAGAAAGAGTCTTTGTTACACAGGATTGTGGTTAAAGGGCACCATTTTGGATATGTCAAAAATGAGGTTTGGCCCCAAAAAAATTCATTTCAACCAGAAAAACAAGAAGTCTGGATTGAGCTGCATGAAACACGGTGATGCAACAACAACTTAAAGGAATGCGGAAAACAAAGGGTTGGAGTCGCCCATTAACACCAACTTCACTTACTGCCATTGATCTTTTGTTAAACCCTAGTGGTTAATAGAGAAATGTTTATATGAGAGATCATCTGATATGGGCTTCACAAGTAACCGTTGCACCTCCAGCAGTCACAGGGAAGTCATTCTGAGTCTCTTTCTACAAAGGTTGGCTGTTTAGTTTCTTATTGGATCAACTTTACTCCACTTATTAGTTACAAGCCTGAGTATCTTGTGCTACTAGAGCTTCTCAGATTCAGCCCTAATGTGTCCCCTTCCCTGACTTTGTCAGCACTGGGGTCTTCTGACTTTATTTTCAACAATGTGAATTCAAGTGACTGAATATGAATTGTCCCCGTCCTTATATACACTGGCTGGGGGCTACTGGTGATCACTAGAGCTCTGTAACTTTCTGTACTCTGGGGGTACCCATTGCAAAGTAGCTTCTCAGCTCAGACTCTTGGTGGGTTACTGGCACCAGACAATGTCCTGTAGTACCACATTATTATATTTGATTAAGGGCAGGACCAAAGAGGAGACTGATCATCCAATGGGGTGCAACACCATTAGATCTTGTGGGCAAACCTTTTGGAATGACCAAAGTTGTTAACAGAAATACTAATAACTGTAATGGTCACATTATCTAAAGGCTGCCCCTGCTGTTGAAAACTTCTTTAGTAGATGTGGCCCTACAGTCAAGGCTCTCCCTCTTAATTTTGCAACAGAGCCCAACGAATGTATCTTGTTGCAATCTGATATCACTCCAGAGGTTATAGTATTGTAACAGGTGTATGGAACAGGGGATACCTAAGATCACAAGCTCCCCATTTAGATTGCATCAGATCCAGTCACATTGGGTTCAACTCCCAGTAGGGCATGTGCTACATGTTACTCTTCCTTCGCATATGGGCCCTCACTGTACTGTTGTAGGAAGGGTTAACCACACTGAATCTCCATCATACAGCTTGGGTCCCTATACTGGGAGCATTAGCCCAACTACCCTCCTCATTGGAGCCTCTGACTGCTCTAATAACTACCCTGATCTTGCCTCTCACTCATATAATAAACTATTACAAAGTATCTTGGTCCTATTGAAACCTACCTCTGTTCTAGATCCTAAAACACCTCCAGCTTCCCTTATTATAAACTAGGGGAATCCTGACACCCCATTGCCAAGATCTGAATTGCAAAGGGACCTGTTACCCCTCCCAATATAGGCCCAAATCTAGCTGCCCAAGAACCCTACAGGTTGGTAAAACCTTCACCCTCCTACAGGATTAACTGGATTCCCACTGCCATGGAACTACTTCTTACAGCACAGTTTGTGTATGACTTGCACAAAAGCAAAAGTTGTACCTTACAAACATATTTATAGGGAAACTGTCATGGGAAAGAACATTTTTCAAAATTAATCAGTTAATAGTGCTGCTCCAGCAGCATTCTACACTGAAATCCATTTCTCAAAAGAGCAAACAGATCTTTTTATATTCAATTTTGAAATCTGATATGGGGCTAGACATATTGTCAATTTCCCAGCTGCCCCAAACCATGTGACTTGTGCTCTGATAAACTTCAATCACTCTTTACTGCTGTACTGCAAGTTGGAGTGATATCACCCCTCCCTTTTCCCCCCCAGCAGCCAAACAAAAGAACAATGGGAAGGTAACCAGATAGCAGCTCCCTAACACAAGATAACAGCTGCCTGGTAGATTTAAGAACAACACTCAATAGTAAAAACCCATGTCCCACTGAGACACATTCAGTTATATTGAGAAGGAAAAACAGCAGCCTGCCAGAAAGCATTTCTCTCCTAAAGTGCTGGCACAAGTCACATGACCAGGGGCAGCTGGGAAACTGACAAAATGTCTAGCCCCATGTCAGACTTCAAAATTGAATAAAAAAAATCTGTTTGCTCTTTTGAGAAATGGATTTCAGTGCAGAATTCTGCTGGAGAAGCACTATTAACTGATGCGTTTTGAAAAAAACATGTTTTCCGATGACAGGATCTCTTTAAGAAACCTCCCTCCTCGTTCTGCCTCACATATCAATGAGAGAAACTACACCCAGACATAAGGAAGAATCAGTGGTATTTCAGATTCCAAGAACTGACGCCTAGTGTTGTTTCTCTGTTGTTTGAGGAGCGTCATGTACAAGCTCCAGCAGAAAGCTTTACAATATGTGGTTATCTTGATGTCAAATATCTTTTAGCCTTTATTCAGCCACATTCCATGCACTCATTCAGCAGTCTATTGTTTGCATTCTCATTACATGAAAGTCACAATCTTGAATTTAATTAGATCAGGGGACGTCCACCAGAAGGCGAGGAGCAGCCACCTCAGTCAGACAAGTTCTGAGGATGGGAAACTTGGTCAAACCTGTGGTGATTGTCTACATGATAAGTTGCACCATTATATTGTGGTGTTCCCTTTCATTCAGTCCGGCCAATGGAAATGGAGACTCTGTAACCAGCAAGTGGTCACTGTCTGCAGAGTTGATTCATGTTTCTAGTGATACATGGACTGAACAGTTGGCTGGACCCCCTTCACACTGGTGGTCTTTCAACTCTAGCTCGAAGCATCTAATATGAATTTACATGTCTTGCCTAAGTTCATAAGTTGGGTTTGTCCCTGCAGATATAGCACTAGTATTAGTTTCACCTTTGGGTTTCTATTATACCCCTATATTGGCCCCTATTGGTACAGCACCAATGGTAGATTCACCTCCGACCCAAGTCTCTAACTATATTATTATTATATCTCTTGATGTCTTCACATATTATTTATATAAAGCACTGCGTATCTTGACAGCGCTATATAAATAAATGATGATGATACTCTTTTTATCCCTGTTTCTGGCTTAGAGAAAGGGTCTCCTACTCCAGCCATCTTTGTCTCAACTTCTTCTCTGGTCATTTTATAAACACTTTTAGGCTTATTCCAGCATTTAGATCTCCATATCTGAAGTTACCAATATAGAACCCTCTACAGTAGTGGTGGTTCTATCAGTCATTCAGCCATAGTTACAACACTACCAAGGGAGCACCCACCCCAGATGTAACATTCATTCACCTTCAAGATGGGTATGTAGGTAAATCGAGGGAACAAATCGGAATTCTTTCCATATCTTACCATAGTTGACCTTCCCTGCTACTGGTTTAGGTCCCTGGGGGGGGCAGAGTCTTACAAATGGCCATCCTAATGCCATGGGGTTAGTTGACAGCTCTACTGTAGAACCCCATGGACCTCAGCCACCCAAATCTATATCATACATCATATATTTCCAGAAATAAGGGAAGAAGCTAGAGGATTTAGGGATCAGATGAAAAAAAGAGGCCATGTACTTTCCTACCTCCTGCCCTATCCAACTGATTGTCCTACAGCCAACCCAATGACCAAAGTAGCTGGGGATATTTTGCCCTTTTATATAATAACAGTAAGACATTATTTTGTAACTGTGAGGAATTCAGATAAAATATCTTAATGAGATCACACAGCAGCAACACAAGGGAATCCAAAGTATGTGATTGGAATTTGGCCTAAGGTGAAACTGAGAAGCTGCACAAAAATATTCACCTGTATTTCCTCTCCATCCGTCCGACTGAAGGTTGATCTGATACAGCAGATACCACTAGTGGGGTGAGAAGTTGGGCCGGTCTATTCAGTCTATTCAACAAGAAGCAGGTGGACACATATTGTGGCAAAGTGTCTCAAGGGGCTACTGGGGGAGGAGTGCTAATTCATTATGGGGGGCTGCTGGGAGTGGAGAGTTGTGGGGACCAATTACTGAGAACTGCTAAGGAGAGAAAAGTTGTGCTAATCATTACTGGGCACCACTGTAGGTGATGATCAGCCAGAGCAGTAAGGTTACAGACGGCCACTGAGAGGGGAAAAGCTGAGCTCATCAGTGGGTGCAGGAGAAGTTGGGCTGATCCAGTGCCTGATTAGAGAATATGTGCAGAACAATTACAGGGGCCGAGGAGAGAAGCTGTGTGGCTCAATAAAACTGAACTGTGAAGGAAGGAGCACTATCTTGGGTCAGTGCTGTCGCTGCTGAGAAAAGCCGTATACACCATCACTGAGAAACTGGAAAGAAAGAAATATCTGGGGAGAAACTGCTTTTTTTTATCTGAGATGATCATGACCCCTATATTGAGTGGCAATGGGGCCCTTTAGTGGCATATATCAGGGAAGATAACAGACAATCACTACTGAGAAGAGTACTAAAATATCCCTTGCAAAACATTTATCATCTTCATCCCTACTGTAAATCACTTATCTTCTCCCTTCTTACAGTAAATCGTGGATTATCTTCCTTCCTAAAGTAAATCACTGATCTTCTTACTTTCTACAGTAAATCATTGATTAGCTTCCTTCCTACAGTAAATCAATGATCTTCTTCCTCCTTACAGTAAATCACTGATCGTAATTCTTTCTAAAATAAATCACTAATCTTCTTCCTTTCTACAGTAAGTCACTGATCTTCCTTCCTACAGTGAGTAACTGATCTTCTTTCTTCCTACAGTAAATCACTAACCTTCTTCCTTCCTACAGTAAATCGTGGATTATCTTCCTTCCTACAGTAAATCACTGATCTTATTCCGTCTTACAGTAAATCACTGATCGTATTTCTTTCTACAATAAATCACTTATCTTCTTCCTTCCTACAGTAAGTCACTGATCATCTTCCTTCATACAGTAAATCATTGATCTTCTTCCTACAATAAATTATTGATCTTCTTCCTTCCTACAGTAAATCACTGATCTTCTTCCTTCCTACAGTAAATCATTGATCTTCTTCCTTCCTACAGTAAGTCAATGATCTTCTTCCTTCCTACAGTAAATCATTGATCTTCTTCCTACAATAAATTATTGATCTTCTTCCTTCCTACAGTAAATCACTGATCTTCTTCCTTCCTACAGTAAATCACTGATCTTCCATCCTACAGTAAATCAATGATCTTCTTCAATCTTACAGTAAATCACTGATCTTCTTCCTTTCTACAGTAAGTCACTCTTCTTCCTTCCTACATTAAATCACTAATATTCTTCCTTCCTACAGTAAGGCACTGATCTTCTTCCTTCCTACAGTAAGTCACTGATCTTCTTCCTTGCTACAGTAAATCACTCATCATCTTCCTTCCAACAGTAAATAACTGATCTAATTTCTTCCTACAGTAAATCATTGATTATCTTCCTTCTTACAGTATATTATTGATCTTCTTCCTTCCTACAGTAAATCACTAATCTTCCTTCCTACAGTAAATCACTGATCTTCCTACAGTAAATCATTGATTGTATTTCTATTTACAGTAAATCATTGATCTTCTTCCTTCCTACAGTAAATCACTGATCTTCTTTCTTACAGTAAATCGTTGATTATCTTCCTTCAGTAAATCAATGATCTTACTTTTTACAGTAAATCATTGATTATCTTCCTTCCTACAGTAAATCACTGATCTTCTTCCTTCCTACAGTAAATCACTGATCTACTTTCTTCCTACAGTAAATCATTAATCTTCTTCTTCCTAAAATAAATCATTGATCTTCTTCCTTCCTATAGTAAATCACAGATCTTCTTCCTTCCTACAGTAAATCACTGATCTTCTTCCTTCCTACAGTAAATCACTGATCTTATTCCTTCCTACAGTGAGTCATTGATCTTCTTCCTTCCTACAGTGAGTCACTGATCTTCTTCCTTCCTACAGTAAATCACTGATCTTCTTCCTTCCTACAGTAAATCACTAATCTTCTTCCTTCCTACAGTAAATCATTGATTATCTTCCTTCCTAAAGTAAATCACTGATCTTCTTACTTTCTACAGTAAAGTATTGATTATCTTCCTTCCTACAGTAAATCACTGAACTTCTTCCTTCCTACAGTAAATCACTCATCATCTCCCTTCCAACAGTAAATAACTGATCTAATTTCTTCCTACAGTAAATCATTGATTATCTTCCTTCCTACATTAAATCACTGATCTTCTTTCTTCTTAAAGTAAATCACTGATCTTCTTCCTTCCTACAGTAAATCACTGATCTAATTTCTTCCTACAGTAAACCATTATCTTCCTTCCTACATTAAATCACTGATTGTATTTCTTTCTACAGTAAATCACTGATCTTCTTCCTTCCTATAGTAAATCACTGATCTTCTTCCTTCCTACAGTAAGTCACTAATCTACTTTCTTCCTACAGTAAATCAATAATCTTCTTCCTACAATAAATCATTGATCTTCCATCCTACAGTAAATCACTGATCTTCTTCCTTCCTACAGTAAATCACTGATCTCCTTCCTTCCTACAGTAAATCACTGATCTTCTTCCTTCCTACAGTAAATCACTGATCTTCTTCCTTCCTACAGTAAATCATTGATCTTCTTCCTTCCTACAGTAAATCATTGATCTTCTTCCTTCCTACAGTAAATCACTGATTTTGTGACTTTAGTGATGAGCGAATATGTCGCATTTCACAGACGAATTCGTAAAACAGTGGAAAAAAAATCTTGAAATGGTGAAGAATTTGCAAAACACATTGAAGTCAATAGGATTCAAATTTTTTTACAGGTGTGAATTTATTTACAAATGCGCAGCAATTTTTCTCGCTCCAAAAGCATTAAAGTCAATGGATATTTCTTATTATGGCAATTTTTTCCCCTGGTGAATTTTTGCGTATAAACATTTGCAGACTGCAAAATGCTGAATTTTGCTGCCAATCCATGGCTGGCAAAAAATTCGCTCATCACTAATCTTCTTCCTAGATGACTGACCCACTTTCTTCCTGAGTAACAATCCACTCCCTTCCTAAGTGACTGATCCACTTCTTTCCTGAGTGATTCACCCACTTCCTTCCCAAATGGCTGGTTCATTTATTTTCTGATTAACTAATTCCCTTCCATCCCAAGTGACTTATCCACTTCCTTCTAGAGTGACAAACCACTGCCTTGCCAAGTGAATACGCTCCCACTTCCTTCCCAAATGGCTGATCCACTTTCTTTGCAAGTGACTATCCACTTCCTTTCAATGACTAATCCACTTCCTTTCAATGACTAATCCACTTCCTTCCCAAATGTCTGATCCACTTTCTATGCAAGTGACTAATCCACTCCCTTTCCAAATAACTAAGCCACTTGCTTCTCAGGTGACTAATCCACTTACTTTCTAAGTGACTAAACTACTTATTTTCCGAGTAACTAATCCACTTCCTTTACAAGTGACTAAACCAATTCTTCTCCAAGTGACTAATCCACTTCCTCTCCAAGTGACTAAACCACTTATTTTCCTAGTGACTAATCCACTTCCTCTCCAAGTGACTAAACCACTTATTTTCCTAGTGACTAATCCACTTCTTCTCCAAGTGACTAATCCACTTCTTCTCCAAGTGACTAATCCACTTCCTCTCCAAGTGACTAAACTACTTATTTTCCTAGTGACTAATCCACTTCCTCTCCAAGTGACTAAACCACTTATTTTCCGAGTGACTAAACTACTTCCTCTCCAGCTGACTATCCCCTTCCTTCCCGCGACTAATCCACCTTCCCAAATGACTTATTTTTCGAGTGACTAATTCACTTCCTCTTCAAGTGTCTAATCCACTTTCTTTCCAAACAACTAATACACTTCCTTTTTAAATTACTAATCCACTTCCTTTTTAAGTGACTGATCCACTTCCTTTCTGAGTGACTAATCTACTTCTTTCTCAAGTGACTGATCCACTTCCTTTTTGAGTGACCAATCCACTTCCCAAATGGCTGCTCCACTTACCGAACTACTTATTTTCCAGGTGCTTAATCAATTTCCTTCACACGTTATTTTACTGTGACCTTTAAGAATTTCCTGTGCAAATTGCGATTTACATTTTTTCAAACATTTTGCTTTTTCCAGTTTATTAGAAAGTGAGACAATTAAATACACATGTAGCACCTTAATTTTTTTTTTTATATATATAACATTTTCCTGTCGGATCCACAGTCCAGTTTTACAGGGCCACTTCACAATCCACTTTCTCAAAATATATTTATAACTTTCCATATTTATATTATTATACAAAATAGGTTTTTAGCTGCGCTGCTTGGCGAGAAAGTCCGTATACCTCCTGTTTATATATAATACAGCAATGGAACATTTTCCTATAATAATGGTGAGAAAATAAATTCACCCCTTGCAATGGACACAAATTCCGTTTTGCTGTAGAAAAAATGTTTTAAAAATAATTTTTCAAGCACAAAGTTAAAATAAAATATCAGGGTGAGAAAAAAGCAGATAAAATCAAATAGTCTTCTTTATACATTTCCTTTATACAGACACATGGGGTCACTCTATGAACCAGGGCCGAGGAGTTTTGGGGGGTTCCATGTTTGGAAACACTAAAGGTCTTTAATACTTTCTTCACATGTAAAGGATTTTTCCTATCGCTGTTGATTGGGACTTTTTTTAAAGAGACTTTTTTTGTGAAAACAGGGATAAAATTTGGACAAAAAAAAAAATTATGATCAGTGGCCAGGGAGGGAAATTTTACACATGAGATTTTTATTATAAGGGGATTTTATTTTTAGGCATTTTTCTGTTTTATTAATAAAGAAATCCAGATAAGAAGTTATTTTTGTCTAATTGAAATAAATACTTTGAAGGAATTTATAATCATTTAGTTGCTTCTATAAAGGTGTTGCATATTATAAACTAACAAGAGGGGTGTGGCCTGGCATTGTTTAGGGTGTGGCTAGATTTTGGACAGATTGTAAATAGAATTCTTTTTAAAGGGGTGCTTTACCTTTAAGTTAACTTTTAGTATGTTATAGAATGGCTAATTCTAAGCAATGTTTCCATTGGCCTTCATTTTTTTTCTTTTGTTATAGTTTTTAAATGAATTGCCTTCTTCTTTTGACTCTTTCCAGCTTTCAAATGGGGGTCACTGACCCCCATCTAAAAAACAAATGCTCTGTAAGGCTACAAATGTATTGTTATTATTACTTTGTATTTCTTATATTTCTATTCAGGCCTCTCCTATTCATATTTCAGTCTCTTATTCAAATCAATGCGTGGTTACTAGGGTAATTTGGCCCTAGCAACCAGATTGCTGAAATTGCAAACTGGAGAGCTGCTGAATAAAAAGCTAAATAACTCAAAAAACACAAATAATAAAAAATAAAAACCAATTGCAAATTGTCTCAGAATATCACTCTCTACATCATACTAACAGTTTATTCAAAGGTGAACAACCCCTTTAATACATACAACTCTAATTCACCATTGGAATCCCATACTGGTGGACCTGTTCCCCTCCTCGTATTTATGGGTAGTCTTTCCTATTTATACTTATGACTTGTGTAGAACAAGGAGTTTGGGTGGGGAAAAACTGGATAAGGAGGGGTTGTAATATGGCTTGCCCCAGGGCATGATGGGGCATGTTGAAACTCGTCTATGGAGATTGACCCCCCTATACATGGTATAAAGTCCAAATGTCTGACTCAAACGTGCCTACCGATTGGATGGATGCACATGATGTGAACTGCGCTGCAGTGTAGCCATCACATTGGTTTACACAGGGGATGCACAAAAGCTGAAGGTCCTTGGCGTGTAGACAAACAAACACCAGCCATCGTTGGGAGGTCTCTCAACAACCAACCAACCAACCAAAGCCATCCATTTTATATTAAAATATGTGTTGGTTAATATTTTAGGAAGTGGTTACTCCATTTAACCAAGTGTCCTTATTCAATAAAACATCAACAGAAAATAAAATAACTCTCCGACCTGTCGACACTGCTCTCAATACTTTAACATTATATTAATTCTGACAATACAAAGTTTGGAAGTCAAGTCAACATTCCTCATTCAATTTGTCTCCCACTCCGGCTATCAAGAATGACGGATCTCCTCTGTGGTTGGTAGAAACAACTGGTAGATGTCTCTAGTCTTTGACCATTTTTGGGAATCGTTAGTTTGTTCCTTAGTACGACCCCGTCGGGAGTCATTTGGTTCTCCAGTGCCGACTCCTGAGTGGTGGTGTGAGTTGGACTTTTTATTGGCGACAAAAGAATTCTGGAGTCAGCGGGAGAGGGATGATCCATAATTGGGAAAGGCGGGCTGAAAAGGATAAGACTTTGAGGTCTTCCAGGTCTGGACCTGAAATTGGGTTTTGAAAAACCAGAAGGTCTATCCATTTTGGATGACAGAGGTGTGTCTCCACTAGCTTCCCCATCAGATGTGCGTTTGCGACGAAGTATTGGGGCATCTTGAGAAACTACACGGCTCTCTGCCTGGCTGCTGCCATTAGACTGGTGAGACTGATGAGAAGAGTCTGAGATTGGATCATTGTTTTCCTTCTCCTCCACAACTTCTTTCTCAGGCTTGGGAACCTTTGGTTTATCAACGTGGGCATTGCATGGAGCTAAAGTTTGGCTTGAAATGGAGTTACACTCGGGCTGAGCCAACAACTCTTTTTTTTCCTCTGGAAGAACTTCAGAATCCGTATTGACTGTGTGCAAGGGCTGTGGAATTTGGGTGTATTGAACCTTTGGAGGTATCACGGGTACAGCTTTTGCTTGGCACATCTTAATCATAAAAGAGGCCCTCACCGCTGACACGCTCACAGGTGCCGAATTGCGTCGACCAGAAGGAGCGTGAGCAGCAGGCACATACAAGTCATTGTCTTTGGTTTGTAAAGACGAGTGCAAAGTCCATGAATCCCCCTTTCCCTGATTTATATCATTGGGTATTTTTGTGGTTGCATGGATTTTCTGAGCACCTATATCACTAGAACCACAGCTGGCTGCACGCTCAAACGTAAATAATTCATCTGCAGGATTGGAAGTATCCAAGCTCAGGGAAGATGGTCGAGTTTTGGGTTTTCCTGGTGCCTCCTCCTTATTATGGCTATTCTCAACAGTTTTTTCTGAATTAGAAACAGTGGGGGGCCCATTTCTGTTCTGCACCTCTACTGAATTTACTGGTATGGCAGGCAGCATTAGAGTTGAATGAAATGTTTCATGGCTCTTGATCAGTGGAACTTGCAGTAATGAGTCACCCCCGTTTTCTTTATTGTTTTTATTATTCTCTCCAGAACTAGATGTATTTTGGTTTTCAGCCGGAGATAAGTCTATCGTTTTCGCCAAGTGCCTTGACTGTTCAGAATCATTGTGTGAATTCTGCTTAACTGACATGTCTGTCTCAGACCTGGGATGTAGTAGACCATCAACTCTGTTTATTCCTACAAATTTACATGTCCATTTGCTCGCTCGGGTATCTTTGCTGTCTAGAGATAGACTGCGAGTAAACTCCGGCCTCTTATAAAGCTCTCCGGTGGTTCCCCTACGTTTTGGTTGGATTGACGGAGCATCTTTATCTGTCATGTTTTTTAATTTTGGTGAGTGCAGTGGACTTGTCACCCACTGGTGATCTTCCCAGAATTCTTCTAGTTCAAATGGCTGTGCATTGTCTCCACCAAGTTCATCATCGTTGTCTAAAGACCCACTCGATTTTCTTTCTAACCTCAACATTTGTACGTTCTTGTCTCGGCTTGACTTCGCTGTGTCTACAATAACCTGCAAATTATCTTTCTCTTGGGTTTCTAATAGTGTCAGATTGGAATTTCCAGTCTCACTCTTAATGGGCACAGGTTCAAAGAAACCCAAAGTGCTATTTCCTTTCTCTGTGTCACAATTCCAAATCTCTTTCTCACCAATGACATGTCCTTCATGCTCCTTGCAAAGCTGGTTTTCCTGAGGTAGAAGAAGACTTTCAGTTGCCTCCACTGGCAAGTCAAAATCTGCATTTTGAGGAATGTTTTCCAGTCTTTCCTGGGGTGGTTGAATAGAGTCCTGTTTTTGGTGGCTGTCATTTGGTTGAATGCCCGGATTGTCAATCACTAACAAATTTACAACAGCACCACCGTTATTTACTTCAGGTAAAAGAGGACTTTGTCTAAAGTCAGGGGTAGGCTGAACAGTGTCAGAAGAACCTTCAGGTAGGACAGAGGGGGATGGAAGTTCTTTGAAGTCGGTTGAAGGCTCTGATACAGGAAATTCTTCCTCGGACTCAATGATCTTTAATTCCTGCTGAATATCTGACCACAGAGGGTCAAGAAAAGAGAGGGGCGTGTCCTCCTAAAAATAAAAAAAAAAGAGTAAGGAGATGTTTTTGACTTGAATAACAACTGACATTCAACACATTTGGGGGCCAATTTATCATGGTGTGTATCAATGGATAAATTAGTCCAAATGGGTTCGACTTCATTGAGGAGACGACAGCAGTGGTCCTATTGGGCCCCATCTTGTTTGTAGTTCCTCCAATTGGACAGCACAGACCTAAGGAAAAGAAAATATGAATCGCCTGAACACAGAAGCAAACTCTACACACCTGGTCAATGTGGAATGTTTGCTCTGGTTGGTTCTTTGGGTTTTCCACTTGCTGTGACCTTGTTGAGTCTGGGTCAGGCCCAGATGGAGGGGAGCTAGCAGCTGCCTGTAAATCATCAGCGGGTGGAGGTGCCTGTTCTGCCGCCAGTTTCTTCTGTGCCACCTCACTTGCCTCTTGCTCCAGCAGCATTTCCAATAAAATCTCTTTGATGGTAAGAGTCGCCTCTTCTGTGACATAAATATCAAGAAAATTAATGTTAAAAAGTGTTATATTACATGAATTTTAGGTTTCTAGAAAAAAATATGATGATGAAGGAATATATTGCACCAAACCAAAACATCATTAGGGCAAACATTTGTATTGATTTTATATGAATTATGTCATCAACAAAATTCTTGGTAATGCAACCAAGGTTTGGAAAGAAAGGGTGGGAAAGTTAAGAGACCAGTGGAGAAAAGGTCTGAAGTGTAGAAGAAGGAGAACAGAAGAAAGATGGGAGAGAGGAAGGCCAGAGTTAGAGGGAAAGAGAAAAGAGTGAAGAAGAAAAATAAAAGGAAGGCTAGAGAGGAAGGGAGACTAGTGACCCCAGTCCAACACTGACCAACCATAGGAAGCCAGGCAGCTGCTGAGAGAAGTCAGTATGGAAAGAAACGAGTATTTGGCATTACCGTTTTCTGAATCGGACTCATTGGAACATGTTCTCTTTGGTCCTACATGCTTATCACTGTTTCCAATGGTGGGAGAACGAGGCTTTTCCTTGATCCCAGTATGGCTACATTTCTCCAGCGTGGCAGATTTGGAGATTCTATCGATCTTATCAGGATCCAACAAAGGAAGCTCCTCCAGGCTGGACAGAAGAGGCCTATCCTTGGCAGACCCTCTGCACGGGGTACTGTTGGTGTTGATAACAGCCGACACTCGTAGAGGTACTGACACTGCAAATGGCTCTGAGATGTTCATGGCCTTTCTCTGGTGCCTGGGAGAGGCTTCTAGAGGGAAAAGGCTACCAGGAAAGCTGGATTTGGCTGCTCCATCTCCCGCGGAGTAAAACATCTTCCTGATGTTTGGAGATGTCTGCTCACTATCCAGATCATCGCCAACCCTAAAGACTTTCATCTGTTCAGGGGGTGGCTTAGGTTGAGCGCTCTTGCCATTTGTCTGCCCAGACCCCAACCCTCCTGTGGCCCCTGTGACATCTTCTGCATCCCATTCAATTTCATGCTTGCTAACATCATAAGCACTGCCTGTTCCAGTCGCCCGAGACTTCAGTGTTGGTATGAAAAAGCCCCCAGTGGCCACTGATCTCTTGAATCTGCTCACCTTCTCATCTTCTCCTGTGAAGACATGAGGCAGAATAAGCCAAAAATGTTGACATTATATAGACCAGATTGGTCCCAACTCCCTGATTTACTTGTGTTTGTTTCCAGAATTCACACTCACCTTCTGCTGGCAGGGAACAGAGCGATTCCATACTCTTGGCTGGGCGAATGGTAGCTTTATCTACAGGGAAAGGAATAGCATGGGGTTAGGCTAATGACTTGTCCATATATAGCTGTTTACTAGTTAGGGTTGCCACCTGTCTGGTTTTGCCCCCAGTATTTGGAAGAGTCAAAACTACCTGCTCTGTTGTCCAAATTAGGAACTCAGGACTACCTGAGATTCACGCGGTGATCGGCCAATCGTCCCTGACGTCACTGGCCTGCCCCTAGAATGTGAAAGCCCTGCCCCCGCTATGTCACAGACCCCTCAATGTCATCAACCAGCCCCCTGCTCAGAGTTAGCGAAACCTAAAAGTGGCAACCCTAGTACTGGTACAAAATATACTTATGGGTAAGAGCCATTTTAATAATATCTAGGGCAGCAAATACATATTCACCAATAATATCAACCTAACTGACCTTCAAATTGAGCTTTTGGGTGCATCTAGGAGAACAGGTGGCCATTCTCTCCCTAACTGAGCAGAGCCACTCCTGCCTCCATTCCAAGACTCCCCCCCCCTGAGGTGGCCAGCTCCATAGTTTTGGAAATATGATTTTATATTATGCAAGTTTGTGTTCCAGTCCCACCACTATGGTTTGTGCAGGGGAGACGTGACCATGGCAGAGCTTGTTGGCCAGAATGACTGTTGGGTGGGCAGCTTGTTGGACAGATGGATGTTGGGTGGGCAGCTTGTTGGACAGATGGCTGTTGGGTGGGCAGATTGTTGGACAGATGGATGTTGGGTGGGCAGTTTGTTGGCCAGATGGCTGTTGAGTGGGCAGCTTGTTGGACAGATGGATGTTGGGTGGGCAGCTTGTTGGACAGATGGCTGTTGGGTGGGCAGCTTGTTGGACAGATGGCTGTTGGGTGGGCAGTTTGTTGGCCAGATGGCTGTTGAGTGGGCAGCTTGTTGGACAGATGGCTGTTGAGTGGGCAGCTTGTTGGACAGATGGCTGTTGGGTGGGCAGAGCTTGTTGGCCAGAATGGCTGTTGGGTGGGTAGCTTGTTGGTCTGATGGCTGTTGGGTGGGCAGCTGGTCAGAAGGCTAGCAAGATGAATACAAGTAGAGAAATTTCGAACTTACCACTCATCTCCTTCTGCCCTCTCACAAACACACTCCCATTGCGGCTTAATTTAGTCTTGGTTTCCGTTCCGGACCGACCCAGATTAAATATGGACTTCCACTTCTTAGATTTGGTGGAGAGTTTCCTCCTTCAAAAGCAGATAAAGATGATTTATTTACCCACGGGGCAAATGACTAAATGCAAGAAATGCAAACAGTTGGCTTTGAAGGGACTCCCCAAACCGACCGACCTTCACATTATCATCCCCATGATATTCTGAGATAATTTGCAATCGGTTTTCATGTTTTAATATTCAAGGTTTTTGAGTTATCTAGCTCTTTTATTCAGCAGCTCTCCAGCTTACAGTTCCAGCAATCTGGTTTCTAGGGTTCAAATTCCCCTAGCAACCATGCCTTGATTTGAATAAGAGACTGGAATATGAATAGGAGAGGCCTGAATAGAAAGATGATCAATAAAATGTATCAATAATAATACATTTGTAGCCTTACAGAGAATGTTTTTAATGGGTCAGTGACCCATATTTGAAAACTGGAAAGAGTCAGAAGAAAAAGCCAAATAATTAAAAAATGAAGACCAATTGAAAAGTTGCTTAGAATTGGCCATTCTATAACATACTTAAAGTTGAACGTTTAAAGGTGAACTACCCCTTTAAGTTTTAAGTGCATCTGGAGTGTGAGTGGGGTTAATCGGGGAGCAGGAGCCTCACTATCCAATCGGGTATCTATAAAGTAAAGTGACCTTCAGCTGAAACTGTGAAGGCCAAACTTATGTCTTATGATTGACAGGCAGGTTCCACCAATAGCCGACTCCACAGAATGTCCCAGAAATAGCTCAGCAACATGCCTAGGATTCCAGCCACTCATTCACTCTTCTCTCTGTGCCGCCCCTTAATTAGCCATGTCAGGGGATCAGCACTTTTTTCCCTTAAGAATTCTACTTATTACTATTTTTAGCTATTTCTATAGCAGCAACATATTCCCCAGCACTGTACACAGAATAAACATAAATCCCATCAGTCCCTGCCCCAGTGGAGCTTACAATCTATGCTCCCTATCACATTCACACACACTACAGTCACTATATAAATAACTATAATAATCATTATAATAAAAGTCTGAACATGAATTATATGAAAGTAACACTAGGTGGCGCCCTCCAACCACACTCACATTGGAGAAGTCGGCAGTGGGCGGGGACAGTATTTCCCTTGTGAACTCAACAAATTCAAAATTCTTCAAGCGTTTTTCAGAGAATAAACATAAAGAACAATGTTTTGCAAGAACTATAACTGCGTTTCCCCCGGATGCATAAAATATAAATACAGCAGTAAAGTTCCATTTATTACAGGTAAAGTCGAACAACCCACTTTCGGAGAATTTGTATTTTGATTGAGTTCAGTGTAGGGATGCACTAAATCCACAATTTGGGATTCGGCCCAACCCCCGAATCCTTTGTGAAAGATTTGCTAAATACAGAAACCAAATCCTAATTTGCATATGCAAATTAGGGACAGGGAAAAAAAGTTTTGCATTTTTTTCTCTTCCTTGTTTTGTAATGAAAAGTCACGTGATTTCCCTAATTAACATATGCAAATTAGGATTCGGTGCATCTCTAGTTCAGTGCGACTTGACTTTATTTCTTGAAATAATTATAGAAAATGGAATTTTACGCAACAAGGCTTGAACACCTGGGGCCCCCCAGCCATAAAAGGATCCAGTGGGGCCCCTGATGGATTAATATGTTATTATATGTTTGATAAACAGTGAATGAGGCCCATTATCACTTAAAGGAGAAGGAAAGGCTAAAAGTAAGTACGTTTTATCAGAAAGGTCCATATAAATTAGGGATGCACGCACCAAATCCAGGATTTGGTTCAGGATTCGGCCAGGATTTGGCCTTTTAAAGCAGGATTCGGATTCGGCTGAATCCTTCTGCCAGACCGAACCAAATCCGAAATTGCATATGCAAATTAGGGGCAAGGAGGGAAATCACGTGATTTTTTGTCACAAAACAAGGAAGTAAAAACCGGTTTCCCCTTCCCACACCTAATTTGATTATGCAAATTAGGATTCCGTTTGGTATTCGGCTGAATCTTTCGCAAAGGATTCAGGGGTTCGGCCGAATCCAAAATAGTGAATTCGGTGCATACCTAATATAAATACACCAGTAAACCCTCAAAGTAATGCTGCTCTGAGTCCTCGGTCAAAAGAAACAGCACATTTCTTTCCTTCTATTGTGTACTCATGGGCTTCTGTATCAGACTTCCTGTTTTCATCTTAAACCTCCAGGGCTAGGGCTTGAGCATGCTCAGTTTGCTCCTTCCTGCTCTGCTGTAATCTGAGCCCAGAGCTATGAGAGCAGGGAGAGACTCAGGCAGGAAAGTGGTCACACCAAGCTAATATGGCAGCTGCTATCCTTAACAAACAGAGAGAGTTTCTAGAGCTTTTTACTCAGGTATGGTAAAGTATTTTGCAGAATACAAAGTGTAGATATCTATATATTTAACTGAAATGCCCCAGTTGTAGGTAGGAAGACTGGGGGGAGAGAAGGTACAACTTGGCATCAGACTTGTAGAACCTACTTATTCTCAGGAAGGTCAATGACTGTGTGGAACAGGGATCCAGTGATGGGTACAATCTCCGGCAGGCTGTTCTCCCTCCTCTCCTTCCGCGCAGGGTGGGTGGCAGATAAACTCATGGCTTGTGCCTCCTCCAGGCTGACCAGCTTCATGGGAAGTGACCCTGATGGCAAAGTCAAGCTCTTCATCATCATCACGCGGCATTCTGGGGGGGGGGGGCAGAACGTTTTGTTAGCTGAAATGGTCAGTGAGGGCAAATTTGCTTAGGAAAGATGTGAGAAAGGTTTCTAATTTTATTCCTAAGCAGAAGAACATCAGAGCAGCCTCTTTCTTTCTCCTGACAACTTCCTTGACTACTTGGTGGTCAGACTGGTGGGAAACTGACCAGCAGGTGGCGCTGTTGTAACACAATTCATTTACATTAACAGCACGTGTATCCCTTAATATCTTGGAATAAAAACAAAATAAATAATGAATGTACATTGCAAAAGTTCTTAGAATAGCCCTCTCATCAATTTTACATTCACTTATTTAAAATGTTTACTTATCCTTTAATGGAAGGATGTGGTTGGCCAATCATAGCTCCCCCACTAGAGTTTCCTATTAAGTACTGCTGGTTTCCTGCCCACAAAATAGGAACTGGTTGGCAACCCATTAGTTGGTTCTTTTGGTGCAAATGGAAGAGCTGGATGCTGCTAGAAAGACTGCTTGCTATACATGCCCCTTTAAGGGTCTCTATTCTATCCTACAATGACACTGATGGAGTCAATGTTTTGGCACAGCCCCAGACATGGCACCAGCCTCCCAAAACTGAATCCTCAGCCGTGCAAACAAGCTTGAGATAAGGAGACCAGAAACCCTTTAGTGTCATGTTTGTAAAGGTGGCTGTTCAGACCCAACAATCCTGCCCGTTATGGTCAAACTCATGGAGAACAGAAGACATTTTGGCACTGTGTTGCCATAGTGATCGACAATATAACATAAATATATCATCAGCTCCGGTTCCTTAGCCAACAGCCCCTCAGATGATAAAGCATCAGATTCAAGTCTCACTTAAAGACCCAGTACAAGACACACACACACAATAATCAATCAGAGTCATATTTCAACCTAAAGTCAATGAGCTGAGCCCACTTACCCTCCTTCTGCTTCATGGGAGCAGCCGGGATCTTGTTGAATATTTGGTCCACGTTGTTGAGGATAAACTCAATGACAACTTGCTGGACACGGACCTCCATGAAAGCGGCATCCCCATTGCACCCGACATCTTCTATCTCTTTGGACCTGGAACAGAGACAGACTTTACTTCCCAACCGACCCAACTCCAATGCACAATTTAGGATCCCACCACAATGGCGGACGCATGGCTAAGGCAGTGGCTCCTACCTGAGTAGATTTGGGGCCCAGACAAGGGCCAGGTTTCTGATGTGCATGTTGGTGGTAGAGCTGTGAGATGCAATGTGCGTCAGGTGTTTGCTCAGATACTCCAGAGTCCTGTAATAGTAGGAAAATGTAAATAGAGTCTATCGGATAGGTAATCCTTTCAAATAAGTGACATTCTAAGAAATTTTGACATTTACCTCCAAGATATTAAAGGAAATATGCGCTGTTAATGTGAATATATTTGTTACAACAGCACTGACTGTGATCCCATCACTAACCAGCAGGTGGTGCTGTTTTAACAAATATATTAACATTAACAGTGCATATTTCCTTTAATATCTTGGAATCTTCAAAAAAAAAAAAAAAAATCTAAAATTCAAATAGTTTATAATAGCACTCTCATCAATTATACATTCACTTAACTGGATTGCTTAGCTGCCCTGCTCCCAAATATCCTGCCAATGCCCCTCCCACCCAAGGGTGGCCCACAGGATCGGACTGGGCCCCACCAACCTCGACCCGCACCCTGCTGGTGACCCTAGCTGCTCACTGACTGAAAAAAATATACCAGGGACGTGCGCAGGGGGGGGCATGCAGCTGGAGAGGGGGGCTGGGGAAAACGTGGGGGCCCCTGAGACAGAAACCCCGATGGGCCCTGGAACTCCAGTCCGAAGCTAGTGGCCCTACCCTATAATAATAAATAAGAGGTCTGGGTCCTGTGTTCTACAATTCTCTTAGTAACACTTACAAACAGGATTATTTCTTTGGGGACTTAATGGAGTTTTCCTTAAAGAGGGTGTTCACCTTTAAATTAACTGTTAGTATGATGTAGAGAGGGATATTCTGAGACAATTTGTAATTGGTTTTCATTTTTCTTATTTGCAGTTTTTGAGCTATTTAGCTTTTTATTAAGCAGCTGTCCAGTTTGCAGTTTCAGCCATCTGGTTACTAGGATCTAAATTCTCCTAGCAACCATGCACTGATTTGAATAAGATACTGGGATATGAATAGGAGAGGCCTGAATAGAAAGATGAGTAATAAAAAGTAGCAATAACAATACATTTGTAGCCTTACAGAGCGTTTGTTATTTAGATGGGGTCAGTGACCCCCATTTGGAAGCTGGAAAGATTCAGAAGCAAAAGACAAATCATTCAGTATCTAAATAAAATAAATAATATAGACCAATTAAAATGTTGTTTAGAATTGGCCATTACACATAGTAAAAGCTAACTTATAGGGGAACCGCCCCTTTAAATAAACTGTAAATAAAGTGTCTGAGAGTAATGGACCAGCCTATGGATTCACAAAGCCCAGTCTCTGGAGCTCGCTGCTCTCTATCCCAAATTCCTTAATTGTCAGCTGCTCCCAAGCTCCCTGTACTTCCATCATCATCATCAATGGGAAGGAGTGTGACTGAGTGGGGCTTGGGCTCAGCCAACAATTCCCCTGGAATAAATGTTTTGTGCTGATTGTGAATAAATCACCAGATATTTCCAGTGGCCTCTCTTAGCTAAACACTAAATAACATCCCTGCAACTGAGGCTGAATCTCCAGGAATGTTTATCTGAGCCCTGACATCCACTGGGGCTGGAGAAGTCTTGTGCGAGGAGCAAAGAATAAGGCAGAGCCTCTGCAGTGTAATCCTGAATAGGAACAGCCTCTAAATTTGGTCATTGCCTATCTAGAGATATGTCCTAACACTATTCCAGCACAAGTATACTCTTCTACTAAGCACAATTCAGCAGGAACAGTCCCTAAGTTTGCTCATAGTCTGTACAGTAAGATCCCATAAAACTATGGCAGCATAGGTATTCCCTGTACTAAGCACAATTCAGCAGGAACAGTCCCTAAGTTTGCTCATAGTCTGTACAGAGAGATCCCATACAACTATGGCAGCATAGGTATTCCTCTGTACTAAGCACAATTCAGCAGGAACAGTCCCTAAGTTTGTTCATAGTCTGTACAGTGAGATCCCATAAAACTATGGCAGCATAGGTATTCCCTGTACTAAGCACAATTCAGTAGGAACAGCCCCTAAGTTTGTTCATAGTCAGTACAGAGAGATCCCATAAAACTATGGCAGCATAGGTATTCCCCTGTACTAAGCACAATTCAGCTGGAACAGTCCCTAAGTTTGCTCATAGTCTGTACAGAGAGATCCCATAAAACTATGGCAGCATAGGTATTCCCCTGTACTAAGCACAATTCAGCTGGAACAGTCCCCTAAGTTTGCTCATAGTCTGTATAGAGAGACCCCATAAAACTATGGCAGCATAGGTATTCCCTGTACTAAGCACAATTCAGCAGGAACAGTCCCTAAGTTTGCTCATAGTCTGTACAGAGAGATCCCATACAACTATGGCAGCATAGGTATTCCTCTGTACTAAACACAATTCAGCAGGAACAGTCCCTAAGTTTGTTCATAGTCTGTACAGTGAGATCCCATAAAACTATGGCAGCATAAGTATTCCCTGTACTAAGCACAATTCAGCAGGAACAGTCCCTAAGTTTGTTCATAGTCAGTACAGAGAGATCCCATAAAACTATGGCAGCATAGGTATTCCCCTGTACTAAGCACAATTCAGCAGGAACAGCTCTGCACTTCTCACAAATGAAACTACAGAACTTGGTGAAGACTATTATTACCAACTAGACCTTCCCTATGTGGTTGCAGTTTGAGAACTTTACAGAATTAGAATTACTGGAATATAAGGGGACAGAAGCACAGGGGGCACAGCGAAAGAATTAGCAGCCGAGTAATTTGAATTAAGATGGAATATTATTTATGCTGAAAAACCCACACACAATCCATGTTACAATAAGTGTTGCTGTTGCACAAATGACTAATCTCACGCCAGGCACAAAGGAAGGGATTTGAGGGGGGAAAAACATTATGTTCTTTTCCAGTAAATAAAATACTTTTCCCACATGAGATTCCCAGGAGACGCTTTCTGTTCCATGTTGGAGGCAATTCTTGGGGGTTTTTTTTGATAAGAAGGGAATAAGTTAGTAATTTACAGCTTTTAACCTCAAAACATGCAGAAGCAAACATAGACCCTTTTTTTGGTCTTACCGGCCCTTTAAGTTTATAGTGACAAATACATTAACCAATAGTAGCAGGGGGCGGGACACAAATTTATATAAGCCAATGAAGGATGAATCTTCCCTGCAATGAATGTAATGATACAATATATTATAGATGTCACATGACTTCCTCTCACTTTGGCTCTAGGCATTATGGGTCAATTCCCTTTATAAGGGTGGGGGGTAGATTGTATTTTATAGTTGAATGAACCCAGAATGTTATAAGTTTTAAGTATTAGTGCTGTGGGACTCAGAGAGATGTAGTTCAACAACAGCTAAAGGGAGACAAGTTGTAACTCCCTGAAATAAACCTTTTTATTCCTTCAGACCAGGCCTTGGCCTCCCCACGCATTTCTAACAAGGGAGCTGCTCATTGCAGGAAGCTCAATGTTAGTTTATAGGCGTTAGATCATTGAGCTCATGGGGCACATTAGGGTGGTCTCCTCTGACTGTAGTGAATCAGACTGGGTGCCCTGTGTAACCCACTCCCTCACATACAAAGAATCCTCTCTATCCCAATAACCAGCACCTCCCAATGGAAAATGCACCGCAATGTGTTTGAACTGCGTGAAGCTGGGGCTGCGCCCAAATACAATCTCTGTGTTATTTGGCGCAAGCTCAGGGGGTGAAATTTCAAGTTTTTACGACATGATGATCTCATTGTTTAATTATGTTCTGAAGCTGCAACTCTCAACATCCTTATACAAATATGACTCACAGCAGCAGCTTTATGGGATCTCTCTGTACAGACTATGAGCAAACTTAGGGGACTGTTCCTGCTGAATTGTGCTTAGTACAGGGAATACCTATGCTGCCATAGTTTTATGGGATCTCCCTGTACAGACTATGAGCAAACTTAGGGACTGTTCCTGCTTAATTGTGCTTAGTACAGGGGAATACCTATGCTGCCATAGTTTTATGGGATCTCTCTGTACAGACTATGAGCAAACTTAGGGGACTGTTCCTGCTGAATTGTGCTTAGTACAGAGGAATACCTATGCTGCCATAGTTTTATGGGATCTCTCTGTACAGACTATGAGCAAACTTAGGGACTGTTCCTGCTGAATTGTGCTTAGTACAGGGAATACCTATGCTGCCATAGTTTTATGGGATCTCTCTGTACAGACTATGAGCAAACTTAGGGACTGTTCCTGCTGAATTGTGCTTAGTACAGGGAATACCTATGCTGCCATAGTTTTATGGGATCTCTCTGTACAGACTATGAGCAAACTTAGGGACTGTTCCTGCTGAATTGTGCTTAGTACAGGGGAATACCTATGCTGCCATAGTTTTATGGGATCTCTCTGTACAGACTATGAGCAAACTTAGGGGACTGTTCCTGCTGAATTGTGCTTAGTACAGGGAATACCTATGCCGCCATAGTTTTATGGGATCTCTCTGTACAGACTATGAGCAAACTTAGGGACTGTTCCTGCTGAATTGTGCTTAGTACAGAGAATACCTATGCTGCCATAGTTTTATGGGATCTCTCTGTACAGACTATGAGCAAACTTAGGGGACTGTTCCTGCTGAATTGTGCTTAGTACAGGGGAATACCTATGCCGCCATAGTTTTATGGGATCTCTCTGTACAGACTATGAGCAAACTTAGGGACTGTTCCTGCTGAATTGTGCTTAGTACAGAGAATACCTATGCTGCCATAGTTTTATGGGATCTCTCTGTACAGACTATGAGCAAACTTAGGGGACTGTTCCTGCTGAATTGTGCTTAGTACAGGGAATACCTATGCTGCCATAGTTTTATGGGATCTCTCTGTACAGACTATGAGCAAACTTAGGGACTGTTCCTGCTGAATTGTGCTTAGTACAGGGAATACCTATGCCGCCATAGTTTTATGGGATCTCTCTGTACAGACTATGAGCAAACTTAGGGACTGTTCCTGCTGAATTGTGCTTAGTATGACTGGATGGGCTCCTGTTGTCTGTATGTCACTTTCCCCACTATACAGTCAACCCATCCCCCCACAAGAGTCATCAGGAAACGTCTATCATCTTTGCTGGGGGTGACGTCACATTGAAAGGGGAAAGAAAATGCCTCCAGGAAAAGAAACGGTTAAGTATAAAGCCATCCCGTCTGTCTGTTCTGAGAAGCAGAGGAAACAGTATAGGGATGAGGTCATTTTGACCAATTCTATAGTTTTTAATATACAAGTTTAGTATTGATATTCCTAAACAGAACTGGTGCCAGAAAGTTTAAACTGGGCCCGGGGTGAAACCCAGAAAAACCCCGATATTCATGGGCCCCCCAAAGAAAGTAGGGGCTGAGGCTGCAGCTCCGGTGGGCCCCCGAACACCCCAGTCTGATGCTGAATTCCAGGACTAATCCCCATTAATATTGTGCACTGACTCACTCACCTGTAATGGGAAGGAGGCAACTCCTGTATCACTTCCAGAATTCGGAAGAGTTTCTCTCCGTCCACCGAGCATGATACTGCTTCCTGCAAAAGAAATAACAGATTATAAATAAACACATGATTTGGCTCAGGTAAAAGGTGTTTAGCCCTGAAACAGACTTTACAAATCTAAGTGAGTCTAAGTGAGTCTGCACAGCTTGGTAGATAGGGTTTACATTAGAATACTGAGCAGGTAACCTCTGAGGTGCTGTTATTCGGTGCATTTTTGTTATTCTGTTGATTTGTATTTATTAAGAACTATTACAAGAAATGTGACCACTGAATGCTGAGCAAAATAGACCTCAGCGACCCTAAGTGAGCCTGAATAGCTTGGTGGATATGATAATCTCAGAAACTAAAGATATGTACATAGAAGCCTCCTTCCCCTTGAAACCCTTGTAAGAAGCTCCAATAAACATGACCGCTGACTGCAGCCTGAAACAGACCTCCCTAATAGTGATAGGCGAATAAATTCGCCAGGCATGAATTCTCAGCAAACTTCCGCGTTTCGCCGCCCGCGAATAAAATCATCAAAATTGTTGCGCGTCAAAATTATTTGGTCGCTCATTGACTTTAATGCATTTGGCGAATTTTACAATGCTTTGCGAATTTTTTTGCCATTCCGCAAATTTTCCAGTGAAGCGATACGGGACGGATTCGCCCATCACTACTCACTAATTCAGGTCCAAGTGAGTCTGCACAGCTTGGTAGATAGGGTTTACTGTAGAACACTGGGCAGGTAACCTTTAAAGAGATTCTGTCATGATGTTTTGGTGTCCTTTTTATTTCTAAATGACACTGTTTTACACTGCAAATAATTCACTGTACAATATAAAATGTCATTCCTGAACCAGCAAGTGTATTTAGTTGTAATATTGGTGTGTAGGTGCATCTCAGGTCATTTTGCCTGGTCATGTGCTTTCAGAAAGAGCCAGCACTTTAGGATGGAACTGCTTTCTGATAGGCTGTTGTTTCTCCTACTCAATGTAACTGAATGTGTCTCAGTGGGACCTGGATTTTACTATTGAGTGTTGTTCAGGCAGCTGTTATGTTGTGTTAGGGAGCTGCTATCTGGTTACCTTCCCATTGTTCTTTTGTTTGGCTGCTGGGGGGAAAAGGAAGGGGGTGATATCACTCCAACTTGCAGTACAGCAGTAAAGAGAGACTGAAGTTTATCAGAGCACAAGTCACATGACTGGGGGCAGCTGGGAAATTGACAAAATGTCTAGCCCCATGTCAGATTTAAAGATTAAATATAAAAAAATCTGTTTGCTCTTTTGAGAAATGGATTTCAGTGTAGAATTCTCCTGGAGCAGCACTATTAACTGATGTGTTTGGAAACAAACATGTTGTCCCATGACAGTATCCCTTTAAGGAACTAACACTTGGGAAGCTCAAGAATACTATTATTGGCAGCATGAGATAAACAGTGGCATAAAATAAAAGCCCCGGAGCCTATGAATCCAGCATTGCAGGCTGCGTCGCATCTGATTTGATCCGCTCATAACCCCAGATGTTTCTCTCCAGCCTGCAGCCTAATACATTCCCAGTCACAGCCCAGTCATGATTAGTAAATGCAGCGTTTGGCAGTTGTGCCCATCAGCTAATTTGCAGTCAGGAGGGGGCAGAAAAACATTTTTAATGCTCCGATGCATTTGGCTGGGGGGGGTGCAGTGTATGTACAGTCTATTTATTGACAAAGGAAATGAGTTATAATTATAGTCATTAATAATGTACATGAAACAAATCCACTCACAGCTAAAAGGGCAAATAAACCCCATTTATAATTAGGGATAATGTTCCCTTTATCTTTCTATAAATGTTAACTAGTCGCAGGGCTGATTCTGATGTCCATAAACGGGACTGAATCATATCTTTATCCTGCTTTCTGGGAGACACTGCTGTGAATACACCGGCACAACTGGTCTAATGAGTCCAGCAAATGAGACTGCTTTACAGCGCCATCTGCTGTTTAAATACTGTGTAGCGACTGGGCTTGTCTCTTGCTTGGTAGGTAGCGATGAGCAAATTTATTCACCAGCCTTTAAAGGACCAGTAACATAAAAAAAATTTTTTTTAAAATACATTGAAAGCTGGAAAGGGTCAGTAGAAGAAGGCAAATAATTCAAAAACTATAACAACTAAATAATGAAGGCTAATTGAAAAGTTACTTAGAACTGGCCATTCTTAACTTAAAGGTGAGAGGGGATGGGGCTTATGGAGTGGATAGGGGGTTTGGGTTGATCGCTGGGGGTGTGGACTTTGGCATGGCCCATTCCATTTAGCTGGTGCACCACCCAGGGAATAATATTAGACTAATAAATGGGCCCCCTGGGGTACAGGGTATAACTATATACCAGCAGAGGAGGGTCCCAGATAGGACCTTCCTGTTACCTGGGAAGAAGCCCACAGACCCCTTCATTCATGGGTAGGGTGGGAGGGGATAGTAGTAACATAATGGGGGTCCCAAACATTCTTTTGCAGAAAAGTGCCCAGGAAAGTGAATGACACCACCGATATATAGTATAGGGCCTGTGATTTCTAATGGCAGTACTGCCGAAAAAGTATTCTATGTATTTAATGTAAGTTTCATTTGCATGTCTGACTCACCCTCAGATTAAAAGGGCAACTCCACCCAAAAAATCATCAAAAAAATGAAATTGTCAGCAGCTTTCATTACAACTTTTTTAACTCTATTTTGCTGTTTATAATCTCTGCACTGCTGCTCCTGAAATCTTAAACAATGTAGCAGATGCCAGCTGATTATAGTTATGTAGGATTAGAATATTTGCTCCCCATCTATATTATTACTGTATATGAAATGCAAAGTGCTCAGTAGTGCTATAACAATAAATACAGTTAGGTCATCCAAAAAAAAACCCAGAGAACCCAAAAAATAAATAAATGTTCAAATGTGCTGATGCTCCAGATAAATGTCTCCCCTCCCCCTCCCTGCTGTGTCCCCTTTAAATAAAGGATGCGTCAGTCATCACCCCCAGTCTGGACATCATTCACAGGAAGTGAGTCTCACTAAATATCAAGTGAATCACACACAGACACAGAGACAGACACATAGATACAGACAGACACACACACAGACACAGACAGACACACAGACAGAGACACACAGATACAGACACACAAACACACACAGACACACACACACAGATACAGACACACACACACAGACACAGAGACAGACACACAGATACAGACATACAGACACAGACAGACACACAGTCAGAGACACATAGACACATACAGACACACAAACACACACACATAGATACAGACAGACACACAGACCGAGACTCACACACAGACACAGATACAGAGACAGACACACAGATACAGACACACAAACACGCACACAGACACACAGGTACATACAGAGACACGCACACACAGGTACAGACAGACACAGAGACAGACACACAGATACAGACACACAAACACGCACACAGACACACATACACACATACACAGAAACACAGGTACAAACAGACACACAGACACACAGATACAGACACACATATACAGACACACAGATACAGACACACAGACAGTGTCAGACTGGGATGCCAAGGGCCCACCAGAAAACCTTAGACAGTGGGCCCACTTTCCAAACTATTATTCCTCCTCTCTTCTCTCAACCTCTTTATTCTTCTAGTCTTACTATATTTTTCCATTATTAAGCATTTTTCCCCATAAAGGAATAAGAAAGGATCATGAAAAAGGCTAAATGGCTAGAAGTAAGAGGGGCCACTGACACCTGGGCCCACCGGGAGTTTTCCTGGTATCCTGGGGGGCCAGTCCGACACTGCACACAGACAAACAGACATAGACACACAGATACAGAGAGACACACAGACAAGACACACAGATACAAACAGACACAGACAGACAGATACAGACGCACAAAAGACACACAGACACATATATACACACACACACACAGATAAAGACACATAGGGGCAAATTCACTAAGCGCCGAAGCGCCTAACGCTAGCGTCAATTCGCTAGCGTTGGGCATTTTCGTTACTTCGCAAATTCACAAACGGACGCTGGCGTAAATTCGCTAGTGTAACTTCGCACCCTTACGCCTGGCGAATTTGCACAACAGACGTAACTACGCAAATTCACTAACGTGCGCATTGTACTGAACGCTACCTTTTATGCTAGACTTCCTTCGCCACCTCAGACCAGGCGAAGCGCAATAGAGTAGATAGGGATTGCTTCAAAAAAAGTTAAAATATTTTCTAAGTCCCAAAAAACGCTGGCATTTTTTCTATATTATGGGTGATAGGCTGAAAAAGATCGAAAAAAATTTTGGGGCTCCCCTCCTTCCCCCCTACATTTCCTAACTCATGGAAACTTACCTAGACAGTGGTCACATGTGTAGGGCAAAATAAACATTTTATTTGATGTTTTGAAGGTTTCCCAGGCATTTGTAGTGATTCTACGTATTCCTCCATTGAAATCTGAATTTGGCGCCGTATGCAAATTAACTATCGCTAGCGTAACTTCGCTTCGCTTAGCGAATCAACGCTAGCGCAACTTCGCAACCTTACGCTACCCCGGAGTGCAACTTCGGATTTTAATGAATTTGCGAAGCGCTGGCGAAAATACGCCTGGCGAACTACGATTCTTAGTGAATGTCCCACATAGATACTGTGAACAGACAGACTCAGATAAAGACACACAGTCACTACTGTCAGGATAATAGTCGTGTGAGTGGGCGTGGGACACACTGATTTAATGTTATGTAAATTACAGGGATTTTCAGGAGAAATCCACAAAAGTCAAATTAGCAGGTTTTTGTCAGTGGAGATCGTGTGACAGTCGGCCGCTCCTACTCAACTGCCCACTGTTTCCTTGTGCTGAGACAACTGCTGCCAAATATAATAAAAAATAACATTGTCTGGAGACTCGACCGGCCGACCCCAAAATATTCACTTTTCTCAGGGATTTAGGTGACCAATAAAAAGGATGAACCCCCAGAACAGGGAGTATCATTCTTTATGGGGGTAACTGATTTATTGGATTCAGTTTGCAGTGGTTGGATATTAAAGGGTAAATAGTGGTGTGGAACATACGGAATCTACACTTTATAACCAGGCCATTAGTTACATCTATTTTTGGCTTTATCTGCCCTTTATTTCCCTAGAATGTAAGAAATTGTGGAACCCCAGCAAGTGACCCCCACGTGATTGACATTGGGTGGGGTTAGGGTTGCTCCCTGCGCTGTAAATAAGATCATCTCTGATACATTAACAGATACATTAACTGATATATCCGTGGAATCCCAGCAACAATCTGTCAGTTCTATCAGTTTATACAACACAGAAGGGGAAAACAATAGAAAAAGAAAAAACTGGGGGGGGGGGATACATTATTTGGGTACAACTAGTTGAATAACAGTTATTGTGCAGGTGAATTGCCCCTTTAATTACAGCAGTTAATATTTATACATGTTGATAATTAACCCTGTAAGGGGCCTCTGTTCCACGGGAGAATAAGAAGTGGGTGACATCATAAAGTCCCATTTATTACCAGTTACTCGTGCGTCACCAGTTACATTGTGTCCCCGGCACTTAACGTTTCTTGTTTAATCAGGGATGTCACATTCACAATAACTTTGTTGCTTGGAGTAGTTCAGCATAATCCAAAAAACTTTACTAAAACTTGTGTATTTTTATACCTGTGGGGCAAACACACAACTGGAGAGAATGAAGCAGATAGTCCTGGTACCTATGGTGCTCTGCTTGCGGGACAGATAGAGTAGATCAATGTCAGCCAGGAACCCCCACCCTTTTATACAACTATACTATGAGCCCCATCATAGAACAGCACTGTGACTCCCAGCATAGAATGAAACTGTGACTCCCAGCATAGAATGACACTGTGACTCCCAGCATAGAATGACACTGTGACTCCCAGCATAGAATGACACTGTGACAGTGAACAGTGCTGTGACTCCCAGATTAAAATGACACTGGCCCTAACACAGAACATCACTGTGATTCCCAACATAAAATGACACTGTGAATCCCAACATAGAAGAGCACTGCGACATCCAGCATATAATGACACTGTGACATCCAGCATAGAATGACACTGTGACTCCCAGCATAGAATGACACTGTGACATCCAGCATAGAATGACACTTTGACTCCCAGCATAGAATGACACTGTGACTCCCAGCATAGAACAGCACTGTGACTCCCAGCATAGAATGACACTGTGACATCCAGCATAGAATGACACTTTGACTCCCAGCATAGAATGACACTGTGACTCCCAGCATAGAATGACACTGTGACTCCCAGCATAGAACAGCACTGTGACTCCCAGCATAGAATGACACTGTGAGCCTAAGAACAGAACAGCACTGTGACTCCCAGCATAGAATGACACTGTGAGCCTAAGAATAGAACAGCACTGTGACTCCCAGCATAGAATGACACTGTGAGCCTAAGAATAGAACAGCACTGTGACTCCCAGCATAGAATGACACTGTGAGCCTAAGAATAGAACAGCACTGTGACTCCCAGCATAGAATGACGCTATGACTCCCAGCATAGAATGACACTGTGACTCCCAGCATAGAATGACACTGTGACTCCCAGCATAGAACAGCACTGTGACTCCCAGCATAGAATGACACTGTGACTCCCAGCATAGAATGACACTGTGACTCCCAGCATAGAATGACACTGACTCCCAGCATAGAAAGACACTGTGACTCCCAGCATAGAATGACACTGTGACTCCCAGCATAGAACAGCACTGTGACTCCCAGCATAGAATGACACTGTGACTCCCAGCATAGAAAGACACTGTGACTCCCAGCATAGAATGACACTGTGACTCCCAGCATAGAACAGCACTGTGACTCCCAGCATAGAATGACACTGTGACTCCCAGCATAGAATGACACTGTGACTCCCAGCATAGAATGACACTGTGACTCCCAGCATAGAACAGCACTGTGACTCCCAGCATAGAATGACACTGTGACTCCCAGCATAGAATGACACCGTGACTCCCAGCATAGAATGACACTGTGAGCCTAAGCATAGAAAGACACTGTGACTCCCAGCATAGAATGACACTGGCCCTAACACAGAACATCACTGTGATTCCCAACATAAAATGACACTGTGAATCCCAACTTAGAAGAGCACTGCGACATCCAGCAGCTGCCCACCAGAAAATAATACTGTACTCCCACCAAAGAACAGCAGCTTAAAATACCCCATTAATCTCCTTGGTCTTCAGCAGCCCCACAGCATCAATCAGTCCCAGCATCGCCCAGCCATAATATATCTTTAGCAGCTGATTAAAATGATTTTTCCCTTATTCAGAGCTCAGTTCCTTACAATATGGGGGAGAAAAAAAATAAATAATGTTTCTGTGTTGCCTGTTGAATTTATAGATGTTGGTATCCATGGTAACGAGATCCAGGAGGAACATCAGGTAGAACTAAAGTGGAAAAACAAAAACTGGGAGCTGATCCTGAGATGGTTTTAACTATATATATATATATATATATAATTGGATGTGATGTAACGAATACAATCGGTCTTATAAAATAGGTCATGAATTCAAAAGAAATGATTATTAAAATGTACTTTGCCCCTTAAGTGCAAAAATCTGAAGCAAAACTGTTCTCTCTCACCTCTCCCAAACATCTGCTGCCCCACGGGACGGGTCAACGACCCCCGGGGAATTTTACCTTAAATAATTGTATTTGAACTGTTTTCTTTGCAAACAGAAATGTGCATTTCTCTAGGAATCACAGGAAACTTTTTAGTAGGGGCTTAGCTGGGGGTGAGATTGAACTCCAGGGTCAGGGGGTTCTACAGTGAGAGGCTCCATGACATGAAAGGCAATAGATTGAATAGAAATTGATTTATGGGTTGCAAAGGGGTGGGGCTTTCAGGGAAGTGGGTGGGGTTTATGTGTATCTTCCAGGGTGGTTTGAGGGCCCCCATGGAATAAAATGTTTGTTAGCCCACCAACCTAAAATGCCACTGTTTGAAACAGAGTTTGTTTTTTTAATCAACCTCAGTTATTATGTTTTATTCTTGAGTTTAAAGGAGAAGTAAATCCCATCCTAAGAGCCTGAGGCATGGGAAGCATTAAAATAAATGAAACATGTGCCGGATCTGGGAGTCTTCTATTACACTCAGGCTGGACCTTATTATGGTGGAGCTTCCATACTGATAACTGTGCCCTTTCTGGGTTTAGCTTCTACAACATTCTGATTGCTACATAGTTTTAAGGTTGTATAAAAGGGGTTCTTTTTTTATAGTTTTTTAATTATTTGCCTTCTTCTGACCCTTTCCAGCTTTCAGATGGGGGTCACTGACCCCATCTAACAAATGTTCTTTAAGGCTAAGGCCACTGATTCTGTGACACTTAAGGTTAACGTTAAAGGGTATGTAAACCTAAAAATAAAACATTGCCTAATAAAAGTATACGATAAGGTGTCATTTCAAGCTTTTTACGAAGATGTACTTTTAGATTGCAAGCTCTTTAGATTACTGAAAAAAATGGGGGGTTAAAGGGGTTGTTCACCTTTGAGATAACTTTTAGTATGCTGTAGAGATGGATATCCTGAGATACTTTTCAATTGGTTTTCATTTTTTATTATTTGTGTTTTTTGAGTTATTTAGCTTTTTATTCAGCAGCTCTCCAGTTTGCAATTCCCCCTAGCAACCATGCAGTGATTTGAATAAGAGACTGGAATATGAATAGGCTAGGGACTAAATATATATGAGTAATTAAAAGTAGCAATAACAATACATTTGTAGCATTTAAAGGAACAGTAACACCATAAAATGAAAGTGTATTAAAGTAATGAAAATATAATGTAGTGTTGCCCTGCACTGGTAAAACTGATCTGTTTAGTTCAGAAACACTACTATAGTTCATATAAACCAGCTGCTGTGTAGCAATGGCAGACATTTAAACAAGTCTATATGTCACAGGATAAATAGTGGATAACAGATAACATCATTATGTTCTTCAGAGCTTATCTGTTATCTACTGTGTATCCTGTGCTTGAATGGCTGCCCCCATGGCTACACAGCAGCTTGTTTATATAAACTATAGTAGTACTTATCTGTTATCTACTGTGTATCCTGTGCTTGAATGGCTGCCCCCATGGCTACACAGCAGCTTGTTTATATAAACTATAGTAGTACTTATCCGTTATCTACTGTGTATCCTGTGCTTGAATGGCTGCCCCCATGGTTACACAGCAGCTTGTTTATATAAACTATAGTAGTACTTATCCGTTATCTACTGTGTATCCTGTGCTTGAATGGCTGCCCCCATAGCTACACAGTAGCTTGTTTATATAAACTATAGTAGTAATCATCTGTTATCTACTGTGTATCCTGTGCTTGAATGGCTGCCCCCATGGCTACACAGCAGCTTGTTTATATAAACTATAGTAGTACTTATCCGTTATCTACTGTGTATCCTGTGCTTGAATGGCTGCCCCCATGGTTACACAGCAGCTTGTTTATATAAACTATAATAGTACTTATCTGTTATCTACTGTGTATCCTGTGCTTGAATGGCTACACAGCAGCTTGTTTATATAAACTATAGTAGTACTTATCTGTTATCTACTGTGTATCCTGTGCTTGAATGGCTGCCCCCATGGCTACACAGCAGCTTCTTTATATAAACTATAGTAGTGTTTCTGAAGCAAACAGATCAGTTTCACCAGTGCACGGCAACACTGCATTATATTTTTATTACTTTAAAACACTTTTATTTTTTGAGGTTACTGTTCCTTTAAGAGCATATGTTTTTTTAGATGGGGGTCAGTGACCCCCATTTGAAAGCTTGAAAGAAAAAGGTAAATAACTAAAAATCTATAAAAAAGATAAATAATGAAGACCAATTGAAATGTTGCTTAGAATTGGCCATTCTATAACATACTAAAAGTTAACTTAAAGGTGAACCACCCCTTTAATAATGCCTGTTAGTGAGAACAGGTTGGCAGCAAAAGTGTTAAAGAGAAGCCAAGGAGGACTCAGAGCTCTCTGTTGACAGAGGAGAAGTGTTCGCTTCATTGCCGAAAAGAATTTGAAGGGTCTGCTTGGGGTGTAGGAAGGAAAACACAGGAATTCTAAGAAAGATCCATTTGCACCGTCCCAGCTTTATTTGCAACACCCAAAAGGCATTTCCAGGAAAACCTGTGCCTCGCAGTGCTGGGGGGGGGCAAAAATAGACCCTGAAAATCAGACTTGGGCTATAATAAAAAAGGGGCCCCTGGCAATGATGGAAAAATTGTGTGGAAAAAAAATAATGTCACGGCAACCCTAAAACTGACTCTTTTGAAGGTCTCTTATTTTGCAATGATTCTCCATAATGTTATTCTTCCCAGCAGGTCTACTTTTATTGCCGTTACAGCCAAGTCTCCCATCAGCAATCATGGGGGCCAATACAACTTAAAGGAGAACTAAAGAAGTAGACTAGAAATGTTGTACATGATGTTTTGTGCTTCTGTACCAGCCCAAGGCAACCACAGCCCTTTAGCAGTAAAGATCTGTGTCTCCAAAGATGCCCCAGTAGCTCCCCATCTTCTTTTCTGCTGATTCACTGCACATGCTCTGTGCTGCTGTCACTTACTGAGCTTAGGGAGCCACTCACAATATACAGTACACATAGAATAGAAATGTCACAATATAAGGCTGATTAGTCATTAATACACATAATTACTACATGGCAGCACAGAAACCAGTGCAATTAGCATCAGAATTGAATAATCAGCAAACCTGTAGCATCAGCTTATATTACAGCCAGGGAAGCTCATTTTCTGCTGGATAATTAGTGACGAGCCCTAAGCTTAGCTTCTCAACAGCCAATCAGAGCCCACTGAGCATGTGAGTGTCACAGACACTTTCCAAGATGGTGACCCCCTGTGACAAGTTTGAAGTCCTGGATCATTGCTGCTATTGACAAGCTCAAACTTTAGCCTCGTGCAATAAGTTCACTATATAAAATATGGCATTTTTAGCCACATTAATTTTTAGGGTTTAGTTCTCCTTTAATGTCCGAGGGTGAAATCAGTTAGGCTTTCTGTAAGCAAGGAAACTTACTGGAATTTCGTGTGTTTATGTAATATTCTGAGTCAAGTTTTGCAGGGATCTTGCTGGCATATCTGGGGTTAGTGCAGTGCTCTGAATTGATTTACTGCAGGGATCTTACTGGCATACCAAGGTTAATGTAATGTTTTAAACCAATTTTCTGCAGGTATTTTACTGGCATATCTGGGATTAGAGTAATGATCTGAATCAATTTTTTTTCAGGTATCTTTCTGGTATATCTGGAGTTAATGCAATGCTCTGAATTCAATTTCTGCAGGGACCTTGCCGGAATAGCCAGGGTTAGTGTAATAATCTGAATCCATCTTTGCAGTGATCATGCCGACATATCTGGGGTTAGTGTAATGATTTTAGTCCATTTGATGCAGTGATTTTGCTGGCATATCTGGGAGAACTGCAATGCTCTAAATTCATTTTCTGCAGGGATCTTACTGGCATATCAGGGGTTAGTGCAATGATCGGAACCCATTATCTGCTGAGATCTCGTTGGCATATCTGGGGTTAATGCAATGCTCTGAATCCATTTTCTTCAGGGATCTTACTGGCACATTATTTGTTAGTGTAATGTTTTTAATCCATTTTCTGTCTCGATCTTGCTAGTATATCTGGGGTCAATATAATGATCTGAATTTTCTGCAGGAATCTGACACATATGGAGTTAGGGCTCTTACAGACGAGCGTTTGAATCTGCGCTCCCCTGCGTTCCGTTTTTATGTGTTCAACCGCAGGGGAGCGCAGGAATAGACGCATTCATTTTTTTTCAATGGAGCTGTACTCACACAGGCGCATGTAGGCGCTGAACGCAGGTTGAGACGCAACATGCTGCATTTTTTCTGCGTTCTGCACCTACATGCGCCTGTGTGAGTACATTGAAAAAAAATGAATGCGTCTACTCTTGCACTCCCCTGCGCTGAACGCATAAAAACGGAACGCAGGGGAGCGCAGCTTCAAATGCTCGTCTGTAAGAGCCCTAAGTGTAATGATCTGAAACCATTTTATTGGCATGTCTGTGGTTAATGTACTGCTCATCTGATCTCATCTTTTATCATATGTCCTGTTAAAGGACCAGTAACACCAATTTTTTTTTTAAAGATAGAACGAAAAAAAACCCCACAAAGACAAATTAAACTTTTAAATCGCTAAGTCTTTATTAAGAAATAACTTACCAAAACTCTGCTTGCGCTCCTCTTCAGAAAAGGCAAGACAGCGACGATCCATCATGCGGCGCTGGATTACTTCCCCCTGGCTATCTCCTACAGGGAAAGCAGGGAGGAGAAATCAAGCGCCGCATGATGGATCGCCTTTTCTGAAGAGGAGCGCAAGCGGAGTTTCAGTAAGTTTAAAGACTTAGCAATTTAAATGTTTAATTTGTCTTTGTGGGGTTTTTTTTCGTCTATACGAACAAATTTTTTTTTTAGAAAAAAATTTATGTTACTGGTCCTTTAAAGCAGTCCCTGAATGCATAGCTATATGGTCAGCCGGTACGTTCAAACAGAGTAACAGAGTAAAAGTAAGTCTCTAGCCATGGACTCACAGAGGCACATTTTTTAAGGGTTGAATTAAAAATTAAAATTTTCACATTTTTTTATGGTCAAAAGTGTCAAATTCAACTAGGGAATTATACAAACTCGCTTTGAGTTTTTTAAAAAAAATTTAATTAAATTTTCGAGATTTATCATACTCTGGCACGTTAAAGGGATACTGTCATGGGAAAAAACATTTTTTTCAAAATGAATCAGTTAATAGTGCTGCTCCAGCAGAATTCTGCACTGAAATCCATTTCTCAAAAGAGCAAACTGATTTTTTTATATTCAATTTTGAAATCTGACATGGGGCTAGACATTTTGTCAATTTCCCAGCTGCCCCTGGTCATGTGACTTGTGCCTGCACTTTAGGAGAGAAATGCTTTCTGGCAGGCTGCTGTTTTTCCTTCTCAATGTAACTGAATGTGTCTCAGTGAGACATGGGTTTATACTATTGAGTGTTCTTCTTTTGTTCTTAGATCTACCAGGCAGCTGTTATCTTGTGTTAGGGAGCTGCTATCTGGTTACCTTCCCATTGTTCTTTTATTTGGCTGCTGGGGGGGGGAGGGAGGGGGTGATATCACTCCAACTTGCAGTACAGCAGTAAAGAGTGATTGAAGTTTATCAGCGTACAATTCACATGATATGGGGCAGCTGGGATATTGAGAAAATGTCTAGCCCCATGTCAGATTTCAAAATTGAATATAAAAAAATCTGTTTGCTCTTTTGAAAAATGGATTTCAGTGCAGAATTCTGCTGGAGCAGCACTATTAACTGATTCATTTTGAAAAAATGTTTTTTTTCCCATGACAGAATCCCTTTAAGAATTCGACTATTTGCCACCCCTGCAGGTTGACATTTGTATTTTTTAAAGCAATTGTGTAGATAAAATTCCTGTTGAAACTCATCATTCGGAAAAGTTTACAAGCGGATTAAAATGCTCTGCGTGTCCCTTGGTTACGGTCGCCTAATTTCCCCTTTAAATCCACACCCACATACAATGCAAGCGGAAAAGCAGTTCATTTTGCTGCCTGCATCAGACTGCAATGAATTCAATGCGGCCATGAAGGATGTATATATCATGAATTACCAGTATACATCCATGTCACTGGCTTCTGCAAACTGGTGACTGGACAAATATCTGTATACAGAGTTTGGGTGGACCCTGGGCATATTTGGGAATAATGGGGTGTGGCCAAGGCAGATAAAGGTGACTTTTTTTTAAAAGGGCGGTTCACATTTAAGTTAACTTTTAGTATGTTATAGAATGGCTACTTCTAAGCAACTTTTCTATTGGTCTTCATTATTTTTTGTTATAGTTTTTTTTTAAATTATTTTCATTCTTCTTCTTCTCACTTTCCAGCTTTCAAAATAGGGGTCACTGACCCCATCTCAAAACAAATGCTCTTTAAGACTACACATTATATATTATTATTGCTACTTTTAACCATTCATCCATTCAGGGCTCTCCTATTCATATTCCAGTTTCTTATTCAAATCAATGCATGGTTGCTAGGGAAATGTAGACCTTAGCAACCAGATGTGAGCTGTCGGCATATAAGACATACGCCCTTCCCATCCCTTAATTTTCTGCCTACAGGGAAAGTGTTTTCTCTGTTGTCCGATAAACTGGGAATCAGCAGCCTAAGTACCAATAACCAGGATCCAGCTCAGCGGCACTGACAGATTCTGAATGACTGGAAACAGTTTGACTGAATGAGTGGAAAGAGTTCAACTCTGTGGTCTCTCTATAATTGGATTTGTTCCCTCCAGACCACAGCCCAGGCTTAGGGGGTCTCGGCTACTAATGGACCTTTTATTTATGTCTCCCAGTGTCTCCCAGTGTCTCCCACTGCTGATCATTCCATGTTCACATGCCAAAGTGGCATAAATCACGGGGCGGCAGTGGGGAAGAGGCACAATAGTAAAAGAGAAATGTGCAGAATGTGAAGAGTAAACAGCAGTTAAATTCCATCCCTGAGCCTCAAGCCTCCAGGACTGTGCCCAGTGGAGAGGGGCCCGAGGACCGGTGACCATTCTACGCAAATCTCTTTGTTGGGCACAACCACTCACAGGCACATTTATCAAAGGTCGAATATCGAGTTCATGGGAGTTTTTAAAAACTCCCATAAACTCCCATGATCGAAATTTATTAAAAAAACAAAAACTCGGGTGAATAGGATCGACCCGAAAACTCGAATCAAATTCAATGCGAGTTTTAAAAACTCGATTCAAGTTTTTTCTCCCATAAAAAAAACTCAAATGTCAGGAAGGCTGCAAACAACTCCAAATTGATCCCAGGACGTCTTCCATTGACGAAAACAGCAGCTGCAATTTCAATATATATTGGTAAAAATATATGTTGGGGCCCTAAAATGAATTTACTATGGGGCACAGTAACATGTAGTTGGGGCACAGTAACATGTAGTTATGCCACTGGGCTCAGGTGTCAGTGGCCCTCCTGCTGCTAAACATTTGGCCTATTTTATGGCCATTCCCTATTTCTATGAGAATAAAGAGGCTAAATAGATGGAACAATAGATTATAGTGTGTAAAGAAAAGAGACTAGAGGTTGAGTGAGGAGAAGAAAAATAATAGTACTGAGAGTGGGCCCCTGATCTAAGGTTTTTGGATGACCCTGGTCTAAGGTTTTTGAGTGGGCCCCTGGTCTAAGGTTTAGTCTAAGGTTTTTGGGTGGGCTCCTGGTCTAAGGTTTTTTGGCGGGCCCCTGGTCTAAGGTTTTTGAGTGGGCCCCTGGTCTAAGGTTTTTGAGTGGGCCCCTGGTCTAAGGTTTTTTTGTAGGCCCTTGGTCTAAGGTTTTGGTGGGCCCCTGCTTCAAGGTTTTTTGGTGGGCCCCTGGTCTAAAGTTTATTGGTGGGCCCCTGGTCCAAGGTTTATTGGTGGGCCCCTGGTCCAAGGTTTTTTGGTACGCCCCTGGTCTAAGGTTTTTGAGTGGGCCCCTGGTCTAAGGTTCGGTCTAAGGTTTTTGGTGGGCCTTTGGACTAAGGTTTTTGGGTGGGCCCCTGGTCTAAGATTTGGTCTATGATTTTTGGGTGGGCCCCTGGTCTAAGGTTTGTTCTAAGGTTTGTTGGTGGGCCCCTGGTGTCTCAGTCCAACACGGATACCACTACAAACAATTTGGCAACTCCCATTAGTGAAACAGTGATACTAATATAGAAAGTCAAAGGAATCTAGAGATAAAAGTGAGGAAGAGGAGGGGGTCTCTGTGTGACACTTTGCCTTTAATACTGGTGCTATAAATATGGGCCCCAGAGACAGCTGCATGGCAAAAACAAGAGCAGCCCCCCCCCAAATAAATGCTACACATACATACTTCACATTGTGATATCTGTGTGCTGATGGATTTATATGTAGTAAGAACAAAACAGACTTTGCAGTGTCGCCTTATATAGAGTAGAACTGCGCTACTATATCTGCATGTGCCGGGCCTTACTAATAGCCGAAGCATGTCTGCGCTGAGAGTTGTAGTTCAGTCATTATATGTTTCCTTGGTCACATTATTCGGATAACAGTCATTACTTTAACTTCCCCTTGTTTTTAACATTGAACATCCTCACTGCTGTATAAAGCAGGACAGAGACCAAGGGGAAGTGGAATTGTCTGTAATAATGGGGCAAAGAGCTGACAATCTGAGCTGAGCATGTTGATGTATATAAATCAGTGGGTTTCAGAGCTGTATTTAGGGGGACGGCACAAAAGGTGTGACCATATAGAGTGGGTGATAGTTCATATTACAGGGCAGGAAGAAAATATGATTATTATGTCCCCCTTAAAGGGGTCGTTCACCATTGAGATGGTCAGTGACCCCCATTGGAAAACCGGAAAGCGTCAGAAGAAAAAAAGCAAATAATTCAAAAACTAAACTAAACAAAATAAATAATGAAGACCAATTGAAGTTACTTGGAATTGGCCACTCTATAACATACTAAAAGTTAAACTTTAAAGTGAACCACCCCTTTAAAGGAGAACTAAACCCTAAAAATGAATGTGGCTAAAAATGGCATATTTTATTTATTGAATTTATTGCACGAGGCTAAAGTTTGAGCTTGTCAATAGCAGCAATGATCCAGGACATCAAACTTGTCACAGGGGGTCACCATCTTGGAAAGTGTCTGTGACACTCACATGCTCAGTGGGCTCTGATTGGCTGCTGAGAAGCTAAGCTTAGGGCTCGTCACTAATTATCCAGCAGAAAATGAGCTTCCCTGGCTGTAATATAAGCTGATGCTACAGGTTTGCTGATTATTCAATTCTGATGCTAATTGCACTGGTTTCTGTGCTGCCATGTAGTAATTATGTGTATTAATTACTAATCAGCCTTATATTGTGACATTTCTATTCTATGTGTACTGTATATTGTGAGTGGCTCCCTAAGCTCAGTAAGTGACAGCAGCACAGAGCATGTGCAGTGAATCAGCAGAAAAGAAGATGGGGAGCTACTGGGGCATCTTTGGAGACACAGATCTTTACTGCTAAAGGGCTGTGGTTGCCTTGGGCTGGTACAGAAGCACAAAACATCATGTACAACATTTCTACCTACTTCTTTAGTTAGGCTTTAGTTCTCCTTTAAGCTGCTAAAGAAGTGCAATGCCCTCTCTGCAGTGAATACAGCCCTGTGGATAAGAGTAGAAAAGTCTCCTTACGGTGAACTTGCTGTAGAGTTGGTAAGTCAGGAGCGGGTTGGGCAACTCCCGGAAGTACAATTTGCACAAGGAGCCGACACAGTGAATGTCCTGGAGGTAGACATCTCTGGTCAGGTCTGGGGGCTGATCCAACCCAAATTCTTGCCTGGAACAACAAAGAGGGAGACATTACAACCCTGAGGGGGGAAGACTGAAGGATTCTGCTCACTCCCACCTGTGGGTTACAAGCTATTGTATCATCGCTACTCAGGCTGCTGGAAGCCAATCTACTATTTGGGATTCCGCCGAATCCATGAATCCTTCATGAAAGATTACAGAATTTATTCCTAATTTGCATTTGCACATTAGGGACAGATAGGGAAACAGTGTAAAAAAATTGTTTTACTTCTTTGTTGTGACAAAAAGTTACGTGATTTCCCTTCCCGCCCCTAATTTGCATAAGCAAGTTAGGATTCGGTTCGGCCAAGCACAAGGATTCGGCCGAATCCTGATGAAAAAAATTCGGCCAAATCCCAAACCGAATTTTGGATTCGATGCATCCCTAATGACAATTTTAGGATGTTTTAAGATTTTGCAGTTGGTCTTTGTCTTCTGTTCTCTGTGGTTTGAGAGTCGTTTCACTTTTCCTGTTCTGCAGGGATTTAAAGGGGAAGTAAACCCCCCATAGCACCAGCCTCCTCCTAAAATGCTTCAACCTCACTTAGATGGTTCCCCTGTCCCTACAATCCCAGGTTCTATGGGATCACCCGGAGCAGACACATTAGATATTGACCTGTTCCTGACTAGTTGGATCAACTCCCTGTAGCCTGGGTCCAAAACTAACATGGCCAAACATGGTGGCTGAGAACCTCATCATTGCAACTGAGCATAAGATAAAAGGAATGCAGTGCAGTTGTTAGTTCCCCTTTAAAATGATCTGGTTGTTAGGGTTTCATTTTCCCTAGCAACCAGGCAATGGACCCCAAGATTAACCGAAAAGGGTCTGAATAACAAAATGAGAAAGCCTGTTAATAAATATACATCTTTATGTTGCCTTTGTAGGGGTTTCTGTTGCAAGTCCTGCATATGTATTATATGTAGCCCCCCCCACTCTTTTGCAGTACCGTAACTTCTGTATGTTGGACGTCACCCCAGACAGACGGTAGATTCCATCCACCACTCCGTGCGTTTCGATGAACTCGGCGCAGCTCTTCAGTACATCAGGGACTGCAAAGAAAAGAGGATTAAAATAGTGAGACCAACCCAGCTTGCTCCTGCTACATTGTTTCAGAAGTCAGAACCAGCAGTGCATAAAATCTATACACAGGGGGACCTGAGATTGTAATCTCTGTACAGCGCAGTGGAATACGTCGGAGCTATATAAATACATGATAATAACATTGCAGGGGTGCCCATATACTGGTTAATGAGTATAGCAGTGCAGCTATGGAGAATATCACAAGGTTTCTAAATTAGTAGCTTTGAAATTCAGTCATTCGTAACCCACAGAGACAAATACCCCCCTACTCCCCCATGGAACATTCCAAGGGTTTAAATCAAATGCTTCAGGAGCACATGACAAACCCAAAGAGTAAATCTCCCTGCCGGGGCCACAGAGTGGATGAGTCCTGACGTTCCACAGACCCAGATTAACTGTAATGATCAAAGAATTCCCTGATGTTCCTTCCCAAGCGGCAGACCTGATTCACAGATTTAGATGGGGCAGTAATTATACCCCCAAACTGCATTTGTTACAATTGTTTCTTTGCTTACCTTAAATTGTTACAATTGTATCTTTACTTATCTTAAATAGTTACAAATGTATCTATGGTTATCTTAAATTGTTACAATTGTATCTTTGTTTATCTTAAATTATTACGATTGTTTCTTTATCTTAAATAGTTACAATTGTATCGGTTTATCTTAAATAGTTACAATTGTATCTTTGCTTATCTTAAATTGTTACAATTGTTTCCTTGCTTACCTTAAATAGTTACAATTGTATCTAAGTGCAGATACTAAGTATTCTGGGCTCTCTGCCAAAACCCTCTTATTTAATTACATTTCAGAAACTTTGTATCTTTTTCTGGCTGTTCGGTGCACGAAATCAAAAGAGAAACTACAGACATTTCAGGAACAATCCGGGTCTGCGGGCACAGGACTGTCCTGTGAAAAACTGGACAGTTGGGAGATATGCAATCGTTTACTTCTTGTTCAAACTCACCCCCAGCAGTGGTTTAACTATAGAGGGAGCCAACCTCATAGTATCTGGGGGGAGTCCAGGAGGAGAGGGCACCCAGTAAGGACTAGTTGAGAGGTAGAATGCAGGTTACATGTATATTGGGAGTAGCAGGTCTCATCCACGTTGTTCATGTGCCATTTGCAGCCCAACGACTGTTTCATAATACTTGTTCTTTTCACCTAAATCATTATTCTCTGGCTATAAAACTGTGTACTAAGCACAATTCAGCAGGAACAGCCCCTAAGTTTGCTCATAGTCTGTACAGAGAGATCCCATAAAACTATGGCAGCATAGGTATTCCCTGTACTAAGCACAATTCAGCAGGAACAGTCCCTAAGTTTGCTCATAGTCTGTACAGAGAGATCCCATAAAACTATGGCAGCATAGGTATTCCCTGTACTAAGCACAATTCAGCAGGAACAGCCCCCTAAGTTTGCTCATAGTCTGTACAGAGAGATCCCATAAAACTATGGCAGCATAGGTATTCCCTGTACTAAGCACAATTCAGCAGGAACAGCCCCTAAGTTTGCTCATAGTCTGTACAGAGAGATCACATAAAACTATGGCAGCATAGGTATTCCCCTGTACTAAGCACAATTCAGCAGGAACAGTCCCTAAGTTTGCTCATAGTCTGTACAGAGAGATCCCATAAAACTATGGCAGCATAGGTATTCCCCTGTACTAAGCACAATTCAGCAGGAACAGTCCCTAAGTTTGCTCATAGTCTGTACAGAGAGATCCCATAAAACTATGGCAGCATAGGTATTCCCTGTACTAAGCACAATTCAGCAGGAACAGTCCCCTAAGTTTGCTCATAGTCTGTACAGAGAGATCCCATAAAACTATGGCAGCATAGGTATTCCCTGTACTAAGCACAATTCAGCAGGAACAGCCCCTAAGTTTGCTCATAGTCTGTACAGAGAGATCCCATAAAACTATGGCAGCATAGGTATTCCCTGTACTAAGCACAATTCAGCAGGAACAGTCCCCTAAGTTTGCTCATAGTCTGTACAGAGAGATCCCATAAAACTATGGCAGCATAGGTATTCCCTGTACTAAGCACAATTCAGCAGGAACAGCCCCTAAGTTTGCTCATAGTCTGTACAGAGAGATCCCATAAAACTATGGCAGCATAGGTATTCCCCTGTACTAAGCACAATTCAGCAGGAACAGTCCCTAAGTTTGCTCATAGTCTGTACAGAGAGATCCCATAAAACTATGGCAGCATAGGTATTCCCTGTACTAAGCACAATTCAGCAGGAACATTCCCTAAGTTTGCTCATAGTCTGTACAGAGAGATCCCATAAAACTATGGCAGCATAGGTATTCCCCTGTACTAAGCACAATTCAGCAGGAACAGTCCCTAAGTTTGCTCATAGTCTGTACAGAGAGATCCCATAAAACTATGGCAGCATAGGTATTCCCCTGTACTAAGCACAATTCAGCAGGAACAGTCCCTAAGTTTGCTCATAGTCTGTACAGAGAGATCCCATAAAACTATGGCAGCATAGGTATTCCCTGTACTAAGCACAATTCAGCAGGAACAGCCCCTAAGTTTACTCATAGTCTGTACAGAGAGATCCCATAAAACTATGACAGCATAGGTATTCCCCTGTACTAAGCACAATTCAGCAGGAACAGTCCCCTAAGTTTGCTCATAGTCTGTACAGAGAGATCCCATAAAACTATGGCAGCATAGGTATTCCCTGTACTAAGCACAATTGTCACAGTCAAAAAAAGCATTGACGTTAATAAATGAGTCCCACTAGAGTCCCCGGCACTCAGCAGAAGAATAAGACGAGTGTATTGTGTAAGTGACTCCATATAAACATAAATAAATGTGGGGGTGACATGAGAGCGGTTGGATGGGTTGCTCGGGCTCAGCGAGGGGTACAGCTGTCAGTGGGTCCCACTTGCTGCAGTTGAAGATCAAGAAACAAATTCCCTTTGAAATAGAAATAGCTGTGAAAACCATTTCATGACTCCAGAGCTGACATATGTGAGAGAGGATTCTGCCACAGGGGCAATGGGATGTTCTGGAGCAGCAAATCCACAATAGATCTGCCTATTTGTGCCCAAATCTGGAACCCAATTTTCCTTCTGATTGACCAATAAAAGAGGAAGGAATCCCCTATTTGAAGCTGTCTTCGTAACTTCAATGTGATATTCAGAGCAGCAGCTGAATCAGACAAGTACTAACAGTGTCAGTAGCTGGGCCTCACTTGCTAAAAAGGCATCCGACCCTTCCTTAAAGCTTTCTACTGTATCTGCCAGTTCAAGGAGAGTGTTCACTTCCATTCCTTCGTCTCTTGTTAGTGTATATTGCTTATTTAGGGGCAGACTTATCAAAGGTTGAGGTGAATTTTCGAATGAAAAAAATTCGAATCTCATAACTGTTGTTTTAGCCTATGGAGGCCTCCTAGAACCTATTTGGAGTCAATTGGTGGACTTTGAAAAAATCAAAGGTTTTTTTGGGGAAAAACTTGGAATCGAATTCGATCAAATGCGCTATTCCTTCGTTTTGTACTATTCAAATTCAGCCAAATATGGACCTATTCGATCGAAAACAGACCTATTAGACAAAAAAAAACCTTCGACTTAATTTCGGTTGGTCTTTTTGAATTTCAAAGTTTTTTCAATTCCAAATTCAGCCCATGATAAATATGCTCCTTAGTTTATACTATCTCATATCCATGTCATGCTGATTTGGTATTATGTCCCTTTAAAGGGGAACTGATGCGAAAATGAAAATTTAATATAAGCTTCAGCATACTGAATTAAGAAACTTTCTCAAAACAATCAATGAAAAATTCTGCATTGTTTCTGAAATAATCAAGTTTATCTTCACTATTCCTCTCTCAGCATCTGTTTCTCTTCATTCTCTCTTCATGCAGCAGTTGGGTGTCAGATATTCACTGACAGTTAGATCCAATATATCTTATAGGGGGGCTCCTTTTGCCTAGAAGATGTATTAGAGATCACTCTATTAAACTCACCAGACATCAAGGGGCAAATTCACTAAACGACGAAGCGCCTAACGCTAGCGTGAATACGCCAGCGTAGCTCATTTTCGTTAATTCGCCGATTCACTAACGCTGGCGTTTTTTCATTTTTTATGGGTGATAGGCTGAAAAAGATCGAAAATTATTTTGGGGCTCCCCTCCTTCCCCCCTACATTTCCTAACTCATGGCACCTTAACTATACAGTGGGCACATGTGTAGGGCAAAATACAAATTTTACTTGCTGTTTTGAAGGTTTCCCAGGCTTGTGTAGTGCTGCTGCATATACCTCCATTGTAACTTCAATTTGGCGCCGTATGCAAATTAAGCATCGCTAGCGTAACTTTGCTTTGCTTGGCGAATTAACGCTAACGCAACTTCGCAACCTTACGCTTCCCCTGAGCGCAACTTCGGCTTTTAGTTAATTTGCGTAGCGCTGGCGAAAATACGCCTGGCAAAGTGCGGGGAAGCGCGGGGAAGCGCGGCGAAGCGGACACTGGCGCAATAACGAATCTTAGTGAATGTCCCACCATGTCTCTCTAGATGCAGAATTTTGTTAGATTTTGTTTGTACTGCAATCAGTTATTTGAGTGAGCTCTAATACATCTGCTAGGAAATGAGCCCCCCTATAAGATATATTGGATCTAACTGTCAGTGAATATCTGACACCCAACTGCTGCATGAAGAGAGAATGAAGAGAAACAGATGTTGAGAGAGGAATAGTGAAGATAAACTTGATTATTTCAGAAAAAATACTGAATTTTTAATGGATTATATTTAGAAAGTTTCTTATTTTAGTATTAGCTGTATTTTTATTGTATTGGTATTATTTCTTTATTATTATTATTAATTATTTATTTATTAGTATTATTATATGTATTATTATTATTTTATATTTCAGTATTTTAAGATTATATTAAATAAATTTTTCTTGATAGTTCCCCTTTAAGAAACCTAAAGCAGCACAGGAATACAGGAAACAAAAAACCCCAAATATTCCTACGTAAATCATCGTACCGTCAGTGAGGCCATGCAGCTGCGACTGAACTGCAACAGTTTCATCTAAAATTCATCTCTCAGGATCCCCCAGGCAGTAAAGGAGAACTCTGCCCAAAAACAGATTTTTTGTTTAATAAAGGGAAATGTCATTCTCAACAACTTCCAATATTGGTGTATCCTTTTCTGTTTTCTGGTTCAGACTCTCAAAACAATGCTAAAGAAATCTGGTAATGAGCTGGCTGCAGCTACATTGGTTCAGGAGGCAGAACCAGCAGTGCAGAAAATATAAACCATCAGACTGATATACTGCCTTCAATATCAAATGTACAGTGCACCTAATAGTGAGTAAGGTAAAACACCCTGACTGCTCCTCATGGAGGCTGGTTCATTACCTGTCGGGGGCCCCCCCACTGTTTATTGAAGCCTGTTGCACTGACAGGAGCTACATGGGAATGTTACACCGAGAACTGAGTGAGAACTGACAGATTTGGCATTTTTATTTCTTTAAGGATCAAGTTGTTGACACAGTGAAGTATGTGCATGCTATCTCTGCCCCCTTGTCTTGCTACAATGCAGCAGCAGCAGCAACCAGGAGAAGAGGCAATTGCTTTCATGTTTCTCCTCGGTATTTATGAAAAATGACGGTTAACTTTTAGGGGGCAGATTTGTCAAAGGTCGAAGTGAAAATCCGAATTAAAAAATTTTTAATTTCAAGCTAATTTTTGTGTACTTAGACTAGGGAAATCGTCCAAATTTGATTTGAAAAAAATTTGAAAATTCGAAAATTCGAATAATCTTGTACTGTCTCTTTAAAAATGAGACTTCGACCATTCGCCATCTATTACTGTTTTAGCCTATGGGGGACCTCCTAGAACCTATTTGGAGTCAATTGGTGGACTTTATCTTGGAAAAACTTCGAATCAAATTCTAAGTCTTTTGTACGATTCGAATTCAATCAAAAACACACCTATTCGATCCAAAACTGACCTATTCAGCAAAAAAAACAGATTTTCTGATAAATTTCGATTGGTCTTTTTTAATTCAAATTTCAAAGTTATGGGAGTTCAAAAAAACTCCCATTACTTCGAAATTCGACCCTTGATAAATCTGCCCCTTAGTATGTTATAGACTGGTTGATTCAAAGTAACTTTTCAATTTGCCTTCTTCTGACTCTTTCCAGCTTTCAAATGGGGTCGCTGACCCCATCTAAAAACAAATGCTCTGTAAGGCTGCACCTTTATTGTTATGGCCGCATTTCATTACCCATATTTCTATTCAGTCTCTGTCTTATTTATATTCCAGTCTCTTATTCAAATCAATGCATGGTTGCTAGGGTAATTAGGACCCTAGCAACCAGATGGCTGAAATTGCAAACAGGAGAGCTGCTGAATAAAAAGTTAAACAACTCAAAAACTGCTAGGGATGCACCCAATCCACTATTTTGGATTCGGACGAATCATATGCAAATTAGGGATGGGAAAAACAATATTTACTTCCTTGTTTTAGGACAAAAAGTCACACAATTTCCCTCCCTGCCCCTAATTTGCATATGTAAATTAGGATTCGGATTCGATTCGCTTGGGCAGAAGGATTCAGCGGAATCCAAATCCTGCTGAAAAAGGCCGAATCCCGAACCGAATCCTGGATTTGGTGCATCCCTAAAAACTACAAGTAATAAAAAATGAAAACCAATTACAAGTTGTCTCAGACTATCCTTCTCTACATCATATTAACAGTTAACTCAAAAGTGAACAACCCCTTTAAAGGGGAAGTTCATCTTCCAAACGTCTTCAGTTGTTTTCATATAGGGAAAGGGGATGTAAACCCAAAAAGTAAAACAATTTAACAGAAGCGGCTGATTAACAGATCCTTTCAGGTTCAGCTTCTGCTAAATTGTTTCAAGAGGCAGAACCAGAAGTAAACAAACACTACTTTCAATGAAGAAATGACAGGTATACGAAGCTGGAAAACCACTGATTATTTTAATGGATAAATACAGGAAAGTTGCTTAAAATGGTCATTTCTTTATTTAAAACAAACAATTGCCTTTAGCAGAAGTTCCCCTTTAATAGGACAGTGTAGGAAATGGTCAGTTTAAAGGAATTTTGTGACAATTTATCCAAACAAGAGGATTTGGTCATTTCCTCTCATCTGTTCCACAGTCTCATTGTTCAGCCATTAATCTTCCCTGAGATTAAAAGGGAGCACACGTCCTCTGCCGCTGTCCCAGCTACACGCGTGTCTCCGAGTGTGTTACACGGGGTCTCCGAGTGTGTTACATGCGTGTCTCTGAGTGTGCTACACGCGTGTCTCTGAGTGTGCTACACGCGTGTCTCTGAGTGTGCTACACGCGTGTCTCTGAGTGTGCTACACGCGTGTCTCTGAGTGTGCTACACGCGTGTCTCTGAGTGTGCTACAAGCGTGTCTCTGAGTGTGCTACACGCGTGTCTCTGAGTGTGCTACATGCGTGTCTCTGAGTGTGCTACATGCGTGTCTCTGAGTGTGCTACATGCGTGTCTCTGAGTGTGCTACACGCGTGTCTCTGAGTGTGCTACACGCGTGTCTGAGTGTGCTACATGTGTGTCTCTGAGTGTGCTACACGCGTGTCTCTGAGTGTTCTACACGCGTGTCTCTGAGTGTGCTACACGTGTGTCTCTGAGTGTGCTACAAGCGTGTTTCTGAGTGTGCTACACGGGTGTCTCTGCGTGTGCTACACATGTTGAATAATGCTCGGTGTAGCAGAGGGGGTGTTGGGGTTACATTACAGTGAAATAACAAATAATGTTGGTGAAAAGAATGAAAGTTACAATAAACTGCTGCAGAGGCCAGAGAAAAGGCTGATTAATCACTGCACAACTAATGAAGGCTGGAGCTCAACACTAAGTCATTAACCCTGGGGGTTCTGTGTGCTTCTGAACCCCATTACCACTGGTTGGGGGTGTGCTCTTGCTCATTCACAGGACTGATCTACAGCTCCCCGAATAAACAGCACCTAGTTCAACAGTTACACCAAAAAATGTGTTTAAGAGTAATGAAAATATAATGTACTGTTGCCCTGCACTGGTACAATAGGTGTGTTTGCTTCAGAAAGACTACTATAGTTGTGTAGTCATGGGGGCAGCCATTCAAGCACAGGATACACAGTAGATAACATAAGTACTACTATAGTTTATATAAACAAGCTGCTGTGTAGCCATGGGGGCAGCCATTCAAGCACAGGATACACAGTAGATAACAGATAAGTACTACTATAGTTTATATAAACAAGCTGCTGTGTAGCCATGGGGGCAGCCATTCAAGCACAGGATACACAGTAGATAACAGATAAGTACTACTATAGTTTATATAAACAAGCTGCTGTCTAGCCATGGGGGCAGCCATTCAAGCACAGGATACACAGTAGATAACAGATGAGTACTACTATAGTTTATATAAACAAGCTGCTGTGTAGCCATGGGGGCAGCCATTCAAGCGCAGGATACACAGTAGATAACAGATAAGTACTACTACAGTTTATATAAACAAGCTGCTGTGTAGCCATGGGGGCAGCCATTCAAGCACAGGATACACAGTAGATAACAGATAAGTACTACTATAGTTTATATAAACAAGCTGCTGTGTAGCCATGGGGGCAGCCATTCAAGCACAGGATACACAGTAGATAACAGATAAGTACTACTACAGTTTATATAAACAAGGTGCTGTGTAGCCATGGGGACAGCCATTCAAGCACAGGATACACAGTAGATAACAGATAAGTACTACTATATCATGGCCGCAGGGTGCTAGCGCCGGCCGCATACTCCTAACGCCGGAGCATCCAGTGCTCCTTACAATGCAGCTGGGCGACATGCCGTCCCTAAAATGTTGCCACCCTAGACCTGGGCCTTTGTGGCCTCGCCACAAATCTGAGCCTGGGGGCAGCCATTCAAGCTGGTAAAAGGAGAAAAAGGCACAGGTTGCTTAGCGGATAACAGATAAGCTCTGTAGTATACAATGGGATTCTACATAATGACTACAGAGCAACTTGATTATATAAACTATAGTTGAGTTACTGAAGCAAACACAGCACTTGTACCAGTGCAGGGACCCAGTACATTATATTTTCATTACTTTAAAACAATTTCATTTTTAGATGTTACTGTTCCTTTAAGCACTGAAACACACATACAGCCCCCGAGGACTGGGTTTGGGGTATTATATTAAACAGCTGTTTTGTGAATATTGGGTTGTAAGTCCCCTCTTGATTTCTGCTTCCAGGGCTTTCCTAGTTAATAAAGTATCACTTATAGGGCAGAGTACATCCGGGCCAACAATTATTTAGTATAGGGACTCCATGTTACTAAGTTGGAATGTTCCACCAATCAGTGTACCTCCTCCATAATTTCAATAAGCCCACCACTATTTATACCCCATATTTGGCACTGTCTCACTGAAAGAAAGGCAACTGAGGAACCCCGGGGAGTCAGCTTGGTTACATGGTTCTCTGATTCAGCCACAGCATCAGTTCTGCCTTAAATCCCATATTAAAGAACAGCTGGGTCCCATCATTGCGGGTGCCGGACACATTGATGCCCCATCTTCTCCTGACGCTCCCTAATCAGACACGGGTAATGCAAGGGCAGAAGCTGTTTTGTATTTCTCATTCATTTCCCTGCACTGAAACCTCCCCAGATGGACTTGCTCCAAAGTGATTACCCTCAAATGTTACAGAGGCATGAACAATGTTAAAGCTCAGGGCTCTCTCTATTCCCCGTGGGTGTTTGAACACCTACATTAGGCCATAGGCATTTTTTTCTGCCGGCATTGAATCTATTCAGGCCTCTCCTATTCATATTCCAGTCTCTTATTTAAAGAAGAACTCACCCCCCTACCATAAGCCCCCCTAAGCTTACAGGCAATGTCCCCCTACACAGATTTACTAACGGGCACTGGCGTAAATTCACTAGTGAAGGAGATAGACACTAGCAGTACTTCGCACTCTAGCGCCAGGCAAATTTTCGCTTTGGCGAATGGACGTAACTACGCAAATTCACTAAGATGCAGCTTTTCCTGAACGTTACCCTCTTGCGCCAGACTTGCCTTCACCACCTCAGACCAGGCAAAGTTCAATAGAGTAGATAGGACTTCCTCCAAAAAAGTTGAACATTTTCGAAAACGCTGGCGACTTTTTTCAGGGTGATATGCTGCAAAAGATTTTTCTTGGGTACCCGGCTTCCCCCCTACATTTCCTAACATATGGCACATAACCTCTACACTGGGCTCACAACTATTTTATTTTATTAAGGTTCCCTGGACTTGTGTAGTGTAATGTATTTGCTGCAACATATACGTCCATTGTACTTTAACTTCCCGCCGTATGCAAATTAGCCAAAGCTAGCGCAACTTCAATTTGCTTGCCGAATTAACACAATCGAAAATTCACCATCGTTAGGTGCCCTAGACGCAAGTGTTGTGATGTGAGCGAAGCCGCCGCTGGCAAATTTTCGGAGGTTAGTGAATTTGCTCCTACATGTTTCGGCATAACCCTTTATCAAGTGATATTGTCTCTTAAGGTGTAACACAGACACCTGAACCTGCAGCCGTAAGGAATTGAACATTGGGGTCTGAATCAGAAAAACTTCTTTATTATTGATTCAGACAGTGGAGATATTTACATCACACTGGTTGAATTTGGGGGAATTACCTAGTGTAAAAAGCACCAGTTAGTCTACTAAGTGGTTTGTAGGTCACAAAGAGCGAAGCTCACAGACCTTCTGGAAAATAGGGACTTGGTATGGTCAGTCCCATTTGTTGAGGTCAAGTGACCCCCATGAGAAGCGTTTAACTAATTAAAGAGACTTTGTTTTTATTGGTTTCCTGCCTTATTCCATCAGTTTCCCTGTGAAGTGTCTTCAGATAAACAGTTGCCTATTGTGTCCTTATGGGATCCCAGGATAATCACCATATCCTGAACAAACAGACGGATCAGCAGGCTTGGGGGGTACCATGTCGACTTTAGTTTATCATGGTGGGTTTTAGAGAGAGTAAAGCTGGCCATAGATGTTGAGATTTTTAAAAGATCAGATCCTGATCGTGAGACCACGATCTTCTCAGAACGATCGTACGAATTTACATCAACTAAAAAGACCAATTTGCCAGGAAAACAAAGGGGAGCTGCTTGGCCCTGCAACCATATATAGATTAGACAGGGACCGATAAAGATTTTTTGACCTGGCCGATCAATTTCCTGACAGATGTCGGCCCAAAAATCGTAAGATGTACGATCGTTCGAATCCCACTAACCGCACGATAATTTCGAAGGATTGGTCGGGCTTCCTTAAAATCGGTCGTTCGGCAAGAAGAATCATCGCGTCTATGGGGAGCTTTTAAGGATACCAAGTAACTTTATTATGAGCTGGAATTCACAGGCATGTGGGTGGGGCCATATCAATAATTCATGCCTGGCCTAAGAAGCTTACAATCATTTACTCCTGTAAAGGACATGACCATCTGATTCTCAAGATGCAGAAACCTTTTTTCTCTTGGACAAAAATGTCCATTCTATTGGACTATAATAGGAATGGGAGTAAATGAATGTGGGCAAGTCTGACCTTTGATGGGTGTGTAGGCTAAAATAAGGGATGTCCAACCTGCAGGCTTCAAACTGTTGTTAAACTATAATCCTCAACCACTGGAGGCAGGAGTAATTGAAGTTGACCTATTGTAGGGCACTGGAGGGATAGGAGTTAAGCTGGCCATACACAGAGAGATCCGCTCGTTTGGCGTTGTCGCCAAATGAGCGGATCTCTCCCCGATATGCCCACCATGAGGTGGGCAATATCGGGCTGATCCGATCGTGGGCCCTAGGGCCCAATGATCGGATCCTAACGAATAGCAATGGGCGGTCGGATCGCGGAACCGCATCAACGAATAGATGTGGCCGCGATCCGACGGGATTTTTTGTCCCAACCGATCATTCGGGGAAGCCCGTCGGGGGGGGCCCCATACATGGGCCAATAGGTCGGCGGCACAGTCTGTCGGCAGCTTTTATTGGCCCGTGTATGGCCACCTTTAGACAGTCCAACTGAAACGTAAGCAACAAGTGTCCCATAACCCCAGTGAAACATTAGTAATTAGTGGTGTTCACCCTCTTTAATCAGGATATCAATGGGTTGTACCTAGTCCACAAGTTCCACTGTGTTTCAGTCAAACGAACAACAGCAGAAGGACGAGGTGCTCCCTAATACAAGGTGAACATCTGATGATCATTAAAGCCATCACCAAAGGTTTCCTCATGATTAAAAGCAGGAACAATCCCTGGAAGGGTCAATTCATGTCACACACAGACCTGCTTGTTCCTAAGCCGGCCAAGTTCTCTCCTGTTCTCTGTCAGTAACACAATAGAAACCAGATGGAGATTTGAGAATCCCAAAGTCAGACGGCTTTGGTTATAGGTTTTATTTTTCTTACGTTTTCAGCAGAGAAATTCTAAGACAAGGGCAGGAGAAGAATAACAAGCTAAGGATGGTGACCATATCTGAACTTGGCTGGCGGGGGGATGAATTAATTTGTAAAGAATCACAGAAGATCAAGCCAGGCCAGGGAACGGAAACCCAATCATGTTTAAATGTCTAAGATCTAGCCAAGATGTATGAAAGCTCTGATCTGCACTAAATTACAATTCTTTGGAGATCTCTGTGGCAACTTGCTTAGTTGGCATAGTCACCTGGCTACTATTTAGCTGAATGTAACTGCTGTCACTGACTCAAAGGGAATTGGTTTGGGCATACCTGAGGGACGTATTCACTTTCCTGTGGTTGCTCCAGATGTGGTTTTCATGGTCAAGCCTAAACCTCTTAAACCTAAGTAATAATCCCTATTCTTCATACAATGAAACAACATGAATGTAGTCTTGATTGTGAGTGTTTCAGCCAGTAATATGCTCACAGAACAACCCCTCGATGACGTGTCGGACTGGGACACCAGGGGCCCACTCTCAGTACTATTATAATTCCTCTCCTCACACAACCTCTATTCTGCTAGTCTCTTTTCTTTACATACTATAATCTATCATTCCATCTATTTAGTCTCTTTGTTCTCATAGAAATATGTAATGGCCATGAAATATGCCAAATGTTTTGATGCAGGAGGGCCCCCCTGACACCTTGGCCCACCGGTAGTTTTCCTGGTATCCCTGTGGGCCAGTCCGACACTGCCTCGATGACTTCTAATATCCTTATCATTTACAGTAGGGGGTACATTATCCCTTATAATACATGAGTGATACTCAAAGTTCCCTGTATAACTCAGCCTGCAGCCTTGTGTCTTTATATGGTCACAGAACAACCCCTCAGTGACTTCTAATATCCTTATCATTTACAGTAGGGGGTACATTATCCCTTATAATACATGAGTGATACTCAGAGTTCCCTGTATAACTCAGCCTGCAGTCTTGTGTCTTTATATGGTCACAGAACAACCCTCAGTGACTTCTAATATCCTTATCATTTACAGTAGGGGGTACATTATCCCTTATAATACATGAGTGATACTCAGAGTTCCCTGTATAACTCAGCCTGCAGCCTTGTGACTTTATATGGTCACAGAACAACCCCCCAGTGACTTCTAATATCCTTATCATTTACAGTAGGGGGTACATTATCCCTTATAATACATGAGTGATACTCAGAGTTCCCTGTATAACTCAGCCTGCAGCCTTGTGCCTTTATATGGTCACAGAACAACCCCTCAGTGACTTCTAATATCCTTATCATTTACAGTAGGGGGTACATTATCCCTTATAATACATGAGTGATACTCAGAGTTCCCTGTATAACTCAGCCTGCAGTCTTGTGCCTTTATATGGTCACAAAGCCCCTTAGTGACTTCAAATATTCATATCATTTACAGTAGGGGGGTACATTGTATGTGAATATTTGCAACACACTCTCATTTGATCTCTGATTCATGGGAGAGCTGCTCTTACAATAACAAAGCAGAACAGCTGAATAGTTTTTGCCCTTATATCTTTTCTTGTCCTTTATGGTTTATTTCCTTGTGCTCGGTTTGCGGTTTTGATAGTTGCCGGGAGATTAAAGCCATCTGGGCTGAGATTCTATAGAGGCCTCAATATGATTCTGAGTTCAGTGGGACAAGCTGGGAAACGGATCTTTTTCCTGTTTCGCTGATAAGAAATCATTCAAATTTCCTGAAATCGGAAAGGCCAGTATGGAGATACATGGAGACTTTGAGCCATGAAGCATGAAGAAACCTTCACCCTAGACCAGGGGTGCCCAAAAGGTAGATTGGGATCTACCAATAGACCTTTGGCTGGTAATCAGTGGATCTCAAGACACTGTCTACTAACAGTCTGACTTAATTACCCTCCTGTTTAATTATTTTCATTAAAGGATAAGTAAACCTTTGAAATAAGTGAATGCAAAATTAATGAGGGGGCTATTCTAAGCACTTTTGTTATTTACATTCATTATTTATTTTGTTTTTATTCCAAGATATTAAGGGATACATATACTGTTAATATGAATGAATTTTGTTACAACAGCGCCACCTGCTGGTCAGTTTCCCACCAGTCTGACCAGCAAGTAGTCAAGGAAGTTGTCAGGAGAAAGAAAGAGGCTGATGTTCTTCTGCTTAGGAAAGATGTGAGAAACGTGAGATCAGAGCAGCCTCTTTCTCCTGACAACTTCCTTGACTACTTGCTGGTCAGACTGGTGGGAAACTGACCAGCAGGTGGCGCTGTTGTAACAAAATTCATTCATATTAACAGTGTATGTATCCCTTAATATCTTGGAATAAAAACAAAATAAATAATGAATGTACATTGCAAAAGTGCTTGGAATAGCCCCCTCATCAATTTTAAATTCACTTATTTTAAAGGTTTACTTATCCTTTAAGATATTTATTACAGTTTATTTATTAAAGTTACATAATACATAGTTTTTACTTAACCTAACAATATACATTTGCTCATAAATCAATACAATATTTAAGTAATGTTTTCATTGGAACAGAATGCTAACAATGTTTTTTATGGATGTAGATCATAATGCAACGACATCCCTAAAAGTAGACCTCTCATTAAAGGGATCCTGTCATCGGAAAACATGTTTTTTTCAAAACGCCTCAGTTAATAGTGCTACTCCAGCAGAATTCTGCACTGAAATCCATTTCTCAAAAGAGCAAACAGATTTTTTTATATTCAATTTTGAAATCTGACATGGGGCTAGACATTTTGTCAATTTCCCAGCTGCCCCTGGTCATGTGACTTGTGCCTGCACTTCAGGAGAGAAATGCTTTCTGGCAGGCTGCTGTTTCTCCTTCTCAATGTAACTGAATTTGTCTCAGTGAGACATGGGTTTTTACTATTGAGTGTTGTTCTTAGATCTACCAGGCAGCTGTTATCTTGTGTTAGAGAGCTATCTGGTTACCTTCCCATTGTTCTTTTGTTTGGCTTCTGGGGGGGGAAAGGGAGGGGGTGATATCACTCCTACTTGCAGTACAACAGTAAAGAGTGATTGAAGTTTATCCGAGCACAAGTCACATGACTTGGGGCAGCTGGGAAATTGACAATATGTCTAGCCCCATGTCAGATTTCAAAATTGAATATAAAAAAATCTGTTTGCTCTTTTGAGAAATGGATTTCAGCGCAAAATTCTGCTGGAGCAGCACTATTAACTGATTAATTTTGAAAAAAATGTTTTTTCCCATGACAGTATCCCTTTAATAAAGTATGGGCACTCCTGCCCTAGACAGTCTGGGTGGCACCATTTGGGACACGCATGGTACATAGACACAATGGAGTCTGTGTACTGTCACAATTCATTAAAGACGCCCAAAAATTGCACTTTCCTCACCGCAAATGCCCAATGATGACACAAATGAAGACCGGGCAAAATGAACAACATGTTCGCCCACTAGCACAAGCCTATGACAGATTAAACGGAACTACAAGGACCCACAACTCTGGTCCAACAGACTCACCCGTGGGCCAAAAGACCAGAGCAGCCCAATTTACCCATCTACATATTTGGGTGTCCAAAATTGACTAGATCCAAGCAATAAGCCCATATGTGATCAAACCTTTATCCCAAATCTTGTTGATGAGCAGACTGATTTACCCTTTGGGATTGCACAGCAGGAACAGCCAGATAATGATAATAAATTAATTGCATGAAAAATTAGTGTGTGTGTGTGCGCGCGTGCATGTGTCCCCATGTGTGTGGTCTGATGAATACCTTAAATTCTAGATTTCCTCACAACCCACTGTAAGAGTAAAGAAGGAAACCACAAGGTTCAAGGGTTAGAGGTCAAAGGTTAGTTGGATAGAATTGCTCCATCAGATCCTTACACAGCTCCAGTTGCACATTCTGCAGGAGATTTTGGGAATGATCCCATACCTGGAAACTCTGTTTCCAAATTTTTATGAAAAATTGTAAAAATACTTCCATAGGGTCATCAAGCAATAACTTTTGAATGACACATCACCCGATAATATTTTCATAAGCCTAAAATTACTCATTCAATTCCTAGTTTGATAAGGGGGTGTGGCAAAATTATGGGAATGGTTCAGGTGATGATTTGGAATCTTGATCATGATCTATTCACTAATTTTTTTCATCAAATTTTTTTCTGCTTGATTTAGTCAGGCATCATCTGATTCTTAAAAAGAAATTGCGTATTTGCTTTTTACCCCCAAAAAATTCCAAAATAAAAAAAAATGTGATTGAAAAATAAGCGACAAGTTCGAAAAATAGCAAATTCACCTTTGGTGAAAAAATGAAATTTTATATTTTATCACAATAATACTACAGAATATAAATAAATACAAAAATTTTATTTTAAATATTTAAATCTTTTTCTGTTTTCTTTGTCTTTTCTTTAACCAGGTACAATCAGATTCTTCACAAAAGTTCATTTTTCTGTTTACCCAAAGAAAAATGTCAATACAAATTTACAAGAAAAAAAAACCTGGTTGAAATAAGTAAGACAAGAACAAATCCAAGATGATAACTTTACATCATTTTTATATTTTATCATAATATTCACATAGCAGAGAAAATAAATATAATGAGATTTCTGTTTTTAAAGGGCATGTAAAGGCAAAAAAATAAAATCCAATTTTTACTTTCTTTAATGAAAAAGAAACCTATCTCCAATATACTTTAATTAAAAAATGTGTACCGTTTTTATAAGAAACCTGACTGTATGCAGTAAAATTCTCCCTTCATTTACTGCTGTGGATAGGAATTGTGAGACGGTCCCTAACTGCTCTGCAGGGAAACAATCATATTTATGAACAGCAGGGGGAGCCCCCGCCTTACTTTCCCAGCCGTGCAGAACTCAAGCAGCTTTGTTTATGACGATCCCTAAGCAGCCCAGACCACACTGAGCATGTGCACAGTCTTAGTCTTGCAAAGATGTTTAACAAAGTTACAAGATGGTGACCCCCTGTAGCCAAATTTGAAAGCATAAATCATTTGTTTGATTAGGCTTGTGGTGCAGTAAGTTCATGTTTATATTAAGTATACAAAATACAGCATTTCTAGCCTTATTCTATTTTAGACTTTACATGCCCTTTAAGGTATTTCTGTTTCTTTAAACCCCCTTAATCTGAAGCAGCAACTCAATTTTTTTTTTCAGAAATTCAAAAACTTTTTTGACCAAATGGAAAGAAACTGATTAAAAATAAATTTCTCTTTAGACAAAATTAGACTTAGAAAGAGAAATTTTTTGAAAAATTTGGATGACCAAAGTTTAACAAAAAAGTGGCTTAGAATTTAATTACCTTTAGCAACACCTTTAGCAACACATTTATTATGCTTGCCCATTTCATGGTTTGAGCCTAGTAGAGGGGTAATCAAATAAAAGGGCAGATGCAATAGTCAATTTTGAGGTCTAACGATGGACTAGGCAGCCAATCAACCCATTTGATATGCATAATGTTTTGTTTAGATATTGACTGGACAAGCGGAGGACTGTGCATGAGTTCTGTAGTCGATGAAAAGAGTGGTTGGCCCAAGCAGTTCTGGTCAAACAAATGGTGTATATATGAGTAATATAAGACAAGAACTCTAAAGTATACTAGAAGAGGTCCAGTGGGTCTGGAATGAACCACCTGCAAGTCCAGACTTCGAGGCAAGGTTTTTTTACCCTTTAGTCATAATATTTTATTCCCACCTGCTTAATAAAACAAATAAAACAAATTCATGGGATATCTTCAGACAGTTCCTTCCCAGAGACCCGACAAAGTCGTTATTCATGGTGAAGCCGAGGAATGAGAAACATTGTTAACTGGTGATTTATTTCAGGATCAGCAGCCGAGCTGCCCAGATGAACCCGTTCCTATGTTTAGCTATGTCTCCACATTCCGGAATACAACAGAAATAATACACCTTGAGTTCCCGCTAAACAGAAATAAATCTGTTGGCTTGTGGTGAGACATAGAAGGCCTAGAGATTACTCCAAATAGAAGAGTAAATATTTAAGTTTTTTTTTTAATACATTTTTAAGGAAAGAAATTATTTATTGGTAGAAGATGTAAGAGTTTGTCAGACAGGACAAAAAAGTAAAAAGTCATGCTCGTTATTATGTAATTATTTCCTAATTTGTGTCCGACTTTCACAGTGAGGTCACACTGGGCAAATCAGTTAGCTAGCTTAGACACTTGTTTTTTCCAAGTTATTTTCAGCCAATGGAGAAGCACCATGAGTCAGGGTTCAGACATTTTTAAATTTGCGGTATTTCCTGAATTCAACAGAAGAAATAAAATTTTAATAATCTTATTCAAGTTTTGACTTGCCATTGTGAAGGTATTTTTAGTTCTTGACCTCCAGCAAAAACTTGTATTGGAAAAATTCAATCACATTAATGGCCAAAAAAAAATCTAAATCATCACAAATAAAAAAATCACATTAATCCATTAATTTTTCCATTCAAATACCTTGGATGTTAAAATACACCCTCACTGACTTTAATAAATCAGATTTTAGTTGCCTAAACTCAAAATTTCAAATTTTTTTGCCATGATTTTCTTGAATTGAGGCTGAAACAAATTCATATATTTATAAATCTTCCTCTTGGCGGACAATATTTGAATTCAAGATTTTCTTGCCATGATTTTCTTGAATTGAGGCTGAAACTCAAATTCATATATTTATATATCTTCCTCTTGGTGGACAATATTTGAATTCAAGATTTTCTTGTATTGATGCTGAAACTCAAATTCATATTTTTATAAATATGCCACACTTAGGGAAAAATATTTGAATTCACAATTTTTGCCATGAATTCTTGCATTGAGGCTGAAACTTCAATTCAGATATTTATAAATCTTTCTCTAAGGGAAAAATATTTGAATTCAAGATTTTCTTGCCATGATTTTCTTGCATTGAGACTGAAACTCAAATTCAGATTTTTATAAATCTGCCTTAGTGAAAAAATAAGTGAATTCTCGATTTATTGCCATGATTTTCTTGCATTGAGGCTGAAACTCAAATTCAGATTTTTATAAATCTGCCTCTTAGGGAAAAACATTTGAATTCACTATTTTTTTGCCATGATTTTCTTGCATTGAGGCTGAAACTCAAATTCAGATTTTTATAAATCTGCCTCTTAGGGAAAAATAAGTGAATTCTCGATTTATTGCCATGATTTACTTGCATTGAGACAAACGGAAATTCAGATTTTTTTTTTATAAATCTGCCTCTGATGGAAAAACATTTGAATTCACAATTTTTTTGCTATGATTTCCTTGAATTGAGGCTGAAACACAAATTTAATTGTTTATAGATCTGCCTCTTAGGAGCAGATTACTCAAAATGTAAGATCAGAAAAATTCACCCACTTTTCTATTTATTCCTATGGGATCCTTAGAAGCGTATTTGTCAATGGGTGAACTATGGAGTTCACTATTCAATATTCGGTACATAAGCTTCTAAAATTCCAATAGAAATAACTAGGATTTTTTTCTGTGGGTGAATTGATTGATGTGAGTGCCTATCTCACTTTTTGAGTATTGCAGTAAAGTTCCAAGTGTACCTGAGATCTATTAACCTATAGCAACCGTTTCAGCTGAAAACAGATGCTACAAGTCCATTGGTGGTGCTATGGTGGTAGGTAGGGAGGTGCTTTGAGTCAGTAGAGAAGGGTCATCGGTATGGTAGCCAGACTGGGGCACACTCCCTCTTTCTTGTTCTTGAAGTTTAGCAAATGTTGCCAGATATTCGAGAGAACCTGAGCCCCTGGAGGTAAGTAAAATACTGAACTGACCTCTTTCCATTTGATATATAACTAAATATTTAGCTAAGAAATTGGTTATTTGTGAGCACCACCTGCTTCCCATTCTGCATTGCATTCCTCTTCTCCTCTCACAACGCTCTCCATTTATTGTTCATTTTATTCAAAAAAGGGGCTATATTGTTTCAGACAGAAATCTATCATTACAAAAATAAAACATTCTGCCAGTGAATAGACTTGCACCTCCCTGGCGGGGATCTTATTCCTCGCTCTCAGTGTATCACTAATTGACTCTGAATGCCACACTGGGGTTTGGTGACCAAAAAATGTAGTCATGCTTTCCGTGCATGTAACTGAACCTAAATCTAATTCAGATGGGGGAGAAGGAAAACTATTAAAGGGCATATTCACCTGGAAATACAGTTCTGATTTACCTAGAAAATGCTAATGGGAGGTCATTGGCCATTTATTTTATTCTTTGTGGTTCCCAGTTAATTTGATGGTTATGTGGTCTCTAGACTAAGGCATGCATGAAGAACTGAATGATCACAAAAATTAAAAATTAATATATTTCCAGTATTATTACAAAGTAACCCATTGTGACATCAGTCTCTCCAACACCGAACAAGAATTTTAGGAAATAACAAATGGGTCCCTTTAGGATACAGTTGTATGTCCTGTCATTGGGTGTAATTAAATTTTTAGGTTCAAAATCCACTCAGTGGCATGCACATGGTTGGAAACCTCTCTGAACCTCTGTTCCATAATTATTATTATTAAGTGACCCATTGTGACTTTGTAGAGTCCCTTTAACATACAACTGTGTGTGCTTTCATTGGGCAAAAGGTAATTTTCAGCTTTACAATCCATTAGTAGCATGGTCATGACTGGAGACCCCTCTCTGTTCAACCATTATTATTATTATCATCAAGTAACCCATTGTAACATCAGTCTTTTCCCACACTGAGAAGGAATGGCAGGAAGACTTTATAGAGTTCCTTTAGCATACAACTGTGTGTTCTTTCATCGGGTAAAATGGAATTTTTAGCTTTACAATCCATTTAGTAGCATGGTCATAACTGGAGACCCTGCTCTGTTCAGCCATTATTATCATTAAGTAACCCATTGTGACATTCTTTCCCAACACTGGATAGGAATGACTTTAAGAAACAACCATGCATTTCAATTCAGCATTTTGTTCTTTCTATTCATACAACCCATTTTGCTGTTTATGTCTGAAAAACTGTGATAAAACAGCCCTTGAACTTATGGGAGTCTGGCTGGAAAGAAGAGAAGAAAGGAGATAAATCCAGATCAGACAGACTGCAGGACGCATTTAGACTGGGGATTTCTGATGGCAGATTGGTGACAAACTCTGTCTAATTCCTGTTAGTCCTATTGCCAAATCCCAAGGCTGTGATATGGGGGAGCAAGTCTGAATAAAAAAAGAAGAAAACATCCAGCTGGACCATTAATATCTGCACAGGGCAGCGAGTGTTCAACATCTAAAGATATTCATTTAGGGGAGAAATTAGTTTCAGTGGAAATGAAAAAAACAGAAACATGCAGAAATGTTTTCATTGTTTACGTTGTGGACAGAAACATTCTCTGAAAGATAGAAAACCTCCCAGCTGTCACATTTTTTAACTTGTGGATATAGAGAGAGACTTTCAGGACAAGCATTAAAGTGTATACAAATTAGCTCACGTCTAGCAGTTAGCATTTAATGGCCCGGTGCAATTAAAGTAATGGGCGGTAGTCCATGTTTTTCCTTTGTCACCCTGTTCTGTTGCTACAGGAAAGTCACCTAAGAAGATATCAGTGGTTCCTGGACACAGTTGAGTCAACAATGTTCTGGGGTTTGCCTAAGACCTGCCATCTTTCGACCTTCTGCAAACCCCCCTTAACAGCCAGAAATGGATCTGCACCCTGCTCCTCAAAGGAGTGCTCATCTCGGGTCTAGTCCAATCCACCTTCACTTTTCAGCTCACTGGTATTTGAGGTAAACTTGCTCCTCACAGGAGCCCTTGCTTGGGACCTACCATATCTCTATCTTCAGGGAGTAGCTCCCATTGGCTGACCTTCCACTATTACAAGAGCCTTCGGCTAGGGGCAACTCCATCTCTATCATATCCCTCCTAATGGGATGAACCTGCTGCTCACATGAGCTTTTTCTGGAGACCATTCATCTCTGCCTACAGTACAATGTACTTAGTGAGCAGTAAATTGCTCCTCACACTAGACCTTATTTGATGCATACACCATCTTCACCTTCAACACGTCCTACTCAGTGACTGGAGAGTAGTTGACATTCTACTATTACAGGATCCTCTTACCAATCATCTTCATATACAGCTCAATGTTCCTAGCTCCTTCCTTCTTACAATAATCCATATTTGAGGCCCATTCCATTTTCAACATACCACATTTCTCTAGTAACCCACGATAACTAGGCAGTTCCTTTCAAACCAGTAAATGCCTTCTACTGATGGATTGTTACGAAATATTGGAGAAACAGTGCACCTGTGCACTTTTCATTATATATCTGCCATTGATCTCCTGATTATTATTATGACCTTACGAAAATAATGTTAAGGAAATATTTCCACTGCCAGTAGCAAAACTTGAACTGAGAGTCTATAACACAAAGAGGTAAGGGCTAAAGCAATCGGTCACCGGGGTTGGACTGGTAGACAGGAAGGTGCCATTAAGCAGAACTTTGTCTTTAAGGTCTTTTCTAGGAAATTACAATATAGCAATTTTGTACATTTCCTTGGTTTTTTTTTTGTGCCCTCTCTACGGGAAACAAAGGCCTCCATCTATTTTACTTATCTGCTATTCTTAGAGCTGTCATGTATCAGTCAGCTGATAAAAACTCAAGCTCAGGTCAACAACAACCAGTAAAGGGAACGTTGTGCTTAAATAAAATGTAGTTATTTTTTTGCCATTTTTAGCTGAAAATGCTAATGGGTTGGTGAGGTCATGGACCAGAGAAACCAGAAGGCAGATGGATTGATCAGGGGGTGTTATTGTCCTATACACAGAGGCAGAAATCTGTCCACTTTATGTTCAACATTAAGGTCAATAAAATGGGCTCATTTTATAACGAGTTCTACTAATTCAGATCAAACATACACAACCACATCTATGGAAGATAGAGGCAACTTGTCCCTGCTATGTTACAACCTGAGGTGCAGAAGGGGATAACTGTGGGTGACACAAGGGAAACCAGGGTAACTTGTGCACCATTTAGAACTTGTAAACTGGGGAGCACCAAGAAACATAAAACACTGGGGAGGCCTTACACCTGACAGTTCTAAGCTGTGCTTCTTCCATCCCGCAGTGCATCACATGTACTTGTACCAGTTGTTTCTATTTATTTAACTGTGTGTATCCTAAAATGAAGGCACCAGCCTTTCTTCACCCTTTTTTGGAGATTTTCAGTCTTGTCCACATTCCACCTGGACTATTTTACAACCTTCACCCACCCAGTTATGCCTTAATTAATCCAAGTATCCACCACCACTCCCAAATCCCACATATGAATCAGGGAGGGTCACAACCCTTAGCACTGAGTAGCAAGACTGATGTATGATTTAGTCTAAAGCTATCCATACATTGGGAGGCCTCTTGAGCCTAAAGGTGGCCATAGACAAAAAGATCCCCTTGTTTGGCGACATCACCAAACGAGTCAATCTTTCCCCGATATGCCACTAACGGGCATGGCTATATTGGAGGTAATCTGAACTTTCGGCCCTATTGCCGAACGATCAGATTACGATGAGAGCGCAATGGGCCCCGGCGGGATAAATGTCGGGACTTTCCACACACGGCCCGAAAATTGTTCAAATCCTCGATTCGTACGATAGGATCTTTGCGTCTATGGCCACCTTTACACTGGGAACAGATCTTGACCTAGTTTGGCCACCATATGCTGATTGGTCATTTAGTCAGTTGGACAGGTTAGTGATCCCCAACCAGTAGCTGGTCAGCAACATGTTGCTCTCCAACCCCTTGGATGTTGCTCCAAGTGACCTCAAAGCAGGAGCTTATTTTTCAATTGCAAGTTTTGGTTGTATAAAAACCAGGTGCACTGCTAAACAGAGCCTCAATGTAGGTTGACAATCCACATAGGGGCTACTAAATGGCCAATCACAGTCCTTATTTGGCACCTTAGGAACATTTTTCATGCTAGTGTTGCTCCCCCACTCCTTTTACTTCTGAATGTTGCTCACGGGTTCAAAAGGTTGAGGGTTAGAAGATTTATTTTGGCCAACGATAATATCTCTGCATGTATTGCCTATCTGACAATATCAATGGGTAACGGTCACTACTATGTCGGACATAACTTTGAAACGACTGCTGTCTGTCACTTAATGGCCAGAACATTGTCTGATTTGTTCTTTGTACAACTTCATTTAATCTGAATGGTTAGTGGAAGGTCCAGAGATTGCAATGAACAAGTGTTTGTCAGACATAAGGATATATCTACATGTCTATCGCCAGCTTAACTCTACCTCCCTGCTATAACACTCATCACACCAGTGCCTTGTTGCCATCTTCAGTGATCAGCATTATTCTGCTAAATCAAAGAAAACCCAATAAATGAGATCATTTTACCTTTTTTTCATGAATTCGTGTAATGCTCTTGTTATCTATTCCTAACAATATGGCACTTATCCTGCATGTGAATGGGGCAAACACAACTCTAATCGGCTCAGTGACTGCTATCAAGTGACTTTTGGTTCACAAAGAAACCATTACAACCTCTTAATCCTTCCCAGCAGGGCACTGAGCTACATAAAATCCCCCCCCAGGGAACTTTTTATGGCTCTATAATACGATTAAAAATGTATGTGCACAAAAGCCTACAATATCCCAATTTAAAGCCTACAAACTAGCTTTGAAGAGGCAAATGAACAGCTAAAATATAAAGCTAGATCACTCATCATAAGAGCACAGTCTATTAGCACCAAAAAACACTCCTGATTTTAACCCTACTGCTGGTGCTATGCCAGCCTAAAGGTCACCAAACCAGTTCACTTTTACTTGGTCATTTCATACCAACAGACTGGGCATTTACAGAATATTGGGGACTGCCCAACAGTGACTGTGTCCTAGTTAAAGCCTACAGAGATGCCTGGTCATTTTAGAAGAGACAGTGTTATAATAAGGGATCAGCTTAGCCTAGAGTACTGCAGCGGGTTGGGTACCTGCGGGTTACCCACAAAAAAAAAAAATCAGGCACCCTTCAGAATGAGGGGAGGATTTTTAGGTGCGGATACAGATGCGGGTCTGCAGGTCGCAGGTCTCATATAAATTTCTTATCTTATGTAATATTTATATATTCTATCTTTTATAAAACATGTTTCTGTCCCTGCCCACTTTTGATGACGTCACTTCTGGTTTACAGCACCATCACTTCCTGTTTGATGGTGGTCAGCGGGTTGCGGGTCAGGGTGCGGATACGGCAGTTGTGGGTCTGGGTAGCGGATCAAAGTGTGTAAAAATACGAGTTGCGGCCGGGTCCGGGTCTTAAGCTGCCCATAGACGCAAAGATCTGATCGAACGTGTGTGGAGAGTCCCGACATTTTTTAAAAGACACTTTTAACCTGTCAATCGGACAGGTTAAAAGATTTCTGTCGGCTGCCGATAATATCTCTGCACGTATTGCCGACCGTATGATTATCGGTGGGAGACTGTCACCAGCTTTGGTCAGACATAACTTTCATACGATTGCTGTCAGGGGCAGAACATCGGCTGATCTGTTCTTCTCTACTGTATTTGATCTGAATGGTTAGTGGCAGATCGGGAGATGGGAAAGTCCGATCATACGATGATTCATACGATCGGATCTTTGTGTCTATGGCCAGCTTTAGAAATTGGTTCCGTGCAGGACTCTAGTTTAGCCACAGTGAGTATCAGCCTATAGGATGTTCAGCAGAAATTGGTAAATTAAAAACAAAAACTGTTACTGATTTTGCCTTGCACCCTGGTTGCAGTATAAGGGCCAAAATTCATACACTGTTTGGGACTGGTTCCAAATGGAAATACGGAACAGCCAGGACTACACAGGTCTCATTCCTGCTCGCTTTGATGATGACGATGAGTCTTCTTCATCTGAATAGTACAGACAACATCCTGGCCCCTAATTGTAACCCTGGTGCTGGGGCCAAGCTGTCCTGTGTGTTAATCACCTGCGCCTTTTGTGCAGAATATTGCTTTTGGCAGGGGAACAGAGAGAACGGAGAGAGAAAGAGGTACATTGGATGCCAGGCCAGAGCAGTTTGGCAGCAGCTGAGGAACTGGCTTCAAGTTTCCAGAACAGGAACTGGCAGTAATAAGAGGGAAAAGTGACAAAACATCAGGGAATCCGCGTGACATGCGCCACCAAACGTAGAACCGTCGCGTCTGAAAAATGAGCCGTTCAGCCGTAAGATGGGGAACCTGAGAAAGTGACGACGGCACAAAGACACTTAAAGAGATACTGACACCAGTTAAACCTTTTTTTTTACATTTATCATAACAATGTCTTTGCATGCGATCTACAATTTTACAATAAAAGTATTTGCAGATGCTTTTTTACATTACCCATCTGATCCCCACCCCCTGTTCCTCTATGAGGGGGCTGCCATATTTGAGCTTCAGCTGTCTATTAGCATTAGAAATTCTAACTGACATTCAGGTTGGGAAAACAGTCAGGTTTAGGAACTTCAATTACAATTACTTTCAAAAACAGACCTATCGGTGAAAAACTCGAGCTACAGGTAACTTGGGGAGACATTTATCAAAGGTCGAATTTCGAATTCATGCGAGTTTTAAAAAAACTCTAATAAATGTTCATGAACTCGAAATTCGAACAATTGAAATTTATTTTGAAAATCGAATATATATATATTGCTCTTTGTGCACGCATATGTATATCCATCAGGGAAGAGATAGTGTGTGCCATACAGGGGCAGCAGTAATTAGCTCCTAACACAAAATGGAGGCTTTAAAGGAGAAGGAAAGGCTGGAGACACTTGGGGGTGCCAAACGTTAGGCACCCCCAAGTGATTGTAGCAATTTACCCAAAACCCAGATCTCTCCTATCAGGAGAAATCTGCACCGGCCCAGGGTTATAGGAGTGAGCACCACGGAGAAAGCTACTTCTGTCTTCGCGCAGCTGCGCATTTCCCCGGACTGACGCATGCGCATTTGAACGAAAAAGCCGACTTTACAGTTTGAAGACGGAAGTACCGGTAGCTTTCTCCGTAGCTTTTTATCAGTTGTCGTGCCCGTATTTGCCTACTTCCAATCATTTTGCCTTTTCCCCCACGCAATGGCAAGCATAGAAGCAGATCAGAAGCAAGCGATATAGGTATTTGCCCGATCCCCCCATCTCACCGCTTCTGCAGTTGAGCCACTGGAAATACTGATAGAAGAGAGCGGTAAGAGATCAGGGAAAGACAAATCCATGGCAAGTCACCCACATAGACAGGGGGGGAGCACAGACTGACATTTAAAACATGAACAGTGCGGGAAAAGTCAAGTCCAAGTCAAATGCTTCGAGTCACGTGACAGCTCCATTCACACAGTGTTACACAGCATTTGTGCTCCTGAAGCGCAGCCTTTCGGTTTTGCGTACTGACTCGAGTATAAGCCGAGGTCGAGTTTTTCAGCACATTCAGCACACTCGAGTATATACGTTATGCCCCCAAAGGTAACAATAATAAAGAAGCAAAGCAGCAGTTACAAATCTCACAATTGCAGCCACAACTTTCCATACTATATACTGTGGTGACTGGGAAAGTTTAGTGTCTGTTTCCCCAAATCCCAAACGCAGATTTCTTGGGTTACAGAATACAAGGCTTGTTTGTTCCCCTTACTGGAGAATATACCTTGTGTGCCATGAATCTAATGAGCAAAGTCAGTGTCTGAGGACGTGGCTGTTCCTCCTGTTTTCCTTAGCCCCTGAGATAAGGCTGGTGTGACAGTCTGACAGTCCAGACAATGAGAGAGATAAGATTAGTAAATAAGCAAAGCATTCATACACACTGTCAGGAACATGATTGGGCCCATCTGAGATTCTGTTCTGCCCTATGAGATGTAGCAAGCTCTTGTAACCAGAAAAAATAGCTGTGTGGGATAGGAGAGCACTTTAGAGTAAGGGCACACAAGCAGATTCGGGGAGATTAGTTGCCCCAGCAACAAACTGCCTCTTCTTCAGGACGACAATCTCCCCGAATTGCCTTCCCCTACCTTCCCGCCGGCTATAATAAAAAATCGCAGTGCTTCATTTTCCGAAGTTGCCTCACAAGGAAACTTCAGGCGACTCCCACTGGCGATTTTTCATTATAGCCGCGCAAAGGTAGGGGAAGGCAATTCGGGGAGATTGTCGTCCTGAAGAAGAGGTGATTTGTCGCTGGGCAACTAATCTCCCGAAATAGCAGCGTGTGTCTCTGCCCCAAGAGTTAACTGCTAATATTGCTGGGAGACTCACAGAGGTGTCATAGTTTTATGGGATCTCTCTGTACAGACTATGAGCAAACTTAGGGACTGTTCCTGCTGAATTGTGCTTAGTACAGGGAATACCTATGCTGCCATAGTTTATGGGATCTCTCTGTACAGACTATGAGTAAACTTAGGGACTGTTCCTGCTGAATTGTGCTTAGTACAGGGGAATACCTATGCTGCCATAGTTTTATGGGATCTCTCTGTACAGACTATGAGCAAACTTAGGGACTGTTCCTGCTGAATTGTGCTTAGTACAGGGAATACCTATGCTGCCATAGTTTTATGGGATCTCTCTGTACAGACTATGAGCAAACTTAGGGACTGTTCCTGCTGAATTGTGCTTAGTACAGGGAATACCTATGCTGCCATAGTTTTATGGGATCTCTCTGTACAGACTATGAGCAAACTTAGGGACTGTTCCTGCTGAATTGTACTTAGTACAGGGAATACCTATGCTGCCATAGTTTTATGGGATCTCTCTGTACAGACTATGAGCAAACTTAGGGACTGTTCCTGCTGAATTGTGCTTAGTACAGGGAATACCTATGCTGCCATAGTTTTATGGGATCTCATTACATTGCTACTACGTTGTAATGAATTAGTATAGCGCAATATGTATTCACTAATAAGATATTTAACAGGTGAGGAGTAATTGCTACCTGCTGATTGGTCGCTACTGTTTATTATATCAGAGGCAAATTCTGTAACGTACAATAAATCACTAAAGAAAAGAAAACCTTCAGTTTACCCGCAGTGGGACTGACACTGATTTGTGGCCCCTGTTCAATCTCAGAGGCTGATGACAAGTTGACGGTATGAGGAAAAACAAGCTCTGTGAGCTCTTTATTCTCAGCGCCACTATCTGTAGTGCGAGTCGGAGCAGGTAGCCATTATCACTTCCTCCTGCTCCACATCCCAATATTCAGCATTTCCTGGCTGCTGGGCCTCAAGCACCGGCCAACATTGTTCCACACATCTCAGCCTTGGAAGCGGCAGGGGCTGCATTGGAGCGGCACTTCCTGTTGATGTCAGGCCTCACTTCCTGCCTTTGCACAGTCGCTTCCTGTAAGCCGATATGTGACAGGGGAACATTCTTTCCCCATACTGTGACCATAAGAAATATGCAGGGTTTTTTATTTTCCTGTCACTAGCAGATTGCCTGCTCTCTCGTGTTGTGGAAATAAAGAAAAATCAAAGAGATAAGCAAAAATGTTCCCACAGCTTTGGGATCCTCTATAATAGGCTTAAACCTTTACATTCATTAAAAACCCACCCGTCCTGAAATAAAAGAGCCAGGGTGGGTTAAAATTCCCTTAGGCTCCGAGTTTATTGCCATTATTTAATACAGATCCCTAGAAGGCAGGCCCAGAATGGCAATCTGTGAGTTCTGGCAAATGCCAGAGGGGCTGCTGTAAGTGGGCTGGTGGGGGACTGATTGGGCTTCTGTGTATTTGAAATGCCAGGGCCTATTTTGAGTCCCAGTCCAGTGCCAGAAGGCCTCCAATTATACCTTTCTTGACACCCTTGTCATGCTCTGACCATGTTTACAATCTTGCTCCCCACGCAAATGCTGCCTGTATCTGAGGTAACAGTAGGGTTTTTGGCCTTCTCAAGGTCCGGCTAACAACCAGATACACCCAAACTACATCTGGTATAGTTTTCCCCTGGAGGTCTCACTTGGGGCCTAGCTGGAGGTCTGTGGTGGAAAGCACATCACCGAGACAAGAAGTTACAAATATGGCAAAGAATGGCAATGTGGAAGCGGGTTCCTCTGGAGAAAGTGCTGTCATGGAGGATGTAGAAGAGAACCTGTGTTTGGAGGCTGTCTGTGGTGCCCTGCTGTAGGTTGGACACAATTCAGCAGGAACAGACCATGGTAAAGAAGCTGCTGTAGGTGCCTGCCTGGAAGTCAACATGGTGCTTAATGGAGAGCAGTGTCCTGTGGAGAGCGTGTGTAGTCCTCAAATGATCAGAGTAAAAAATGCTTTCTGTGAGGGGCTAGGCCACCCAGTGTCGGACTGGGATGCCAGGGGCCCACCAGTAGTGATGGGCGAATTTATTCGCCAGGCGCGAATTCGCGGCGAATTTGCGCGATTCGCGGCAGGCGAATAAATTCGCGAAACGCCCGCGAACATTCGCCGAAAAAATTCGCCGGCGTCAAAATGTTTTTTTCGAAAAAACGGACGCCGGCGTCGGAAAAACGGGCTCCGGCGTCAAAAACGGGCGCCGGCGTCAAAAGCGAGACGCCGGCGCCGTTTCACGAATTTTTAGCCGTTTCGCGAATTTCGCACGAAATTCGCGAATTTTTCGGCGAAGCGAAACGGCGCAAATTCGCCCATCACTACCCACCAGAAAACCTTAGACTGTGGGCCCACCTTAGACCAAGGACTCACTTTCCAAACTTTTATTCCTCCTCTCCTCACTAAACCTCTTTATTATCCCAGTCTTTTATATCTACTTAATATATTCTTCCATTATTAAGCATTTGTTTCCCTTAAAGAAATAGGGAATGACTATGAAATATGCTAAATGATTAGAAGCAAGAGGCCCACTGACACTGGGCCCACCGGGAGTTTTCCTGGTATACCGGTGGGCCAGTCCGACACTGAGGGCACCCCAGTATGCAGCCTATGAAAATCAGGTGTAATGTATAGCCAGAGCCAGACCATGCTTACAAATTATGCCCCAAGGCATGGAACCATAGTGTGAAGGTCTGTTCTAATCTAAATTAAGAAATTATTTCTTAGATGGAGGGGCTGAACCAAAATGATGATGTGAATGTGCCATCAGGGTAACAATTGGCAATGTGGCTGCTCAGTGAGTCTCTGGAGTGAGAAATTTACAGTAGCGGAGGGAGGGAGGCCAAAGTAAAGAGGATGACTGGAAAGAAGAGGATAAATCCTCAAAAAGTCAGAGGAAAAGCATTCCCAAGGAAATCACCTCTCTAACAGAGAATAGGTTTCTCCTGCTGGAAGGTAAAATTTGGGGAAACTAATGGAGGAGGAAGTGGAATTATAGGGAAAGGATAAGGAAGTAGGAAAGAGGAAAAAAGGTTTGCGGGTTAGAGTTGAAAACAATGAAGGAGAAATGGAGGTGAATTTGGTCTCTGAAGGAAACGTGGGAGCATCTGGAGTTGGGAATGCCGTGGAACCCCAACAAGATGGCCAATCTAACCCCAAGTTCCACATTTAGTTCCCACCCCAAGAAGACTTGTTTCTGTGGAAAACCTCGACTCTCATTTCCGTGCCCTCTCCCTTTGAGAGACTTACAGTATTCTGGAGGAAAGTTAATACTACTTGAACAGCAAAAGGCTGCCAAATAATCCTCATCATAACTCCTGACTTTTCTTTTCATGGGATCATTTTTGTTATATGTAATTTAAGGACATTACATAGGAATTGACAGTGGAACAAGTCTCGGATCCCTTAAAGGAGAAGGAAAGGTTAAAACTAAGTAAGCCTTATCAGAAAGGTCCATCTAAATATACCAGTAAACCCCCAAAGTAGTGCTGCTCTGAGTCCCCTGTCAAAAGAAACACTGCATTTCTTTCCTTCTATTGTGTACTCATGGGCTTCTGTATCAGACTTCCTGCCTTCAGCTTAAACCTCATTGCCCTGGGCAAGAGCATGCTCAGTTTGCTCCTCTTCCCCCCCCCCTCCCTTTTTTGCTGTAATCTGAGCCCAGAGCAGGGAGAGGCTCAGGCAGGAAGTGATGTCACACCATGTTAATACTGCAGCTCCTATCCTAAACAAAAAGAGAGTTTCTAGAGCTTTTTACTCAGGTATGGTAAAACATTCTACAGAATAAATATAGCATTCTAGCTTGCACTATTGCATCTAATCTATTGGCAATAAAATCCCTCCGTAGCTTTCCTTCTCCTTTAAGTCTCAAATCTCAAGGGAAACTTTGGCAAATTCTTCAGAGACCCCATGGGGCATTATTAGGAGTATATATATCAACTCTGCAACCCAAAGACTACTTTATGGCTATTTATGCATGTCGATTTAATTATTATTTAGTATTTCCTAACTATATTAAAGGGGATCATGGGACCCAACCTTATTAGACTGGGGCATTTTTATTGGTTAATAATCCTTTGTCTAAAGGGAACAATATGGCATTAATCCAAACCTCAAAAAAATTACTTTTCACACATGTTCCACCCAGTCTTTCCTATTTAAAATGATTCAGCTCCTTTGGTGTCCCTGGAGAATGTTGCTTTTGGGTCAAGCTGGATGACATCACCAACAGAGCTGCATACCTCCCAATATTCTGAAAATAGAAAGAGGGACAAAAAGATTTGCTGCATGCATTGCGGCAAAGTTTTGACCATGCCCATTGGAAAGTTTTCTGGTGGTTTTAGGGTTAGGTTTTATGTGTTATAATAGTTTCTCTAATGAAGGTGAATTGCCCTTTATGCTGCAAATCACTCCCAAGAGACCTCCTTAACTTAAATTGTTACAATTGTATTTTTGCTTATCTTAAATTGTAACAAATGTATAAAAGTGCACCTGCCACATATTCTGGGCTCTCTGCCAAAAGACAATTGAGTATTAGAAACATTGTATCTTTTTTTGGCTGTTCAGTGCAGGAGATCAAAGAGAAAGTTGGACATTTCAGTAATAGTGATGGGCGAATTTGCGCCGTTTCACCGAAGAATTTGCGAATTTAAAGCGCAAATTCGCAGCGAATTTGCGCCTGGCGAATAAATTCGCCCATCATTATTCAGTAACAATCTGGGACTGAACTATCAAAATCGGCACTGTTCTGCGAAAAACGGGACAGTTGGGAGGTTTGGAGCTGTCAAAGGGGTTACAGGAGCCTCTAGTCTTGACATCTTTCTATAAATGTGATGCCTGTTAGAACTGAAATCTAAGGCAGTAGTATGGCTTTAGAACTTTAGCACAAAGCATCATTATGTCAGTGCTTGATGATATTTAGCTGGGTGCCACCAGAGAATGCGGAGATTTGTAGTTCACCAGAAATCAACGTCTCAGGGAACAAAAGGGATAAATTAGGAATTTGAACTCGTTTATAAGCTTTAAGTTCCTTCTAAGATACTGTAAGGGAGAGACACCTTGATACCCTAAAATGAAATTGTATCATAATAATTATTAAGACAAATAGCTTTAATTTCCTTGTATTATGTAGAGGTGCCTAGAACATTCCTTCTCTGTATAACTGTAAGGACGGGAGCTGCCATACTGTTTCCCTGAAACAGTAAAGTATGGGGGCGGGTACAGAAACCCACTGAAGCTTTGGGAGAACATACAATATTCTTACAGACAGGGCCCAGGCTAGAATGAAACATACGACCCCAGCACAGTTCTGTTGCAATGAAGAGAACAGGGAATTAAATTAGCAGCTCCTACGAGCAACAGAATCACACACAGGGAATGTAATTGCACCGCCATGGGATAACCTTTGGCAGAGATTGTGGGAGAACTCTGGAACCAGATGTATTTCTACTTAAAGAGTAGGAGTAACAGTCATGAAACTATGATTCCTGGCCAATTGCTTCTCATTGGATGGGAAAGCGGAGCCTAAAGTGAGATTATCAGATCACATTGCTGGGATATATGGCTATAGTAGCCACAACTTCTCCCATAATCTGGCAACCTTACAAAGGCTGGGTACACTTTAGGCCTCAAGCTGTTGTTGAACTGTAAATTGTATTTACAGGGTATTGGGGGTGGAAACATTGCCTAAATCTGAGGCACAATCTGGCAATGAGGGGGCATGACAAGGAGCGAAGGGGCTGGCCAGTAATGGACAAAACTGGAGATTTCTGATTCCTTGGGTGCACCATTGGCTCGATAAGGAGACGATTTTAACCCATTTTGTTGGGGTCCCTGTAGGCAACAGTTATTTTAATAAAGATGCTCCCAAATCTTATCACTGCCCTGGGTTTGGTACAATTAAGAGTTACCCCTGGCTTTGAATGAAGTGTGTTCTGCATGCACAGCGTTCCCTCTAGAGCTGCATTTAATACACTGTCTGGTTGGTCTGTAATTCTTCTAATGCTCAGGTTCCCTCATGCCCATGGCAACACTCTTCCTCTTATTGCACCACAAAGATTTGAAGAGGATATTGGGAGTTGCAGTTCTGCACCAGTAACATGCCCAGTACCACTTGGAAACCCACTTTGTGCTATTCTTGAGGTCCATGATACAAGACTGACACTTTAAAGGAGAACTAACCCCTAAAATGAATAGGGCTAAAAATGGCATATTTTATTTATTGAATTTATTGCACCAGCCTAAAGTGTCAGCTCGTCAATAGCAGCAATGATCCAGGACTTCAAACTTGTCACAGGGGGTCACCATCTTGGAAAGTGTCTGACACTCACATGCTCAGTGGGCTCTGATTGGCTGTTGAGAAGCTAAGCTTAGGGCTCGTCACTAATTATCCAGCAGAAAATGAGCTTCCCTGGCTGTAATATAAGCTGATGCTACAGGTTTGCTGGTTATTAAATTCTGATGCTAATTGCACTGGTTTCTGTGCTGCCATGTAGTAATTATGTGTATTAATTACTAATCAGCCTTATATTGTGACATAACTATTCTATGTGTACTGTATATTGTGAGTGGCTCCCTAAGCTCAGTAAGTGACAGCAGCACAGAGCATGTGCAGTGAATCAGCAGAAAAGAAGATGGGGAGCTACTGGGGCATCTTTGGAGACACAGATCTTTACTGCTAAAGGGCTGTGTAGAGAAGCACAAAACATCACGTACAACATTTCTAGCTACTCCTTTTAGTTAGGCTTTAGTTCTCCTTTAATCAGGGCAATGTAGTATTCTACTTCTCTCTACAGTGAGGGCTGCAGTCAAGGCAAGCATTATGGCAGTATATTAATCTGCTTGCATTTGCTACATTGTTTAAACAGTAAGAACCAACAGTGCAGAGAATATCAACAGCCAGTCAGAGCAATTACATTTAAAGAAACCTTAAAACCCACTAATGAATGTATACATTAATTTATATTGGAAAGTAGCTTAGAATGACGTGAAGTTTAAGGCAACATTCCCCTTTAAGGAGCGCAAGGAAAAATGACTGTAGGACAGAGCTCTGCACTTTTCTTTACCCTAATCCACAGAATAGGGCTTTTCATGTTTTCGGCTGAAGCAGAATGGTGGCATTTTGAAGATCCAGCTGGAAGCAAAAATTCATCCCACGATGTCCAAACTGGAGAACAAAGCCCCTCTCAGAACCTCCCTGCTCTCTCCCAGTTTGGGGCAAAAGTTCCCCTCAGGGGCATTCTTGGGAACAGACACAGTGCTAAGCAATAAACAAGATGGCTGTCACGGGGAATGTTTAATAATGCCATTTAGCTGTTCTTTGCTCAGATGGTTTAATGGTTCATTGTTTGAGCTGTACATTCTGTGCCCCATGGCACCAACTGCCCAATTTACTGTGCCCAGGAGACTGCGCCTTGAATAGAGGGTGGGGGAGAAATCAGGATGTTTCCCTAGATTAGAATCAAACTGGGTCGAGAAGACATTGGCTCTGGGCCCCAACTTGTAAATGATGCCTTTAATAATGCCTAAAAGCTCTCATCTATGTTAATAACCCTCCTATTGTGATATTAGGTTGTGATCAGTCATAAACACATACCAACAGGTACAGGCATAGTTGCAGTAGGAATAACCCCATGCTTGGGTGGTATCCCCCTTTCCTCAGCACAATTAAGCAGGAACAGTCCCCTAAGTTTGCTCATAGTCTGTACAGAGAGATCCCACAGAACTATGGCAGCATAGGTATTCCCCTGTACTAAGCACAATTCAGCAGGAACAGCCCCCTAAGTTTGCTCATAGTCTGTACAGAGAGAGCCCATAAAACTATGGCAGCATAGGTATTCCCCTGTACTAAGCACAATTCAGCAGGAACAGCCCCTACGTTTGCTCATAGTCTGTACAGAGAGATCCCATAAAACTATGGCAGCATAGGTATTCCCCTGTACTAAGCACAATTCAGCAGGAACAGCCCCTAAGTGTGCTCATAGTCTGTACAGAGAGAGATCCCATAAAACTATGGCAGCATAGGTATTCCCCTGTATTAAGCACAATTCAGCAGGAACAGTCCCTAAGATTGCTCATAGTCTGTGCAGAAAGATCCCATAAAACTATGGCAGCATAGGTATCCCCTGTACTAAGCACAATTCAGCAGGAACAGTGCCTAAGTTTGCTCATAGTCTGTACAGAGAGATCCCATAAAACTATGGCAGCATAGGTATTCCCCTGTACTAAGCACAATTCAGCAGGAACAGTGCCTAAGTTTGCTCATAGTCTGTACAGAGAGATCCCATAAAACTATGACAGCATAGGTATTCCCCTGTACTAAGCACAATTCAGCAGGAACAGTCCCTAAGTTTGCTCATAGTCTGTACAGAGAGATCCCATAAAACTATGGCAGTATAGGTATTCCCTGTACTAAGCACAATTCAGCAGGAACAGGAATTCTTAGAGATCTTAGTTCCATTTAAACCATGCAACTATAACACCCTTTTATCTAATATAGTACAGAAGGGTTTGTAGTGTTGGTTTCTAACCTAAGGTATGTGGGTCTTGGTAATTCTGAATAGAAAGATTTTTTTATGCCCCCCCCCCCCGAATGTCTTAAAGGAGAAAAAAGGTAAAATCACTGGAGTATGCCAAGGAAATCATGGCACAACATTTAGCAAACAGTAGCCCAAGCTGGTGCTTATTTTGCAGAAGAGGCATATGGGGGTACCAGTCTGTCACAGGAGACATCTCTATAACTCCTACAAGGGATATGGGAGCTACAGTTGAACTACACCTGGACCCTGCTGCACCATTCTGCAATAATAAGATCAGGGTAAGGCAAGTTAGAACATGACTGTCAGACAGTAATCACAGGAAAGTCATTCCCTCGCAGTAACTCTAAGCACACGCCAGTGATTCAGCAGCATCTCATGTCCCTCCAACCCATCGGCCCCAGTCACAGACAACATCCAGCTCCGCTGCCTTCTTTGTGTTGTCTTCTACTCATCCTTAAAATAATAACTGTATCTGGGCCGGACATTGACAGACAATTTCCTCATTCAACTCTTTAAAGTGATTCATTCCTGCAATATTTTCCCATTAATTATTAACAATTCTGTTCAAGATTCTTCACTTTCAGGTTCACAAAGGGGTTGGGGCTGCCATATTGCTTCCCTTAGACTTTACAGTATAAAGCTATAACTAAGAATGTTCCTTCTCTGGATATTTTTATTTGTACATAAGAATGGGAGTTGCCATATTGTTTCCCTTAGACATTAGAGAAAATTCCTGTTTATACTTAAGGGCCGGAGAAGCCACGTTGCTTGCCTTGGCTGAATAATGAGATTTATGTTGCAATGGCTATATGCAGATATTATAATGCAGGGCCTGGTTCATTCTATTGTTATCTGATGATGAGGATGATGATGATATAAAAAATAAGACAGGCATCTGACAGGCATCAGCAGAACAGTGCCAGGGGAAGGCATGAGTGCAAATGTATTTATTTAGGAAGAGGTGAGGGAGAGGGGCAGATGGGAGTTTCTGAAGGTGAGTAAAGAAGAAAGTCCGCTCATGTCAAGGGTTTGTGTTGGGGAAAGTTGGCCCCATAACGCTGAATCATTCCTACGGAATATGCATTCTATTTCCCACTGCAATTACCAGTGACCTTTAGCAACAAGTTTTCTGTTCATGCAGTTGCTTCTCTGAGAATCCATTGTTTCTTCCCTTTGTCAGACTCCAAATGGGTCACAAGGGAGGTTTGAGAACTGCACAAGATACCGGCAGAGGCGCTTTCATTGGGGCGACTTACTCAGCACTAGAGATGTCGCGAACTGTTCGCCGGCGAACTTGTTCGCGCGAACATCGGGTGTTCGCGCTCGCCGGAAGTTCGCGAACGTCGCGCGACGTTCGCCATTTTGGGTTCGCCATTGTTGGCGCTTTTTTTTGCCCTCTCACCCCAGACCAGCAGGTACATGGCAGCCAATCAGGAAGCTCTCCCCTGGACCACTCCCCTTCCCTATAAAAACCGAAGCCCTGCAGCGTTTTTTCACTCTGCCTGTGTGTGCTGAAGAGATAGTGTAGGGAGAGAGCTGCTGCCTGTTAGTGATTTCAGGGACAGTTGAAAGTTTGCTGGCTAGTAATCGTTTTGATACTGCTCTGTTATTGGAGGGACAGAAGTCTGCAGGGGTTTGAGGGACATTTTAGCTTAGGTAGCTTTGCTGGCTAGTAATCTACCTTCTACTGCAGTGCTCTGTATGTAGCTGCAGTGGGCAGCTGTCCTGCTTCTGATCTCATCTGCTGACTGCTGCAATAACAGTAGTCCTTGTAAGGACTGCTTTTATTTATTTTTTTGTTGTTTTACTACTACTACTACTACTACTATAAGAGCCCAGTGCTATTAGTCTAGCAGTGTTGGGGAGTGGGACTGGTGTGCTAATCTGCTGCTCCTAGTAGTTCAGCAGCACCAACTTTAATTTTTTTTTTTTAATATTCATTTTTTTTTATTTTACTTTTTTTATTTTACTACCGCTGTAGTAGTGTATAAGTTGACCTTTTAGGCATTATTTGCCCTGTAGGCATTATTTGCACACTGTTTTCTTCAACCCGCCATCTAGCTGTGTGACCTTGTTCACATTCTGTCTAAATATCCATAATATTACCGTCTCCAGAAAAAACACCGGAGTGACTTTTTTCAAGCAGCATTCATATATTTTACGTAATCCGTATCCACCGCTGTAGTAGTGTATACGTTGACCTTGTAGGCATTATTTGCACAGTGTTTTCTTCAACCCGCCATCTAGCTGTGTGACCTTGTTCACATTCTGTCTAAATATCCATAATATTACCGTCTCCAGAAAAAACACCGGAGTGACTTTTTTCAAGCAGCCATAATATATTTTACGTAATCCGTATCCACCGCTGTAGTAGTGTATACGTTGACCTTGTAGGCATTATTTGCACAGTGTTTTCTTCAACCCGCCATCTAGCTGTGTGACCTTGTTCACATTCTGTCTAAATATCCATAATATTACCGTCTCCAGAAAAAACACCGGAGTGACTTTTTTCAAGCAGCCATAATATATTTTACGTAATCCGTATCCACCGCTGTAGTAGTGTATACGTTGACCTTGTAGGCATTATTTGCACACTGTTTTCTTCAACCCGCCATCTAGCTGTGTGACCTTGTTCACATTCTGTCTAAATATCCATAATATTACCGTCTCCAGAAAAAACACCGGAGTGACTTTTTCAAGCAGCCATAATATATTTTACGTAATCCGTATCCACCGCTGTAGTAGTGTATACGTTGACCTTGTAGGCATTATTTGCACACTGTTTTCTTCAACCCGCCATCTAGCTGTGTGACCTTGTTCACATTCTGTCTAAATATCCATAATATTACCGTCTCCAGAAAAAACACCGGAGTGACTTTTTTCAAGCAGCCATAATATATGTCCCTGAAATCACTAACAGCTCTCCCCCTACACTATCTCTTCCAAGCACACACAGGCAGATTTTTCAGATACATTTTTGCCCTTGATCCCCCTCTGGCATGCCACTGTCCAGGTCGTTGCACCCTTTAAACAACTTTAAAATCATTTTTCTGGCCAGAAATTTTTTTTTTAGATGTTAAAGTTCGCCTTCCCATTGAAGTCTATGGGGTTCGCGAACCGTTCGCGAACCGCTCGCGTTTTTGCGCAAGTTCGCGAATATGTTCGCGAACTTTTTTTCCGACGTTCGCTACATCCCTACTCAGCACCACCTGCATCAGGAATTGGGAGGTAGAGTAAGTTACGATGGCATATATATAAGCATTTATATACGGACATCATGGAAGAAGAGGAAGATTGAAACTGCAGGGGAAGATGGAAATAGTAGGGCAAGGTGGAAACAGAAGGGCAAGATGGAGACAACTAAGGCAAGATTTCAACAGTAGGACAAGATGGAGCAAGTACTGTAGGACACAACATGGTGACAGTAAGACAAAATCGAGACAATTTGTGAAGCTGGTGACAGTAGGGCAAGATGGGACAGTAGGATGAAATGGAGACAGCAGAGCAAGATGGAGACAAATGGAGATCGTAGGACAAACATAATATCAGAAGAGAAACTTTAGGGCAAGACAGAGACAGTAGGGCAAGTTGTCAACAGTAGAGCAAGTTATCAACAGTAGGGCAAGATGAGGACAGTAGGGCAAGAGGGAGACAGTAGGGTAAGATGTAGATAGTATGGCAAGACAGAGACAGTAGGACAAGACAGAAACAGTAGGACACACAGTAGGACCTGATGGAAACAGTGGGGCAAGACAGAGACAGCAGGGCAAGATGCAGACAGATGGAGACCATAGGACAAACATAGAAGAGAAACTTTAGGGCAAGACAGAGACAGTAGGACAAGAGGGAAACAGTAGTACAAGAGGGAGACAGTAGGACATGATGGAGACAGTAGGACAAGACGTAAATAGAAGGGCAAGACAGAGACAGTAGGACAAGAGGGAGACAGTAGGACATGATGGAGACAGTAGGACAAGACGTAAATAGAAGGGCAAGACAGAGACAGTAGGACAAGAGGGAGACAGTAGAACAATATGGGGACAGTAGGACTTCATAATAACAATAGGTCAGTATGTGAGCAGTGGGTGCACATCCTGTGGGTCAGTTCCATTGAGGGATAAACATGATGCTTTGTCCCTTATCTAAATGCTGAAATGCTAAATTACATTTACAGTGCTGTTGCCTGGAGAATATTGCCTATAGCAATCCCTTCCCAACAGGTCTTGTTAAAATCCCCACCTGGTTTAATGGAATTCACTGGCGCCTCTACTCCTGCTGCTGTTCATGAACAAATATCCGCCAGTGCTGATATTGGTTTTGCCAGTAGAACGGTGCCAGATGCTTTACAAATACCTGCGTGATTTATATGTACTGCCTCGGAATGGTATATTTGTCTAAGTGAGCTAAATAAATCCAGTAGGTTTGTTTGACATGGTCCCCCTGCACTAAATACAAATACAAGTATAGTAAATCTAAATACAAGTAGCCTGGGTTCTTTTTAAGATACATCATCATTTTTATTGTAACAATTTAAATTCAGATATCTGGGGGGTAAGATTGCAGGATTATATACTGGAAAATGGGGGCCCTATTTATAAAGCACCATGGTAGTAACTTGGATATTCCCTGTCTAAATAGGAATTGCCTGTTTGTATAGCTTGAAGAAATTTCCACTAAAGTCAGGGTGGGGGGGGGGTAGGAAAAAGTCAGAGAAATGTCATTATTACAGTATAATCTCAATAGCACTTAGAAAAAATAGCAGCAGGACAAGTTGGTGACAATGGGGCAATATGGTGACAATGGGGAGTGATGGTAAGAGCTGGGCCAATAGGACAATTTAGTGACAGGGGGGTAAAATGGAGATAGTTGGTCAAGACTGACACAGTAAGGACAAAATTAAATTAGGACAAGATGGAAACAGAAGGGTAAAATTGCATCAGTAGGGCAGGATGGCGACAGTTGGCCAAGATAAAGACAGCAGAGCAAGATAGAGGCAGTAGAGCAGAATATAGACAGTAGAGCAAGGTAGAGGCACTAGAGCAAGGTAGAGGCACTAGAGCAAGGTATAGGCAGTACAGCAAGGTAGAGGCAGTAGAAAAAGGTAGAGGCAGTAGAAAAAGGTAGAGGTAGTAGAAAAAGGTAGAGGCAGTAGAGCAAGGTAGAGGCAGTAGAGCAAAGTAGAGGCAGTAGAACAAGGTAGAGGCAGTAGAGCAAGGTAGAGGCAGTAGAGCAAGGTAGAGGCAGTAGAGCAAGGTAGAGGCAGTAGAGCAAGGTAGAGGCAGTAGAGCAGGATGGAGACAATAGAGCAGGATCGAGACAGTAGACCACGGTAGAGACAGTAGGGCAGGGTGAACATTTTGGATAGGCCTACTTAGACTGATAATTATCTTTTGGGGTAATTGGGTCTGAGGCAAACTAGACATTGTAGGACCAATATTTATATAAAGTAGGTTATGACTATCAAAAATGTTTTCCTCAGCTAGCAAGAGGTTAACAGAACTGCTTCCAAACCCAAGAGCATGCTGAAGTGGAAGATAGCCTGGGCCAAGAAAATTTGCATTGGGGCCCTTGGGACACTGATCTGGACAGATTCTGCAGTTCCAAAGCCCAAAATTACTACCGTATGTTAGAACTGTTTCATTTCAACCTTGAACTACGAGAGTGAGAGGGAGCGAGGGAGGAAGTCCGGGCCTCTTGTGTTTCTTCACACATCCTGATCATAAACTGCACTGTTCTATATCCATAACAAGGCTTCCTGCTAGGACTTTGGCCTGGCCATGCCCCACATACTGGATCAGTATGACAGGTACTGGTTTCCTCTTGAGCCCCTCATTGACAGATTAAAGTCTCTGTTGATATCCCCAGAACAATTAAAGGGAGAATTTGCGAGGTGCCCCACCCGAATATCATCTTCTAGCTCATGGGTTCCATCATCATCTCCAAACTTTGTAATACATAGTCCCAAGGGATGGGGATCACCAGGATGTAACTATATTCCCATCACAATTGCCTTCAACTGGAAACTTGCCACAAAATGAAATAATTGGTCTTCAATGACAAGGGGCCACCAAGCTTTGAAGGTGCCTACAGCACAGGTTCCAAGGTTGGACCAGCTAGGGAAAAAGGTGAACCATATAGAAGGTGAGGCTTACATTAAATTATGGCAGCAGTCAGTCCAACTACCAGCTCTTTCAGGGGACCTTTACAGTCATGTAGAACATTCTCAAAGTGTCATATTCTCTGTGGCCAACTTTACGCATTATTTATCAGGCCCTGCTATGGGTGCTATCAACCCCATGATCCCATGTATAAGTCAAAACATTGAAGACCACTCATAGTTCCTCCTCAGCACAATGTTTACTTCCCTAGTGATGGGGACAAAATAGTTAAGAATCCTTGGTCAAGGGAAGAAGTTGCATCATCTAATCAGAGAACCAGAAAGCAGAAAGGCAAAGAGGAACGTTACAATACAAAAACAAATAAAAAATAAACGGCAGAGCAAAAGGGCAGCCGACACACAGAATCCCGCCTTTGATGATTGTTACTCTACAAAATAGGGGAAATAGGACACAGCTGAAGCACCTTCTAAATTCCACCCATAAAAGAAGACAGAGGTTTTTATGTAGATATATAAAATTAGAAGCCCGGCCTCATAAAAGCCGTGACAGATTGGACTGTTCGGGGCCAGATTATGTTCATGTTTTCAGGAGGGATGAAAGCAGCTGCGCGGGGATAATTTTAGTGTGAACAAGAATAAAAATAATCAGTATTCTTTTGTCTCCTCCCCTCTCACTGGGATCTGTATGCAATACAATCACATTGAGATACACTGCCCCTACAAATTGTGCTTCAACTACAACTCCCATCCCAGCAGTTTTCACTGTTCGTTATAGTTTATAGGATGAAGGTTACATGAATGACTGCCATGGCCATGGTTGGGGCAGAGTGCAACATTTTCTTTGCTGGATACCAATATTTATATAAAGCCTTTACATCCGGGTGTGGTCCAGCTGCAACTACCAGCACCTACTAACAGCCAGGAACTACTAAAGGGCAGTAGGCAACGCTGATCTAGCCATCTTTTCCTACTAGTGTTATCTTGCCCTACTGGCTATATTTTTATTTACTGTCATCACCCTATCCCACTATCTCCATCTTGTCCTACTGTCACCAACTGGTTCCATCTTGTTCTCCTGTCAACTATTGGCTCCATCTTGCCCTACAGTCTCCATATTGTCACCATTTTACCCTACTGTTGATATGTCCTACTGATGACACCATCCTTGCAGCCTGGGGTGCTCCAGCTGCAACTACCAACAGCCAGTGCCTATTAAAGGGCTGTGGGCTGGGCAACAATAATAGGAAGCATTACTGCCACTATCTAGGCATCTTCTTTTACTAGTGTCATCTTGCCCTACTGGCTCAATCTTTACCGACTGTCACTGCCTTGTTCCATCTTGTTCTACTATCCCCAACTTGTCCTACTGGCTACATCTTGTTCTCCTGTCGACTTCTTGCCCTACTGGCTCCATCTTGTCCTACTGTCTCCATCTTGCCCTATTCTTGCATTCATTTGCTATGTAAGTCATCTTGACCTACTGCTTCAATCTTGACCTACTGTTGCCATCTTGCCCATTTGTCCTCTTTGGGCTTACTGTTACCATCTTACCTTACTGTCTATATCTTGTCCTACATCTGGCACCATATTTCCATCCTGGGGTGCTCCAGCTGCAACTACCAGCACCAACCATCAGCCAGGAACTACTTAAGGGCTCTGGGCTGGGCATCTTGCCTTACTGGCTCCATCTTTACCTACTATCACTGCACTATGGAACTAGGTCCATCTTGTTCTACTGTCATCTACTTGTCCTACTGGCTCCACCTTTTTCTCCTGCCAACTTCTTGTCCTACTCTTGGAATCATTTACTATTGAAGCCAACTTGACCTATTTCTGCAGTCTTGACCTACTGTTGCCATCTTACCCAATTGTCCTCACTGAGTTTACTGTCACCATCTTACCCTACTGTAGAAATCTCGCTTTTATTTTTGACTTACTATAAGTGATGTTCAGAGAGGTCCATCCCCTTTAATGTACAGGTGCTAATATGCAGGGTCCCACTAAATGCTGGGTGCAGGTTTGGTGTCTCTGCCTGTGCTAAAACCGACACATTTCCTCACCTCCCAACAAGACCAAAGATGTCTGTGACTAGAGAACTAACAAGCAGCCAGCACAATAAGAGACAAAATCAGGACTTTACCTCCAAATAAAACTTAATAGGAGAAACTAAGAGCTGCACCGATTGGTCAGTCAGTAATGATGATTCCGAGCCGACTTCAAAGCCCAAGATTGTGTATGAAGAGCTAATGGGGATTAAGAACTGAAAGAGCGAGTAACATGGAAACACTGACTTCACCCACCAGCCAGACCCATGACCGAAACAGATGTTCTGTGCAACTACAGAGGCCCCACGGGTCCAACAGTGAGTAAAGCCCAATCTTTGTTAACTTCTTCACTGCCAGACAGTCTGGTTTCCAAGTGCAGCTGTGATGTCCTCTGTGGCCTCAATGCATTAAACTGCATGCAGCTTTATATTGCATTTATCAGTGCAGGACTACTAAGCACTAAGAGCCACAGGGGATGCAGGGAGTTGTAGTTCTGCAGAGGGTTTTAATAACCGCAATACATCCATTAAATGTATCACATTTTCAGATTCTCCCCAAACTTTATGGGTTTTCCATACATAAAAAGAAACCAGTGACTTCACATGGGGGGGGGGAGACATCCGGCTGAACACTGGGTGTAACTCTCCTCTGGAAGCCATTTCCATATTCCCCTGCCAAATGTCTATTTGTAGCTGAACAACAATAAAATCTGAAGTTGTGAGACACACAGTCCATGTGCTCAACCAGCGCTGCGGTTTTATACAGATCCCCTTACATCTGTCACATGCCTCATTCAGAGCTGGGAAACAGCATTTAAGGGGAGATCTGCCCCATTAGAAAGGAATTTCTCTAATATAAGCACATAACATGTTATATTCTTACATAGTTTAATATCTTACCCCTTAAGTCTCACTCATGTATTATAAGGGATAATGTACCCCCTACTGTAAATGATAAGGATATTAGAAGTCACTGAGGGGTTGTTCTGTGACCATATAAAGGCACAAGGTTGCAGGCTGAGTTATACAGGGAACTCTAAATATCACTCTTGTATTATAAGGGATAATGTACCCCCTACTGTAAATGATAAGGATATATCAGAAGTCACTGAGGGGTTGTTCTGTGACCATATAAAGGCACAAGGCTGCAGGCTGAGTTATACAGGCAATTCTGAGTATCACTCATGTATTATAAGGGATAATGCTTGTAATGATAAGATATTAGAGTCACTGAGGGGTTGTTCTGTGACCATATAAAGGCACAAGCTGCAGGCTGAGTATACAGGGAACTCTGAGTATCACTCCCATGTATTATAAGGGATAATGTAACCCCTACTGTAAATGATAAGGATATTAAAGTTCAGAGGGGTTGTTTTCTGTGACCATAAAAGGCACAAGGCTGCAGGCTGAGAGGGAACTCTGATCATCATGTATTATAAGGATAATGTACCCCTACATTTCAACTGAAGTGCATTTGAGTATACTCTGAGTATCACTCCATGTTACCGTACCTACATAAGGGGGAGGAAGTCACTTATAAAGTTGATCTAATTTTAATAACTGGATATGTGACAGTAGGTCATTTTGTACATGAATCCCGTAGGAAATTTCTTGTGTATTGGTTATAAGGATAGTAGAAGTCACTGAGGGGTTTGTTCTGTGGGGACCAGATAAAGAACACAAGGCTGAGGCTGAGTTATACAGGGAACTCTGAGTATCACTCATGTATTATAAGGGATAATGTACCCCCTACTGTAAATGATAAGGATATTAGAAGTCACTGAGGGGTTGTTCTGTGACCATATAAAGACACAAGGCTGCAGGCTGAGTTATACAGGGAACTCTGAGTATCACTCATGTTTTATAAGGGTTACTGTACCCCCTACTGTAAATGATAAGGATATTTCAAGAGGACTTCACTCAAGGAAAAAAACTGCATTGCTGAGTAAGATTAAAAAAAATTCCCCTGATCTCTCCAGTAATAACTCAGGATACAATAAAAACTACAGTGGAAATCATTTTAGTTGATATGGAACCCATTTATAATATTGATCAGACAATTGCTCATGTAATCTCCTTCCTGCGAGGAGGCGCCAGAGATTGATTGTAAACCCAGTGTTTATGTTCTCGTTCACTAGAGGTTCAGTCCCTGGGGCCATTAATCACTGGATCAGTTCTGTGTATTCTCTGAGCTAAATGCACATAATTCACTCGGCAGCTTATGAGGTTTATACAGAAGATGCTGATCCAAAGTCAACCATGGAAACACACAGGTAATGTCCTATAAATCAGACTTTAGTGGCATGAGCTTAAAGAGGTGGTTCACCTTTAAGTTAACTTTTATGTCTGTTATATAATGGCTAATGCTAAGCAACTTTTTTAATTGGCCTTCATTTTTCTCTTTCTAATAGTTTTTGAAAGATTTGCTTTCTATTTGACTCTTTCCAGCTTTCAAATAGGGGTCACTGACCCCATATAAAAAACAAAGGCTCTGTAAGGCTACACATGTATTGTTATTGCATCTTTTTATTAGTCTTCTTTCTATTCAGGCCTCTCCTATTCATATTCCAGTCTCTTATTCAAATCAATGCATGGTTGCTAGGGGAATTTGGACGCTAGCAACCAGATTGCTGAAATTGCAAACTGGAGAGCTGCTGAATAAAAAGCTAAATAACTCAAAAACCACGAATAATAAAAAAAAAACAATTGCAAATTGTCTCAGAATATAACTCTCTACATCACACTGAAAGTTAACCCAAAGTTGAAAACTTTGTGTATGGAGCCAAACGGCCGGGCTGACCCAGAAATGTTTAGATATACAGTATACTGGTCAAGTCAGATAACATACCTCCCAACTGTCCTGTTTTACAAGGGACAGTCCCTATTTTCACAGCTCAACCCGCAGTCCCAGATTGTTACTGAAACGTCCCGACTTTCTCTTTGATCTCCTGCACTGAACAGCCAGAAAAAGATACAAGGTTTCTAAAACTTAATTGGCTTTTGGCAGAGAGCCTAGAACAGCCACCAGGTACATTTCAATACTTTTGCAACAATTTAAGATAAGCAGGTCTCATGGGGAAACTGTGACTTGCAGCTTAAAGGGCAATTCACCTTCATTAGCAAAACTGTAACACATAAAAACCACAGAAATGTGTTCAAACTTTCATAACCTGCCAAATTTTGTAACATTTTGGCCACAAAAATAGGCGTGGTCAAAAACATTTGACGCAATCCGCACGGTAAATCTTTTTGTCCCTCTTTCTATTTCCAAAATGTTGGGAGGTATGGAGTAGGACCCTCACTCCCTAGGAAACTGGGAATGCTGGGAAGGGAACAGTGCAAAGAGCAGCAGGTGGGACACAGATGTCCCAGTGACATTCCTGAACCTCTGTCCTTAGCTGCTCCATGTGGAATCCATTACCCCAAATTCCTTCTGATATTTGCCTGTGCCCCACGGCCCCTGTCATCCGCACAGAAGAAAGCGAGAGTCACAGGAACCCAACACATTCCTACAGCTTCTCTGTCCCTGCTGCAGCTTTATAGTAATAAAGAATAGTAAATAGCAACTTTATAGTAATAAAGAAGAGTAAATAGCTCCTTTATAGTAATAAAGAAAAGTAAATAGCACCTTTATAGTAATAAAGAAAAGTAAATAGCACCTTTATAGTAATAAAGAATAGTAAAGAGCACCTTTATAGTAATAAAGATTAGTAAATAGCGCCTTTATAGTAATAACAAATAGTAAATAGCACCTTTATAGTAATAAAGAGTAGTAAATAGCACCTTTATAGTAATAAAGAAGAGTAAATAGCTCCTTTATAGTAATAAAGAAGAGTAAATAGCACTTTTATAGTAATAGTAAATAGCACCTTTATAGTAATAAAGAATAGTAAATAGCACCATTATAGTAATAAAGAGTAGCAAATAGCACCGTTATAGTAATAAAGAGTAGTAAATAGCACCTTTATAGTATTAAAGAATAGTAAACAGCACCTTTATAGTAATGAAGAATAGTAAATAGCACCTTTATAGTAATAAAGAATAGTAAATAGCACCTTTATAGTAATAAAGAATAGTAAACAGCACCTTTATAGTAATAAAGAAGAGTAAATAGCTCCTTTATAATAATAAAGAAGAGTAAATAGCACCTTTATAGTAATAAAGAATAGTAAACAGCACCTTTATAGTAATAAAGAATAGTAAATAGCACCTTTATAGTAAAAACGAATAGTAAATACCTGTAGTACCTTTATAGTAATAAAGAATAGTAATTAGCAGCTACAGCCACCAGGAAGATCATAGAAAAGCACAAGAGACTGGGCAAATATATGATTTGACCAACTCCGTTTTTCTACTTGGCATCGAGCTGTGACTATGGATAGAGCCAAATGTTGTGATTGGGGGACACTGGGAGCTGTAGTTCTGCAGCAGATTAAGGGTGTGGGTTGTAGACAGTTGCTGGTGTATATCCTCACACATGGGCTTCAGTCTGCAAAATAACTATGTAATAACTCAGTCTGTCAAACTGCCACATGACTGCACCGGGTTGTATTTACTTTACGTGAGTGGAAAAAAACTGATGAAAAAGGGCATTGAATCAGCTTCACTTAGCTCTTCCCTTGGAACACTTACCTCTTTGTGAGCTCAACCTGCACTCTGCACTGTGATAGGCTGAAATGCAAATGTAATCATTATCACCAGCCTATCAGAACCTCACATAATTAGCAGCCCATCAGACACGAAGAACATTAGTGTAACAGTCACCCTATAGTTCTGCCCCCAAATCTCCCCCTAACTGACCTTCAGGCTCGACCCTCTTAGCTCATAACAAGGTTACAGATATATAGAAACATTGGGGTAACAGTCACCTGCTATATTTCCAGGGGTACCCAGGACACAAATAAGCACTCACCCCAAATCTCCCCCTAACTGGCCTTCAGACTGGGCCCCCTTAGCTCATAACAAGGTTACAGATATATAGAAACATTGGGGTGTCACCCTGCTATAGTTCCAGGGGTACCCAGGGTACAAATAAGCACTCACCCCAAATCTCCCCCTAACTGGCCTTCAGACTGGGCCCCCTTAGCTCATAACAAGGTTACAGATATATAGAAACATTGGGGTGTCACCCTGCTATATTTCCAGGGGTACCCAGGGTACAAATAAGCACTCACCCCAAATCTCCCCCTAACTGGCCTTCAGACTGGGCCCCCTTAGCTCATAACAAGGTTACAGATATATAGAAACATTGGGGTGTCACCCTGCTATAGTTCCAGGGGTACCCAGGGCACAAATAAACACTCACCCCAAATCTCCCCTAACTGACCTTCAGACTGGGCCCCCTTAGCTCATAACAAGGTTACAGATATATAGAAACATTGGGTGTCACCCTGCTATAGTTCCAGGGGTACCCAGGGTACAAATAAACACTCACCCCAAATCTCCCCCTAACTGACCTTCAGACTGGGCCCCCTTAGCTCATAACAAGGTTACAGATATATAGAAACATTGGGGTAACAGTCACCCTGCTATAGTTCCAGGGGTACCCAGGGTACAAATAATCACTCACCCCAAATCTCCCCCTAACTGGAATTCAGGCTGGGCCCCCTTAGCTCATAACAAGATTACAGATATATAGAGACATTGGGGTGTCACCCTGGTAAATAACCCACTATATTTCATGCCCTACATCCCATGGACTCCATATTCAGAAACAGAAGAGAGAATAATCACAGAGATAAAGGATAACATGACTCTGGGTGCTGGTTGGGTGAAGAAGTAACGGGTTACATTCCAAGCAGTTTGGGGCAATTAAAGGGTCCTGCACTGGAGGGAAGGGGAGAGCAGCACAGACTGGATCAGCAGCTTCAGTGAATTCTATCAAACTGAATTAAATCTGCTTCAATGGGAAAGACTCAGTAATTAGCAGATGCCGCCTATGATTTATCGACCAATATCTGGCCAGGAACAAACCATCAGATCTACCCCAGAGTGTCCATAACTGGGAATAGTCTGCTGGTCTGGAGATCAACAAATGAGTGGATCTGCACTTGCATCTCCAGCTTTTCTCAGTCACCCAAGGACTCGAAGTCAGAATAGACCATGTAGTGTAAAGTTGAATTGATTGTTTAGTTAGTGATGTACATCCATTATTTATTACATATCAGTCCTGCCACTCTCTGTCCAAGGCCAAGGAAAGGAAAAACACTATTCAGTGAAGATTTGGATATTCAGGAGTGGGAATGTGAGTGCAGAATTCATTCAGACACCCCATTATATCTGCCCCCCAGAGCCACTGTAATTACTGGCCCATGCCCGGCCTTAGAATAGTATTGCAAGATCCTCAGGTGTGAGGTTGGGAGGGAGGATGCTGGGAGTTGTTCTCTATTACATAGTCACATAGTAGATGAGGTTGTAAAAAGACAAACGTTTATCAAGTTCAACCTTCAAATCCTTCTAGTGATCCAGAGGGGAGGCTAAACATGACCCCTCTGATGTGAATGGGCTGGATTGTGAGTGTTTTACAACTGGTCTTCAGTGTGATGTTCTCCCCTGAACTACAACTCTCAGCTGCCATTGGGGTTTATATGACATTGGCCTGAAAGTCAATTGCCCAGTATTCCGGGGGTGCTGGGAGGTAAAGTGACCTCAGTCTATCCCCTTCCCTAAAAAGAGTGGGTGAGGGGTAGAGGAAGGCCCAGCAGTAAGAGAAGGCGTGGCTGAATTAAACAGGAGGTGTGGCTAAATGAATGAAGGCGTCTTAGTGGGAGAAGAATTTAGAGGACTTTGATCATGATGGTGGTAGAAAGTGTTAATAGAGGGTGTGGCTCAGCTTGGTAGGATAAGGTGTGGCTTAGTAGTAGGAGAAGTTTGCAATTGGTGGAAAGAGAAGGAGTGGCTTAAACATAAGAAAAGGTGTGTCAGGTTCGTGGTCTCAAGGAAGACACTGAAAAGGTGTCACTAAGGCGGCCGCACATGAGCAGCTATTGGCTACCAACTCTTGCTGGGTGCAAACTAAAACCCTCCCATGGTTAGAGTTCCGCTGGAGCTGGCTGTTAGCCTTTGGGCCACACTGAGTCACATATTGAGGCCTTTTGGTAAAGCCCCTGCATGCAATTTAGTATGCAATTTAGTATGCAATTTAGTATGCAAATAGTATGCAAATCACAAGCAAAATTCTACACATTCCAGTACTACAGTATACACTTATACGCTGCTTTCAGGCTGCTCAGAACAAGCACCTTCACTATCTGCTTCAGTACAAGTGCCAGCTGAACTAGAGCCAGCCCCTCACTCACAGTACTAACTGTCAGCCTCCATGCAATGCCCCCATACACATGCCAATCATTCTCAGGATCTCCCAAATCTCAGAACGACCAATCAGCTTTGCCAAACTGTTCCACACCAGGCAAGTCCTGTCCCATCTGTAACAGCAACACAACCAGCCTAGTGGTTTTTTAACCCTTCCCTCCCACTGTGAGTACAGTATTCATATAATCCAAGGGGGGGAGATTTTCTATTGGTGTCTACAGGGTTAACACACTATAACCTTATCCCCCCTAAATCCCATGTGCCCTAACTCCCCCCTATCTGCTGTTCATATTTCTGAATCCCAGCGCTGAAGGAGTTAAGACACCCAGGCTCCCCTTACAAGCAGCAGTTGAGCTCTAACACACACTTGTGCACTTAATTCACATCAGATGCTCCCGGCAGAGGACTGGGCAGGACTTAACCCTTTCTTGCCCACAAGTCGGCCTTTATATTCAATGGAGTGTTTCTTGCCCAGCTGGAGCTTATAAACATTGTAGCAATGTAACAACCTGGTCGTATTGATGAAAATAAAGACTTTCTGTTTGCAGCAAATAGGGATGCACCGAATCCAGGATTTGGCCTTTTTAGCTGCATGGCCGAACCGAATCCGAATCCTAATTTGCATATGTTAATTAGAAAAGATGTTTTTTACTTTGCGGCAAAAAGTTAAATTTTTTGTACCTTTTCCTTTGCCACCCCTAATTTACACATGCAAATTAGAATTCGGCCGAATCTTTCACAGAAGATTCGGCTGAATCCCAAAAAGTGGATTTGGTGCATCCTTAGCAGTAAGTGACCCAGTGAATATGGGGAGAGATAAAATGTATCAAGAGACAAACTGCCTGTGTTCTATAGGGAGAAGCATCAGACGTAGGGTTAAGGGGTATAAGACTTAGTGATTGTGCATGTGATCACTGCTACTTTGTGCAGTAGTCTGTACACTACAGTGATTGAGAGGCTGAATGAGTATTAAGCAGCAGTAGTGGGGTAAGTAACAGCAGGGCAATAATGGGGTGACATTAATATCCCTACACCCCCCATTGTCCCCTATAAAGTAGGTACTTACCATCCTGCCCAGAGCTCTCCAGATACTCCGTTAGATCACAGCCAAATGCACCAATGGAGCTTTTCTTCTTCAATTTCGTCTTGGCTCCCTTGTTCTTCATGAGTTGGTCCAGAGAGGTAGAATCCTCCCCCCGTCCCTCAAGTTAAAAAGGGAATTAAATGAGATAAATCCTGTTGGGAAGGTGAGGGGCACCAGTAGCCTCGCCCTCAGGGCTTTGCAGGGAGCATCGGGGTGTCCTACACAGTCCCAAGCAGCCCATGGAAATGCAGCAGCTCCAGTGAAGTTCAGCTGTCAGTGAGGAGGGGGCAGGCACAGAGGAAGGGATCTAGGAGGGGTGCCAGAACTTTTAGGTGCCCCAGTGACAGACACTTTAGGGCTGGGGGGGACATCACCTCCAGAGGGGAAACTAGAACAGAGACTGACGGCTCAATGTGCCCCCTAAGCACCAGCAGTAACAGCAGTAACAGTAACAGCAGTAACAGTCAGGAGTCAGAAAAGCAATGAAGAGAAAGGAGAACTTCTCCTACTCAGGGACCCCTGACACCCCAGATACATATGTCCCATAATCCCACTGTCTGCAGAGGAACTTTGGGGGTTTTTTGGGACCCAATCTGTAATTTCTCTCTCTCTCTCTTTCCTCCTTTTCTTACAAATCACTGGGTTATTGAGCTCAGGAAATGCTGTTAAGGAAATGAGGAAGGAGGGGGGTGAGGAGGTTGTTTTTTTGGCAGGAGTATTAGGGGTGGGGGGGGAGGAGCCGGGATTGGGCCACATAATAACGGGACAGGCACGAGCAATGATGTGGCCCTACTGGGGGCGGTGAAAGAAACTTCCTCTGTCTATGGGGGAGAAAAGGGAAAAACTCATGGGAAGAAGCAAAAGGAAGAAGCAATGGTTTCCTGGGGAGATGGGGCACAGGGTACTTTGTGTGGGGGCAACCAGTGTTTAAGGGTTGGATTTAGGGTGCAGTAGAGACGGAATTTGGCCTGGGAAATGTTGCTAAAAGTACAAAGTGCTGAATTTGAACTACAAATCCCAGAATTCCCTGACAGCCTGAATCTATCTTCTGTCTGTCTGGATCCTTCAATATCAAAAAAATGATAAAAGTTGAAATTGCTGAATGTCTTTAACAGGTCCTGTTGGACTACAAATCCCAGAATTCCGTGACAGCCTGAATCTATCATCTGTCTGTCTGGATCCTTCAGTATCAAACTGGAAAAAATTGATAAAAGTACAAATTTCTGATTGTCTTTAAAAGGTCCTGTTGAACTACAAATCCCAGAATTCCCTGACAGCCTGAATCTATCCTCTGTCTGTCTGGATCCTTCAGTTTTAAACTGGAAAAAAATGATAAAAGTACAAATTGCTGATTGTCTTTAAAAGGTCCTGTTGAACTACAAATCCCAGAATTCCCTGACAGCCTGAATCTATCTTCTGTCTGTCTGGATCCTTCAGTATCAAACTGGAAAAAGTTGCTAAAAGTATAAATTGCTGAATATCTTTAAAGGGGTTGTTCACCTTTGAGATAACTTTTATTATGATGTATTTGCAATTGGTTTTAATTTTTTATTATTTGTGGTTTTTGAGTTATTTAACTTATTATTCAGCAGCTTTCCAGTTTGCTGTTGCAGAAATCTGGTTGCCAGGGTCCAAATGACCCTAGCAACCATGCATTGATTTCAATAAGAGACTGGAATATGAATAGGAGAGGCCTGAATAGAAAGATGAGGAATAAAAAGAAACAATAACAATACAAATCCCAGAATTCCCTGATAGCCTGAATCTATCCTCTGTCTGTCTGGATCCTTCAGTATCAAACTAGAAAAAGTTGCTATAAAAGAACAAATTGCTGAATATCTTTAACAGGTCCTGTTGAACTACAAATCCCAGAATTCCCTGACAGCCTGAATCTATCTTCTGTCTGACGCAGGTAGAAACAACATATCCAGCAGCTGCTGGGGGGGCAATATAGGGGCCCAACGGGCGGGTTGTAACTGGTTTGAAATGTCAATATTAACATATAGGGTGACCACCTTAAATGTCAGACATAATTAGCACATCCTGCTGAGATAATTAGTATTTAATGAAGATACGCCGCACAGTCTGTGCTGGTTTCCAACCTGCCATGAAGTGTGAATTGCAATGGATTGCTAGTTTCCCATTCAGTGTGTTCATGTTATTTAAATAAAAGTGTCGATTGTTGACTGCCCTCCTGCTCTTCTACTACTACAACTCCCAGAATCCTCTGACAGCAGTGGACAGGGGGATGTTGGGATGTGTTGTAGTTCAATCACCTTTGGAATGTTTCAGGAGACCAATTCCTGTGGCTTGTCACAAGGGTAGCAATGCGGCACTAAAGACTGGGGTACAGCCCCCCAAATAGGAACCACACCCATATTTTTGCCCTCTAGACCCCACAACAGATTTGGGTGCCACCCCCATAAAACCTGAAATGATTTCATCCAAGGGAGCGGTTGCAAATGAGGCGGAGAAGCCTGTTTTGGATGTTGGTGCTACATAAATGAACGAGGCAAGGTAATGTGACAAAGAGCTTACAATCTATCACTTACAGTATTTTATAGGTTTATTTTTATAGACTTAAATGAAGGCCTGGTATGTATTTGCCCCACACTTTGGAGTCAGTTGTCGCAGGCAGCCAAGGAGTTAATTGCTGTGAAGCCGAAATGTCAATGAAAACAGATGGGAAAGTAAAAAAGGACAAAACCGCCTATTGATGCCCAAAAATAGCAGCGAACCCAAAAACTCTGCTGACAAACAAGCGCTTCTTTCCTCATGCTCCCAGGAAATGGAAAGTCACTGTCCCCATGGAAAATATTTATTTTATCCATAAAAAGAAATAAACTTTAAATCTGCAAATCCTGTGAAATTGTGTAAAAAAAAAAAAAAAAAGTAATTTTCCAGTGGTCAAACTGCACCTCCTGTCTGTCATTTCTGATAATATTACTCCTAATGAGCCGCAACTCACTGTGTGCCCAGAACCTTCCCCCTCTGTGTATTTGTATTGATATATGTGAGAGGGAGCTGCCATATTAATTCCTCATGCCAAATTATTTCCATTAGAGACAAGGGCACAATCTCCACACACTGGGCAAATCTGGTGCAACCAGTGGATGTGCAAAGCTGGATGCTGGAAGTATAGCTCTATACTGGGAATAGGAATATACTGATGGGAATGTGCTGGAGCAGGGAGTGCTGGTACTATGGCAGGTCAGATTCACTGGGGTTTTCTGGGAAATGAATGGTTATTGGAATAATACATGCCGAATGCCGGGCAGGGTAGAGTTGGTTCCATGTTCCTAGTTATTTATTGTAACTTCTGGCAATAATAATGATTTTGTTTGTTTGCCTTGTGTCCATAATACCCTACTATCCCCATCTTACTGTCTCCATCTTGTCCTATTGTCTCCACCTTGTGACTGACTTGGAGGGATACAAGTGGGAGCCGGCTGGGATTTGTGGACACAATTGAACCTTGGGCCTATCTTTCTTTTAGGATACTACTGTCTCCACCTTGTCCTACTGTCTCCACCTTCTCCTACTATCCCCATCTTAATAAACTCTCTCCACCTTGTCCTACTCTCTCCACCTTGCCCTACCGTCTCCATCTTGTCCTACCGTCTCCATCTTGTCCTACCGTCTCCATCTTGTCCTACCGTCTCCATCTTGTCCTACTGTCTCCATCTTGTCCTACCGTCTCCATCTTGTCCTACCGTCTCCATCTTGTCCTACCGTCTCCATCTTGTCCTACTGTCTCCATCTTGTCCTAATATATCCATATTACCCTGCTCAATCTCAGTCTTGTCCCACAGTCTCTATTTTACTCTACTGTCTCCATGTTCCACAGATAATCACAAGCTTCATTGAAGCATCTGCTTCAAATCCCATTGTGTGTCTATAAAAGCCCATCACATCATTCATTGAACGTAGAATAAAATATTGGTCTCTTGGTCCCTCTCTTCCTGATGTCCAGACCTCCTCCCCTCGCCCTGTGCATCCCGTATGGACTGTCTCTGGCATTTGGCTTCACAATAAAAGAATTGAAAATAAGAGAGTGGGAAATTGTAACCAGCTGCCTGTGTCCCTGTATTCCAATTAATTTCATTTATATTCTTATAATTAGACATTGCACACACTATAAAGTCTTACATTAGTTATTGGTAGATATAAGGGAAAGTAACAACCAGTTTCCTGATTTGAGATTATTCTGTTTAGTAAATTGTTTACTAAAGTAGAGTGTTTCAGCAGCAGTTAGGGTTGCCACCTTTTCTAGAAAAAAATACCGGCCTTCCTATATGTTTATCTTTTTTCCCTATTAATAACATTGGGATCAATCAATCATTTTTACTGGCCAGGCCGGTAAAATACTGGTCAGGTGGCAACCCTAGCAGCAGTCCTGTCCTGCTTTATGGCAGCTGAGATTCTAGCTATCTGTATAACAGAACATTCTGTCCCAGTGGCTGCACAGATCCTATCTGATCCCCATTGTAAGCAGCAGTCCTGTCCTGCTTTATGGCAGCTGAGATTCTAGCTATCTGTATAACAGAACATTCTGTCCCAGTGGCTACACAGATCCTATCTGATCCCCATTGTAAGCAGCAGTCCTGTCCTGCTTTATGGCAGCTGAGATTCTAGCTATCTGTATAACAGAGCATTCTGTCCCAGTGGCTGCACAGATCCTATCTGATCCCCATTGTAAGCAGCAGTCCTGTCCTGCTTTATGGCAGCTGAGATTCTAGCTATCTGTATAACAGAGCATTCTGTCCCAGTGGCTGCACAGATCCTATCTGATCCCCATTGTAAGCAGCAATCCTGTCCTGCTTTATGGCAGCTGAGATTCTAGCTATCTGTATAACAGAACATTCTGTTATATAAAGGACAATACATCACACAAATGAATGTTCCTTAGGACCCACAAGGGATATGACAGTTGCTGCTGGGGGTGGCACAGAATTGACGTTGGTTCAAGTTCAGGATAATCACCCCCTGCTTTGTGTTTCAGTGATTTGTTTCTTATTTGGAAGGAAAGATTGGGTCTCTATTAAACAAAATCTCATCCAAAACACAGAGGCTTTTATTTGGAAAGTTTCCGGCTGGAGTAAAGGGCTCCTGTGTTCAGACTCAGGGCTTTGGGAGCAGCAGGGGACGTGTCAGTGAGACTTGGGCAAACACAGCCCCGACTTTATTCACTCCCCTTCCTCACAGACCCACTTACCTTTAGATACTCACCCCCTTGTTTTCTTTACCTTCACGGCCAGTTTGATCCATTTCACTGACCAACTTGGCAGCATTAAAAACTGGTTATTTATTTGATGCATAAAATTAACTTGTAATTGAGCTTTTTAATAGGATTGTGTCATTGCATTATTGCACTTTTATTTATACATAAAATCAGTATAATCAGTGGTTTTGATGCAAATTAGGATTCAAATTTGGTTCGGTATTTGGCCAAATCTTTCGCGAAGGATTCGTGCCGGCCCGGACTGGCAATCTGTGGGTTCTGGCAAATGCTAGAGGGGCTGCTGTAAGGTCCCATAGACAGTCACTATTCAGTGGGCTGGTGGAGGACCATTTGTGTACTTGGAATGCCAGGACTCCAGACCCGGATTCGGGGGTTCGGCCGAATCCAAAATAGTGGATTTGGTGCATCCCCAGTAAATGACAGATGGAATCTGAGCGAGAGAATAAGGCGCATGCTGACGTTGAGTCCAGGCTTGGGTCGCCACCCGTCCCATTAAAAAAGTGATTGGTCAGCCCCACACCCACTCATTCTTCGGGGGTCAGGCCAGTCCATGCTGTGATGTTAGTACAATAATGTGCATGTCCACCCCGAGCTGTTGCAAAGGGCATTTGAGAGCAGTGGAAAAATGGCACAGCAAAGTACCGCACAACCTTAGTGATTATTGTCCAGGGCCGGACAGTGTCAGACTGGGCCCCCCCCCGTTCCAGCTGCAACCTCCCTCCTCCTCCCCTGACCCCCCGCCCCAGCCACAACCCCTATCTGCCCCCTATGTGCACCTTCTTCTTTTTGCGGGTGCAATCAGGGCCATTTGGGGAGAGCAGGGTATAGGGTTTCCAGCCAGGGTGTGGGTCGTCCGAGCCCATGAGGGCCAGGGCCTACCAGATATTTTTTCCTGGTCCCGCTGGCCCTGTCTAACACAGAATTGTGCTATACATGTACTTCTTCTGTTGCCCACCCCTATCTCGGTCCTTGTCCCACCACCACCTGTTCCTCATTTACCACCCCCTGTCATCAATGTGCAAACTCGTGTATATGGGGGGACAAGACGGATGGTCAGGTCGCCTAGGACTCCAGGCCAACTTTGCCCGGCACTGTTTTGGTCACTGGGATGGGTCACAAATTGGCAACCCCAAAATGTTTTACATTTCTTGACCTTTAATTGTCAGCTTACATCACATGTAATGTTAGAAGGACCTGGGATAAGTTTCCAGTCCCAGGGCACCTGCCTCCCACCAGTATTTTATAATAGAAAGAGAGAATGGGAAGATATTCCTGTACAATATGCAACTCACTGACAGTGAAACCCCTTTTATTTTAGGCCATGCTCTAATCTACTAGATAAGGTGCTGCCAGGGGATCTTTTCTTTTTGCATAAATTTATGAAACTTCCGAATGTCCTTATATTCCCCATTTTCAGTGGATTTATACAGTAGACGTGTGGAAATGTAATTTCTACTCAATGCAGTCTGTATGTCCCTTTTTATTCTCTGGGTCCGACTCTTGAAACAATGTAGCAGAAGTCCATTAATCAGCTGGCGCCTGCTACACCACTGCCTATAACCCACTCCTTATTTTGGGCCTTGGTGTAAGAGCAGCTCCTGGTAACATTGGCTCAGCTGATGGGACATCTCCTTGCTGCTCCTCCAGTAACAATGGGATGTTGTTTAGGTCTTGGCTTCCCCCCTCTGGCCTTCTCTCCTCTGTGACCCCTCCTGGGCCTGCGCTCTGCACAGCTCCGCAGCCCTTTCCTGGCTCTGCACCAAGCAATTCTTTCACATCGCATTGTTAATCAGGAAACAAACAAGGAACAAGGCATTGGGTGGGCACTGGTGGACATTTAAAAATAGCCCCTCTCCTCTTCCCTGTCCCCTCCCTCTGGCCCTGGAGAGAAGCCGGGGCTCGCGCTGTCCTTCCCTGCTGATAACAAATCAGCCTCTTCTGGTTGTCTCTGAGGTTACACCCAGAACCAGCCTCAAAGATGGAGCAGACAGTGAAACTTTAAATATAGCAAATTGTTTTGTTGCAAAAGATTTGTATTTTTTGTAATAGGAATTTAAGAGTTTAGGGTGCCAGTGGACCCCAATGTAAATATAAAAGATACTTACTCCAGAGAAGTTTATTTGAGGACCTACAGCTGCTGTTCTGTTACCATATTCCCAGCAATTTATAAGAAATACTCTACGCATTCTAGTAAGGCTGGAGCCCCAGGGCAGTAACCTATAACATTCAGGGAGCCTTGAATTCTGACAAAAGTTTATGATCCAGCAGTGATATTAGGGCAGGATAGTGATAATAGGGCAAAATTGAGACAGTAGGACAAGAGAGAGACAGTATGACAAGATGGTCTGGAGACAGTAGGGCAAGATATAGACAGTAGGGCAAGATGGAGAGAGGGTATCAGGTGCTTAAAGGAAAACTATACCCCAACATGAATACTTAAAGTTTAGATCATATTAAGTGTCATATTAAAGAATCTTACCAAACTGGAATATATATTTAAGTAAATATTGTCATTTTACATCTCTTGCCTTGAGCCACCATTTCATGATGGTCTGTGTGCTGCCTCAGAGATCAGCTGACCAGAAATACTGCACCTCTAACTGTAACAGGAAGAAGTGTGGAAGCAAAAGACACAACTCTGTCTGCTAATTGGCTCATGTGACCTAACATGTATGGTTTGTTTGGTATGTTTGTGTGCACAGTGAATCGTACGATCCCAGGGGAGGCCCTTATTTTTTAAAATGGCAATTTTCTATTTATGATTACCCAATGGAAAATGCTACTAGAAAAGTATATTATTATGAAAATGGTTTATTTACATGAAGCAGGGTTTTACACATGAGCTGTTTTATGCAATATCTTTTTATAGAGACCTACATTGTTTCGGGGTATAGTTTTCCTTTAATCTGGATAACACTTTCCTGCCCAACTGGTCCAGCATACAATGTAGAAACAAACCAGCAGCAGACTGATTGTAGTGAAGTAAGTAAATTCTTGTTTATTTTAGCCCATGTACATACAAGGTAAGGGCAACATTTAAGACCTCACTGGGCCCTTTATCAAGTCTCTAGACGGAGACAGTAGGACAAGATGGAGACAGTAGGACAAGATGGAGACTGTAGGACAAGATGGAGACAGTAGGACAAGATGGAGACAGTAGGGCAAGATGGAGACAGTAGGGCAAAATAGGAATAGTAGAGCAAGATTGAGACAGTGGGGTGATATGGCAACAATAGGCCATGAAGGAGATAGTAGGTGATGGTGGGGCAAGATGAAAACAGTTGGACAAACTAGTGACAGTAGGACAAGGTGCCAGTAATAATATGAAGGTCACTAATGTTTGCCTTTAACTTTGGGTTCATGCAAAGAGCTTAAAAACCCCACAACAAAAGCCTAAGTGTCGCTGATGTTGAGTTTGTTTTGGGCCCCGTCCCACCAGACTGGAGGGTCCAGGGCCCACCTCCCAGGCCCCCCACCAGCTGCAACCTCCCTCCACCTACCCTGACCCAACGCCCCAACTGCAAACCCTCATCTGCCCCCTCTCGGCTATGTGGGAAGATCAGGGGGCAAGGTCCAGGGTTTCTGGCTAGTGAGTAGGTCTGGGTCGTCTCCACCTTACAAAGAGCTTAAAAACCCCACAACTAAAGCCCAAGTGTCGCAATGATTTGGTTATTGCCGGTGTTATGGCAAAGGACTGGTGTATTGAGTCTCATGAACAACCATATACCTCCCAGCAGCAGAGTTGCCTATTCCTCTGCCTGATACCGTGAAGATCTCAAGGGCACGTTCATTACTCAGTATGATGTTGGCCATCTGCCCTCGGAATATCAAAATTCCACATATTCTTGGCACCCGGCCTTGTTTACATTGTACTCTGAGCCACTTTCCAAGCCGTAAGCACAGAAACCTCATCCAAAACAATGAGAAGTGCTTAATGGCAGGTTGAGCCAAAGGGCAAGAACATTCAGGTGGTTCCATCACCCATAAAGCTCTACGGAATAGAATGGTCCACCCAGTGCCAATTTCCAGTTGCATATAACAGGCAATGAAGTTCCCAGATAATTCATTTTCCCTTGGTTCACCTCTGCTCACTTTAATGATATGATTGATATATGTAGCTCCGCCCCTGAGCTATAAGAGTTGGTTGCAGAGAGATTGGACAGTTAATGTGCAGATTGCATGCAAACCACAGAACTAATTGCATCATAAGAACGGCAAGGATTTCTGTGGAACTCCCAGTTGATCCACAAAAATTCACTGAGCTCAGCTGTTCCCTTTCTTCTATTCAAAGGCTGATGAGCTAAAGATCCTGCCGTACAGCACAGAGTATAAAACAGCCAATTTATATACAATATATATATTTATACTGTATTTACTCAGCTCTGTATGAAGCCAGTAACAGAAACTACTGAAATACTAACTGCCCATAGCTGACATTTTAGACGTTCCAATTAAAGGGACACTGAAAACAAGGCTACAATTTGATTTGTGCCTGAAATAAATGGGTATGGCTTACTAAAGCCGCACTCAGAAATAAGGTGATTCATTTTATTCAGAAGAATTCATAGTCCCTCTAAGTGTTTGTATGGGGAGTTCATTACCTGGTGCTCATGTGACTGTGTCTACTTCCTCATGAATTATACATTTATGTGATATGGGTGCCAGCCAATATTTATAGGTAAAATCTGGAGGTTATGGGTCATTACTGTCTTAGACCTGGCCTGTTCATAAACATCATAGTCCCTACCTCAACCTGTTTTTAGGATTCCCTTACCCTTTAAATGATTCACATTTGTCAAATGGCTTTTAAGTGACTTGGGACAGCTGATTATTAGACCTGCGAGAAGTGCAAGGCATTGTGGGAACAGAACGCTAGTTCCTGCAATATTGTTTCAAAAGTCAGAACCAGCAGTGCGGTGACCAGACAGGAACAAGTAGGCACTGCTTTCAGTTGGAGTAGCAGTTAGACACACACAATGAATGAAACTGTAGATTCCACAGGAAAAGGAAAAACAGTTCATGATCTGATTGTATGGGAGTTGCATAAATGTCTCCAAAACAGACAACGACCAATTGAAAAGCATGACATGGTCTCACTGAAGCTGCTCTTCCCCTTGTACTAAATTAATACTCCCGGCCAAAGTCATCCCCAACCACTCAACAAATATTCAATGTAGAGAAAGAGATGACAGGCTGCACAGTGACATCTTGTGGCCACTAGAGGAACCTACAGCAATAGAAGTCCGTTTTCCAGCTCATTAAAGGACAAGGAAAGGCAAAAAAATTAAATCCCATTTTTACTTTCTGTAATGAAAAAGAAACCTATCTTCAATATACTTTAATTAAAAAATGTGTACCATTTTTATAAGAAACCTGACTGTATGCAGTGAAATTCTTCCTTCATTTACTGCTGTGGATAGGAATTGTCAGACGGTCCCTAACTGCTCTGCAGGGAAACAATCATACTTATGTACAGCAGGGGGAGCCCCCGCCTTACTTCCCAGCCATGCAGAACTAGAGCAGCTTTGTTTATGAAGATCCCTAAGCAGCCCAGACCACACTGAGCATGTGCAGGGTCAGGGTCAGGCAAAGATGTTTAACAAAGTTACAAGATGACAGCTCCCTGTGGCCAACTTTGAAAGCATAAATCATTTGTTTGATTAGGCTTGTGGTGCAGTACGTTCATGTTTATGTTCAGTTTACAAAATACAGCATTTATAGCATTATTCTATTTTAGACTTTCCTTGTCCTTTAAATTCTCCCCCCATTGTAAATGATAAGGATATTAGAAGTCACTGAGGGATTGTTCTGTGACCATATAAAGGCACAAGGCTGCAGGCTGAGTTATACAGGGAACTCTGAGTATCACTCATGTATTATAAGGGATAATGTACCCCCTACTGTAAATGATAAGGATATTAGAAGTCACTGAGGGGTTGTTCTGTGACCATATAAAGGCACAAGGCTGCAGGCTGAGTTATACAGGGAACTCTGAGTATCACTCATGTATTATAAGGGATAATGTACCCCCTACTGTAAATGATAAGGATATTAGAAGTCACTGATGGGTTGTTCTGTGACCATATAAAGACACAAGGCTGCAGGCTGAGTTATACAGGGAACTCTGAGTATCACTCATGTATTATAAGGGATAATGTACCCCCTACTGTAAATGATAAGGATATTAGAAGTCACTGGGGGGCTCTGTGACCATATAAAGACACAAGGCTGCAGGCTGAGTTATACAGGGAACTCTGAGTATCACTCATGTATTATAAGGGATAATGTACCCCCTACTGTAAATGATAAGGATATTAGAAGTCACTGGGGGGATCTGTGACCATATAAAGACACAAGGCTGCAGGCTGAGTTATACAGGGAACTCTGAGTATCACTCATGTATTATAAGGGATAATGTACCCCCTACTGTAAATGATAAGGATATTGGAAGTCACCGAGGGGTTGTTCTGTGACCATATAAAGACACAAGGCTGCAGGCTGAGTTATACAGGGAACTCTGAGTATCACTCATGTATTATAAGGGATGATGTACCCCCTACTGTAAATGATAAGGATATTAGAAGTCACTGAGGGGTTGTTCTGTGACCATATAAAGGCACAAGGCTGCAGGCTGAGTTATACAGGGAACTCTGAGTATCACTCATGTATTATAAGGGATAATGTACCCCCTACTGTAAATGATAAGGATATTAGAAGTCACTGAGGGGTTGTTCTGTGACCATATAAAGGCACAAGGCTGCAGGCTGAGTTATACAGGGAACTCTGAGTATCACTCATGTATTATAAGGGATAATGTACCCCCTACTGTAAATGATAAGGATATTAGAAGTCACTGAGGGGTTGTTCTGTGACCATATAAAGGCACAAGGCTGCAGGCTGAGTTATACAGGGAACTCTGAGTATCACTCATGTATTATAAGGGATAATGTACCCCCTACTGTAAATGATAAGGATATTAGAAGTCACTGAGGGGTTGTTCTGTGACCATATAAAGGCACAAGGCTGCAGGCTGAGTTATACAGGGAACTCTGAGTATCACTCATGTATTATAAGGGATAATGTACCCCCTACTGTAAATGATAAGGATATTAGAAGTCACTCGGGGGCTCTGTGACCATATAAAGGCACAAGGCTGCAGGCTGAGTTATACAGGGAACTCTGAGTATCACTCATGTATTATAAGGGATAATGTACCCCCTACTGTAAATGATAAGGATATTAGAAGTCACTGGGGGGCTCTGTGACCATATAAAGGCACAAGGCTGCAGGCTGAGTTATACAGGGAACTCTGAGTATCACTCATGTATTATAAGGGATAATGTACCCCCTACTGTAAATGATAAGGATATTAGAAGTCACTGAGGGGTTGTTCTGTGACCATATAAAGACACAAGGCTGCAGGCTGAGTTATACAGGGAACTCTGAGTATCACTCATGTATTATAAGGATAATGTACCCCCTACTGTAAATGATAAGGATATTAGAAGTCACTGAGGGGTTGTTCTGTGACCATATAAAGGCACAAGGCTGCAGGCTGAGTTATACAGGGAACTCTGAGTATCACTCATATATTATAAGGGATAATGTACCCCCTACTGTAAATGATAAGGATATTAGAAGTCACTGGGGGGGCTCTGTGACCATATAAAGGCATAAGACTGCAGAATTGCTAGTATGACCATTGTGGAGCAAGACCATGGAAGAAAATGGAATTAGAGTACTGTATTAACCTCAAGCATGCCAGTAATACCACTTAATAAAACAGACAGTAAGCGACGCAAGAACCACAGACTTAAACAAAAAGAGTAGCCCAGTTTTTTCTTTGCAAATCCTCTCCCTGCCCAAATCTTTCTCTCCATCAAACCTCACTTTCCAATTTCCTTCCAATCATCTTCAAAACGCAGACGGCTGATTGGATTGTGAGCTGTGCGGTGGAGGCAGATAATTGGCCGAGGTCACCTTGACACTTCAGATCTGATTAGTTTTAGCTCCGACACTTCTACAGGGAAATGAGATCGGCTTTAACAGCTTTATTGATCAAAGTCTCGTGCAAAACGACGGAAAACCCGGAGCGGAGGCCGGACTTCTTTTTTTTCTTATTATAAAGAGAAAATTAAATTTTGTCCTTGCCATTCCCTTATTGTCTATGGAGATTCAGATTAATGATTATAAACGTTTAATTTGGTCCAGCTCAGCTGTGTCTGTTGTTTTCTGTTTCTACCCCCATGTGTCATAAAGGCACTAAGTTTGCCCAGGTGCAGTAACCCATAGCAACCAAAAAGTTTCTTTATTAAATGACCCGTAAATGCTGCCTGCTGATTGGTTGCTAGTACTTAGTTTTATTACATGACCCACTCCCCCAGGAACCCTAACTTTTCGGTCACCTGGGCCCCCTAAAAAAACTCCCTTGCATGCATAGTCACACCCCTTATTTGCTGAGAGTACTCCCCAATTATGTCGCAACCCCTCACATAAGCCATCTTTACCCTCAAGCCCTGCCCCATTTGTGACTTGCAGCATTCCACCTTGGGGCCCTCATTCTACCCCCCTTGACGATGTCCTTAGCTTTTAGATAAAGGGTAACCAAACCTCTGCCATAAAGCAAGACAGAACTGCTGTATTTTTGCCAGAAAATCGAAGTAATTTTATATAACTAATGTTATAATTTTGCATGGTATTGGGCATTTTCAAGTCCAAGTAAACACTATTATTTGGCAGCAGTATTCTTTTAAAATCCCTTTACACCAAAAAAAAGGGATCTGCAATGGGGGAGCCAATGACCCCACAGATTTGCTCTGTCCCAGGGCCAAAGAATCTGAATCTGATTGAATCTGTGTTCTGAGCAGATGGAGAAGACAATGAATCCGGAGTCTCAGCTGCGGATCTTTCTCTGTAACCCATTAAGTTCCAGCATTAACATACAGGATTATATTGCTCTCATCCATCATAATAAGATTTTTTTCCTATCAGTGTCTCCCATCGTATGATAATCCGGTGGTGTCCTGCTTTAACCAGCGCCCATTAATAACCCGGCTGAAAGGGTCACATTGGTCTCTCATTTCTTGAAAGAAGTGACTGCGGCTTTAAATATAACAAAAAAAAAGAAAGAAAAGACAAGGTGAGATCCCCTTAACTTCAATGTTTACTTGGATGGGGAAGGTTTATCCTGTACACTCCCTATGCCCACAATGTGGGTGCAGATGTAATGTATTGAAATTGCAAGGGGGTACTATGTGGGTGTAGGGTGCTAAACCAGACCAAGGGCCGTCTGCAGGGGCATGTGCAAATTGCACCCCATTATTAATAGCTACACCTTACTGAAACCTCATTAATATCTACATCTTACTAGAACTTCATTAATATCTACACCTTACTAAAACCTCATTAATTTCTACACCTTACTCAAACCTGATTAATATCTACACCTTACTAAAACCTCAATATCTGCACCTTACTCAAACCTCATTAATATCTACACCTTACTAAAACCTCAATATCTGCACCTTACTCAAACCTCATTAATATCTACACCTTACTAAAACATAAGTACATCTACACCTTACTAAAAGTTCATTAACATCTACACCTTACTAAAACCTGATTAATATCTACACCTTACTCAAACCTCATTAACATCTACAACTTACTTAAACCTCATTAATATCTACACCTTACTAAAACTTCATTAATATCTACACCTTACTAAAAATTCATTAATATCTACAAGTTACTAAAACCTCATTAATATCTACACCTTACTAAAACCTCATTAATATCTACACCTTACTAAAACCTCATTAATATCTACACCTTACTAAAAATTCATTCTAAGATGATGTTCCTCTTCAACTATGTCCCCAGGGAGGGCAGGGAAAAAGCGCACTGGGAGAAAGAAGGAGACTAAATCATTAGCCTTGTTTTACTCAATGGGGCTCATGATAACAAACATATTGCATTTAACAGATACAACGGGTGCAGATTGCAGGTTGAGCCCATTTGGAGGGCTTTATTATTGCCCCCCATGTGAGATGCCATTTTGCTTGTCTAGCCAATCTCCATAGCAGCTCCCACTGGCAGAGAACATACAAATCACACGTCTGTAGAATGAGGAGAGGGCAGAGGCAAGATATGTACATTACTACTAACTGTATATTACATGTAGTAGCACTTCTGATTTACTCCATAAGTAGCCTCTATGCCCTTCATAACAGCACAATATCAATTTAAAGGAGCAGTAATATATGTCTGACTACCTAGTAAATAAATAAAGCTAATTGATATAACTGTATATGTGCTATAAAGCCACGCACAGTGCAATGGCTCCCTCAAGGGAAGCCTCCTGCTTATCTCTTTATTACAGGTGATGTAGGCTGACATTTTTTTAGCTGCAATGCCCCGTGCTAACCAGTAGGTGGAACCAACGCACCACATGTGCAATTTACAATACCACTTCTTCTTGGTCTGTGCTGTAAGTCTAAAATTGCAAAAGCTGCTCTCCCCAACAAGTACCCAAAGAGTACAGAGCATGCTGGGAAAATTGCTTGCACCAATTCTGCAGAAACCAGAGGGGGGATAATGTCTTAAAGAGGTGGTTCACCTTTGAGTTAACTTTTAGTATTATATATGAAGTGATATTCCAAGACAATTTGCAATTGTTTTCATTTCTTGTTATGTTGGTTTTTGAGTTATTTAACAGCTCTTCTTTATGCAATTTCAGCAATCTAGTTGCTAGGGTCCAAATTCCCCTAGCAACCATGCATTGCTTTGAAAAAGAGACTGGAATATGAATAGGAGAGGTCTGAATAGAAAGAGGAGTAATACAATGTAGCAATAACAATAAATGTGTAGTATTACAGAACATTTGTTTTTAGATGGGGGTCAGTTACCCCCACTTGAAAGCTTGAAAGAATCAAAATAAAAAAGAGAATAACTGAAAAAACCTATAAAAATAAATAAAAAATGAAGACCAGTTGAAAAGTTGCACATAATTGGTCATAATACTGTATAATACTAAAAGTCAATTTGAAAAAGTTAAAAAGTTGCAATTTCTTCTAGTAACCTATAGGAACCAATCAGCGGACAGTATTTGCTGTTCCCCCATTTAAAATGAAAGATCTGATTGGCTGTTGCACCTGGACTAAATATTGTCAATTGTGTTTTATTACATTGTGTGCTAAGCCAATAGCCAAAACCTTTTGCCTAAATGAAACCTGTCCAACTGCTTGTGTCCCTATAAATAATATAATGTGCAACGGGAAACTGCTCAACCTTATTCCTTTCCAACACCTGTAAACTACAACTCCCAGCAGCCTCTATAGCATCAGGGAGGTTGTAGTCTTTATATTAGGGATGCACCAAATCCAGGATTCGGACAGGATTCGGCCCTTTTCAACAGGATTCGGATTTGGCCAAATCCTTCTGCCAGGCCGAACCAAATCCGAATCCTAATTTGCATATGCAAATTAGGGGCAAGAAAGGAAATCACTCGACTTTTTGTCACAAAACAAGGAAGTAAAAAATGTTTTCCTCATCCTATATGCAAATTCGGATTCGGTTCGGGATTCGGCTGAATCTTTCGGAAAGGATTTGGGGGTTCGGCAAAATCCAAAATAGTGGACTTGGTGCATTCCTACTTTATATCCCAAATCTATTGCTTGTAGTTGGATGTATCATTTATTGACCCGCACTGACCTGTTGGGCCAGCTGGAAGTGACAACGGCAATTGGGGGGGGCTGATTTGACAGATTTAGGGCTCTTACACACGGGCGTTTTTTTCGCACAGGCGTAGCCGCACTTAATTATTGTGTAGGGGGCTGTACTCACACAGACGCATGTATGTGCCGAACGCAGGTGAAATGCAACTTGCTGCGTCCCACCAGCGTTTAGCGCTCAACAAAAAAAAAACGCAACGCAGGGGAGCGCAGCAAAAAACGCCCGTGTGTGGGCCCTTAGACCTCCATTGAGGTGGGTAATAGGTTGGGCCACACCTGCCTCATACCTCCCAACTGTCCCTTTTTTGGAGGGACAGTCCCTCTTTTGACAGCTCAACCCGCAGTCCCTCATTTGTACTGAAAAAGTCCCTCTTTTCTCTGCACTGAACAGCCAGAAAAAGAAACAAAGTTTCTCACTTAATTGGCTTTTAGCAGAGAGCCCAGAACAGCTAACAGGTGCAAATAAGATACTTTGTAACAATTTTGAGACACAAAAATACAGTTTAGATAAGGAGAAATATTTTCAAACTTTCATAACCTGCCAAATTTTGAAAAACAAACATGGTAATTAGGGGGTGTGGCCACAGAAAGGGGTGTGGTCAAAAAATTGCTGCGCTACGTGCGGGAAAAAAATTTTTGTCCCTCTTTTTGCTTCCGAAATGTTGGGAGGTATGCTGCCTGACCCATGGGTCCTGCCTACGCATCACTAGTTGCTTCAAATCTGAAGAGGAAACTTTACATGGTGTCGCTTCCTTTTAACCCTTGCAGTTTATTTTAATTAGAATGATTTCAATAAAGCCTTTGCAGCAGTGTTGTTTTCCAAGGATTTCAGCGGTTTCTTCAATTTCACTGCCTGCTCCACCTAGTGGCAGAATCTAGCATTACAATGTAATATATGTATAACTTGTGCTTTGACTAGTAACACAGGCCTAAATTCATAAAAGAAATCCGAAGGGTATAAAGAAATATAATTAATTAAAAAAAAAACCAGAAGTCAAGGTCCCTTGGGTTAATTTAACCTAATTTATTTTAATTTTAGATTATTTCCCCTTTCTGCAGATCCTTCAGAAATGAACCATAAAGTAATTTACCAACATCCCCGTCGGATTTACAGTAAGGAGGTCATTAAAAGGCAATATACATTCAATTAGGTTGGCTTGTGCCGGGCACGAGGGCTAATTATCTGCCACTGTGTTACTTTCCCTTTGACTGTGGGACTAAATGAGATAACGTGAGCTGATCACTGATTCTCTGCAAATCCATTTCCCCTCCCGTAATCACAATTCTATGACATAACGATTCCGAGTGATCCAATTAAGCTTCACATAAAAGATATTCATCAGTTACATTAAAAAATAATTAGTGGCCGTGGCCTCGGCGTGACTCCTAATCGGGGGCTCTTGGAAGGACCGGCCTCAGAACAATAACAAAGAGAGAGCGGTTAATGCCGCAGAGGAGAATACGTTTAATAATAACGGGAGATCGTTAGGGCTGGACTTAATGACTGAGCCATGCAAACTCATTATTAGGATAAATCTGCCTGTTTACTTATAGGATAAACAAACCCAACCTTACCTCATTAGGGAATCATTTTTATGGTTTAATTAATTTCGTAGCCAAAACTGGAATAAATAACAGACTGGACACCATTTTTTTTTTGTAAATCTAAAAATTTGTTGGGAAGAAAGAGTTTTGATGTAATTCTCCTAAAAACCTAAATATCTGAGCAAATACTCATTATGGGCTATTCTCTATATTTAATTAGCAGCCAACACGCTCCAATAATGTTTCAGATACAATTGGCCAATACCAAAAGTACAGCCCTTAGCCCTAAAATTGTCATGTTAAAGAAACGGTTGGTTCATTGCTGGGGGGGGTGCTGTAGGGGAGAAGCTATTCTGATTCATTACAGGAGGGGTGATGTAGGGGAGAAGTTATTCTGATTCATTACAGGAGGGGTGATGTAGGGGAGAAGCTATTCTGATTCATTACAGGAGGGGGTGCTGTAGGGGAGAAGCTATTCTGATTCATTACAGGAGGGGTGATGTAGGGGAGAAGTTATTCTGATTCATTACAGGTGGGGTGATGTAGGGGAGAAGTTATTCTGATTCATTACAGGAGGGGTGATGTAGGGGAGAAGCTATTCTGATTCATTACAGGAGGGGTGATGTAGGGGAGAAGTTATTCTGATTCATTACAGGAGGGGTGATGCAGGGGAGAAGTTATTCTGATTCATTACAGGAGGGGTGATGTAGGGGAGAAGCTATTCTGATTCATTACAGGAGGGGGTGATGCAGGGGAGAAGCTATTCTGATTCATTACAGGAGGGGTGCTGTAGGGGAGAAGTTATTCTGATTCATTACAGGAGGGGTGATGTAGGGGAGAAGTTATTCTGATTCATTACAGGAGGGGTGATGTAGGGGTGAAGTTATTCTGATTCATTACAGGAGGGGTGCTGTAGGGGAGAAGCTATTCTGATTCATTACAGGAGGGGTGATGTAGGGGAGAAGTTATTCTGATTCATTACAGGAGGGGGTGATGCAGGGGAGAAGCTATTCTGATTCATTACAGGAGGGGGTGATGCAGGGGAGAAGCTATTCTGATTCATTACAGGAGGGGGGTGATGCAGGGGAGAAGTTATTCTGATTCATTACAGGAGGGGTGATGTAGGGGAGAAGTTATTCTGATTCATTACAGGTGGGGGTGCTGTAGGGGTGAAGTTATTCTGATTCATTACAGGTGGGGGTGCTGTAGGGGAGAAGCTATTCTGATTCATCACAAGAGAAGAATGGAGGAGAGAAGTTGCGCTTGTGCCATTTGTGGGAGTTCGGGGGGGGGCTGTTATGAACCAAAAGGGTCAGATCCAGGAGATTCTAAGGGAGAAGCCCATGTGCTGGGGGAGAATATGTTTAGTCTATAGAGGTGGGTATAAAGTGACTATCTGTGTCACTTTATCTGAGGATTCTGAAATGACAGTTGTTTGGCCTTTGCACATTTCTCTTCTTCTGATCCATCCTGATATTTAAAGGGGAAGTAACAATAAAATGACTAAGATACACTGTGGGGGTGTTGCCTCTGCCCCTCATGTTCCTTGTGTGACCCTGTACATGAGATTATAAGGGGCTTCGGGTGGATGATGTGAGGGCTGCCTATTCATATCACTACTCTCAAGCCAATTAGAATATTTACATTATTAGACCAAACTGTAGCCAATCAGGGCATTAGAATTCATTTTTATTCTCCCCGTACCCCTGTGTCAGGCCTCAGGTCATTATAAAGCATTAGATGTCACGTCCCAGGACGATTGTATCCACATCTGACAGATCAACCCCCACACCTAGAGATGATCTCTTGCACTTTATTGGGGTAATAAATCTCCCCCTGACAAAATCTCTCTGAAATTGCTTTTTAACATCCTCTTCTCCCGCGCGTAGTGACAGCGAGACGCGAATATTACGCCTTTCTCCTGTTTTATAAAGTGCGGCCCTGGGAAATCTTTTGTCTTCCGCCGAGAAGCTTTTTAGCTCTTGTCAGAGATCTGGGGCCGTGTCAGACTCTGAACTGAAGTAACGGCGCGATTAAACCTTCCTCCAGACGTAACAATTAGGGGCTGCGGAAATTTTAATTGTCTATTGGAAAGGTACAAACTGGCACCAAGTGTGGGGGGGGGGATGGAGCCATTAAAGACTATTCCATATACATTTCCATTTGCTACACTTATATTCTCTTCTGTTCTGCAGGGAACTCTGAGTATCACTCATGTATTATAAGGGATAATGTACCCCCTACTGTAAATGATAAGGATATTAGAAGTCACTGAGGGGTTGTTCTGTGACCATATAAAGGCACAAGGCTGCAGGCTGAGTTATACAGGGAACTCTGAGTATCACTCATGTATTATAAGGGATGATGTACCCCCTACTGTAAATGATAAGGATATTAGAAGTCACTGAGGGGTTGTTCTGTGACCATATAAAGGCACAAGGCTGCAGGCTGAGTTATACAGGGAACTCTGAGTATCACTCATGTATTATAAGTGATAATGTACCCCCTACTGTAAATGATAAGGATATTAGAAGTCACTGAGGGGTTGTTCTGTGACCATATAAAGGCACAAGGCTGCAGGCTGAGTTATACAGGGAACTCTGAGTATCACTCATGTATTATAAGGGATAATGTACCCCCTACTGTAAATGATAAGGATATTAGAAGTCACTGAGGGGTTGTTCTGTGACCATATAAAGGCACAAGGCTGCAGGCTGAGTTATACAGGGAACTCTGAGTATCACTCATGTATTATAAGGGATAATGTACCCCCTACTGTAAATAATGAATTTGATTCAAATATTCAGTAAACAGGCAAAAAAGTGTATCATTTATTTAAATTTTTTTTTAAATGTTGTAATGATATATTTAAGACATAACTGTATGAAAACGTGACACAGGGATATTAAAATCCATGTAAATGAAAGTTTTTATTCTTCACGAGACTGTGTGAGTCATTACAATGAGAATTTGAGTAAGAAGTATTCGGTGGAACTATTGAATTCAGACCAATGGCAGAATAATGACATATTCCATTATCATTAAATCCCCCAATCGCTCTCCCTCCCTCACAATAAACCTCAATAAAACTTCAGAGCGGCAGAAGATGGAAATCCGCTTGTTTCAACGCGATGAGCCCCGGCGCCGCATTCCCAACGCGTTTCACTCTGGTAACAGACCATGGACGTGAAGCTGCTGATTGAATGACCCCGGGGGTCACCAGCCTCTCTCTGATCTCATGGACCCGCTCCTGCAGTCCTCTCACAATCTCATTTATTTCTCTTTTTTTAAATTGTCTTTTTTTCCCCCCTTTTTCCTGTGACTTCCCTATAATATAAAAATGAGAGTTAAAGCAGCACATGAAAGTCTTTATAATGGCAATAATGGCATTTAGGGTTAGTTCACACGAGGAGATTCGGGGAGATTTTGTCGCCTGGCGACTAATCGCCTCGTCTTCTGGGCGACAATCTCCCCGAACTGCCCCAGCGTGGCTTCCCATAGTTCCCATAGGCTATAATAGAAAGTCGAGTGTGATTTCACGAAACGCAGCGCCGCGTATGCTTTAGCGCAGGCGACTTTTCATTATAGCCTATGGGAAGACACGCTGAGGCAGTTTGGGGAAATTGTCGCCCAGAAGACGAGGCGATTAGTCGCCAGGCCACAAAATCTCCCCGAATCTCCTCGTGTGAACTAACCCTTATAATGGAAGCTAATTTAATTCAAAGCGACCTTGCAAGACATTTTCTGCTGATGAGAGCTGTGTCACGCTGGCCATACATTGTAAGATCTGGTTGTAAGATCTGAACAATGAACTATCAGATCTAGGGGCAGTTTGGTGGTGTTTGTGGTAGGGACTGGGACAAACTGACTTTGGTGGGGGGGCTGGGCCGACGCAATGGTTCCGGGTGCAGATAAGGATTTAGGCAAAAAATCAGCCCCCGTCTGGCATTAGCCTTCAGTATCAATTTAAAGTCCAAATGCTGCACAATAAATACAGGGTTCCTCTACTGTCTCAACCCTACAGTTGCATCACCCCTGCTACTGCCTTCTTCATCTACTGACTCCATCTTGTCCTGAATTCACCATTGTGTCCCAATGTCATCTTATCCTACTGCCTTCTCCTTCCCCTACTGTCTCTCTCTTGCCTTACTGTTACCAATATTTTCCTAATGTCTACATCTGGCTGTACTGTTGCCTTAATACCCTGCTGTTTCTATCTTGCCCTACTGTCGCCATCTTGTCCTATTGTCTCCATCTTGTCCTATTGCGCCATTTTGCCCTACTGTCTCCATCTTGTCCTACTGTCTCCACACAAGCCTATTGTCTCCATCTTGTCCTTCTGTCTCAATCTTGTCCTGCTGTTTCCGTCTTGTCCTACTGTCTCCATCTTGTCCTACTGTCTCCATCTTGTCCTACTGTCTCCACCCAAACCTATTGTCTCAATCTTGTCCTGTTGTTTCTGTCTTGTCCTACTGTCTTCATCTTACCCTGCTGTCTCCATTTTAAACTGACTCCATCTTGCCCAACTGTCTCCATCCAGCCCTACTGTCTCCATCTTGTCCTACTGTCTCAATCTTGTCCCGCTGTCTCCATCTTTCCCTGATGTCTCCATCTTGTCCTACTGTCTCCATCCAGCCCTACTGTCTCCATCTTGCCCTACTGTCTCTATTTTTTACTGACTCCACCTTGTCCTACTGTCTCCATCTTGTCCTTCTGTCTTAATCTTATCCCACTGTCTCCATCTTATCCTACTGTCTCCATCTTACCCTGCTGTCTCCATTTTATACCGACTCCATCTTTCATACTGTCTCCATCTTGCCCTACTGTCTCTATTTTTTACTGACTCCACTTTTCCTACTGTCTCCATCTTGCCCTACTGTCTATATGTTTTATTGACTCCATCTTGTCCTACTGTTTCTATCGTGTCCGATTGTCAGTGGTGAAACTACCAGGAGAGCAGGGGGTGCAATTGTACCAGGGTCCGCACCCTCTGCAAGCCCACTGGCAAAAAAACACAGAAAAAAATGCTGCATGGTCTGCGCCCAGGCCTGCCACCTTATAATTAAGCTACTGCCTACTGTCTCCATCTTACTGTGTTGTCTCTATTTTATACTGACTCCATCTTACTCTACTTTATCTGCTGCCTCTCACTTATCCCGCTGCAGTTCTGCATGGCCCCAGGATGTCTATATTCCCAGCAAGTTGTGCCTCTTTGCATTTGTACCTTCATAAAATCATTTCTAACATGGGGGGTATGGTGGATTTTGCCAAACCTCACACATTTTGTCCAATCATAGTAAAGAAAATGAGGTTGAACTTAAAAAAAGACAAACCCATCAAGTTCAATGTTCTTGTCTAAATAAAACCTGATTGACTCCTGGCTGATCCAAATAAAGGCAAAAAACCCCATTTGAAGTATCTTCAAATTAAAGGCAACCCTTCCAATGTGGTTATTTTGGTCACACATCTCTTTCATGAGTAATGAAGCTTATATACGGTTATTCTGGAACCAGAGCAGCACTGGATTATAACCGATGTCGGGATAAATAACCTGTATGTGTACAATGTATAAAAGTGCTGTTCAAAGTAAAGTCAACAATCTCATTGCTCAGTATTCTGCCTCCAGTTCTGTAAAGTCTAAATGCGATGGTTCAACTCAAGAAGTAACCGTTGCTGGGGGCACCTCTACTAATCTCAGCCACATAAAATCTTAGTTTCTTTCTTAACTAAACCCTTTCAGACAAAACAAGGCCAACATCGCCCAAGCACAGCTCAAATAACCTCACTGGCTAGTAAGCAAAAATGAATTGTGAATGAAGCAATAGATATTCATCAGATCATTGGTGGGATCCCGTCCTAGTGAGTTTATTGTTATCCAGTCATTGAATCAGCCTGAATTGTGCTGATAACAGACATCTCCAATGAATACACTTTCATTTGTGCTCTGCCTCTTTGTTCCTTTAAGGAAAATGTGGAAGGAATAGAAGGTATTTAATGAGATTCCGCTTCCTAGTAAAACCCTCTGTATAATGAACTTATCACAAGTCTGAGACACTGACCCCAATGAGGAAACCTGTTCAATTAACGCCTTATTTGGGTAATGCTGAACATGGGGGAGTTCCTATGAGGAAACACCAGGAGTGTTAGTTACCCTTTATCCCATTTCCCTTCCTCAATCTTAGGCTTATTCACATTGCCATTTGCCAAAACCACAGAGAAGAGGTTGATGCCAGTTCTGAACATCTCCCTGGCGCTGACTTTAGGAATCAATACCCATTTCACAGCTATTGGAATCTCTTCTGGTTCTCTAAAACCACAGGGTGCCCAGATCACTTAAATACTAATGACCTGAAGATTAACATTTAAACAGCCATTAAACCTAAACCTTCTATCAGCACCTGAAATGAACGCGGGATGTTTCCAACTCTTGTTTGTGCTGGAATTGGTGGAACAGTCCAGCAAATCGCTACGGAGCGCTCATCAAGATAATTCAGGAGTCTGGCACATACAACATCAATTTTCGGCTTTATTCAGACGCAATAAAAGTGCAATTCTAACGCGTTTCATGCCCTAAATTGCACACCCACCGTTGTAACTTTTGCTGCGTCTGAATAAAGCCGAAAATTGATGTTATATGTGCCAGACTCCTGAATACATCTTGATCAGCGCTCCGTAGCGATTTGGTGGATCGGTGTTGTAACCGTCAAGAAGTGACCGGATTATCGCGAGAGCAGCGGTCAAGCAGGAGGAGAAACATATCAGGTGACCTCTGCCATTAACGCATCGATATACTTTGTCAGGACAGTCCTGCCCTGCTTTATGGCTGAGATTCCAGATCCGATCTGATTCCCATTGTATTGTCACATTCACTCCAATTTCCCAAGCCCAATTCCTACTCTACCACATTTCCTTTAAGGTTTCACTCCGCTCTGCTCCCCACATTTACATCCCTCCCATTTTTCAACCCCTTTCCCTTGATGTGTGGGCCGGCCCGATATCTGCAGGACTTGCAGGTTTATCTGCGGGTCGAGTGGGTTCGGGCCAACCACACTGCTTCTCTTGCAGCCACAGACTGTCGGCTTCCCACTTCCTGTTTAATAGACTTGCGCCTGCCCCACCCCTTTTGTGACATCATCGGCAGGGCGGGGCAGCGCGGGTCTATAAATGGAGGGGGAAGGCAATGGGCGCTGCTTTCTCAACTCGCCTCAGGCAGCAGCTCCTGAGTTACAAGGGGCAGCAAAAAGTCTCTCCTGGTAACTTTAAGAATGGAATTTCTGGTCATGAAACCGGAAACTTGTCTCTTCTAGTGCAGGGAGCACAATTAGGGGTGTGGCCCCCCCCATGGACAAGGTAAACGCTGTGGAGCAAGAGGGGCGGCATCACAGGAGCAGCAAGAGGCATAGAATCTCCCCTGGGGAAGGCGGGTGCAGTTCAGGTGGGTGCCGGTCAAGTAGATGCAGTAAGGTGGGTGCGGGTCTGGGTCAGTGAGTTTTTTTCGACCCACACAACTTTCCCTATTGCACCCACATTCTTCCTGGATTCCCTGCCCTTTCCCCAGTGCACCTATTTTCCCCTCCAGATACTCACAACCACAGCATTTCAATGTCCCAAAATCCCAACCCTGCCCCTCCAAATTCATATATTCATATACATATATCTGTGGCCCGTCTCCCTTTTGCATTAATTTTCCTTCCAGATTCCCAGTTCCTTTACCGTTGAACCCATTCTCCCATTTCATCGGCAGCTCCTCTCCCAGTTGTACCCCCATATTCCCAGCCCATCCCCCACTGACCCATTCTCCCTCCAGCCCCTCCCTCCCAGTTGCAGCAGATAAAAGCAGCAGTTGGGGGACACATTGGCTATGGGGGTGCCTCGGTTAAAGTGACAGCTCATATGAATGTGTCTCATCCAGCAGGACTTTGATCATTTGTCCAATCCGTTGCTTCTCCCTTCCCAGCCTGTATCTGTGCTCTCCATCCTTAGTGCTTATCTGTGTCTCACTTCATCAGCAGCAGCCAATCAGAGGCCAGGACACCCTAATCATCTCTAAATACCTCCCCACCATTCAAATTTAAATGAAAAGGATGAGGATTGTGCCTGCAGTCTCCATTCCGCTCTCAGAGATGTGACCCAGAGCCTGGCAAGTGAGGAATGCTCAGCGCCCTGTCTCTCTCTCCTTATTCCTGCCATTGGCAGAGCAGCGGGGGGATTAGGGGCAGCAGCCGGTGCTGCATATGAGACAGGGATCCTATTTGCACAGACAGGTTTAGGATTAGTCACACAATGCACAAATACTTTGCTCCCTGACTGGGCTGATTCTGACTCCTGATGTTGCTGCCGTGAGGGGCCACAGAAGAACTGGCAAGAAACCTGCCTCCCCCTCTGTTCCTGGCGCCCCTCTCTCTAATAGGAACGAGCGCCCCTCTGACTCCTCCAGCAAGGAATGGACCATCCTCTGAGCGCCAGGTGAGCTTGCAATCTGCTTTTCCCTCCCTGTGATGGGATGAGATGAGAAGACTGATGGCTGCGCATGTTTGATTCATCCACACAAGATATATACTGGGGGGCTGCCACCATAAAGGGCAAATAAAGCCTGTGGCATTTGAATTTCTCTTATGACTTGGCATTTTGGGTTACTCTAGTCAGGCACCTTAAGCCCCGAGTCAGGGCACTGCGTGTGCTTAGACACAGAGACAGAGGGGGTACAAAGGGTGCTTAGGGGCTCAGACTTCATCCCTGTTAATAACGTTAGGGTTACACTAGCGAGGCACCCTGAGACCCAAGGCAGACACAAAGGCAGGGGTGCTATATAGCAAACTAGGGGCATCGTATGGATCTCTAACTTCTTCCCTGATAATAACATTGGATGGGTTTACAGCACAAAGGCACCCTAATTCACAAGGTCGTGCATGGTGTGTGCGCTGAGACATAGATGCAGGGGGTGCTACAGAGGATACATAGGGAAGATTAAGGGGCTCACACTTATGGGGATGTTGGAAGCAGAATGACAACCCTGTGCTATTTGTATTGTCCCAGCTGCGAGATACTAGGGGCAAGATGCTACAATTGGCCCCAACATAAAGCCTTCATTATATTTTCCTAAAGATTTCTGGGGGGGGGGTTACGCAGCATGCGTAGCACACACTGACTACATTTCCCAGCATCCTCTTTGGTGGGGTTGCTGATGGTTGTAACTGACAACAACAGCTGGACAGTTGGGCATCCATGATCCTATTTGGCTACATGAATCAGTAACTAGCGATGAATACAAAGCAAACCATCAGATCTTTGCTTGCAATATAATCTGCCATAGACCAGTACTATCTAACTATGGGTTATTGAACAAAATCTTAAAAATCGGTTTGATTCTAGAGGATTATTTATGTGTTCATGTATGAATGGGAGCTGCCATATGGTTTATTGGCAGAGCAAGCTGTTAAACAAAGGCCAGTTAGTCAGCACCCTCTCTTCAGCAGTTATTGAAGTTGCATGGCAGCTCAGACATCAGTGCAGTCTGCAGCATGCATCTAGATAGCAGTGCAGTGGCAAGACCAGAATAACTTTACATCTCTCCCAACATGGATGGCAAACAGACATTAAGTCATTTGTTTATGATATGACTCCCATGGGTGCTGATGGCTTAGAGCCGTGGTTACATAGTAGCTGAGGATGAAAAAAGATACACATCCACCTTTAATGGAAATTCGATTGGTCTTCATTATTTATTTTGTATAGTTTTTTAATTATCAAATCTAGGATAACACTCATAATGGGACAGGAGACACTCAGGGGTACTTACATAGTAACATAGTAAGTAAGGTTGAAAAAAGACACACGTCCATCAAGTTCAACCTTTTAGTTTTTTTGTTTTTTTTTAGTTTTTTTAGTTTTTTTTTTTTTTTTTAATCTGCCTAACTTCCAGTTGATCCAGAGGAAGGCAAAAACTGAAAAAAAACAAAAAAATTCCTTCCTGACTCCAAAATGGCAATGGGACCAGTCCCTGGATCAATTTGTACTATGAGCTATCTCCCATATCCCTGTATTCCCTCACTTGCTAAACACCATCCAACCCCTTCTTATACCTATCTAATGTATCAGCCTGTACCCCTGATTCACTTCCCAGCTCTCCCTGTAACACCCCTTTCTCTCCTCTAATCTCATTGGCTCCCTCCTGTCTGCTGGGAGGAGCTACTGGTGAATAAAGCATCCGACCCTTCCTTGTACCTATCTAATGTATCAGCCTGTACCACTGATTCAGGGAGACAATTCCACATCTTCACAGCTCTCACTGTAACAAACCCCTTCCCAATATTTAGGCGGAACCTCTTTTCTTCTAATCGGAATGGGTGACCTTGTGTCAGCTGGAAAGACCTACTGGTAAATAAATCATTAGAGAGATTATTATATGTATTTATACATAGTTATCATATCACCCCTAACCGCCTCTTCTCCAGAGTGAACATCCCCAATTTGGCCAGTCTTTCCTAATAGCTAAGATTTTCCCTTTACCAGCTTAGTTGCCCTTCTCTGTCCCCTCTCTAATACAATAATGTCCTGTTTGAGTGATGGAGACCAAAACTGTACGGCATATTCTAGATGGGGCCTTACCAGTGCTCTATACAATGGGACCCCCTCCTCCCGTGACTCTCTGCCCCATTTAATACAGCTCAAGACCTTATTTGCCCTTGATGCTGCTGACTGGCATTGCTTGCTACAGACAAGTTTATCATCTACAAGGACCCCAAGCTCCGTCTCCATTATGGATTTGCCTAGTGCAGTCCCATTAAGGGTATAAGTGGATATTGTTACATCCCAGGTGCAGGACTTTACATTTATCAACATTGAAGCTCATCTGCCACTTACCTGCCCAGATTGCCAGTTAGTCAAGATCCTGTTGCAAGTGCCACATCCTGGATGGAATTAATTGGGCTGATAGTTTTGTGTCATCTGCAAACACTGATACATTACTTACAACACCCTCCCCTAAGTCATTAATGAACAAGTTAAATAAAAGTGGACCCAATACTGAGCCCTGGGGGACCCCACTAAGAACCTTACTCCAAGTAGAGAATGTCCCATTGACAACCACCCTCTGTACCCGATCCTGGAGCCAGTTTCCTATCCATATGCAAACGACTTAATTAAGCCCAACAGACCTTAGTTTAGAAAGCAGTCATTTGTGGGGCACGGTATCAAACAATTTGGCAAGATTTAAATAGATCACATCTACTGCCCCCCCCACTGTCCAGCATCTTACTTACCTCATCATAAAATGCAATCAAATTCGTCAGACATGACGTATCCTTCATAAAGCCATGCTGATTGTTGCTCAAAATGCCATTCACTAGGACAAAAATTTCAAATAATTTGGCCACCACAGATGTCAAGCTTACTGGCCTATAATTGCCAGGCTGAGATCGTAATCCCTTTTTAAATATTGGAATAACATCAGCTTTTCTCCAATCCATAGGGAGCATACCAGATGAAAGTGAATCTGAGAAAATCAGAAATAGGGGCTGGTCTAAAACTGAACTAAGCTCTCTTAGAACCCGGGGGTGTATGCCATCAGGCCCTGGAGCCTTGTTTACATTCATTTTTATTAAAGCTTTATGAATCATATCCTGAGTCAGCCACTGACTAGAGCTGAGCCATTAGTGCAGTTATAAAGTGAGCCTGGGAACTCAGACTCCTCTATTGTATACACTGAAGAAAAGAACTGATTTAACACATTTGCCTTATCTGTATCTGTTACAACCATACTGGTACCATTATTTAATGGAGCAACACTCTCAACCTGCATCTTTTTACTATTAATATATTTTAAAAAAGTTTTAGGGTTAGTTTTCACCTCCACCGCAATTAACTCTTCATTTCCTTTCTTTGCCTTCCGGATTGCTGATTTACAACATTTATTCCAGTGTTTATATTCATTAAATGCAGCTTCTGTCCCAACAGATTTGTAGTTTTTAAATGCCTTTCTATTCTTTCCTATTAACTTCTTTACTTCTCTATTAAGCCACACAGGATGATTCTTAGAGCTTCTACATTTAATCCTTAAGGGAATAAATTGAGAACAGTAATGATTTAATATCATTTTAAAAGACAACCATTTCAGTTCTGTGTTTTTACCTGAAAACTTATTGCTCCAATCAATGCTCTGTAGGGCAGCCCTCAAGGCACTAAAATTAGCTTTTCCAAAGTTCATGGTTTTTGTTGCCCCAGTATATTTTTGTTTTTTGCACCAGACATTAAATGATATAACATTATGGTCACTATTACCCAGGGGTCCAATGACTTGCACATTTGCTATAAGTTCTGGGTCATTAGAGATCACTAGATCCAGAATAACATTTTTTCTGGTTGGCTCCTCAACAACCTGTGCCATAAAATTGTCATGCAACAAGTTTATAAACTTGTTCCCATTAACTGGTCTGGCAGTATTTGTTGCTCCAGTCAATACCTGGGTAATTCGAAACAAAGTATAGCCACTGATATTTACTGCCCAGTCATGCAAATCATTCAGCCATGTTTCGGCCCATCACATCATATTTTCCCTCCAGCACCAGCACCTCCAGCTCTCCCATTTTACCAACCAGACTGGTTGCATTTGCAAACATACATTTAAAGGAGAAGGAAAGGCTAAAAGTAAGTAAGCTTTGTCAGAAAGGTCTATATAAACAGAAACGGAACTAGAGGGGGGCGGGCCCTGGCGCAGGACGCGCAGCCGGGCCCCCTCCGTACACCCGGAACTGGCCGGTAATATGCGCCGTGCGGACTGCCGGGGGGCCCTGAGGGGGTGCGGGCCCTGGCCCGCTCGCACCCCCTGCTCCCCTGGTAGTTCCGCCCCTGTATATAAATACACCAGTAAACCCTCAAAGTAATGTTGCTCTGAGTCTTCTGTCAAAAGAAACACCACCTTCTATTGTGTACTCATGGGCTTCTGTATCAGACTTCCTGTTTTCAGCTTAAACCTCCAGGGCTAGGGCTTGAGCATGCTCAGTTTGCTCCTCTCCCCCTCCCTGCTGTAATCTGAGCTCAGAACTGTAAGTGAGCAGTGACTTAGGCAGGAAGTGATGTCACAACAAGCTAATATGGGAGTTTATATCCTAAACAAACAAAGACAGTGTCTAGAGCTGTTTACCCAGGTATGGTAAAGCATTCTGCAGAATAAATATAGCGTTCTAGCTTGCACTATTGTGGTTATTCTATTGGCAATAAACTGTCTTGGAGCTTTCCTTCTCCTTTAATACTGGTACCATATTGAACATATGACATGTGCTCCTCCCTATCCTTAACAGTACCCCCAACCAAATCTCCTCCCCCATTTTCCCTTTCTTTACCCACTATCTCATCTAACCTGTCTTCCACTGAATCTTTTACTGAACCCTCCCTAGTTTAAAATCTCCTCCAACCTTCTAGCCATCTTCTCTCCCAAAACAGCTGCACCTTCATCATTGAGGTGTCACCATCCCTAGCAAAGAGCCTGTAGCCAACTGAGAAATCAGCCCAGTTCTCCAAAAACCCAAAACCCTCCTCCCTACACCAATCTCTCAGCCACGCATTAATCTCCCTACACTCCTGCTGTCTCATTAGCGTTGCTCGTGGCTCAGGTAATATCTCTGAGAAAATTACCTTGGAAGTCCTCGCCCTCAACTTTACACCTAGTTTTTTAAAATCGTTCTTGAGGACTTAACCGCCTCCTCTAACTTTGTCATTGGTACATATGTGTACCCCAACTCCTGGGTCTTCCCCAGCCCCTCCCAATAATCTGTCCACTAGTTCCACCACATGCCAAACCCTAGCACCAGGCAAGCAGCAGACTGTTCGGCATGTAGGGGCCTTATGACAGATTCCCCTATCCACCTTTCTAATAATTGAATCCCCTATAACTAAAAGCTGCCTTTCCTTCCTTGCACTCCCCCCACCACTTGTATTAGAACCACTGCCTCCCAGGAAGCTCTGAGAGTCAGTCTGCTCCATACACGCCAGTTCAGAGTTTTCCTCCCCAGCATCTTCAGCCAAAGCGACTGAATATAGAAGACAAATCTAGGATAACTAGATAACTATAAGGGAGTCAAATCTAGGATAACACTCATAATTGGATGGGAGACACTCAGGGGCACTTACCTTCTATATAAGGGAGTCAAATCTAGGACAACACTCATAATGGGTGGTTGGGGGATGATAAAGGAATATATATACTGTATATCCACAAACAAGGTTATTTGCCCTTTATGAACTGTTATAATGAGTTGTTTCAACAATTTCATTCTTTTCATGCAAAGATCTTATTTGGGAAGAGATTCCGGTGAGTGGGAATATATAGTATATGAGCAAGGGCACATGGGGCAATTAAGAGCATTTTGCTGCCCACTCAGTTGCCAGTTTTGTGGGTGGGTAGCAATAAGCTCCTATTTGCCCCTCCATTTCCCTGATTGGTAAATACCAGGCACCTGGACTCAGGGTTCCCTTATGAATCCTGCACTGATGCAGTTCCCATGCAAATGCAGTAATAAAAACGTGTGCAATTTGGCTTCGTCGGACACTAATTTTCACCCTCATTGGTGCATGGGGCGCACATTGCAGCAGATGTTACATAGCGGGTGCCCGTCACTATCATATTCAGGGAATAAAATGCTGCATTTTGTCCAAGGAAAACATGGGGATTAGTGTCCAATTTCATGAGCAATATAAATGGACTCCGGGCCCCTGAAGCGCCACAAGAGAATTGGGGGGGGGGGGTTGCATGTGAGTGATTGGAGGGAGATTGCTTGGAACTATGCGGCGTATCACTGAAAGGTTAAACCCGTGAGCTGCTTAATTGTAATCCAGAGGCAGAGAGGGATTAAAGAGCTAACAAGATAGTCCTTTATAATAACACAGGGGGGGGCTAAGAGCCAACGGGGATTTCTCAGTGGTCATGGAACAGAATGTGCTTCGGGGGGAGCCAGACAGGTACCTCGGCCATAGGAATGTTCTGGGCACAAAATCAGTTCTACCCTAGTACAATGCAATCTATGGGAAACAATATGGCAGCTCCCACCCTTATAGATAAATGTACAGAGCAGCAACTTTCCATTGCGTAGTCAACCAGACTGACCACAAATGTATTTACATTTAGGAATTCTCACTATTGATACATAATTGCTATTGATTGGGGCAAGGTGGTTCTTTACTCAGGTTTACTGATCCGTGAATGGACGAAAACCTAAGCATCTTATATTAGTTCTGCTACGCGCTCTTCACATCTGCCCAGTGCTCAGAATATGCCCCGGGTCCTCTCAAACCAAACGGGGGTATTGGCAGACTTTGCCCTGGACCCATAACAACCAATCAGCAGTTAGCATTTACTGACTAGGTTTAGCTTACAATAAAGGTGCCCAGCTATGTATAGTTACATTTCTATATGGGTCGTGGATCTCAGTGCAGCATATCAATTGCTCCTTTATGTGGCTGTTAAAGTACATTTCCTCGTCTTTATTAAATATGCATGAAAGCTGCTTAAGTCTCTAACACCTATTGTTTCTATGGGACATTACTATATCTTCCTTCTGCCCCTTTTAAAGAGGCTCTAAGCACTGAAATGTTTTTTTCTGAGCTTGATTAGTACAGGGAATACCTATACTGCCATAGTTTTATGGGATCTCTCTGTACAGACTATGAGCAAACTTAGGGGACTGTTCCTGCTGAATTGTGCTTAGTACAGGGAATACCTATACTGCCATAGTTTATGGGATCTCTCTGTGCAGACTATGAGCAAACTTAGGGGCTGTTCCTGCTGAATTGTGCTTAGTACTGGGGATACCTATGCTGCCATAGTTTTATGGGATCTCTCTGTACAGACTATACGCAAACTTAGGGGACTGTTCCTGCTGAATTGTGCTTAGTACAGGGGAATGCCTATGCTGGCATAGTTTTATGGGATCTCTCTGTACAGACTATGAGCAAACTTAGGGACTGTTCCTGCTGAATTGTGCTTAGTACAGGGGATACCTATGCTGCCATTGTTTTATGGGATCTCTCTGTACAGACTATAAGCAAACTTAGGGGCTGTTCCTGCTGAATTGTGCTTAGTACAGGGGAATACCTATGCTGCCATAGTTTATGGGATCTCTCTGTACAGACTATGAGCAAACTTAGGGACTGTTCCTGCTGAATTGTGCTTAGTACAGGGAAATACCTATGCTGCCATAGTTTATGGGATCTCTCTGTACAGACTATGAGCAAACTTAGGGACTGTTCCTGCTGAATTGTGCTTAGTACAGGGAATACCTATGCTGCCATAGTTTTATGGGATATCTCTGTACAGACTATGAGCAAACTTAGGGACTGTTCCTGCTGAATTGTGCTTAGTACAGAGGAATACCTATGCTGCCATAGTTTTATGGGATATCTCTGTACAGACTATGAGCAAATTTAGGGGACTGTTCCTGCTGAATTGTGCTTAGTACAGGGAATACCTATGCTGCCATCGTTTTATGGGATCTCTCTGTACAGACTATGACCAAACTTAGGGACTGTTCCTGCTGAATTGTGCTTAGTACAGGGAATACCTATGCTGCCATAGTTTTATGGGATCTCTCTGTACAGACTATGACCAAACTTAGGGACTGTTCCTGCTGAATTGTGCTTAGTACAGGGGAATACCTATGCTGCCATATTACTGTGTCCATAGAATATTCTGATCCTAGCTCCCACCCAAAAGGCAATCGCATATAACATTTTAATTGGCAGCAATCAGTACATCCCTTCCTATTCAGTTACATAGCAGTGTTTGGGTCACTAGCACAAGTAGCATGCGCTTTACCCATAATCCTAGACCTGCTCAGCCAGAGAGCCAGGGGGTGATAATCCTAATTATTGTACTTAATTAGGCCTCGCAGTGTATTGTCCTTAATAACATAATTGCTCCTTATAGCTAAATCCGTTAATGAGTGCTGTGCCCGAGTGGTTTAGCGATAGAAGCTCGTCGGCTACATGGCATATGTGTGGTTAATCCGGCATACGAGTGGATAATCCGGCATACGTGTGGTTAATTGGGTATTGTAGCCAGACTTGGGATTCCTCTCTTGTTGAGTTACATTATTGATTGGAGGAGCCTCTGGCTCAGCAGCGCGGCGTCTCCCGGAGGATTTCTCATGAGCTGAACACTCATTCCCTCCCCAGTGCCCATTGATCCTGCGCTGCGGCTCTGGGATGCAGAATTGCCTTTAATCAGATGCAACTCTTCGATTCGCAGTTATTCTATTAGTGATGAGCAAATCTGTCCTGTTTCACAAACACATTGAAGCCATGGACGTTTTTTTTTTTTTTAACCATTTGTTTTACCATGTGACTTATTTTGTGCAGTCGGACTCTAGGGACGTTTATTTTTTTCATGCCAATTACATGATATTAGTTTTTCAGGGGAGGTTGAACTCTATCAGTCAACGTCAGGGCAGTTCACCTTTATGTTTTCTTTTATTATGTTATAGAATGGCTAAATCTAAGCAACTCTTCAATTGGTCTTCATTTTTACTTTTTTTTCGTTTTTTAATTATTTCCTTTTGTCTTCTGACTCTTTCCAGCTTTCAAATAGGGGTCACTAACCCCATCTAAAAACAAATGCTCCGTAAATCTACAAATTTATTGCATTGCTACTTTTTATTACTCGTCTTTCTATTCAGGCCTCTCCTATTCATATTCAGTCTCTTGTTCAAATCAATGCATGGTTGCTAGGGGAATTTGGACCCTAGAAACCAGAGGATGAAATTGCAAACTGGAGAGTTGCTGAATAAAAAGCTAAAACCCCAAATAATAAAACAAATTGTCTCCGAATATCACTTTCTACATCATACTAACAGTTAACTCAAATTGAACAACCCCTGGGTGCAAATGGGTGCAGGGAGTAATGTAGTTAGGGGCTCTGTGGCAGAGGAGGCCCCGAGAGACATGTGGGTATCACGGGGCATCATTATACTTCTTGGTGGGCCCTGGTGACCAATGGGTTACTAACTGGGGCCCCAGGAGGGATATGGCCCAGGGCACAATTGCATTTTACACAAAACTGTCCACTGCCAAAATTATGTTAGAACTATGCGGAAAACAGTTGCATTCTGGGTAATAAAAACTGTTGATTTGTGTCCCCGCACTGTATTTGTTGCTGGAAGCAGCCGCAACTGGAGCATCTGTTTGTATTTATATTGTACCATTCACGTTACTATAGTCGTTGACATGGCACAGCATGCCATATGGCCGCACACGCAACACGCATCAAATCTAACATCTTTGGCTAAATATTTGTAAACAGTTATATAAAATAAACAGATACAGAGCAAGAATTTTGTTTATGGTTCCAAACTAGAACACTCTGATGGAAGCTTACAGTGGAAGGGGCAGGGAGTCTGTGACTCAAGCAGTGGGTGGGACTAAAACACTCTGATGGAAGCTTACAGGGGAGAAGATGGGAGTCTGTGACTCAAGCAGTGGGTGGGACTAAAACACTTTTATGGAAACTTACAGGGGAGAAGCTCTGAGTCTGTGATTCAAGAAGTGGGTGGGACTTGAATACTCTGATGGGGGAGGGAGCCTGTAACTCAAGTAGTGGGTAGGACTAAAATACTCTGATGGAAGCTTACAGGGAAAGAAGCAAGGGGCCTGTAACTAAAGCAGTGGGTGGGACTAGAATACTCTGATGGAAGCTTACAGGCGGAGGAGCATGAAGTCTGTGACTAAAGAAGTAGGTGGTACTTGAATACTCTGATGGAAGCTTACAGGGGAAGGGACAAGGAGCCTGTAACTAAAGCAGTGGGTGGGACTAGAACACTCTGATGGAAGCTTACAGGGGGAGGAACATGAAGCCTGTGACTCAAGAAGTAGGTGGGACTTGAATAATCTGATGAAAGCTTACAGGCGGAGGAGCATGAAGTCTGTGACTCAAGAAGTAGGTGGTACTTGAATACTCTGATGGAAGCTTACAGGGGAAGGGACAAGGAGCCTGTAACTAACGCAGTGGGTGGGACTGAAACACTCTGATGGAAGCTTACAGGGCTGTTATTCTATAATAAAAGCGGCAGGCCATATTGATAGACGAGAAACTAGGTTGAATGTTCCTTTACAAATATCTAGTGCTAATTTAGCTAAATTCTGACAGTAAGTCTCTATATACTCAAGTGCAGTTCACATCCAGTAGAACTGGCTTTTGCAGTCACCTCCTTTTTTCTCCACTATGTATGGACTGGGGGCAAGGTTGCACCCTTTAAAGCCCATACACTTAACACAAGCACCCTTTCTCAAAATTGGGGGTTCTGCATTCTGCGCCTTGTGTTAGATTGCACCTGAGCAGGCAGGGCCACCATCAGTAATCAAGGACCCGGTGCTGCTAAGTTAGAAGGGCTCTTGCCAGGGGGATCCCAATTATAAGTCCATTAGTCATCAGTGCCCCCCATTAGTGGTATAAAAATTGGGTTCCCGGGGGTGAGTGCCCGGCTAATATAGTTTCATGTCCCTCAGAACCTACAGACCCGCTCAGCAGCCGGGCGTCAGAGGCAGATCCATACAGAACAACAGACTGGCAGTAAATAGTATTTTGGCTTCTTTGGTGAAATAATATGAATACAGAGAGTGAGTGGGATTCTGGGGGATTCTGCACTGTATCACAATGTAGCAATTAGAGAATGTAGAACGGGATTCTGCTTGAGATAAACATATGGCAGCTCCTCATTAAATTTGTTGTTCCTTCCTTCCCGGCACAGACACAGCGTGCGGAATATTTCACAGGCTGATTAGTCCCTCACTTCTCCTGTTATCTGGGGGAAAGAGAAATCAGAGATGTTCTAAAGTGTGACTCCAGCGCACAGGATTATTATACAAAAGCTCTGGCATCAGAGTAGTGATACAGCTAGTACTTACTTACACCTCTTACTATGGGGGATGTACATACACTTATGGCTGGGAGTCTCTGTAACACGGTGGCACAAATCCTATTTGATCCCCATTGTAAGCAGCAGTCCTGTCCTGCTTTATGGCAGCTGAGATTCTAGCTATCTGTATAACAGAACATTCTGTCCCAGTGGCTGCACAGATCCTATCTGATCCCCATTGTAAGCAGCAGTCCTGTCCTGCTTTATGGCAGCTGAGATTCTAGCTATCTGTATAACAGAACATTCTATCCCAGTGGCTGCACAGATCCTATCTGATCCCCATTGTAAGCAGCAGTCCTGTCCTGCTTTATGGCAGCTGAGATTCTAGCTATCTGTATAACAGAACATTCTGTCCCAGTGGCTGCACAGATCCTATCTGATCCCCATTGTAAGCAGCAGTCCTGTCCTGCTTTATGGCAGCTGAGATTCTAGCTATCTGTATAACAGAACATTCTATCCCAGTGGCTGCACAGATCCTATCTGATCCCCATTGTAAGCAGCAGTCCTGTCCTGCTTTATGGCAGCTGAGATTCTAGCTATCTGTATAACAGAACATTCTGTCCCAGTGGCTGCACAGATCCTATCTGATCCCCATTGTAAGCAGCAGTCCTGTCCTGCTTTATGGCAGCTGAGATTCTAGCTATCTGTATAACAGAACATTCTATCCCAGTGGCTGCACAGATCCTATCTGATCCCCATTGTAAGCAGCAGTCCTGTCCTGCTTTATGGCAGCTGAGATTCTAGCTATCTGTATAACAGAACATTCTGTCCCAGTGGCTGCACAGATCCTATCTGATCCCCATTGTAAGCAGCAGTCCTGTCCTGCTTTATGGCAGCTGAGATTCTAGCTATCTGTATAACAGAACATTCTGTCCCAGTGGCTGCACAGATCCTATCTGATCCCCATTGTAAGCAGCAGTCCTGTCCTGCTTTATGGCAGCTGAGATTCTAGCTATCTGTATAACAGAACATTCTGTCCCAGTGGCTGCACAGATCCTATCTGATCCCCATTGTAAGCAGCAGTCCTGTCCTGCTTTATGGCAGCTGAGATTCTAGCTATCTGTATAACAGAACATTCTATCCCAGTGGCTGCACAGATCCTATCTGATCCCCATTGTAAGCAGCAGTCCTGTCCTGCTTTATGGCAGCTGAGATTCTAGCTATCTGTATAACAGAACATTCTGTCCCAGTGGCTGCACAGATCCTATCTGATCCCCATTGTAAGCAGCAGTCCTGTCCTGCTTTATGGCAGCTGAGATTCTAACTATCTGTATAACAGAACATTCTGTCCCAGTGGCTGCACAGATCCTATCTGATCCCCATTGTAAGCAGCAGTCCTGTCCTGCTTTATGGCAGCTGAGATTCTAGCTATCTGTATAACAGAACATTCTGTCCCAGTGGCTGCACAGATCCTATCTGATCCCCATTGTAAGCAGCAGTCCTGTCCTGCTTTATGGCAGCTGAGATTCTAGCTATCTGTATAACAGAGCATTCTGTCCCAGTGGCTGCACAGATCCTATCTGATCCCCATTGTAAGCAGCAGTCCTGTCCTGCTTTATGGCAGCTGAGATTCTAGCTATCTGTATAACAGAACATTCTGTCCCAGTGGCTGCACAGATCCTATCTGATCCCCATTGTAAGCAGCAGTCCTGTCCTGCTTTATGGCAGCTGAGATTCTAGCTATCTGTATAACAGAACATTCCTCTCTCAATCAGCCGCACATATGCTTTAACATTGGATTTCAGCATTGCCATTGAGGAAAGTTTTTCCCAAACCAGAACAGCTGTTCTCAACCCAAGGGATTCGCTGTAACCCTTCAATTAATCTGACCAAAGAGCTTGCAGCCTATGACTGACCGGTCCTATAATTAACCTACTTGTTATGGCTGCCACTGCATGATACCTGAATAAACGCTGATTGCCAAAGCCGTTGATAGGGGATTTCAATTACCCAGCGGCAGAGATTGTGGATGACTTTGAGGTTAAATCTGTGCCATGTGCCCTAATGGATTAGAAGATGGTTCCCTGTCATATTAATAATACCCTGTGCTTGCTGAGCACCAACTGCTCTTAAATACTTATCTGTTTATATGAAAATTATTCTGAAATTCATGATATAGTAATATATTAAGGCTTTGCTTCCCATTCCCATCTGCAGACTGTAACGCCTTCTTGACCCCACAGATAGAAATAGCCTTTTCTGGAAGCCCCTAAGGTCCTCCAAAATGCAAACTGGGCTATAAATAAAAAACAGAGCAGCAACTGAATCTCAAGGAGAGGGGAAGTTGATGTCTGGAATGTAGAGACTGTGTAGGTCTGCTGTAGGGCTGAACTGTACAGCAGCTACGGAGGCTGGGATGTAGTTTTCTCTCAATACTCCATGGTGCAAGCAGTATGTGCTTGGGGGATACAGAGCTAGGAAGGTTTTAGGGTTGAGCCACATTAAGCTCTAAAAAGAGTTGGGGAGCAACATGAGCCTTAAAGAGTCCATGGGGGCGCCAAATAAGGGCTGTGATTGGCTATTTGGTAGCCCCTATGTGGATTGGCAGACTACAGGAGGTTCTGTTTGGCAGTAGCCTGGCTTTATGAAATTAAAACTTATCTCCAAGCCTGGAATTCAAAAATAAGCCCTCACAGAGCAACATCCAATGGCTTGGTGAGCATGGTTGGGGATCACTGGTCTAGATTATAAATTGTCCTCACTAGCGGGATCATTTTGGGTGAAAGGCAAGAATCTTGTCAGGCACTTGGTCCCTATGGTGACCTGGTTAAACATACCAGTCTAAGGGGCAGATTTATTAAGGTTCGAGTTGTGTTTTCCATGAAAATTCGAGTTTTCTTTTGGTCAAAATTCATATTTTTGTGTTGTAAAAAAAAAACCTTGAATTTTCAAGGTTTTTTTTTTTAATTCTATTTTTCGTTATTTATTATACCCCAACCCTGGAAAAAGCTTGAATCTGAAAATACACCATCTAAAACCTGTCAAGGTCACATAGGAGTCAATGGCAGAGGTCCCTTGAACCATTTGAAGATATTAATAGCCTTCATGATGAAGAATTTTCAGGTTTCCCAACTCGAACTTGCAGAATCGAGTTTTTTTCCATTCTAGTTTTTTCTTAAATAAGATACCATTTGAGGTGTGAGTTCATTTAAGGTTTAAAAAGTCAAATATTCGACCTTGATAAATGACTTGATAAAGGACTTTCTTGGGCAGGGTTTGTTTTTGGATTAATGACATGTTTGGCCACATGAATGAGATTGAGCAAATCAGAGCATGGGCTGTTTAGATGAGCATCCAAGAGTGACACCATAGCTCCACCCCAATATTATATAACTCTGTGCAGGTCTCCTGACACTGCCACCAATGGCATCTGACATCAAATGTGGTAACAGAGACCCCATCAGATGTCAAGGATGTCACCCTGGAGGCCAATGTGGTGAAGGAGCTAATAAACTGGGTCCTGGGGGAGACAACCTTGCTAATAAAAGTAGGATGGAACCTTTTGATTTCTGATGGAGGCCTCAGTTTTTAATCCAACAGGTGGCCAACATTCTCTTGCATCCCCCAGTGACAAGGGTGGTTGTGTGTTCCAGGCCAGGGGTGGTGTTACACTGTGTAGGCTCCTGAAGATTCCAAGCCAAGCAAGAGACTTGTAAATGGCTTATAAGCCAGTGTAGGATAGGAATTCTGTAACTGATTCTTCAGGGGCACGAGAATGCCCCCACAATAAGTTTCGAGGTGCCATGAGAGACAACGAACCCCATGTTCCTCAGTATTGCTGCCGTTAAATATCATGTTCAACTTTGCCCTAGTCAATCCAACCTCACTTCTAGCTGAAGCTCCCAGAGGAAGGTGAAAAGAACTTGATTTTGATCCCAAGTTGGCTTCAAAGGGGGGAAAATTCCTTCCTGAGTCCAAACGGCAAAGAACAGGAAGTCTATCTTTAGAACAGGAAGTCTCTCTTTGCAACAGGAAGTCTCTCTTTACAACAGGAGGTGGGGAGTTAAAAAAAACAAAAATGGTTGCACAACAAAGCAGTCCATGCAGATACCAATATCTGTATTTCTGTGAATTAATGTTTTGTTATACATCTATAAATAGCTAGAGATTGTCTTTCTCCTAGGAACAACTTATATATCTGCTATAATATATATAATCATATATAATATAATATATAAGAGGCCAAATCATTCTGCACGAAGCAACATGAGAGACCAGGGCAGGGATCCCCTTAGGCTGACGCATTCCCTCTTCATCTCCTGTACATATAAACACAAACATTCCGTCCTGCTTTAATGTGAATCACTGAACAGAGATGTGGGGGTGGGTAATTAATTAAACAGGAATAATTTAACTGAAGCAATTGGCTCTTACTTTCGCACAACAGCCCATTCCATTGCCTTAGGTGAGAGCTGTCTCCGCATCGCAGATGTCTAGCAGTTTGATCAAATGGCTGAACACACTGCCGGCTTTTCACTTGAGCGGACGGAGTTTGATTTTTCTCCGAATTTTGGTCCAGAGTTATTTTTTTTTTCTCAGAATATTGCATAAGCAGCCAATTAGCTCATTGATCTGTAGGAAATTTCTTAACTCAACTGCTAAAGCCTAAATCTTTTCATTATCAGTTCCGCTGGGCAAGTCATTCCCATATCTGACCTAGATCATTGCAGCGACCTTCCTCACCAAGATGGCGGACTGCGCAGACTGTTGATGCTAAGGGAAGAATGCAACACAGAGTATTATAATGATCAGTTATAGGCACCCATGGCAGCCATTCAGCAACTAGTTTCCATTGCTTAGTCTGCATTAGAAAGGTGAAAGCTAATTGAGGGGGACTATAAATTAGCCTTCACTGGACTGTGCTACTGCCTACTCATAGGGCAGCTCATTCTATTAATATAAGGCCATATTTTAAAAACAAGTTTTCACATTTAGGAGTCAAGGAAGAAGTGAGACTTCCCAGAAAGTGGACTGCGTTTGGGATGAATCAGGAGCATGGTTTATCATCACTGGGGATCAGGGATGTGACCTTAAATGCCCTTAATTTTTATGGGATCTGTAATGACACCAAATAAGCAGATAAGTAAGACTCTCTGCTTCCTGATGATCAGTTGCTATAGGTTACTAGATGTTGCAAAATGACCTACTATACAGGGGTATAGGTGATAAATTAGGTGATCCTGAGACCACCCATCTTGGGTTTAGAGATCCCACCTACTTAAGGTTAGACCAATCAAATTGCCATTTTCAGATCAAGAGCCAATGTCCCATGGCACAAAGCTAGATCAACCCAATAGCCATTTTGGGGTCAGGAAGTAATGGCCCCTTGGCAAAAGGCCAGACCTAACCCCAATGCCAGTTTGGGGTCAGAATGAATCCCACCTGGCATAAGGCTAAATAGACCAACTCCACTACCATTTTGGGGTCTTCAAGGAATACCCCACTATAAATCAATACCAATCCCAATGCTACTTTGGGATCAGGAAGAATGCCCCCAACATAAGGCCAGATCAACATCATATACATTTTAGGGTTAGAATGGAATCCCCCCTGGCATAAGGGTAAACCAACCCCATGGGCATTTTGATGTCAGGATGGAATGCCCAACATAAGGCCAGAACAAGCCCATTGCCATTTTTAGGTCTGTATGGAATCCCACTGGCAACCAATTGGGGTCAGGAAAGAATAAGCCCCACCATAAGGCTAAAGTGGTAGTTGCCTTATTGAAGGTTGTTGCTTTCCTGAGGATCAACCTGAATATTTTTGAGAGGCTAAAAATCAGCAGCTTGTGTTTTTATTCCCGACATTATTATAAGGCATTTGGCTGAATATTTATACAGTATAGATGGGAATGGATCTGTAGTTATATAAAGGTCATGTTTTCCTTCTAAATGTGTTCTTTAAATCCCATTACTTACCAATTCAGTGCAATTCCACAAGCAGAGCCGCCAATTCTCTAAGCATATTATTGTGTCACTTGCAGGGCTCCAACAGCGAGAGGAGAGGCATCTGAACATTGTTGATTAGATGTTTTGTATTTTGCCCTCCTCAGAATGGGACTAATTATCCCTCCATAGACTCAGTGTTCTGATCCCCCTCGTATTCTCAACAGCAGACTGAATAGGCGTTATTAGCTTGCCCTGCTGGGTTAATGGTTTCCGGAACAGGCTCTGCCAATGGAATCAAACACAACACAAAAAAACATTGTCTTAACAGAAATTTCTGCAATTTCTCTATAAGGAAAAGGGTTATTTTGACTTTCAGAATTTTATTTATAGCTTGAATATTAATTCCAAAATGTTGAAAAGAGAAGGAACTTTTGGGTGTAAGTCAATCAATTTAACCTTTAAAAAGAAAAATAGCTACCATCTGATATATGGGATCATATTGTTATAAACTTTATTTAAATGTTGCCTACAGGTTGGTATAGCCATGGGAATCTTCTTAAGCTCTGATTGGCTATAGATTATTCTAGTTCTATAAGACTGGTGACCAGTAAGTCTACTATCCTACTGTATTGATTGGCTGCAGGTTGGTATTACCCTGTAAACATTCTAATGTCCTAAAACCTAAGATTCTGATGCTCTAACATTCTAAACGTTGTTGAAGCCCTTTAAAATGCTAATGCTCTGATCGAGTTACCTACTGGTTGGTCTAGCCCTATGAATATTCAGAAACTCAGGTTGGCTATTGGTTGGTCTAACACTGTGAACATTCTGAAGATCGAGTTGCCTACTGGTTGGTCTCATCCTGTGAACATTCTGAAGATCAAGTTGCCCACTGGTTGGTCTAACCCTGTGAACATTCTGAAGATCAAGTTGCCTACTGGTTGGTCTAGCCCTGTGAACATTCAGAAACTCAGATTGCCTACTGGTTGGTCTAGCCATGTGAACATTCATAAACTCAGTCTGGCTACTGGTTGGTCTAACACTGTGAACATTCTGAAGATCAGCTTGACTACTGGTTGGTCTAACCCTGTGAACATTCAGAAAGTGAGGTTGACTACTGGTTGATCTAGCCCTGTGAACATTCAGAAACTCAGGTTGACTACTGGTTGTTCGAGCCCTGTGAACATTCTGAAAGTGAGGTTGACTACTAGTTGGTCTAGCCCTGTGAACATTCAGAAACTCAGGTTGGCTACTGGTTGGTCTAACACTGTGAACATTCTGAAGATCAGGTTGACTACTGGTTGGTCTAGCCCTGTGAACATTCTGAAGATCAGGTTGACTACTGGTTGGTGTATCCCTATGAACATTCAGATACTCAGGTCGGCTATTGGTTGGTCTTACATTGTGAAAATTCAGAAGATCGAGTTGCCTACTGGTTGGTCTCATCCTGTGAACATTCTGAAGATCAAGTTGCCTTCTGGTTGGTCTAGCCCTGTGAACATTCAGAAACTCAGGTTACCTACTGGTTGGTCTAGCCCTGTGAACATTCATAAACTCAGTTTGGTTACTGGTTGGTCTCACACTGTGAACATTCTGAAGATCAGCTTGACTACTGGTTGGTCTAACCCTGTGAACATTCAGAAAGTGAGGTTGACTACTGGTTGGTCTAGCCCTGTGAACATTCAGAAACTCAGGTTACCTACTGGTTGGTCTAGCCCTGTGAACATTCATAAACTCAGTTTGGCTACTGGTTGGTCTAACACTGTGAACATTCTGAAGATCAGGTTGACTACTGGTTGGTCTAACCCTGTGAACATTCAGAAATCCAAGCTGGCTACTTGTTTGTCTAGCCCTGTGAACATTCTGAAGATCAGGTTGACTACTGGTTTGTCTAACCCTGGGAACATTTAGAAAGTGAGATTGACTACTGGTTTGTCTAGTCCTGTGAACATTCTGAAGATCAGGTTGGCTACTGGTTGGTCTAGCCCTGTGAACATTCTGAAGCCCAGGTTGGCTATTGGTGGGCATAGCCCTGTGATCATTCTGAAGATGAGGTAGACTACTGGATGGTCTAGCCCTGTGAACATTCTGAAGCCCAGGTTGTACATTGATTGGTCTAGCCCTGTGAGCATTCTGAAGCTTTGGTTCACTACTAGATGATCTAGCCCTGTGAGTAGTCTAAACTTGGATTGGCTACTAGTTTATCCACCCCTTTGAAAATGCTGTTCTTGTGACTGGCTACAGTTAAGTCTGATCCATTGAGAACACTAATGATGAGGGATAGTTAAATGTGATATTTTGGGGGAAGAGACGAAAAATTCACCAGACACTCAACAGCAAGTGAAGCGGGGCGGACCCCTGCGTGTTTATTCAAGTCTTGTGATGTAACGTTTCGGGGGCGGGCCCCTTCGTCAGACATATTTTGGGGGAAGCCATCTAGTTCCCAATAAGGAAGAGAAGTAGCTACTGTATGTTCATTCTCCTGAGTCCCATATCATAGAGGTTGATGTGTGTCCAGAGCCTTTGGTAGGAAAAATCAGCTATTAAAGATGTGCCCAGTGCATGAAGCCTCCAATCAGGGCAAGGGGACCCCATGGATATGAATTAGCCAGATGGTTAAGTTCTACAAGTGAGAAGTGTGGCATAGCGAGGCTATAGTTGTGAGCAGCTTAGGGAGCAAGGGGCACTTTAGTGGGCTAGTACTATTGGTGAATGCCCAACTGTCCCTCCCATCTGTCATTATCTTGCCCTAGTGCTGCCTCCTTGACCACTGTCCTACAACTGCTGTTCTGTAATGATCCACTGCATTAACCTCTATCTTCACCCCAACAGACAGTTCTGATCACACTCAAAGGAGAGTTATTCCTAATTAGCACAAGCTGCTGAGACAGTCCATCTTTGTGTTACACAAAAACCAAACTTTAATGATCAATAATAATGAAAAATGTCTGAGCCTGGTGGCACTTGGATCTAAACAATAAGTGCTGCTGGAAAGATGAATCTGAATTTATTACAGTAACACGAGAAACTTCTGAACATATGTGCAATTAACTAAACACTTAAGTAAAGTTGAAAGCCCACGCGTCTTCCTAATATTCCCTTTATGTATGAGAGGGGGTGTAGTGTGAAAGAAAGGCAATATGTTCTAGCATGTCGCTCCCCGAGCACAGGAAAGAAATTATTCTTGCAGGATTTACTTTTCCATCTTTTCTTTAATGTGAATAATACTCTCTAGAATCAATAATATTTTCCATGGGTTTAGATGAAGGGTCGCACCTGTCAACCAAACCTTGGTATGGAGTGGTTTAAGGAATAAAGCTTAAAGGGCACTCACCTGTGTGCCTTAAAGAGGAAGTAAAGTGTAAAATAGAATAAGGCTAGAAATGCTGTATTTTGTATACTAAATATAAACATAAACGTACTGCACCACAAGCCTAATCAAACAAATGATTTATGCTTTCAAAGTTGGCCACAGGGGGTCACCATCTTGTAACTTTGTTATACATCTTTGCAAGACCAAGACTGTGCACATGCTCGGTGTGATCTGGGCTGCTTAGGGATTGTCATAAATTATCAAAACAGCACAAGTCAAATAATATCTGCCAGAAGCCGATACAGCAAGAATAGGCAGACTGCACTGGGTTCTGTGTTGTCATGTAATCTAATGTGGATTTTGTAGTTTTTGTATTGTTTAATACAACTCTGCAGAACCAGAGGCTACAGCAAAATAATCCTCCAAATAGAACCCCAGTTTATCTGTTTAAATCTGGCTCCGTGATCTTTGTCCCTGCAGCTGGAGTTGGAAACAATAAAGGGGATGTAAAGGCAAAAATAAAATCTCTACACAGTCGCCGACTGCTCTACAGGGAAACAGATGAAGCTGCTTGAGTTCTGCATGGCTGGGAAGTAAGGCGGGGGCTCCCCCTGCTGTTCATAAGTATGATTGTTTAGCTGCAGAGTAGTTAGGGACCGTCTGACAATTCCTATCCACAGCAGTAAATGAATGGAGAATTTCACTGCATACAGTCAGGTTTCTTATAAAAACAGTACACATTTTTTAATTAAAGTATATTGGAGAGGCTTCTTTTTCATTTTGTTTCATTACATGCCCTTTAAGCATCAGATATTACCCCTAGATGTTTAAATGCATAACAAATAATTTATATTATATTTTAAAAATATATTTATATTATTTATATTATGCCAACAGCTGCACATATATATATATATATATATACCGTATATAGCTGGTTTTGGTAGTGATGTCCTAAGATACAAACACTGATCGGATTCATATTCCATCCCCGGGGGGAAAGCATAATAGAGGGAATACATATTTATAATCATGTTTATCTTGTTGGTGGCTTCATATTTACATACATTAATGTAGATTTCCATTACCTCTGACTATTGTTTCATCTTGTTTTCCTGCCCCTGGTGTAGTCCTTTGATAACCAGCCATGTGATTTTAGCATAGATACTAGCATAGGTGCAGCGTTTTCTCTGTTGACGGAACACGTACAGTAAAGGGCAAGGAAGCAACTGACATTTTTGAGCCTCATTTATGAATCCGGGTGGGGGGCAAAAAGCCTTCTTGGGTGTAACACATGGAATTGGCATTGTATTTATGCTGCCATGTGTTGTGGGATGTATTATACATAGAATGGACACTAGTAAATGTACCCTAACCCTGCAATGAGTTCTGGAGTGATCAGTAATGACATGGCCCCACACTACTAAGGTAAAAGGACCCACCTGCCTCCCGGGTACACCAGTTATTAGCCCCCTGGTTACCTGGGCCCCCTTGGTAGTTCTTTGCTCAAGGCAAAGAATCGTAATAAAATAATTGTCTCTAAATACAGCACTCCATTCAAGGGAAGGGGCCCACTGGGATTTCTCCCAGTGCCCCAAAGTGCCTGTCCAACCCTGCCCGGCCACTCCCTAATTGTGCCAAACTCCACCCCTTATCTGCCCTGTCACTGCTGAGCCAATCCAATTATGCCAAGTTTCGCTTTCGATACTCCCAAACCCCGTCCATTCAACACAAGCAACACCCATTTCACAGCTCATGATTTGGGGTTTTTCTTTTTTCATTTTGGAAACCCCTCCTTCCCATGGGGGTACAGTACCCCCTTTACCCACCTAATTACAGCCCTGGGGGTTATTATACATTATGTTGGCACTGCATTTATCCTTCCAAGCCTTTGGGGCATTATATATGGAATATGCCCTGGGAAACTATTCTGTGTAGAAAATCACCCTCTGTCTATGAACCCAAGGCAAAGAATAAATATAAAATAATTGGCCCTTGCTCTAAATACAGACAGGGTTGGACATGGAGTAAAAATTTGGTGGGCCCCGGCCCTTGTGGGCTCTGCCAACCCAGACCCGCACCAGCCTACAGCCCACACTGCTCCTTGATTGCGTACCCCCTCCTGGCCCTAATTGCTGCTGCAACTACAACACAGGTATGTGTGGGGTCCCAGAGTAGGGTTGGCACCTGTCTGGCTGGCGGGTCAAAACTGCCTGCCCGGTTTTCCTAATTTGGAAAGGATTCTATAAGATTGGCGCAGCGATTGGCCAATCGCCAATTGCTATATCATAGCCCTGCCCACCGATCCGCCCATGTACCGTCACCACCCCGCTTACAACATCATCGCCCCGCCCACATGATGTCATTGGTCCCACCCCTCACCCAGAGTTCCCAGCAGGGAAAGGTGGTAAGTGGTAACCCTAGCCTGGGAGGGGGTGAGGGACCCCGGAGGGGAGACGGGGGGCCTTGTGGCAAAAGCTCCAGTGGGCTTCCAGGCCTCCAGTCTGATGCTGAATAAAGCACTGCATTCAATATTCAGAGGGATCCTATAAGCAGTTAAACGATACCCTTCTGAGGAGGACAAACTCCAGACAAGAAATGATGAATATGACAGATATATTGTGTTCTATTGATTGTGGGTGAGTGATCACAGCCGGGGCCTTGTCTCGCTGACACTCTCAGTAAGGACTGCCATGAGATAAACAAAGTCCATAACTCTTACATAATGTAGATTTCTATATAATAATGACTGGCACGGCTAGAAAGTGCAGTTTGTTCAAGTGATGGACTTTCTATCATGTTGCTTTAATGCAACTGCCAACTCCAACACACGGTTACTCTTTCTCAAAGTCTCTTTATCTCTTTGTTTGCCATGTGTCTCACTCTATACCCCCAGGTGTCGCCTTCAGTTATTAATTGGGTGGAGCCAATTAAAATATTGATTTGAATAAGAGACTGGATTATGAAAAGGAGAGGAGCTGAATAGAAAGATGAAGAATAAAAAGTAGCAACAACAATACATTTGTAGCCTTACAGAGCATTTGTTTTGTTAATGAGGGGTCAGTGACCCCCATTTGAAAGCTGGAAAGAGTCAGAAGAAGAAAAGAAGGCAAATAATTCAAAAACTTTAGAAAGGAAAAAATAAAGACCAGTTGAAAAGTTGCTTCGAGTTGGCAATTCTATAACATACTAAAACTTAAAGGTGAACCACTCTTTTAAGAGGTTGGATTTGGTTCCCCCCAAAAATTTTAAAAAGTGTTCAAAAAATTCAACCAAATCCCGGACCTAGTACAGTATCGAGTACATCCCACAACACTGAATCTGAATTCGAATTTTTCATTACTGTCAGGCTTGGGGTCGATAGTTTGAATACTGTTTTAAATTTAACTTAGAAACCAACAAGTAATACCTCTACTAAGATCATTGTAAAAGTTAATTTTTAGGCAATGCTTTCCCTTTACATGAAATCAAAAGGCGTTATTGGCCTTGGTGATGTACAGAGGGTTAACGGTCTGATCCTTAGATTTGCAGCAGTCCAGTAAAGCCCTACAGACCCATGACACTTCTTTGCTTTATGGCTGGAACTAAATCTCCAAGAAAACTCATTTTCTTCTTATCTTTCCCTTCTGCCTAAATCATTGTGCCGTCACTCCTTGCTCCAGGGCTCCCTAAATCACAGGGCGGGCAGCAGAGAGAGGCCTGGGAACAAGAGAGATTGGTTATATTGACTGTCTCTCACTGAGGCCTCTGTCTCACCAGGCATTCCAGGTATATTTGTGCAGTTTCCTAAGTGTGGGGTGCTGGGAGTTGTAATTTAGTACACGTATGGGACCTGTTATCCAGAATGCTCAGGACCTGGGGTTTTCCGGATAACAGATCTTTCTGTAATATGCATCTTCATACCTTAAATCTACTAGAAAATCATGTAAACATTAAATGTTGGTTTTGCTTCCAATAAGGATTAATTGTATCTTAGTTGGGATCAAGTACAAGCGACTGTTTTATTATTACACAGAAAAAGGAAATCATTATTTGGATAAAATGGAGTCCACGGGAGAAGGCCTTTCTGTAATTCAGAGCTTTCTGGATAATGGGTTAGCGGATAACAGATCCCATACCTGTATAATGTAATCTAGTGGTTGAGGTTGAAAATACCCCAAATCAGTCTTTTGCTTTAAAAATTCTGATCTGGGTCCAGGGAATTAAGACAACACAAAAAGAAATAAAAATCATGTCTTCATTGTGACTCGGGAGTGGAATCTGTCCTGGTTCTAAAATGGTAATTGGACCAGTCCCTGGATTAACCTTGTACAGAGGGAACACTGGTTACGTTACATACAGGCAGGGCCGCCATTAGAAATCACGGGACCTCGTACAAAAAAAATTTCTGGGCCGAGCCCACCCCGGCCGCAAGCCCTGCCCCAGATCCCGCCCACCCCACAGTTAAAAGACCACACAGACATCAGCGCTAAAAACAGTAACCCCCCCCCACAGAACTTATAAAAAGCCATTGATGTTCAGGGCCCACTTATACGTTAAAAAACCATTGTCGCCAGTGCCCCCCATAAAAGTTTTTTTTAAACATTGGTACCAGGGCCCCCATAAAGGTTTTTTAAAAAAATCATTGGGTGGTCAGGTCCCCCCATAAGTAAAAAAAAAACATTCGTGCCAGGGCCCCCCTTACAAGTGAAAAAGAAACATTGGGCCCCAGAGAATATTTTTTTTTAGAAAAAACATTGGTGGCAGGGGCCTATAGAGTATTAAAATAATACATTGGTGGCTAGCGGTTTAAAGAAATAAAAAAAAAACACATTGGTGCTCAGTAGAACTGAACTCATGGTTTTAGGATAAGAATTTAGCCTGTAAGCTCCACTGGGGCAGAGACTGATGGCAATGATTGAAGTATAATATCTATAAAGCGCTGCAGATTATGTCAGCACTATATAAATAAAGTATAATAAACTCTCTCAGAACACTTAGCTTGCAGATTTGTGCTCTTGGGATATCCACTTGATGTTCTGAGCTACATCTAATGGTCTTTATTTGATACAGATAACTGAATATAATAGGAACTATGAGCTTGCAGCCTTGTGCCTTTATATGATCACATAACCCTTCAGTGACATCTAATATCCTTATCATTTACAGTAGGGGGTACATTATCCCTTATAATACGAGTGTTACTCAGAGTTCCCTGTATAACTCAGCCTGCAGCCTTGTGCCTTTATATGGTCACAGAACAACCCCTCAGTGACTTCTAATATCCTTATCATTTACAGTAGGGGGTACATTATCCCTTATAATACATGAGTGATACTCAGAGTTCCCTGTATAACTCAGCCTGCAGCCTTGTGACTTTATATGGTCACAGAACAACCCCTCAGTGACTTCTAATATCCTTATCATTTACAGTAGGGGGTACATTATCCCTTACAGGGCCGCCATTAGAAATCACGGGGCCCCGTACAACAAAATTTTTGGGGCCCCCTGGGCCCCGCCCACACTGACGACCAAGCTCCACCCCATATCCCGCCCACTCCACATAGCAGTTAAAAGACCACACAGACATCAGCGCTAAAAAAAAAAGTAACCCCCCCACACAAGTTGTAAAAAGCTATTGATGGTCAGGGCCCCCTTATAAAAAATTGGGGCCCCAAAAAAAAAAAAATGTAAAAAAAACTAAAAAATAAACAAACATTGGTGGTAGGGGCCCCCTTATAAGTTAAAAACAAATTGGGGCCCAAAAAAAAATTTAAAAAAAAATTATTTTTTTTTGAAAAAAAAAAAAACATTGGCGGCAGGGGCCCCCTTACAAGTTAAAAACAAATTGGGGCCCCAAAAAAAATTGGAAAAAAAAAATTTTTTTTTGAAAAAAAAACTGGTGGCAGGGGCCCCCTTACAAGTTAAAAAAATTTGGGGCCACCAAAAAGAAAATTTTTTTTTTTTTTTTAAAAAAAAACAATGGTGGCAAGGGGCCCCTTACGAGTTAAAAAAAAAATTGGGGCCCCAAAAAAAAAGTTTTAAAAAAAAGATTGGTGGCAGGGGCCTATCGAATATTAAAATAATACATTGGTGGCCAGGGGATTAAAAAAAAAAAAAACCACAAACTGGTGTTCAGTAGGATTGAACTCATGGCTTCAGTACTTCAACTTCGCCTCCTTTCGTGACTTCGGGTCTTTTCACCGCTTCAGGACTTCAATTTCGGCTGTTTTCGTGACTTCGGGTCTTTGCGCTGCTTCAGGACTTCGGCTTCGGCTGTTTTCGTGACTCCGGGTCTTTTCGGCGCTTCGTGACTTCGGCTTTTTCCGTGACTTCGGGTCTTTTCGGCGCATCGGCTTCGGCTTTTCGGCACTTCCGCATTCGGCACGCAAGAGGCAAGACGTACGGCTCGGGCGCTCGTAAGGGGGGCCGGATCTTCAAAAAATGCAGCGCTGCCGGGCCCCCCTTCATGCCCGGGCCCGGTACGCTTGTCCCCCCCTGTCCCCCCCTGATGGCGGCCCTGATCCCTTATAATACATGAGTGATACTCAGAGTTCCCTGTATAACTCAGCCTGCAGCCTTGTGCCTTTATATGGTCACAGAACAACCCCTCAGTGACTTCTAATATCCTTATTATTTACAGTAGGGGGTACATTATCCCTTATAATACATGAGTGATACTCAGAGTTCCCTGTATAACTCAGCCTGCAGCCTTGTGCCTTTATATGGTCACAGAACAACCCCTCAGTGACTTCTAATATCCTTATCATTTACAGTAGGGGGTACATTATCCCTTATAATACATGAGTGATACTCAGAGTTCCCTGTATAACTCAGCCTGCAGCCTTGTGACTTTATATGGTCACAGAACAACCCCTCAGTGACTTCTAATATCCTTATTATTTACAGTAGGGGGTACATTATCCCTTATAATACATGAGTGATACTCAGAGTTCCCTGTATAACTCAGCCTGCAGCCTTGTGCCTTTATATGGTCACAGAACAACCCCTCAGTGACTTCTAATATCCTTATCATTTACAGTAGGGGGTACATTATCCCTTATAATACATGAGTGATACTCAGAGTTCCCTGTATAACTCAGCCTGCAGCCTTGTGCCTTTATATGGTCACAGAACAACCCCTCAGTGACTTCTAATATCCTTATCATTTACAGTAGGGGGTACATTATCCCTTATAATACATGAGTGATACTCAGAGTTCCCTGTATAACTCAGCCTGCAGCCTTGTGCCTTTATATGGTCACAGAACAACCCCTCAGTGACTTCTAATATCCTTATCATTTACAGTAGGGGGTACATTATCCCTTATAATACATGAGTGATACTCAGAGTTCCCTGTATAACTCAGCCTGCAGCCTTGTGCCTTTATATGGTCACAGAACAACCCCTCAGTGACTTCTAATATCCTTATAGTAGGGGGTGCATTATCCCTTAAAGTGATATCTGTGTTATTGCAAGTAAACACACATGAATGTAATACATCCCATTTGCATTGCCGTGGCAGTCACAGCTCCACAGGTGTATACACCCGTCTCTGATTAATTATGGAGGGTTCCACACTCAGACTTGATTACATTACATAGGAAACATATTGAACAATCAGCATTAGAAAGGGTTACTCCAGTGGAATAAAACGACAGAACGTTTAGGGCAGGCAGTAACACAATGTGACACTTTATGCCGCACACATCACAAAGGCTGCCCTTGTGTGAGCGTTAAGAACGTCTCGTTGTGTTGGAAGTTACGCAGCGGTTGGAGAGATCAGTTCACTGGGACGGACTCAGCCAATTGGCTTCTAATCCTTTTCGGAGAGAGAGAAATGTCCGAACAAACGCTAACTGATGCCTGATACAGTATAGGGCCCCCCTCTGTCCCAATCAGAATCCTTTGCATTTTTGTGTTGTGCGTTCCCTATGAATGGCTTGTTTCATGCTTCGCACCAGACACACAGATCCATTGTTTTATAAAGTGGAAATGAAGGGCAGCGGGTATTAATGCAAATAATATGAGCTGGAAGGAGCAGAGCTGGCTGGAGCGGTGGCCGGAGATCCGGAGCCAAGGTGGAGAAATACAATAGGGGTATTGGCCACCGTAACTGTTCCCTGCAGGGCTTTAACACTTTCTAAATGTGCTTTGTCCTTTACAGACTTGTATCAAGTGCAAATGGGATCATCCATGGGCCCTAACCAGAGAGGGGCCACACTGGGTTGCAACTCTAGGGAGTGAAGCAGCTGTGGGTCCAGGGTGGTCTTGTCCTTAAAGGGGTTGTTCACCTTTAAATTAACTGTTAGTATGATGTACAGATTGATATTCTGAGACAATTTGCAATTGGGTTTCATTTGATTTTTTTGAAGTTTTTGCCCAAAAACCCCCCAAAAAAGCGGATTTTCTGCCAAAAACGCAGAATACCCAGATAACTTCAATTTGATATAGGTGCCTCTCCCATTGACTTATACAGGACTTCAACAGGTCCGAGATGGCAGATTTTCGGGATTCAGGCTTTTTGCAGCATCAGGGTATAATATAAAATTCGACTTTCTAGTGAAAAAAACTAGAATTTTAGAGTTTTTACTATTCAGACTTTGATAAATAACCCCCTTAGTATTGTGTAGAGAAGGATATTCTGAGACAATTTGCAATTGGTTTTCATTTTTTATTATTTGTGGTTTTTCAGTTATTTTTAGCTTTTTATTCAGCAGCTCTCCAGTCTGGAATTCCCTCAAATATATAGTTGCTGGGGTCTTGTTCACCTTAGAAACTAGGCAGTGGTCTGAATGAGAGACTGAAATATGACTAAGTGAGGGTCTGAATAGGACGATAAGGAATCGCCATTCCTGAATCGCTTGATTTTTTCAAGTTTTTGCCCAAAAACCCAGAAAAAGTCGGATTTTCTGCCAAATACAGCCGATTGACTTATACAGGACCTCGACAGGTCTGAGATGGCGGATTTTTTGGATTCCTGAAACCCCGAAAAATTTTTGATTTTCTGCCAAAAACCCTCGATAACTTCTGTTTCATATAGGTGCCTCTCCCATTGACTTATACAGGACCTCTTTAGGTCTGATATGGCGGATTTTTATATTTTGGCTTTTTGCAGCATCGGGGTATAATAAATCTTGAAAATTCAAGTTTTTATTTCCCTCTAAAAATGTGACTTTTCTAGTGAAAAAAACTTGAATATTAGAGTTTTTACCATTGAAAGCTGGAAAGATGCAGAAGAGGCAGGCAGATAATTAAAAATTATAAGAAATAAATGATGAAGACCAACTGCAAAGCTGCTAGAAATAGGACATTCTATAACATATTAAGGGCAGAGACAGACGAAAAGATTCTGGGAGATAAGTCGCCGGGCAACAAATCGACTCTTCTTCAGGCAAACTGCCTGCCCGCCGGCTAGAATCTAAATCGCTGGCAGGGTGGCACTTGGAGCAATTTGTTTTCCGAAGTCGCCTAAAGTTACAACTTCGGAAAATGAAGCACTCCGAGTGCCATCCTGACGGCGGTTTAGATTCTAGCCGTCAGGCAGGCAGTTTGGGGAGATTAGTCGCCCGAAGAAGAGGCGATTTGTTGCCCGGCAACTAATCTCTCCAAATCTTCTTGTCTGTCTCTGCTCTAAAAGTAAACTCAACGGCGAACCACCACTTTAAGTACATTTCACCCACAGGTACCATCTCACTTGTGTCTCTAAATGACTTGCAAATTAGGGGACAGGTAGGGGTTGAAAGCGGGAGCACCTAAGTGCCAGCACCTTGCTGCCCATCATGAAAATATTAATGCCGGAAGCAGGCAAAACAATATTCCTGGGGGTAGGTGCAGGAGTCCACACTCCCTTTTTGGACCCACCAATATATGTGGTATGGAGAGCAGGATGCAAAGTGCAAAAACATGGCTGATTGGACCCAATTTTTGCTCTTTGCACTCTGCTCTGCACATACAGTTTTAAATGACACTTTCATTTTCATGTCTAAAGCAAACACTATGGCAGCTCCCATCCACATATGGATATATACATGCACCACACTCTCACACTGTACTGACTAGAAGAATAATTTGGATAATAATAATTAGAAATGCTCCCTCTTATTGGCATCTTATATCTCCACTGAGCAGTTGGTGCTGTAATGACTGAGTATCTCTGTATGGGGGTCCGTGTGTTCTCGTGGGGAAACTCCCAGCACCCCTTGTCCTTTTGTGAACTTAATCTCTTTGTCTCTGACTCCCCCCGATCGATGCATAAAAAACAAAGTTAAAGGAAATTTGAAGAAGAGGAGAATTTGTTGGGAAGAAATGAATAGTCGGAGCCGGGCAGCGCGGAGAGGCGGCAGCTCGTTATGTAACGGCACAAACACAACTGCCGGCTCCCTAATTGCCTGGAGAGAGAAGAAAGCCAATAAGGGAGACAGATGGAGCTATTGCTTTCCTCCGGATTTAAATTGGAGGAGAGTTGTGTCTGGCGGGTGCAGAGCAGTGCAGGCAACAAACAAGCATGAATAATACATAGGGAGCCGCAGCACAGGTCAGACTCATGAATAATGAAACAATCGCCTTCACTCCGCTCACATTTGTTATTGGACGGACGGAATCTGCAGAACTGCGGCGATTTATTTAGATTCCTCGTGGGTGCAGTAATAACCACCGCTGGGCTGGAGCAGACCTCGTGCGCTGATATCATTACAACTCCCAGCATCTTACAGTTGTCAGGGGTTACTCATTACAGGACATTAATACAATGAAAGAAAATATCATTCGAAGCAACTTGCCAATATCCATCATTCCTCATTCTCACTGGCTATATAGTGATGTGTAAATGTCCTTGATACTGAAACCAGTGTCTCTTTTTATATTGTCTGCACTGCTGGTACTGACTCCTGAAACAGCACAGCAAGCACTAACCAATGAACAGAGCTGGAAGGATAGTTACATCTGACTAGTTGAGAAATGCTCTACCTGCACCCAGCTTCCCCCCTCTGTTTATAGACCCCCACAAGGTCACCAATATTTTACCCACAATTCAAAAAGATTTTTGCAGAATTCTGTTGCTAATGTGTCATCCCCTGTATGTTCTGCCCAGTACTAGTCACTGCTACTATGTGCGAGTCCAGACTGTTACCCCAATGTTTCTATATATCTGTAACCTTGTTATGAGCTAAGGGGGCCCAGCCTGAAGGCCAGTTAGGGGGAGATTTGGGGTGAGTGTTTATTTGTACCCTGGGTACCCCTGGAACTATAGCAGGGTGACACCCCAATGTTTCTATATATCTGTAACCTTGTTATGAGCTAAGGGGGCCCAGTCTGAAGGTCAGTTAGGGGGAGATTTGGGGTGAGTGATTATTTGTACCCTGGGTACCCCTGGAACTATAGCAGGGTGACACCCCAATGTTTCTATATATCTGTAACCTTGTTATGAGCTAAGGGGGCCCAGTCTGAAGGTCAGTTAGAGGGAGATTTGGGGTGAGTGATTATTTGTACCCTGGGTACCCCTGGAACTATAGCAGGGGGACCATTACCCCAATGTTTCTATATATCTGTAACCTTGTAGCATTATATACAATAGGACTATAGAGACAAGTGGCCATATTCAGTTCTTATTATCTTGAATTCTTTATTTTACCCATAAATAAGACAAAACCCAGTTGTGTTGTTTGGAGGGAGTGCTGATGGGACAAATGTACAACACGGAGCTCACAGTAACGCGGGTATACATTGGGAGCAAGTATCTTTAGAGAAAGGCGCAGAAAGTAGAGTTTCCTGGTCACGGTGACACTGACAAGGCACAATGGGGGTCATTTATCAACACTGGGCAAATTTTCCCATAGGCAGTAACCCCTGGCAACCAATCAGATTGCTGCATTCATTGTTCTACTTGCAGCTGGCTTCAAAAAGCTAATCGCTGATTGGTTGCTATAGGTAACTGCCCGTGGGCAAATTTGCCCAGTGTTGATAAATGAGCCCCAGTATGTTTCCTAAGAAAAGGCAAAGGAATCTGTGATGGTCAAAAACAGCTGGAGGCGATGCAGAAGCCTCAGATGAACTAACTGAACAAAAGGGCTGATTGCCAAGTAAAAATGTCACAGATGTACTAAAATAACCAGTTAACCCCTTGTGTACTGCGGTTGACTTCCCAGATGTACTACATGTGTTGCCATTGTAGCCAGCTCTATGGCACGGGCAATTGGAGGACTGGTATTCTGGAACAACAAGGTCCATTGGTCAATAAATACAGAATAAACAATGACAGTGGCATAACATACCTTCCATCTATAGCCGATCCCCCCACAAACTAACTTTTGGATAGATCAGCCCATTTCTGGGTCCCACAGTAGTTACACGGGGGAGCACTATGGGATTTAAGCAGCAGAAGTAAAATACTGTTTAATCTCCCATCACCAAACTCATTATGTGTATTTCCAGCTTCCTTTTTATTGATTCCAATCACTCTCAAATACTCCCCAGCTCTGGGCAACATGTGAGCCAGGGTGGGGGGGAGAGTCAGAGATGGATGACCCAAATTAGGCCCGGGAATGTAATTCCGAGAGAGCAGGGAAGGCTTACAAGAAGCATATTGTAGACATCCATCAGGCACCTTCTGACAGCCCCGTGTCCTGGGGTTACACAGGAGATCAGGAGAAAGTTTAAACTGGGGGTGCCTGGAGGAAAGGGAATAGGGAATTAAACTAATGGTGGGGAGACACAGACAGAAGGAAACTGTAACTCATGGGCCGCAGGTTGGACACCTCTGCTTTAAAGTTATTTTGTAAATGTAATTGGTATCTCTTCACTGCTGATTCTATCAGAACCATAACACAAAGGGTTAAACAAATGCTACTTTTAATAGCAAATAAAGGCAGAAGTAACTTCACATATAAAGTAGATATTAAGAAAAAGTCACATTTTGGGCAGTGATACATTATTATGACCATTGGGAAGCCCTGAAATGCTACTGCCCAGATTTCCAAATTGTGGCGTTCCCTATATTGAAGGGAAAGAGAAGTGCCTGAGAATGCAGGAGGATGGGGGCTATTTTTTTGGGTGGGTCAAGTAAATCTTGTTGCCCTCAAGCTTATGTTAAAGAAAAAGTGGCTGAATGTACTGCTAGGGCAGAATTACATGCGTAAAATGCGCAAATGTTCCTGCCTATGTTTGGGCTACACTTGATGTATAAAACATTGACAGGCCGATGATACTGATCCAATAAGAATATATAGTCAATAAAGTACCCCCTCTTGTAAATTATAAGGATATTATAAGTTACCGAGGAGTTTTATGATCAAATAAAAACACGAGGCCGAAGGTCGAGTGTTTTTATACAAGTCAGGGAACTCCGAGGTGACTTCAAATATCCTCATATTTTGCAACAGGGGGTACTTTATCCTATATACTAACCGAAGGCCTATCTATGTCCCGAGTGGAGGGGAGGCAGATGCGCACGCAACTTCGGTTAGGATCTATGAGATGCGCGCGCAACTTCAGCCGAAAGACATAGATGCGGCCTTCGATTAGCAGATGTGCTGGAAGGTTAGGATCAGAACAGGTTAGGATCGGGGAGGCAGATGCGCTGGAAGGTTAGGATCTAGGGAGGCAGATGCGCTCACCGTCTCCTTCTGCCTCCCGCCGCCTCTTCTTTCCTGCTCACTCAGGCGGCGACCGCTGGAAGGTTAGGATCTAGGGAGGCAGATGCGCTCACCGTCACACTAGGGGAACCGGTTGCGTACCTGCACGAAAGTCTGTATAAGCGTCGGCCATCTTGCTACTCCTCTGCGACTTTGTCATCCGCCCACTGCCAAATCCGCCCACTAAAGTCTGTATAAGCGTCGGCCATCTTGCTACTCCTCTGCGAGTTTGTCATCCGCCCACTAAAGTCTGTATAAGCATCGGCCATCTTGCTACTCCTTTGCAAGTTTGTCTAATGGCGGCGCTAGCGTCACTCTAGGAGGGGAACCGGTTGCGTACCTGCACGAAAGTCTGTATAAGCGTCGGCCATCTTGCTACTCCTCTGCGACTTTGTCATCCGCCCACTGCCAAATCCGCCCACTAAAGTCTGTATAAGCGTCGGCCATCTTGCTACTCCTCTGCGAGTTTGTCATCCGCCCACTAAAGTCTGTATAAGCGTCGGCCATCTTGCTACTCCTTTGCAAGTTTGTCTAATGGCGGCGCTAGCGTCACTCTAGGAGGGGAACCGGTTGCGTACCTGCGTGGGTGGCCATTTTTAGCAAAACGGGCTATATTATCTCCAAAAAATATTGATGTTGACATGATAAACAACCAAGTGATTGCATTACTTCCTGGACAAAGCTGTGTCTTTCTGAGTACTGACTGTATTGATTCTGAAGACGAAAGTGAGAAACTTAACTTCCCATTAGAATATTTAAACACTATCAACAATGCTGGATTACCACAACACAATCTTATACTCAAAGTAGGAACAATAGTCATGCTGTTAAGAAACCTTAAGGGTAGGGGCACACGGCGCGATTTCGCCGCGATTCTGCGCTAAGCGAGTTGTCGCTGCGTTTTTTAAGCCGAAATAGCTTTGCTAACTTTGGCGCTGGCGTCAATGCAAATCGCGGCGAAATCGCTGCGCTAATTCACACGCGGCGATTCGTTTTCTATTGTCGTCCGAAGTTGCCTCGCTGAGCGTTTCCGGGCGACAGTAGAAAAAGAATCGCCGCGTGTGAATTAGCGCAGCGATTTCGCCACGATTTGCATTGACGCCAGCGCCAAAGTTAGCAAAGCTATTTCGGCTTAAAAACGCAGCGACAACTCGCCCAGCGCAGAATCGCGGCGAAATCGCGCCGTGTGCCCCTACCCTAACACTAAGCAAGGTTTATGTAACGGTACACGGTTGGTTGTGAAGAGCATGAGACAAAATGTTATCAAGGCAGAAGTGCTTACAGGATCCCATAGCGGTGATACTGTTTTGATTCCCAGAATTGACCTTACCAGTTCTGACCAGGAATTACCTTTTAAACTTAAACGACGACAATTCCCCATTAAGGCTGCATTTGCCATGACAATCAACAAATCACAAGGACAAACATTGGATAAAGTCGGCATTTACCTATCTGAGCCTGTGTTTGGTCATGGTCAACTTTATGTTGCATTTTCAAGAGTGCAGCGTTCATCTGATGTTAAAGTCAAGATTTTAAGTACAGCTCACCAGGGAGAACTCATTCAAGGACAGGAGAACATTTTCACAAAAAATGTTGTTTATAAAGAAATTTTTCAGTAACACTTTACTACCAATAAACTCAAAATTTAAGAATTCTAATAGCAGATAGGTAATAACAAGCAATAGGCACAGATTCACTCTACATCCCCACAAATTAGCGTCGCCAGTTGCTGCCTGGGGATGCCGAGTAAATCAGCACCCATCACATTTTGCTGCCTCACTGTTGTTACCATTCTTTCATTAACGATTCTTTAGAGAATCGGGGGTTTACTGGTTTATTATAATACACAAGTTTCAGTGAGTCATGTGACAGAAATGACATCACTACTCACCGTTTATAACTGATGACATCACTAGTCACCGTTTATAAGGATATCATTTACAAGAGATTAATGGCTTTTGTGTATTATATGTCTATAATGTACCTAAATGTGCTCCCTTTGTCTGTCCCTAGGTAAGGAGATGACCTGGCTGGGGGTTCTGGGTGCAGTATGGTGAGAAGACGGAACCTTCTGACCACCCTGCTGATTGTTCTGCCATGGGCGCTCCTCTTCACTCTGTGGCACCAGCACCCAACTACCCGCTACCTCAACCTTCTAAGAAGTAAGATGATGATTTATATATCTGTCATTCCATCCATCCATCAATCTACCATCTATACTATTTATACATCCATCTACCTGCCATCTATTCATTATCTGTCTATCTGTCTGTCTGTCTATCTGTCTGTCTATCTATTTATCTATCATCCATCTATCCATCCGTCCATCGATCCATCTATCTATCTGTCATCTATCTATTATCTATCTGTCTGTCTGTCTATTTATCTATCTATCATCTATATCTATCTATCTATCTATCTATCTATCTATCTATCTATCTGTCATCTATCTATTATCTATCTATCTGTCTGTCTGTCTATTTATCTATCTATCATCTATATCTGCCTATCTATCTATCTATCTATCATCTCTCTCTCTATCTATTTATCTATCTATCTATCTATCTATCTATCTATCTATCTATCTGTCTGTCTGTCTGTCTGTCTGTCTGTTTGTCTATCATCTATCTATCATCTATCAATCTATCTATCTATCTATCTCTCTCTCTCTCTCTCTCTCTCTCTCTCTCTCTCTCTCTATCTATCTATCATCTCTCTCTCTCTCTCTCTCTCTCTCTCTCTCTCTCTCTATCTATCTATCTATCTATCTATCTATCTATCTGTCTGTCTGTCTCTCTATTATCTATTTTTACTTTCCTTGTTCTCTCTCGTTTTCCCAAGTGCAGGAAGGTTTATGTTGGCTCATTCACGCTTCGTTTGCTCTTGGCTGGTATCACTATCCATCACTCTCTCTCTTTTTATCTATTTCTTTCTGCCAAATAACGGGAGTTTTATTGATTTTGTTTTTTTTTCTGTAGAAAATCTATTGAAGGGTTTGTTGTGCTTACAGGATGATATAATGAGTGCATAGATACTGTGGGAGAGCGACAGTGCTGTGTCCTAAGCATTTTGCAGCCCAAGAGAGATTTATATAGTCGGGCACTAGCTCCTGGGTTCAGTAGAATTTGTTCCTATTTCTGAACGCAAATAATTGTTGTTTAAAACCATGAAATCCCCGCTGGGCCTGGTATATAAACAGAGGGGGTACATGAGTCACATCTCTGCAATTAGCAGTGCAGCCCAAACCTGTGAGACTTACAGTGATCTCAGCAGGGGTCTCACTACCCACCATGGCATTTTGCATTAGTAGAATTAGCCCTTTGCCTTACTGTACACACTGCCTTACTGAATACAGAATCTTACAGCTGCAGCCCCTTCCCAAAAAAGAGAGGAATGTCTGCAGCAAGTTTAGCACCTGGTGATTCCCCGATGTGCCGGTGACCATTTCCAATGCAGGAGCCGAATATGTTACAATCACACATCTGTGTATCACACACCTGAGCCAATGGCAGATACTATACAGCCCCCTGGTGCCTGTGTATTGGGGAAACTGCCAAAATCAGCTTGTTCTGTACAGCGGGTAAAGTGTGTGCCCTTCTATACACAGCACATTGGCACAGCAGCCAATTATTATTAATATTTTAATAGGACCAGACTGGGAATTTGTCATATTCAATAGACTGTCACTATTTATTGGGCCGTTGGGGGGCTGTTCGGGCCTCGGTGTGCTTGAAATGCCAAGGCCTATTTTGAATCCCAGTCTGGGCCTGGTCCTTATTCGATGATCCAATAGGCTGGACCCTGGGAAATGTTCTCTTATACACGGTGCAATCAGAGAAGACATGGATCACCTAACTGCCCTGATCTGATTGGCCAGATAGTAAAACGTGTGGGCCCAGCTACCTATAGATTGGTTAGAGGGGTTTTTACCCTCACATCGTTGGATTGGCCATTAGTCTGTCCAAACTCTCAGATGAGGGACCTGTAATGATGACCGTGGAGAAGTGACCAATCATAACAGTCCATGTGAAGCAGTTTAGGCCTATCCTGTACAAGAAATACACAGTTGGTCCCCCACTGTCGACAGCACACAACATTACTCACAATTCACAGAAGGATCACAAAGGAAAACAACTCTGACCAATCAAAAACTATCATATCCCTTCAGTTAAAAACTACTTCAGATACTGGTAGAGCCATGGCCAGAAATGTCTCTCTCTTAGCAGGAAAATGTTTATTCAAAAAGGCCAGAAAATGTCTAAATTTATTAAAAAATGATGTGACCTGTGTTAAACCTGCCCCATAGACCCACCAAGGGCTGCTGATATTCCTGTGGGAGAGAATTGCTGATTTATTTCTCCCTTTAACCTTGTTTATTGCAGAAGATGCAGGTGACAACTCCACATCCAAACCTCTCTTTCACAATGTGACCCCAGCTAAAGAGGAAGACTTACACTGTGGGCACCAACATGCTACTCGTGAGACCCCCGTCGTTGTCCGGACTTATGTTTACTCTCGTCCTCCCCCTTGGTCTGAGGATATTCCCACCATCTACGTCATCACTCCCACCTACAGCCGTCCAGTCCAGAAGGCTGAGTTGGTTCGACTGGCCAACACTTTCCTCCATGTGGTCAATTTGCACTGGATCGTGGTTGAGGATTCCCCGCGGAAGACCAAGCTGGTGGCCAATTTGCTGGAGAAGGCCGGGATCAACTTCACGCACCTGAATGTAGAAAGCCCACGCAGCTTGAAAGTAGGCCTGTCTCGGATGCCTTCCCACAGTCCGCGGGGGACCACTCAGAGGAATTTGGGCTTGCGCTGGCTCAGAGACAATATCAATGCTTCCAACCCACCTGAAGGGGTGGTCTACTTTGCAGATGATGATAACACTTACAGCCTGGAACTCTTTGAGGAGGTATTGCGGTGGGATTTATGCAGTTGTAGTTAAGTTAAATTAGCCTTTTTTTTTATCTCATATAGCTACAGTAAAGCCTATCCACCAAGCTGTGCAGGCTCACTTTCTGTGACTATTAGCTTTGCAGGATTGGCCAGATTCCTTGCTGAAGGCTCCATTAAATCCATTTCAATTAATATGCCCCTGAAATGGAACCAGTTGACTCAAACATTCAAATTTGCATGCATGCAATGCTGCTTGGTTATAAACACTGGGCAAATTTGCTCCTGGACAGTAACCCGTAGTAGCCAATCAGTGGTTTGCTTTTTCAGCCAGAGGCAGGTAAAACACTGAAAGCAACGTCTATGGGTTGTTGTGCAGGAGTAAAGCTGCTCAGTGTTTGTAAACGACCCCTAGTGCCTGCACAGCTCCCTAGATACACTTTACAGCACTTCTTAGGCTTAATTTAATTATAATAACCATTTAACCATAATTTAAGGATGAATGTTAAAGGGGTTGTTCACCTTTGAGTTAACTATAAGTATTATGGAGAGTGATATTCTGAGACAACTCGCAAATGGTTTTCATTTTTAATTATTTATGGTTTTTATGGTATCTGGTTGCTAGGGTCCAAATGACCCTATTAACCATGCATTCATTTAAATAAGAGACTGGAATATGAATAGGAGAGGCCCTGAATAGAAAGATGATTATTAAAAAGCAGCAATAATGATACATTTGCGGGTTTACAGAGCATTTGGGGTTTTTTTTTTAGATGGGGGTCACCCCCTTTTGTAAAATGAAAAGAGTTGGAAGAAAAAGACAAAAAAGACTGAAAAGATGCTTAGAATTGGTCATTCTAACATACTAAAAGTTAACTTAAAGGTGAACCACCCCTTTAAGGAGTAGAGTACCTAGGGATGAGATCCCTAATTTACAGAACATTTACATATTTATATTCCTTTACATTCATTCTTGCCACCGACCACCATGCCTTATGCCCTTCTCATTCCCCGACTCTGTCACCTTTTTCTGTGTATTCTGGGCAAATGACAGATGTCAACCAACCTCAGTACTGTCGTCTAATTAACATAAATGAATCAGAAAAGGGCTAAATGGGCAAAATAGCTCAGCGATTTCCAATTTACATATTTTTTTTTGTTTGTTTCAAAGCTGTTAAGATATTAATCTGTTTGCGAACTGCTAATATAGTGAATTCTATAACAACAGTGCCACCAGCTGGTCATTCCCTGTAATTTAGATACATTTAAAAGGAAAACAGAGAACTGTTCTAATGTTCATCTGCTCAGGAAAGAGATCAGAAGACCTTTCTCTTGTCTTTCTTTAGCAGAGCAACATCGGAACAGTTCTGTTTTTCTACTGAATGTATTTCTTTGTTGCCTGCACCTCTCCCGATTCCCATTATCTTTCCATCCCACCTACAACTTTACCTGTGTTCATGCTTTTCCTATGACTTCCCATCTTACTGCTATCCTTCCTATATACCCTATACCATTATATGGCCTTCTCAATCCAGCTCCTCTCTCTAATTTAATTGGTTCTTCTTTCCATCTCTCCCACACCTAACTAGGGATGCAGGATTCGGTTCGCGATTCGGCCTTTTTAAGCAGGATTCTGATTCGGCGAATCCTTCTGCCTGGCCAAACCAATCCTAATTTGCATATGAAAATTAGGTGCAGGGAGGAAAATCACATGACTTTTTGTCACAAAACAAGGAAGTAAGAGATGTTTCCCCTTCCCACCCCTAATTTACATATTCAAATTAGGATTCGGATTTGGATCAGTATTCGGCTGAATCCTTAGCAAAGGATTCGGGGGTTCAGCCAAAAAAGTGGATTCGGTGCATCCCTACACCTAACCCTTTGCTTTTTGTCAGCGCCGATTCAGGAGAAAACGCCGCCTGAGGCGGCTCCTGCAATGCCGCCCCCCTCCCCGGTTTACCAGTCGGAAGGGGAGGCAGGAACTCTAATGCGGAGATCGCAATTGCGCTCTCTCGAATTAGTAAAGCCAAATTTCCGGTTTAAAAAACGGAAATTCGTCTCTTAAAGGTACCAGGAGCGGCTTTTTGCTGCCCCTGGAAACCTCTCCGGCGTGCCACCTGAGGTGAGTTTCTCAACTCGCCTCGTTGGCGGCGCGCCCCTGCTTTTTGTCCTCATTTGCCTCTGGTACCTCTCCCCAAAGGCATCCCCTTCCTGCTGCAAAATCCATCTTTCATCCCTTTTTAAACTCACCAGTCCTGGCGGCTTTCCATCTTCTTTCCCCTCCTTGCACCACCCTTTGATACCTCAACTCTGGGTCGGACTGGGCCAGCGGGACACCGGGAAAAAACCTGGTGGGCCCCAGCCCTCGTGGGCCCCTGCCGGCCCAGACCCCCTCTCCCAATCTGCTGGCCCTACAAAAAATGTTTGAGGTGCCACGCAGTAGGGGGGCCCAGGACAGCACCCTCCAGTCCGACCCTGCCTCAACTTTGCCTTCTGCCCCCTGCTGTTCCTCAATACTCAATAACAGCAATGCTCTTTCTGCTTATACTGTGTATAAAATGTTTCATTTCATCTGATTTTCCTCCTTCAGAGATAATTTTAGCTTTGCTGTTTAATTGTTTACCTTTCTTTGACTTTGCATTTCTGACTTGATGGAGTGGGGGGTCCCAGCTGTTACCATGGCAATCTCTGTTCCCTTTGGGGGTATGAGAGGCAAGGGCTGTTTTAACGTAGCAGGGAGCCACATATATTTCTACAGTTCCGGCTCCGAATGCAGAAAAAGCCGCAGTAAACTTTGCATTTGGGAGAGAGAGGATGACGGGTTCACAGCGAGGAGGGAAAAACACAGATTTACAGCCGAGAGTAACAAAGAGCCCAAATGATGCATTATTTAGAGGCTTTTCATTTACGCTGTGCTGCGGTGAATTTCGTTTTTTAATGATAAATGTTCCGGCTGATTATGGTGCTGCCCAGTAGGGACGGATCTGTCTGACGTGTGTTATTCTATAAAACGTATTTATGTCACATGTGAACTCTGGAATAAATGCCGCCAACGTCTTCTGGCAATTTCCTTAGAAGTGAAAGGGGAGCATTCGGGTAACAAAATAAGGAAACACTTAAATATGCATTTTTGCACCATGTGTGGGGCAGACTAGAGCAGACATTAGTCTTACAGGGGGTTGTTCATCTTAAAATTAATTGTTAGTATGATATAGAGAGTGATATTCTGAAACACTTTGCAATTGGTTCTCATTTTTTATTATTTGTGGAGTTATTTAGCAGTTTGCAATTTCAGCCATCTGGTTGCTAGGGTCTAAATGACCCTAGCAACCATGCATTGATTTGAATAAGAGACTGGAATATGAATAGGAGAGGCCTGAATAGAAAGATGAGTAATAAAAATTAGCAATAACAATACATGTGTAGCCTTACAGAGAATTTGTTTTTTAGATGGGGTCAGTGACCCCCATTTGAGAGCTGGGGAGAGTTAGAAGAAGAAGGCAAATAATTTATAAACTATACCAAAGAAAAAATGAAGGCCAATTGAAAAGCTGATTAGAATTAGCCATAATGCAACATACTAATTGTTAAAAAAAATACCTTTACAAGTCAACCCATAGCACATGGACTCAACCCATAGAACAACTGAATTCATCTTGTAGACAGACAAAATAACTATTGCTGCCACTAGACATTTATATCCCTTATGCTGAAAGCAGGCTCCTATCACTCACACAACCTGCCTGAACTGTCCGGGTGACTCCATTAATAAATAGATTGAGAATGTATTTTTATTAAAATACCTTTAATTAGGACAAAAACTATTTACACACTGACGATAGATCCTATTTAACGCGAGTATATATATATAGAGAGAGAGAGAGAGAGAGAGAGAGAGAGAGAGAGAGAGAGAGAGAGAGAGAGAGAGAGAGAGAGAGAGAGAGAGAGAGAGAGAGAGAGCTCACACATATATATCTATATATACAGTATATCCCAAAAATGGCAGATACGTACCAAGATGTTCTTGACATGGTTATTGGAATTAATTTACCAGACATGGGCCAATATTGATGGAAGAGGCCATCACTCATACATGTCTAATAGACTCATGACTCGATTGAGAGTGGCTTAGTCAGCAACCAGTTCCTGCTCATGCCTGGCCGGCTTTAGTTTATATTCAGAAGCATCAAACTCAGTTTAAATTAAACCATTAAATCCTCATCAATTTTGTTTACGAAGATTTTGATTTCATTCAATTATTTGCTTTTCTCTTCTGCCTCTCAATATCCTAAAGTGTAAAACGACCCTCTAAGCCTAAAATGAAGATCAGTGATTCCCAGCCAGTGGCTCATGAGAAACATGTTGTCCAACAACCCCTTGGATGTTGCTCCCAGTGGCCTCAGAGCAGGAGCTTATTTTTGAATTCCAGGCTTGGAGACAAGTTTTGGTTGTATAAAAACCAGGTGCACTGCCAGTCTCCTGTAGGCTGCCAGTCCATATAGGGGCTACCAATAGCCAAGCACAGCCCTTATTTATCACCACCCAGGAACTTTTTGCATTCTTGTGTTGCTCCCCACCTTTTTTTACATTTGAATGTTGTTCATGGGTAAAAAAGGATGGGTATCCCTAATGTAGAGATTAGAAGAATGGGGCAAATTCACTAAGCGCCGAAGCGATGAACGCTAGCGTTATTTCGCTAGCGTTTGGCATTTTCGTTACTGCGCAAATTCACTAACGAATGCTGGCGTAATTTCGCTAGTGTTACTTCGCACCCTTACGCCTGGCGAATTTTCGCTAGCGACGTAACTACGCAAATTCACTAACGCGCGCAGTGTACTGAACGCTACCTTTTACGCTAGACTTCCTTCGCCATCTCAGACCAGGCGAAGCGCAATAGAGTAGATAGGGATTGTTTCAAAAAAAGTCAAAAAATTTTCTAAGTCCCAAAAAACGCTGGCGTGTTTTCTACATTATGGGTGATAGGCTGAAAAAGATCGAAAAATTTTTTGGGGCTCCCCTCCTTCCCCCCTACATTTCCTGACTCATGGCAACTTACCTAGACAGTGGGCACATGTGTAGGGCAAAATAAAAATTTTATTTGATGAATTGAAGGTTTTCTTGGCATTTGTAGTGCTGATACGTATTCCTCCATTGAAATTTGAATTTGGCGCCCTATGCAAATTAGCCTTCGCTAGCGTAACTTCGCTTTACATAGCGAATCAACGCTAGCGCAACTTCGCAAGCTTACGCTACCCCTGTGCGCAACTTCGGATTTTAGTGAATTTGCGAAGGGCTGGCGAAACTACGCCTGGCGAAGTGTGGCGAAGCGCGGCGAAGTTGCGCCTGGCGAAACTACGATTGTTAGTGAATTTGCCCCAATGTCTCTCATGTCTCTCTGTGTCTCCTACAGATGCGCTACACCAGGAAAGTGTCAGTTTGGCCGGTGGCATTTGTAGGAGGACTACGATATGAATCTCCGCGGGTCAGTCCATCCGGCAGAGTGGTCGGCTGGAAGACTGTTTTTGACCCTAACCGCCCATTTGCCATTGATATGGCTGGATTTGCCATCAGCCTAAAACTAATACTTGAAAGACCTCAAGCTAATTTCCGACTGGAAGGAATAAAGGGTGGATATCAGGAGACCAGCTTGCTGAAAGATCTGGTGACCATGGATGGTCTTGAGGCCAAAGCAGCCAACTGCACTAAGGTGACTATCCTTTTTCATTGTTAAAGGGCAATAAAATGTGAACCTGTTGGATGTTGTTGACCTAAAACTCCTTTGGCTGTTGGTGGGACACTGTAGTTTGAATGAGATTTGGAGATTAGAACATAAGTCAACCCTGGATGTAGACCATCTAAAAGACTATAATGCAAGCGTATCTAAGTATCTAAGCATTTTAGATACTATAATGCAAGCGTATCTAAAAGTATAGATAGTTTTTTAGATCCAGTACTTTTCCAATGATTAGTGAGACTTGTAAGTGATTTGTAAGGGACTATTTCTCATTTTTTTGTAACTTAATTCTTAGGTTTCAAAACTGAGTGAAAATGCTGCCCAAACCCGCAGAGAAGATGCTTTGTAGATATTTGTTGAGCTCAATCTTTTTGATTGCGTCATTCATTTTTTGGAAGGGGAACTAATGACATCTGGCATCATTCGTTAAAATTAGGAACAAAAGCCTTCTGTTGATGGCGCGGTTGGATCCCGTCCCTGTTTCCGATATTATTGTCTATCAAGCCTCTGTCCCCTGCAGCTTTTGTTAACTAGATCTCTGATTTATCTGCACGGAGTTTCCTCATTGTTTCATCAAGTAATTACATTTGTGTGTTCCCTAAGCCTTGTGCCATTGGTTCCTGGGCACCGTGGGTACATTATTATGATACATCTCTCGTACTCAGGTGGCATAATAACAGGATCCAAGATGGGCAAAGGATGTTGGTAACCCCAACCTGAAAACTCTCTTGGAAATCCGGAGCTGGGTGCAGCACTAATGGATGCAAGACTGCCCTGTTCTTATGTCTGCCATAGAGTCCGCAGTAAATACAGGGCTCTGTTTTAACCTGTGCAAGTTAGAGGACAGGTATGAAATGGAGACAGAACTGTATTCAGGGGTGGGGGACAGAGCGCAGAGACCTGCCACAATTTTCCAAGATGCAGGGCACAAAGTGCAAAAAACAGAGAATTTGCACCATTTTTGCACCTTCTGCTTATTAAATAAACCCCTAATTTATTCCATCCTTGTGGACTTAGGAGTTCTGTTGCCTTTTGCCATCTTTACATTCTCATTTCTTGTCCACTGCCTGTCCCACTGCTGTTGCGTGACAGGGGGCAGGGCAGAGGGGGCCCTGAGACAGCAGCTCCGATGGGCCCCCCAGTCTGACCCTGGCTGTCCCTCCCTTCTGCCCCCTCTGCTGTTGCTTATTGACCCCTGCTGTCCCTCTCTATTGCTCTGCTACCAGGCTGCATATGTTCCCCTATTCCAATATTTTAGGTGTTAAAGGGCATGTAAAGGCAAAAAAAATAAAATCCAATTGTTACTTTCTTTAATGAATCTCCAATATACTTTAATTAAAAAATGTGTACCGTTTTTATAAGAAACCTGACTGTATGCAGTGAAATTCTCTCTTCATTTACTGCTGTGGATAGGAATTGTCAGACGGCCCCTAACTGCTCTGCAGGGAAACAATCATACTTATGAACAGCAGGGGGAGCCCCCGCCTTACTTCCCAGCCATGCAGAACTCAAGCAGCTTTGTTTATGATGATCCCTAAGCAGCCCAGACCACACTGAGCATGTGCACAGTCTTGGTCTTGAAAAGATGTTTAACAAAGTTACAAGATGGTGACCCCCTGTAGCCAAATTTGGAAGCATAAATTATTTGTTTGATTAGGCTTGTGGTGCAGTAAGTTCATGTTTATATTTAGTATACAAATACAGCATTTTTAGCCTTATTCTATTTTAGACTTTACATGCCCATTAAAGGGGTTGTGTACCAGAAAGATCACCAGAAATAATGACTTTTTCCAATTACTTTCTATTTTCTATTTGTGACCGTTTTTCTAATATTGAAGTGTAAAGTGTCATTTTTTACCTTCTGAAGCAGCTCTGGGAAGGGAGGGTCGCAGACCCCCAAACTGTTCTAAATTGATACATTTAATGGATACATTTCTTAACTTTGTCCCTGCTGAGCAGAATCTCTGGGTTTCATTACAGGCAGCTGTTAGACTTGATACAATAGTTGCTGATACTCCAGAGATGCTGCTGAGAAATGGATCAGGTGTCTGCACCTGAATTACTGAGCTGCCAGACTCAAACACCAGAGACAGGGACATTAAATATTTTGAAAAATCAGTAAAAAAAATAAATAATGGAAAGTAAATGAAACAGTCTTTATTTCTGGAGAACAATCTGAAAACAACTGAACTGGAAAAAAAAGGCATCCCCTTTAATATGATCTATTTCAGACAGGGTTTTGGGAAACACACCCAGAGCTGCTTTAACATTTCTTGAGTTCAAATCATCCATTAAACATATACAAAAAGCATTAGTGCCCATGTATATTTTCTTCTGTCAGTAACCATTATCAGCTTCTTCAAGTCTAGGTAATACCTGAATAGAAAATGACCGCAGAGATTTCAGCTCCATATTATTATGATGATGATGACAGTATGTTTAGCCTCAGTGTTTTACCCCTCTCCATTTCCTTGTCTCATGGGCTGACTTACTCCTGCTTAATAATTCAGAAGGAATCGATTTGTCGTTTTTGTCATTCCGTTATAGGCAGATACGTTGAAGAGAGGGGGTTTTATAGTAAATGGTTGTTTGCCACCTGTGTGATGCTTTTAGCAAAGCAGCTAATGGCCTTGATCAGGCTTTACAACTCCCCTAGTCTAATATAAAGACATTCCAGCCTTGTTCCCAGTGGGCCTTCAGTTCTGCTCACCCAGCCCTCAACACTTTCCCTTTCACCTATAAACCTTGCTTTCTTTTTGGTCAAAAATCTACAAAGACTAGTTCCTCTACAAACCAATTTTTTCGAAAAAAATTTAGGACAACTTAAGCTCTAGGAAGGATTAGGCTAGAAATACTGCATGGTTTGTTTTGAGCTTCTCTACCAGTCCACAACAACTGAGAAAGATCTGTGCCCCTGAAGATGCCCCAGTAGCTCCCCGTCTTCTTTTCTGCTGATTCACTGCACATGCTCTGTGCTGCTGTCACTTACTGAGCTTAGGGACCCACTCACAAAATACTAGAGATGCTCCAAATCCAGTATTTGGTAGGGATCTGGCCTTTTTCATCAGGATTTGGATTTGGCTGAACAGAATCGAAAAAATTCACATGACTTTTTGTTAGACAAACACAGGGTCAGATTGGGCCAGCGGGAAACCGGGCCAGCAGGGGGGGCTGGAGGGGGGCCCTAAGACTGCAGCCCCAGTAGGGCAATCTAGTCCAACTCTGCACAAACAAAAAAGTCAAAGAAATTTTCCACGTGCGATTCTCCTTCCCCCTGGTTTCTCTAATTTACATATGCAAATTAGGGTTCAGATTCAGTTCGGTATTCAGCAGAATCGTTCACAAAGGATTCGGAACATCCCTAATATATACAAGCTAGATAAATAATAAATCCAAATTCATATTACATGGCTGCATAGAAAGCAGTAAACTTTGTATTTATTGAATAAATAATAATCAGCCCTGGAGCATTAAATTCTATGACAGATATAAAATTATTCTTTACTGTTGTTTTGATGATTTCCCATGACCCCCTAAGCTTAGCTTCTCAACAGCAGCCCAGAGCCCACTGAGCATGTGCAGTTCCACTGACACACAAGGGAGTGATTTATCAACATCTGAATACAAATTTTTGTTCAAAATCATATCTTACAAATCTTACAAATTTTAATTATATTTTCAAAAACTCAAATGTTTGGCAATTGTTAAGCATGAAAAACTCGAATGTAAAACTTCGGCAGCTAAAAGCTTGCAAGTTCATGTAGGAGTTGTCCTAGGCAAAATTCAAGCCATTTTTGTAATTTCAGATTTTACCATTTTTTTTGTTTTTCTGAGCTTGTAAACTCACAAATTTGAGTTTTTTGAGCTTGTAAAATCCCAAATTCAAGGTATTCAGGTTTTTTTTTCCAATATTGTATTCAATCGAGTTTTTATATTTGGATTTTTCAATAAATAAGCATAGATTTCAGGTTTTAATTGTTTTTTTCAGGTTTTAATTGTTTTGAAGTACAGGTATGGGTACTGTTATCCAGAATCCTCGGGACCTGGGGTTTGGATCTTTCTGTAATTTAGATCTTCATACTAGAAATTCATGTAAACATGGAGTTTTTGCCTCAAATACGTATTAATTATATCTTAGTTGGGATCAAGTACAAGTTACTGTTTTATTATTACACAGAAAAAGGAAATCACTTTTAAATTGATTTGGATAAAATGGAGTCTATGGGAGATGGCTTTTCTGTAATTTGGAGCTTTCTGGATAACAGGTTTGTGGATAACAGATCCCATACCTGTATAAAACTCCTCTAAAACCTCACAAATTCGATTTTTGATAAACAAGCCAAAAAGATGCCTTGAAACAAAGAAACAAAAGATGGCCTAACAAGATCAGAAGAATTATGGCTGCTGTGAGCAACTGGATCATTATTGATATAGGACTGCAGACACTCTGGGCTGGTACAGTAAGTCCAGTATATAAAATACAGCATATTCATGTGAATAAATGCCAGTGAAGCCCACAAGAGACTAAAATAAAATGTAGCTTTCATCAGGATTTTTTGATCATCTGAACATTTGCCCAGCGTGATACACGCTTAATTATTTACATCCAAAAGCCTCTTCCAAGCTTTTTTCTACCCAACTGCCTTTGGAAGATGCTGAAAGCAAAACATGTGCCTTCTGCTGATTATAAGGAGGCCATCTGCCCATTACCCGCACTTGGCTCCCTATTAGTCAATTAGGGGGAACAGTCCGGCTAAACAGCTGATGATGCCGTGTGATTGTTGAGTAAGTAGAATGAGATATGAAAGAGACACAGATGAACGGTGTAAAGGAACAGGGATGCATAAAACTTCCTTTTAGCCTCACCTACAGTTGGGATTATGTAGAAAGCAGATGCTCCATACTGTGATGTCCTAGTGCTATAGGTCTATTGCTGGTTCTACCACATGCAGCTCAATGGGGTGAGTGCAGAATTGTTGGGTTCAGTCTCAACAAGGGTCCCCTCTCCTAACAAGTCACCCTGTTTAAGTTTCTTGGACAGCAAATAAGAGGTCACCTCATTTGATACTTGATCCCGTTGGAAGGGCTTCTAGACATGTCTAAAACATTTCCCCCAGAGCTCAAACATGTTTTCATTCAGGTTGAGTGCCAACTGCTTTTGGGGCCCTGGAGTTTGGAAGCATCTGAAGGGCACATTCCAGGCTCCACTAAAAAATCTTTTAGGGTCCCCCATCCCCAGTATAAGACTTTTTTTCCACAAAGCAGTCACATGCAATCAATAATCCCAATACAGTCAGTGCTGGAATTGGGGAGGGATACACAGGGATGCCAACCCTTCACTTCTTTATTTTTGTGATATAGCAGCCCCTCAGAGGGGATGCACACGTTTTGAATCCCAGAACTTTCTTTTGCTCCTCTCCACTTCTGCATGCAAATAGAATGCAGAGGTAAAATATATCATTAAATAAACAGAGGATAAAAGGAGAGAAGGGATTGCTGGGAGAGAAGTAGAGAAGAGATAGAGAAGTGTTAAACAGATGAAGAAGGTGGAGGTATCAGAGAGGGTTATAGAGAAAAGGAGAGAAGAAGAAAACGGGAAACAAATAGAGAAAATGAAGGTATTAAACAGCAGCAGATTAAGGAATAGTGAGAGAATGATATATATGATATAATCTAGGGTAATAAAAGAATATGATGGGGTTGTGCTATGTTATGACCCACAATGCACAGGCAAGGTGCTGCGTTTGCAGAAGCTGAATTGACAGCCAAGAAAAGTCATATGCACAGTTTTATTTTGGGGTCCCCATAGGCAGGGTCAGACTGGGCCGGTGGGACACCGGGAAAAAACCCGGTGGGCTCCCGGCTCTAGTAGGCGCCGCCAGCCCAGATCCACACCCTGCTTTTTTTCCTGCCGGTCTCGACATAAAAGCAGTTCGCGCACACCCCCCCGGGCGGACGGGGCAGACAGGGGCCCTGAGGCATCAGCCTCGGGGGGCCGGAGGGGGGCCCTGGGCCCCCCAGTCCGACTCTGTCCACAGGCCACATACATAAGTAAATCTATACATACTGGGCACTAAACTGTGCATTAGAAGGAAACAACAAAAATGAAATAGCAAAATGGCATTGCTTTAAAGTGGGTGAAACCGGAAAAATTGGTGCTTAAAGGACCAATGACATAATTTTTTTAAAAAAACACAACACAAGGACAAATTAAACTTTTAAATCTCTAAGACTTTATTAAGAAATAACTTACCGAAACTCCGCTTGCGCTCCTCTTCAAGAAAAGGCGATCCATCATGTGGCACTCGATTTCTCCTCCCTGCTTTCCTTATAGGAGATAGCCAGGGAGGAGAAATCGAGCGCCGCATGATGGATCGTCGCTGTGAGGAGCGCAAGAGGAGTTTCAGTTATTTCTTTTTAATATCTGAATTTGTTATTGTTTTTCAATATGACAAATAAAAAAGATGCAATAAAGTATAACATGTTCTCAGCTGCAAGTTTGTTCATGTCTAAATATGTTATGCCATTCTTTACAGAACATTCTCAATATCTGACCATATCTCATGGCCTCTCAAGCGTAGGTCCGGATAACAGTATTGGTCCTAGAGACGCTCATTATGTAGATCCTGCCCTGCTCAATCTATTTCAATTCAATGCCATTCATGCAGCTGGCTTGTAGTTGGGGAGGGAGAAACAGTTGTTGGAAGGGGGGGAAGAAAGGTTAAGAAGAGAGACAGGTATCGTAACTACAATATATATTTACCAAATTACATCTTATTTCTTACATTGTTCAAGTAGTTCCAGAGTCAGGGGAGTGAGACTCAGATTGGGGTTTCAGTTATTTCTTAATAAAGACTTAGGGGCTGATTCACTAACTTCGAGTGAAGGATTAGAAGTAAAAAAACTTCGAATTTCGAAGGTTTTTTTGGGCTACTTCGACCATCGAATGGGCTACTTCGACCTTCGACTACGACTTCGAATCGAAGGATTCGAAGTAAAAATCGTTCGACTATTCGACCATTCGATAGTCGAAGTACTGTCTCTTTAAAAAAAAAGTTCGACCCCTGTTAGGATATGCACAGTGGTTTATTTTGTCTGCCTGTATGTGTGATATAAATGCTTTTCCTCTCTCTCTATTGCTGGCCAGCAAATCTCTTTTTCTTCCCATTTTTCTTGCTATGCAGACAAAGTAATAAACTATGCTCTCCACATTTTACCCAGCATTACAAGAATTAAAAATATTACTTACCAAGTGTGTCTGTTCCCATTTGGTATAATGGGAGCAAAACCTAAGCACTGGGTGTTTGCAGGATGCAAGCACTGAGCTTAATTACCAATTGGTAAAAGCTGCAGCAGGTCACATGTAAGCAAAATGTGTTTTTCTTATATGCTGATAATGGGGTTTTGCCTGTGTTTGTTTTGTGAATAATAAGATTGTAAGCTCCTATTATGGGGAGATAGGAAGCAAAATGTATATGAAGGTATTATTTTGTTAATAATTTCAACTTTGTTGTAGCTGAATGTGTCTTTAAGAGCATGGGCTGCTGGGAAAGGCAGACTTACCTACTTAAAGAACATACAAAATGCTGTTTAGTAGAACTCCTGATCTCAGAGCAAGCAGTCTGAGTGCAGAGGGTAGCTGCCTGGAAAGGGGTAGTTGCAAAGTACCCTGTTTATTTTTGTTATATGGAGTTATCACAGTGCTTTCTGTGAAAAAATACTTTTCTTCTGGTTTTTTTTTGTATAATTTTCCTCTGGAAATAAAAGAACTTTCCAACAACTGCTGACTCCTGATACTTGATGAATGCAGGAAGAACTTACATTCCAACAACCCCCTAGTTTGGCAGATAAAAGCTACTGAAGTCAATGTTAGCCTATGGGGAAGGTCCCCATAGGCTTGCCTAACTTTTTTTGATCGAAGGATATTCCTTCGATCGTTGGATTAAAATCCTTCGAATCGTTCGATTCGAAGGATTTAATCGTTCGATCGAAGGAATTATCCTTTGATTGTTCGATCGAATTTTCTGCGGTAAATCCTTCGACTTCGATATTCGAAGTCGAAGGATTTCAATTCCTAGTCGAATATCGAGGGTTAATTAACCCTCGATATTCGACCCATAATGAATCAGCCCCTTAGGGATTTAAAAGTTTAATTTGTCTTCGTGTTTTTTTTTTTCTTGTTCTATACTAACAATTTTTTTATTTTTTAATTTACATTCACTAGCCTTCTTCTCCCTGATTAAAGGAGACAGATGACACTCTAGTCCACAAGGTCTTCAGACGGGGAGAATTTCTGGTGGATAATAGATAATATTAAATAAGAAGGAATTGTTTTCAGGAGGCAAAGCATATTTTGATTAAATACATTGTGAAGATCATCTTAAGTTCTCTTTCTAGTTTACCGTATCCATTCCTGGCTGAGCTTTAGTTTCCAGTGCGGTATCTGAGGCTGTTGGCCTGAACCATCCTTAGGGCAAGGCCAGACATGGCGTTTTTACGTTGCGTTTTTTAAAAAAGAACAGCCAGGCGTATATACGCATAAACTGCACTACCACTGAAACTAATGGAAAACGCACTATGGCAATTCACACAGGGCGCTTGCAAGCTGAAATCCGCCACAGGACGCCAGTATTGGCGTTTTTTTAGCAGAAACGACAATACGTCAAGAAACTACCAAATCAATAGACTCTATGGGATCTGCACGTTTGAAACCACACTTTGCGTAAATACGCAGCGTATATTAAAGGGATACTGTCGTGGAAAAACAAGTTTTTTACAAAATGTATCAGTTAATAGTGCTACTACAGCAGAATCCTGCATTGAAATCCGTTTTTCAAAACAAGAAATTGATTTTTTTATATCTAATTTTAAAATTTGCTATGGGGCTAGACATTTTGACATTTCCCAGCTGCCCTCAGGTCATGTGACTTGTGCTCTGATAAACTTCAGTCACACTTTACTGCTGCACTGCAAGTTGGAGTGATGTCATTACCCCTCCCTCCTACAAGCTGCTGTAATGTAAATAGAGCCTTGTCTGCTGAGCCTGTAATTTGAACAATAGGCAGGAATCAAGATAATCTCCCACTGACACCACTTCAGAAGGACTGAAATAAGATAGTCCTGTGATCACTGCCCCCACTTACGTTTCAAAAATAAATATATATATATACACACACACAATTCAATTTGGGCACTGGAAAAAATATTTTATATAGATAGTTTATTATATTTGTTTACACAAAAATGAATGGCAGAAACACAGGAGTACACTCCCAGGACTGATGACAGGGAATAGAAAAAAAGGATAAAATAAGGACATACTTGAAAACCAGGAAAATTTAAGAGGAAGTCTAGGAAGGGTTAAAATAGCTCAGGAGAAAGGAGGCAGTAAGTAGTTAATGAAAAAAGAAGTATTGCAGGCAGGAAAGGAGCGCAGTGTGTGTGAGGTGGATATTAGCAGAGGGAACTCACAGCTCCTTTACCTCATCTAGTAACCAGTAAAACTAACTAGGAAGGCAGCAAGGAGAGAAAGTTCCCCCCTCCAAAGGAAAGCAGAGAACAAACTTACAGAAGGGGAGGAGCTTTGATAGTGTCTGTGGGAGGAGGGGCTGCTAGTGCAGCTGTAGAGCAGGACGTAGGAAAGTGAAAGTAATTGCTTCCCTGCAAACCATGTGACCTCTCTCCTCCAAACATCACACGCATGGGCAGAGAGGGGAGGGGGAGGGTACAGCTAGATTCTCATGTTGTAGTGCAGGGACCTGGCTTTTCATTACAGAGTGGCTGCCTCAGGATGAATGTGTAATGAGCACAAATGGAAGCCCCCATGACAAAATACAAACTAAAATAACCTATGCATGGATTTGTGGATTAACATTTTATTTGCCAGACAGTGTTTATGGATGTGTGTTTTTTTTATAAAAATGCAAAAAAAAAAAAAAATTTAAAATGACGACAGATTCCCTTTAAATATGGCGTCCACGTTCTCAATAAGAACAATGAGAAGTGCATGTTGGGATGAGATGTGCATGTTCTTTATTAAAAACGTAACGTAAAAACGCCTCAAAAACGCCACGTCTGGCCTTGCCTTACTGCCTCCCCCATAGCCCTCCTATTGTATTACAACTGTCTAACAAGCATCTAAATAAAACAATGAGTGGTCTAGAAGCCCAAGGGGGAGTCTTATTAGAGATAAAATGTAATTCTAAGCAACAATACATATCAGTTAAAAATGTTCAGTGGTTTTAAAGTCATTGAACTGTCAGGTTGGTAATTGAAGAAGGAGATTGAAGGATGACAATGGGTAAAGGACTGGGGAGGCTGCTGAAAAACCTGCTGTCTTTTCTCTGCCTTTACTTGTCCTTTAAATGACAAATGAATACACGGTCTTGTAACAATAATTAACATTATCTGCCTGAGGAGGAAACTCATGTAGCCCTGGAAAGTTGCATTAAAATAATGTATTCAGCTTTTAGCATTGCTTAATAAGGTATCACCTTTAATCTGACAACAATTACCATTCCATTAATATTAAAAACCCTGCTGAAGATTTAATTCATTGAGTGCATATTATATGGCCTTACGTTGATGTTGTTTTTTTGCCCTAAAGAAATATATGTGTCATAAAGGAATAAGCAATTCGTTTTTTTTGGCCTTTGTTTTTTATTTAGTCTATAACCACTTGCAGATTTTTCTTAGCACCACCATATCTGTTAAAGGGGTTATTCACTTTTTGTTTAACTGTTAGTATGATATAGAGAGGGATATTTTGAGACAATTTGCAATTGGTTTTCATGTTTTATTATTTGTGGTTTTTGAGTTATTTAGCTTTTTATTCATCAGCTCTTCAGTTTGCAGTTTCAGCCATCTGGTTGCTAGGGTCCAAATTACCCTAGCAACTGTGCATTGATTTAAATAAGAGACTGGAATATGAATAGGAGAGACCTGAACAGAAAGATGAGTAATAAAAAGTAGCAATAACAATACATGTGTAGCCTTACAGAGCATTTGTTTTTAGATGGGGTCAGTGACCCCCATTTGAAAGCTGGAAAGAGTCAGAAGAAGGAGGAAAATAATTTAAAAACTATAAAAAAATAAATAATGATGACCAATAGAAAAGTTACTAAGGACTGGCCATTCTATAACATACGTAGGGGGTTATTTATCAAAGTCTGAATTTATCTCAATATTTTCTGCTACAAACACTGATCAAATCCACTTATTTATTATTACATTATCCCGAAAATTTGCTTTGCGGGAAAAAAATCAGAAGTTAACAAATTTTTTGGATTTTTCATCGAAACCTCAGAAAACTTTGGGGTATTGCATGAAACCCAGCTCATTAGAAAAAAACTATTGGGACTTCTCCCATTGACTTTTACGCAACAGGTCTGAGATGCCGGATTTTCTGATTCTGACTTTTCCATCCTCGTAGTTTAATAAATTCCAACAAAATCGTGATTTTTTTTTTAAAAGTCAGATTTTACTTAAAAAAATCACAAATTTTTCGTGATTTTTGCATTCGGAGTTTGGTAAATAACCCTCTAAGAGTTAACTTAAACGTGAACCACCCTTTTAAAGGGACCGATAACCTTTTAAAAAAAACGAATTCATTTTTAAAGCTGATATTTGACGAATATGGTAAAAAATAGAATATAAAGGAAAAAATTTAAATTAGTTGTGGCACCTTAAGATGTGGTTCACCTTTAAACATAACTATTAGTATGTTATAGAATGGCTAATTCTAAGCAGCTTTTCAATTGGCCTTCATTGTTTTCTTTTTTTATAGCTTTTTGAAGGGTTTGCCTTCTTCTTCTGACTCTTTCCAGCTAAGTTTCATCCATGTCAACTGCTCCTTTAGGCCATTTGATATAAACCCCGTAAATCTCTTCTTCCCCGTCGCAGGTCTTGGTTTGGCACACGAGGGCTGAGCGTCCAACTCTTGTCAATGAAGGGAAAAGGGGATTCACTGACCCAAACATAGAAGTGTAGCCACATGAAGCGACTTCTGTAAGTACTTGGCTGGGCCATGGGATCTTCAGACATGATCTTCAATTTGATTGGTGGGAGCGAAACTTTTAGAACTTGAATGCACTTGCAGCTCAGCTGATTATCGTGGCTAATAAAACTACATTGACTCAAATGTGTGATGTCGTGAAAACAGAATAAATGGGTGCTCTGTGTGTCTCTATTATATAAAAATGATATGTGCACAAAGCTTTCAAATATTTAACCCAGTTATACATTTCTGCAACTTTTTTTTTTTTTTTTTTTGCAGGCCAACTTAACGGTTATTCGCACAAAAATCAAGGCGTAAGGATGAAGCCAAACCCTCAACCTGTGACGTGGCCTTTCCGTCGTGTTCACCGTCCCTCCTGGAAGCGCTTCCTTGTGCTTCACCACATGACCATTCCTATTTAACCGGACAGAACTAAGGACAATGTTGCTGCTAAAATTGAAAACCGGAAAAAAAAAAGAAAAAAAAAAAATGACTTTTATTTGATGTATCGCTCAGATGAACAATATGCTGGTGGAATCTCAACCATATGGGGTGGTGTAACTAAGCCAATTAAAATGTTCCCGATGCCTGAAGCGTTTGTCATGTGTGAGGCGCTCGGTGTTCATGTTATCGGCGCATCTGACAGGTTATTTCGACGTTAGAAATAACAGATATCCGAGATGATTAAAAAGAAAAAGTATTACCGGATAAATAGTATTCTGAGTTTAAAGGGGAAGTTCACCAGAATTTTCAGCGACTCTTCAAGGGGAATCATCATGGAAGTGGTTTATATAAATGTATGTTGTTGTAATTATTATTCTAAATATAATTAATGATAAATTATGTAAACAATATCAAGGCTGCTCTCCCGTGCCCCGCGGCATAAAAGAAAAATTCTCCCTTTTTTCAGGAGTTGGATTTCCACCGGTCCAACTGCCTGCTTTTTAAATTTTTTAAATTTTTCAAATTAGGAAAACCAGGCAGGATTCCCTGAGGTTGACGTGCAGATCGGCAATGTCATAGCCCCACCCCCGATGTCACATCCCGCCTCCGCTACGTCACGTTCCCGCCTCCCAGCCCGGAGTTAGTCAGGTGGCGACCTTATGTAAGTGCCCTCCCTGCTGTGCCAATGTGCTCAATAGCCAAAATCAGTAGTGATGGGCAAATTTATTCGGCAGGCGTGAATTTACGCGTTTCGCCGCCGGTGAAAAAAATAGTCGCGACAATTCACCGACAGTCATTAAGCAGACACCCATTGATGTGCGTCAAGTTGCTGGTGTTGGAATTGTCGCCAGCACCAAAATTTGCATTGCATGAATTTTTCGCCCGTTTTGCGAATTTCATGGCGAAGTGAAACTGGACAAATTCGTCCACCACTCATCAGCTCAGAGTTCTGACCCGAGAAGCGTGGTGCTGATGTTGAGGGGCGGAATTTTACCCTTTTAAATCAAATATTAATTATATTTGGAAGAATACTTAACACATCAAGGGCAGTTTATCTGGGAATAAATGAGATTATTTAACAGGCAGGCAGTGGATTGGATGTTGGAATGGAGGGGACAAAACAGAAGACATCCTAGGGTCCTGTCTATGACCCAAACAGAACTTGGAGAACCTGTCCCAACAACATCACAACAGGTCTGTTTCTAGTCCCCTGAACAACGTAGATTTCAAGGTCAACAATAAGTGAAGGGCCACAGGTTGGATTATCACTAATTCACTAAAGACACAAGACACACTAAAGACAGCTCTGAGGATGTTTATGGAACAGACGCTCCATTTGCAGCAGAGCATGGAACCCCAAATTATTACCATGCCTCGGAACCCGTGTTTCTTTATCCACCTCTGGTGGAGGTACAAGGTGCCCAGGACAAAAAGAATGGTGATAGCAAAAAAAGTTTTTGTTATAATATGAACTCTACTTCCTGGTTCTTACGAGCACAATTAAATCCAATCAGCAGTTGACTGAGGATCCCTCTGTATAGTTAACTGCTCCTTATCTCAAAGGCTACAGCTGGGGATAGGGAGGGGTTTGTTTTTACAGAGGTCTGCTGAATTGTTTTGTCACGACCAGGAAGTAGAATTTATGAAAACAAAAAAATGAATCATTTGCCATTACTTTCTCCTGTGCCATTGAAAGCACCAAGGTATTGCGGTCTATCAAGAATACAGAGAATACCTCTTTCTGTTCAGGCCTCTCCTATTCATATTCCAGTCTCTTATTCAAATCAATGCATGGTTGCTAAGGGAATTAGGACCCTAGCAACCAGATTCATGAAATTGCAAACTGGAGATTTGCTGAAAAAAAAGCTAAATAGCTCAAAAACCACAAATAATAAAAAATGAAAACCAATTGTGTCTCAGAATATCCCTATCATACTAACAGTTAACAACCCCTTTTAGACAATTGTATAAAAAGGCAACATATTCCTCAGCACTGTACACTAGATATGAGTACATCAAACCTACAGATTATACACAAAAATACACGCAATATCCAATACAAGAGGAAGCGATGTCCACACTCAATAGAGCTTACAATCTAATTATCAAATAAAACAGCCGGGCTGCCAATTGTATGCGTCCTTATACTCAACAGGGTCTGGTCAGCTGGGGGTTTTGCTACAATTAGGGATGCACCAAATCCAGGATTTTGTTTGGGATTCAGATTCGGCATGATCTGTCTCTCACACAATCTGTACATCAGTATTATGCTCGGTGTTTCTCAAGGCAAAGACAGAAAAAAGAGGTTCAATAATTGGGAAACACCTTGGGGCATATTTTAAAGCTGTGTAAACTGATGTAAGCTTTGCTTCCCAAACTGTGGGGCTCAGAGATTTGACTGGGGCAGAGTTGGGCAGGCTGGGCAGGTGACCTAGGCAACCTGGCCGGTCAGGGAGCTGAATAGATGCTCACACAAGTGAAAAGTCGGGCAGGGAGGAGAGAGGGGACCGGACTGGAGTAGGAGACAGAGAAGGTAAGTGCCTGGAGACCCCCAGCTTTGCACCCTAGGAACGTTCCTACCTTGCCTCCCCCGTGTTCTGGCCCTGGACTGGGGGGTGGGTCACAGGCTGTTGGCCAGATAGGAACATATTTTCAAGGTCATTAAAGTCTTCCTTCCATGAGTCTCCCCTGCCCTGAAATAAACTGAAGTGAAGGGATGTACTGAATCCACTATTGGCATTTGGCTGAATCCCCAAATCCTTCATGAAAGATTCGGCTGAATACCGAACCAAATCCTAATTAGCATATGCAAATTAGTTAAGGGATGGGGAAAAAAACATGTTTTACTTCCTTGTTTTGTGACAAAAAGTTGTGATTTCCATTCCCGCCCCTAATTTGCATATGCCAGTTAGGATTCGGATTTGATTTGGCCAGGCACGGGGATTCTGCAAAATCCTACTGAAAAAGGCCGAATTCCAAACCAAATCCTGGATTTGATGGCACACAAAGGGATGCCGACCCAAACCATATGTATAAATCTACAGGTAGGATTGCAATTTTTTTTGGCCTGTAGAGTGAAAATAATGCTTCATGAAAATGTTATTTATAGGGAAGCAAGATAAAAATATAGGAAGGTTGCTATTTTTTTTTTTTTCCAGAAAAGGTGGTAACCTTACCTACGGGTCTTGTGGGTTTCAGACTGGCACATCACTAGTGCAAAGTGCTAAAATAAAGGCAAGATTTAGAGTTATTTGATGCCATGCACAAATGTATTTATTTATACATATCTCTGAGCACTAATGTGTCTGCCCAACCTTCACTAATGATGAGTACAAAGAATAACCATGTGCCTGGACCCAACTAGAGTTTTGGGGGGCCCCCAGCAGTGGGACTTTCAATGACTGCACCCCCCCCCCAGCAGAGGCAGTTGCCCTTCCTAAATAATGAACATAATGATATAAGACACCCTAAGCACTATGTGACATCCACCCAAATATACATACATTTATATAAACTGCTTTCTGACAGCCAGAAAAAAGTGCATTCGGGTTCAGGGGTGGGGAAGGTTACTTCTAGAATGACTAATCCTCTGTGATGTTTCAGGTAATGAATGTTTCAGGTAATGACCGACTCATCAGACTGGTCCGACTGGTATGAGCACATCAGACAGGTTAGAAGCCAACAGAACAGGTGTGAGTTTCCTTACGGCACAGGAAATTTGGGTGTTAACCAGACTTGCCCATTGGGACTGTTGGCCCCGTGTTATCTGGCTCCCTGGAGATCATTGCTGAGCAGAAGAATATCTAGGTAAGGGGGTGCACAGGAAAAGGGGGGGGTGTGGCACTGGTGTGAGGAGAAGAATCGGAACTGATATCTTGGTGCAGCACCTTCACCTCCAAATCCTGGAAAAACCAATGGCAGAGAGCGTATCTAGGAAACATTGGACACCCTTCTATAAGAATAAGCTGCATGTTGCAAAGGTGCTAATTCATTTCTGATATTTCCTAAGTAAATTTTTTTACTCATGCTGCAATACTCCTCATGACTGATGCAGAAAATATATCCTCTCCAGTATTTTACAGGCCTGGTCGTCAAAAATGATGGTTGATCCTAATGTTATCACAGACATCAAAGAGAAAAAAAAAATCTCCAGCACTTTTATCGGCTTAGACCTCCTTCACAAAATAGGAATGCTTAAAGGAGAAGGAAAGGCTTAAATTAAGTAAGCTTTATCAGAAAGGTCTATATAAATACACCAGTAAACCCTCAAAGTAATGCTGCTCTGAGTCCTCTTCAACAGGAACACAGCATTTCTTTCCTTTTATTGTGTACACATGGACTTCTGTATAAGACTTCCTGTTTTCAGCTTAAACCTCCAGGGCTAGGGCTTGAGCATGCTCAGTTTGCTCCTCTCCCCCTCCCTCATCCCATCCCTGCTGTAATCTGAGCTCAGAGCTGTAAGTGAGCAGGGAGAGACTCAGGCAGGAAGTGATGTCACACCAAGCTTATATGGCAGCTTCTATCCTAAACAAACAGAGACAGTGTCTAGAGCGGTTTACTCAGGTATGGTAAAGCATTCTGCAGAATAAATATAACGTTCTAGCTTGCACTTTTGTGGCTAATCTGTTGGCAATAAACTGTCTTGGAGCTTTCCTTCTCCTTTAATGGATTCTGACACCAGCCATAAATTAGTATAACGAGTCATATCTCGCTCACCATAGATAAAGGGTGGCCCGGGTGCCCACTGCCCCGGACCCTGCTCTTAAATTAACCTTAAAAGACCTCAGACGCTATGAACGCTTAATATGTTATTTAAATAAAGTATACTATTTTGCGTTCATGTCTGGAGACTAACGATTCATTCGGAAACCCAGGAGTGCGCTGCCTCTACACTATAAAGTTGCAGTTAGTGATCCAAATGTTATTAATAGGGAAAACAGATAAATATATAGGAAGGCCGGTATTTTTTTCGAGAAAAAGTGGCCAAACTGCACCACAGCATTCTGGGTGCTAGTATATATATATATATATATATATATATATATATATATATATATATATATATATATATATAATTCTGGGGGTTCTCATCTCATGAAAGGGGAGAAGGCGTAGAGACGGGAAGGAATCCTAATGTGTAGAGCACATGGCAGTTATATTTGGCACTACCAACATTCAGATGCTGCCTTGTAACCTGCAGCCGTTTCGTACAGTAACTCTACAGTTCTCAGAAATTGAGTGCACTGCTGCTCCTGGCTTCTGCCTGACTGGGGAGCCTGGGAGACTCAGTAGCCACATCTCATATAAAGCCATACCTGATTCACTAAATAAAGGAGATGCGAGACAGAACATTGTCTATAAAATAGACCAGAAACCTCCCTTTACTGCTTCTATTAAAAGCCAATCGAATGCATTCTCTCTGCCTGACTCATTTGTAAGATGACTAGCATATTAAAGGAGAACTAAACCCTAAAAATGAATAGAGCTAAAAATGGCATATTTTATATAGTGAACTTATTGCAGGAGGCTAAAGTGTCAGCTTGTCAATAGCAGCAATGATCCAGGACTTCAAACTTGTCACAGGGGGTCACCATCTTGGAAAGTGTCTGTGACACTCACATGCTCAGTGGGCTCTGATTGGCTGTTGAGAAGCTAAGCTTAGGGCTCGTCACTAATTATCCAGCAGAAAATGAGCTTCCCTGGCTGTAATATAAGCTGATGCTACAGGTTTGCTGATTATTAAATTCTGATGCTAATTGCACTGGTTTCTGTGCTGCCATGTAGTAATTATCTGTATTAATTACTAATCAGCCTTATAGTGTGACATTTCTATTCTATGTGTACTGTATATTGTGAGTGGCTCCCTAAGCTCAGTAAGTGACAGCAGCACAGAGCATGTGCAGTGAATCAGCAGAAAAGATGGGGAGCTACTGGGGCATCTTTGGAGACACAGATCTTTACTGCTAAAGGGCTGTGGTTGCCTTGGGCTGGTACAGAAGCACAAAACATCATGTACAACATTTCTACCTACTTCTTTAGTTTCACTAAAGTCCTTTGTCCTTTAAGTGAGAAAACCTGCATACAGTGACAGCAGTGATGTCTAATACTCCTATTGGTTACAGGTCGATCTACTCTTGGGAGTGTTTTAATATTCTTATTGGCTGCAGGTTAATTCTAGCTCCACCCTCTTCAAAGATGGCTACACTCAGACCAATGCCCAGGTCTGTGTAAAGGACAGATGGGGCTGTTTTATTGGGTCTGCTGATGCCACTCTCTTCTTCATAAAAAGCACCACTTGAATGATAATAAAGATCATGTAAATTCAAATTATATTGCATATTTTTTTCCTGCCACCCTATAATAACTATTGTAATTTATTGAGCTGCACTGGATGTTTAATGAATCTTATATTGTCATAATACTTATCTTATAATACTGATAGACTAACCTTAGTGATTTTTGGACATAGCTCTTCAAACCCCAAATAACAAGGAGCCTGAAGTGACAATGAAAATGCAATGAAAGAAGCAGAATGCAGGAGTAGGGAGCTGTACAGACATTGTCAGAGACTTGATATTGTTACTGGCCAAGTATATCACAGCCCTGATCCAATTACCCCTTGTAAGATCCATAGGAACAAGTGCAATGTGCAGTTCTCAGTGATTTCCCAGTGCTAACTGAAGTGATAAATCCTGCTGCCTACAGCCGACTTGCTATTGATTTATAACGTGCTACTTGGCTCCTGTTGCCCAGATCAAACCTTGTGGCTCCTACAAAGCGTCGGCCTGACCTCTAAATTATGCAGACTCCTCCAAATGCGCCATAAATCTGCCTGATTGAGTCTCTGCTGAGTAAATGTTTGAACCTTCCCTGTCGTTACACTATTAATTAATTGCTCATACACTTCTAAGGCTTCTGAAAACATCAAATGCACATATTGATATTGGCCATATTCACCCCCCAAATCTCTCACTGCTCAGTGAGAACGTGGGTTACACCCCCAGACACTTTATAGTCAGGGTGGTTCATTAGGGGGTGGTGTATATTTATTTAAGGGGTTATAAACCCAAAAATTTATTTTTGCCTAATGAAAGAAAATATAATCCTAAACAATTTACCAGTATAGGTTAAAGACACATTTCCTCTGGTTTTCTAGGTACCGGTATGGGAATCGTTAACCAGAAACCCGTAATCCAGAAAGTTCAGAATTACGGAAAGGCCGTCTCCCATAGACTCCATTATAATAAATTAATCCAAATTTTAAAATTATTTCCTTTCCTCTGTAGTAATAAAACAGAACCTTGTACTTGATCCCAACTAAGATATGATTAAAGGAACAGTAACACCAAAAAATGAAAGTGTTTTAATTAATGAAGATATTGTGTAGTGTTGCCCTGCATTGGTAAAACTGATCTGTTTGCTTCAGAAACACTACTATAGTTTATATAAACAAGCTGCTGTGTAGCCATGCGGGCAGCCATTCAAGCACAGGATACACAGTAGATAACAGATACTATAGAACTACTATAGTTTATATAAATCAGCTGCTGTATAGCAATGGAGGAAATTGGAAAAAGGCTATATGGCACAGGTTAAATAGTGGATAAAAGATAACATTATGTTCTACAGAGCTTATCTGCTATCTGCTGTGTAACCCGAGCCTTTCTCATTTGAATGGCTGCCCCCATGGCTACACAGCAGCTTGTTTATATAAACTATAGTAGTACTTATCTGTTATCTACTGTGTATCCTGTGCTTGAATGGCTGCCCCCATGGTTACACAGCAGCTTGTTTATATAAACTATAGTAGTACTTATCTGTTATCTACTGTGTATCCTGTGCTTGAATGGCTGCCCCCATGGCTACACAGCAGCTTGTTTATATAAACTATAGTAGTACTTATCTGTTATCTACTGTGTATCCTGTGCTTGAATGGCTGCCCCCATGGCTACACAGCAGCTTGTTTATATAAACTATAGTAGTACTTATCTGTTATCTACTGTGTATCCTGTGCTTGAATGGCTGCCCCCATGGCTACACAGCAGCTTATTTATATAAACTTTAGTAGTACTTATCTGTTATCTACTGTGTATCCTGTGCTTGAATGGCTGCCCCCATGGCTACACAGCAGCTTGTTTATATAAACTATAGTAGTACTTATCTGTTATCTACTGTGTATCCTGTGCTTGAATGGCTGCCCCCATGGCTACACAGCAGCTTGTTTATATAAACTATAGTAGTACTTATCTGTTATCTACTGTGTATCCTGTGCTTGAATGGCTGCCCCCATTGCTACATAGCAACTTGTTTATATAAACTATAGTAGTGTTTCTGAAGCAAATGCTCCAGTTTTACCAATGCAGGGCACCAGTATATTATATTTGTATTACTTTAAACCACTTTTTTTTATGTTACTTTTTCTTTAATCCGTATTGGAAGCAAAACCAGCCTATTGGGTTTATTTAATGTTTACATGATTTCCTAGTAGACCTAAGGTATAAAGATCCAAATTACGGAAAGATCAATTATCCAGAAAACCCCAGGTCCCAAACATTCTGGATAACAGGTCCCATACCTGTATTTGGAAATGTAATTCCTATTGAAACCAGTGTCTGTGGTGGTTCTGACATTTGAAACAACGTAACAGAAGCATTCTTCTTCTGACTCTTTCCAGCTTTGAAATGGGGGTCACTGACTCCATCTATTGTTTTTGCTATTTTTTTTTATTAGTCAATTTTCTATTCAGCAGATTGCTGCTGAAATTGCAAACTGGAGAGCTGCTGAATAAACAGCTAAATAACTGAAAAAACACAAAATAACAAAAAACTTAAAACCAATTGCAAATGTATAACTCTCTATATCATCAGAAAAAAAACATATGAACTGTGCAATAAATCCACCTTTTGCATTTCCATTCAATTAATTCAATGTTTTTGCTGCAGTTCCTGCTGGCAAAGCATTTTCAGGCAGTTTCTTGTATTCTGAGCACATCTCCCCCCCCCCCCCCCCGACTGTCTGTACTATCCCAGCCCACTAGCACCACCTTGTGAGATTCTTTTTAACTTCTCACCATGTTTAGTTCAAAAGCGTCCACTGAACATTTTTAATGAATTTATTTTGCAAAGTTGCTCAGAATAAATAGTTATTGGGTTGACATCCCCTTTAAGGAGGTTGTTCGCCTTTAAATTAACTGTTTTTGAGTTATTTAGGTTTTTATTCAGCAGCTCTCCAGTTGTTCAGCAATCTGGCTGCAAGGGTCCAAATTACCTTAGCAACCATGTGTTGATTTGAATAAGAAACTGGAATATGAATAGGAGAGGCCTGAATAGAAAGATGAGTGATTAAAAAGTAGTAAAAACAATCCATTTGGAGCATTACAGAGTATTTGTTTTTATTTAGGGTCAGTGATAGGGATGTAGCGAACCGCCGATAATGTGTTCGCGAACGCCGTTCGCGAACACCGGCAAAAATTGCGAACAGTTCGCGAACAGTTCGCGAACTTCGAACATCCGAAAATCGTTCGATTCGAACGATCGAAGGATTTTAATCGTTCGATCGAACGATTTTCGTTCGAATCGAACGAAAATCGTTCGATTTTAGCGATCGAATGGTCGAACGATTTTGACGCGAACGCCTATTGGCGAACGTCGCGCGACGTTCGCGAACTTGCGGCGGACGCGAACAGCCGATGTTCGCGCAAACAAGTTCGCCGGCGAACAGTCCGCGACATCCCTAGTCAGTGATCCCCATATGAGGGCTGGAAAGAGTCAGAAGATGAAGCCAAATAATTCAAAAACTATAAAAAAGAAAAAATGAAGGCCAATCGAAAAGTTACATACTAATAATTAACTTAAAGGTGAACCAACCCTTTAAAGGAGAACTAAAGCCTAACTAAAGAAGTAGGTAGAAATGTTTTGTGCTTCTGTACCAGCCCAAGGCAACCACAGCCCTTTAGCAGTAAAGATCCGTGTCTCCAAAGATGCCCCAGTAGCTCCCCATCTTCTTTTCTGCTGATTCACTGCACATGCTCTGTGCTGCTGTCACTTACTGAGCTTAGGGAGCCACTCACAATATACAGTACACATAGAATAGAAATGTCACAATATAAGGCTGATTAGTCATTAATACAGATAATTACTACATGGCAGCACAGAAACCAGTGCAATTAGCATCAGAATTGAATAATCAGCAAACCTGTAGCATCAGCTTATATTACAGCCAGGGAAGCTCATTTTCTGCTGGATAATTAGTGACGAGCCCTAAGCTTAGCTTCTCAACAGCCAATCAGAGCCCACTGAGCATGTGAGTGTCACAGACACTTTCCAAGATGGTGACCCCCTGTGACAAGTTTGAAGTCCTGGATCATTGCTGCTATTGACAAGCTCAAACTTTAGCCTCGTGCAATAAGTTCACTATAAAAAATATGCAATTTTTAGCCATATTCATTTCTAGGGTTTAGTTCTCCTTTAAGGCTTAAGATGAGCTCCCATTCAGTTTGTGTATAAAATATGATCACAATGATCTCGACCCACACCCTCTACATCTATCTATAAATGTGAGTGAATGACGAATAAGAAATGCGTGTTTCCCGACAGATCCCTCAGATTATTACAAAAGAGTTTCTATAATGATTAGATGTCATGTCTATAAATATACTGGGCATGTTCAATTGCCCAATGTTTGACTTCAAATGTGTTGTTGCTTTCAGACCCGGGATGATTGTTATTCATTATTGGCAAGAGACACAGTCACACACATACAAAACCCTATTTGTCCTCTGGTTCTAGAAACATCCAAGCCAACATCAGTTCTGCCGCAGATCTGTGCTGCTATATTGTTTCAGGAGTCAGAATCTATAAACAGCCAGACACGTAATGATTTCAATGGTGAGAATTCGTTTTTGGGTGGAGTTCCCCTTTAATAACTGTGAACAGGGCTGGAATGTTATCATTAGGAGCTGCTCTAAAAGGGCTAGTTAATGTTTTATATGGCCATTAAAGCAAGAAATGGAAGCAGGAATTGGTTCTTCAAGCTGAACAGGCCGTGCGTGCGCAAAGCAAATGTTAAATAATTCACACCGGGGACTTAGTAACCCCCCAATAAACCTGTGTGACCTTCCGCTCATAAAAATAAGTCATTAAAGGGGATGTAAAGGGGATGTAAAGGCAAAAAAATTAAATATTTTACTTTCTTTACTGGAAAAGAAATCTATCTCCAATATACTTTAATTAAAAAATGTGTACAGTTTTTCTAATAAACCTGACTGTATACTGTGAAATTGCCCCTTTGTTTTTCTTACTCTGACAGCTGCAGAAAGGAAACTTCAGACGGTCCCTAACTGCTCTTCAGGGAAACGATCATACTATCAAACGGCACGGGGGAGCCCCCCACCTTACTTCCCTGACCTCGAGCAGCTTTGTTTGTTTCCCTATAAAGCAGGCGGCGACTGTGTAGAGATTTGTACCCGCAGACCCAGTGCACTCTATACACTATATTCTGATTATTAATCAGTCTTGCTGTATCGGCTTCTATGGCAGATATTATTTGACTTGTGTTGTTTTGATAATTTATGTTAATCCCTAAATTTAAGCTCCTGACTGGAGCATGTTCACAGTCTTGGTCTTGCAAAAGATGTTTAACAAAGTTACAAGATGACAACCCTGCGGCCAACTTTGAAAACATAAATCATTTGTTTAATTAGACTTCTGGTACAGTAAATTCATGTAAACGTTTAGTATACAAAATACAGCATTTCTAGCATTATTCTATTCTAGACCTTTGTTGCCCTTTAACGGTGAAGCACAAAGTGCGGATCTATGGTCTCGGACACCAATAAACAGACCAAGTTATCTCAGTTGATTTGAAACTGTCTGGGGGAACGAGTTTAATCTCCAAGGGCAAAGCAGAGAAATTGTCTCTAGTCCATTGATTGATCCAGTGCTGGAGAAAAGAGAAAAACTGGAAAGATAAAGAATCTACATCAATTTACACAATGTGGTATTTCGATACATGATGCTTCACAAATCCCTTAAATCTAATCTAATCAGTGCACTCCACTTGCATAAACAGGAAATCCCATGGGACATATTGAACAACCCATAAATAATGTCTACTTGAATTAAACATAATTTAAATTCCCACCATTCCCTACATTGCACTTTCCTAAGTAATGATGAATTTTAAAGTGGTTGGGCCTCAAACCCTTCGAGAGATGGAAAACGGAGGGTCCCTCAGCCATAAAACATACAGTGAACAAACAATGCAAGAAGCCTTTGACCATTCAAGCACTTTGGGAAAAATTCCCAATAATACACTCATATAATATGGCATTCATGCAACGACACGTTACACAAAAAAGGTATGCACTTATTTGTTAGACTTAGACTGGGACAGTCCCCTTGATAGACTTTTGGAAAAATGAGGTATAGGCAAGGGAGCAATTTCACAATGTTATAAGAGAAACTCTGCTCTATACGACTAAAGGAAAGGATGGTTGCACAATGGTTGCCAGACTTAGTTATGGAGGACATTCTGGAGGAACTGCGCAGTAACATCCAGTCAAAAGTTTGGGAACCCCTCTTAATTCTTTGGAGTTGTGTTTATCATTGGCTGAGCTTTCAAAGTAGCAACTTCCTTTTAATATATATCATGCCTTATGGGAACAGTAGTATTTCAGCAGTGACATCAAGTTTATTGGATGAACAGAAAATAACAAAATTAGACAGGTGCATGCATTTGGGCAATTTACATCAATATTTAATTGAGCTCCTTTTGCAAATGTAACAGCCTCTAGACGCCTCCTATAGCCTTTGATGAGTGCCTGGATTGTGCGGAATTTTTGACCATTCGTCCATACAAAATCTCTCCAGTTCAGTTAAATTTGATGGCTGCCGAACATGGACAGTCTGCTTCAAATAATCCCATAGATTTTCCATGATATTCAAGTCGGTGGACTGTGACGGCCATTCCAGAATATTGTACTTCTCCCTCTGCATAAATGTCTTTGTAGATTTCCAAGTGTGTTTAGGGTCATTGTCTTGTTGGAATATCCAATATAAGTAATATAAGTTCTACAGGGAACTCTGAGTATCAGAGTATAAGGGATAATGTACCCCCTACTGTAAATGATAAGGATATTAGAAGTCACTGAGGGGTTGTTCTGTGACCATATAAAGACACAAGGCTGCAGGCTGAGTTATACAGGGAACTCTGAGTATCACTCATGTATTATAAGGGATAATGTACCCCCTACTGTAAATGATAAGGATATTAAAAGTCACTGAGGGGTTGTTCTGTGACCATATAAAGTATTTTTTAGCTATAGAGGGAAGAAAAGGGTGGGCTGAGGGTGCATCAGTGGTAGGCCGGGAGCAGTTTGAATGGTGATCACAAATTTACCGGCAGCTACATTGCCGGTAAATTTGTAATACCGGCCCGGCTGGTATTTTACCGGCTAGGCCGGTGAAATACCGGCCAGGTGGCAACCTTACCTACTGTAAATGATAAGGATATTAGAAGTCACTGAGGTGTTGTTCTGTGACCATATAAAGGCACAAGGCTGCAGGCTGAGTTATACAGGGAACTCTGAGTATCACTCATGTATTATAAGGATAATGTACCCCCTACTGTAAATGATAAGGATATAAGAAGTCACTGAGGGGTTGTTCTGTGACCATATAAAGGCACAAGGCTGCAGGCTGAGTTATACAGGGAACTCTGAGTATCACTCATGTATTATAAGGGATAATGTACCCCCTACTGTAAATGATAAGGATATTAGAAGTCACTGAGGGGTTGTTCTGTGACCATATAAAGACACAAGGCTGCAGGCTGAGTTATACAGGGAACTCTGAGTATCACTCATGTATTATAAGGGATAATGTACCCCCTACTGTAAATGATAAGGATATTAGAAGTCACTGAGGGGTTTTTCTGTGACCATATAAAGGCACAAGGCTGCAGGCTGAGTTATACAGGGAACTCTGAGTATCACTCATGTATTATAAGGGATAATGTACCCCCTACTGTAAATGATAAGGATATTAGAAGTCACTGAGGGTTGTTCTGTGACCATATAAAGGCACAAGGCTGCAGGCTGAGTTATACAGGGAACTCTGAGTATCACTCATGTATTATAAGGGATAATGTACCCCCTACTGTAAATGATAAGGATATTAGAAGTCACTGAGGGGTTCTGTGACCATATAAATTCAGATTGTTGCAGATATTTTCTCTTTTGGGACCTTTGAGCAAATCACCCCTTGGGAATCCAGCTGCAGTAATCTGGGGTATTGTGAGGAATCAGGCGGGATAGGCACAAACATTTGCTTAAGTGTCACATTGTGTTAAAGTCGAGGCAATGAATCTTGTGAAGTCAACCCAGATGCCTTGTTATTTCATTTAAATCTAAACCTTTAAGCACCCACACCCACAATATAAAACCACAGATTACTTGTGTTTAACATAGGATTACCTGTTCAGTAAAAGTAAATACATCATTACAGCGTCAACGTAAATACTGTATATTTATAGCGAGAAGTATTCTTGTAATAAAATATCCAGATACCAGGTTTTAGTATGATGTAGAGAGTGATATTCTGTGCATTTTTTATTTTTGTTATTTAGCTTTTTATTCAGCAGCTCTCCAGTTTGCAATTTCAGCCATATGGTTGCTCAGGTCCAAATTCCCCTAGCAACCATGCACTGATTTGAATAAGAGACTGGAATATGAATAGGAGAGGCCTGAATAGAAAGGTGAGTAATAAAAAGTAACAATAACAATACACTTGTAGCCTTACAGAACATTTGTTTTTAGATGGGGTCAGTGACCCCATTTGAAAACTGGAAAGAGTCAGAAGGAGAAGGCAAATAATTTTAAAAACTATAAAAAGAAAAAATGAAGACCAATTGCTTAGAATTAGCCATTCTATAACATTTTAAAAGTGAACTTAAAGGTCAAGTACACCTTTGAGCCCCTGCTCATTCCCATAGCAGACTGCTTCCCAAGTTGGTTAGGACCCAAAAATACCTAGTCCCCATCCCCTTATATCACTGCACAGCCTTTATGATATCTCCTGGTAGCATTTGAAAGGAAATGTGGCAATCATTAGTTCCCACAGTCACCCAGTCTAGCCCATATAAAATAATTCTGACCCCCATAAGGGAATGGCACTCACATTTACTGTAAAGGATTGTGTACTCCTTGTGTTGCAGATGCCTACCATTTGTGTAATCATAGAGGAAGAAGAGCACACAGATGCGGTCGGGGGGGGCAGGGAAAAGGGGGGCTGGAACCGCAGAATCTGCTTCCTCTATAGCAGCTCCCTTGCCTGGAGCTCTCTTGTCCCTGCAGCAAGCAGATTAAGCACAATTCAGCAGGAACAGCCCTCTAAGTTTGCTCATAGTCTATACAGAGAGATCCCATAAAACTATGGCAGCATAGGTATTCCCCTGTACTAAGCACAATTCAACAGGAACAGCCCCCTAATTATGCTCATAGTCTATACAGAGAGAGCCCATAAAACTATGACAGCATAGGTATTCCCTGTACTAAGCACAATTCAGCAGGAACAGTCCCTAAGTTTGCTCATAGTCTGTACAGAGAGATCCCATAAAACTATAGCAGCATAGGTATTCCCTGTACTAAGCACAATTCAGCAGGAACAGTCCCTAAGTTTGCTCATAGTCTGTACAGAGAGATCCCATAAAACTAGGGCAGCATAGGTATTCCTCTGTACTAAGCACAATTCAGCAGGAACAGTCCCTAAGTTTGCTCATAGTCTGTACAGAGAGATCCCATAAAACTATGGCAGCATAGGTATTCCCTGTACTAAGCACAATTCAGCAGGAACAGTCCCTAAAGCTCCCCATAGACGCGACGATTCTTCTTGCCGAACGACCGATTTTAGGGAAGTCCGACCAATCCTTCGAAATTATCGTGCGGTTAGTGGTATTCGAACGATCGTACATCTTACGATTTTTCGGCCGACATCTGTCGGGAAATTGATTGGCCAGGTCAAAAAATCTTTGTCGGCCCCAATGCAATCTCTCTATGTTTGCAGGGCCAAGCAGGCAGCTCCCCTTTGTTTTCCTGCCAAATTGGTCTTTTTAGTTGATGGTCAATTCGTACGATCGTACGATCGTTCTGAGAAGATATTGGTCTCACGATCAGGATCTGATCTTTTAAAAATCTCAACATCTATGGCCAGCTTAAGTTTGTTCATAGTCTGTACAGAGAGATCCCATATAACTATAACAGCATAGGTATTCCCTGTACTAAGCACAATTCTGCAGGAACAGTCCCTAAGTTTGCTCATAGTCACTAAATATTTATAGGTTATTTCACAAGTAAAACAAATCATTCCCCAGTATTATAATTGTTTACCCAGTATTGCACATTGCTTTGTGGTACCATTTATTTTTTTAACTGATGAAATGTCACTCTCTATTGCATTGCTACCGATTGGGGTCCAAACACTTCTTCAATGTCACCAAACAGTCAATGGGAAAGGCTTTGAAGTCTTGTGTTAAATAATCTTACTTTTTCCTTTTTGTTGTCCTTGTTTAACCTCAAAGGCAGATACTGGAGTGTGTTTTTTTTTCTTTATATTCATGTTGTTTAGTAATCTCTACATCTGTTTGTTGTGTAACATGACAATGAGAAACTCAAGCATGTGTACAATGGAGGTGTCTACACCAGCGTGTAACAGATAGTTCCCGCATTGTAGCCACAGCTGCAGTAGCGCATTACCTGTGCAGCACTCCCATTACACCGAGGGCTGCAATCCAAGGGAAGTGCATCTATTTAATTACTCGTTTCAGCTAAACTTTGCCCTGATCTGTGATATTATTTCCCCTGCAGGAACCCTTTTCTTTTCCATTAACACCTTGGTCTGGGCACACAATGTACAACGGATTTGTTTACACTTAAAAGGAGATAACAGAATAAGGTCGTAGATTCGGCTGGCAGCAAACTGCAGAGTAAGTTCTACCTAGTCTTTCATTTGAAGGTGATGTTCACCTTTCTGTTAACATTACAGAATAGCTCATTCCGAGCAATGTTTCAATTGACCTTCATTTTTTATAGTTTTTACATTATTTTCTTCCAGCTTTCAAATGGGGGTCACTGACCCCATCTAAAAAACAAATGCTCTGTAAGGCGCATCTGGACCATGTAATATACTTGCTGAGTCATATTTTACATTATTTATCTTTACGATAGTACTATATTTTATGCCCAATGCAAGTTTTCTTTAACACCCCAAAACCACACCTTACTAGAGACACTATATTCATGAGAATTTGGGTTTTATCATCCTATTGCAATGCAGAGCTTATAAAAGGGATAATGTCATGGAAAAACATTTTTTTTTTTTCAAAACACCGGTTAATAGTGCTGCTCCAGCAGAATTCTGCACTGAAATCCATTTTTCAAAAGAGCAAACTGATTATTTTATATTTCATTTTGAAATCTGACATGGGGCTAGACATATTGTCAGTTTCCCAGCTGCCCCCAGTCATGTGACTTGTGCTCTGATAAGTTTCAGTCGCTCTTTACTGCTATACTGAAAGTTGGAGTGATATCAGCAGAACAGTGGGAAGGTAACCAGATTACAGCTCCCTAACACAAGATAACAGCTGCCTGGTAGATCTAAGAACAACACTCAATAGTAAATTCAGGCCCCACTGCGACACATTCAGTTACATTGAGTAGGAGAAACAACAGCCTGCCAGAAAGCAGTTCCATCCTAAAGTGCTGGCTCTTTCTGAAAGCACATGACCAGGTAAAATGACCTGAGATGCACCTACACACCAATATTACAACTAAAATATACAGTTGCTGGTTCAGGAATAAAATTGTATATGGTAGATTGAATTATCTGAAGTGTAATTAAGAAATAAAACTACACCCTAAAAATCATGACAGAATCCAATTAATGTCACATACATAATGCACATGATGCATGAATAATACAAAGCTAATTGTGATACTGAGCAGTGTCGGACTGGGACACCAGGGGCCACCCAAAAACCTTAGACCAGGGGCCACTATCACTACTATTATTCGTCATCTCCTCAATCAACCTCTATTCTCCTAGTCTGTTTTCTTTACATACTATAATCAATTATTCCATCTATTTAGCCTTTTTGTTCTCATAGAAATAGAGAATGACCATGAAATTGGCCAAAAATTTAGCAGCATGAGGGGCCACTGACACCTGGGCCCACCGGGAGTTTTCCTGGTATCCCGGTGGGCGCACCCTAATTTATTTATTTATAAAAATGGCAGACAGAGGCGTGCATCTCTTAGACAGTGAAGCATCTCTAACATCCACCTAGCAGACAAAGACAAGAGCGATTTTATAATATTTACACAACTTGTGCCAGAAATAAGTGAAAGTAAATATTTGCAGACTCGTAAAAGTGGAATATCTTGTGTGAGCTGTCTGCCAGTGAACAATGAAACTGCACCTGTGTTTAGTGACTTGGACTTAACAGAACAAGTAGCCCTGGTCTTATATTATGGCAACAATACAACAGCATAAAAAAAACCCAAAAAACTTATGATAGGTTTGAGATTAGGTACATGCCCAGCTGGAGTTGCTATGAGTGCCAGTTCAGTGTTGTGAGGTTACACAGTTGTGTAAGAGAATGCATGCCGGCACAGGCAGTTATTGTTTTGTAGAAGGCATGTTTAAGCCATGGGCAGTCGCCATTGCCGAATAGTAAGAGAAAGAAGAACTTGTTTATATGACTCCGTGCTCCATGTACCTCCCAAAAATATTTTAATAAAGGCTTGGGGAGGTTTACTCCAACACCAATTAATTTTTCTTAACACACAGAATTGAGGAATAATATATGATGTTGGCACTGCATTTATCTTACCATGTGTTCTGGGTATTATATACATACCTCCCAACTGTGCCAGTTTTTCGCAGGACAGTCCCCATTTTGACAGCTCAACCTGCAGTCCCGGATTGTTACTCAAATGTCCTGACTTTGTCTTTGATCTCCTGCACTGAACAGCCAGAAAAAGATTCTAAAACTTGATTGGCTTTTCGCAAAGAGCCCAGAATACTCGGCAGCTGCACTTAGATACATCTGTAAACATTTAAGATAAGCAAAGATACAATTGTACCTATTTAAGAAAGGAAGGTCTCTAGGGAGATTTGAGGTTGAGACTCACCTTCATTAGCAAAACTGAAATAACACATACAACTTGACCCTAAAACCCCCAGAAATGTGTTAACATTTTCCATAACCTGCCAAATTTTGTAAAATGGATGCGGTATTTAGGGGGTGTGGTCATAATATGGGTGTGGTCAAACATTTGCTGAAGGTTGCCTCTTTCTATTTTTCAGATGTTGGGAGGTATGTTATATATGCAATCATTTTTTCCTGCAATGTATTTTGCCATATATATCTATATTAGGCATGCACCGAATCCACTATTTTGGATTCTGCCAAATCCCCAAATCCTTTGTGAAAGATTGGGACAAATACAGAACCAAATCCAAATTTGCTATTTGCAAATTAGGAGCAGGAAAGGAAAAAGTAGAAAAGAATTTTAACTTCCTTGTTTTGTGACAAAAAAACACATGATTTCCTTTCCTGACCCTAATTTGCGTATGTAAATTAGGATTCAGATTTGGTTCCATGAGGCACAAGGATTCGGACGAAACTTGGCCGAATCCCAAAACAAAACTATCCTGCCATGTTTTCTTGAAAGGGACACTAGGAAACAACCTAGTGGGCCCCACTGGCCCAGACTCGCTACCTGCCTGCCTACCGACTCCCCCCGGCCCCAGTTGCAGCCGCAAGAAGAGAAGGTATGAGACATGCATGGGGGTGCCAGAGGGGGTTTGTGCCTGGGTCAGGGGGCCCTGATGAGGAAGCCCGGTGTGCCCCACAGTCTGAAGCTGTTTCTGGGGTATTGTATGTGAAGTTGGCCTTGGAATACTGGCCTGTTCCTCCCCAAACAGAAAAATCACCCTCCACCTATCTGTAGAGATACATTAGTGCCATGCCCACCATATGATATAGTAGAGCCACCACCTCTAACCAGATGGTTTTAATTACTTGCCATTGCCACACTGTCAAATTTGGGCTTCTTAGACTCTGATAGCCAGGGCCCATTCTCACAATAACTAGATGTAGGTGCTGCTAGAAGGTCTGTGGCAGAAAAAACAAGGATTGAAGGCAATTGTCCAGCTTTAGGTTGGTCTAGGACCTGGGTCAACAGGGAGAGTACAGGATTGCCATATCATATAGTATGTTAGGAGAGGTCTTTACACAGGAGAGTGGGCAACTTCCAACTTAGATGTGCCTACATACAAGCCCTAGCTAGAGGAGATCTACAGAGCAGAGGCATGGTACAGACAAGGAATAAAAACATCAAATCTACAGGAATGGGCACAGAACCGAACCCCAACAGAAAAGGAAGAAGGCAAAACTCCATTGTAAGTGACACTAAAAGAGCAATTTGGAAGGTAAGAGGAAACCAGAACCAGCCAACATCACATAGGAGAAGAGAATATAGAGAAGAGGGAGGGGAGTGAGTCCTGTTAAAGCAGTTTTTGTGGAATGATGTGGCTGAAAACCATATTGTAGGCAGTCAAGTGAGCCACTAGCAACGAAAAAGCAGTTGGTTTGATACCAAGCCCTCAAGTAGACTAGAGATGGTATGGAGGTTACCATAATAGAAGGGAAAGCGAGAGGGTTATTAGCCCATGTTTCAGAAGGGTGAGATTTAATAGAATAGAATTAAACAAGGGGTGGTTTTGCAGAAGAAACAAGATCAAAAGAAAAAGCAGTAATATGTGCGGAAATCAAAAGTTGTTTTTTTTGTTTAAGGGAAATAAGCAATAATTTTTGTAGTTGGACTCAGGGTGGTGATAGAGGGAGCCCTGACCATCCAGAGGGGCAGGGGCTAAAGAGGAAAGTGATATCTATCAGGTAAGCAGGCTCTTCAAGCACTGATCCCATTATCACCCCAAGGAACCTTCCACTGCCCAAAGTTAAAACCAGCCTAAATCTAAATGTATTAACTACATATTTAGAATGTGGTTGCTTTTCTAGTTTAATGCATGTTGCTTTCCCACAATTTCGGGCTGCAATATTGCAGTGGTAAAGGTCACACCTAATTTTTTGGAAGGCAAGTAGGAGGACACTCTGAGCTGATCCAGTACATGGACTCCAGGGCAGAATTTATGCTGATCCACAATGAGGTTTTATGGAAGAATTCCATAGTTTTGTTAGAAGGTCAACGAGGGGAGTACCGAATTTGTACTGATCCATTACAGGGATAGTAGGGGACACATTTGAGCTGATCCATTATAAAGGCTACTGGTGGAAAATAGGTTGATCCAATGGCTGGGTATAGAGGTTCCCATTCATTCTAACCCCAACTACTTTAGCAAGACTATAATTAGGGGTGTAACTTGGCACGTCTGGACCCCCAGCAAAAAAAAGATTTCATGTACGTGTAGGAACCATGGATCCTTAATGTGACCCTTCCCAGCTTGTGATTGTAATCTATTCCCCTTGTTGTTTTCCATTGACTAGAATGCAACTACTGTGAATGAAACAGCAGCCTTGTGCTGGCACCCTATGATCACTAACTGCACCCTTACTCATTCTAGGCTGCACCTGCATGTTAATAAGCGTTTCACCTTTTATATCAGGTTTAACCTACATGAAGCTGCCACATCCGTTTTTGTTATGTATAGGAATGACTCAGCCTCCTATTACAGTACATACCAGATTAACCAAGTATTGTCCGTCTAGTTTATATCTTCTGACGTCTTTCATTCCATATATATCTTAAAGGGGTTGTTCACCTTTGAGTTAACTTTCAGTATGATGTAGGGAGGGATATTTTGAGACAATTTGCAATTGGCTTCCATTTATTGTTTGTGGTTTTTGAGCTATTTAGCTTTTTATTCAGCAGTTTGCAGTGTCAGCAATGTGGTTGCTAACGTCCAAATTACCTTAGCAACCATGCATTGATTTGAATTAGAGACTGGAATATGAATAGAAGAGGCCTGAATAAAAAAGATAAATAATAAAAAGTAGTAATAACAATAGGGTCAGTGATCCCCATTTGGAAGTTGGAAAGAGTCAGAAGAAGGCAAAGGATTCAAAAACTATAAATAATAAAGAACAATTGAAAAGTTGCTTAGAATTTGCCATTCTATAATATTCTAAAAAAGTAAAATGTGAACCACTCCTTTAATATGCAATTAACTACTCACCCTACATGTAATCTCAATTGTGATTCAGCCTGGGACATCTGAATGACACTACAGCTTTAATCATATTACTGTTGGCCCACTTGCCTTATTATTAAGTGAATATGTGTGGCTCTTTGCCAGTATAACTGCTTTGTGTACAATCTCATATTTATGTTTCATCTGCAAACACTGACAGGAGGGAAAACACTTAATATAAAGAGGCAAGGCCGTAGCACCTGTTCTTGTTTAGTATTTATTATATACTAAAGGGGAACTAAACTTTGTTTTTTCATTTTAACTATTAATCACATCATTTCCCCCTTCTCTCTCCCCAACAGCATGACCCCCACTGCCTAAAAGTCAACCAATCCCTGCAGCCAGTTACCCACAGCAGCATTTTGGAACCACCAGATATGGCCCTGGCATTTCTGTTCCTAGTGCTTAAATATAGGGTATCCAAGGTTCCCTGGGGTTTCCCCTTCTCTCCGACTCCCAAATCTCGTTCTCCCTCGAGTTCAGTAAACACAATATTCTTTCAATAGATTGGATTCAGCGGAGACAAGCATCTAAAGGGAGAGTTTAGATGCTTGTACAACCATCACAATTGTGAGTGAATTTTTAAAAAAAATATTTTTTATGTAATAAAAGGTTTTCCACTATCCTGTGCTCCATTGTTTTAAACTACAGCAGAGGTGGAGACCTGATGGAGCAACTGTGGTTAATGATGTGCGCTGTTTAACATTAAAACGTCTGTGAGTACCCATCAGAACTATTACACATGGTGGTTTAAGTTGGGGTGATTATACAGCGACAGCAAAAAAAAATACACGTGGTGGATATATAAAGAGTGGGTCAGTTAGGCCATATTAATATAAAATACTACACTATATTATTCTTTTTGCTTTTACTTGTTTCCCTGAGCTTTTAGCGTGGACTCCAATCTATTGAAAGAATATTGTACTTCTGTTCCTAGGTTCTATGGTGGTGTAAGGGGTGTAACTATAGAGGAAACTTTGGCTGCAGGAGGTATAGGGGGCCCATGAGGCCCAAATAAAGAGCAATTTCAACATATATTGGTAAAACAGGAAAACCTCTAGATATATTGGGGGCCCTAAAATTAATTGGCTGTGGGGCCATCTAGTTACACCACTGGGTGGTGTAGGGTGCCAGATGCATGCTCACAATTAATTGGGGTGTGGGGTATACCAAATTGATGGCTGGAGTTAGATCCTTGAAAATCCCTAACTGGCGCAAGCTCCCTCATCCTAACTTATGGCTCCTGCTACAACAATGTTATAACTTTCTGTTTCAGCAACTGCAGAAGTTCTAGGAAATCTCATTACTCAAGCAGTTTAATAAGTAGCCAGAGAAACTCAGCACAAGGTGTCAATATTCCCTTTCTGAGCTGCAGTTCTGCCGGCTGGAATTAAGTGGTTTATAAAGAAGTGTAAGATGAACATTGCTTTGCCTGTAAATAATTCACTTGGTACAAGGTTACATAACGCTATAAGTGGGTCCGAAAAGGCTTGAAAGACAGAGTTTTGACCCGCTAACGGTTATTTGTTTCAACATGAATAATGCAGCGAGGAATGTCCGCTTACACCCTTGTGTACTCACCTCCTGGGCCAACTCTCTAACTGCTCATTAACAATGCATTGCGCTTTACTAAGGACCATTAGTGGAATATTCTCTTAATGTCCGACTGGAGCCTAATGCAAAATGGGCAGAGAAAAGGGGTCGGAGGTGGGAGTAAATGAGATCAGGAATGAGGGGGTTGCAGCTGGGTGATGAAGATATTAATCAGAATTTTTCCTGACCCTCTGCTACTGTATGAAAGTGTAGGTATCAATGACAAGAATATTTTATAGTTTCACTTCATTCCAGAAAACATTATAATTTTCTTTGCCCTACACAGGGGTCTGAGTTGCCACATCCAACCTGGAGTTCAGCAGAAATGTTAAATAATAAATGTTCATGGCTTGGATCAAAAAGGTATATAAAATAATAATACCATCCTCTCTACAAATAGAGAATCATATTCAACAGTATGGAGTACAACATACCACTGCATACAGGGCAATTTCATTGTCTGCTTTACTTGGTCTTTTAACTTGTCCCAAATTTATTTTGCTAAACAGTTCCCAAATGGTTTTCGATAAAGGGAACACTAGAGAATACATTAATTTCTGAGCTAATTAAAATGCCAAATTTTAACAAGTATTTCTCTATATATCTAATGAGCAATCGCTTTTCCTCCAGGGCACTTCTGAATGTCACATTTAAAAGTTACCTTGTTCTTGGTATTTTTTTTTGGGGGGGGGGGATATGGTGACTGACCTCACTCCACTTCTTTTAATCCTAAATTCTATCCTGATTTACAGGATGGGGTGCTTTGGCATCTTAGAACTCTCTCTTTTTTATGCTGAAAATCACGGGTGCTATCATGTGGTGGGTAGGGGCATTGCTGATGTCACAATGTAATTGTATGCTGGGAGTCACAGTGCTGTCCAGTTCTGTGGATTCTGGCAAATGCAAGAGGGGCTGCTGTAAGATGCCATAGGCAGATGCTCTTTATTGGACTGATGGGAGCTGATTGGACCTCTGTGTTATTGAAATGCCAAGATCTATTTTGAATCCCAATCAGGACCTCTAAGTAGCAACTCAAAATATCCATGGGGTAGGAGAAAAGTGATTAGAATCACTAGGGGGGAGGTGGCTAACAAATTGGTTTCCCGTGATTTTATGCTTCCTTCTTCTCAGTTGACTGCAGAACCATAAGTGCAGAGAAAATAAACAACCAGACAGAGACTATACTTTGTTCAGTAGCTGGATCGGGTACCGAGGGTGGTTGTTAATGGGACATTCTCTACTTGGAGTAAGGTTCTTAGTGGGGTCCCTCAGGGCTCGGTACTGAGTCCACTTTTATTTAACTTATTCATTAATGCCATTAATGTATCAGTGTTTGCAGATAATTCAGAATTATACATGCCAATTAATTCCATCCAGGATGTGGCACTTGCAACAGGATCTTGACAAACTGGCAGTCTGGGCAGGTAAGTGGCAGATGAGCTTTAATGTTGATAAATGTAAAGTCCTGCACCTGGGATGTAACAATATCCACTTATACCCTTAATGGGACTGCACTAGGCAAATCCGTTATGGAAAAGGAGCTTGGAGTCCTTGTAGATGATAAACTTGTCTGTAGAAAGCAATGCCAGTCAGCAGCATCAAGGGCAAATAAGGTCTTGAGTTGTATTAAATGGGGCAGAGAGTCACGGGAGGAGGGGGTCCCACTGTATAGAGCACTGGTAAGGCCCCATCTAGAATATGCCGTACAGTTTTGGTCTCCATCACTCAAACAGGACATTATTGTATTAGAGAGGGTACAGAGAAGGGCAACTAAGCTGGTAAAGGGAAAATCTTAGCTATTAGGAAAGACTGGCCAAATTGGGGATGTTCATGCTGGAGAAGAGGCGCTTAAAGGGATACTGTCAAGGGAAAAAATTATTTTTCAAAATGAATCAGTTAATAGTGCTGCTCCAGCAGAATTCTGCACTGAAATCCATTTCTCAACAGAACAAACAGTCATGTGACTTGTGCTCTGATAAACTTCAATCACTCTTTACTGCTGTACTGCAAGTTGGAGTGATATCACCCCACCTCCCTTTTCCCCCCAGCAGCCAAACAAAAGAACAATGGGAAGGTAACCAGATAGCAGCTCCCTAACACAAGATAACAGCTGCCTGGTAGATCTAAGAACAGCTCTCAATAGTAAAACCCATGTCCCACTGAGACACATTCCGTTACATTGAGAAGGAAAAACAGCAGCCTGCCAGAAAGCATTTCTCTCCTAAAGTGCAGTCACAAGTCACATGACTTGGGGCAGCTGGGAAATTGACAAAATGTCTAGCCCCATGTCAGATTTCAAAATTGAATATAAAAAAATCTGTTTGCTCTTTTGAGAAATGGATTTCAGCGCAGAATTCAGCTGGAGTAGCACTATTAACTGATTCATTTTGAATTTTTTTTTTTCCCATGACAGCATCCCTTTAAGGGGTGATATGATAACTATGTATAAATATATAAGAGGATCATATAATGACAGCTGACACAAGGTCACCCATTCCGATTAGAAGAAAAGAGGTTCCAGCTAAATATTGGGAAGGGGTTTGTTACAGTGAGAGCTGTGAAGATGTGGAATTGTCTCCCTGAATCAGTGGTACAGGCTGATACATTAGATAGGTATAAGGAAGGGTTGGATGCTTTATTCACCAGTAGCTCCTCCCAGCAGACAGGAGGGAGCCAATGAGATTAGAGGAGGGAAAGGGGTGTTACAGGGAGAGCTGGGAAGTGAATCAGGGGTACAGGCTGATACATTAGATAGTTATAAGAAGGGGTTCGATGGTGTTTAGCAATTGACGGAATACAGGGATATGGGAGATAGCTCATAGTACAAGTTGATCCAAGGACTGGTCCCATTGCATCTTGGAGTCAGGAAATAATTTTTTTTTGGAGAGGCTTCAGATGGGTTTTTTTTGCCTTCCCCTAGATCAATTAACAGGCAGATTTTATAAAAGTTTGAACTTGATGGATGTGTGTCTTTTTTCAACCTAACTTATTATGTTACTGTGTAATTAAACTGCACCATTACTGAAAATGACAATGAAAGTGGTTTCGAATGACATTTTCTTTCATTGCACAAGAAAAGTTTTTTGGGTGGAATTCCCCTTTAATGCATAATGATTTGTGTTGACAATATCAGGGTGACAAAACTAGAAAGAGGAAGTCCTGGAATGGGCCTGTTTCGATGATGCGTAACTCAGAAGACAAGCCTTGGTTTACATGCATAAGCACATGGCTTGAATACAATGAATAAAATCCATGTTTGGAGCACATGGGTGATAGGAAAAAATGCAAATATTGTGACCAAGGTGCTACCCGTGTCCCTCCATGTCACTGGTCCCAATTCATGTTTTGGTAATGTACTCGGTAATTCTAAATCACACGGGATGATATTATGGTTCATAAAAATGCAATGAACACCCCGTGCTCTCTGCCTCCTTCTAAAGAGCAGCTCGTGGTTTCCTTGGCACTTTGCTGCTGAACTGAATGCCACCAACAAACGTTACCAGTACAGTGCCCAGGGCAGTAGTTATAAAAGAAACAGTCCCGGTGACTGCCGGGGGGCCCAGGTGGTTAAGCGGGGTCCAGTACTTCCCGAAAACCCTAACTGCTCTTAGGGTTGCCAACTTTTCTGCTGTAAAACTTGATAGGTGCGAAGGGTGACTGTGTTCAGGGGCGTAACTACGAGGGATGCACCGAATTCAGGATTCGGCCGAATCCTTGTGCCTGGCTGAACCGAATCTGAATATGCATATGTAATTTAGGGGCAGGTAGGGAAATCATGTGATTTATCATCACAAAAGCCCCTTTTTCCTTTCCTGACCCTTTGCATATGCAAATTAGGATTCGGTTCTGTATTCAGCCGATTCTTTCACCAAGGATTCAGGCATTTGGCGGAATCCCAAATAGTGGATTCGGTGCATCCCTAGCAACTACAGAGGAAGCAGACCTTGCGACTACAAGGAGCCCAAGAGGTATAGGGGGCCCCATGACTCTAATATATGAGCAATTCAATATATATTGGTAAAACAGGACACCCGGTGTATATTTTGGTGGCCCTAAAATTAATTTGCTGTGGGGTCCAGTAACACCTAGTTAAGTCACTGACTGGGCTGTTAATGTAAATGACAGGGTGGGTGAGGGGCAAGAAAAAAGGGGTGGTTCACCTTTAAGTTAACTTTTAGTATATTATAGATTGGCCAATTTTAAGCAAAATTTAAACTGGTCTTCATTATTTATTTTTAATAGTTATTTCATTGTTTCCCTGACCCCGTCTAAAAAAACAAGTGCTCTGTAAGGCTACAAATGTATTGTTATTGCTACTTTTTATTCCTCATCTTTCTATTCAGGCCTCTCCTATTCATATTCCAGTCTCTTGTTTATATTAATGCATGGTTGCTAGGGGAATTTGGACCCTAGCAACCAGACTGCTGAAATTGCAAACTGGAGAACTGCTAAATAAAAAGCTAAATAAGTCAAAAAACACAAATGATAAAAAAATGAAAACCAATCGCAAATTATCTCATAATATCTCTCTCTACATATAAGTGTTGTGTTACTCATAATAACTATATGATACTGATAATATTCATTTGCCCTGCTTACATTTTTCCTTCTGTGTTACCTTGAGAATGGTTGCTAGGGTAATTTGGACCCTGGCAACCAGATTGCTGAAATTGCAAACTGAAGAGCTGCTGAATAAAAAGCTAAATAACTCAAGAACCACAAATAATACAAAATTAAACCCAATTGCAAATTGTCTCATAATGTCACTCTCATTAAACTAAAAGCTAATTCTGAGGTGAACAACCCTTTTGAGGAGACTTATGCATTTCACGACATACAGTGCAAGCCTGCGCCCCAACAGCACTCCCCTTTCTCTCTTCTCCGGGCAACTGCCCTTTATATAATGTGGCGTCACAGCGACCGTGATTGGCTCACAGGAAAAGAAAGCATTTAAGGTGAAATTGGTGACGTACGTACTTCGAGGAGAGTCCCACAAAAAGCAGGAGAGTTGGGAGGTATCGGGGGTGCAGACTGAGAAGCAGTTTCAGTATAAACATGTCTTGCTGGTGAAACAGAGGGGCCAGGACATGATTTTTACCAGAGAATTATTTGGGAAAATACATTTCAGTAACAAACTATTATTTTACAGCAGAAGGCTGAAGAGAACACCAATTGCCACACAAGAGCGCAGGCCCGGACTGGCAATCTGTGGGTTCTGGCAAATGCCAAAGGGGCTGCTGTATGGTTCCATAGAAAGCTACCATATAGTGGGCTGGTAGGGGACTGTTTGGGCTTCTGTGTCCTCCCAGTCCAGGCCTGAGCGTCAACTTGTGAGGGGCCAGTGTAGCATCAAACCATGCGGTGTCTCTTCTTACTGAAAAGAAGATGGCGCCCGTGAACTCCGCTGGACAGAATCTGCACCAAAGGGTAAGTAAAGACTTAGGGGCATTTGCCCAGGCATGTTGGGTTTGCTTCTCCTTTAAGTCTTTATATAACCTGACTAATTTCCAGTTGATCCAGAGGAAGGCAAAAAACCCCATTTGAAGCCTCACCAATTTGCCTCAGAGGGGGAAAAAATTCCTTCCTGACTCCAAGATGCAATGGGACTATAGACAAAAATCAGCAGCACACTGTTAAGTTGCAAAAGTGCTCAAGTGCATCATTTATTTAGCCCATAGCATACAAAGGCAATGTTTCGAGCCAACCAGGCCCTTTATCAAGTTGCAATGGGACCAGTCCCTGGATGAACTTGCATACCTCCCAACATTTTGGAAGTAAAAAGTGGGACAAAAAAATTTTTTCCGCACGTAGAGCAGCAATTTTTTGACCACACCCCTTTCTGTGGCCACACCCCCTAATTACCATGTTTGTTTTACAAAATTTGGCAGGTTATGAAAGTTTGAAAATATTTCTCCTTATCTAAACTGTGTTTTTGTCTCAAAATTGTTACAAAGTATCTTATTTGCACCCGTTAGCTGTTCTGGGCTCTCTGCTAAAAGCCAATTAAGTGAGAAACTTTGTTTCTTTGTATGGCTGTTCAGTGCAGAGAAAAGAGGGACTTTCCAGTACAAATGAGGGACTGCGGGTTGAGCTGTCAAAAGAAGGACTATCCCTCTGAAAAAAGGGACAGTTGGGAGGTATGAACTTGTACTATGAGCTCTTAAAGTAACATACCGGTAAATGAGTTTTATAGTAACACAGATCTGTGGTAACATATTTACTGTCACTCCCAAAGGCGGGTGAAATATAAAATGATTTTGCTGAGGGGACCACGACTGGGTGTCACAGGATTACTGGGCTTCCCCACTCACAGCAAACACTGCTCATGCACGAGTCCACTAGGGGCAAAGCTGGCAGCAAATGGCGCCAAAACAAGCCCAGATACTCTTGCATTATCACTAGAGCAACACCAATAAACTCTGCAGGGGGTGGGCGGGGCCGCTAAGGTCGCGCGCTCAGGCGACACTCTCCACAGCTAGAGACCGCCCACATTTGCCGATTCTACCAATCCCAGGCCGCCGTGGCCTAACGGTATGGTGTGGGCGTGAGTAAGTGCGCGCGAGAGGTAGCGGCGTCCCCTGGACGTGAGCGCGCGTAATGCGGGGACGCGCATGGTGGCAGGTGACTTGGCGGCTCCTGACGGGACATTCGGCGGCAGGTAAAACACTTCTGCTCTCTTATAACTCCCTGCTGCCTTTGTACTGTGACTTCTTATAACTCCCTGCTGCCTTTGTACTGTGACTTCACAACTTTCTGTGAGCGGGAACCTCAAACTACAAGTCCCAGCATCCCGTGCAGCGACTTCCCGGCTCCTGTTGGCAGGTACTACGCTATTGGGGGATGGATCTCTTCCCTGTAACCCATTAACCGGCTTGTGTGTCTGAATATCCAATTGTGTTTCACATGGAGTCAGAGCTGCCATGGTGATTGCTGGTTGTGAAGCTGGAGGAGTGGTTCACCTTTAAATTCACTTTTAGTATGTGATAAAATGGCGAATTCTAAGCAATTTTTTAATTGGTCTTCGTTTTTTATAGTTTTTTAATTATTTGCCTTCTTCTGACTCTTTGCAGATTTCAAATGGGGGTCACTGACCCCATCTTAAAACAAATGCTCTGTAAGGCTACAAATATATTGTGATTGCTACTTTTTATTACTCCTCTTTCTATTCAGGCCTCTCCTATTCATATTCCAGTCTCTTATTCAAATCAGTGCATGGTTGCTAGGGGAATTTGGATCCTAGCAACCAGAGTACTGAAATTGCAAAACAGGAGAGCTGCTCAATAAAAGACTAAATAACTGAAAAACCACGAATAATAAAAAATGAAGACCGATTGCAAATTGTCCCAGAATATCACCATCTACGTCATACTAACAGTTAATTTAAATGTGAACAACGCCATTAACACTGTGGAAGACAGAAATGCGGTTGTGATGGGGAAGATCTATCGTCTGAAACATGGAGGGTGTGGCTTTAGTTCTCCTTTAACAGCAGTAGCCTTGTACTTTATAAGGGCAAAGACACGGTGCTGTTTCGGGGAATTTAGTCGCCCAGCGACTAATCGTTTCTTCGGGTGACTAATCTCCCCGAACTGCTTTCCTGCCAGCTAGAATGTAAATCGCGGCAGGATTGCACTTCGTTTTCCGAAGTCGCTCAAAGTTGGTGGAAACTTCAGGCGACTTCGGAAAGCTGAAGCGAACCAAGTGCCATCCCGCCTGCAATTTACATTCTAGCCGGAGGGAAGGCAGTTCAGGGAGATTAGTCGCCTGAAGAAGAAGCGATTTGTCGCTGGCGACTAACCTCCCGAAATAGCCGCGTGTGTGTCTGCCCTAAATGGGCACCGGGTTCCGTGGTGAAAGTATTTAAAAGGGTGGTTCATCTTTGAACTAACTTTTAATATGTTATAGAATGACCAATACTAGGCAACTTTTCAATTAGTCTTCTTTGTTTATTTCATATAGTTTGTCCATTATTTGCTGTCTTCTGCTGATCCTTTCCAGCTTTCGAAAGGGGGTCACTGACCCCATCTTAAAAAACAAATGCTCTGTAAGGCTACAAGTGTATTGTTATTGTTACTTTTTATTACTGATCTTTCTATTCAGGCCTCTCCTATTCATATTTCACTTTTTTATTCATATCAATGCATGGTTGCTAGGGTAGTATGCACTCTAGCAGCCAGATTGCCAACATTGCAAACTGGAGAGCTGCTGAATAAAAAGCTAAATTGCTCAAAAACCACAAATAATTCAAAATGAAAAACCAATTGCAAATAGTCTCAGAATATCCCTCTCTACATCCTACTAACAGTTGTCTCAAAGTGGACAACCAGTTTTAATGTATGTAGCAGTAGGGTAATAGGGTAGGAATTTGATGTTTAAAGATGGGAAATAATAGTCAGTAAACCCTTTTCTTGCATCCGTCTGGCAACCCGGATTTCTATTGCCGAGTTGAAACTCAAACCTGTTTTTTCGGCTTGTGATCGGTCCGACTGCTCATACTTGTTGGACCAGTCTGAGTAGTCTAAAGACTTGTGTAAAGCTTGGGTACCTGCAGCACAACTCAGATTAGCAGTCGTTCTGTATACGCAATGGGAGCCAAATTAGCTGCTACCAACACAGTAACTACGGAAATTATTGATCAGAACCTCAAGATTCCAGTGGGAAATTGGCTCAATTTTTGTTTTCCTGGACACTAAGAAACCAAACACCACTTTGGTTCAAAATTGCTGAATTTAATGGAACTGTAAACCCTTTCCAAACAAACTCATGTTAAGCAGCAGTTTTGGGTTTTACATTAAAGGGGTTGTTCAGTTAGTGTAATGCAGGTTAGAGTCCTGCGCGGAACCAATTTGTTAAACCTGGACCCCCATACTTACCCGCTACCCGACCCGCAAGTACCTTATCTGCAACCTGATCCGCTGACCATCAAGAAACAGGAAGTGATGTCCTTAGAAGTAGGCATGATCAGAAAAAAATGAGTAAAACAGGAAGTGATGTGATTGTAAAACGGAAGTGATGTCATTAGAAGTAGGCGTGATCAGAAAAAAAGGCGTAAAACTCGCTATTGAGAAGACCCACAAACCTGGAGAACCGCCGACCCGCATCTATACCCTCTCTCGAAACTTCTACCTGCAACCCGTGGATGGGTACCCGACCCTCTGCAGGACTCTAATAGGGTTGCACCTTCTCTGAAAAAAAATAGCAGCCTTCCTATATATTAATCTTTTTTTTTTCCTATTAATAACATTGGGATCAACCATCATTTTTTTTTACTGGCCAGGACTGTAAAATCCCGGCCCTAGACTCTAATGTAGCGCCACCTGCTGGTAAGGCCAAGTATACAGTTGGTAGAAAATAAAGTTAATGAGAAGAGGAAAGTCTTGTGATGCTTTTCTGCTCGCTTAACTTATTATTTTTCTGTTGACTGTGTCCAGTTGGCTGAAATAGACAGCAGATGGAGATGTTATTTTATATTCATAATATTAGCAGTGCGAAAACTGCTACTGTTCTTACTGTTTCTAAATACTAAAAACAAATTATGTCAATAGCTAAAATGCTCAGAAGAGCAATGTTGCTTAGGTTTGTATAAATTCAGTTCATTTTCTTTAATCTGTTTGTGCTAGTGATGTACCCAAGACCTTTAGGTATTCCCAAAGATTGGGTGGTCTTGGGACCCAAAAGGCTGCTACTAGATGCCCCAGTCATGCAGAAGACTTACTATTGCTTTAAAGGAGAAATAGGACATTTAGGAGTTTTCTTTCCTTGTAATATGGATAATTGTAATTTTGGATACCACTACAGGTATGGCACCAGTTATCCAGATTGCTCGGGATCTGGGGTTTTCCGGATATCAGGTCTTTCCGTAATTTGGATCTTCATACCTTACGTCTACTAGAAAATCATGTAAAAATTAAACAAACTCAATAGGCTGGTTTTGCTTCCAATAAGGATTAATTATATCTTAGTTGGGATCAAGTACAAGCGACTGTTTTATTATTACACAGAAAAAGGAAATCATTTTTAAAGATTTGGATCATTTGGATAAAATGCAGTCTATGGGAAACGTCGTTTTCCGTAATTCGAAGCTTCCTAGATAATGGGTTTCCAGTAAACAGATCCCATACCTGTATAATATGATAAACGTTATGATATTTGTATTATATTTTAAAGGCTTTGCCATTTTTTTGCCATTATAAAGCACTACTGGAAAACTTGTTGTTTTTTTACAGAATTCCCCAATCCCCCCTCCTTCTGAAAACAGAGTAATTTGTTCAGTTGGAGATAATGAGCCCTGTACATATAATCCCATTCCAAAGATGCAACCTTTGTTAGACTGTGAGATAAGAAGCAGATCATTATACAGAGGCTTTATCTGTTGTTTTGTAGTACTATCTTCTCTTAAGGTGACTCAAAGATCCGCGGATCTTTCCCCGATATGCCACTAACGGCATGGCTATATCGGGGGTAATTCGAATGTTCGGCCGTATGGCCGAACGATCGAATTACGATGCGCCAAGGGGCTCCGACGGGTCGGTCGGTTAAAAATCCAACCTTCCCGATCGATATCGTGGCCAGATATTGATCGGGAAGACCCGTCGGAAGCCCCCATACACGGGCAGATAAGCTGTCAAATCGGTCCAAACGACCAATATCGGCAGCTTTATCTGTCCGTGTATGGCCACCTTTACTCAAACAGTGACTCGGCAGTTAGAAAGTTAATGAGAAAAAGACATGTTCAGCACACACCCTATTTGTTGAGCTCTTGCTGAAATAGATGCGAAAAATATGAATAGAGAACTGGGCGACAGTATACATAAATAATATACACACAAGGGAAGGGCTGCATAATTTCTCATTTTCTGTTTGAAGAGGAGCTTTATAAATAAGCTTTTATTTTTTAAAATAAAATGTATGTTTATTCGGCAGCACACAATTAAAAATAAGCCCCTTGGTTACTTTTTCGGATAGCAGGTATAGTAGGGAGAGATGGTGTCTATAGTAACAGTGGATAATAGTCTCTGGGAAGGGAGTGTAACTGTGGGATAGTAGGTATAGTAGGGAGAGATGGTGCCTATAGTAACAGTGGATAATAGTCTCTGGGAAGGGAGTGTGACTGTGGGATAGCAGGTATAGTAGGGAGAGATGGTGCCTATAGTAACAGTGGATAATAGTCTCTGGGAAGGGAGTGTGACTGTGGGATAGCAGGTATAGTAGGGAGAGATGGTGTCTATAGTAACAGTGGATAATAGTCTCTGGGAAGGGATTGTGACTGTGGGATAGCAGGTATAGTAGGGAGAGATGGTGCCTATAGTAACAGTGGATAATAGTCTCTGGGAAGGGAGTGTGACTGTGGGATAGCAGGTATAGTAGGGAGAGATGGTGTCTATAGTAACAGTGGGATAATAGTCTCTGGGAAGGGAGTGTAACTGTGGGATAGTAGGTATAGTAGGGAGAGATGGTGCCTATAGTAACAGTGGATAATAGTCTCTGGGAAGGGAGTGTGACTGTGGGATAGCAGGTATAGTAGGGAGAGATGGTGCCTATAGTAACAGTGGATAATAGTCTCTGGGAAGGGAGTGTGACTGTGGGATAGCAGGTATAGTAGGGAGAGATGGTGCCTATAGTAACAGTGGATAATAGTCTCTGGGAAGGGAGTGTAACTGTGGGATAGCAGGTATAGTAGGGAGAGATGGTTCCTATAGTAACAGTGGGATAATAGTCTCTGGGAAGGGAGTGTGACTGTGGGATAGCAGGTATAGTAGGGAGAAATGGTGCCTATAGTAACAGTGGATAATAGTCTCTGGGAAGGGAGTGTGACTGTGGGATAGCAGGTATAGTAGGGAGAGATGGTGCCTATAGTAACAGTGGATAATAGTCTCTGGGAAGGGAGTGTGACTGTGAGATAGCAGGTATAGTAGGGAGAGATGGTGTCTATAGTAACAGTGGGATAATATTCTCTGGGAAGGGAGTGTGACTGTGTGATAGCAGGTATAGTAGGGAGAGATGGTGCCTATAGTAACAGTGGATAATAGTCTCTGGGAAGAGAGTGTGACTGGCATAGCAGGTATAGTAGGGAGAGATGGTGTCTATAGTAACAGTGGATAATAGTCTCTGGGAAGGGAGTGTAACTGTGGGATAGCAGGTATAGTAGGGAGAGATGGTGCTTATAGTAACAGTGGATAATAGTCTCTGGGAAGAGAGTGTGACTGTGGGATAGCAGGTATAGTAGGGAGAGATGGTGCCTATAGTAACAGTGGATAATAGTCTCTGGGAAGGGAGTGTGACTGTGGGATAGCAGGTATAGTAGGGAGAGATGGTGTCTATAGTAACAGTGGATAATAGTCTCTGGGAAGGGAGTGTGACTGTGGGATAGCAGGTATAGTAAGGAGAGATGGTGCCTATAGTAACAAAAAAATACAAAAAACATTTTATATGGACACCTTAAGCTGGTAGCTAGGGGAGTGGTAGCATGCCCTTTGGTCGTTGCTTTATTGCTTGTTAACAGATAAAACCTAATAATCTCTTTTCCTACTCATTGGAACAGTTACAGCTGGAATCCCTTTTCATTGGGAGAGTGGTTGCTATCACGCTATGTCAAGTGCTTGTGCACAGCAACCTCATTGTCCTTATATCTTGACTCTAAAGGTAAGGGCACACCTGGAGATTCGGAGAGATTTAGTCGCCCGGCGACTAATCGCCTGTTCTTTGGGCCGACCACTCTCCCCGAACTGCATTCCCGTGTCTTCCGCCTGCTTCAATGAAAAACCGCCTGCGCCAATGCACTGGCGGCGCTTAGATTTCTGAAGTCGTCCGAACTTTCCTCACGAGTAAACTTCAGGCGACTTCGGAAATCGAAACTCCGCGAGTGCATTGGCGCAGGCGTTTTTTTTTTCATTGAAGCAGGCGGAAGACACGGGGAAGCAGTTCGGGGAGATTAGTCGCCCCAAAGAAGAGGCGATTAGTCGATGGATGACTAAATCTCCCCGAATCTCCAGGTGTGCCCTTACCTTAAAGGGATTCTGTCATGGGAAAATGTTGTTGTTTTTTTTACAAAATGCCTCGGCAGAATGCAGTACTGAAATCTGTTTTTGAATAGAGCAAACCAATTTTGTTTTTTAATATTTAATTTTGAAACTTGAGGTGAGCTATCCATTTCCTTACTCCCAAGTGCCCTCAGTCATGTGACTTTTTGCTGTATGAGTTCTAGTCATCTTATGCTGTTCTATGTGCAATGTAAGTGGTACCAGCGAGTAATATATGTGGTTAGTACAATGTGTATGAGGATGTAACTTTTCTGTACCTTGTGTGGGACTGGGTGCCCGTACTAGGGATTCACTCAATCCACTATTTGGGAATCCTTCGTCTGATGAATACCAAACCGTTCCGAATCCTAATTTGCATATTATAAATTAGGGACAGCAAAGAAAAAGTGTAAAAGAACATTTTTACTTTCTTGTTTTGTTACCAAGTCACGTGATTTCTTTTTTTCACCCCTAATTTGCATAAGAAAATTGGATTCCAGGCACAAGGATTTGAATCCGAATCCTGCCAAAAAATGCCAGATCCCCAACTGAATCCTGCGATCAGTACAACCCTAGCCCATATGGATCCCTGACTGGTACTGACATGCACACAGTTTGCTGAGAGTAACCCAAATTCTCAGATTCAAGCGTTCCTGGTTCTACTCGCTGCATGACTGTGTTGCCTTGATGAGTTCTACTCTAAGGGGGTTATTTACTAAACTCCAAATGCAAAAATCACGAAAAATTTGTGACTTTTTTTTTTTATATAAAATCTGACTTTTAAAAAATCACAAATTTTTCAGAATTTATTGAACCCTGAGGATGGAAAAGTCAGAATCTGAAAATGCGGCATCTCAGACCTGTCGAGGTTGCATATAAGTCAATGGGAGAAGTCCCAATGATTAATTGATGTGCGCTGGGTTTTTGCGCAATACCCCGAAGTTTTCGGGTGAAAATTCCGAAAAAAACGCAAAAATCGTATGTAAAAAATCGTGAAAATCTGATTTTTTTTTCCCTGCAAAGCAAATGTTCTAGAAAATTTAATAATAAATAAGTGTAAAAACCCGAGTGGATTTGATCAGAGTTTGTAAAATATCGTCTTGGATCATAGTACAAGTACGGGATCCATTATCCAGAAAGCTCTGAATTAGGGTAATTCAAAGATAAAGCTATGAATGTCTTGTAAATTATATCTTTATAAACGGTGAGTTCTGATGTCATCAGTTATAAACGGTGAGTTCTGATGTCATTTCTGTCACAAGACTCACTGAAATTTGTGTATTATAATAAATAAAGTACCCCCAGTTGTAAAATAAGAGGATATTAGAAGTTACCTCGGAGTTCCATGACCTGTATAAAAATACTCGGCCTTCGGCCTTGAGGTTTTATATGGTCATGAAACTTTTATATGGTCATGAAACTCCTCGGTAACTCATAATATCCTTATATTTTACAAGAGGGGGTACTTTATTCACTATATAATTTACAAGATATTCATGGCTTTTGTGTATTGGTAATAGAACGCACATTTATTCCATGTCCAACTGTGATTTGATCATCTCTGAACCAACAAGACTTCTCACTAATAAAAACTCAATACCACGACCCAGGTAACATATATCCTTTATAGTCATCCATAACACTCCCTTATTAGCCAATCACAGACAGGCGTGTGTACTTGTCATTGCCGTGTTAGGCAAGGTGGTTCCTGGTGGGCGGGGCCTGCTCTTCTGCCGTACTCACTGGCTGTCCTGTATTGGTGTGGCCCCTGGCAGCACAGTGTAGTGTAGTTCTGGAGTTTATATTGCCCCTGTGATTGGGAGCTTTGTAATGCCCTGTGTAATATAGAGTGGGATGAAATAGTGGAGCTACAGGTTGTAAAAGATAAAAGTCTGGTTGAGGAAGTGTCATAAATGTAATTATTGCTCATTGTGTTCCATTGTTGATAACTGTTAGTGACTAACAAACACCTAATCCGTATGTATCCAGGCTTGATCATGCTTTTAAAATAGAAACACTTTGTGCGTTTTTGTTTATTCAAATGTTCTTGTGACTTTAAACCCTCTGCCCCTTTCTGTATTTCCTTTTCCATACTCTCTCCTTTCATCTCTTCATCTCCTCCCCGCTCTTTATGTCCCCTTTTCTTTGTGCTGTATCCTCTCTCCTTCTGCTTCATTCTCTCTTTTTCCATTTATTTTCTATACCACTTCTTTCTGCCAGGTTGCTAGGGTAAATGGTACCTTAGCAACCAGATAAGAGTTGATATTCCCAACTGAAGAGCTACAGAACAAGAAGTTGAATAATTCACAAACAAACCCAGCTGCAAGCTTCCATACAGACCACTGGCTATACTATACAGGTGGGATCCGTTATCCAGAAACCCGTTTTCCAGAAAGCTCAGAATTACAGAAAGGCCATTTCCCTTTGACTCCATTTTATCCAAATAGTCCAAATTTTTAATAATGATTTCCTTTTTCTCTGTGATAATATATTGTATATTGTACTTGATCCCAACTAAGATATAATCCTTATTTGAAGCAAAACCAGTCTATTAGGTTTATTTAATGTTTACATGATTTTCTAGCATGAAAGAAGATCCAAATTATGGAAAGATTCGTTATCCAGAAAACCCCAGGTCCTGAGCATTCTGATAACAGGTCCCATACCTGTAGTTGGGACACAATTTTGATTATTACGTATGTACGATTCATTTGCCAAGACTATTTAGTCATCCAAAAGTAATTAAATACTTATGGTGATGAAGGGTCCAAATTACTGGAGGGTTGGGTAGAGTCAGGGGCTTAACTATCTATCGATCTATATATACCGTATATATGTATGGGATCTGTTATCCGGAAACCCATTATCCAGAAAGTTCAGAATTACAGAAAGGCCGTCTCCCATAGACTCCATTATAATCAAATAATCCAAATTTTTTAAAATGATTTCCCTTTTCTCTGTAATAATAAAACAGTAGCTTGTACTTGATCCCAACTAAGATATAATTAATCCTTATTGGCGGCAAAACCAGCTTATTGGGTTTAGTTAATGATTACATGATTTTCTAGTAGACTTGAGGTATGAAGATCCAAAATATGGAAAGATCCATTATCCAGAAAACCCCAGTTCCAGAGCATTCTGGATAACAGGTTCCCAAAACTGTGCTGAAAGTTAATTTGAATTTGCTTGTCAGCTGCCCCCTTAAAGGAGAACTAAGCCCTAAAATATGGCTAGAAATTCTGTATTTCATATACTGAACTAACTGCATCAGCCTAAATTTTCAGATCCAGCTCTTTCATGTTGTCCACAGGGAGCTGCCATCTTGGATTTAGTTAGGACTGTCAGTGGCACTGCACATGCTCAGTGTGATTAGAACATGAAGCTACCCAGAGCTCACTGAGCATGTGCAGTGCCACTGAAAATGTTTGTGTCATAGAAGCTGATGCTACAGAGCTGCTTATAAAATTCTGATGCAGACTGCACTGGTTTCTGAGCTGGTAAGTAATGAAAATCTAATTGAATTTCTAATTAGCATGTGCTGAAAAAAAATATGGGGAGCTACTGGGGGCATCTTCAGGGGCACAGATCTTCCCTGCTAAAGGGCCGTGGGGGCCAATAGCAACCAATCAGTGATTAGCTTTTTAACGCCAGCTGCACGTAGAACAATGAATGCAACAATCTGATTGGTTGCCATGGGTTATTGCCCATGGGCAAGTTTGCCCAGTGTTGATAAATGACCCCAAATGTGCAGCATTTCTAGTCAAATATCTTTGTTAAACTATAGTTCTCCTTTGAATTATATTGTATACAGTGTTTAAATATTTTGTACATAAATCTAAAAAAAAACCACCTTTGAGTTCCCCTTTAATTTAAGATGAGTTTATTAGGTATAAGGATATAAAGAACTCATTTTCTATAGATGAGTGAGCCTACAGTAACCAATCCAGCGACAAGATGTGTTTATACGACAAATAAAGCAGAGCCCTTCCTATTCACCTGTATCCAGGTAACAACTGAGTGCAGCTGAGTGTTATGTAGCCGCAGGGAAAATAAGGCATAAACTGATGTTTGCAAAACATGATTATTTTATGTTGGTGCTTTTTTTATTAGCAGGGCCTGCAGCTGGGTGTATCTGGTAAGATCCAGGGGTGTAACTACAGAGGAAGCAGACCCTGTGGGTGCAGGGGGGCCTCAAGAGGTATAGGGACCCCACAAGGTCCTAATTCATATACAATTTCAATAAATATTGGCAAGGCCGTCTTCAGAAATCACTGGGCCCTCTACGGCAACATTTTCTGGGCCCCCTATTCCCCGCCCACCCTCAAACCCCACCCCATATGTCGACCACCCCACAGTAAAAAGGCCACACACACAGAGCTAAAACATTAAACCCCCCTAAGCTATAAAAAGCCGTTGATGGCCAGCCCCCCCCCCCACACACACACATGTTATAAAAAAGCCATTGGTGATCAGGGACCCCCATGCAAGTAAAAAAAAATTGATGGCCTGCCACCCCCACCCCCACGTTGTAAAAAGCCATAGGTGGTCTCCTTTAAGTTGAAAAAAAATTAGTGGGCAGGCCCCCTAAAATCTTAGAAAAATAGTTTGCCAGGGTTTTTATTACTGAGCCCCACATCAAGTTATTTTTCAGGCCCCCAAAATGTCTAGAGGTTGACCTGTTTTACCAATATTCAGGGCCACCATCAGGGGGGGGGGGCAGTTGTCCCGGGCCCCACAGGGTTTTATGTCTATGGGGGGCCCGGCCATTCACTTACTTGATTAGTCGGGCCCCCCTGCTTTCAGATTACTGCCAGCATCATAAAATAGGACAGCAGCTCCATGCACGCAAGCTTTTTCTCCTATTCAGATTCTCTGTACCCTCATTGGTTCTTTAAGGATAAAGAACCTGGTAAAGCTGTACAGGTATTGGATAGGTGAAGTAGGAACTTCCCCTCCAGCCTATCCAATCCCTGTACAGCTTTACTGGGATTTATCCTTAAAAAACCAACATCTTGGATTTAGTTAGGAGTGTCAATGGCACTGCACATGCTCAGTGTGCTTAGCAGAACATGAAGCTGCCCAGAGCTCACTGAGCATGTGCAGTGCCACTAAATTTGCATATGCAAATTAGAAACCAGTAAGGGAAATCACACAATTTTTTTGTCATAAAACAAGGAAGTTAAAAATGTTTTTCCACTTTTTCCCTTCCCGTCCCTAATTTGCATATGTGAATTAGTATTCGGTTTGATATTCTGCCAAATCTTTTCATCTTAATCCCAAATAGTGGGTTTGGTGCATCTCTAGTATCAACATGTTTCAGCCTCCCCAGCCAATGATCAGTTGATATTGGGCACCTATAGACACCTGTCCGGACAGAACCACATCAACCTGAGATCAAACCTGCCCAATCAATATCTGAGACCTCCTAGTGCTCCATACAGGGGCCATTAAGCTGCCGACTCCGTGTGGAGGGGCCACTGTATGTCCAGCGTGAGTCTTTGGTACAAGGGCATTTGTATTAGGCCTGGGCAGTGCCAGTTTGGCTAATGGTTTGTGTTTATTTGCAGGTGATGGTGCTGCTCCTGTAATGATGGTACCACTGAAATCATGGCCAGGAAATTCTCCGGATATCAATACAAAAGGAATGTCCCCCAAAACACACCGATCCTGAACTCATGAATAGAGACGGGCACAGACTGGCACCATGTTCCTGTCTCGCATTGACAAACACAACTTTCTGCTGCTGCTCTGCTTCTCTCAGCTTCTCTTCCTTTTAATTCTATACCGAAGAGGGGCTGCCGGCGTCTTCCAGGGCCTGTTTGGGGGATCCGATCCGCCTTGGGACTACTCCAAAACCCATGATGTGTACACCAACCTCAGTGTGTTTGTGCCCAACCCAGAGAATGTAAATACTCAGTTTTGCCCAGCAAAATCACCCATACTGGGTATGTATCTGACTGCCAAGGAAAATCTCCTGTCTGTCATCTCCTGTGCAGAACCAGGAAGTGAAAGTGGTTTCATTTGTTAGTTTAGAGCCAGAAATAACACAAACCATAGATATTTGTCAATTACAACTAGGGATGCACCAAATCCAGGATTCGGTTCCGGATTCTGCGTTTTCCAGCAGGATTCGGATTTGGCTGAATCCTTCTGCCCGGCCGACCCGAATCCTAATTTGCATATACAAATTAGGGGTGGGGAGTGAAATTGCGTGTTTTTCTGTCACAAAACAAGAAAGTAAAAAATGTTTTCCCCTTCCCACCCCTAATTTGCATGTGCAAATTCGGTTCAGGATTCGGCCAAATCTTTTGTGAAGGATTCGGGGGTTCGGCCGAATACAAAATAGTGGATTCAGTGCATCCTAATTACAACAATAGCCAAAAATATCCATCATATATCCCCTCCCTATCCCTGAAATCAGCTGTATAGGTTTAAATAGACATAAGAACTGCCACCCTTTCCCACTTGTCTTTGCCTGACAGATATGGAGGAGTCCATTACACAGGATTGTTATCTGGACATTAATAATAAACACTTTCTCCGCCTCCTCCCACATTTACTGACGAGAACCAGGACGCTGGGAAATGAAAGCCACACAGTATATATTTCTCCGAATCCTGTGAAAGTGGTTTATTGTGCCAACAAACTAGGCATCTGACATGCAAATTGAAATTAACTTTCAGCACAGGTATGGGACCTGTTATCCAAAATACTCTGAACCTGGGGTTTTCCGGGTAACGGATCTTTCTGTAATTTAAATCTACTAGAAAATCATATAGACATTAAATAAACCAAATCGGCTGGTTTTGCCTCCAATAAGGATTAATTATATCTTAGTTGGGATCAAGTATAAGCGACTGTTTTATTATTACACAGGAAAAAAAAATATTTTTAAAAATTCTCATTATTTGGATCCGTAATTCGGAACTTTCTGGATAATGGGTTTCCGAATAATGGATCCCATACCTGTATATCGTTTCATAAACCTCTAACCTTCATTAGATCAGCTGAATTACTTTAAATTGCCATAAAGAACTGCCACCCTTATACAGGGTTGGGCATTTAAGGGGTGGTTCACCTTAAAGGTAACTTTTATTGTTATAGAACAGCCAATTCTAAGCAACTTTTCAATTGGTCGTTATTATTTATTTTTTATAGTTATTTGTCTTTTTCTTCTGACTCTTTCCAGCTTTAACCGACCCCATCTAAAAAACAAATACTCTGTAAGGCTACAAATATATTGTTATTGTTACTTTTTATTACTCATCTTTCTATTCAGTCCTCTCCTATTCATATTCCAGTCTCTTATTCAAATCAATGCATGGTTGCTAGGGGAATTTTGGCCCTAGTTACCAGATTGCTTAAAATGCAAATTGAAGAGCTGCTGAATAAAAAGCTAAATAACTAAAAAACGTTCAATAATAAAAAATGAAAACAAATTGCAAATTATCTCAGAATATTACTCTCTACGTCAAACTAACAGAACAACTCTTTAAAGTGGCGGTTCACCTTTCAGTTAACTTTTAGTATGTTATAGATAGGCTAACTGTAATATACTTTTTAATTGGTCTTTATTATTTATTTTTATTGTTTTTTAATTATTTGCCTTCTTCTGACTTTTTGAATAGGTGTCACTGACCCCATCTAAAAAACAAATGTTCTTTCAGCTACACATTTTTTTGTTATTGCTGCTTATTATTACTATTTCTATTCAGGCCTCTCCTATTCATATTCCAGTCTCTTGTCAAATCAGTGCATAGTTGCTAGGGGAATTTGGACCCTAGCAACCAGATTGCTGAAATGGCAAACTGGAGAGCTACTGAATAAAAAGCGAAATTGCTCAAAAACCATAAATAATAAAAAATGAAAACCAATTGCAAATTGTCTCAGAATATCCCTCTCTATGTCATACTAAAAGTTAACCCAAAGGTGCACAACCCCTTTAATAATAAAACACTTTCTCCTCCCTGACGAGAACCAGAAAGCTGGGGAAAGAAAGGCAGTATATAGAATTTCTAAAAGGAGTATATGGTTTCATAAACCTCTAACCTTCATTAGATCAGTTGATTCAGTTTAAATAGACCTACAGAACTGCCACCCTTTCCCGCTTGTCTTTGCCTGACAGATAAGGAGGAGTCCATTACACAGGATTGTTGTCTGGGCATTAATAATAAAACATTTTCTTCTCCCACATTTACTGACGAGAACCAGGAGGCTGGGAAATGAAAGCATACATTTCGAAAGGGTTTCATAAACCTCTAACCTTCATTAGATGTGGACTACAATTCCCAGCATCCTTCGCCACCTAGAGAACCACAAGTTTATTTTCCTGGAGTCTTCTTTAGTCTTCACACATACAGCTTGTTAGTTCTGCCTGTCAAAGTGCAGCCTCCCTATTAAAGGTCAGATCTTTGCTCTGTTTTTTGTTTTCTAACAGGGGAAGTTGAGGCTAATTAATATATGACGTGTGTTTAAAGGTCAGGGTGAACATGAAAGCACCCAGAGACATTTAAACCTTTGGAAAGAAAAGGGCAATTAACTGGTTTGTTGCTACTGCACCCTACAATCGTTAAATAATAATGTGGCTGAAGCAGAACTTTAACACACACCTCTTTTAATATCATGTCTGGGAGTCGGCCAGAAGGTTGTGTGTTTTTTAGTTAAAGGTCAAATTAAATGTATAAGTATTATTATCCTTTATTTATATAGTGCTGGCATAGTCTACATGGCATTACAGAGATTATAATCTCCTTGCCTCAGTGGAGTTTACAATCTAAGGTCCCTATCACATTCACACACAGTTTCATATAGCGAGGCTGTTCCTGCTGAATTGTGCTTAGTACAGGGAATACCTATGCTGCCATAGTTTTATGGGATCTCTCTGTACAGACTATGAGCAAACTTAGGGGCTGTTCCTGCTGAATTGTGCTTAGTACAGGGAATACCTATGCTGCCATAGTTTTATGGGATCTCTCTGTACAGACTATGAGCAAACTTAGGGGACTGTTCCTGCTGAATTGTGCTTAGTACAGAGAATACCTATGCTGCCATAGTTTTATGGGATCTCTCTGTACAGACTATGAGCAAACTTAAGGGCTGTTCCTGCTGAATTGTGCTTAGTACAGAGGAATACCTATGCTGCCATAGTTTTATGGGATCTCTCTGTACAGACTATGAGCAAACTTAGGGACTGTTCCTGCTGAATTGTGCTTAGTACAGGGAATAACTATGCTGCCATAGTTTTATAGGATCTCTCTGTACAGACTATGAGCAAATTTAGGGACTGTTTCTGCTGAATTGTGCTTAGTACAGGGGAATACCTATGCTGCCATAGTTTGATGGGATCTCTCTGTACAGACTATGAGCAAACTTAGGGGCTGTTCCTGCTGAATTGTGCTTAGTACAGGGAATACCTATGCTGCCATAGTTTTATGGGATCTCTCTGTACAGACTATGAGCAAACTTAGGGGACTGTTCCTGCTGAATTGTGCTTAGTACAGAGAATACCTATGCTGCCATAGTTTTATGGGATCTCTCTGTACAGACTATGAGCAAACTTAGGGGCTGTTCCTGCTGAATTGTGCTTAGTACAGGGAATACCTATGCTGCCATAGTTTTATGGGATCTCTCTGAACAGACTATGAGCAAACTTAGGGACTGTTCCTGCTGAATTGTGCTTAGTACAGGGGAATACCTATGCTGCCATAGTTTGATGGGACCTCTCTGAACAGACTATGAGCAAACTTAGGGGACTGTTCCTGCTGAATTGTGCTTAGTACAGGGAATACCTATGCTGCCATAGTTTTATGGGATCTCTCTGTACAGACTATGAGCAAACGTAGGGGCTGTTCCTGCTGAATTGTGCTTAGTACAGGGGAATACCTATGCTACTATAGTTTTATGGGATCTCTCTGTACAGACTGAGCAAACTTAGGGGCTGTTACTGCTGAATTGTGCTTAGTATCTGACTGAACAGCCTGCTAGTTTTTAGGAATATTTTCCCTTTAAATACAGACCTGAAAACATGCTGCACTTGTGCAATTTTTTCTCAATCCCTCTCGCAGTGCTTTTTTATAATCTGTATCTGAGGGTTGGCAGTGTATGATGAGTATAGTGATTAATAACACAGGAGCAGGTTTATATATAGAGGTGGGGGGTTTATAAGGGCCAATAAAGGCTGAGATGTTCTTTGGGACCCAAACAAATCCCACAGCCAATTTGCCGGTATAATGTGAAGCCATTACGATGTAGGAAGAGTCAAGGCTGCATTTTCTCTTAAATCCCACAAAGAATAAATTACATTTCAGCCTCATTAACCTGTTTCAGCTTTTCCATAGAGCGCAGGGGCCCCAAGAGAGTAATCCTTAAAGGGTAACTATTACGAAAAAGAAAATTTAATATAAGCTTTCTCATACTGAAATAAGAAACGTCCTAAATGCAATCAATTAAATATTCTGCATTGTTTCTGAAGTAATCAAGTTTATATTCACTATCCCTCTCTCAGCATCTGTTTCTCCTCATTCTGTCTTCATGCAGCAGTTGGGTGTCAGATGAATGATCCAATATATCTTATAGGGGGGTTTCCTTTCCTAGCAGATGTATTAGCGCTCACTCAAATAAGATTCCAGTACAAACAAAATCTAACAAAATAACTGCCTTTTGCACAAATTCTGCATGTAGAGAGACATGATGTCTGGTGAGTTTAATAGAGTGAGCTCTAATACATCTTCTAGGCAAAAGGAGCCCCCTATAAGATATATTGGATCTAACTGTCAGTGAATATCTGACACCCAACTGCTGCATGAAGAGAGAATAAAGAGAAACAGATGCTGAGAGAGGAATAGTGAAGATAAACTTGATTATTTCAGAAACAATACAGAATATTTAATTGATTGAAGTTTCTTATTTCAGTATGATGAAGATTTTGATTTTCGCGATAGTTCCATTTAAAAATAGGTTGAAAGGGACACTGCACCCCCAGTCTCCTTTATGCAGGATTCATTTCATTGTAGCCTGATTATGGCACAAAGGGTTAAAAGGCCTGCTCAGTAGCAATTAACCTCATACTGTACTGGGTAAGGGAAACAATATGGCCGCACCCATGTGCATATAAGTACAATTTTACAGTGTATCCAAAATCCTTAACCAATATTTTATCCTCTCTCTTGCAGTTGGTCCTCTTAGTGTTTCATTCCAAACCCCCCCGACCCTGAAAAGAGTGCAGCAGAAAAACCGATATGTGAAGCCTGGCGGCTACTTCAGCCCGAGACACTGCTTTGGGCGCTACAGAACAGCCGTCATTATACCTCACCGAAACAGAGAGGCGCACCTCCGCACCCTCCTCTACTACCTGCACCCTTTCCTTCAGCGCCAGCAGCTTCATTATGCACTCTTCATTGTCCACCAGGTACAAGCAACGGTTGTACAGTAACGACTATAAACTTAAAGCGGTTGTTCACCTTTAAATTAACTGTTAGTCTGATGTAGAGAGGGATATTCTGAGACAATTTGCAATTGGTTTTCATTTTTTATTATTTGTGGTTTTTAAGTTATTTAGCTTTGTATTCAGCAGCTCTCCAGTTTGCAATGTCAGCAGTCTGGTTGCTAGGGTCCAAATTACCCTAGCAACCATGCATTGATTTGAATAAGGGACTGGAATATGAATAGGAGAGGCCTGAATAGAAAGATGAGTAATAAAAAGTAACAATAACAATACAATTGTAGCCTTACAGAGCATTTGTTTTTTAGATGGGATCAGTGACCCCCATTTGAAAGCTGGTAAGAGTCAGCAGAAAAAGGCAAATAAATCAAAAACTACAACAAATAAATAATGAAGGCCGATTGGAAAAAATACTTAGAATTGGCCATTCTATAACATACTAAAAGTTAACTTAAAGGTGAACCACCCCTTTAAGGGCAGCCAAATAAATACATGTAAAATTAGATTTCTGAGCATTTTTGCAAATTACTTTTTTTCTTCTTTTTTTTAATGATATACATTTTTACACCACTAATATCATAATTGTACCGGAGGGCCAGGGTCATAGTCAGCTTGCTATAAGAGTGATGTGCCGGGCTGTACCTCGGCAACACTACAGGGTTAATTTACAATGTAGAATAGAGATTTGGTGAACTTTGCATTCTGGGTTCTGCTTTGTGTAAATGTTCCATCTCAGACGTCTCACACCTGGAATATAACACTGATACTTTACACTTGGCTTTGCTGGTGGTAATAACAGGGAACTCCTGCTGCTTCTTCTTTGGATTTGACACTCGGAGCACTCTTGCTGAGCAGCGTTTAAACTGGTTTCTTTGGGTGTTTATACTTCCCCTTTAATTCCATACAGGAGCCGGTACAGCCGTCCACATTCCCTTATGCAGAGCTGTACACGCCACTATCTCTCACGTATTTGCTAAAGCTCAAACAAGGTGTTGATTGACAAATGGAATAGGAAGATTTTTAAAGGAACAGTTAGGGTAAGGACACACTGTGAGATTTGGGGTGATTTAGTCGCCCGGCGACTAATCGCCTCCTCTTGGGGGCGACTAATCTCCCTGAACTGCCTGCTACAATGAAAAAAATGCCTGCGGCATGGCACTTGCGGTGCTTTGTTTTGCGAAGTTGCCTCACGAGGAAATTTCGGGTGACTTCGGAAAACGAAGCACCGCGACTGCTATCTGGTTACCTTCCCATTGTTCTGTTGTTAGGCTACTGGGGGGGGGATATCACTCCAACTTGCAGTAAAGAGAGACTGAAGTTTATCAGAGCACAAGTCACGTGACTAGGGGCAGCTGGGAAACTGATAATATGTCTAGCCCCATGTCAGATTTCAAAATTAAATATAAAAAAATCTGTTTGCTCTTTTGAGAAATGGATTTCAGTGCAGAATTCTGCTGGAGCAGCACTATTAACTGATTCATTTTGAAAAAAACATTTTTTCAAACGACAGTATCCCTTTAAATAGTGGATAACAGATAACACCATTATGTTCTACAGAGCTTATCTGCTATCTGTTGTGTAACCTGAGCCTTTTCTGCTTTGTATGGTTGTCCCCATTGCTACACAGCAGCTTGTTTCTATAAACTATAGTAGTACTTATCTGTTATCTACTGTGTATCCTGTGCTTGAATGGCTGCCCCCATGGCTACACAGCAGCTTGTTTATATAAACTATAGTAGTACTTATCTGTTATCTACTGTGTATCCTGTGCTTGAATGGCTGCCCCCATGGCTACACAGCAGCTTGTTTCTATAAACTATAGTAGTGTTTCTGAAGTGAACACAGCATTTTTACCAGTGCAGGGCAACACTACATTACCGTATATTTTTCTTTTCAATAATTTTTATTTGAGTTTTAACATTTTTAGAGAGAACGTAGTTTTACATTTATGTAACATCATCAGATATTTGCACATAAAGGAAAGGTCCTATCTTGGTCTAGCGAAAGGGTCGAATGAAGAAAAATTTAAGTAAAAGTAACATGTTGTGTTTTATAAAGCTTTAGTATTGAGCAGTACATGTTCTAGGATGGTTTCTGCGAGGCCCCCTGAGTATCATAAAATACTGTATCGATATATCATGATTTTATGCGCTCACAGTTGAGGAAAATACTTGAAATAGAACCATATAGTAATAGTGGTCTTGATCCAAATCAATAGAAAATATAACCAAACAAACATCAGTATATATACAGGTATGGGACCTGTTATCCAGAATGCTTGGGGTTTTCTGGATAACGGATCTTTCTGTTATTTGGGTCTTCATGCCTTAAGTTAAATAAACCCAATCGGCTGGTTTTGCTTCCAATAAGGATTAATTATATCATAGTTGGAATCAAGTACAAGCGACTGTTTTATTATTACAAAGAAAAAGGAACGGAATTTGGATTATTTGGATTAAATGGAGTCTATGGGAGACATTCCGTAATTCCGAACTTTCTGGATATCGGGTTTCCGGATAAGGGATCCTATACCTGTATTATTATCAGATCGTAATCACCAGAGGATCGAAGGGGTTCTTGTAGTTGGGAAAGAATATCTATAAATTTCATGAATTTCTCCTATTGATCAATAAGTAAACTGGTTAGTCTTTCATTAACCCTTATCCAGTTCAGCTTGTCTTTAAAATGGGAAATCAGAACCCAAGGAGATTTCCAATGTTAAGCTATTGTCATTTTTGCAGGCAAAAACATAAAAGTTATCAAAATCTTTGTATTGGTATCGATGTTGGATATCTTTTTAGAACATTTAAAACTGCATTATATTTTTATTACTTTACAACACTTTCATTTTTTTGGTGTCCTTTAAAAGCTGCTCTGACAGGGCATGCTGGGAGTTGTAGTTTCAAAAGGTCAAGGCTACTTGGCATGTGCTGGTAATGTTATATGTAAGTCCAACTCCTTACCCAGAATCCTCGCTGCCTTAGTCCCACATCTAAAAGGGTCACCCCACCCTAGAGGGAAAGCGCTGCCCTGGATGCTGTATAGATTATAAATGATAGTAATAAGCAACTGCCTTTATCTCCCCAGGCCGGGAACAGCACATTCAATCGAGCCAAACTGCTAAACATTGGGGTGAGGGAGGCCCTAAAACTGGACGAGTGGGACTGCCTGATCTTACACGACGTCGACCTGGTCCCTGAGAACGACTACAACTTGTACATTTGTGATGAGGAGTATCCCAAACACCTGGCCAGCGCCATGGACAAGTTCCACTACAGGTAAGTCTGTGGGTGTGTCCCGCACAACTCTGCAATCTCATTGGTCTCAGTAAAGGGAAAATACAGCTATGGGATCCCTTATCTGGAAATCCATTATCCAAAAAGCTCTGAATTACAGGATGGCCCATCTCCCATCGATTCTATTTTAATCAAATACTTCAAATATATAAGAATGGTTTCCTTCTTCCCTTTAAAGGGGTGGTTCACCTTTAAGATAACTTTTAGTATGTTATAGAGTGGCCAATTCTAAGCAACTTTCCAATTTGTCTTCATTATTTTTTTTTAATAGTTTATGACTGACTCATTCTAGCTTTCAAAAGGGGGTCACTGACCCTGTTTAAAAAAAATTTTCTGTAAAGCTACACATTTATTGCTACTTTTTATTACTCATCTTTCTGTTCCGACCCTCCCCTATTAATATTTCGAAATATTCTCATTCAAATCAATGCATGGTTGCTAGGTTCATTTAGACCTTAGCAACCAGAAATTTGCAAACTGCAGAGCTGCTGAATAAAAAGCTAAATAACTCAAAAACCACGAATAATAAAAAAATAAAAACCAATTACAAATTGTCTCAGTTTATCCCTCTCTTCATCATACTAACAGTTAACTCAAACGTGAACAAACCCTTTAAGTTAACTTTTAGTATGTTGTATGTAGCATGGCCAATTCTAAGCAATGTTTCAAATGATCTTCATTATTTATTTTGTATAGTTTTTTAATTATTTGCCTTCTCCTTCTGACTTTCCAGCTTTTAAATGGGGGTCACTGACCGCATCTAAAAAACAAATGCTCTGTAAGGCCCCGAGCTTTCTGGATAACAGGTCTCGATCTTTCTGATTACCAGGTCCCAGGCTTTCTGGATAACCGATCCCGAGCTTTCTGATTAACAGGTCCCAAGCTTTCTGGATAACAGGTCCCATACCTGTATTACTTTATGGAGGTGCATTACATAGCAAATAGCTTGTGCTCTGGATAACAAATCCCGGGCTTTCTGGATAACAGGTCCGAGCTTTCTGATTAACAGGTCCCAAGCTTTCTGGATAAGGGGTCCCGAGCTTTCTGGATAACGGGTCCCGAACTTTCTGGATAACGGGTCCCGTGCTTTCTGGATAACGGGTCCCGAGCTTTCTGGATAACTGGTCCCGAGCTTTCTGGATAACAGGTCCCGAGCTTTCTGGATAACAGGTCCCTAGCTTTCTGGATAACAGGTCCCTAGCTTTCTGGATAACGGGTCCCGAGCTTTCTGGATAACGGGTCCCGAGCTTTCTGGATAACAGATCCCGAGCTTTTTGGATAACAGGTCCCGATCTTTCTGATTAACAGGTCCCAAACTTTCTGGATAACAGGTCCCGAGCTTTCTAGATAACAGGTTGAGCTTTCTGGACAACGGGTCCTGAGCTTTCTGGATAACGGGTCCTGAGCTTTCTGGATAACGGGTCCTGAGTTTTCTGGATAACATGTCCCGCACTTTCTGGATAACGGGTCCCGAGCTTTCTGATTAACAGGTCCCGAACTTTCTGATTAACAGGTCCCGAGCTTTCTGGATAACGGGTCCCGATCTTTGTGGATAACAGGTCCCGAGCTTTCTGATTAATAGGTCCCAGACCTGTATTACTTTATGGAGGTGCATTACATAGCAAATAGCTTGTGCTCTTGCGCCCCCCAGTGGATGTTTTTGTCATTTCAGACAGCAAGAAAGATTATGTCTCAGTCCATCTGATTTACATTTACATTCACAGTATCAGAGATGAGTGTTCCCAGGCACTCGGCCATTGGTGAGGTGCTGGGAGTTGTCCTTGAATCCTATATAATAAAGTTGAAGTGTCTCTGCGTCCAGTTCCTGTGTCCGTGGGATTGCGCTACTGCGCATGTGCCCCACGGACCGTCTCTGGCGAATTCGTCCAGTCCCTGTGTCCGTCTGTTTTTATAAATGTTTGACTACATATGTTCTAGCGCCCATTAATTTAACGGGCTTAATGTCTAGTAACATATAAATGGCTTGAAGCTGAGCTGTGTTATTGCCAAGAGCATTGTGCTTCCCCAACATACTCATTTAAAGGGGAACTAAAGCCACATTTATGTTCTATGTGTTTCCAGCTTGCCGTATTGGACGTACTTTGGAGGAGTGTCTGCACTCACCCCAGATCAGTACATGAGGATCAATGGATTCCCCAACAGTTACTGGGGTTGGGGCGGAGAGGATGATGACATCGCTATGAGGTAAGCATGAGTGGCAGAAAATGATATCCCCTCCCACTAACTCACACAGCCTATAGGTGCTTATTAGCCCTCCCTAAATAACATGGGCTCAAGGTAAAAAGCCGGCCTCCTTATTATTGCAAAGAGCAGGATCCCTGTAGGAAGACTTTCCCTTTCCTCTCGGCCGAGTGCTGACCATATTGTGCTTCTGTTTCCAGGATCCGTCTAGCGGGAATGAGCATCACCCGGACCCCTCTCAGCCTCGGCCGCTATAAAATGATCTCCCATAACCGCGACTCCGGCAACGAGGAGAACAGCAAAAGGTAAGTCACTAATGTTGCCATGGGACAGCAATGCATAGCAACCAATCAGCAAGAAGCATTCACTGGTCATCTGTTTAAAGGGATCGTTCACCTTCCAACACTTTTTTCAGTTCAGTTGGTTTCAGGCAGTTCACCAGAAATAAAGACTTTTTCCAATTACTTTCTATTTTCTATGTGTGACTGTTCTAATATTGCAGTGTCATTTCTTACCTTCTAAAGCAGCTCTGGGAGGGGGGTCGCCGACCCTGTAAACTGTTCTAAATGGATACATTTAGTTGATACATTTCCTATCTTTGTCCCTGCTGAGCAGAATCCCTGAGTTTCATTACAGGCAGCTGTTAGGGTCAGGGGACACGGGCACATTCGTGGAGTCGCCCCGGTGACAAATCGCCCCTTCTTTGGGGCGTCAATCTCCCCGAACTGCCTTTCCGCTGGCTATAATGAAAAATCGTTGTCAGGATGGCACTCGCGGCGCTTCGTTTTCCAAAGTTGCCTCACGAGGAGCGCCGTACCGCCGGCGATTTAGATTGTAGCCAGCAGGAAGGCTTTCCAGGGAGATTAGTCGCCCGAAAAAGAGGCGATTTGTCACCGGGTGACTAAATCTCCCTGAATCTTAGCGTGTGTCCTTTTTACCCTTAGAATTGATACAATAGTTACTGATACTCCAGAGATGCTGCTGAGAAATGGATCAACTCAATGTTGTAAAATTGTAACAGTTTAGAATCTGCACCTGAATTACTGAGCTGCCAGACTCAAACACCAGAGACACCGACATTCAACTTTAAACTCATATTTTGGAAAAACAGTAAAGAATAAATAATGGAAAGTAATTGAAAAAGTCTTTATTTCTGGGGAACAATCTGAAAACAACTGAACTGAAAAAAAGTGTTGGAAGGTGAACAATCCCTTTAAAGGCAAACATTATATTGGTTGCTATTGGTTACTGCTCCTGGGCAAACCTATTCTGCCAGCTGACATGGCAGCTTCTCTTTGGCCTCTGAGACCCTTGTAGTGTATTCATGGTGCCCCACATTACAGAAAGGACCCCTTATTCAGAAAATCCCACATTTGGACCATTGCAGATAACAGATCCCAAACCTGAATTCTCCTCTGTCCGTCCTGAAAACTCACATGATAACGTGTTTATAAATCACTGAAATAGCAGGCCTGTTGCACATCTCGCTGAACTACATCTATCTCTCCGGGGTGTAGTTAGTGCAGTGCGGGTATTAATTCATTGGATCATTCAGTTGCTCTTAACACTAGTAATGTTCAAAGCAGAGCAGATTATGCAGTGTATATAGCTATATAAATAAATGATGATAGTAAATAGGTGGAACCGCATAGTTACCTGTCCAGCGTGTTTCACTGAGCTCCAGAAACCTGGTGGTCCAGCAGAGGGAGCCAGAGTCCATCATAAACAGTCTGCTGTGTGGGAGTGTGATTTAGGGACCCATATTAACCTTTCTTAGAACCTTCTAATTCTCATCTGCCATTGGTCAGTTGGAGGGAATGGGGGAGCCTTACACACCCCTCTAACCCTCAGTTTAGCTGATTGGATCCTCTTACAATATAAACAGCAGCAAATACCCAGTCGTCCAGCAGAGGGAGCCAGAGTTCACCATAAACATAATCTGTTCCTGCTCTTGGGGAGTGTGATCTATGCCCCCCCCACTTCCATTCTTAGAACCTCCTAATGCTAATCAGCCATTGGTCAATTGGAGGGAGGGGGGGGGTAATTGATTTCCAGTCAGTTTCCCAAAGCAAAAACCACATTTTAAACGTAATTTTCTCCCGACATTTTAAAAATGCAGTAAAGCTCAGTATAACTCTTCCCCGTGTGTCAGATCAGTTCTTCATTTTATAATTATATTATGATCATTTATTATCATAATATAATCTGCTTTATTTCACCCCTCTTGTAGGTGCCCCATTAGGGAATTATTATCATATTAATAGGGATTAGTATTTTATAGTCAGGGCACAAGTTTCTGTTTAACCCTATGGGCAGAGACAGACAGTAGAGTAGTCGCCCAACGACAAATCTCTTCTTCGGGCGACTAATCTCCCAAACTACCTCCCCGCCGGCTAGAACGTAAATCGCCAGTGGGATGCCTCACGAGGAAACTGGACGACTTCGGAAAACTAAGCAATCCAAGTGCCATCCCGCCGGCGATTTACTTTCTAGCCGGCCGGGAGACAGTTCGGGGAGATTAGTTGTCCCGAAGAAGAGGAGATTAATCTCCCCAAATCTGAATGTGTGCCCTGACCCTAAAAGTCCAGAGTTCTTGTAAACCACTGTGTTGTTTTGTCTGTTTATCGCTCGGTTTTTCCATTCAGTGTGTAGAACTGTCTGTAATAATTTATTCATAATGATAATAGCGACTTCGGAAAACGAAGCAATCCTAGTTCCATCCCACCGGCAATTTACATTCTAGCCGGCAGGGAGACAATTCGGGGAGATTAGACGCCCGAAGAAGAGGAGATTTGTCGCTGGGCGACTAACCTTCTCGTCTGTCTCTGCCCTATAGGTGTAAAAGCCTCATTAAAGGATAAGTAAACCTTTAAAACAAGTGAATGTAAAATTGATGAGTGCTATTCTAAGCACTTTTGTAACTAACATTATTTATTCTGTTTTAAATCCAAAGATAGTAAAGCATACCTGTACTGTTAATATGAATGAATTTTGTTACAACAGCGCCACCTGCTGGTCATTTTCCCACCAGTCTGACCAGCAAGTAGTCAAGGAAGTTGTCAGGAGAAAGAAAGAGGCTGATGTTCTTCTGCTTAGGAAAGATGTGAGAAAGGTTTCTAATTTTATTCCTAAGCAGAAGAACATCAGAGCAGCCTCTTTCTTTCTCCTGACAACTTCCTTGACTACTTGGTGGTCAGACTGGTGGGAAACTGACCAGCAGGTGGCGCTGTTGTAACACAATTCATTCATATTAACAGTACAGGTATGCTTTACTATCTTTGGATTTAAAACAGAATAAATAATGAATTTTAATTACAAAAGTGCTTAGAATAGCACTCATCAATTTTACATTTACTTGTTTTAAAGGTTTACTTATCCTTTAACAAAACAAGTAAAACACGGATTAAACAAAAAGTGTAATTTATACAATTGTATATGATAAAAGTTTTGAACTCACACTTTCATGATTTTACTAGTTTTAGCTTCATGAATGAGGCAATATTAGCAATTTGAGTGAATATATTCTATAAAGGAAAAGTAAAACCTCCCAGGCATTTCTTTTAGCAGCAATGAGACCCTTGACTTAAGATAATAAAACATATTTCTGATACAAATCCCTATATGATGCAAAGTATCCTTTCTTGTATTTAGATCCTTATATCTTGTTACAGAAGTTGAATTACACAAATATGTCGGCAGGTTTAGAAAGCCCAGGTTATACTGAAAAAAAATAAACCCCCTCCCCTGAGAATTGCCAGTTAATGTCTGACTGACAGGTGTAGTTAGAGCTAAAGACAAATTCAGAAAAAAATTTTGTTAAAGGACAAGGAAAGTCTAAAATAGAATAAGGCTAGAAATGCTATATTTTGTATACTAAACATAAACATGAACTTACTGCACCACAAGCCTAATCAAACAAATAATTTATGCTTTCAAAGTTGGCCACAGGGGGTCACCATCTTGTAACTTTGTTATACATCTTTGCAAGACCAAGACTGTGCACATGCTCAGTGTGGTCTGGGCTGCTTAGGGATCGTCATAAACAAAGCTGCTTGAGTTCTGCATGGCTGGGAAGTAAGGCGGGGGCTCCCCCTGCTGTTCATAAATATGATTGTTTCCCTGCTCAGCAGTTAGGGACCGTCTGACAATTCCTATCCACAGCAGTAAATGAAGGGAGAATTTCACTGCATACAGTCAGGTTTCTTATAAAAACAGTACACATTTTTTAATTAAAGTATATTGGATATAGGTTTCTTTTGCATTAAAGAATGTAAAAATGGGATTTTATTGTTTTGCCTTTCCTTATCCTTTAACATGTTGTGCAAAAGACAAAATCTGAAAAGTGTCTGTTTAAAAGACAAAAGTGAAAATAGAGGTTTATGAATTTGGTGGGAAATCTGACATTTTTATCTCCACTTTTATTTTGTCTCAATATCGGCACTTTAGTGAATTCCCCCCCAGTCAGTCTGTTGGGGCAAAATTCATCCACAAGCACATTTTGGGGGCATAATCCGCCAATGGAGTTGTGAGGCTAAATCACTTGCTCGCCCCTCTATAGCTGAACTAGCCAATCACTGGGAGCAGAAACCTCACTGTAGTATGATCTACGCTCGGCACAGGGCTTTCACTAAACCCCAGGCTCCCAGAATCCCCGTGGGCAATAAAGCAGCAGATCACACACAATAAATAGATCTATCAAATAAAAGTGATAAAAGGCAGATTTGCCTGCTGGGGACTCCATAAGGCTAAACTGTCAGCTCCTTGTTGCACTGCTCCCCAGCACTGAGCCTGTTGGGACACCGTATGCGCATTGTTCTGTATTTATCTTGTGCAACGGACCAGGGCAGAACCATCACTCACACGATTCCGGGTCACTACCTCATCTCTCCACAGGCTCTGTGAACCGTGCAGTTCTGCATCATCAGCAATAATGAATGAAACTGTCACCGGAGGAGTTAGAAATGTCACAATGACCCGTGCAGCTGTTTCACTGATCATTTATAGCAGCGATTCTTAATTTAATGATCTGGACCCAAATGGGTGTCCAACCAAGGTGACCCTGATCCTGTTTAAAGGATAAGTACATCAAAGGCTACAAGCGCAGTATGTAAAGCTGTTATTTGGGCCTAATGCAGTGACCAATCAGACGTCTGCTTTCAGTATTGCAGCCTCTGGCTGGTTAAATGATAAGTAAACTTTTAAAATAAATGAATGTAAAATTGATGAGGGGGCTATTCTAATCACTTTGTAATATACATTCAATATTTATTTTCTTTTTATTCCAAGATATTAAGGGATACATGTGCTGTTAATATGAATGAATTTTGTTCGAGCAGCGCCACCTGCTGGTCAGTTTCCCACCAGTCTGACCAGCAAGTAGTCAAGGAAGTTGTCAGGAGAAAGAAAGAGGCTGATGTTCTTCTGCTTAGGAAAGATTTGAGAGAGTTTTCTAATTTTATTCCTAAGCAGAAGAACATCAGAGCAGCCTCTTTCTTTCTCCTGACAACTTCCTTGACTACTTGGTGGTCCTGCAGCGGGTCGGGTACCCGCAGGTTACCCACAAAAACCTGTCTGCGGGTTGCAGGTAGAAATTTCAGGAGCGGGCATAGACGCGGGTCTGATCACACCTACTTCTAATGATGTCACTTCTGGTTTACAATGACAGCACTTCCTGTTTAACTCCTTTCTTTCTGATCACGCCTACTTCTAATGATGTCACTTCTGGTTTACTATGACAGCACTTCCTGTTTAACTCCTTTCTTTCTGATCACGCCTACTTCTAATGATGTCACTTCTGGTTTACAATGACAGCACTTCCTGTTTTACTCCTTTCTTTCTGATCACGCCTACTTCTAATGATGTCACTTCTGGTTTACAATGACAGCACTTCCTGTTTTACTCCTTTCTTTCTGATCACGCCTACTTCTAATGACAGCACTTCCTGTTTCTTGATGGTCAGCGGGCCGTGGATCTGGTTGTGGATAAGGTACTTGCTGGTTGGGTCGTGTAGTGGGTCCAAGCGGGTAAGTATGCGGGTTGTGAGTCCGGGTGCAGTTTGCGGGTCAGGTACACGAGTCGGGGACTCTAGTACACGTATCCCTTAATATCTTGGAACAAAAATAAAATAAATAATGAATGTAAATTACAAAAGTGCTTAGAATAGCCCCCTCATCAGTTTTACATTCGCTTATTTTAAAGGTTTACTTATCCTTTAACACAGAATTTCACGACCCACTAAAGAGTGTTGCTTAGGAAAGACCCAGCCTGTTCCCAGTAAGTGAAGCTTTAGGGAGTGATTGGCAGGAGAATGCGGTTAACCCTTTCCTCTCTTGCAGGTACGACCAACTCGGCAACACCCGGAGAACATGGAGAGAGGACGGGATGAACTCGCTGGACTTCAAACTGATCTCCAGAACCAGGGCCCCCCTCTATACCAACATCACTGTGGAGATCGGCGACGCCCCCCTAGTGACTGAGACCCCGGCCCAATGGAAGCTCTTTTAACCCACTCAGTGCCGGCCGACGTGTACCGATAAATGCCTTATTTGCACATGAAACGGAGCGTCTCCTGTACACCCTGGACTTTTTTCATAGGATATTGGGGTGCTGTTCCCCCGAAACTTGGCCTTACATTTTTCCTGTTTGCGTCTACACACACAGGTAATGGGAGCAGTTGTGTGGCCTGAGATTCTACAACCAGGGAGGATTTGGGGCGGGTAATTATTACTAATACTGTAAGAAGACTTTTGTTGCTCCTTAAAGGACCAGTAACATCATACATTTTTTTTTAAAAAAAATTCATTACTATACATTGAAAAAAAACACCAAGACAAATGAAACTTTAAAATCGCAAAGTCTTTATTAAGAAATAACTTACCGATCGGCGCTCGATCTGGGTGACGTCACATGGAGTTGTATGTGTATGGCAGCACAATGGATTAGTGTGGCCCCTGGCCCCTTGGACTTTTCAACTTCCTGTTGCGGTGTATCCAATAAGGGGGGGTTGCCTGGTACTGGCCAGAGACAGTGGGGCTTTGGGGGTACAACCAAAAATGTTGTAGTTTTTCCATGTTCAACGCCAGGGGACTATGTATTAAAAGGGGCAAAATGTATCCTGTGCCTTAAAGGATAAGTAAACCTTTAAAATAAGTGAATGTAAAATTGACGAGGGGGCTATTCTCAGCACTTTTTAAATCTACATTCATTATTTTCTTTTAATTCCAAGATATTAAAGGATACATGTCCTGTTAATATGAATGAATAAAAATATTTCTCTTAATATCTTGGAATTAAAAAAAATCAATAAATAATGAATGTACATTGCAAAATAGGGATGCAACGAATCCACTATTTTGGATTCGGCCGAATCCTTTGCGAAAGATTCGGTCGAATACTGAACCGAATCCTAATTTGCATATGCAAATTAGAGTGGAAAGGGGAAACATTTTTTTACTTGTTTTGTGACAAAAAGTCATGTGATTTCCCTCCCCGTCCCTATTCGCATATGCAAATTCGGATTCGGTTCGGCCGAATCCTGCTGAAAAATGCTAAATCCTGGATTCGGTGCATCCCTATTGTAAAAGTACTTGGAACAGCCCCCTCATCAATTTTACATTCACTTTTTTTAAAGGTTTATTCATCCTTTAACCAGCCAGAGGCTGCAATACTGAAAGCAGACGTCTGATTGGTCGCTGCATTAGGCCCAAATAACAGCTTCACATACCATAGCCGGCAGCATAGCCTTTGGCAACAGCAGGTGATTGGTGCTGGGGGGGGCCTTAAAGCTGCACCTCCGTTAGCCTATAATGAGCAGATTCAGGTCATTCTTATAATCTCCCCTATTTATAAACCATTTTCCGAGTCTTTCTTTATGTAAAAATAAAATAAAGTGTATTTTATGGAGATGAAACCTTGGAAGTAATATTCTAAAACAGTTTGCAGTTGGTCTTCATTTTTTTAAAAAAAATTTTATTTGGTGTGGATTTTGAGTTTTCGTTCACTAGTTGTCAGGTGCAGTTTACCCTAGCAACCAGGCAGTGGCTTGAGTGAGAGACTGGGAGATGAATAGGGGAGGGACGGGGTAGAAAGCTATAGAATGACAACTTTGGACTCATAAAACAATAGTTATAAAGGGGAAGTTAACCTTTACCTAAACCTTTCACGTGTACAATATATAAAAGCTCTGCCTCTTTCTCTCTTCAGCCCCACTGGTAACTTTATCCCAATAGATCAACACTCACCTGTGCAACTATCTATCCTCACTGACTTACTGTTCTACTGTAGCTGCTCAGTAAGGTGATACCCAACTAAATGTCAACCAGAGAGACGACAGTTTCCAGCAGCTCTGGGCTCAGCTTGTTCCATTGCCCAATTACTTATCAAGTGATCAGAGACAACGATGTGATAAGGAATCCTCCCATTTCTAATATCCAATGAGCTGTAACGAAACCCTGTCCTAATGTCACTGCATCGCCTCCCCTTCTTATCTGCCCCCCGACCCCTCAATTCCATTATCCCAAAAACTGCACCCCTGGAACTATAGCAGGGTGACACCCCAATGTTTCTATATATCTGTAACCTTGTTATGAGCTAAGGGGGCCCAGTCTGAAGGTCAGTTAGGGGGAGATTTGGGGTGAGTGCTTATTTGTACCCTGGGTACCCCTGGAACTATAGCAGGGTGACACCCCAATGTTTCTATATATCTGTAACCTTGTTATGAGCTAAGGGGGCCCAGTCTGAAGGTCAGTTAGGGGGAGATTTGGGGTGAGTGTTTATTTGTACCCTGGGTACCCCTGGAACTATAGCAGGGTGACACCCCAATGTTTCTATATATCTGTAACCTTGTTGTGAGCTAAGGGGGCCCAGTCTGAAGCCCCTGTGGAAATGTCAGATTTTCATGAAAATAACGAGGACACAACATTCAGCGATATTCATAATTTACTTTTAAATAAGAAAATATTTAGCAAAACTATAAAATTCATCAATGTGGGCAAGTCTGTTACCATGGATTTCGGAAGGCAAAACCAAAAAAGTTGCTTATGAAAAAAATATCATCCTAAGCAACTTCCCCGTATCCATTCATTGCTCATTCTCACGGGGTATAAAGATGTGGGTAAATGTCATGTGTTTCTATGCTGCAACGCCTCTGGTTTTTGGTAGACTATGTCAATAGTCAGAAGCAGCAGTGCAGAATTGACTTTTACCCATAACATTATAACCAGTGAGAATGAGGAATGAATGGATACAGAGAAATTGCTTAGAATTATATTTTATTTTCATATTATTCACTAAGACAATGATCCGCCACTAGGGGAGCTGCAACAGCCGCTGAACTATAGTTCCCTTTGGCTCTCCGGGGAAGCTGGGAAATGTAGTTTAGCAGCCTGAGCTGCCAGTGGCCAAATCTTTGCAGCAGAGCATCTCTAAGGCTAGTGCAGAACATCCCATTAAATTTGGGTATTTTAAACAAAAGTGTAAAATATCTACAAAATAACATAGTATAGAATAATGAAAGCCCTGTACTGATCAGTGACTCCCATGGAATACCTGGTTGAGACCCCCTTGTTTAGCTTTAATTAAGCCACTTCCTTTTTAATTTGTCGGCCATCTTGGCGATATTGAATTCATGTGAATTCCACCTGCAGGAGAAGACCTTCCATTGAGAACAGACATCACTTGTAATCCAGCAGGAGACTGGTGTTCTTCATATTCCACCATTGTGTTAGGGGGTCTGATTATTTTCCTTCATGGGGAGCACAAAGAGTTGTAGGTCCTCATTTCATCGTCAATGTACCTTCAAGTTAAATCGGGTTGAAAAGAGACAAAGTACATCAAGTTCAACCTCATTATGTAACCAAGCTGAGGAGTTGTGAAGCACCTACTTTCTGTCCAGTTGGGAACCTGGTTTTCCAGATCTAATACAGTGAGTATGGCAGGAGGAGAACCGAGAGAAGTTGCTCACCATTGTAGTTACCCTCATTGTTCTTCAGATGTCCAGGTTTTGCCTATGTCCATAGATTTGTCTTATTCTATCACCAATGTACCTCCAAGTCTACATACTTTGTTGAGGAGCTGTAAACTACAAGTCTTCTGAATTATTAAAAAGGCGAATTATTCAAATTGGTTGCAGCTACCCTCTCAAAGCTACTCCTGCCTATCAGCTTACTCTTCAGCTATCTGAGTTTTGCAGACCTTCAGGTCCTTTATCTCTAGCCCTGACCTGATGAGTTAGAAACTACAAGTCTAGCCAACAGACGATGGTCACCATTGTGGTTACTCTTACAGATATACCCTACTTATTTTATGTTCTTCAGGTTTTACAAGCTCCGCAAGTCCTATATTCCTTGGTCTGCCTTGTTCTATCATCAATGTACCTTTAAGTCTACTGGCCTGACCATGCTGAGGAGCTGTAAAATGACAATTCTAGGCTTGTTCACCATTGTGACTACTCTCTTCTTCTCAGCTTATCAGCTATACATCTTTTGCTGACTCCTAAAGTTTTAGGAAATTAGCCCTAACCTGAGTATTTGCACAAGACTAGACTAGAGAGAAGTTGGTCACCATTGGGACTACCCTCTTCTACTCAACTTTTCAACATAATCTTCAGCTATGCATCTTTTTCTGACTCCTAAAGTTATTGGCACTTAGCCCTAACCTGTGCATTTGCACAAGACTAGACTAGAAAGAAGTTGGTCACCATTGTGGTTACTCTTACAGATATTCCTATTTATCTACTTGTTCTTCAAATATGCAGGTTTTACAAGCTCTGCAGGTCCTATATTTCTTGGTCTGCCTTGTCCTATCATCAACATACCTTCAAGTCTACTGGCCTGACCATGCTGAGGAGCTGTAAATGACAAGCCTAGACTAGAGAGAAGTTGATTATTATTGGGACTACTCTCTTCTAGTTATAAGCATATTCTTCAGCGATGCATCTTTTGCTAAAGTTCTCAGTACTTAGCCCTAACCTGAGCATTTGCACAAGACTATAATAAAGAGAAGTTGGTCTCCATTGTGGTTACTCTTACAGATATGCCCTACTTATTTTATGTTCTTCAGATTTTACAAGCTCCGCAGGTCCTATATTACTTGGTCTGCCTTGTTCTATCATCATCGTACCTTCAAGTCTACTGGCCTGACCATGCTGAGGAGCTGTAAAATGACAAGTCTAGGCTTGATCACCATTGAGATTACTCTCTTCTACTCAACTTATCCGCTATGCATCTTTTGCTGACTCCTAAAGTTCTAGATAATTAGCCCTAACCTGAGCATTTGCACAAGACTAGACTAGAGAGAAGTTGGTCGCCATTGTGGTTACTCTTACAGATATACCCTACTTATCTACTTGTTCTTCAGATATGCAGGTTTTACAAGCTCCGCAGGTCCTATATTCCTTGGTCTGCATTGTCCTATCATCAACGTACCTACTGGCCTGACCATGCTGAGGAGCTGTAAAATAACAACTCTAGACTAGAGAGAAGTTGATCACCATTGAAACTACCCTCTTCTAGTTCAAGTTGTAAGCGTATTCTTCAGCTATGCATCTTTTGTTGACTCCTAAAGTTCTCGGAGAAGTTGGTCACCATTGGGACAACAGTCTTCTACTCAACTTATCAACATAATCTTCAGCTATGCATCTTTTGCTGACTCCAAATGTTCTAGATAATTGGCCCTAATTTGAGCATTTACATAAGACTAGACTAGAGAGAAGTTGGTCACCATTGTGGTTACTCTTACAGATATACCCTACTTATCTACTTGTTCTTCAGATATGCAGGTTTTACAAGCTCCGCAGGTCCTATATTCCTTGGTCTGCATTGTCCTATCATCAACATACCTTTAAGTCTACTGGCCTGACCATGCTGAGGAGCTGTAAAAAAAAAAAAAAAAAAGAAGTTTGAACACCATTGGGACTACCCTCTTCTACTCAACTTCTCAGCGCATCTTTTGCTAAAGTTCTCGGTTCTTAGCCCTAACCTGAGCATTTGCACAAGACTAAACTAGAGAGAAGTTGGTCACCATTGTGGTTACCATCGCAGATCTACCTGAATTTGTATTTCCTTCTGATCGTCAAATGTGGTTTTAGCACCCGATTTTCTTTGAGAAGGTCCAATGAGGTTGTACAAAACTCGGCTCATAATTGCTGGAATGTTGTAGATGGTGAGGCTCATTTCTTTTGGTAAAAGAAACCCTATGGCTTTGTGCAAAATTCATCAAAAAAAACGTGGTCCATATGAGATAAGATGAGGCCTGACGATGAGACCTGTTTTCTGGTTGGAGGTCCCATTTTCCTTCTACAAAGGATCCGCGTCCTCTATGAAAACAAAGATCCTTTTGGATGTCGAGAGCTGGCCTTATCTGGGGAAGCTCCTCCTAATTTAGATCTCTGGCCGCCCAATTTCTGCTGTCAGATTAATGTACAGTTGTTCATGTTCAACAGAAAGTAACTGGTAGGAGCAGGAGTTTAGCCCGTCCTTCCGCCAGACCCGGGATACTTTATCCAACAGTTTCATCCTGTTTAAGGGAGACGGATTCCATTCATTAATTTCATTGTTAATATCATGAATTTGTAACAGGATTGCCCCGCGCCCTTCTGTCCAGCTGGACAAAATGTCAGAAACTTAAGTTACTAATTCAGGTGGCATCTCCTGATGCTTCTCTGCTCAGTTCTTTCAATTTGTGTTAGAGTACGCTTCCTGCATTAATAACTTAAATGGGTGGTTTACCTTTACATTAAAGGGATCCTGTCATCGGAAAACATGTTTTCTACTCCAGCAGAATTCTGCACTGAAATCCATTTCTCAAAAGAGCAAACAGATTTTTTTTATATTCAATTTTGAAATCTGACATGGGGCTAGACATATTGTCAGTTACCCAGCTGCCCCAAGTCATGTGACTTGTGCCTGCACTTTAGGAGAGAAATGCTTTCTGGCAGGCTGTTGTTTCTCCTTCTCAATGTAACTGAATGTGTCTCAGTGGGACCTGGATTTTACTATTGAGTGCTGTTCTTAGATCTACCAGGCAGCTGTTATCTTGTGTTAGGGAGCTGCTATCTGGTTACCTTCCCATTGTTCTTTTGTTTGGCTGCTGGGGGGAAGGGAGGGGGTGATATCACTCCAACTTGCAGTTACAGCAGTAAAGAGTGATTGAAGTTTATCAGAGCACAAGTCACATGACTTGGGCAGCTGGAAATTGACAAAATGTCTAGCCCCATGTCAGATTTCAAAATTGAATATAAAAAAATCTGTTTGCTCTTTTGAGAAATGGATTTCAGTGCAGAATTCTGCTGGAGTAGCACTATTAACTGATGTGTTATGAAATAATTTTTTTTCCCATTACAGTATCCCTTTAACTTTTAGTATGGTACAGAATGGCTAATTTCAAGCTATATTAAGGTTCGTGTTGTAAATTCGAATTTGTGAGTAGGATTTTTGGTCAAAACTCACAAGTTTGAGTTAATAATAATCCAAACTCGACTTTGAATTCGAGATTTATCATACCTGGGAACTAGGGATGCACCGAATCCAGGATTCGGTTCGGGATTTGGCCAGGATTCGCCCTTTTTCAGCAGAATACGGATTCAGCGAATCCTTCTGCCCGGCCTAACCAAATCTGAATTTGCATAAACAAATTAGGGGCGGGGAGGGAAATTGCGTGACTTTTTGTCACAAAACAAGGAAGTAAAAAATTTTTTTGCCTTATATGCAAATTAGGATTCGGTTTGGTTATTCGAGATATGAAAAAAATAACTCAACTTTTGATAAATCAGCCCCTTATTGTTACTTTTTATTACTCATCTTTCTATTCAGGCCTCTCCTATTCATATTCAAATCAACGCATGGTTGCTGGGGGAATTTGGATCCTAGCAACCAGATAGCTGACAACTGGAGAGCTGCTGAATAAAAAGCTAAATAACTCAAAAACCACAAATAATAAAAAATGAAAACCGATTGCAAATTGTCTCAGAATATCCCTCTCTACATCCTACTAACAGTTAATTTAAAGGTGAACAAGCCCTTTAAGCTTCTGCCTCCATCCAGGTTCACTAGGAGAGCAAATCAGCAGGCTGGGCTTTCCAGTTTTATACTATATTGACTAATTGATTTTCCTTACACAGATTACTGATTTCACATGAGCTACGTGAATGTATTTTCTTTTAAAAGCTGTTCAGGCTCCATTAGCCGCAATAATGTCAGTGACTGGCAGAAAGGGAGCCTGAGCCGCTTGTTAGACGGACATCTTGGGAAATAATATTCAGTTCTGGTTTTGAGATTGTTGTGCAAACTAATTGGAAGCAATGAAATCGTATCATTCCCAAAGACTCCCAGGGCCGAGGGTGGGACACGGATAAGTTAAAGGTACAGTCCCATTATAAGAAGATTAAACCCCCAAAAATATGTTTTTTAAGGACAACGTAATGACAGCGAGAATAGAAATAAAAAACCAACCTCTGACTGTTCACCTCGTTGCCGCTATCCCGCGTATGGAATATCATGGTGTATCTGGCAACCTCGGCCGAGGGTCGGACCACCGTCATCTTTTGACCCACAACCCTAGAGAGACAAAGTGTTTAGTAGGGATGCACTGAATCCAGGATTCGGTTTGGGATTCGGCCAGGATTCGGCCTTTTTCAGCAGGATTCGGATTCGGCCGAATCCTTCTGCCTGGCTGAACTGAATCCAAATCCTAATTTGCATATGTAAATTAGGGGTGGGGAGGGAAATTACGTGACTGTCACAAAACAAGGAAGTGAAACCCTTCTCACCCCTAATTTGCATATGCAAATTAGGGTTTGGATTCGGTTCGGTATTCGGCCGAATCTTTCGCAAAAGGTTCGGGGGTTCGGCCGAATCCAAAAAAGTGGATTTGGTGCATCCCTAGTGTTTAGAGCAGGTAAGTCCGGAGACACCACCACTGGGTTTTACTGATCTATATATATATTATATAATAGATATATATATTATATAATATATATAATACACAAGAGTCCTGTAAATTATATCCTTATATGACTAGTGATGACCAGTTATAAATAGGGAATCCACTATTTTGGATTCGGCCGAACCCCCAAATCCTTTGGGAAAGATTCGGCCGAATACCAAAAACGAAATCTAATTTGCATATGTAAATTAGGGGTGGGAAGGGGAAAACATTTTTTACTTCCTTGTTTTGTGACAAAAAGTCACACAATTTCCCTCCCGCCCCTAATTTGAATATGCAAATTAGGATTTGGTTTGATTGGGCAGAAGGATTCGGCTGAATCAGAATCCTGCTGAAAAAAGTCGAACCCCGAAGCGAATCCTGGATTCAGCGCATCCCTAATTGTAAACGGTGAGTAGTGATGTCATTTTTGTCACATGACTCGCTAAAACTTGTGTATTATAATAAATAAACTGTATTATAATAAATAAACTGTATTATAATAAATAAAGTACCCCCTGTTGCAAAATATGAGGATATTAGTTATGTCAGTTCCATAAACTGTATAATAATATTCGGCCTCGTAATCAGGAGTCAAGGAAGTCATAATATCCTTATATTTCACAGCAGGGGGTACTTTATTCACTGTATAATGAGCCTGGCAGCTTATTTGCTAACTGTGGACAATGCCAACTGGCAGATCCAGTGATTGTAATAAATATAAAGGTCAGTGTAATTACTAATAGAACATTCATTCTGGGAATTTATTTGCCTTTGTTCTGTAAAGTAATTACCATTGTTTCACTAAAATCATTTTAATTGCCTTCAGCCTCCTGCCCAGCACCTCCCCATATACAGTAATGTCGGCTAGAAATCATTGTACCTCTGCCTCAGGTCATCGTCCTCTCCTCCCCAGCCCCAGTAATTGTTGGAATAGCCGTTCACATTCTCAAACTGGGCTCTGGTCATTGCTGTCACTCCCCCGAAATATCCCTTATAGCGCAGCCTAGAGGAAGAGCAGGGGAGAGTCACATTATACTCTGATATTCCACTATTATCTTCTAATTCCCACACCTCAGGGCCTGATAAATGGCTTTATCAATTGTACTTTTTGCAGCCCACCACCTGCAAATGAGGGTGTGAAGTCGGCCCGACCCACCCGCGGGTTTACCGGCCCACACATAACTAGTCTCCTTCTTTTACCAAAGCAACAGTCCTGTCCTGCTTTATGGCAGCTGAGATTCTAGCTATCTGTATAACAGAACATTCTGTCCCAGTGGCTGCACAGATCCTATCTGATCCCCATTGTAAGCAGCAGTCCTGTCCTGCTTTATGGCAGCTGAGATTCTAGCTATCTGTATAACAGAACATTCTGTCCCAGTGGCTGCACAGATCCTATCTGATCCACATTGTAAGCAGCAGTCCTGTCCTGCTTTATGTTAGCTGAGATTCTAGCTATCTGTATAACAGAACATTCTGTCCCAGTGGCTGCACAGATCCTATCTGATCCCCATTGTAAGCAGCAGTCCTGTCCTGCTTTATGGCAGCTGAGATTCTAGCTATCTGTATAACAGAACATTCTGTCCCAGTGGCTGCACAGATCCTATCTGATCCCCATTGTAAGCAGCAGTCCTGTCCTGCTTTATGTTAGCTGAGATTCTAGCTATCTGTATAACAGAACATTCTGTCCCAGTGGCTGCACAGATCCTATCTGATCCCCATTGTAAGCAGCAGTCCTGTCCTGCTTTATGGCAGCTGAGATTCTAGCTATCTGTATAACAGAACATTCTGTCCCAGTGGCTGCACAGATCCTATCTGATCCCCATTGTAAACAGCAGTCCTGTCCTGCTTTATGGCAGCTGAGATTCTAGCTATCTGTATAACAGAACATTCTGTCCCAGTGGCTGCACAGATCCTATCTGATCCCCATTGTAAGCAGCAGTCCTGCCCTGCTTTATGGCAGAAGACAGAAATACATGTGAGGGGTAGGATCCAATCAGTGGTGGTTTGGGAACATTTGGGATTTGTTGCCCTTACCTGTAGCCAGTTACATTTCTACCCACAACCAGGTGTTTGGGCTCAGTGTCACAGAGGTAAAGGTTAAAGTCATTCTCAGGGATCAGATCCACATCATGGAATATAAAACAGTCCCAGTCTTCCTCCTTCAGCGCCTCCAGGTACCCGATGTTCAGCAACTTTGCTCTGTTGAACTTCTGGTTGCCGGCCTGTAACAATACAACACAAGCATTACCCTCAGTCTGGCCCATACACTCTCACATCTGGTTGCCCAACTTGAGAGCCAAACACCCCCCCATTACCCCACAGTGAGGGACGTACCTGGTGAATGACATAAATCCCATAGTCCAGTTGTTGGCGCTGCAGGAAGGGGTGCAAGTGTTTGAGCAGATACAACAGGTGTTGCTCGCGGCTTCGGTGAGGAATCAAGATGGCGACTTTTTGCTGAGATTTGCAGCTCTCCGGTTGGTACCTGCCATTTTCCACCTGGGGGTTCTCTTTCTTCACCTGCTTCAAACTTAGAGAAGCCTCAAACTTCAGTGGCAAAGTGCCCCCTGCGCGGCGGGAAAGAGAAACAAATTAAATCACTGACTGAACCAGGAACAGAAAACACCGAGATATTCTGTGGGGCCCACCCCACTGATATCTGATAAATTAAATCCCGATATCGTCATCCTCCTTAAAGGGATTCTGTCATGATTTTTATGATGTATTTCTTATTTCTAAATGACACTGTTTACACTGCAAATAATTCACTCTACAATATAAAATGTCATTCCTGAACCAGCAAGTGTATTTAGTTGTAATATTGGTGTGTAGGTGCATCTCAGGTCATTTTGCCTGGTCATGTGCTTTCAGAAAGAGCTAGCACTTTAGGATGGAACTGCTTTCTGGCAGGCTGTTGTTTCTCCTACTCAATGTAACTGAATGTGTCTCAGTGAGACATGGATTTTACTATTGAGTGTTGTTCTTAGATCTACCAGGCAGCTGTTATGTTGTGTTAGGGAGCTGCTATCTGGTTACCTTCCCATTGTTCTGTTGTTAGGCTGCTGGGGGGGAAGGGAGGGGGGTGATATCACTCCAACTTGCAGTACAGCAGTAAAGAGTGACTGACGTTTATCAGAGCACAAGTCACATGACTGGGGACAGCTGGGAAACTGACAATATGTCTAGCCCTAAGTCAGATTTCAAAATTAAATATAAAAAAAATCAGTTTGCTCTTCTGAGAAATGGATTTCAGTGCAAAAGTCTGCTGGAGCAGCACTATTAACTGATGTGAACAAATTCGTATCCCTTTAAGCTGGATATACATTATAAGATCCGCTCATTTAGCAAAGTCACCAAACAAGTTAATCTTTCCCCAATATGACAACCTAAAGTGGACGATCGTAGGCTCTAGAGTAAAACTTCTGGATTACAGCGGCCGGTATATAAACTGTCAGAGCAAGGGCCGAATCATCTGGCCAATGAGGTGCCTGATCTGACAGAAAAATCAAACTGCCAATTTTCAGCCAGATATCAGTGGGGTGGGCCCGTTGGAGGTCCCCATTCACAGTGGGATAAACTGCAGATGAAATCTGCCCTTGTATGAGCTTCTTTAGGAGGGAATATTGGGGGTAAGATCCCCTTGTTTGGCGACCTCTCCAAATCAGTGGATCTCATAGTGTTTATAATCGGGATGCACTGATTCCACTATTTGGGATTCGGCCGAATCCCAGAATCCTTCATGAAACATTTGGCCGAATACCGAACCCGAATTTGCTTATGCAAATTAGGGTCAGGAAAGGAAAAAGTGGGAAAAAACGTTTTTTTACGTGACGAAAAGTCATGTGATTTTCTTTTCTGCCCCTAATTTACATATGCAAATGAGGCTTCGGATCGAATAAACGGACGATTAAATCTGCCCTTGTATGGCCTTCTCCTAATGTGTGGATCTCATAGTGTATCGGCCGAATCTCTGAATCCTTCATGAATACTGAATCCAAATCCTAATTTGCATATGCAAATTAGGGTCAGGAAAGGATAAAGTGGAAAAAAACTTGTTTTGTGACGAAATCTCGCGTCATTTCTCTTCCCACCCCTAATTTACATATGCAAATCATTATTCGGTTCGGCCAGGTACAAAGATTCAGCCGAAACCTGCTGAAAAAGGCCGAAACCTGAATTGAATCCTGGATTCAGCGCGTCGCTAGTTCATAAGATACTGACTTGGTCGGGAGTTGGCAGTTAAAATCAGACCAATTTTGGGCGTCTTTAGACTCAGCTATTAATTCAGTGGCTGAACCCAGTGGGAAGACCTTGGTCCATAGTTGAACTCCCAAATCCTAAGGAGATCACAACTGGAGTTGACAGTTACTGACTTTTCGTCACGTAAAAAAACGTTTTTTTCCACTTTTTCCTTTCCTGACCCTAATTTGCATAAGCAAATTCAGGTTCGGTATTCGGCCAAATGTTTCATTAAGGATTCTGGGATTCGGCCGAATCCCAAATAGTGGAATCAGTGCATCCCTATTATAAACGTGGCCATTATCAGGGCTGCCACAACGTTGTACAGTAAATAGTGATAAGGAGTATGTTATACAAAGCGCAACTGGGTCATGTACACTCTGACGCTTGTGTTGTCTAAACCCTTCCCATAATTCTCAGCTGCTGCAGGACATTTGTTTTTTTATCAAACCCCCATTTTTTTCATAGTAAGGTTCCAGATATAGAAATACAGTCATAGTTCCACGGACATCTAGTTCCACGGACATCTAGGGGCTCATTTACTTAGCTCGAGTGAAGGAATAGAAGAAAATTTCGAATGGTCGAATATGGCTACTTCGACCATCAACTACGACTTTGAATCGAACGATTCGAACTAAAAATCGTTCGTCCATTCGATAGTCGAAGTACTGTCTCTTTAAAAATTTCTTCGACCCCCTAGTTCGCCACCTAAAACCTACCGAGGCCAATGTTAGCCTATGGGGAAGGTCCTCATAGGCTTCCTAACAATTTTCTGATCAAAGGAATATCCTTCGATCGATGGATTAAAATCCTTCGTAGGAATAGCTCTAAATCCTTCGACTTCGATATTCAAAGTTGAAGGATTTACATTAATTTACCTCGATTAACCCCCCAGTATTTGACCCTATGTAAATCTGCCCCCTAGTGTATAAATCTCACACTAAGGGGCTGATTTATCAAGGGTCGAATTGAAAATTCTAATTAGAAATTCGAATTTTCTAAAAAAATTTATGTTCAAAATAGTTAAAATTCGACTAGGGAGTTATTCAAATTCGATTTTTTAAAAAAATTTCAATTACATTTTTGAGATTTATCATACTCTGGACCTTTAAGAATTTGAATTTGACTATTCGCCACCTAGAACCTGCTGAATTGCAGTTTAAGTCAATGGGAGAGGTGCAGTGATCGACCCGAAAACTCGATTTGAATTAAATTTGAGTTTTCGGGGCAATTCCATTCATCGGAGTTTAAAAAATTTGATATTTTTTTAAAATAAATTTCGATAACATTTTCGAGATTTATCATACTCAAATTTGACTATTCGACACCTAAAACCTGCCGAATTGCAGTTTAAGTCAACGGTAGACGTCCAGGGATAAATTTTGAGTTGTTTGCAGCCTTCCTGACATTCGCAATTTTTTTTCAAAAAAAAATTGCGAATCGAGTTTTTAAAGCTTAAATCGAATTCAAATCGAGTTTTCGGGTTGATTCCATTCATCCGAGTTTAAAAAAAGTTTTTTTTAAATAATTTTCAAATTTATGGGAGTTTAGGGGAGTTTTTAAAAACCTTTAAGGGGCAGATTTATCAATGGTCGAGGTGAATTTTCGAATGAAAAAAATGCGAATTTTGAGCTATTTTTTGTGTACTTCCACTAGGGAATAGTCCAAATTCGATTTGAATTTGAAAAAAATTTGAAAATTCGAATATCGAAATTTATCATGTACTGTCATCTAAAACCTGCGAAATTGCTGTTTTAGCCTATGGGGGACCTTCTAGAACCTATCTGGAGTCAATTGGTGGACTTTGAGAAATCTACGTTTTTTTTGGGGAAAATTCAATCGAATGCGCTATTCCTATGATTCGTACAATTCTAATTTCGGCCTAATATGGACCTATTAGATCGAAAATGGACCTATTCGACCAAAAAAAACCAACTTAATTTTGGTTGGTCTTTTTGAATTCGAATTTCGATTTTTTTTTTTTTTTTTTCAATTCAAAATTCGACCCTTGATAAATATGCCCCTAAATGTGCATCTAACTAACCTTTAAGCTGAGGGGAAGCCAGGAGAGCAAATATCAATATCCCCAAAATCTTACCCTAATGGGCTTTCAGGCTGAGCTGGTCACTGTTCAGTCCTCGCAGGGGACCGCCCCACAGTTAAAGGGAAAGTTAAAGGAAAGGGGCAATTACTCACTGAGCAGAGGGGAGAGGGCAGGGCAGAGCTTCACGGGCTCTTTGTCCGTTTCTTCAGCAGCCGCATGAGCTCTCTCCTCTTCATTCCACCTCTCCATGGAAGTGTCTCTCCATCTATAATCCATCGGCTGTTTCAACTTGAGAGCGTAGCGGGCAACATCGGCCGAGTTAAGAGCAGCCCACCCAAAGAGCAGCAAGCACAGGGATATAATAATTAGGATCCGGATCCTGCAGAACGTCAGGGACACAAAGCTGCTCAGTAACATCGCTGGTGGGTCTCAGTCTAAACACACCCAAAAAATTGCCCCGAGCTTGGAGAAACTAGCAGCGCGTCCTTGCGTCCGATATGCGCCAACAAAGATGAGACATCGTCCCCCCGAGGCTGTGGGATCCCAAGAGTTTCCAACGACGGAATCTCCCCTGGATTGGAAAAGAACGTTATTATAGTGCGCTCATTTTCATACGATATTCTAGCCAACCGATATCAGCAGGAGACGGTTATTAGTCGGCTCGTCGATCGGGCTGGCTACTAAACTTTGATCGAAGGCACCTGAACATCGGCCATTGTTAGTGCTGAATCATCAGATACAAATAGTAGAATTCTATTGTTTCTATTGTATATCTGACCCTTCGGCTCTACACGTGTGTATTGAAACCAACGAGCTTTCCTGAAAGATCAGAATTGTACCTTAAAGCCGAACATAACGCAGAGATAGAGGCACATTTACTAAGGGTTAATTAACTCTCGATATTCAACCATCGAAGTAAAATCCTTCCACTTCGAATATCGAAGTCGAAGGATTTACCGCAAATACAGATCGATCAAAGGAAAAATCGTTCAATCGAACGATTAAATCCTTCGAACCATTAGAAGGATTTTAATGCATCGATCGAAAAGGTTTTCCTTCGATCAAAAAAAGCTTAGAAACCTTATGGGGAAGGTCCCCATAGACTTACATTGGTGCTCGGTAGGTTTTAAGTGGCGAAGTAGGTAGTCTAAGTTTTTTTTAAAGAGATAGTACTTCGACTATCGAAAGGTCGAATAGTCAAAGATTTTTAGTTCGAATTGTTCGATTCGAAGTCGTAGTCGAAGGTCGAAGTAACCTATTTGATGGTCGAAGTACCCAAAAAAAAAACTTTGAAATTCGAAGTTTTTTAAATGTTAAAAGTTTAGTAAATGTGCCCCATAAAGTTGTACGAAGCGAAGATTCGTACAATTTTCGGACCGTGTGTGGATTGTCTCGACATTGTTCGTGCCATGACGATCGGACAGGTTAGAAGATTTCTATTGGCTAACGATGTGATCTCTGATGATATCAATGGCCATTGTCACTACTATTTGTCGGACATAACTTATTGCTGTCAATTAATGGCCAGAACATCGAGTAATTCGTTCTTTTTACTTGATTTAATCTCAATGTTTAGTGGTCGGTCGAGAGATTGTAACAAACGATTGCTCGTCAGACATAAAGATATGGCAGCACAGACTCGTTGGCCATAGATGTTACAACTCACGATCTTTCCAGTAAAGATCATTGGTTTCAATACACACGTGTAGAGCTGAAGGGTCAGATATACAATAGAAACAATAGAATTCTCCCTCTATCTGATAATTCAGCACTAACAATGGCCGATGTTCGGGTCCCTTCGATCAAAATTTTCTGGCCAGCCTGATTGACGAGCCGACTAATATCCAAGTCTTCTGCTGATAATGGTCTGCTTATCTCCCACCGTCCACGCACACTGAATATCACACGAAAATGAATTTCATACGATATTATCGGTTGTGTTGTCTAAACCCTTCCCATAATTCCCAGCTGCTGCAGGGCTTTTTTTTTTTTTTAACAAGCCCCCACTTTTTTCATAATAAGATTCCAGATATAGAAATACAGCCATAGTTCCACGGACATCTAGGGCAGTGTATGAATCTCACACTAAGGGGCTGATTTATCAAGGGTCGAATTGAAAATTCAAATTAGAAATTCGAATTTTCTAATTTTTTCATGGTCAAAAACTGTTAAATTTGACTAGGGAGTTGTTCAAATTCGATTTGAATTTTTTTAAAAAATTTCAATAAAATTTTCGAGATTTATCATACTCTGGCCCTTTAAGAACTCGAATTTGACTATTCGCCACCTGCCAAATTGCTGTTTTAGTCAATGGGAGGCGTCCAGGGATGCAGCCTTCCTGACATTCGAGATTTTTTGGGAAAAAAAACTTGAATTCAGTTTTTAAAACTCGAATCTAATTTTGTTTTAATTCGATTTGAGTGTTTGGGTCAATTCCATTCATCTGAGTTTTAAAAATTAGATTTTTTTTTTTTTAAATAAATTTCGATAAAACTTTTGAGATTTATCATACTCTGGCCCTTTAAGAACTCAAATTTGACTATTCGCAGCCTAAAACCTGCCGAATTGCGGTTTAAGTCAACGAGAGACGTCCAGGGATCAATGGATCAATTTTGAGTCGTTTCCAGCCATCCTGACATTCAAGTTTTCTTCGGAAAAAAAACAAAGTGATTTTTTAAAACAAAGAACGATTGCTCGTCAGACATAAAGATATGGCAGCACGGACTCGTTGGCCATAGATGTTACAACTCACGATCTTTCCAGTAAAGATGATTCATTTCAATACACACGTGTAGAGCTGAAGGGTCAGATATACAATAGAAACAATAGAATTCTACCTGTATCTGATGATTCAGCACTAACAATGGCCGATGTTCAGGTGCCTTCAAAGGTGCCCTATCAATATTTTCTGGTCAGCCTGATTGACGAGCCGACCAATATCCAAGTCTTCTGCTGATGACGGTGAGCTCATCTCCCACCATACACACACCGAATATCATACGAAAATTAGTTTCATTGATTCGTCTATGGTCACCTTAAAGGGATACTGTGATGGAAAAACATTTTTTTTCAAAATGAATCAGTTAATAGTGCTGCTCCAGCAGAATTCTGCACTGAAATCCATTTCTCAAAAGAGCAAACAGATTTTTTTTATATTCAATTTTGAAATCTGACATGGGGCTAGACATATTGTCAGTTTCCCAGCTGCCTCCAGTCACGTGACTTGTGCCTGCACTTTAGGATGGAACTACTTTCTGGCAGGCTGTTATTTCTCCTACTCAATGTAACTGAATGTGTCTCAGTGGGACTTGGCTTTTACTATTGAGTGTTGTTCTTAGATCTACCAGTACCAGGCAGCTGTTCTCTTGTGTTAAGGTGGCCATACACGGGCCGATAAAAGCTGCCGACAGACTAAGTCGGCAGCTTATTGGCCCGTGTATGGGGCCCCCCCGACAGGCTTCCCCAATCGAGATCTGGTTCATTGATGTGGTCCCGCGATCCAACCCCCATTCCCATTTGTTAGGATCCGATCGTTGGGCCCTAGGGCCCACGATCGGATCAGCCTGATATTGCCCACCTCAAGGTGGACATTTTGGAGAGAGATCCGCTCGTTTGGCGACATTGACAAACGAGCAGATCTCTTCGTGTATGTCTGGTTACCTTCCCTTTGTTCTGTTGTTAGGCTGCTGGGGGGGGTGATATCACTCCAACTTTCAGTAAAGAGTGACTGAAGTTTATCAGAGCACAAGTCACATGACTTGGGGCAGCTGGGAAACTGACAATATGTAGCCCCATGTCAAATTTCAAAATTAAATATAAAAAATCTGTTTGCTCTTTTGAGAAATGGATTTCAGTGCAGAATTCTGCTGGAGCAGCACTATTAACTGATGCATTTTGAAAAAAACACGTTTTCCCATGGCAGTATCCCTTTAAGGCCAGCTTAATAATGTGAGATAATGACCGATTGAACCTCAGTCCAATGAGATCCCTGGAAAAACCTTGCTGCCTTTATGGCTTGTAAACAGCAGGAGATCCTTGACCAGTGCTGTGGCCACGGGATACCAGAAACGACCAGAGGGTGACCCATATAATATATCGGATAGTCAGAGCCTCGCCCACTTTTCTCACACCAAACATCTTGTAACCAAAAGTGACAGCTGAGTAATCGCTGCTGAGTAGCACCCACATACTCTCCAGGGAACAGCACTGTGGTTCACCCCTGGGTGCTAAATACACACACGATCTTCATCAGCTACTGCTCGGCTGAGGCAAGTCCCATGGCTGCAGCTATTCCTAGACCTGGGGTGTTTGCCACCTAGTAATATATAGTGAATAAAGTACCCCCTCTTGTAAATTATAAGGATATAATAAGTTACCGAGGAGTTTCATGATCATATAAAAACACGAAGCCGAAGGCCGAGTGTTTTTATACAGGTCATGGAACTCCGAGGTAACTTCCATACCTCCCAACATTTTGGAAGTAAAAAGAGGGGCAAAAAAATTTTTTCCGCATGTAGCGCAGCATTTTTTTGACCACACCCTTTCTGTGGCCACACCCCCTAATTACCATGTTTGTTTTACAAAATTTGGCAGGTTATGAAAGTTTGAAAATATTTCTCCTTATCTAAACTGTGTTTTTGTGTCTCAAAATTGTTACAAAGTATCTTATTTGCACCTGTTAGCTGTTCTGGGCTCTCTGCTAAAAGCCAATTAAGTGAGAAACTTTGTTTCTTTTTCTGGCTGTTCAGTGCAGAGAAAAGAGGGACTTTCCAGTACAAATGAGGGACTGCGGGTTGAGCTGTCAAAAGAGGGACTGTCCCTCCGAAAAAGGGACAGTTGGGAGGTATGAACTTCTAATATCCTCATATTTTGCAACTGGGGTACTTTATTTATTATAATACACAAGTTTCAGTGAGTCATGTGACAGAAATGACATCACTACTCACCGTTTATAACTGATGCCATCAGAACTCACTGTTTATAACTGATGACATCAGAACTCACCGTTTATAAGGATATAATTTACAGGATATTCATGGCTTTTGTGTATTATATACATCTCTGCGTACCCCCAATTCCCCCTATATAAACAGGGTGTGCCTTACCATGCACCCAGAAGAGGCAAGTGTGTATGTGAAAGTGGGCAGGGAGTTGGGTGCATTTTGGGGTGCGTTTCTGCAGAACTGGGCACGGCACCGCATTGGACTGGGCTAAATGAAACGGGTCTCACTTGGAGCCATAGTTTTGTCCTGCTGAAGCTGAAGACTAAGTGCCATCATCCCACCCTTGACTGACAGTTTTTACTAAAAGCACGTGGGCACCTCATGTCAATGTACTTGTCATTACCAATTCACTATCCATTCCCCTATCAATACAGTGAAACCTCGATTGAGGTGAAGTCCCCTGGTTTTTAAGTTTTCCAGCATTTTACATTTTTTTATTTTTTTTATAATGCATTTCAATGGGTGCATTTCCCTGATTTTAAGTCACGTTTTCCTGGATTTTACATCAAAATATTTGCTTTTTTTTCTCCCTATATGAATGTTAACAGTGAAATAAAGAGGTTTAAAATGCTTAGCAGATATCTTGCTATGGTTCTGCCTGTAAATGGATAATTCTAATTAATATCAAACAAGTAGAAGAACAGAAGAAAGAGATAAGAGAGAAGGAAGGTGAGGCCAAGGCATTAATTATAGTCACAGTAAAAAGCTTTTTAGAACTGGATATCCTGTAAATCAGCCAGACGCCCGGTTTATCATTACATTTCTCTGGACAAGTCTCTGAAATTCCTCTGTAATATCTTTTTTATAATACCCTAAGGACTCACATTAGTTACTGCTCTGTCTGAGAGGCTGGGAGTGATTTCTTGTTAATAAATACCATTGAGGGTGTGTCCGCAAGGGCTTTACTTGTGTTGTCTTCTCACAACTGAGCTGTGTCAGGAAAGTGTGCGGTGTAACAAACAACAAGTGTTCACAGATTTGCTCGCATTCCAGCTCTCTCTACATCTGCTCTTTTTAGCTCTCTCTAGAGCTCTCTCTCTATATCTGCTCTCTTTCCAGATCTATCACTGTATCTGCTCTCTAGCCAGCTCTCTAAGCAGATCTGCTCTCTTTCCAGCTCTCTCTATATCTGCTCTCTTTCCAGCTCTCTCTATATCTGCTCTCTTTCCAGCTCTCTCTCTATATCTGCTCTCTTTCTATATCTGCTCTCTTTCCAGCTCTCTATATATCTCCTCTTTCCAGATCTATCTCTGTATCTGCTCTCTTTCCAGCTCTCTCTCTATATCTGCTCTCTTTCCAGCTCTCTATATATCTGCTCTCTTTCCAGATCTATCTCTGTATCTGCTCTCTTTCCAGCTCTCTATGCATAAGTGCAAAGAAATTCTGCAATTAATTCCAAAAGTGGGGAAGCACATAGGTGTCCTCGTGCCTGTACAGATGTGAGTGTGAGGGAACAAAATGCCTATAGACAGGTGGTAAGTACAGGGAGGGTCTCTGTCTCCAGATACTCTTGTGCCCCTTAAGCTCTTACACTTTTGCCCCCCAGGGTTGTAAATCACCCCTAATGTGTTGTACCAACTTTTATGTGGTGACAGGCACAGCTAGTGACCGGTACCTCATTGGGGCCCCTTTTTATTCTCCCTAAATTCCCACCACTAGGTGCAAGTGCTTCAGCCACACCTGAGCTTCTGTCCCATCAGATTCCGAGCAGCAAATGCCGCACAAGTGACTCCAGCAAACTGGAAAAACATGTTTCCACCACAAACCTGACATTCTGCAAATTTACTAGCAGAGACCTGAGATCACTGAGATCACTGAAATCACTGCTAAAATACTGGGAGGACTCACCCTGACACTGTACCAACTTTCACCAGCGGCACCTCAACATTGCTGGGAATGGGGGCTCCTAAAATTGCCTGACACCTTCCATTGTGTCTGCCCTAAAGGCATAAACCCTCTTGTAAAATGCCTAAAGGGTAAATAAACCCACTTGTTGTAGTAACATATTGGCACCGTTTATCTTTATATATTTGTACTTTAGACTCTACTTAAACAGCACCTTCCAGTGTTATCAGCAAGCTGAGCAATCACCCTATTGTGTGTGACTGTGATAGGGCCCTTAGATTGTAAGCTCCACTGGGGCAGAGTACAACCTCTGTGAATGTGCCAGCATGAGGTAAATGAAGGATAATAATAATATGAGCTGGGCCCCCTTATCTTATAACAAGGTTACAGATGTATATAAACATTGGGGTGTCACCCTGCTATAGTTCCAGGGGTACCCAGGGCACAAATAAGTACTTACCCCAAATCTCCCCCTAACTGACCTTCAGACTGGGCCCCCTTAGCTCATAACAAGGTTACAGATATATAGAAACATTGGGGTAACAGTCACCCTGCTATAGTTCCAGGGGTACCCAGGGCACAAATAAGCACTCACCCCAAATCTCCCCCTAACTGACCTTCAGACTGGGCCCCCTTAGCTCATAACAAGGTTACAGATATATAGAAACATTGGGGTGTCACCCTGCTATAGTTCCAGGGGTACCCAGGGTACAAATAAGCACTCACCCCAAATCTCCCCCTAACTGACCTTCAGACTGGGCCCCCTTAGCTCATAACAAGGTTACAGATATATATAAACATTGGGGTAACTATAGTTCCAGGGGTACCCAGGGCACAAATAAGCACTCACCCCAAATCTCCCCCTAACTGGCCTTCAGACTGGGCCCCCTTAGCTCATAACAAGGTTATAGATATATAGAAACATTGGGGTGTCACCCTGCTATAGTTCCAGGGGTACCCAGGGTACAAATAAGCACTCACCCCAAATCTCACCCTAACTGGCCTTCAGACTGGGCCCCCTTAGCTCATAACAAGGTTACAGATATATAGAAACATTGGGGTAACAGTCACCCTGCTATAGTTCCAGGGGTACCCAGGGCACAAATAAGCACTCACCCCAAATCTCCCCCTAACTGGCCTTCAGACTGGGCCCCCTTAGCTCATAACAAGGTTACAGATATATAGAAACATTGGGGTGCCACCCTGCTATAGTTCCAGAGGTACTGGAACAAAAAACTTCACTGGCACACAGGATATTTCAAGCAGGAAAAACCTTGCTAGGTATTTATTGCAGCATGCAACGTTTCGGGGTTACCCCCTTTGTCAAGCATGCTTGACAAAGGGGGTAACCCCGAAACGTTGCATGCTGCAATAAATACCTAGCAAGGTTTTTCCTGCTTGAAATATCCTGTGTGCCAGTGAAGTTTTTTGTTCCAGTATACTAGGGAGGTGGCCGATTCCTCCTGTTTGCTGTGCACCAGGTGTTCTCTATCTGATTGATTAGGGTGTGCGAGTGTTTCTTGAAATTCCATAGTTCCAGAGGTACCCAGGGTACAAATAAACACTCACCCCAAATCTCCCCCTAACTGACCTTCAAGCTGGGCCCCCTTAGCTCATAACAAAAGTGTAAGGGCCAATGTATGACAATCCTATACTACACACCCTACATGGTTACTATGTACAGTTTATTTTCCTATTTTTTCTGCATGACGCCACGGGAAATAATTAGGTAATTCTGCCTGGGCATGTGATCCTCCTCACCCACTATGAGCTGTACTGAAAAGACTGAAGAAATGCTCATGTCAAGTACCGTAAATAACAACTCACAGTTATACATTGCGCTAGTTTGGAGCAGTCTGATGGCAACTTAAAGGGAGCAAGGCTGAGTTATACATATATATCACTCATGTATTATAATGTACCCCCTACTGTAAATGATAAGGATATTAGAAGTCACTGAGGGGTTGTTCTGTGACCATATAAAGGCACAAGGCTGCAGGCTGAGTTATACAGGGAACTCTGAGTATCACTCATGTATTATAAGGGATAATGTACCCCCTACTGTAAATGATAAGGATATTAGAAGTCACTGAGGGGTTGTTCTGTGACCATATAAAGACACAAGGCTGCAGGCTGAGTTATACAGGGAACTCTGAGTATCACTCATGTATTATCAGGGATACTGTACCCCCTACTGTAAAGGATAAGGATATTAGAAGTCACTGAGGGGTTGTTCTGTGACCATATAAAGGCACAAGGCTGCAGGCTGAGTTATACAGGGAACTCTGAGTATCAATCATGTATTATAAGGGATAATGTACCCCCTACTGTAAATGATAAGGATATTAGAAGTCACTGAGGGGTTGTTCTGTGACCATATAAAGGCACAAGGCTGTAGGCTGAGTTATACAGGGAACTCTGAGTATCACTTATGTATTATAAGGGATAATGTACCCCCTACTGTAAATGATAAGGATATTAGAAGTCACTGAGGGGTTGTTCTGTGACCATATAAAGGCACAAGGTTCTAGATATACAGCTCTAATATACTTGTAATTTACACAATGGAAATATTGTACCTAACTATAGTTATATAGACTAACTGCTGTGCAGTAAATAATTTGAAGGGAATGTTGGTGGAATCTCCGTACATTTGGGATTTCAGCGCTAGGGAATTCTGGCAGAATCTGTTCAGCTAAAGCTGCAAATAAAAAACATTTAAAGGTTTTAAAAAAAAAAAAGCCTTTATTCCTGGAGTTGAATGTATTCTCTGACCCCAGCTTTGGCCAGGCCACTGAAGAGACCAATCATTATCCAAACATCTGAACTGAATTCCATCCCATAATAGTGTCATTGTTACACAGAGACAAGGCTGATGTTTCTTACAGACACATAATACCAACTCTGTATTTAACCGGCACTGAAAGAAGATAACAGGGAGCCAAGCGGCCATATTATTTACCTTCCCATGGGACGTCCTGTTCCACATCCAAAAGATTCCGATTGTGTCGGCCACTAAGGTGCATTAACCCTTATAACTCGCACACACCGTCCAGCCTGGGAGGCAAATCTTGGAGGAAAGAGAACTACTAAGCCTTGACTATATCATCAGCGCAGCTTTCAGGTAACACTTTGCCTCCAAACCCGTGTGATTGTGAAAGAATCCAGTGCAATGTGCGAGCCCAGTCTGCAATAGGCGCGAGCACACGGGCAACACACTCCTAATCTCATTCATCTGTATTTAATTACAACTTGTTTGCAGTCATTAGTATCATGAGCTCTAAGGGCAAATACCTATAGATCATCTGCTGGCTTGATTATTACCTATCTTCTACAGAATGACATAATGTCAATGCCTTTATAGTAAAATAAATCCTTTCTGTGCTAAAAGGGAATTCTCCTTTCCTCCAGCCTCAGTGGACAATGTAATTAGGTATGCCCATCTAAGGATGGAAAAGTAGATAATTAATATCTGGCGGCGCAGGGATTCGAACCGCTATCTTGCTGCACGGGGTCCTGTGTTCGATTCCGTCTGTTGGCATAGAGTTGGATTGTTCGTCCATTGTCTGTGCCAGCAGAGTCCAGGTGATTGGATTGCCATTAAGGTCAGAGGAAGGATAATTCAGTGCTCTGCTCACTGTGCGGCCACAGAAAAGGTAACACTTTGCTCTTAGTGGCAGACACAGACCAACATATATAGGAAGGGAGACAAATCTCTCCAAATCCTTGCACCCTAGACAGGCATCTCTGCTGCCCACCCCTAGTTCTACTAATAATTAATATGGATGCACTGAATCCAGGATTCCTCCTTTTTCGCCAGGATTCAGATTCGGCCGAATCCTTGTGCCTGGCTGAACCGAATCCAAATCGTAATTTGCACATGCAAATTAGGAGGGGAAAAGAAATCATGCGACTTTTCGTCAGAAAACAAGGAAGTAAAAAAAAATGTCCACTTTTTCCTTTCCAGTACCTAATTTGCATATACAAATTCAGATTTAGTTCGGTATTCGGCCAAATCTTTCAGAAGGATTCAGGGATACGGCCGAATCCCAGATAATGGATTCGGTGCATCCCTAATCATGAAGTTTAATGCCTTTTCCCATGTGTTGTTTCACTAAACATGAATTTTACACATAATTGCACCCTATCAATAGGCAGAGAATGAGCAGCTAAATGGAAACACACAGGACAGAGTTGTACTTGGTGAATCCCTTACAGACAACATATTAATAATGTGAGCAGTTTCCATTCTCCGGCCGGAATCCGAGAGTCTCGCACCTCGTGCAAAGGTTGATGGAGTTTATTTAACCTAAGGGCAAGTTTGTGTCTTTATCAGTGAGTGTGAAACCATCGTGCACTTCTAGTGTGTAACTGGGACACGACACTCACCTGTGAAGTTATGTGTGAATAAAGGTTGTGTGTCGTATTTCCCCATGTTAAACAAGTTTACCCCAGAGACCCAAATTACCTAAATACCTGATGTTTGCTTTAAAGAAAAATGCTAGTCACTGAAAAAAAACTGTTGAAATTAAAGGGGAAATTCCAATTGGGCTTTTTGCAGTTTGGAACATTAACAGCCATCTGGTTGTTAAAGGACAAGGAAAGTGTAACTAAAAAAGTAGGTAGAAATGTTGTACATTATTTGTTTTGTGCTTCTGTACCAGCCCAAGGCAACCACAGCCCTTTAGCAGTAAAGATCTGTGTCTCCAAAGATGCCCCAGTAGCTCCCCATCTTCTTTTCTGCTGATTCACTGCACATGCTCTGTGCTGCTGTCACTTACTGAGCTTAGGGAGCCACTCACAATATACAGTACACATAGAATAGAAATGTCACAATATAAGGCTGATTAGTAATTAATACACATAATTACTACATGGCAGCACAGAAACCAGTGCAATTAGCATCAGAATTGAATAATCAGCAAACCTGTAGCATCAGCTTATATTACAGCCAGGGAAGCTCATTTTCTGCTGGATAATTAGTGACGAGCCCTAAGCTTAGCTTCTCAACAGCCAATCAGAGCCCACTGAGCATGTGAGTGTCACAGACACTTTCCAAGATGGTGACCCCCTGTGACAAGTTTGAAGTCCTGGATCATTGCTGCTATTGACAAGCTCAAACTTTAGCCTCGTGCAATAAGTTCACTATATAAAATAGGAAATTTTTAGCCATATTCATTTTTAGGTTTTAGTTCTCCTTTAAAGGGGTTGTTCACCTTTGAGTTAACTGTGTAGTAGTGATGTGCGGATCAGCTGACCTCGCCACTCTTCCTCGTGGGTGCAGGTTGAGCTCTTCTCCTGCTCTCTACACCCGCTACCATCAAATGCCGGCTTCCGACTTCTGCGTTCGTCTTTTATAGGCGCTGCACCTGCCCCTTTTGTGACATAATTGGCGGGGCGGGGCGGATCTATAAAAGCAACCAGAAGTCGGATGCAGGCGGGCGCGGGCTAAGGGAGTGCGGTTTAGGGTCGGGTGTGGGTCTGGCAAATCCTTACCCGCACATTAATACTGTGTAGAGAGGGATATTCTGAGACAATTTGCAATTGGTTTTCATTTTTTATTATTTGTGATTTTTGACTTATTTGGCTTTTTATTCAGCAGCTCTCCGGTTTAGAATTTCAGTAATGTGGTTGCTAGGGTCCACATTACCCTAGCAACCATGTATTGATTCAAACAAGAGACTATGAATATGAATGGGAGAGGCCTGAATAGAAAGAGGAGTAATAAAAAGTAACAATAACACTACATTTGTAGCCTTACACCGCATTTTGTTTTTTAGATGGGGTCAGTGACCCCCATTTGAAAGCTGGAAAGAGTCAGAAGAAGAAGGCAAATAATTAACAAAAACTAGAAAAAAAAATAATGGAAAGTCGATTAGAATTGGCCATTCTACAACATACTAAAATTTAACTTAAAGCTGAACCACCCCTTTAAACCGACAGTGGTTTCAAAGTAAAGCTGACCATATCTAAAGGGGTGGTTCACCTTTAAGCTAAGCTTTAGTATGTTATAAAATGGCCAATACTAAGCAACGTTTCAATTAGTCTTCGTTATTAATATTTTATAGGTTTTTTTTTACTATTTGCCTTTTTATTCTGACTCTTTCTGGCTTTCAAATAGGGGCCTTTCTATTCAGGCTTCTCCTATTCAAATTCCAGCCTCTTATTCAAATCAATGCATGGTTGCTAGGGGAATTTGGACCCTAGCAACCAAGTGGCTGACATTGCAAACTGGAGAGCTGCTGAATAAAAAGCTAAAGCTGTACGGTGAGTTTAATGGCAATTCTCAAGCATTAGGAGCATTGGGATGTGTTGGAGTTGAACTACACACAACACTTGATCCTACAGGTCCGTCCAACAATAATGCAACTAATATTAACCCTGATCTGCCTGACAAACATTCAGAGAGGACAGAGCTCAGTTTTCAGGAGCCCAATCTGCACTGAAATAACTGTGATGCCCCCGGGGTCACTGAGGAGGAAATACCTGATGGACGGGGCAGGTGGATAGTAAGTCAGAGGTTTCAGTAAGACCAATATAAACTATGCAACTTAAAGTAATCCTCAAGTTTCCTTCTTATCAGGAATGAATAATACTATATAAAATTACAGAGAAGCTCGTACCTGTGGCCCTTAGAGTACGGGGCCCAAACTGCTGCTCCGGAATGAGGAAGACTCCCAGCTCACTCACTGCCACCAGCCGACCAGGAGCCGAGTGTTTCACATCAATGGACTGAGGGAGGGTGGGAAAGAAATAAGAGAAATTCTTCAGCTTGAGGGACGTGCCCTCCTCTCTGCTCCTCCTATTCATTGCTCAGTAAACTGACTCTGCCATGTGGCAACCGCCTGATGTGAGACGACTCTGGGGGGAGAAGCTTTGAAAAGGGTCTGTGACTCTCTAAAAATGTCTATCCAGCATATAGAACACTGGGGGTGATGGGGTGGCGCAGCTATGTCTGGAGATGAACCTGCCCAGGTGGAGTTTGCCTTTAATATATATATCTATGTTAATTGAGCCATTATAAGGAATAATGTACCCCCTACTGTAAATGATAAGGATATTAGAAGTCACTGAGGGGTTGTTCTGTGACCATATAAAGGCACAAGGCTGCAGGCTGAGTTATACAGGGAACTCTGAGTATCACTCATGTATTATAAGGATAATGTACCCCCTACTGTAAATGATAAGGATATTAGAAGTCACTGAGGGGTTGTTCTGTGACCATATAAAGGCACAATGCTGCAGGCTGAGTTATACAGGGAACTCTGAGTATCACTCATGTATTATAAGGGGTAATGTACCCCCTACTGTAAATGATAAGGATATTAGAAGTCACTGAGGGGTTGTTCTGTGACCATATAAAGGCACAAGGCTGCAGGCTGAGTTATACAGGGAACTCTGAGTATCACTCATGTATTATAAGGGATAATGTACCCCCTACTGTAAATGATAAGGATATTAGAAGTCACTGAGGGGTTGTTCTGTGACCATATAAAGGCACAAGGCTGCAGGCTGAGTTATACAGGGAACTCTGAGTATCACTCATGTATTATAAGGGATAATGTACCCCCTACTGTAAATGATAAGGATATTAGAAGTCACTGAGGGGTTGTTCTGTGACCATATAAAGGCACAAGGCTGCAGGCTGAGTTATACAGGGAACTCTGAGTATCACTCATGTATTATAAGGATAATGTACCCCCTACTGTAAATGATAAGGATATTAGAAGTCACTGAGGGGTTGTTCTGTGACCATATAAAGGCACAAGGCTGCAGGCTGAGTTACACAGGGAACTCTGGGACAAGGGAGTCATTTGACCTGATATATATATACATCCAGTGATACATGAATCTATACAAACTGACATACATATCTCTATGGCTCAAAGGTCATTTTGTCTGTTTTAGAAAAGATACTGTAATCTGAGCAGAACCATCCTCCCACATAGAACTGCATTTATATAACATTTACAGCTACCATACTGCAACTGAGATGTACCCCTCAGTGACTTCTAATATCCTTATCATTTACAGTAGGGGGTACATTATCCCTTATAATACATGAGTGATACTCAGAGTTCCCTGTATAACTCAGCCTGCAGCCTTGTGTCTTTATATGGTCACAGAACAACCCCTCAGTGACTTCTAATATCCTTATCATTTACAGTAGGGGGTACATTATCCCTTATAATACATGAGTGATACTCAGAGTTCCCTGTATAACTCAGCCTGCAGCCTTGTGCCTTTATATGGTCACAGAACAACCCCTCAGTGACTTCTAATATCCTTATCATTTACAGTAGGGGGTACATTATCCCTTATAATACATGAGTGATACTCAGAGTTCCCTGTATAACTCAGCCTGCAGCCTTGTGCCTTTATATGGTCACAGAACAACCCCTCAGTGACTTCTAATATCCTTATCATTTACAGTAGGGGGTACATTATCCCTTATAATACATGAGTGATACTCAGAGTTCCCTGTATAACTCAGCCTGCAGCCTTGTGCCTTTATATGGTCACAGAACAACCCCTCAGTGACTTCTAATATCCTTATCATTTACAGTAGGGGGTCCTGTACAGGTGCCGTCCCCACTTTTTTGCTAATTACTTGTCCGAATACAAATAAGGCTGAGGTGGAGTTTATGAGCCAGTCACATCCATGTGGGGATGGTGAGTGAAAGGTTTATGGGATATTATCATGTAGATAAAAGAAATAACAAACTGCTGTAAATACACATTTCTCAACACCCTTAAAGGGGCAGCGGCAGCGCGTTGATAGTGAGAGGGCAGCTACTATTCTAAAGAAGGCTTGAGCCTGTAAACAAATATCATAAGAAATATATATTTTATATGGTCCCAGAGCTCCGCCTCCCTCAATATTGAACATAGAATGATATTCCTTGGGAACCATAGAGAACCTCCCACTCTGTGCATTTATTCAAATAACACAGAACATGAAATAAACAAACTAAACCATGACCTGATGCCCAAGAAGCAGCAGCCATTCCCACACGTTACCATAGCAACAGTGACACCCTCAAACTAGACCCTGGAATGTCCCTACCTTTCCTGAGTTCAGAGTGGAACGTTCCATAATCAGCCGACTCTCCCCGTGATTGGGCAGCAGTGGATCAGTCTGACAGCCGCCTCCATCTCACACAGCTTCTCCTGTTCCGCTACACACCATAAAGCTGGCAGAGGTGGGGGATAGAGCGGCGTCATAGAGAATGGAAGGGGACTGGTCAGATCTCTCAGGACTTCATAGGCAGCCATTTTACTTAGGGGCAGAAACTTGTTTCCTGAAAGAATGTGCCTGTTGTATCTCAATATACCCTAATGAAAAGTTGCATTATAGGATAAGTAAACCTTTAATATAAGTGAATGTAAAATTAATGAGGGGGGCTATTCTAAGCACTTTTGTCATTTATATTCATTATTTATTTATGTTTAATTCCAAGATATTAAGGGATACATGTGCTGTTAATATAAATGAATTGTGTTACAACAGCGCCACCTGCTGGTCAGTTTCCCACCAGTCTGACCAGCAAGTAGTCAAGGAAGTTGTCAGGAGAAAGAAAGAGTGAATTGGGGGGCGGGCCAAGGGCTTTTTTTAAGGGTATTACAAATTTACCAGAGGCGGCAAAAATGTTGCTCCTGGTACTTTATGAGGGAGTGCAATTATGCTCACTGCGCTAGTGTCCTGAACCTCTCAGCTGCCCTCGTGGACCCTCCCGGACCTCCTATGGTGTAAACATATGAGCGCACAGGGGAGGGGGCTGCGGCAGCAACAGTCTCAGATGGCGGAGGGACCCCTGTTTGGATAAATGAGAATCTTCACAGTCAGGTTATAGAAGTCCCTAACAAGGCAAAAGCAAGGGGATTTCAACATCAGCGTAGGAAAGTTTTTCTTATTATTACTATAAGGGCAATCAATACATTAAATTTCCTTCCAAGAGAGGGGGGTGATTGAACCCCCATGAATGAAGGTGGGTTTAAAAGCAGACGGGACTAGGGTTGCCACCTTTTCTGGAAAAAAAATACCGGCCTTACTATATATTTATCTTTTTTCCCTATTAATAACATTGGGATCAACCAACATTTTTACCGGCCGGGCCGGTAAAATCCCGGCCAGGTGGCAACCCTAGGCAGGGCATATGGAGTTAATATTTTCATGAGAAGCCAGGTTTTGGATTGTTTGCTGGAAATTACTTTGCTTAACTTACAGAATTGAAATGTTTATAACTGACATCACTGAGGCAACTTTGGGCTACTATTGAAAACGCATCGCCGCGTGTGCATTAGCGCAGGCGACTTTTCATTGTAGCCTATGGGGAGATATTCGCTCAAAAGACGAGCCAATTAGTCGTCAGGCGACAAAATCTCCCCGAATCTCCTCGTGTGGACTAGTTTTAAGGTCATCTTGCAAAACATCAGGATTATTTGTTATACAGCAGACCAGGGTGTATAAATCTTCAGCTGGGGGATGGAAACTTTCATACGATAACAGCTCATTACGGTCTGTTGGTTTTGTTAAAATAAACGTCTGGAAACCTGTCTCCATACGGGCAATGTTAACATCCACAATAGAGACTCTTCGGAGATCAGCTATCACTGTGAATTTTATGTCATTTTAAGCGACCCACCATAGGAGGAACATGTCACCACCCTCTTTGCCTGGAAAAGTGTGTATTAGATAGATGTTCTCCTCCACAAACCAGCTTATGAAAGAGTTGGCACAGGCTGGGGAAACATGGAGGCCCATGGCCGTCCCCCGCAACTGTAAGTAGTATCTGACCCGAATTTTGAAATCATTTCTATGTAAAATAAAGCTGAGTATCTGCACACAAATGATTTGTTTCATTATCATCTGACTGTGACTGTTCTGCAAAAATGTTTTAATCGCATACAGACCTTCTCAGTAAACTGTTGATTGATAAGATTGATGGGCAGGTATTGATATTTCATGTCGCCAAGTTCTATTCATCTATACCCGATCAGGAGGGTCTGTATATGATTAATAATTTGTCGTGATGCACCGAATCCACTGTTTGGGATCCGACCAAATCCCTGAATCAGGGCCGCTCCGGCCATGAGGCAAGGTGAGAATCTTGCCTCAGGCGGCACGGAGCGGCCAGTTACCAGGGGCGGCAAAAAGCCGCCTCTGGTAACTTTAAGAGCCGAATTTCCGTCTTTTAAAATGGAAATTCGGCTCTTCTAGCGCAGCGAGCGCAATAGCGCTCACTGCACTAATTTGCCCCTCCTCCACCCGCTCCGACGCTGGTAGTTAGAAGAGCGGAGCAGGAGGAGGGGCGGCATTGGGGCTGCTGCCTCAGGCGGCAGCAGCCCCTGAAACGTGCCTGCCCTGAATCCTTCAAGATTCGGATTTGTCCGAATACCAAACCGAATCAGAATCCTAATTTGCATATGCAAATTAGGGACGGGAAGAGAAAAGTAGGATAAACATTTTTTACTTCCTTCTTTTGCGACAAAAAGTTACATGATTTACCTTCCTGGCCATTATTTGCATATGCAAATTAGGATTCAGATTTGGTTCAGCCAGACATGAGGATTAGGCCGAATCCTGCTGAAAATGCTGAATCCAGTCCAAATCCCGAACCAAATCCTGTATTCGGGGCATCCCTAATTTGTTACAGAACAGTGGTCAGTATGGTGAGAATTAAATTTTGTGCAGAGGCTCAGATTAATTTTACATACATACTACTTAAATTTTCGGGACAGATGTGCCTTGCAATTGTGGAGGACAACCTTGGGATGAAATGTTGGCCCAGCCCAGGACCGCCATCAAAAATCACAGGTCCCCGAACAACAAAATTTTCTTTGGGTATTTTTGTGTCTTCTGCACTTCGGCACTTCGGGTATTTCCGTGGCTTCGGCTCCATTCGCAGCTTCTGGTCTTCTGCACTTCAGATCTTTGGCTTTTTGGGACTTCGGCTATTTAGGACTTCAGCTCATTGGGAATTTGTCTCTTCAGGACTGTGGATCTTCCGGACCTCAGCAGTTCGGTGATGTCAAGGGGCCCAGCTAATTCGAAAAGTGCAGCACACTTTAAGCCCGGTACAAATGTACCCCCTGTGCCCCCTGATGGCGGCCCTGCCCCAGCCTATGTCAACTCTTTCATGAGTTGGTTTGAGGAAAATCTACTATGCCAGGCACTGTTGTTACTGGTGGAGGTACATTGATGACGATAGAAGGTGATCAGAGAGAGACAGAGAGAGGTAGAAAGTAATAAGGTGTTTGTACCTTAAAGTACCGGCAATAGCAGCAATATTTAAATGTGTTCTTGCCATTTTAAGTTGAGAATTTGCACATTATTCAATTTTTTTTTTTCAATTTACTTATCTGACAGTGGGTGGCAAAGAAATAACTGCCTTATCCCTGTCCCAATGAGGCAAAGAAAGAGGCGATGCACTCCATCTAGTGGCGACCAGTGGAAAGGAAACTTCTGCCTTGTTTTTATATCTTCTTTTTTTTTATCTGGGGTTTATTTCATGTGAAACTTACTAAAGTAAGTTCATTGACTTTTGATGTACATGCCCCCCCCCCATTTATTATCCTATACTGCCATAGGTTTATCTCTCTGTACAGGCTTTGAGCAAACTTCAAGGCTGTTCCTGCTGAATTGTGCTTAGTACAGGGAATACCTATGCTGCCATAGTTTTATGGGATCTCTCTGTACAGACTATGAGCAAACTTAGGGGACTGTTCCTGCTGAATTGTGCTCAGTACAAGAGAATACCTATGCTGCATTAAAGAAAATAGTACTATCTGAGGCATAGCAGTTCTCTTAATGGGAAAGACAAGGTAACAGTAACATATGTTCGGGATGCCTCCTTACTTGAGGAACATTTCCTGTCTGTGATATTTTTTTCTTCATATTATAACTTGGAAATCACCTAAAGGTGGCCATAGACTCAAAGATCCGCTCGTTTGGCGACATCGCCAAACGAGCGGATCTTTCCCCGATATGCCACTAACGGCATGGCTATATCGGGGGTAATTCCAACGTATGGCCGAACGATCTAATTATGTTGCGCCAAGGGGCTCCGACGGGTTGGTCGGTTAAAAATCAAACCTTCCCGATCGATAGCGTGGCCAGATATCGATCGGGAAGACCCGTCGGAAGCCCCCATACACGGGCAGATAAGCTGTCAAATCGGTCCAAACAACCAATATCGGCAGCTTTATCTGCCCGTGAATGGCCACCTTAACAGTTCCTTTCCAGCCAGATGTGCCCTCAGTAGTTGGAGGAGGAGGGGAGATTGTGTAGAAACACAATTAGGACCCGGAGGTAGTTCCATACAAAAACAAACCACAGTGTAAATAGTCAATGGGCTCCCACTGTATGAGGTCGTCTGTATGTGATCAGTCATAGACAGAGCAAAGGTTACACCACTGTGGAGACAGCATTGCTTGGTTACTGTTGTCCTAATGTTCTCAGGGTAGTCTTGTAGCAACTGTAGGGGCATTTACCAAAGGTACCACCTAGGCTGGGGGGGAGCAGGGAGGGGGTGTCTATGTAGGGTAGGGGTTTTATTAGCAAGGGTTTGGTTCTCCTTTAACCAAAGGTCTGGATCCCCTAAAGTGGGTTCAGTACTGCAGTCCCTTCAATTAAGGCCATTATTGTCTAAGTGAGCGCAACCTCCAGCTACAATCCTTGGGTGGAGCACAAGGCTGCTCTTTAAAGCTTATAACTATCTTACCTTCCTAGAATGTTCTCCTGACACAGGGAGTCCTGTAACCTGGGAGTCCTTATTCCTTATTTTATTCTCTAGGAGGGTGGCCCAAGTCTAGAGCAGATGTTTTTACTGGGCACCAGTCTCCCCACACACATCCACCTGGGTCAGAAGATGGAGGCCAAAGAGGATGAACCACCCCTTTCTAATCTCTATATTAAACTGTGACAGGAAGTGGTGGGTAGAGCTATGGGCAAATAACATAGATATGTAAATAAAATACATGGGTTTCTGTCTGGCAACTAGAGGAATAGCACTGGATTTCTATCCACTGTTATACCGAAATATAATAATAGCAAAGTGCTGGGCAGGGAGAAACCTTATTAACATAGTGATGAAAGGGATTATTCATCTTTAAATTAACTTTTAGTATGATGTAGAGAGGGATATTCTGAGAAAATTTGCAATTGGTTTTCCTTATTTATTATTTGTGTTTTTTGAGTTATTTAGCTTTTTATTCAGCAGCTCTCCAGTTTGTATTATATGCAGTCTGGTTGCTATGGACCAAATTCCCCTAGCAACCATGCACGGATTTGAATAAGAGACTGGAATATGAATAGGAGAGGCCTGAAAAGAAAGATGAATCTTATTTATTATTAAAAAAAACATAATTTTATCGGAGGGGGACAAACACGAAAAACTTGAGCGAAAATAATTTTTTGGGGATTTTTTTCCCGAATCGATCAATGTTTTTGGAATTTTTCCCGATAAGTCCAAAATAGTCCGATTTTTGTACTAATTCCAGCGCAGACTACAGAAACTTCCAAATAGGACAGGGACCTCTCCCATTGATATATATACAACTTCGGCAGGTCTGACATGCCGGATTTTCAGATTTTGACTTTTTCCATCCTCGGGGTATAATAAATCTTGAAAAAAATATTTTTTTTTCTTTCCACTAAAAAAAATTTGTTTTTTTTACCCCTTAATGTGTAGCCTTACAGAGCATTTGTATTTTTAGATGGGGTCAGTGACCGCCATTTGAAAGTTGGAAAGAGTCAGCAGAAGAAGGCAAATAATTCAAAAATAATTAAAAAGAAAAAATGAAGACCAATTTGAAAGTTGCTTAGAATGAGCCATTCTATAACATACTAAAAGTTAACTTAAAGGCGAACCACCCCTTTAAAGGGGAATTGTACTCTCTGAAGATAAATTCATAAAACAATCCGTGTAGTTTTTTTTTAAAACTCATTTCTTTTTTTGTACCTGAAAGTTGTTATTTAAATGTTATGTGCCTGGTAGAGAAGAGCAACTCTGCCCCACTTCCTTGTTGTGTGATCAGTAATCAGAGCAATTAGTGAGGAGGACTATTACCGTATTATTATCACTTTAATCATTTATCTGTAAAGGCCGGAATACAAACGAACGGAAAGGTAAAAACTACCGAAATGTAACGACCAATTAGATTATTTGTGGAAAGAAACAGATTTGCCTCAACCAAGATGGCAGCAGACAGACATCCCCACGTCTAAGGTTTGGCAAGATCCACTTGCTACGCATGCGCTTCCGGTCGCTCTGTGATGACGTAATCAGCTCGCTCTGCCACGTCTCTCCTGGGCAGCTGCGGAGAGCGAGAGGAGGAAGAGGGAGGCAGTGGATGGAGTAGCGGGGAGGCCGCAGGCTGCTGCTGAGGAGCTGGACCCGAACCACTCGGAGAAGTCGGAGGATCCTACTCGGAGAGTCTGGGGCGCCTGTTCCCTCCCTCACCAGAGCTGCAGCTGCACGGGCTCAATATGCACCAGCAGAGAACTTTCCCTGCACTGAGCTGACCCTCTGCAGCATTACTTCTTCTACTTCTCCTCAACTAACCCCGCCCCTTTAACCCTCTCCTGCACCCCCTGCTCCAGCCCTGCACCCCCTAAACTCTGCTGCTCTCTGCCCCCCTGAGATCCTGCCTTAGAGACTGTGGGAAGGAACATCTGATGCCTGTACAGCTGCACCCCCCTCTGCCATTTCATGTGTGAGTACCCCCAATTCATTATTGGATCATGTGTGAGTACCCCCAATTCATTACTGCGCTGGATCATGTATGAGTACCCCCAATTCTATAGGTCACTGGATAATGTGTGATTACCCCCAATTAATTACTGCGCTGGATCATGTGTGAGTACCCCAGATTCATTACTGGATCATGTGTGAGTACCCCCAATTCTACAGGTCACTGTGAGTACCCCCAATTCATTACTGGATCATGTGTGAGTACCCCCAATTCATTACTGGATCATGTGTGAGTACCCCAAATTCATTACTGGATCATGTGTGAGTACCCCCAATTCTATAGGTCACTGAGTACCCCCAATTCATTACTGGATCATGTGTGAGTACCCCCAATTCATTACTGGATCATGTGTGAGTACCCCCAATTCATTACTGGATCAAGTGTGAGTACCCCCAATTCTATAGGTCACCGTGAGTACCCCCAATTCATTACTGGATCATGTGTGAGTACCCCCAATTCTACAGGTCACTGTGAGTACCCCCAATTCATTACTGGATCATGTGTGAGTACCCCCAATTCATTACTGGATCATGTGTGAGTACCCCCAATTCATTACTGGATCATGTGTGAGTACCCCAAATTCATTACTGGATCATGTGTGAGTACCCCCAATTCTATAGGTCACTGAGTACCCCCAATTCATTACTGGATCATGTGTGAGTACCCCCAATTCATTACTGGATCATGTGTGAGTACCCCCAATTCATTACTGGATCATGTGTGAGTACCCCCAATTCATTACTGGATCATGTGTGAGTACCCAAGATTCATTACTGGATCAAGTGTGAGTACCCCCAATTCTATAGGTCACCGTGAGTACCCCCAATTCTATAGGTCACCGTGAGTACCCCCAATTCATTACTGGATCATGTGTGAGTACCCCCAATTCATTACTGGATCTCCCATGTGCCCCCAGCACCTCATATAATGACATTGGTTAATTGGTCTGAATTAATGTTTTAATGTTGCCTTTATTACAGGGAGACACTGAGTGGTGTTTGGCTGGTGTATAATGTAAGTCATTGGGTGTCAATCACGTCAGTTGCAATTTATGTCCCATTTATTATTCATCTCTGTCCAGATGCAGCGTCTCGTGCTGAGCAGACGTGGAAGGGACACCTATAGTTGGGCAGATGTAATGTCAGCTGAGACAGATTTTCCCACAGCCTGTTAATGTTGCCAAAAATGTGGCGTGTAGTTCCCTATGGAGCCAGTCACACAGGCAGTTTCCAGGAAGCAGCAGGCAACTCAGACTGGTGTCTGTCTGGAAGTGTATGGGAAATGGAGTCTGACTGGGCATCTGCAGTGACTGTACCCGGGATACTCTGTTGCAGCTACTAAAAGAGTAGCCATTCATACACAATACTTATGGCCCATAGTAGCTGCTGCATTGCCTCCCCATTGTACATCCCTTACTGACTGCTGCAGCCACAACTCACTGGTACTTTTGCTATAGAGATTAACCCTCAGAAGCTGAAACCCACAGTCTACATACCCCTAGTTACTGTCCTGAGTAATGTGTCTGTGGCTCCTACCTACCCCTAGTTACTGTCCTGAGTAATGAGTCTGTGGCTCCTACCTACCCCTAGTTATTGTCCTGAGTAATGTGCTTGTGGCTCCTACCTACCCCTAGTTACTATCCTAAGTAATGTGCTTGTGGCTCCTACCTACCCCTAGTTACTGTCCTAAGTAATGAGTCTATGGCTCCTACCTACCCCTAGTTACTGTCCTAAGTAAAGCATCTGTGGCTCCTGCCTACCCCTAGTTACTGTCCTGAGTAATATGCTTGTGGCTCCTACCTACCCCTAGTTACTATCCTAAGTAATGTGCTTGTGGCTCCTACCTACCCCTAGTTACTGTCCTAAGTAAAGAGTCTGTGGCTCCTACCTACCCCTAGTTACTGTCCTGAGTAATGTGTCTGTGGCTCCTACCTACCCCTAGTTACTGTCCTGAGTAATGTGTCTGTGGCTCTTACCTACCCCTAGTTCTTGTCCTGAGTAATGTGATTGTGGCTCATACCTACCCCTGAGTCCTGTCCTTATTTTATAGATATTATTATTATTAACATGTATTTATATAGCGCCAACATATTGCGTAGCACTGTATATGTTTAAATTTTATTTTCGGAAGGTCTAACTTTCCCTTTAAGGCAAAAAGGGGGCTTTGTTTGTGTTTAAGGCTTTTAGTTGAGGAATGTCGCATGTGGAATAGGGACGTCTCAGGAAAAGATATTTATGCCTTTCAAAACGTCTATGAAATGTAAAACATACAAATGATGATAATAATAGTGAGTTCTTATTTAAAGGGGAAGCTGCCAAGTTGTGCGGCATCTCCCTATAGGGACTAAGCTCAGGCTACACAGAGTTGCTCGTTAGGGCACAAGTTTTCCTTTATATCTCTCCAAATTGAATGAAGCCTGTGCTTTACTACAGAGAGGAACCCCTGTGCTGACAGGGGAGCGAGTTTGGGGACACGGCTGTGAGTCGAGGGTTTTGGCTCTGGGGTTTTCCTGAGGGCAGAAGAAAGTGTGAGTCAGTGTTTGTTGGAAGAGGTTGTGTTGCAGCGAGGCAGCTCCCGCACAACTCACAATGACACATGAACAATGGAAATGCTCGGGACATTGAGGAAAGTGTTTGTTATGTGGCAGAAAAGCAGAGAATTACTTTGCAGCATTACTAGTGTCGGGGTTACTAATGGGTAGGGATGCACCGAATCCACTATTTTGGATTCGGCCAAACCCCCGAATCCTTTACGAAAGATTCAGCCGAATACCAAACCGAATCCTAATTTGCATATGCAAATTAGGGGTGGGAAGGGGAAAACATTTATTACTTCCTTGTTTTATGACAAAAAGTCATGCGATTTCCTCTCCGCACCTAATTTGCATATGCAAATTAGGATTCAGATTCGGTTGGGCCGGGCAGAAGGATTCCTGGATTCGGTGCATCCCTACTAATGGGATAAACAAGGTGGCTGCTGCTGCTGCGTGGGGTCGGTGCTTACTGTATAACATCATGTTGCTTGTTAGTTGTAGTTGAACAACACCGGAGCTTGCTAATATACACACATGAGCATGATAACATTCTATTCAAGCCTGTGTGTGTTTAACGGGCAGAGTTTGTTTTGTGGGAGCCGCACCTGAAGGTTTTGTTATATTCGGGAGGTCCCTGGAGGTAACAAGTGGTGTTTGTAGTAGTTCAGCCGGGGGAGTGTAGCTGGGGCCCTAGGGACACACTGTGTATATAAATGGGGCCCCTCTATCATGGTTAGTCCAGTGTAGAGTAATTGTACATTATGTAATTGCTATTGAAAGAAGTGTCAGTCCCTTGTTCTCTGCACTGCTGGTCCTGACTACATGTACCAGTGATACAATACAGCAGTAGCCAGACTCAGAATTCCCACAATGCTTTGCATGTTCCATCGTTAAAGAAGACTGCAAGGAATTGTGGGGATTGTAGTGTTGGGTGGGGAAGAGCTGATTTCACCAACTTTACTCCCAGCAGGTTTGAGAGGAAGATAATTGTGCAGGAATAGTTTGCTTGTTGTTCATGAGTCGCACTTGCAGGGGCAAATCACACTTAACCTTTAATTTAACTGTTAGTATGATGTAGAGAGGGGTATTCTGAGACAATTTGCAATTGGTTTTCATTTTTTAATTTTTGTGGTTTTTGAGTTATTTAGCTTTTTATTCAGCAGCTCTCCAGTTTGTAATTTCCATTATCTGGTTGCTAGGGTCCAAATTACCCTAGTAACCATGCATTGATATGAATAAGAGACTGGAATATGAATAGGAGAGGCCTGAATAGAAAGAGGAGGAGTAAAAAGTAGCAATAACAATAAATGTGTAGCCTTACAGAGCATTTGTTTTTTTGGATGGGGTCAGTGACCCACATTTGAAAGCTGAAAAGAAGAAGAAGGCAAATAATTCAAAAACTATTAAAAAAATAATAAATAAAGACCAATTGAAAAGTTTCTTAGAATTAGCCATTCTATAACATACTAAAAGTTATCTTAAAGCTGACCCACCCCTTTAATGGCATCTCACCCAGTAAATGTGGTTTGCGCCCCAGGAAGCCGCCCAGTAGGCAAAGCAGAGGCCGGAGAGGAAGTGAGAATATTTAGCAACAGTCAAGCACAATTGTCAGTATGGTGTCATGCTATTTGTAGTAAGATATCTTTGTTTAAAGGGGAACTATTTGCCTTTTATTGACGTGCAATGGCTTGGACGGTGCATGGCTTTACAGGTAAATCTGCTGAGTGATGTTACACGTAAAGCTGCTGAGTGACGTCACAGGTGAATCTGCCGAGTGACGTCACAGGTGAATCTGCCGAGTGACATCACAGGTGAATCTGCCGAGTGACATCACAGGTGAATCTGCCGAGTGAAGTCACAGGTAAATCTGCTGAGTGACGTCACAGGTGAAGCTGCTGAGTGACGTCACAGGTGAAGCTGCTGAGTGACGTCACAGGTGAAGCTGCCGAGTGACGTCACAGGTGAATCTGCCGAGTGACATCACAGGTGAATCTGCCGAGTGACATCACAGGTGAATCTGCCGAGTGAAGTCACAGGTAAATCTGCCGAGTGACGTCACAGGTGAAGCTGCTGAGTGACGTCACAGGTGAAGCTGCTGAGTGACGTCACAGGTGAAGCTGCTGAGTGACGTCACAGGTGAAGCTGCTGAGTGACGTCACAGGTGAAGCTGCTGAGTGACGTCACAGGTGAAGCTGCCGAGTGACGTCACAGGTGAATCTGCCGAGTGACGTCACAGGTAAATCTGCCGAGTGAAGTCACAGGTAAATCTGCTGAGTGACGTCACAGGTGAAGCTGCTGAGTGAAGTCACAGGTAAATCTGCTGAGTGACGTCACAGGTGAAGCTTCTGAGTGACGTCACAGGTGAAGCTGCCGAGTGACGTCACAGGTGAATCTGCCGAGAGCTGCCAATGGGGCACCTGCAGTTTCAGGTCCCAGTAGAAAAGAATGGGGTGTGGGGCAAAGGCTTCTGGGTGCTGGGCCAGTTAGACGCATTCATGATTGCCCGTGACTACAGTAAAAATAAGTCATTTTGTAAGAATAGGGCCCCAGCTGCACCCGAATGTGGCCCTGTAATGCAGGGGGGTTGGGGGCTGCCGTGTTTGTTGCCCAATATATATATATATATATATATATATATATATATATATATATATATATATATATATATATATATATATATATATATATATATATATATATATATATATATATATATATATATATATATATATATATATATATATATATATACTCTATATCCAGAGTAGACTGTTCCTTTAAAGGACTGGTTCACCTTTAAGTGAACTAAGTATGTTATACAATGGCTAAGTCTAAGCAACTTTCCCATTTTTCTTCATTATTTTTTTTTTTTATCATTTTTAAATTATTTGTTGTCTTCTTCTGACTCTTTAAAATGGGGGTCACTGACCCTATCTGAAAAACAAATGCTCTGTAAGGCTACAAATGTATTGTTATTGTTACTTTTTATTACTCTCCTTTCTATTCAGGCCTCTCCTATTCATATTCCAGTCTCTTATTCAAATCAGTGCATGGTTGCTAGGGGAATTTGGGCCCTAGCAACCAGATGGCTTAAATTACAAACTGGAGAGCTGCTGAATAAAAAGCTAAATAACTCAAAAACCACAAATAATAGAAAATGAAAACCAATTGCAAATTTTCTCAGAATATCACTCTCTACATTATACTGAAAGTTCATTCAGAGGTGACCCACCCCTTTAAGGAGCAGTTTTCAGGTTCTGCAGAGTCTTTGGGACAGTTTCCCTTTAATGCAGTCTGAAGTTACATTTTCCCTCCCGAAGCCTCAGCAGTTCAGGCTACACAAGCCTCGTCCTGTTATTTATAGGGTCCATTACACCATATTGACTCCTAATCTCATGCCAGACAGACAAACCACTGCACCCTTGCTCCGCTCACTTCCTGTTCCTGCCGCCAACCATCCTGCCAACCCCAGTGCACCTCTGGGAGCTGCCTATAATAATGCCCCAATCATGCCATTGCTTTATACAGGAGTCAGACCAATAGACCTGGGGGAATCCCTGACCTGTGCTCACTCACACTAACTATTTCCCATGGTGCAACCTATTGCTTGTGCTGTCGCAGGTCTCGCTGCAGGACTGGGTTGTTGCAGCAGGAAGTACATTTTAAAGGAATTGTTCAGTGTAAAAATAAAAACTGGGTAAATAGATAGGCTGTGCAAAATAAAAAATGTTTTTAATATAGTTAGTTAGCCAAAAATGTAATGTATAAAGGCTGGAGTGATTTGATGTATAACAAGTTAGTCAGAGCACTACTTTTCAGCTCTCTTGGTTTACACTGACTGGTCGCCCTGGTTACCAGGCAGGAACCAATCAGAGACTTGAGGGGGGGCCACATGGATCATATCTGTTGCTTTTGAATCTGAGCTGAATGCTGAGGATCAATTACAAACTCACTGAACAGAAATGTCCCATGTGGCCCCCCTTATAGTCACTGACTAACTCAGAGTTAGAGAGCTGAAAAGCAGGAAGTTGGATTCTGGCTGTTTTATTAGACATCTGTTCACTCCAGCCTTTATACATTACATTTTTGCCTAACTAACTATATTAGAAACATTATTTATTTTGCACAGCCTATCTATTTACCCAGTTTTTATTTTCACACTGAACTATTCCTTTAAGTTAAAGGAGCAAAGGTTTCAGGTCTCTTCTGGAAATCACCTTGTGTGGGTCAGTCCCCCTGCCAACCAGTATCTCCGGCCCGATGGTCATGGGGGGATTAGTGTTGTGTTTTGGGGCTTAAGTACTTAAAGGAGAAGGAAACCCCCTGGGCGCAAAACCCCTCCCCTGTGTTGCCCTCCTCCCCCCTGGCCTACCTGTCCCCCTGGGCAAATGCCCCTAACTTGTTACTCGCCCCTCAGGTCCTGTCCACGGAGTTCACAGTCGCCATCTTCTCCCACGCGCGTCTTCTTCCTGCTTTGACCGGCGTCTTCTGGCTCATGCGCAGTAGGAACAGTTACCGGTACGGATCTACTGCGCATGCGCCGAATGTCACGAAGGGAAAACTTTGCGACATTCGGCACATGCGCAGTAGATCCGTACCGGTAACTGTTCCTACTGCGCATGCGCCAGAAGACGCCGGTCAAAGCAGGAAGAAGACGCGCGTGGGAGAAGATGGCGACTGTGAACTCCGTGGACTGGACCTGAGGGGCGAGTAACAAGTTAGGGGCATTTGCCCAGGGGGACAGGTAGGCCAGGAGGGAGGGGGGCAATACAGGGGAGGGGGGAGGGGTTTTGCGCCCAGGGGGTTTCCTTCTCCTTTAAAGGGCTGCTGATTGCACAGAAAGAGGGTGCACCATTAATACAGAGGAAGGAAGTTATGGCCCTCAGTTTATGTAATAAAACTCTGCTAGTCCTGGGGTGTAATTAGAGGCTGTGGCTTGCAGTTAAACCACTATGGCAGTTGGACCAGTTTGGCAGTTGGACCAGATTGGCAGTTGGACCAGCATGGCAGTTGGACCAGCATGGCAGTTGGACCAGCATGGCAGTTGGACCAGCATGGCAGTTGGACCAGCATGGCAGTTGGACCAGCATGGCAGTTGGACCAGCATGGCAGTTGGACCAGCATGGCAGTTAGACCAGCATGGCAGTTAGACCAGCTTGGCAGTTAGACCAGCTTGGCAGTTAGACCAGCTTGGCAGTTAGACCAGCATGGCAGTTAGACCAGCATGGCAGTTAGACCAGCATGGCAGTTAGACCAGCATGGCAGTTAGACCAGCATGGCAGTTAGACCAGCATGGCAGTTAGACCAGCATGGCAGTTAGACCAGCATGGCAGTTAGACCAGCATGGCAGTTAGACCAGCATGGCAGTTAGACCAGCATGGCAGTTAGACCAGCTTGGCAGTTTGACCAGCTTGGCAGTTAGACCAGCATGGCAGTTAGACCAGCATGGCAGTTAGACCAGCATGGCAGTTAGACCAGCATGGCAGTTAGACCAGCTTGGCAGTTAGACCAGCATGGCAGTTAGATCAGTATGGCAGCTTCAGGGCCCCAGTCTGCAGATAAAGGAGACTCAGAATAACCACTGACCTTTCTGGGTTTGCTAAAGTGCAACTGAACCTGCTCATGGGGTGTGGGGGGGGGGGCTGTGTTTCTAGTGGTTAATGTGGGAGTTTTTATTCTTATCTGGGGATTTCTGTTTGGGGACTGAAGTTTATACCGAATGGCTTCCTGTTTATTTGTCATCTGCCGGATTAGTCACTGCTTTATTATTTTTACTATTATTAAAAATCATGTGCTTCTCTTTATTGGGGTACACGTTCACTTAAAGGGGCCTGTAATCCACCGAAAAGTAAAACCACACGTATGTACTATTCATAATTAGATTACAATTGTAGTTGATATCTGCCTGCAGCAGTCCTGTCCTGCTTTATGGCAGCTGAGATTCTAGCTATCTGTATAACAGAACATTCTGTCCCAGTGGCTGCACAGATCCTATCTGATCCCCATTGTAAGCAGCAGTCCTGTCCTGCTTTATGGCAGCTGAGATTCTAGCTATCTGTATAACAGAACATTCTGTCCCAGTGACTGCACAGATCCTATCTGATCCCCATTGTAAGCAGCAGTCCTGTCCTGCTTTATGGCAGCTGAGATTCTAGCTATCTGTATAACAGAACATTCTGTCCCAGTGGCTGCACAGATCCTATCTGATCCCCATTGTAAGCAGCAGTCCTGTCCTGCTTTATGGCAGCTGAGATTCTAGCTATCTGTATAACAGAACATTCTGTCCCAGTGGCTGCACAGATCCTATCTGATCCCCATTGTAAGCAGCAGTCCTGTCCTGCTTTATGGCAGCTGAGATTCTAGCTATCTGTATAACAGAAAATTCTGTCCCAGTGGCTGCACAGATCCTATCTGATCCACATTGTAAGCAGCAGTCCTGTCCTGCTTTATGGCAGCTGAGATTCTAGCTATCTGTATAACAGAAAATTCTGTCCCAGTGGCTGCACAGATCCTATCTGATCCACATTGTAAGCAACAGTTCTGTCCTGCTTTATGGCAGCTGAGATTCTGTTGCTATGCCCCCAGGAGACTGAGCGGTTCAGCTGGTTCTGGGCACAATGATTGGACATTAGGAAGCTGTTGATGATATAGTTACATGTGTTGCCCAACTTGCGGTTATTGCGGTACAACTCCCAGCACCCTCTGAGAGGGTCACTTGTATTCCTGTATCTCGGGAGTCAGTAAATGGAGAATTTGGCTTCACTTGAGGAGAGAAAACAGAGCGGTTTGGTCCCCGGCCAAGGTTTCAGGCTCGGAGGCGACAGAACTGCTCTTCTGTGTAATGGAAAGTAAAACAAACTTAATGGGACGTGAGTAACAGAGACGAGAGGTTCCTCCACCTCCAGGGAAATAACTCACTTCCCAGTCACTTGCCAAACATGGCTGCCAGCGGCCCTTTAACACCAGCGTGGCCATATGTGGCAGCGGATGATGTTGTACTACAACTCCCAACATCCCCGACATACAGTTTCTAGAGTGCTACACCGTACTCCATGTCCCAGCATCCTCAGCTGCAGGTGGATGGAGCAAACTTTATATAGTGAATAAAGTCCCCCCTCTTGTAAAATATAAGGATATTATAAGTCACCGAGGAGTTTCATGACCATATAAAAGTACGAGGCCGAAGGCTGAGTGTTTTTATACAGGTCATGGAACTCTGAGGTGACTTCTAATATCCTCATATTTTACAACTGGGGGAACTTTATTTATTATAATACACAAATTTCAGTGAGTCATGTGACAGAAATGACATCAGAACTCACCGTTTATAACTGATGACATCAGAACTCACCGTTTATAAGGATATAATTTACAAGATATTCATGGCTTTTGTGTATTATATATAAATATCATATAATTGCCTGGTCAGTGTGAGTATCTGTGTGTTTTTGTTCTGTTGTGACTGTGGAAGTCGCATTTCCATAGATATTTGATTGTGTCTATTTTGCATTTAATTGTAGGACATTGTATCACCTCATTAGCTTAATGGCTAATTAGTGTCTGTATGAGACTAACAATGTGTCGACTCACAGTCCATATGAAAGTGATCAGCAGTGAATGAGTGGGTGGGACGTTGCTTGTGCGAAACGCGTTGCTCCTGCAGAACTGCTGATCACTGATCTTTTTCTCCCATCAGAGCTGGCAAGGAGCGCAGGTTGTGTTCAAGGCCTCAGAGTGGAGCCCCCTGGTGGTGCTGGACGTGGACTGGCCCCTTGTCATGCCCGGTGGAAGGAGGGGTCCAAGCCGGCAGCAACTGAGCCGTTCCGCGTTACCCTCTTTGCAAACCTTGGTTGGTGGGACGTGTGGCAATGGCACAGGGCTGAGGAACAGGTAATTGAGAGTATAAGTCGGGCACCTTAAAGGATAAGTAAACCTTTAAAATTGATGAGGGGGCTATTCCAAGCACTTTTGCAATGTACATTCATTAGTTATTTTGTTTTTATTCCAAGATATTAAGGGATACATGTGCTGTTAATATGAATGAATATTGTTACAACAGCGCCACCTGCTGGTCAGTTTCCCACCAGTCTGACCAGCAAGTAGTCAAGGAAGTTGTCAGGAGAAAGAAAGAGGCTGATGTTCTTCTGCTTAGGAAAGATGTGAGAAAGGTTTCTAATTTTATTCCTAAGCAGAAGAACATCAGCCTCTTTCTTTCTCCTGACAACTTCCTTGACTACTTGCTGGTCAGACTGGTGGGAAAATGACCAGCAGGTGGCGCTGTTGTAACAAAATTCATTCATATTAACAGCACATGTATCCCTTAATATCTTGGAATAAAAACAAAAAAAAATAATGAATGTAAATGACAAAAATGCTTAGAATAGCCCCCTCATTAATTTTACATTCACTTATTTAAAAAGGTTTACTTATCCTTTAATAAGGGAACTGTGCTAGGAGTTTCCTTTACAGCAAATTAGGTAAATACAATCTCCAGCAGATGATTATATATATATATATATATAGTGCTGGCAGTTTGGGTGTGTCTTGGAAATGAGCCAAGTAACGTTGCCTGCTCCTCCCTCTTTTAGGAACGGTAGCGCCATTGGCCTTTCGGCTCCTCCCATCACCGCCTTGATTACCCCCGAACCCGTGCGTCACTGCCACATCCCTGAGCTGCCGGTGGACGGAGGCCTAGTATTCGAGTTCCTCTTCTTCATCTACCTGCTGGTCGCCCTGTTCACCCAGTACATCAACATCTACAAGACAGTGTGGTGGTACCCCTATAATCACCCCGGCTCTTGCACCTCTCTGGTGAGCAAAGCGCTTTTCACTGCAAGTTTTAGCACGCAAAATGTATTAAAGAGGTTGTTCAGCTTTAAATTAACTGTTAGTATGATATAGAAAGGTTTGTAATTTCAGCCGTCTGGTTGCTAGGGTCCAAATTCCCCTAGCAACCATGCACTGATTTTGAATAAGAGACCGGAATATGAATAGGAGAGGTCTGAATAGAAAGATGAGGAAGAAAGAGTAACAATAACAATTTGTAGCCTTACAGAGCATTTGTCTTTAAGATGGGGTCAGCGACCCTCATTTGAAAGTTTGAAAGAGTCAGAGGATGAAGGCAAATAGTACACAAAGAAAAAATGAAGACCAATTGAAAAGTTGCTTAGAATTAGCCATTCTATAACACACTAAACGTTAACTTAAAAGTGAACCACCACTTTAAGGCCTAAAAAAGGGGAAGTTAAGCTCCAGTCCACTAGGGTTGCTGGTAATGCTGGGCCCACGGTGTCTGGCAAGACTTCCACATTGAATACTGCAGGACCTGTAATATTTCTGTTGCACATTAAAGTACATTTATATGAAGTGTTGTCTCTCTTGCAGAATTTCCATCTGATCGATTACCATCTGGCAGCCTTTATCACAGTCATGCTAGCCCGGCGCCTGGTCTGGGCCCTTATATCACAAGTAAGTGGCTTTTTGTCTGACACATACTCTTGTTAAAGGGGTGGTTCGTCTTTAAGTAAACTTTTAGTATCTTATAGAATGGCTAATTCTAAGCAACTTTTCAATTGGCCTTCATTTTTTCTTTTTTAGCCTTCTTTTTCAAATAGGGGTCACCGACCCTATCTAAAAAACAAATGTTCTGTAAAGCTACACATTTATTGTTATTATTACTTTTTATTACTCGTATTTCTATTCAGGCCTCTCCTATTTATATTCCAGTCTCTTATTCAAATAAGTACATGGTTGCTAGGGAAATCTGGACCCTAGCAACCAGATTGCTGAAATTACAAACTGGACAGCTGCTGAATAAAAAACTAAATAACTCAAAAACCACATATAATAAAAAATGAAAACCAATTGCAAATTGTCTTAGAATATCACTCTCTACATCATACTAACAGTTAATTTAAAGGTGAACAACCCCTTTAATATGAATTCAATACAAACCCGCATTAGCATTATTGCCCTACTAACTGGCCAAGGGGCAGCAGCTTAGGGTCAAAAGCAGGAAAGACTGATTGGAGGATGTGACACTTCCTAATCCTGATTGGATACAAAGCAGTAAGTGAAGCCACTCATTCGTTGGATACAGACCAGCTAATTCCAGATTTGCTACAGTCCTGTATATTGGATTCAGATCTTTGCAGCCTCCTGCATTGGACCTAGAGTCAGACTTATCGATTGTATCTGGACCTACTATAGTCTAACCTTTCGGATCCAGATCTGCTCCAGCCTCATTTATTGGACAGAGATCCACCCCTCTGCTACATATAAACATGGTACAGCCTGAACTACCAGACTTGGCTTCATTCATTGGATACAGACTTGCCTTGGATATAAATTGTTATTGCATTACATACAAATTGCTTATAGACCTGGTATGTGCTGCTATAGACCCAATTTATTGTATAGATCTAATGCATCTTATTCAGCTGGATACAAATCATGTGATTCCTCTGGATTTTCCATATTACAGGCCTCTATACTGAGGCTGCAGCTCCCCTTTGCACAGGACTATGTAATAACCTCAGTGGCAATAAATAAAGAGTGACCTCAAGGTGGCGCTGTAACCCCCAAATTGCAATTAACTTTAACCCACATCCCTGAGCCTATATATATATATATATATATATATAATACACAAAAGCCATGAATATCCTGTAAATTATATCCTTATAAATGGTGGCTAGTGATGTCATCAGTTATAAACGGTGAGTAGTGATGTCATTTCTGTCACATGACTCACTAAAACTTGTGTATTATAATAAATAAAGTTCCCCTTGTTGCAAAATATAAGGATATTAGAAGTTACCTCGGAGTTCCATGACCTGAATAATAACACTCGGCCTTTGCCTTGTGCGTTTCATGGTCCTGGAACTCCTCGATGACTTATAATATCCTTATATTTTACAATAGGGGAGACTTTATTCTCTATATAATGATGAGGGGTGGGAATCTGAGGCTCAAGGGTAGAGTAAGAGCATTTCATTGGCTGCAGGTGTCCGTGTAGCACCAATGGGAGATGTTCTGGCTTCATTCCCACGTGATGTTGGTTTCATATGTTTATTATGATTAGGGATGCACCGAAACCAGGATACGGTTCAGGATTCGGCCTTTTTCAGCAGGATTCGGCTGAATCCTTCTGCCCGGCCGAACTGAATCGGAATCCTAATTTGCATAAGCAAATTAGGGGTGGGGAGGACTTTTTGTCACAAAACAAGAAAGTAAAAATTGTTTTCACCTTCCCACCCCTAATTTGCATATGCAAATTAGGATTCGGATTTAGTTCGGTATTCGGCCGAATCTTTCACGAAGGATTCAGGGGTTCGGCCGAATCCAAAATAGTGGATTCGGTGCATCCCTAAGTATGATACATGATACTAATATATATATATTGTTCATGGCGCAGATGCTGCTCTGTGTAGTTGCTGGTGGGTAAGTCACTTACATTTTATCGTCTCTCAGGCCTCACAGGTGGGAACGTCGTCCGTGGTCAAATACTCGGCTCTGATCATTGGCCGCCTGGTGCTGCTCACGCTGTGCGGATGGATCTTCTGCTGGACTACGGTCAACCTGTTCCGCAATCACTCGGTGCTCAACCTCCTCTTCTTGGGCTACCCGTGAGTCCCCCCTCTGCAGTCAAGCAATAGTGGGGCGGGATGGGGGGGGTTAAAGGGGAAATTCCCCTTTATATTGACTTGTATGTTATTATTATAACTATACAATTGTGAGCAGCTATACAGTTGGTGTTCAGCAGGCAACCTGTGGGTTCTGGCAAATGCCAAATTCTGTATTTAGTGGGTTGGTGGGGGCTGTTTGGGCTAATTGGAATGCCAGTGTCTATTTTGACTTCTAGTCCAGACCTGGTGTTCAGAATTTATAATAAATGTATTTTATCCCACTGGTCACCCAGACTCCAGGAGCAATGGGCCCGGCTAAAAACTACAATTGGACCCAGTGTAGAAAAATGCCCTCCCTGTACCTGCACAGTCCGTCTCTGAGGCTCCGCCAAATTACACCATAATGCCCCATTATTGACCCAAGCAGGCCCGGACTGGCAATCTGTGGGATCTGGCAAATGCCAGAGGGGCTGCTATAAGGTGCCATAGAAAGTCAGTACTTAGTGGGCTGCTGGGGGCTGTTTGGGCCTCTGTGTACCTGAAATGCCAGGACCTATTTTAATGCTCAGTCCGGACCTGGACCCAAGCCCTGCCCACAAATCCCATATTCCATCTCTTGGGGCCCCTGACTGAATTAACCCCTTTATCACCCCCTGTATCACCCTGACACGGGCACTTTGCTTGCGAGAGAATCATTAGGTGCTGCTGTATTTTCTATGGCCACTAGAGGGTGCTCCTGCTGCATCCCAGCTCCGCCCCTTCTATTCCTTTCATTGCACAGTATAGAGACAAAGGGGACTCTCCCTCTGCACAGACCATGAGAAACGGTCATTCAAAATCTTGGTTTCTATTCACTTTCCCCTGTGGAAGCAGCAACTTGACTTCCTAATCGCTCCTTAGTCAGTCAGGCCTTAAATAGTGGGATCTGGAGCTGTGACCTTAGCAACGAGGCCTTAAATAATGGGAACTGGAGCCATGACCGTAGCAACCAGGCCTTAAATAATGGGACCTGGAGCCCTGACCCTAGCAACCAGGCCTTAAATAATGGGACCTGGAGCCCTCACCCTAGCAACGAGGCCTTAAATAATGGGACCTGGAGCCCTGACCCTAGCAACCAGGCTTCTTGTCTGAATGGCAGAGTGAACTCATGACTTTCCTTTTCCCCTTAGGTTTGGCGTTTATGTTCCCCTTTGCTGCTTTCACCAAGACAACCGCTCCCAGCCGCTCCCTACAGACTGTGGCTACCTGGTGCCCGACTCTCTAGTCCATGAAGGTGCTAACGGCGTGGGGGGTCTCGTCCGACCCAAAGATTTCCTCTCACTCCTGCGGGAATCCCTGAGGGAGCAGTTCAACAGCCCCCCGTCTATCCCGTCTCACAGCTGCCCCCTGTCCCCCGACCTCATACGCAACGAAGTGGAGTGTCTGAAGTCCGACTTCAACCGCAGGATCAAGGAAGTTCTCTTCAACTCCCTGTTCAGTGCCTACTATGTGGCCTTCCTTCCTCTGTGCTTTGTAAAGGTGCGTCCCACCCCCACACTGGGGAAACTATAACCAGTCATTATTATGAAGCCCACCTCTCATGCCTGCCCTTACATATACATCCCCTTCATCTGCTGATAGCGAAATCTCCTTTCCTCTATGAGCAGTGGTCTCCATCTGGCCTATTGTAGGAGAGCCCCAGTAGTTTTTTCTGTGTGCACCCCTTTAACTGACTTCTGTTCTTTCACAGAGCACCCAGTATTACGACATGCGCTGGTCGTGTGAGCACCTCATCATGGTCTGGATCAATGCCTTCGTCATGCTGAGCACCCAGCTCCTCCCCCCAAAGTATTGCGACTTGTTACATAGATCCGCCTCCCACCTGGGCAAGTGGCAGAAGTTGGAGCATGGATCTTACAGCAACGCACCCCAACATGTGTAACTACAACTCTAAGCTTCTGTTTTGTACCCACGATGCCATAGTTTTATGGGATCTCTCTGTACAGACTATGAGCAAACTTAGGGGCTGTTCCTGCTGAATTGTGCTTAGTACAGGGAATACCTATGCTGCCATAGTTTTATGGGATCTCTTTGTACAGACTATGAGCAAACTTAGAGGACTGTTCCTGCTGAATTGTGCTTAGTACAGGGAATACCTATACTGCCATAGTTTTATGGGATCTCTCTGTACAGACTATGAACAAACTTAGGGGGCTGTTCCTGCTGAATTGTGCTTAGTACAGGGAATACCTATGCTGCCATAGTTTTATGGGATCTCTCTGTACAGACTATGAACAAACTTAGGGGGCTGTTCCTGCTGAATTGTGCTTAGTACAGGGAATACCTATGCTGCCATAGTTTTATGGGATCTCCCTGTACAGACTATGAGCAAACTTAGGGGACTGTTCCTGCTGAATTGTGCTTAGTACAGGGGAATACCTATGCTGCCATAGTTTTATGGGATCTCTCTGTACAGACTATGAACAAACTTAGGGGGCTGTTCCTGCTGAATTGTGCTTAGTACAGGGAATACCTATGCTGCCATAGTTTTATGGGATCTCTCTGTACAGACTATGAACAAACTTAGGGGACTGTTCCTGCTGAATTGTGCTTAGTACAGGGAATACCTATGCTGCCTTAGTTTTATGGGATCTCTCTGTACAGACTATGAACAAACTTAGGGGACTGTTCCTGCTGAATTGTGCTTAGTACAGGGGATACCTATGCTGCCTTAGTTTTATGGGATCTCTCTGTACAGACTATGAGCAAACTTAGGGACTGTTCCTGCTGAATTGTGCTTAGTACAGGGGAATACCTATGCTGCCATAGTTTTATGGGATCTCTCTGTACAGACTATGAACAAACTTAGGGGTTGTTCCTGCTGAATTGTGCTTAGTACAGGGAATACCTATGCTGCCATAGTTTTATGGGATCTCTCTGTACAGACTATGAGCAAACTTAGGGACTGTTCCTGCTGAATTGTGCTTAGTACAGGGGAATACCTATGCTGCACAAAGTTCTATAATTGTCTGTCTTTCTTTCCGTAGCTGGTCGGAGAATACAGTATGGCCGCAGGGAGTTCTGGTACGACACAGCAGGAGTTTATACAAAGCTGTGGGCTCGTATAATGTAGCGGTGCCTTCAGAAGTCTCTCACGCAAGATTTTATGTAAGTAGGAGTCTCTTATCACTTTGATTCAAAAAGACCTGCCTTGTCCCTGTGTAGCACAAACACACACAATGTGTTGCTGAAGTCCGTTTTCCTTCAGGTCTGTTAAAGGATAAGTAAACCATTTAACCCTTTAACCGCCAAGCACGTACGGCGTACGTGCTGGCGGTTCAGGGCTCAGGCTGCCAAGAACGTACCATGTACGTTCTCCTGCAGCTGAGCCCTACACTCTGCATCGGCGGCTTTTGCCGCCTCCGCAGAGTGTCAGAAGGGTTGACAGCCCCCTGGGCAACAAGGCTGGGGGGCTGTCGAGTCGGATCTGCGACACGATTGTCGCAGATCCGACTTCAAAGACGCAAATGCGCTGGAAAAAGCGCTGCTGCGTCATACTCACCTCTTCCTTCCCGAACAGCCGCCCACACACTTCCTGCTGCGCAGTAACTCTGCAGACACGCTGTTCTGGCTGCCTCTATCTGTTCCAGCGATCCTCCTGCTACAAAAACGGTAAGTGCACGTTTTTTTACCCACTTACCTGCATTTACACATACCTACAGTACATTTATACACTTACACAAACATTTTAGTAAAAATTTGTATTTTTTATTTTTTTATTTTAGCACACTTGGTCAATTTTGTACACTTATTTACACTTAATTACATGTATTTGCACACTTAGACAACTTTTATTAGTGCACAAATATGTATACACAAAAACTCACAAACAGGTTTTTTTTTTTTTTTTTACTTATTCATTGTACTGTTTGTTTTGCCTAAAAACATGTTATTTTGACAGCGTGACTATTGGATAATCGATTTCGGCCACTAATTACGCTGTCGGATCAATTATTTTGTTATTTCATTGATTTACGCTATTTTTGTGGTTTTATTGCAATTTTATCCCTGCATTATTGTTCCTTTTGAATCTTTAGTATTGTTTTGCTGTTTGGTGCTTTGGTATAGAAAGATTTATTTTACTTAGTTTGATTCGCCAGAATATATGCTTTCCAAAAATATATAGTTTTCTAGGGGTCTTTTTACATTTTGTGGGTCATACGACACATAACGCACAGTTGGGGCTCTCTTTTCTGCAGCTTAGTTGGCCAGCGTGAAAATTCATATGCATGTTTTTCATTTGGGGTCCGTACACGCCACATACTTTGGTAAATCTTTGCATATTGGGCATCAAACTATTCAGTAGACCTCTGACGTCCATATTTAGGGTGATTTCTCTTTATACGTAAAACATTGTGTGTGATAAATGCGGCAAACTGCAACAATTTTAGGCAATTTTCAGAAATGTTGTAAAAACCTCTACGTTTAGAAAAGCTTTGCAGTTTGGTAGTTTGGTGTAGAAAGACGTCTTTATCTTTGGTGGATTCGTCAGAATGTGTACTTTCCAAAAACATATGGTTTTCGGGGGTTTTTGCTGTTAGGAGGGTCTTGAGGCACATAATATGAAGTCAATGGTCTATGTTCACAGAAGGCGAATCGGCAGCGGAGTAAATCATATGCACTATTTTCATTTGGGGTCCGCATATGCCAGCTACCTTGGTATATCAATGCATATTGGGCATCAAACTGTTCAGTAGACCCTTGGCATCAATATTTATGGTGTTTTACAATTGTATGCAAAAATTGGGTGAAATAAATGCGGCCAATTGCAATATTTTTAGGCAATTTCAAAAATGTAAAAACTGTTGCTTTTATCGCCAAATTTAGGAAAGGCTTGCGACTTGGTACTTTGGAGTAGAAAGACATGCATACCCAATTTGGATTCGCGGGAATGTGTACTTTCTGAAAATATATGGTTTTCTGGGGTGAATGTGCATTTTTCTACCTTTGCTCCCCCCCAAAACTATGTTTATGTGTTGATTTTGCAGTACCTAAAATGACAGACCATATGGGGGTCTTCCTTTTGGGGGTCCTATATGCCACGTGCTTGGGTACACCTATACATATTGGGCATCAAACTGTTCAGAGGACCCTAGGCTTTCATATTTGGGGTGATTTCTCTTGATACCTAAAAGTATGTGGGTAATACGATGCTGCAGGGTAGAAATTTTTAGGTGATTTTTGGAAATGTCGCCAAAATCACCAAATTTAGGAATGATTTGCCGCTTGGTACTTTGGTGTAGAAAGACATGCATACCCAATTTGGATTCAGGGGAATGTGTACTTTCCGAAAATATATGGTTTTCTGGGGTGAACGTACTTTTTTCTACCTTTGCCGCCCCCCAAAACGATGTAAATGTGTTGATTTTGCAGTATCTGAAATGACAGAACAAACGGGGGGTCTTCCTTTTGGGGCCTCCTATGCCACGTGCTTGGGTACATCTATTCATATTGGGCATCAAACTGTTCAGTGGACCCAGAATTTTATATTTGGGGTGTTTTACATTGATACCTAATGATGTGTGGGAGATATGTTGCTGTAGAGTGGAAGCTTTGAGGTCATTTTTCAAAAAATTCACCAATTTCTATAAAACATTATAACTTTAGGAAACAATTGCAACTTGGTGGTTTGGAGTACAAAGATATTTCTACCCATTTTTGATTCACCAGAATCTGTTCTTTCTAGTAATGGGTCGTTTTCTAGGGTAAACCTACTGTTAGCGGAATGTTTGGCCTTGAAATCAAAAGTATGCCGTTTGGGGAGTGTTGCTTTGGAAATTTGGTTGTGTACTGCTTGTAGATTTTGAGCTATACAAGTGAGAAATCTCCATAAAACTATATATATTTGGTATTGTCGCGTTCAGGAGACATAGACCTTTCTAAATCGGCTGTGTTCTCGTACATAAAATGAATGATGTTTCTGATATATGTGATTGTTCTTCGTGCAACATGATTTTTTCATTTTTTTTGACACTTAGAATCCAATATTTTTTTAGAGAAGTAGAATTACACCAAAATTCTTGCATATTGTGAAAGTTCAGGTTGTCCTGAAAAAAACAATATATTGTTTTCCTGGGTTAACTAAAAGACCACCCCAGGAAAGGCCCTTAAAGTGAAAGAGTGCAAAATATCTAAAAACTGCTTGGCAGTAGATGTTCGCATCTAGGACAAAACGGCTGGCAGGGAAAGGGTTAAATAAGTGAAAGTAAAATTAATGAGGGGACTATTCTAAGCACTTTTGCAATGTACATTCATTATTTATTTATAATTCCAAGATATTAAGGGAGACATGTACTGTTAATATGAATGAATTTTGTTACAACAGCGCCACCTGCTGGTCAGTTTCCCACCAGTCTGACCAGCAAGTAGTCAAGGAAGTTGTCAGGAGAAAGAAAGAGGCTGATGTTCTTCTGCTTAGGAAAACAATTAGAAACCTTTCTCAAATCTTTCCTAAGCAGAAGAACATCAGCCTCTTTCTTTCTCCTGACAACTTCCTTGACTACTTGCTGGTCAGACTGGTGGGAAACTGACCAGCAGGTGGCGCTGTTGTAACACAATTCATTCATATTAACAGTACATGTATCCCTTAATATCTTGGAATAAAAAAAAAAAAATAATGAATGTAAATGGCAAAAGTGCTTAGAATAGCCCCCTCATCAATTTTACATTCACTTATTTCAGTGGTTTACTTATCCTCTAAACAGCTGCTACATTGTTTCAGAAGTCAGAACCAGCTATGCACTTACAGTAAGAGTTGACATTTTCTTTCTTTCGCCTGCAGTTCCTCTTTCACCGGCCGTTACGACTCCTGAACCTGCTGCTGGTTATCGAGGGCAGCCTGGTGCTTTACCAGCTCTACTCGTTGCTGCGGGCAGAGAAGTGGAACCACACGCTTTCCATTGCGCTCATTCTCTTCTGCAACTACTACGTCCTATTCAAGCTCCTCCGGGACAGGATAGTATTGGGTCGGGCCTACTCTTACCCCCTCAGCAGCTACGGACTGAAACCTCACTGAGACGGTGGGGCATTCGCTGAACGCAGGAGATTTGATAGGAAAAAGAAGAAAAAAAAATACAAAAAAAAACCCTGAAAAAAAAATATTTTGGTACAATTCTATATTTTTCTCGCTATGTTTATAAATATTTAAGATATTTTATATTTTGTATACGATTTTTGTTGTGTTCACCAGTTGGGAAGGGTGTGGCCTGGGGCTGCAGGGAATCGTCGCTCGGAGAGCTCCCCCTGGAGGCCGAATGCGGAAGGAGAAGCCGCAAAGTATTCTGACAAAAATCGCCCGTTTTGGGCAAATCTTGTGCCGTTTGCCCCGCTGTAGGAAACGAGGCACTTGATGGTACTGGCAGTTAATCTCCTTCAACAGGAAGTGCCAACATGAGCTCTTGAAGGGGTAGTTGCATGGAGCGGACTCCCAGCCGAGGCCGAGTAAGCAGCATGAAGTATGACGACTCCAGTTATCACTTTGCCAATTCTGCAGCCGCCAGACAAACTTGAATAAAGCTGAAGGCTTCACAAATACAACGGCGCTCTGGCCTTTTATTTTATTAACTGCTAGTTTTGGTCTCATAGAATAAATAACTTGTACGGAGGAAGGTAAACAAAGACTCACACCAACCAATGGACAGTTAGGCCTAATGAAGGGGGTGGGGTTACTTTGTGAACCCTTAAAGGAACAGTTCAGTAAAAAAATAAAAACTGGGTAAATAAATAGGCTGTGCAAAATAAATAATGTTTCTTATATGGTTAGTTAGGCAAAAATGTAATGTATAAAGGCTGGAGTGACTGGATGTGTAACATAATAGCCAGAACACTACTTCCTGCTTTTCAGCTCTCTTGCTTTCCACTGATTGGTTACCAGGCAGTAACCAATCAGAGACTTGAGGGGGGGCCACATGGGACATAACTGTTGCATTTGAATCTGAGCTGAATGCTGAGGATCAATTACAAACTCACTGAACAGTTATGTCCCATGTGGCCCCCCTTATAGTCACTGACTAACTCAGAGTTAGAGAGCTGAAAAGCAGGAAGTAGTGTTCTGGCTATTATGTTACACATCCAGTCATTTCAGCCTTTAAACATAAAATTTTGGGCTAACTAACTATATTAGTTCCTTTTTTTATTTTGCACAGCCTATTTATTTACCCAGTTTTTATTTTCACTCTGAACTGTTCCTTTAAATGGCATTCTGATTGCTCCCGGGGTCAGCACCCACCACCATATCCTGACTGCCCCTAATCCATATCCTGACTGCCCCTACTGTAAGCAAAGCTTTTCTATACTGATGACAAAACCTCTTTTCCTCCAGAGTCTGTAATGTAATTTTTTCTGCTTTCACTGCACACTCTGTAGGTGGTTTTCACTTATCTGAACTTAGGGACCGACTTACAGTATACACAATTTGTACAGTAGAAGCCCCGTCCCCTCATCTGGCACTGGCCCTCAACGCACACATATTTCCGTGAGCGTTGAGGCCCATCGGCTTCTATGACACTTGGAACATCACTTTGTGCTAATGGTTTAATGATTTCCCACGACCCCTAAGCTTAGCTTGTCAGCAGCAGCCGGGAACCCACTGAGCATGTGCAGTGTCACCGACACACAAAAGATCCCTAACATGATCCAAGATGGGGACGACTGGATTATTTATGTTATAGGACTGCTGAACCTTTGATACAGTATAAAACAGCAACAGTATTTAAAGGATAAGTAAACCTTTACAAAAAGTGAATGTAAAACTGATGAGGGGGCTATTCTAAGCACTTTTGTAATTTACATTCATTATTTATTTTTTTGATTCCAAGATATTAAGGGATACATGTACTGTTAATATGAATGAATTGTGTTACAACAGCGCCACCTGCTGGTCAGTTTCCCACCAGTCTGACCAGCAAGTAGTCAAGGAAGTTGTCAGGAGAAAGAAAGAGGCTGATGTTCTTCTGCTTAGGAAAGATTCGAGAAAGGTTTCTAATTGCAAAACAAACACAATTTGCAAGATTAAAGGAAAAGTAAACCCTCAATTTTTTCCTTTGCCGATCTTTTTCTCATTTTCCCCACTGGCTCACCAAATCAAAATAAAATTATAGATCAGAGCCACAGGCTATGGGGAAAAAAACAAATAACAGAACGTAGTGCAATATTGTTAATATTCAGCGCAGTCACCAGGGTGTTGCAACACAAATCTGTTTGTGTCTTGTACCATAGAAAGTCTAGGTACAGATCTTTTTTTTATCCGCTTATAGTGCTTTCTTCAAAAGATAGAATGAATTTAAGCAAGGTGCAATGGTTTTTTTTTTTTTTCAAACAATACAACTTTGGCTTCTCCATGGGAAGATCCACAGAAAAGCTGGATCACAGAACATAGTAAATATATAGTAGATGTTATAGCATGATAGAGACCTCTAGTGACCAAACACAGGTAAAACTACAAATTCAAAAGTTATTCTCTATATCCATGCTTTTTATAAAAAAAAGTAGGGATGCACCGAATCCACTATTTTGGATTCGCCGAATCCTTCGCGAAAGATTCGGCCGAATACCGAACCAAACCCTAATTTGTCACACGATTTCTCTCCCTGTCCCTAATTTGCATATGCAAATTCGGGTTCGGCCAGGCAGAAGGCTTCGGCCGAATCCAAATCTTGCTTAAAAAGACAGAATCCTGGATTCAGTGCATCCCTAAAAAAAAGTTATTATATCATGTTAAAAATCACTAAAAAAAAAACACACGGAGCCTAACACGTTTCATGCTTACTTAGTACTTAGTCATAGGCAATTCTAAATGGAACACGTCTCCATACATATATACACATTTACAGACGTTTTTAAAACCAATTTAAAAGGACTCATTTTGTATAACTATATCGTTAACCCGCTCAAATGAGATCTATTAACCGTTTCCTAACCATGTTTTGGGGCAAAAGTATAAAAATACATAAAGTGCATCAAAGTATACAATTCATTACACAAGTTACATCAAATATTAAATTCATACTTTGACGCACTTTATGTATTTTTATACTTTTGCCCCAAAACATGGTTAGGAAATGGTCAATAGATCTCATTTGAGCGGGTTAATGAGATAGTTATACAAAATGAGTCCTTTTAAATTGGTTTTAAAAACGTCTGTAAATGTGTATATATGTATGGAGACGTGTTCCATTTAGAATTGCCTATGACTAAGTGCTAAGTAAGCATGAAACGTGTTAGGCTCCATGTGGGTTTTTTTTTGTGATTTTTTAACTTTTGGATATAGAGAATCATTTTTGAATTTCTCCATGGGAAGGACAACCTGTGCAGAAGCTGACCTCCGTGAAACGCGTCAGGTGTGACATCGAAACCGGTCACAGCAGTGAGTTGGTGCACAGGTGGGAGATCCCAAGTCTTTGTATTGCAAAGGTTCTCCTCAACAATCTGTGTCATAAAAAGAAATAGCCTGGAGTTGATACTGACTTGCTGTTTTGAAATAAGGAAACTAGCAAGTTTCAATTTTGAAATCTGACATGGGGCTAGACATTATGTCAATTTCCCAGCTGCCCCAGTCATGTGACTTGTGCTCTGATAAACTTCAATCACTCTTTACTGCTGTACTGCAAGTTGGAGTGATATCACCCCTCCCTTTTCCCCCCCAGCAGCCAAACAAAAGAACAATGGGAAGGTAACCAGATAGCAGCTCACTAACACAAGATAACAGCTGCCTGGTAGATCTAAGAACAACACTCAATAGTAAAATCCAGGTCCCACTGAGACACATTCAGTTACATTGAGAAGGAAAAACAGCAGCCTGCCAGAAAGCATTTCTCTCCTAAAGTGCAGTCACAAGTCATATGACCAGGGGCACCTGGGAACTGACAAAATGTCTAGTCCCATGTCAGATTTCAAAATTGAATATAAAAAAATCTGTTTGCTCTTTTGAGAAATGGATTTCAGTGCAGAATTCTGCTGGAGCAGCACTATTAACTGTTTTGAAAAAAACATGTTTTCCGATGACAGGATCCCTTTGACTACTTGGTGGTCAGACTGGTGGGAGACTGACCAGCAGGTGGAGCTGTTGTAACAAAATTCATTCATATTAACAGCACATGTATCCCTTAATATCTTGGAGTTAAAAGTAAAAAATAATGGATTTACACTGCAAAAGTGCTTAGAATAGTCCCCTCATCAATTTTCCCTTATTTTAAAGGTTTACTTCTTTCTTTAAAGGTTTCTGTGCAGCATTTGGGGGTTGGGGAGGGGTGGCTTGTAAAGCTGTGCTCTCCATCCCCGCTCGTTCCCCCCACCCTTAGACAACAAGCAGAGCAGGGGAACGAGTGGCCCCTGAGACATGATTGCCCAGGGGCCCCAAGGCAGCAACAGGCACATGAAATCTACATATTCTGGTGTTCTGCTGCTGCACTCGCTTCCTGCACCCCTTCCCGGATCAAGTAAGAAGAAGGAAGCCTTCTCTTCATGGGACCCCACCAGCCCTTCCAGACTGATCTTCAGCCTCTGCACCAGGTTAGTGTTACATAAACAAGCTAGGGATGCACCAAATCCAGGATTCGGTTTGGGATTCGGCCAATCCTCCTGCCAGGCTAAACCGAATCCAAATTTTGCATATGCAAATTAGGGATGGGGAGGGAAATCACGTGACTTATTGTCACAAAACAGGAAGTAAAAATGTTTTCCCCTTCCCACCCCTAATTTGCATATGCAAATTTGGATTCGGTATTCACCCGAATCTTTCGAGAAGGATTCCGGGGTTCGGCCGAATCCAAAATAGCGGATTCGGTGCATCCCTAAAACAAGCACACAATTATTACACTAATACACACTGACAACACTCACACACGCAAATATAACACTCAACTTGTCAAGTGTAGACACACACACACAATTTTGTGCCTTTTTTTTAATCACTGGGGGGGTTTTTTGCATGAAAAAACTTTTATTGCCATTGGAAGTAGCGTATTTGTTTACCACGCTGCACAATACCGTTTGTATGATATTTCGGTGATTTTGGTGAATTTTTAGCCATTTTCTTGCATTTTCCGCTCTGCGTAGGTCTTGTTTGTTTATTTCCATAAAACCTATTTGGCCAAGCTAAAAGATTAAAACTGATTCTGACTGCTGATACTCTAGGCGGGGGAAAAAAAGCATTGATTTTTGTAGTTTTATTGGATTTTAGTGATTTTATTGCATTTCGCACTGTTCTTTGTTACTTAAATTTGCCCATGGAAATATTGTGTATATATCTATATAGCTATATATCCATTTGGGGGTCTCGGTGCGCCACATATTGGGCATCAAAGTGTTCAATAGACCCCATGCTTTCATATTTAGGATGTTTTATACTGATCCGTTACAAAATATGGGGCATATAATAGGGTAAAATGAAAGCTTTGTGATTTAAAGCACTGCGTTAAATAAATGATGATTTTCAGAAATTTCATAAAAACCGCTCCGTTCAGCATAACTTTACAGCTTGGTTGTTTGCCATAGAAAGACATTTACCCATTTTGGATTCATCAGAATGTGTCCTTTCTGAAAATATATGGTTTTTGGGGGTCAATGTAATGTCAGGGGGTCATACCGGGTGCTTATATTGCAGCAGCCAGAGTGTCATACGTGAAAATGTATATGCACTATTTGCATTTGGGGGTCCCTGTACTCCGCATAGTTTAGTAAATCAATGCATATTGGGCATGAAGTGTTCAGTGGACCCTTGGCATTCATATTTAGGATGTTTTCTGTTCTTGGTACCTAATGCTATGTGAGATATAAGATACTAGAAAGTGAAAGCTTTGAGAACATTTTCAGGTTTTTCCTCAAAACGGACAATCTCGGAAATGCATTGAGACTCAGTAGTTTGGAGCAAGAAGACGCGGTTACTCATTTTGAAATTCGTCTGCATCTGTACTTTCTAAGAATGTAAGGTTTTGGGGGGTCAGTGTACCTTTTTGTGTTTGTACTTGGCAAAAAATGCAGTAAATGTGATGATTATTCAGTAGCTGAAGTGACATCGGGGTTGTATGCACTAACGTCATTTTGGGGTCTCCAAACGGCAGATACTTTGGTAAACCGACGCACAATGGGCATCAAACTGTTCAGAGGACCCCTGGCAATCAAATTTAGGGTGTTTTTGTATTGGTAACGACTGTTTTGTGGAAAATACGAACTTGCAAAGTGAAAGTTTTAAGGTGATTTTTCCAAATTTTCATATATTTTTATAGAAACCACCAAGTTCAGAAAAGCTTTGATGTTTGTTTATTAGGAGCAGAAAGACAATGGTTACCCATTTTGGATTCCAAGATACTGTACTTTTCAAAGATATATATATGGTTTCCTTGGGTAGGACCTACTGTTCCAGGATTTATTGGCTTTGGAATGCAAAGTATACCATATTCTACTGTAATGCTTTGAAATTCAGTCATTTACTGCTGGGAGTTTTTGATCTGTAGAAGTCAGAAATCTCCATAAAACTATACATATCTGGTACTGGTACGCTCCGTACTTTCCAAATCAGTTGAATTTTTGTGCATAAAATAAAATATTTTTCTGGTAGAATGGCACACTCCAGACATGAGGCTTTTCAAATCATTTTCATTTTTCTGGTGGAGAATGGAGAGCGTGTTGTGCAGTATGGCAGCACTGGCTAAAGGGGAACTATTGCAAAAATTAACACTTAATATAAGCTTCAGCATACTGATATAAGAATCTTTCTAAATAAAAATTAAAAATTCTGTACCATTTCTGAAATAATCAAGTTCATCTTCACTATCCCTCTCTCAGCATCTGTTTCTCTTCATTCTCTCTTCATGCAGCAGTTGGGTGTCAGATATTCACTGACAGTTAGATCCAATATATCTTATAGGGGGGCTCCTTTTGCCTAGAAGATGTATTAGAGATCACTCTATTAAACTCACCAGACATCATGTCTCTCTACATGCAGGATTTTTGCAAAAGGCATTTTATTAGATTTGGCTAGTACTGGAATCAGTTAAAACTCTACAAAAAGAATCAATTAGAAATTCTATACAGTTTCTGAAATAATACAAGTTAATCAAATAATCAAGTTTATATTCACTATCCCTCTCTCAGCATCTGATTCTCTTCATTCTCTCTTCATGCAGCAGTTGGGTGTCAGATATTCATCGACAGTTAGATCCAATATATCTTATAGGGGGGCTCCTTTTGCCTAGAAGACATATGTATTAGAGCTCATTAAAATCACTATATTGTGAAATGTGTATTTAGAGCGCTAAGTCTTGTTCCAGACGTGGAAATACACAAAAACATCTGGAAGTTTTAAAAAGCTCAGGAAAACAATGTAAAAAAAAAATGTCGTTTTCCTAGGTAAATTAAACACCCCCCCCCCCCAGGAAATGCCCCTAAAGTGAGAGAATTAAAGAAAAAAAAAAAACGGTGTGGCACAGATTGCAAATGAAACGTGGAATGTTGCTGTCACTTACAGGGCTAATAAATCCATATTGGTCTTACTGTTCTCCATCACCTGCACCTCTGGACAGCAGTGTTGCTTCTCGGCAGCTCCAGACAGTGTCTCGTTCCTCCATGCGGCCACAGCAGCAAAATGATTGGCACAACAGTGTAATCTCGCTTATCCGCATTCACCTGCCATGGACGCCTTGAAACAGACCCACCTGCTGGTCTTAAAGTCACCCGGGGGTCTGGACCAATAAAAAACTGCCATGCCATTGACAAATAAATACAGGGGCCGCTTGAAATACTTTTGGGTGTTTTTTTTTTTGTTTTATTTCAAATTATTTACATGATTACGATACAGGAATGAAATACTGATCTCGCTTTCAATGGTCTCACAAGCAGCAGAATTAACACGGAAACACAGGCGTAATGTCCAACGAACAACGAAAAAAAGTCCTTTAATGGTTACGAGAGATGAGATAAGTGGGCGCTGTACGTGCCACGTGGGTGTAGCGTTGTATGTGCCACGTGGGTGTAGCGTTGTATGTGCCACGTGGGTGTAGTGTAATACAAGCAGCTGCATGGGACCCTGGGAGAATAAAGGTGACTCTAGGTCCAATGGGGTAGTGTTTAAAGGATAAGTACACCTTTAAAATGAGTGAAAATTGATGAAAAACTGAGCAGTTTTGTAACGTACATTTATTTTCTTTTTATTCCAAGATATTAAGGGATACATGTGCTGTTAATATGAATGAATTGTGTTACAACAGCGCCACCTGCTGGTCAGTTTCCCACCAGTCTGACCACCAAGTAGTCAAGGAAGTTGTCAGGAGAAAGAAAGAGGCTGATGTTCTTCTGCTTAGGAATAAAATAAGAAACCTTTCTCACATCTTTCCTAAGCAGAAGAACATCAGCCTCTTTCTTTCTCCTGACAACTTCCTTGACTACTTGCTGGTCAGACTGGTGGGAAACTGACCAGCAGGTGGAGCTGTTGTAACAAAATTTATTCATATTAACAGTACATGTATCCCTTAATATCTTAGAATAAAAAGAAAAGAAATAATGAATGTAAATTACAAAAGTGCTTAGAATAGCCTCCTCATCAAATTTACATTCACTTATTTTAAAGGTTTACTTTTCTTTTAATGGGATCAGTATTGGCTGATACAGGTGGCTACGGGTTCAACATCACTAAGAAGCAGCCACTGAATGGGGAGGTTGTTGTGCAGTATGGCAGCACAGGGCAGAAAACCTCTCCATTTCTTTGCGCAACCCGAATGCTGGGATTCTATATGACCAGGCACTATTTGGGAGGAGTATAGAGTGTTGACAGCTCTGTGTCCGTCTAATAGGCAGTGTTATTTGTATCAGAGAATCCAGTCATTAGGATAATGCTGTGTGGGTTATATACAGATGAAGCCTCTCCAGTAATACATAGTGGTGAGTAATTCCTTTGGGTAGAGTTCAATTCTCCCTTCCCTTGTCAGTTTGAGAAACCGGCTCCTACTTCTGCTATTAGCAAAGTGTTTGTGTCCTGCTCTCCTTCTACTAACTGCCCTATATTACAGTATAGAAATACAGAGAGAGGGTGTGAGTAGCAAGGGTATGTGTGCTGGCAGGGTTTATTCTGATTACAGGCTGATAACTCACAGGCCCCTGTTTAATTATCAGCTAGATAAGGCATTTTATATTCATTTACAAGTTGAAATGTTTTAAATACACAAGAAAAACAACCCCCCCCCGTACAGCATAGCAAGAGTGAATGTTTCAGGCAGTGGTTATCAATCTTTTCACTTCAAGCTCGTCCTGTAAAGTCCAGGCCTGGGTTACAATCCTATTAGCTCAGGAAATGGGTAAAGTTAAATATTAGTGTATCACAAGCACAGCAAATATTCACCCCAAATCTCACCCTAACTGATGTGGACTTTCAAGTGTATCAGAGAGAAAATTACTACTCTTCCCCCGCTGCTACTACTCCACAGAATGGATAATAGTCTCTGGGAAGGGAGTGTGACTGTGGGATAGCAGGTATAGTAGGGAGAGATGGTGTCTATAGTAACAGTGGATAATAGTCTCTGGGAAGGGAGTGTGACTGTGGGATAGCAGGTATAGTAGGGAGAGATGGTGCCTATAGTAACAGTGGGATAATAGTCTCTGGGAAGGGAGTGTGACTGTGGGATAGCAGGTATAGTAGGGAGAGATGGTGCCTATAGTAACAGTGGGATAATAGTCTCTGGGAAGGGAGTGTGACTGTGGGATAGCAGGTATAGTAGGGAGAGATGGTGCCTATAGTAACAGTGGATAATAGTCTCTGGGAAGGGAGTGTGACTGTGGGATAGCAGGTATAGTAGGGAGAGATGGTGCCTATAGTAACAGTGGGATAATAGTCTCTGGGAAGGGAGTGTGACTGTGGGATAGCAGGTATAGTAGGGAGAGATGGTGTCTATAGTAACAGTGGATAATAGTCTCTGGGAAGGGAGTGTGACTGTGGGATAGCAGGTATAGTAGGGAGAGATGGTGCCTATAGTAACAGTGGGATAATAGTCTCTGGGAAGGGAGTGTGACTGTGGGATAGCAGGTATAGTAGGGAGAGATGGTGCCTATAGTAACAGTGGATAATAGTCTCTGGGAAGGGAGTGTGACTGTGGGATAGCAGGTATAGTAGGGAGAGATGGTGCCTATAGTAACAGGGGATAATAGTCTCTGGGAAGGGAGTGTGACTGTGGGATAGCAGGTATAGTAGGGAGAGATGGTGCCTATAGTAACAGTGGATAATAGTCTCTGGGAAGGGAGTGTGACTGTGGATAGCAGGTATAGTAGGGAGAGATGGTGCCTATAGTAACAGTGGATAATAGTCTCTGGGATGGGAGTGTGACTGTGGGATAGCAGGTATAGTAGGGAGAGATGGTGTCTATAGTAACAGTGGGATAATAGTCTCTGGGAAGGGAGTGTGACTGTGGGATAGCAGGTATAGTAGGGAGAGATGGTGTCTATAGTAACAGTGGATAATAGTCTCTGGGAAGGCAGTGTGACTGTGGGATAGCAGGTATAGTAGGGAGAGATGGTGTCTATAGTAACATCTCTCCCTACTATACCTACTATCCCACAGTCACACTCCCTTCCCAGAGACTATTATCCCACTGTTACTATAGACACCATCTCTCCCTACTATACCTGCTATCCCACAGTCACACTCCCTTCCCAGAGACTATTATCCCACTGTTACTATAGACACCATCTCTCCCTACTATACCTGCTATCCCACAGTCACACTCCCTTCCCAGAGACTATTATCCACTGTTACTATAGACACCATCTCTCCCTACTATACCTGCTATCCCACAGTCACACTCTCTTCCCAGAGACTATTATCCCACTGTTACTATAGACACCATCTCTCCCTACTATACCTGCTATCCCACAGTCACACTCCCTTCCCAGAGACTATTATCCCACTGTTACTATAGACACCATCTCTCCCTACTATACCTGCTATCCCACAGTCACACTCCCTTCCCAGAGACTATTATCCACTGTTACTATAGACACCATCTCTCCCTACTATACCTGCTATCCCACAGTCACACTCCCTTCCCAGAGACTATTATCCACTGTTACTATAGGCACCATATCTCCCTACTATACCTGCTATCCCAAAGTCACACTCCCTTCCCAGAGACTATTCTCACTGTTACTATAGGCATCATCTCTCCCTACTATACCTGCTATCCCACAGTCACACTCCCTTCCCAGAGACTATTATCCACTGTTACTATAGACACCATCTCTCCCTACTATACCTGCTATCCCACAGTCACACTCCCTTCCCAGAGACTATTATCCACTGTTACTATAGGCACCATATCTCCCTACTATACCTGCTATCCCAAAGTCACACTCCCTTCCCAGAGACTATTCTCACTGTTACTATAGGCATCATCTCTCCCTACTATACCTGCTATCCCACAGTCACACTCCCTTCCCAGAGACTATTATCCCACTGTTACTATAGGCACCATCTCTCCCTACTATACCTGCTATCCCACAGTCACACTCCCTTCCCAGAGACTATTATCCACTGTTACTATAGGCACCATCTCTCCCTACTATACCTGCTATCCCATATTTTATTTCCTTGCTTTGATGTGCTCAGATACACGGTACTGCATTCCCTGGGGTTATTTTTCCCCAATAACTATTTTCAGTCCTGTGCCTTGCAAGTGCAGTAAGAGTGGGTGGGTTGCACTGTAATTTCCAGTTTCCCTGATCTCACATTACATAGAAATACTCAGTGTTTTAAACATGTGTTGGGCCTGAACCAGCCCTACAATATGGATGGCTCATTGGGATAGTGTTGACTCTAGAAGAGACCATACAAGAGAATGCAGAAATGAGAGAAGCCTGCAGCACATGGGGAGGAGTAAACTTGGAGTGAATGTGGGTATTATGGTGTGAGAATGCTCAGACTAGTGGCATCTGTATTATGGTGGCACCCTTGTACTTAATATATAACTTCTTACAAATATACTTTCTATTTTAGATTCTGATTTTCCAGTTTTCCTTAAATATAGCATAAAAAATATGGCAAAAAAAAAAACCACACTCAGACATGCAGCATTGGTCTCTGAGTTGGTTTAAATATAATATTTACAAGGTGGTTATGGTTAAATGTAGCAATAAAACATGGTTATATCACTCTGCTGGGGAGAAAGCGAGTTTTCTAAGGGACTCTTCCAATTGTTTTAAGCTTTTCCATGTACAATATGTTGCACTGCAGGGATACAATAGATATATAATTATTGGAGCAGGTTAAAGTGGCTGTTTGGCTACATCTCCTGAACGCAGGGATCTGCTAATGGAAGGCTTTTGTTGTTAGGCCATAGTCTCTAGGAAATGGATAGGCCATGGAGAAGAGCCCTTTCTCCAATATGCAGAGAGGAGAAGAGCCCTTTCTCCAATATGCAGAGAGGAGAAGACCCCTTTCTCCAATATGCAGAGAGGAGAAGACCCCTTTCTCCAATATGCAGAGAGGAGAAGACCCCTTTCTCCAATATTCAGAGAGGAGAAGACTCCTTTCTCCAATATGCAGAGAGGAGAAGACCCCTTTCTCCAATATTCAGAGAGGAGAAGACTCCTTTCTCCAATATGCAGAGAGGTGAAGACCCCTTTCTCCAATATTCAGAGAGAAGACTCCTTTCTCCAATATGCAGAGAGGTGAAGACCCCTTTCTCCAATATTCAGAGAGGAGAAGACTCCTTTCTCCAATATGCAGAGAGGTGAAGACCCCTTTCTCCAATATTCAGAGAGGAGAAGACATCAGGAGTGTTAATAGAGGGGACTGCCTTCTGCTCACTTCAATTTGCCCTTAGCGATGATGAGATGCCAATGATACAAAGTGCCAACGCTTCCTCATACCTGAGATCGACAGACGATGGCGGGTCAAATTCAGAAGAACCATACGACTACCACAATATAAAGTGCAAAGCCAAAATGAAACGTAGGGCCGGTTTCTTCAGCCACAGCAAGTACAGAACTCTTTTACACTGCCCCCCAGTGGAGAGGAGGGGAAGCAGCATGTGAGAGACTGGAGCTCTGTCCCACTGCTGGAGACAAGAGAAGTGTGTTTTCAAGCAAAGGCATTGGAATCATTGGCTTCAGCTCTTATTTCCCCTGAAATACACTCCTGGGTCATTTTCGCATGCATTGGTCCTGGGTTACAAGGCCACACGCTGCATCCGATAAGCAATTCCAGTTCCAAAATGAAGGTCGGTGCTTGGAAAGACAGGAGAGGCAGGAAACTCAGCATATTTTTCGAATGTCGGAGTACACGACCCTTTCAGACTTGTAGATCTGGTTGCTGGTCTTTCCGGAGTGATCCAGCTGGGCATAGATTACTGGCCCCTGATCACAGAGAAAAAGGGAGAAGAAAAACGACTGTCAATTCATTCAGTGCAACAGAAGGGCCACAGTTTTCCATGGCTGTAACTTTCTGCCTTGAAGAGCAAATGTAAATGACTCAACTCAATCCTTTAGCTGAAAAGGCCAATAATACATTTTTTTCATTTGTCGGTGCTGCTGGTCCTTTAAATATCGCGACGTAGTACTGCTACACAATAGTTCTGCGTCCTATGCATTGCTTGCACTGTTGATTTAGTTAACCGTACTAGTTTCTCTAGGTTAAATCAACTGTGTTACCCTCTCTGTACTAGAAATATGCCATCAATTCTTCAGACTGCTACATTAATAATGTGTATAGATATCACACAATGACACACAGCAACATACAATGTTTACGAAATGGCCCAGACAGACACACAAAGTGTGTTAAAGGTCTTGGTGTTTCTGCAGTATAAATAATAGAAAGTCTGGCTCACAGTTTTCTGATAAAGGGATACTTATCTGTATTTATAATGTGGATACTGATATCCATACACTGGCACGTGCACAAGGCTAAAGTTATTAGCTACATTGAATACAAACGTGCCTTTATTAATACCAGTACAACAAACCACTGTAATATCAATTATATAGTGAATAAAGTACCCCCTACTGTAAAATATAAGGATATTATAAGTTACTCAGGAGTTCCATGACCATATAAAACCTCAAGGCCAAAGGCCGAGTGTTATTATACAGGTCATGGAACTCCGAGGTGACTTCTAATATCCTTATATTTTGCAACTGGGGGTACTTTATTTATTATAATACACACGTTTCAGTGCGTCCTGTGACAGAAATGATATCACTAAGCTCCGATTATAAGAATATAATACACAAAAGCCATGAATATCCTGTAAATTATATCCTTATAAATGGTTGAGTTCTGATGCCATCAGTTATAAACAGTGAGTTCTGATGTCATTTCTGTCACATGACTCATTGAAATTTGTGTATTATAATAAATAAAGTACCCCCAGTTGCAAAATATGAGGATATTAGAAGTTAGCTCGGAGTTCCATGACCTGTATGGTAACTTGTAATATCCTTATATTTTACAAGAGGGGGTACTTTCACTATATAATTTACAGGATATTCATGGCTGTTGTATTATAAGATAATTATACAGCAGAACAGTAGAGATGCCCATGATGAATCATGAAATACAAGGAAGGCAAGTGGGCCAGTGAGACAGCACAGTCCCAGGGGCAGATAGAGTGCAGCCCATCATGGTG